>NC_135353.1:12838927-14088927 GCF_023851605.1 Tamandua tetradactyla
TGTCCAAATGGTTTCCATGATCTAGGGCCCCAGTTCCAATATCACCAGTTTTGTTACTGTGCTCTGTTTTAACTTTGACTCCCCTTAGCTCTTATTGTACTTATTGTACTCTGAGGCTGCCCCTCATATAGTCCCAGCACTCAATAACTGTTATTTGGTTAGGTGATTTCAAGTACTCAGTCTTTCGTGTCACTTACTTCTTATCCTACCTTCCACCTACCCCTCCTCTCATCTGAAAGATGTAATCTAAAGACTAAAGTTACTAGAGGAAATGGCATCCTACTAACAGAATTTGATTAGCTGAGTTCAAAAAATCTTGTGCTCTCCTCTGCTTATATTTTGTTTAGACCATTTAAACAAAAAAAGAAAAGTCCAATAGACAGGTGATAATGATGACAGATAGACAGACAGACAGATGAATAAATTGAAAATTTGTATTCTGTTGTTCTACTTTGCTAGCTGCCAGAATGCCACACACCAGAGATGGATTGCCTTTTAATAAAAAGGGGATTTATTTATTTATTTCTTAAGAGGAAAGGCAGTTAACTTTCAACTGAGGTTTGTTCTCACGTGGGAAGGCACAGGGTGATTTCTGCTGGCCTTCTCTCCAGGCCTCTGGGTTCCAACAACTTTCCCCAAGGTGATTTCTTTCGGCATCTCCAAAGGTCTGGGCTGAGCTGCCAGTGCTGAGATGAGGTATGCTGAGCTGCTTGGGCTGTGCTGTGTTAAGCTCTCTCATTTAAGCACCAGTCAATTAAATCAAACATCATTCATTGCAGCAGGCACGCCTCCTAGCTGACTGCAGATGTAATGAGCAACAGATGAGGTTTACATACCACTGGCTCATGTTCACAGCTAACAGAACTAGACACCTTCACCTGGCCAAGTTGATACCTGAACCTAACTACCACATCTGTGTAATCCTAAAAGCAGCTCATGCAGATATTACTTATTTTTGTATTTGGAATATACCGAATGATTTTTTTTTTGGTTAAATGGTTTCTCTTTATCTAATTCTGTTTTTCTTTAGCTTGTAGTTAACATTTGTTTGCAATCTTAATGGGGAAGGGAGAAGCAGCCTCAGTGGCCAGCCACCCAACAGCAGAGGGAACCAGTTGACTCTCCATTCACAAACTTTACTCAGTGAAAGAAAATACTTGCAGACCCATTTGAATAGCAATGGAAATCCTATTGCTGGGTTTCTAAAAATAAGTTTCAAAATGCTTCTTTAAAGTGGGAGTGATGGGAAAACAGCACCCCTAGTACAACAAACCTAGAGCAGAGCAGTTTTTTTTTCCCCTGGCGTGTAACAAATGCACCATTCTGACAAGCCAGGAGTTGAGGAAAATCCCAAAGCTCTTTTTGTAGTTGTGGTGTTTTAAATATATACAATAAAAGAGCATTCTATCTGCCTTTCTTGCTAAATGTCTTTGTTGTTTAAAGACAGGTGACCAGAGAAAGAGGGTCTATTTTAAAAGCTACATGTACTGTAGTCCAAAGACTTGTTTTAAAAATAGGAACAAATCTTGGGAAGGCAAGTGTCGTGTATTAACATTCAAGTCGTAAGAAACCATCAATTTCTCTCTGGTATGGATTTTGTGCAAGCCATACATTTCTAGAGACTCAAAAACCTATTTTAATCCTTAAAGAGTGTGAACATAACATTCCCTCAATGTCCTATTAGCTACATAACCAGGAACTAACTTCTAAAATTAAGTCCTTTCACTTTGTAAACAACTTTTCAGAGGCACACTAATCCTCCCCACTACCACCAAATGAAGCTTGTTGATACAGTTAAGCTCCAGGGGCCTGCTGGTAAAGGGTGATTCTGGTGTTTTAGCCGCATGTCAGAGTGGGAGGGAACAGTGCTCAATGTAGTCTCGGAATAGTCATGATCATATATTTCACATTTGCTGAGCATTTACTAAGGGCAAGGTCCTCTGCTAAATGCTTTACAGAAACCTATGATGGGTGTTCAGGAAATATTTGCTGAATTTTATAAGTATCATATTTTAGCATATTTTACTACCTGAAGAAACATAAATCTGATAATTAATACAATATAATGGCATAGATATTTTGATAACATTTCTCACATCAGCACACTGATGCTCTGAAAGATCAAGGCACTTGTACAAGATGAATAGCTTGTAAGCCAATTATCTATTTTACTCTTCCCAACAGCACTGTGAGGTTGTTATCTGTTTTATATGAGGGAATAGAGGCTCAGTGACCAAGATAATAAACGGGAAAGCTGAGCTATAAAACAGATGTGTTTGAGGTTGAGGACCATGCTGGCAACCTCTAGTCTAAAGAAGGCTTTAGTGGACTAGGCCAATGCCTACATGCCTATAATCCTACTTTTCCTATATTCCTTTTCTAGTTTCCGGAATACTGTGCATAACTTCTACCTTGCTGAAATTCCCGCAATTTCTAGTTGATTGTGAAACAAAGGAGGATGATTTATCTAAAGAAGATATCAGTTTAAATGCCTGAATATTACCTGGGAAAATATATCATCCAAGCTCTTTCAACAGAGTGGCCAGCTTTCACATTGGGCCTGAAGGGATGATACATGCAATGTGTGCATTTGCGGGTATGACATGGATCAAAAGGGATTAAATATAGAGAAGGCAATGTAGGTTACTGTGAAAAGAACTGGTGGCAGTCTAAACAGATGCAGCTAGAGTGGAAAGAATTCACAACAGAAGCATGATGAAAAGTACATGAAAAAACCCTACTTTATAATGTAATTATGGATATTGCTCAGTTGTTAGACTTCCCCACATGCTCAACTGAGGTATGCATAATAGCTGAGACAAAACAAAATCAAGGATGCCTTCCCTTAAAAAAAGTAATCTATGAGATCTTTGAGGCGAAATAAATAAAATCGGGTGTGACCATACAAAGAATGCTATTTATACCACTTGTATTAAAGATGGTCTCCATTGGGAGAAAAAAAAAGTTTCAATCCATAATATTTTTATATAATACTTTCGGTGTGCCTAAGTCACACATGTCTATATTGTTTGCATACTGATTATATCTTGATGGTAATTTATCATTTAGTCTCATACCATCACCCTCTGTGATGGATGTCATGGCTAAAAGTCCATCAGCAATTTCATTATAGACCCTACTTTTCAGGGTTTCATTAATAAGGAGTCAAAATGTACTACAGGCTAGGAGATGTTTTAGTTTGCAAATCCATATTATCATTCTAGTTTCACATGGTGGCTTCCATCCATTACATAGAATCATTTCTCATTTCTGGAGGCAGCTCCTATAGGAAACCATTTTAATAACCATCATGAGAGGAGAAAACTTGCAAACATAAGGGAAATATATTAAATTTCATTCTTCACCAAAATTAATAAATGTATTCTTTAATTAGATGAAAAAATGAATGAGTAATAGATATTCTACTCTACCTATGATATTCACAGATGAGGTTTGCAAATGCTTACAGAGTTAATTAACTAGCATTCAAATTGAGTGTTTATTAATAGCTACACAGAGTAAATATATGCTGAATGAATAAATGACAAGAAGGTTAAATACTGAAGAAAATACAAAATTTAAAACTATGCTAATATCTTCAACCTGCTTATAATCTAAGAGGAGACGTAAGACAGAAAAAGTAATTTCGGACTATAAATTCTCAATGCGAAATGAGTAGTACTATAAGACGAAGAAAACATGTTTTGTTAGTGCCTGTACAAATTCCAGCTATGCAATGAGTAAGCGCAGAGAAAGAGAGTCTCAGGCAGTCTTCAAATTGCTCTCTGCCTTGATGTATACAGCCCTGTGTGGAACTGAGACTTACGATACTTCTGACCCTCTCTCCAGAACTTAAACTCTAAAGGTGAATTTCACATTGAATTCTCATAATCCACTCATATGCTTCTGGAATACATTTCTACTCATTTCAACTCCACTATTCTTCTGTTCTACTTGGATTCAAGTCTGTTTCCCCTAGTGACCACATGTTTAACTTTCAGCCAATTTCTTCACATATCTAGATTTCAGGATCTTCATCTATACAATGTGGTTAATAATATCTCCCCTACCTATTGCTGTCATAAAAGTTAAGGGAGGTAATTCATAAACAGACATCCTGTACTTTGCTTAATTGTTCGTTACAGGTATTGAAATGTTTGCAAATTGAAAGTTTTGGGAATCCTGCATTGAGCAAGCCTACTGGTATTTTTTCCAACAGCATGTGCTCACTTTGTGTCTCTGTGTCACATTTTGGTAATTCTCACAAAATTTAAATTTTCCTCATTATTATTACACCTGTAATGGTGATCCGTGATCAGTTATCTTTGATGCCACAATTGTAATTATTTTGGGGTGTCATGATCTGCACCATATCACATGATAAACTTAATTGATTAAAGCTGTATATGTTCTGTCTGCTCCAATGATTGGCCATTCCCCCATCTCTGCCTCTCCTCAGGCCTCCCTATTCCCTGAGACACAACAATATTGAAATTAGGCCAATTAATAACCATACAGTGGCTTCTAAGGGTTCAAGTGAAAGGAAGAGTTAAGCATCTCTCACTTGAAATCAAAAGCTAAAATGATTAAGCTGTGTGAGGAAGGCATCTTTGAAAGCTAAGAGAGGTCTAAAGCTAGAGCTCTTGTGCCAAACGGTTAGACAAGTTGTGAATGCAAAGGAAATTTCTTGAAGAAAATTAAAAGTGCTACTCCAGCGAACATACAATGGCTAAGAAAGAGAAACAGCCTTATTGCTGTTACGGAGAAAGTTTTAGTGGTCTGGATAGAAGATCAAACCAGCCACAACATTCCTTAAACCAAAGCCTAATCCAGAGCAAGGCCCTAACTCTTTTGAACTCTATAAAGGCTGAGAGAGGTGAGGAAGGTGCAGAAGAAAAGTCTGAAGGCAGCAGAAGTTGGTTCATGAGATTTAAGGAAAGAAGACATCTCTGTAACATAGAAGTGCAAGGTGTAAGAGGAAGTGCTGATGTAGGAGCTTCACAAAATGATCAAGATGTAGGTAACAGAATTGATGAAGGTGGTTACACTAAACAACCGATTTTTAATATAGACTAAACAGTCTTATATCAGAAGAAATTCACAGCTAGAGAGAAGTCAATGCCTGGCTTCAAAGCTTCAAAGGACAGGCTGACTCTCTTTTAAGGGCTAATGCAGCTGGTGACTATAAGATGAAACCAAAGCTCATTTGCCATCCAGAAAATCATAGGGCCCTTAAGAATTATTTTAAATCTACTTTGCCTGTGCTCTATAAAGGGTACAACAGCATGGATGACAGTGTATCTGTTCACAATGTGGTTTACTGAATATTTAAGCCCAATGTTGAGAACTACTGCTCAGAGAGTTTCCTTTCAAAATATTACTGCTCATTGGCAATGCACCTGGTCATCCAAGAACTCTGAGGGAGACTGTTCTAGTCTGCTAGCTGCCGGAACGCAACATACCAGAAACAGAACAGCTTTTAAAAAGGGGAATTTAATAAGTTGCAAGTTAACGGTTTTTTTAGGCCATGAAAATGTTCCAGTTGAAACACATCTATAGAAATGTCCACTCTAAGGCATCCAGGGAAAGGTACCTTGATTCAAGAAGGCCAATGAAGTTCAGGGTTTCTCTCTCAAGTAGAAAGGCACCTGGCGAACAAAGTCAGGGTTTCTCTCTTGGCTGGAAGGGCACATGGTGAACACAGCATCATCTGCTAGTTTTCTGTCCTGGCTTACTGTTTCATGAAGCTCTCCAGGAGGCATTTTCTTTCTTCATCTTCAAAGGTCACTGGCTGGTAGACTCTGCTTCTTGTAGCTATGTCGTTCTGCTCTCTCAGACTCTCCTGGCTCTCTCTCTTGGTGTTCTCTTTTATAGGATTCCAGTAAACTAATCAAGACCCACCTCAATGGGTGGAGACATGTCTCCACCTAATCCAGCTTAACAACCCCTCGTGACTGAGTCACATCTCCAGGGAGATGATCTAATCACAGTTTCAAACATACAGTACTGAATGGGGGGATTAGAAGAAATGGCTGATTTTTAAAAATGGGATTAGGATTAAAACATGGCTTTTCTGGGGTACATATATCCTTTCAAACTGGCACATTCCACACGTTTTCCCCATATACAAAATACATTCATTCCATAACAGTATCAGAGAACCTTAAACCATTCCAGTAACTGTACTGGGGGGTTCAGAGAAGGGACACTGTGATGATTTCCAAATCTGAGAGTCATTTATCTTCAGGGTTTTAGAAAGCAGCAGTCTCAGTCTTTCCAAGGGCCTACGCAGAGGTCTGTCTCTCTCCAAATGCAACCTAGGGAGACATTGGGGAGACCACCTTTTCCTTTGCTCCACCATCTCCAAGCACTGGGGCTGCACCCAGGTTCTCTGCCTTCTCTGGAGCACATTCTCAACCCCTCCATGTGGTGTCAGCCAGGCACTCCCCAAACCCTAAAGAATGTGCTCCACCCTCTGCAAGGCCTGAGGTGGCATGACTCTTCACTGTAACCAGGTGGAAGGCCCATCCTCTGCCTTTGGGGCAAACTCACCCTCTCCATGGGCTTGGATGGGTCTGCTTTCCCGACCCAAGACTTCCTGACTTCAGACCTCAGCCTCCATGGCTTTACCTATGAAGTTATTTTGCCTTCACAGTGTCCCTTCTCTGAACCCCCCAGTACAGACTGGCAGAGGCTCTGTTTATACAGGTCCCACAGCATTCTCATTTCTATGCAGTAGTCTTGGATCATGACCATCAGAGACAAGGAGTTTCCACAAATCCTTCCTGGATAGCTTCATGTCCAATCCTGGCTTTCTCTGAAATGGCTGACTGGTTTCACATTTGGCCAAATCCTCACATGGGGCACCATTCTTTGGGGTCTCCCTTCCTGGAAGCCCAGAATTTTCCAGAACATCAATTTCTGCTTTCTTAGTACCCCAGAGTTCAGTTCTCAGCTTATCTCTTTCCTGTCACATTTCACTATAAGCTGTGAAGAGAACCAGGCTGCACTTTCCACATTTAATTTGGAGATCTCTTCTGCTAAAAATCCAAGTTCATGGCTTTCAGACCTTGCCTTTCAGCCAAAATCACTAGTCAATTCTGCCATATTATCTGCTATTTAAAACAAGGTTCGCCTTCCTTCCAGTTTGTAATAACACGTGCCTCATTTCTATCTAAGGCCTTATCAACAGTATCTTCACAGTCCATGTTTCTACCAACAGTCTCTTCAAAGCATTCTAGGTCTTCTCTGTCAAGCTCCTCACAACTCCTCCAAAATCTTCCCCTTATCTATTTTAAAAGCCATTCCAACATGTTTGATATCTGCAAACTGCAGCAGCACCTCCCTCTCCCGTACCAAAAGTTTCCTTCCAATTTCTCCCTATGGATCCTCTGACTGTTCCTCCTTTGCATACTGGCACCAGGTAACTTGTTTTGAGATTCATACGTCTATAGCCAGAAGATAATTTTTTTCCACTTTAATATTGTTTAAGCTGATGCATGTAGTTGCCAAGTTGACAAGGGGTGGATATGTGGTAGTTAGATTCAGGTGTCAACTTGGCTAGGTGAAGGTGCCTAGTTCTATTGCTGCGGACATGAGCCAATGGCATGTGAACCTCATCTGTTGCTGATTACATCTGCAGTTGGTTAGGAGGCATGCCTGCTGCAATGAATGATGTTTGATTTAATTGGCTGGTGCTTAAATGAGAGAGCTCAATGTAGCACAGCCAAAGCAGCTCAGCATACCTGATCTCAGTACTCGCAGCTCAGCCCAGGCCTTTGGAGATGCAGAAAGGAATCACCCGGGGAAAAGTTGTTGGAACCCAGAGGCCTGGAGAGAAGGCCAGCAAAGATCGCCCTGTGCCTTCCCACATAAAAAAGAACCTCAGTTGAAGGTTAGCTGCCTTTTCTCTGAAGAACTATACATTAAGTAAATAAATCCCCTTTTATTGAAAGCCAATCCATCTCTGGTGTGTCGCATTCCAGCAGCTAACAAACTAGAACAGAGATGTATGAGATTAATGTTTTCATGCCTGTTGATACAACCTCCATTCTGCAGCCCATGGATCAAGAAGTCATGTCAGGCGGGCCGCGGTGGCTCAGCGGGCAAGAGTGCTTGCCTGCTATGCCGGAGGACCCCGGTTCGATTCCCGGCCCCAGCCCATGTAAAAAACAAACAAACAAACAAAATATAATAAAACAAGAAAATGTTTAAAGATGTTTCCCTTTCTTCCTCCCTCCCTTCCTTCTATCCTTCCTTCTATCCTTCCTTCCTTCTCTGTCTTTAAAAAAAAAAAAAAAAAAAAAAAAAAAAAAAAGAAGTCATGTCAACTTTCAATGAGTTTTCTCATTTAAGAAATACTTTCTGAAGGCTATTAGCTGTTAAAGATTGATTCCTCTGATGGGTCTCGGCAAAGGAAATTGAAAATCTTCTGGAAAGGATTCACCATCTTCCATTCCATTAAGAATATAAATGATTCAAGGAGGAGGTCAAAATATCAGTATTAACAGGAGTTTGGAAGAAGACAATTCCAACCCTCATGGATGTCTTTGAGGGATTCAAGACTGCAGTGAAGGCACTGACTCCAGATGTGGTGGAAACAGCCAGAAAACTAGAATCAAAAGTGGAGTCTGAAGATGTGACTGAACTGCTGCAATCTCATGATAAAACTTGAATGGATGGGGAGCTGCTTCTTACAGATGAGCAAAGAAAGTGGTTTCTTTTTTTATTTTTTTATTTTTTTTTTTTTATTTTTATTAATTAAAAAAAGAATTAACAAAACAATTAGAAATCATTCCAATCTACATGTACAATCAGTAATTCTTAATAACATCACATAGTTGCATATTCATCATTTCTTAGTACATTTGCATCGATTTAGAAAAAGAAATAAAAAGACAACAGAATAAGAATTAAAACAATAATAGAAAGAAAAAAAAAACAAAAAAAACAAAAACAAAAAACCTATACCTCACATGCAGCTTCATTCAGTGTTTTAACATAATTGCATTACAATTGGGTAGTATTGTGCTGTCCATTTCTGAGTTTTTATATCCAGTCCCGTTGTACAGTCTGTATCCCTTCATCTCCAATTATCCCTTCTTCTTTTTTTTTTTTTTAATTAACGGAAAAAAAAAATTAACCCAACATTTAGAGATCATACCATTCTACACATGCAATCATTAATTCTTAACATCATCACATAGATGCATGATCATCATTTCTTAGTACATTTGCATTGGTTTAGAAGAACTAGCAACATAACCGAAAAAGATATAGAATGTTAATATAGAGAAAAAAATAAAAGTAATAATAGTAAAATCAAAACAAAACAAAACAAAACAAAACAAAAACCTATAGCTCAGATGCAGCTTCATTCAGTGTTTTAACATGATTACTTTACAATTAGGTATTATTGTGCTGTCCATTTTTGAGTTTTTGTATCTAGTCCTGTTGCACAGTCTGTATCCCTTCAGCTTCAATTACCCATTGTCTTACCCTGTTTCTAACTCCTGCTGAACTCTGTTACCAATGACATATTTCAAGTTTATTCTCGAATGTCCGTTCACATCAGTGGGACCATACAGTATTTGTCCTTTAGTTTTTGGCTGAATCACTCAGCATAATGTTCTCTAGGTCCATCCATGTTATTACATGGTTCATAAGTTTATCTTGTCTTAAAGCTGCATAATATTCCATCGCATGTATATACCACAGTTTGTTTAGCCACTCTTCTGTTGATGGAGATTTTGGCTGTTTCCATCTCTTTGCAATTGTAAATAATGCTGCTATAAACATTGGTGTGCAAATGTCCGTTTGTGTCTTTGCCCTTAAGTCCTTTGAGTAGATACCTAGCAATGGTATTGCTGGGTCGTATGGCAATTCTATATTCAGCTTTTTGAGGAACCGCCAAACTGCCTTCCACAGTGGTTGCACCCTTTGACATTCCCACCAACAGTGGATAAGTGTGCCTCTTTCTGCGCATCCTCTCCAGCACTTGTCATTTTCTGTTTTGTTGATAATGGCCATTCTGGTGGGTGTGAGATGATATCTCATTGTGGTTTTGATTTGCATTTCTCTAATGGCCAGGGACATTGAGCATCTCTTCATGTGCCTCTTGGCCATCCGTATTTCCTCTTCTGAGAGGTGTCTGTTCAAGTCTTTTTCCCATTTTGTAATTGGGTTGGCTGTCTTTTTGTTGTTGAGATGAACAATCTCTTTATAAATTCTGGATACTAGACCTTTATCTGATATATCATTTCCAAATATTGTCTCCCATTGTGAAGGCTGTCTTTCTACTTTCTTGATGAAGTTCTTTGATGCACAAAAGTGTTTAATTTTGAGGAGTTCCCATTTATTTATTTCCTTCTTCAGTGCTCTTGCTTTAGGTTTAAGGTCCATAAAACCGCCTCCAGTTGTAAGATCCATAAGATATCTCCCAACATTTTCCTCTAACTGTTTTATGGTCTTAGACCTAATGTTTAGATCTTTGATCCATTTTGAGTTAACTTTTGTATAGGGTGTGAGAGATGGGTCTTCTTTCATTCTTTTGCATATGGATATCCAGTTCTCTAGGCACCATTTATTGAAGAGACTGCTCTGTCCCAGGTGAGTTGGCTTGACTGCCTTATCAAAGATCAAATGTCCATAGATGAGAGGGTCTATATCTGAGCACTCTATTCGATTCCATTGGTCGATATATCTATCTTTATGCCAATACCATGCTGTTTTGACCACTGTGGCTTCATAATATGCCTTAAAGTCAGGCAGCGCGAGACCTCCAGCTTCGTTTTTTTTCCTCAAGATGTTTTTAGCAATTCGGGGCACCCTGCCCTTCCAGATAAATTTGCTTATTGGTTTTTCTATTTCTGAAAAATAAGTTGTTGGGATTTTGATTGGTATTGCATTGAATCTGTAAATCAATTTAGGTAGGACTGACATCTTAACTATATTTAGTCTTCCAATCCATGAACACGGTATGCCCTTCCATCTATTTAGGTCTTCTGTGATTTCTTTTAGCAGTTTTTTGTAGTTTTCTTTATATAGGTTTTTTGTCTCTTTAGTTAAATTTATTCCTAGGTATTTTATTCTTTTAGTTGCAATTGTAAATGGGATTCGTTTCTTGATTTCCCCCTCAGCTTGTTCATTACTAGTGTATAGAAATGCTACAGATTTTTGAATGTTGATCTTGTAACCTGCTACTTTGCTGTACTCATTTATTAGCTCTAGTAGTTTTGTTGTGGATTTTTCCGGGTTTTCGACGTATAGTATCATATCGTCTGCAAACAGTGATAGTTTTACTTCTTCCTTTCCAATTTTGATGCCTTGTATTTCTTTTTCTTGTCTAATTGCTCTGGCTAGAACCTCCAACACAATGTTGAATAATAGTGGTGATAGTGGACATCCTTGTCTTGTTCCTGATCTTAGGGGGAAAGTTTTCAATTTTTCCCCATTGAGGATGATATTAGCTGTGGGTTTTTCATATATTCCCTCTATCATTTTAAGGAAGTTCCCTTGTATTCCTATCTTTTGAAGTGTTTTCAACAGGAAAGGATGTTGAATCTTGTCGAATGCCTTCTCTGCATCAATTGAGATGATCATGTGATTTTTCTGCTTTGATTTGTTGATATGGTGTATTACATTAATTGATTTTCTTATGTTGAACCATCCTTGCATACCTGGGATGAATCCTACTTGGTCATGATGTATAATTCTTTTAATGTGTTGTTGGATACGATTTGCTAGAATTTTATTGAGGATTTTTGCATCTGTATTCATTAGAGAGATTGGTCTGTAGTTTTCTTTTTTTGTAATATCTTTGCCTGGTTTTGGTATGAGGGTGATGTTGGCTTCATAGAATGAATTAGGTAGTTTTCCCTCCACTTCGATTTTTTTGAAGAGTTTGAAGAGAATTGGTACTAATTCTTTCTGGAACGTTTGGTAGAATTCACATGTGAAGCCATCTGGTCCTGGACTTTTCTTTTAGGAAGCTTTTGAATGACTAATTCAATTTCTTTACTTGTGATTGGTTTGTTGAGGTCATCTATGTCTTCTTGAGTCAAAGTTGGTTGTTCATGTCTTTCCAGGAACCCGTCCATTTCCTCTAAATTGTTGTATTTATTAGCGTAAAGTTGTTCATAGTATCCTGTTATTACCTCCTTTATTTCTGTGAGGTCAGTAGTTATGTCTCCTCTTCCATTTCTGATCTTATTTATTTGCATCCTCTCTCTTCTTCTTTTTGTCAATCTTGCTAAGGGCCCATCAATCTTATTGATTTTCTCATAGAACCAACTTCTGGCCTTATTGATTTTCTCTATTGTTTTCATGTTTTCAATTTCATTTATTTGTGCTCTAATCTTTGTTATTTCTTTCCTTTTGCTTGCTTTGGGGTTAGTTTGCTGTTCTTTCTCCAGTTCTTCAAATGGATAGTTAATTCCTGAATTTTTGCCTTTTCTTCTTTTCTGATATAGGCATTTAGAGCAATAAATTTCCCTCTTAGCACTGCCTTTGCTGCGTCCCATAAGTTTTGATATGTTGTGTTTTCATTTTCATTCGCCTCGAGGTATTTGCTAATTTCTCTTGCAATTTCTTCTTTGACCCAGTCGTTGTTTAGGAGTGTGTTGTTGAGCCTCCACGTATTTGTGAATTTTCTGGCACTCTGCCTATTATTGATTTCCAACATCATTCCTTTATGGTCCGAGAAAGTGTTGTGTAAGATTTCAATCTTTTTAAATTTGTTAAGACTTGCTTTGTGACCCAGCATATGGTCTATCTTTGAGAATGATCCATGAGCACTTGAGAAAAACGTGTATCCTGCTGTTGTGGGATGTAATGTCCTATAAATGTCTATTAAGTCTAGTTCATTTATAGTAATATTCAGATTCTCTATTTCTTTGTTGATCCTCTGTCTAGATGTTCTGTCCCTTGATGAGAGCGGTGAGTTGAAGTCTCCAACTATTATGGTATATGAGTCTATTTCCCTTTCAGTGTTTGCAGTATATTCCTCACGTATTTTGGGGCATTCTGATTCGGTGCGTAAATATTTAAGATTGTTATGTCTTCTTGTTTAATTGTTCCTTTTATTAGTATTTAGTGTCCTTCTTTGTCTCTTTTAACTGTTTTACATTTGAAGTCTAATTTGTTGGATATTAGTATAGCCACTCCTGCTCTTTTCTGGTTGTTATTTGCATGAAATATCTTTTCCCAACCTTTCACTTTCAACCTATGTTTATCTTTGGGTCTAAGATGTGTTTCCTGTAGACAGCATATAGAAGGATCCTGTTTTTTAATCCATTCTGCCAATCTATGTCTTTTGATTGGGGAATTCAGTCCATTGACATTTAGTGTTATTACTGTTTGGATAATATTTTCCTCTAACATTTTGCCTTTTGTATTATATATATCATATCTGATTTTCCTTCTTTCTACACTCTTTTCCATATCTCTCTCTTCTGTCTTTTTGTATCTGACTCTAGTGCTCCCTTTAGTATTTCTTGCAGAGCTGGTCTCTTGGTCACAAATTCTTTCAGTGACTTTTTGTCTGAGAATGTTTTAATTTCTCCCTCATTTTTGAAGGATAATTTTGCTGGATATAGGAGTCTTGGTTGGCAGTTTTTCTCTTTTAGTATTTTAAATATATCATCCCACTGTCTTCTAGCTTCCATGGTTTCTGCTGAGAAATCTACACAAAGTCTTGTTGGGTTTCCCTTGTATGTAATGGATTGTTTTTCTCTTGCTGCTTTCAAGATCTTCTCTTTCTCTTTGACCTCTGACATTCTAACTAGTAAGTGTCTTGGAGAACGCCTATTTGGGTCTAATCTCTTTGGGGTGCGCTGCACTTCTTGGATCTGTAATTTTAGGTCTTTCATAAGAGTTGGGAAATTTTCAGTGATAATTTCTTCCATTAGTTTTTCTCCTCCTTTTCCCTTCTCTTATCCTTCTGGGACACCCACAACACGTATATTTGTGCGGTTCATATTGTCCTTGAGTTCCCTGATACCCTGTTCAAATTTTTCCATTCTTTTCCCTATAGTTTCTGTTTCTTTTTGGAATTCAGATGTTCCATCCTCCAAATCACTAATTCTATCTTCTGTCTCTTTAAATCTATCATTGTAGCTATCCATTATTTTTTCTACGTTTGCTACTTTATCCTTCACTTCCATAAGTTCTGCGATTTGTTTTTTCAGTTTTTCTATTTCTTCTTTATGTTCAGCCCATGTCCTCTTCATGTCCTCCCTCAATTTATCGATTTCATTTTTGAAGAGGTTTTCCATTTCTGTTCGTATATTCAGCATTAGTTGTCTCAGCTCTTGTGTCTCATTTGAGCTATTGGTTTGTTCCTTTGACTGAGCCATATTCTCAATCTTTTGAGCGTGGACAGTTATCTTCTGCTGCTGGCGTCTGGGCATTTATTCAGATTTCTCTTGGTGTTGGACCCAGCAAGGTTGTAATATTTTTCTGTGAAATCTCTGGGTTCTGTTTTTCTTATCCTGCCCAGTAGGTGGCGCTCGTGGCACACGTTTGTCTGCGGGTCCCACCAGTAAAAGGTGCTGTGGGACCTTAAACTTTGGAAAACTCTCGCCGTCCTGGGGGTTCGCTAGCCGAAGCGGCTTGAGCCGGCCCGGGGTCCGAACTCAGGGAGGGTTGCTGGTCGCCGCAGCCAGGGAAAGAGCCCGTCCGAATTTCCTAGTCGGCCCTGGGCAACAAGCGTGGCGGGAGGGCGCCAGCGGCAGCGGCCCGCCCGAGAGAGTGCACGTTCCCCGGGAGTCACGGGTTTGGAAGGGGCCTCCCCCACCCGTCACCGTTCTCCGCGGCCCTGGGGGTTTCCGATCCAATTCTCTCAGTTGGTCCGGGGGCTGCGCGTGGTGTGGGCGCCAGCCGTCTTTGTTTCAGGGGACCGCCTCTCCAATTCTCCCAGCTGGCCCGGGAAGGGGGAAGGGAGTAACTCCGGCCGCTTGCCACCCCGCCCGGTAAGGCCCGCGCGCCTCGGCGATCTCACCCGAGCTGCTTCTCTCAGCCAGCCAGCCGTTCCAGGATGGGGTACGCTGTCTTTTTTATCTCTGTTGTGGCTTTGGGCGCTTTCTGTATCGTTTCTACTCCCCTAGTAGGTGTCCTGGAGAAGAAACTAAGATCCGCGCGTCTTACTAAGCCGCCATCTTCCAGGAAGTCCAGAAAGTGGTTTCTTGAGGTGGAATCTACTCCTGTTGAAGATGCTATGAATATTATTAAAATGACAAATACGGATACAGAATATTACATAAACTTAGTTGATTAAGTAGTGGTGGGGTTGAGAAAATTGACTCCCGATTTAAAGAAGTTCTTCTGTGGGTAAAATGTTGGCAAACTGTATTGCATGCTACAGAGAAATCTTTCATGTAAGGAAGAGTCAACTGATGCAGCAATCCTGACTGTTGTCTTATTTTAAGAAATTGCCACAGCCACCCCAACTTCATCAACCACCACCCTTATTAGTAAGTTGACATCAACATCGAGGCAAGACCCTCCACTAGCTATGACTTGCTGAAGGTTCAGATGATGGTTAGCATTTTTTAGCTATAAAGTCTTTTTTTAATTAAGGTATATACATTATTTTCTAAAACATAATGCTACTGAACACTTGAACTACAATATAGTGTAAACATAACTTTTTATATGCACTGGGAAACAAAAAAATCATTTGAATCACTTTATTGTCATATTTGCTTTGAGGTATGCCTGTAAAACTCTCTGTGTATATTGTAAAATAAAAATACACACACATACATATACACATAAATGAAAGGAGACATATTAAGGGTAGGAATAATAAGGAAAAGAGCAGCATGTTGACATTATGATTAATATTAAAATATGCCTATTGACAGGTTTATTTGTTTTCCACACATATACACTGCTCATAGATAAAGTTTTGGGATGCTAACATAGTGGATTTTGTTGAATTACCTGAGAGCAAAGTCTATATGGAGATTGCTGTAAGTATCACCAATTATCTACAATCTCTCCGAAATGATCACGGTTGGTGGATGAACTAAATATGCTTTAAACAAAGCACAGTATGTCTGCATTCAGTCCAGTGTTTGGTATCTTGGGGGACTATAATGTGCTGGAAAAAATACTGTATTCTGAATCAAAGACACAGAAAATATTCTGCTTATTAAAAATGTGTATCAATGTAAGGTAATTATATTATTCTATCCTTGTTTTCACCATCTGCAAATGAAAATAATTTTGATTCATAAGATGGCTATGGAAATCAATGGATAGAACATATATGAAAGCACCAAACACAATTACTGACTTCATACACAGTTTACAAACCTTCTCTTTGCCTCTTCTTCCTTTACACACACAAACTTATTTCACTGGAAATCAGTAATTCTAAAAAGTCAGGATTAACTGGCTCAATGTCAACTATGGAAAGTTAATTTTTGCCAAAAAGAAATAAAGCAAATATAACTTCCACGGGGCCATTATTCGTGAAATATCATTTTAAGTTTCAAGTATATGGCCAGTGGAAAATAAAATACAGCCATTCCCCATACCCAACCACCATATTTTAGGGATTGTTTCCCCCTAAACTGATTCAAATAACATAAATTGGGAATATCCGACATTTTTTATAGGTATCTGAAAAATAAAATGCATGGCTTTAGGGAATGGCAAATTGTTTTCTGAATGAGAAAATGATCCCTGAATCTCTACTAGGCAGATAACTAGAAAAAGAATTAAGGTGTTAACATTGTAATAAAATGGCAAGCACTCTGCCCAGATCTTTTTAAATCAACTCAAAATACACTAGAAATTTTTGGTGTACTTTTTGTTGTAATTTTTTTTTGTAGATTTTTAAAATCCTATTTTTAGAAATGTGTCTTAGATTATTCTCTTTACTGTTTCATACTGATTCCCCAAAACCATGCCCTACTTAATATGTATAAAAGAAAACTGATTGAAACTTTTGGAAATGTATGGACTTGTCCAAACAAGATTAAAAAAACCAGCAAGAGCTACTGAGCCTAATATGTGTCTCATATGCAACCGATAAGACCCAAATTCTTCAAGGATACTGGTGAGCTTGAGTTATAATGTTCACATATAAAACCATCTAAGTTTTCTAGGCTGCTATGTTAAATATGCTACAAAATGTGTTAGCATAAACAACCGGAATTTATTGACTCACGGTTTCAAAGGCTATGTCTGCTTCATCCTGGGGTTTTGGTAGCATTCTGGCTGACTGGCAATCCTGGGTTCCTTGCCTTCTGTGTCACATGATGATGCCCCTTCTGGTTTCTAGCTCCTTCCATTGGCTTTCTCTGACTCTGGCTTCTAGTTTCTTTCTGTTCATGAAGCCTCCAGTAATCTGGATTAAGATCCAGCCTCATTCAGTTGGGCCAGACCTTAACTAAAATCACATCTTCAAAAGATCATATTGACAAAGACATTACCCTCTGAGGAATGCAGATTAAGAACACGTCTAAATTGTGGTACATAATTCAGTGAGCCACAAAGACCCTGGCCTTTGCATAAACAAAATAGATGAACAGCAAAAATCCACCCACAAAGGCACAGGGAGATAAACAGAAGCTTGTCAATCTGTACTGAGATCTGGGTGGGCGGGTGAGGGGTCTTACCTGAACATGTAAAACCTTGGGCCTAGCCTCAGAGGCTCTTCAGTTCCAATTGACACTATCTGCAAAGAGTAGAAACATTCAAACTGAGAAATTAACATAAATGTTGTTAGTAGCTGGTAGGTGCAGAAACAAATAAGATGTCTTTGGAGAGCTATGCTATCAATTCAAACACCACAAGATCAGGAGGGAGAAAGCTGAGGATGAACTTGGAATCCACCTTATTAAAACCACAAGTAAACAATCCAACATGAGAGTCAGTTGACATGAGAAATAGCAAGATCATATTTCTAAAACATTAAGATGATAAAATATTTATATAAAGACCATAATACGGGTATATTTAAAATAAGTCCTATATAAAGAGATTAATCTAAAATATGAGAAAATAATAAAATAGAACAGGGTTTTTGTTGCTCAGATGTGGCCTCTTTTTCTAAGCCAACTTGGGAGATGAACACACTGCCCTCCCCTCTACATGGGACATGACTCCCAGGAGTGCAAATCTCCCTGGCAATGTGGGACAGGACTGTCAGGATGAGCCAAACCCGTCATCATGGTTTTGAGAAAGCCTTCTTGACCGAAAGGGGGAAGAGAGAAATGAGACAAAATAAAGTTTCAGTGCCTGAGATATTTCAAGCAGAATCTAGAGGTTATCCTGGTGGTCATTCTTATGTATTATATAGATATCCTTTGTAGTTTATGGTATATTAGAGTGGTTAGAGGGAAGTACCTGAAACTGCTGAACTGTATTCCAGTAACCTTGATGTTTGAAGACGACTGTATAACTATATAGCTTTACAATGTGACCACGTGATTGTGAAAACCTTGTGTCTGATGCTCCTCTTATCCAGGGTATGGACAGATGAGTAAAAAAAATGAAGATAAAAATTAATAAATAAGAAGGGGGATAAGGGGTTAAAAAAAGTTGGGTAACTGAAATACTAGTGGTCTATGAGAGGGAGGGGGAAGGTGTATGGGATGTATAAATTTTTTTTTAACTTTTATTTCTTTTTCTGCAGCAATGCAAATGTTCTAACAATGATCATAGTGATAAGTACACAACTATAAAAAATAGATCAAGGTTACTGGAGAAAGACCAATAGAATTTCTGGAAATGAAAAGTAATGTCAACAAAATTAAACCCCAATGGCTCTCCTAGGCAAATGTCAGAGAAACTCTTGCACATGTGTACCAGCCTTGGTTTTATCAACACTTCTTCTAAACATACAAGGACTAAATTCCAATCTTACACAAGCTCTTCTGGTTGTTGTAGAAAAACAGGAAATAATCTTTACTTTATTTAATGAAACTAGCCTAATCTCAAAACCAAAACTTGACGAGGACCCAAGAAAATTATAATAAGGAAAATTATAAGGCAACTGATCATGAACACAGAGGCAATAACCATTAAGAAAATATTAATAAAACAAGTCCAGCAATGTTTTAAAATGACAAAGTTGGGTTTAACTCAGGAATGTGAAGATGGTATGCTGGTTTGAAGTTGATATGTACCCCAGAACAGCAATGTTCTTTATCTTAGTCCAATATAGTAGGGACAGACCTACTGTTTGGGTGGGATCTTTTTGATTAAGTTGTTTCCATGGAGATGTGACCCACCCAATTGTGGGTAGGACCTTCTGATTAGGTGGTTTCTAGGAGAAACACTGAGAAGAACTGCTCTGTAACACAGACCACCACTGCACTAATTCAGCATGCTAATCAGAACAGGCAAAAGACTATATTCCACAGTCACAGAACAAAACACAGCTTGTGTTCAGAACCAGTTTTAAAGATATGTGTGTTAAGTCAATCAGGATATTGGAAAGCTATTTTATGGAGTGAAAAGGTAAGCCACAATGCGGCAGGTAGAAAGGGATCCTGTTTATTATTTTTTTTAATGTATGTCTTAAAAACCAGAAACAATTCCAAGTAAATTAAAGATTTCAATGTGAACAGCAAAACTAATAAAGGATTAGAAGGAAGGTAATAACATTATAATCTTGGAGTAAGGAACTATTTCTTAAATTGTTTGTGACCCCACCTCCCACCACTGCTAGAAGTCAAGTTTCAGTGGCAGGAATGTCAAATCGCACAGATCATTCTGAATTTGCTTAAAATTTTAGGATATGTTTCTGTTAACAGACTACTGTGTTTATGTATTACACTGTTGTATTTTGATTCATATTTTATTTTTAAATGTGTTTACTTTGTATTTTTATTTAAAGAACTGCTATTTAATTAATAATAAAGTTGTATATATGAAAAATAAACAAAACTGGACAAGAACCAAAAGAAAGTATAAGGAAAATTATAAAATGGTCATGATCATGAGCACAGAGGCAATAATCATGAAGAAAATAACTCCAGCAGTGTTTTAAAATGGCAAAGTTGGGTTTAACTCAGGAACGTAAGGATGGTGTGCTGGTGTGAAACTGTTATGTACCCCGTAAAAGCCATGCATTTTAATTCTAATTCAATCCAACGGGGGTAGACCTACTGTTTGGGTGGGATCTTTTTGAATAGGCTGTTTTCATGGAGATTGTGGCCCACCCAATTGTAGTTTCCATGGAAATATGTCTCTGCCCACTCAAGGTGAGTCTTAATCCATTTACTGGGGTCCTTTAAGAGGGAACTATTTTTGAAAACGTTCAGAGCTGACACAGACAGAGGTGTTCTGGAGATGCAGAAAGAAAATGCCCCTGGGAAAGCTGTCTGAAACAAGCAGTCAAAGGACTAGCAGATGCCAGTCCTGTGGCTTCCAAGGTGACAGAGGTGTTCCAGATGTCATCAGCCTTTTTGAGTCAAGGTATCTTTCCCTGGATGCCTCAGTTTGGAGATTTTTAAGGCCTTAGAACTGTAAACATTTAACTTAGTAAATCCCTTTTATAAAAGTTAATCCATTTCTGGTATATTGCATTCTGGCAACATTAGCAAACTAAAAGAGATGGTGTTCCATTAAAAAATTTAAAAATTCAATTTATTGTATGAACTTACTACAGATGAAAAATAATATAATCACCTCTATAAGTGCAGAAAAAATGTTTGATAAAATCCAACATGTTTATAATTAAAAGGAAACAAGGAAATTTTAGTAAAGTAGTAACAGAGGGAACCTTTACTAGCCTGATAAAAGGTACTTAAATAAAATTTACAGCAAGCATCACACTTAACGCTAAAGTAAGGAAAGCTTTCCATTTAAAGTCTGAACAACACAAAGTTCCCAAATGCCACAGCTTCTATTTGACTTTGTGCTTAATATCTGAGCCAGTGCAGTTAGGCAAGAAAAAAGGATGAGAGAAATGCTACTCATTATTTGCTTATGACATAGTCATTTAAATACAATATCCAAGAGAATAAATACATACATAACTTAATGGAATTAATAAGATTATTCTGCAAAGTCTTGGGATGTATGATCAACATTCGAAAATATGTATTTCGATCTGCCAGCAATGCAGAGTTAAAAAATATAATAAAAAGGATACCAGTTACAAAAGTATCAACAATTATAAGGTACCAAGGAATAACTCTCATTCTCCAAAATATGCAAAGATCTTTAAGGAGAAAACTGTATAATTTAACTGAAAGGCATTAAAAGAAACATAAATCAATGGAGTGGCATATCATATTCATACAGGAGAAAGCTCAGTGTTATAACAATGACTCACTATAGAATCAATGAAATTCCAGTCTTTCTTGTTAAACTTGAGAAGCTAATTCTAAAATTTACATGGAATGCCATATAAATGCCTAGAATGCCAGCAGGGTGCTCAAACAGGCACCAAGTGTGGGATTTTTATGAAGCAATGTCAATTTAAAAACTGTGTTATTAGTACACAGAGAGAGAGAGACCAATGATATAGAATATAGAGACCAGAGATAGCCACATACATTTGGAAACTTGAATTATGACAGAAATAGCACTACAGATTACCAGGAAAAGGAGGACTTTTCAATAAATGCTTATTCATATAAAATGTTTATTCATATAAATGTTTATTCCTATAAAAAATGAAATTGGACCCCTACCTAAGACAAAAAGGAAAAAACAGAAACAATTCCCAGTAAATTAAAGATTTCAATGTGAACAGCAAAACTAGTAAATGATTAGAAGGGAAGGTAATAACATTATAACCTTGGAGTAGGGAACTATTTCTTAAAGCTGAGACAAGAGAAAGCACAAACTAAAAAGAAAAAATTTTAAATTCGAAAGACAACGCAGAAGTGGAAAGCCAAGAACAAACTGGGAGAAAAAAAAAAAACTGCAACACACGCAACTGGCAAGATCAGTGTCCAGAATATATGACCATAATGCTTCAGTTTGCTAAAGCTTCCAGAAGGCAATATAGCAGAAATGGATATGCTTTTATAAAGGGGATTTATTAAGTTACACGTTTACAGGTTTAAGGCCTTAAAAATGTCCAAACTAAGTATCTAGAAAGATACCTTGACTCCAAAGAAAGGGCCAGGTGGTGTCCAGATTTCCTTGTTCACACGGGAAGGCACGTGGCTGGCATCTGCTGGTCTTTGTTCCCAATTCTGTTGCTTCCAGCTTCTGATTCCACTGGCTTCCCCTATAAGCATCAGTGGGTCCTCACTTAACTACTCTGGGGCAAAACTCTGGATTTCATCCCTTAGCTTAGCTTAGCATCTCCTGAGGCTGGAGATTTCTTCTCTTAAGGATTTGGCTATTTCTGTGAGTTCTTGCTTAGCACCCAGGCTATTTCTGTCTCGATCTCCAAAACATCTGCGTTTGTGTCAGTTCAGGAAATCTTTCTCTCTCTATGAGCTCTCTTAATAGACTCCAGTAAACTAATTAAGACCCACCTTAAATGGGCACAGTAACAACTCCATTTAATCAAAAGGTCTGTGTGTGTCACACCTCCATGGAAACAACCTAATCAAAAGGACCAACCTACAACGGTCTGCCCGTACAAGAATGGATTAGGATTAAAAGAACATGGCTCTTCTGGGATACATAACAGTTTCAAACCAGCACATTTCACTCTCTGGACCCCAAAAAGACAGGTTCTTTCCGTATACAAAGTACATTCATCCCATCACAGTATCACAAAAGCCTTAAACCATTTTAGTAACAATATAAATACAATACCAACTCACTATCACCCCTACTGATTCACTAGAAAACTTTTTGCTACGTGTCCCTGCAAGATTAAGCTCTGCTGGTCTACAGGTCTTAGTTTCAGAAGGACAAGTACTCCTGCCAGGAGACACACAATGATTCCATTGAGTTGGAAGTTAAGAGTGCTACCTGGCCACTTTGGCTTCTCATGCCTCTTAATCAATAGGCAAAGAAGGGGATTACTATACTGGCTGACGTGATTGATCCTGATTATCAAGGTAAAATAAGGCTGCAACTATAAAATGGAGGTAAAGAACAGTTTTCATGGAATATAGGAGATCCCCTAGGGTATCTCTTAGTACTACCATGCCATGTGATAAAAGTCAATAGAAAACTACAACAACGTAATCCAGGTAGGACAACCAATGGCTCAGAAACTTCAGGAATGAAGGTTTGGGTTACCCCACCAGGCAAAGAGCCATAGCCAGCTGAGGTGCTTGCTGAGGGTAAAGGAAATATGGAATGGGTGATGGAAGAAGGTAGTGATAAATATGAATTATGACCATGTGACCAGTTACGGCAACAAGGACTGTGAGGGAATGAATATTTCCTCCTTATTTTATTATGAGTATGTTCGTATTCGTACATAAAGCACCTATCTTTTCTTCTTATGACATAAGTTGTATTGCTTATGTCATAGTATGTAAATTATAGGATAGCAAGCTAAAGAGTGAATGTTACCTAAGGACTTGCATCCTATTCTGGAGAGATTTAGTGCATTTCCAGTTGTACACAGGACAGTTGAGTATTGTTAGGCCAAGTATATATCTGTTATTGTGCTCTATTTAGAGATTAAGTATGGGTTAAGGTGATATGCATAGCTGCCAAACTGCTAAGGGGTAGACTGTGATGGTTAGGTTTATGTGCCAAGTTGGCCAGGTGATGGTGCCCAGTAGTCTGGTTAGGCAAGCCCTGGCCTAACCATTACTGCAAGGATAATTTGTGGCTGGCTAAATAAATCCAGAAGGCTGAATGATTAAATCATCACTCAGTTGATTGTATCTGTGGCTGATTACAACTATGCTCAATTAAGGGTATGCTTTCCACAATGAGAAAATCCAATCAGTCGGATTTAATCCAATCAGCTGAAGACTTTTAAAGGGAAAGAGAGAATTTTAATTTCTTTTTCAGCCAGGCTGCTTCTCCTGTGAAGTTTGTTAAGGACCTCCATTGGAGTTGCCAGCCTCACAGCCTACCCTATGGATTTTAGACTCTTGCATCCCCAGGGTTGCGTGAGACACTTTTATAAATCTCTTATTTACAGGTATCTTCTGTTGGTTGTTTCTCTAGAGAACCCTAATACATATATTATTAAAGAAAACAAAAACACAAAGCAGAAACAGCCAAATAGAGAAAAAAGCAAAAAGTAATTTGCAGGCCCTTCACAGAAGAAACATAAAGGGCACATGTACATATACGAATATATATTCAGCCTCATTAGGAATCAGGAACATGCACATTTAAACAATTGGACACCACTTCATACCTATAAGCTTGTAAACAATTAAAGGCCTAACAATACTAAATGTTAATATGAGGAGCAATTCAAACATGTTATGGCTGCATGATAAGTAGGACCATAAATTGGTTCAAACACTTTGGAAAATAATTTGCCATAATCTCATACAATTTAAGGTAATCATCCCCTATGACCTAGAAATTCCACATTCAAATTTTTATCCCAATCTCTTTACTTATGCACAGGGAAAATTATACAACTATTTTCATAGTTTCTAATTGCAAAAACCTGGAAACGACCCCAATATCCATCAATAATAGAAAGTATAAATATACTGCGGTACAGCCACAAAATGAAATGTTAAACAGAAATGGAAATGATAAATTACAGCCACCAGAAACTACATGGTTGAATACCAGGAAGATAACTATGAGCAAAAAAGAGAATATGTCAAACACTTTCAGTATGTTTCCATTTATTAAAAAATTGAATGATGTAATATTTAGACTATAAGCATATATCATAAAACTATATGAAAAAAGGTAAGGTGCTTATAAATGCAAATTTCCTATTAATAGTACCACTAGAGAGATGGGCAGGAAGTGAAGAAAGGGGAAACCACATAAAGAGCTACAAAGTTGTGGTGATGCTCTATTTCTTGCGGCTGGGGACTTACTCGATTATTCTTTCTCACATTCTATATTTGATAAATATTCCTCTGTGTCTATTTCTTATTTAATACCAAATAACAAAAATTTAAGTGTAGGCACTAAAATAAAAGAAACAGAACATGTAACACCCAAAGACGTACATGAGAATCATCACAAGGAGAGGCAAGAATGGGATGCTTTTCTTTGGGACTCCTTAGAGAGAAGGGAAATTGGTAAACTGAGTATTTGAAATAATATTTTGGATGTATAGACAAGTGGCTAGCGAGGGGGGTGGGAATATGAGGGGGAGGGAGACCTCTGGGCTGATGCTGAAAAAGTCCTAAGACCTAAGAAAATACTTTAAGAGCTCCCTTTTCCTCTTCTACATAAATCTGTCCCTCAAACAAAAGTCAATGTATTGAGCTGTATTTACATGCTAGCCAAGTGTATATTGGGGTGGGAAGGGGGCACAACAGATGCTGAAGGTTTAATATTCAGTGTTTTACTTCAAAATGCTTTTATGATGGGAAAAGCCCTGTAAATCAGAACAAGTGTGCTTACAACCACATTTTCCAGCAAAATTTTATTTTTAGCCAAGGAAAAAAAGAAAGTTGACTAAATGGATATTGTTACTGACTCCTAGTTAGGAGCTAACAGTGATATTTTAATATTCTTTCATCAACTATAACAAAAGGTACCACACCAACCCTATGGGTCAACAATGAGGGGAGGGGATAAGGGTATGGGAGGATTGAGGATTTATTTTCTATAGTCGTTTCTTTCCTGAAGTAATGAAAATGCTCTAAAATTGATCATGGGAATGTATGCACAACTACATGATGATAATGTGAGCCACTGATTGTAAACTCTGGATGGCTTTTATGGTGTGTGAATATATATCAATAAAACTGCAAAAAGAGATTAAAAATGCAGGCATACTGAGGTTTTGGTTTTCAAAATCCAAGAAAAAGCATATCATATAGATATATAGCTGCTATTTTTCCCTCTGCTGGCCCATTTATTGTTATCCATTTTAGCAATAGTATAGGGTTAATGTTTTAGAATGAAATCTATAACGATTGGATGGATACATTGTGATGTAAGGGCTTAATAGTATTGATAATAATAATTCTGTAATTGGTAATATTAAACTGCATAGCAAGATTCCTAAGACGGGCCTTTTTTTAAAACTGTTTTGTTCTTCTGCCCCCTTGTGGAAGTATTTGTGTACCACAAAAATCTAGTTCTTGAATCTCTTGGAACACAGGTTCACTCAGCCTCGAATAGGTTAAGAGGTATTCTCTTTAAGGGCTCATAATCTATTCTGTATGTTAAAGAAACTATTTTTCCGAGGATTCTTAGGGGTTTTAATAAATATTTTCTAAGAAAGATGCAGTCTAAAGAACTACTATACTATCTAAAATGTTTATAGTTCCCACTTCTGCCAAGCTTTATTTAGATTGTGTATAATGTAAAAATCAGTAATCGCAAAATGATTCACTATCCTGTTTTTGAGAAGAGCAGTATTTTCTAATTCTAAAATACAAGATTAGAGGAAAATCATAAAATACAGAAAGGTATAATGAAGAAAAATCACAGATATTTCCAATAACCACAATTAATTTTCAATTATTTTATTCCAGACTACTTTTCTAAACATACCTATCACTGTTGCACATAGTAGGTAAACAATTGCTGAAAAAATTATATATATACATACGAATATATAAGCATCTCCTTTGTGATTAAATCTGCCTTGTAAATATAATTTAATCTTTTAAAATATTCATTCAAATTAATGGCTAATCATTCACCATGAACATTTTCATGTAATTTCATAAAATACATTCCAGAAAGTTTGTAGTGCATTCACATCCCTACTAGCAGGTTATAAAATTACCCATCTCACTGAATACTTACCTAAACTGAATGTTACTGTCTGTTTTTACTAAATAGAAGGTGGAAATGTATCTCACTTAAACGTCCATCTCTTGGCTTCATTCATCCATTCAAAAGTATTTATTTAGCCCCTATATTTTGCCAAGGCCTTGTTTTAAACACTGGAAATGATCAGTGAAACAAAAACAGAAACAATGCCTATTCCCACAGAGTTAGCATTCTTATGAGGGACACACACACACACACACACACACACACACAGATAACTAAGTAAAATATATGTAACAGACAATAACAGCTAAGGTAAAATCAGAAAACAGACAAAATTACTAAAAACGATTAACTTTTTCTCATGGGTTACTTACTTGTATTTGATCTTTTGTGACTATTCTGTTTATATATTTTGCCAAATTTTAGTTTTCTTTTAGAGTCTTATTATTTTCTTACTTGTTCTACCAATCTATTTACCTATTCTGTGTCAGTGTTCGTGTAGAGAGAGAGCGAGAGAGAAAAAGAAAGAAAAAAATGAGAGAGGAAGGAAGTGGAGGCTTTGTGATTTTCATTTTAGTTTTATATTTTTAATCTGCATGTTTTCATTTGTTATATAACCTAACATCCATATTTTCATTTAATTCTTCCATTGCTTTTAACCTTTAAAAGTATCACCATTAGCAACTTGATAATCATTAGCATCTTTATGGTTTGATTATTAAAAATCACTCATATAGTATGAGCTGTACTAGAAACTTCAGAGCATTCTTTAGACATAGAGCATTTATTTAAATTAAGCATATTTCAGAGAAAATAGACTTCTTCATATGGTCTTTTCTTAATTGGAGTATTAAAAATACATATTCTTAGAAAATATCATGTTGCTTGGGCTAATTATTCAAAAATTGTATAGTCGAATTAACATTTATTTAACATAGCTGGTATTATCGGGACTCTGGCATGAAATGTGAAACTACAAAAGGAACTCTCCCAAATTGGCATGAAATAGGAAACTACAAAAGGAATCCTTTCAATTTTGGTGACTAGGAAAACAACAGCTAACCTCAAGACACTTTTAAGAATCTTTCTTCATCCCCAACTCTTCAAATGTACGAGATTACGGATATTGCACTGTAACTAAAATATTGCTCATAAAGGAAATTCTTTGAAAAATTCCAAAATTATCGATTAACTTCATCGATAACTCCACAAATGCTACTTGGAGATTCCTCAAAAGGCAGGGAAACATGATACCTTGCTGTTTGTGTGGAATTAAAGATTTCTTAGCTGAAGTGTGAGGCCCAGTATTTCAGAGGCTTCTACATAGCGAGTCTTGTTTTTATTAAAATGAAAAATAGATTCCAATGAAAAGCTTAATAAGGAGAAAGTGCCTATGGGTTATCTTGTCGGGCTTTGAGAGATAAAAGTATAAAAAGTATAAAATTTTCTCCCACACTCATAGAGCATAGAGCCTTGTTACAGAGCAACAAATATTGATGGCAGCACAATATTGTGAATGTAACTAATAGCACTGAATCATACATCTATATAACGTGGTTCAAAGGGGAGATTTTAGGTTGTATATATGGTAGTAGAATAAAAACTAATAAAAATAAAATATATGAAGCATTGAAAAAAGCATAATGCAACAATAATTAACAAGAAAGAACAACAGCCAGATTAGAGCAGAGGGTTTCGGCTGGAGACAAATAGCAGGCTTTCAAATATAGTTTTGCTATTTTTAATAATATAGTAAGCACCTATAGCTCTAATTGCTCATAATAGCATCCTGAAAGCACCCATTAACTTGGTTTATCTTCATTTCTTGCTTTGTTAATAAATGATTACTTATCCTGGATTTCTGCCTTTTACCAATGTCAAGTCTCTAACTTCTAATCGAAAGGGTTTTGCAAATTAAACTGCATATGTTTTAATATCATAATTACCCTTGCTTTTCTTTTGCTTTTTTTTCTTTATCAATTCCCTTATTGTGAATCTTTTGTTTTAATTTTTCCTTACTTAGATTGCTTTTGTTAACCAACTCCATTCTTTCAATAGGTGAGTTTCACCCATTTACGTTATTGTCTTGCTTCTACTATTTTAGATTTGCCAATTTCAGTGTTTTCTTATTGTTTATTTTCTATTCTGATTTCTTTCTGTGTATTTTTATCTCTCACCCTCTTAACCCTGCAAGTGTTTTCAGTGCTAAATAGTAACCATAAATACCCAAAACAACATCAATCAAAGGAAAGGTCAAAAACAATAATTTTTAGGGCAAATTTATAGCACCCAAAATCGTAGAATTTATTTATAAGCCTGTAAAAGCCCAAGGCAATAAAAAAGATGTATTTCCAAAAATGGTCTTATTTTTTCATAAAGTACACAGAAATGTAGCATTAGTAAAATTAAATTAATTTGAGGGAATAGAATGTGAATCTGTGGTAATCTATTTTAATTACCATTAAATATATAATCTGATGTATTAGGGTTCTCTAGAGAAACAGAATCAACAGGGAACACTTACAAATATAAAATTTATAAAACTGTCTCACGTGACCACGGGAACACAGAGTCCAAAATTCGCAGGGCAGGCTGTGAAGCCCACGATTCCAATGGAGGGTCTGGACCAACTCCACAGGAGAGGCTCGCCAGCCAAAGCAGGAATAGAAACTATCTCTTCTGAATCCTCCTTAAAAGGCTTCCAGTGATCAGATTACACATTACTCATTGCAGAAGACACGCCCCCTGGCTGATTACAAATGGAATCAGCTGTGGATGCAGCTGACAAGATCATGATTTAATTCTATGAAACTTCCTCACTGCAGGGCCAGCACTTGCCCAACCAGACAAACAGGTACCACCACTTGGCCAAGTTGACACATGAACCTAACCATTACATCTGACCAAAACCATCACCTTGAATATTTTCCAAATGTAAAATCAAGAAAATTGATAAGTTCTAAAGAGTTCATAAGTTTGTGAATTGTTGCTGTTGTTTTTTTTCCAATTCTAGAATGATCTACACCCCACTGGTAAGGTTGAACATGACCAGCTAAGAACAATGAAAACTGCTGCTGAGAGATCAAGAAATATATTACCTTTTGTATAAAATTTTTATAATTATAATACAAGGCATTGTGAATTTCAAAGACTTGAAAATAATAGTACACAAAATTATACCCAACCTATTTGAAAGGAACTTTATTTTCTGAGCGACTAGGTCATAGAAAAATCCAACATTTATTTTTTGAGGGAAAAACAAAGGTCCCAAAACATTTTGTAGTAGATATTAATTAGGCTGGGTTATAATCCTGACTTTCTCTAGGAAACAGCCTAATCTCATCTATTAACTATAACATCTAGTGAGGAAAACGGGCAGAAGAAGGGAAAACTTCCAATTAAATACTAAAAAGGAAGAAGTGAGAGGGATTATGAAGTACAAATGGCTTATTTAGGACCATCAGAGTAATTTGGGACAAATACACTTGGTAACTGAATTTGGGGACAGGCGACTCCTTAATCCTTATGCACGAAGAATTTAGTAGTTTAGCGAAAGGAAAATAAATCCATTCTTCTCTATATAACGCTGTGACGTTATTTTTATTGTTTAGATATCGAAGCCATAAACAATTAAATGCAATTTTTACAAAACGAAATGAAAATGCCTTTGGGTATGTTGAATTCCCTTAGACTTATAGAGAAAAGGCAGCATTATAAGTAATAAGGCTAATTTTCTTTTTTTAACTCAAAATAGAAAGCATATGATTAAAAAAATAAGTTCGTCAAAGCTAGGATGCGCCCACCAGTTAGAGCACCGCAATATCAATCTTTTGAAGGATGTGCTAAAGAACGCAATCTCATGAGTGCTTTCACCCCTTCCTTCCCCATTTCTCAGAAAGGAAAAGACGCTCAGAAATAATACAAACGGTTCTCCACTCATCGCAAACACTCTACTTCCCACAGCACCTATTTGCCACTCCGCGATCAGTTACAACCAATAAGCTCATGAAAAGTATAAGTAAATAAAAAAGAGGAGCCACAGAGTTCTGTGAATCTTTACCTTTAGGATTTGATATCCTAATACCTCCTTTTCTGTTATTCTAGGACGATAGCGGCAGGCTACAACACATTTCGAAACCGAAACTGTGGGCGATATCTTTCCGTTACCTCACCTCCCGTGAAGAGACTCTAGAAAGGTCTACGACCGGAAGAAAGCCCGCCTACTTCACGAGCTGTTTCCTGCACTTCCGGTCCCTGGAAAACGCCCCAGGAGACCCTGCCTGGCTCAGGACGCCGAGAGCTCTGAGAAGCGGAAGGAAATGGCTTCTGGCTTGGTCGCCCTTCTGGAACACACACACACTGAGACCCTATCCTCAGCTCCTGCAGTGGCCCCAAAGGTACAAATTCCACTCTTTGCCCTTCTTTAAAGAATTTGATCACTGAAGTCAGTAGCCAAGCAAGACATTTTTGCCCCATCGCCCCTCCTGAAGCCACATTATTCGTGTTGCCCTCTTTCGGCTTTCCTTCTTTGTGGGGTTTCCTCCATTTTCCCTATCCTTTTCCCAGTTTGGGGGGGTCAGTTTTCCTTCTTGCCCCACCCCCAAAACTATCCCTCCTTGATACTTGTGTAGGAGGTTGGATTTGATCTTGTTTGAGAGTTCCTTTCCCATTTGGGGATTATTTTACTTTATCTCCGCCCCTCCAACCCCCAGCCCACCCGACCCTCCCTTTACTTTTGTGAAGGAGGTTGTTTTTGCCCGTGTTTTATCTACTAGTTTTGGTCAATTTCCTTTTAACCCCCGTGCCCCTACCCACTACGCACCCACGCATCCCATTCTCACTTCCAGCTTGAGAAGGAATTTAGGTTTAACCCTTTCTGTCTCTGTACTGGCCCAGTTTGGGGCTATTTTTCTTTCCTGACCCCCTTTCCCTTGCCGCCTTGTGAAGGAAATTGAATTTAGCCCTGTTTTCTCTATTCTTTACTCATATGGGAGTCGTATTTATTTATTAACCCTTCCTTCCCTCTGAACTCTGACCCTGCCGCCCCATTTAAAGAACGTTGAATTTGGTCCTATTCATTCTTTCCCAGTTTTGCCTCTTTTTTCTTTTCTACCTCAATCGCCTTTTCCCGTGGTAAAGGAAGTGGTACTTGCCCCTGTCTTCTCTACAACTTCCCCAGTTTTGGTCTCTTTTTTATTTGTCTCCCACCCTACATCCTCCTCATGATGGAACTTAAGTCAGTCCCTGTTTTCTCTGTGCCACCTCCACTTTGGGCCATTTTCTTTCCTAATGGACTCCTGCCCTCACTCCACCCTCTTGCCCCTCTAGAAAGAAGTCAAATTTGATCTGACTCTGACTTCTCTCTTCCTTTACTAATTGGAGGTCATTTACCTTCTTATTCTCCTCGATCTCCCACCGCTTGCCTCTGGTCAAAGAAGTTTTGTCTATTCCTTTTTCACATTGGTGTCATTTTCTTGATCTTCCCTTTCTAACCAGCTCTTTTCCCCTTTGTGAATATAGTCTGATCAGAACTGTCTCTATTCTTTCCCGTTGTAAATTACTTTTGTTTCTTATCCTCCTCTCACTCCACAGTCCTCTTTGTCCCCCTCTTGAAGGAAATTGGGTTTGGTTTTGGTTTAGCTATTCCTTGCCCAGTTTGGGATCTTTTCTTTTTTTCCTTTTCCCCTCTCTATCCTGCCCTTCTTTGCTCCCTACAAAGGAAGGTCAGTTTGGTCCTATTTTCTCTCTGCCTTGCTCAGTTTATTGTCCTATTTTTTTCTTATCCTCACCCCTCACCATGCATGGTTCTATGTTGCTGTATTTCTCTATTTCTTTTCCAGTTTTTTATCTCTCACAAACTTATTTTCCACTTATAAAGTGATTTGGGGGGAAGGGGCTACAGTGCATTTCTTTATGTATGTTAAATCTATGAATATTTACTATCTTCAAAATTTAAACTGAGTTAAAAATATTTATTCAACTAAAAATGTCAGTAATGATATTTAAAATGGATGATGTTACTATGATTATGTTCTTCTTGCTTCTGGATTTTTTCAAACTGACTTTTGGAACATTCCAAGCATTTTCTCTCCCCAGGGCCTTTGTACATGCAGTATTTTCTTTCACCCCCTTCAGGTTTTACTTTTGGGTCATTCCCTGGCCCTGAACTATCACCTCCAAGTAGACATATACTTCACATTCATTATTCTCTTTCTCTGTTCTGTTTTCCTCAATAGCACTTTTCATCATCAACTAACATACTGTTTATTTAATTTGATACCTGAGTCCCTTCCATGAAGTATAATCTCCACAATGGTTGTGGTGTTTTTTGTTTGTTTGTTTTTTCTGTTTTGTTCATTACTCAATTCCTAGTGCCTACAACAGTGTTTGGCACATAACAGTTACTCAGTAAATACATGTTGAATGATGAATGTGCAACATTCCCTCATAAGTGTGTACAAAATATATGCATTTAAAATATGGAATTATTTTTTATTTCTGATATGCATGATTTTTGTTAAAAAATAAATCTTCCATCTCACATAACTGTTAGATGTTTAGAATATATTCTTTCAAACATTTTTACATTTTGCCAATGTTTTAAGATAAATGTGAACATAATATACTTACTGATCTGTAATTTAGATTTGTCACCAAGAAAATTAAGAAAATATTACTAATATTTTGAATGTTTCTATGTCAGTATATATAACGCTAACTCATAGTTCCAACATTTTTTATTATATTGATGAGGCTGAGGGTATTCAAGAAGATTTTGTCAATAAGTACATTTTTCCAATATTATGTGTGTAAGTAATTACACAATGAAATCCTTGTAACTGATCTTTGTGCGCTTGTACATTTATGTCTTGAAATTAATTTCTTAGTTTTTCTTAGTGCTATATTGAGGGGTAACCACATTTAATGATATGATAATGATTGTTAGATTTCTCCCCAGTGAAATGTATTACTTTACATTGCCACCACTACATATGAGAGAAAGTTCTCATTCCCCTTCATATTAGAATTTTTTTTCACGTTTTAAAGCTTTACCAGTCATTTAAAATGTTTAAAATTCTAAGTATGAAGGGGAATGATAAAATGTTTATCACTTTTGGTTCCTGCTTAATTCTTTTCTTTTGCTAAAATTTTTACCACAAAGTCTTTAGTAGAAACACAAAACGAATTTAGCTTAACTACAAAGCAAACAAAAATAAGGAAACTGTTTATGATTATACTTCAGTTAACACAATACAAAGTTCTTTGAAAGTAGGCTTAAATCATATCCTTTACACTCTGCTAAAAGAAGCTACTTTTTAAAAAATCCTGAAAGTATATCCATTCAAACTGAATACTTGATTAGCAGAACATAATTAATCAGCACCTCATTTTTTGTATTGTAAATTCTTCCTTCATTATATTAGATACACTAACTAAAATGTTGATTTGTGTTTTATGCATTATCTGCAGTGTTAACTTAGAGATTTTTGTAAAGTTTCTTAATGATTGGATATTAGTGTGGTACATTGCCTCATACTTTTTCCATTGTCTGCTGATTTTCCAATCACTCTCTTCTTTTAAGTTCAGATATACCAGCTTATTTCAAGAACTGGAAGTGTTTATAATGTGCAAAATAGCAATCTCAACAATAGAATATTAGGAAATGGTTTGATGGAAGCTGAAAGACATATTTCACTACTTTTTAGTGATTCAAGTTTGCAATTTTCCTTTAAATTTTAGGTTTAGTTTCAATGTAAAATAGCTCAATAATTGTCTTGATATTTGTGGCAAGTACTGTTTTTCATGAAATCATCAGTTATTACATTAAATTGTTTTAATTTTAAGGAGTTGTATAAATTTTGGTGTCTTAGGGCCAGCTGCCTTTTAAACAGATAAACAAGCTAGATTTTATAATTATGCTCCCAAGGTAAATATAATTTGAAAATATTAATTTTATGTTACCTGAAAGGAATAAATGTAGAAAGAGATACTGCTATCATTATACCACACATATTCTATTTCATCATATGCATAGTTGTTGGTGGTGTTTCTTGTCACTTACTTCTAGGACTACTGCTTTTCATTCATGAATTGAAGGAGATTTACTACAGTGTTTCAGTTTGCCAAGGCTGCTAGAATGCAATGCACCAAAAATGGATTGGCTTTTATATAGGGGATTATTAAGTTACAACTTTAAAGTTCTAAGGCCATAAAAATGTCCAAACTAAGGCATCCAGATAAAGATATCTTGAGTCTGAAGAAAAGCTGATGGCGTCCGGGATTCCTCTGTCACATTGGAAAGCATGTGACAACATCTGCTGTCCTTCTTTCCAGACTTCAGGTTTCAAATAGCTCTCTTAGCTCCTGTGAGTCTTTCTGGCTTCCCGTGGGGAGTTTTCTTTCTACATCTCCAAATGCCTGTTACTTGGTTTCATATCTCTGCTTTCTGTATCGGCTCTGAGCTCGCTCTGTTTTCTGTCTTTTATTCTCTTCATGTAGGGCTCCAGTAAAAGAATTACGACCACCTTGAATAGGTGGGGTCAGTCTCTATGGAAATAATTTAATCAAAAGGCCCCACCCGCAATTGGGTGGAACACATCTCTATGGAAACAACCTAATCAAAAGGTCCCAAGAACAATGGGTCTGCCCCCACAAGATCCGATTAGAAGAACAAGGATTTTCTGAGGTATATAAATTTCTAACCAGCACACGCAGTTCCTCGTGTTTTCTTTCAATTTAATTTTCTCTGAAATTACATAATTGAATGTGTATGTATATGTACACACATATGCATGTATGCATGTATACATGTATATGTTTACATCAGAAATTCCCTGAAATTATTGGCCTGGAAATAACATCCAATCCTAATTTCCATAACTGATAGCAATTTTTGTTTTTTCTTCCTATTTTTATCTTCTGTTGCCTGGTTTGTTAGATGCACAGTGGTGAAGAACACCTCTACTTGCATGGCCATCTTCTGTAGACGTCTCAACAGGATTTTTTAAGCATAAATCCACATTTATTTAAGTTGTATAGCTTTCTGTCTCTTAGTACCAAATGAGAGTAGGTACTGTACATATTGTTTCACCACAGTTTACCCAAGACCTACAATAGTGCCTTGGAACAGAGTTTTCCATACGTATTTATTGAAAGAATGAAATTAAAGTTATACCAAATCCTCAGATACCAATAGTATTCATAAGACTAGCTAAATTAATTTAGCCCTTATAAGCACTCAATATATTGGATTTACTACATTTAAAAAAACATATTTTCGCTTTCTTCCTATGTGACAATTCAGTGCAAAGTTAATATTCTGTATCCCAAAAATGAAATTGAAGTAGGCTTTTTAAAATACTGAACTTTGATTCTCTTTTACACAGCATGGACAATGGAAATCTAGGTTCTTCAAGCCAAATGAAAAGGGTCCTTTTTAAATAGTTGCTAGCGACTCTAAAGATCTGCCTTTATGCATTATTGCTTGCAACAAATAAACAAAAAAGTGGTAGTGAGAAAAGAAGCCCTGAAAGCTCTCACATAGTTATAAAAATGAAATAAAAATCAAATCTCCCTGTGATATATTGAATTATGTATCCCAATTTGGACACGTTTTCAGTTTTAATCCACATTCTTATGGGTGTGAACCCATTGTAAATAGGATGTCTTGAAGATTGTGATGGGTTGAAAGGATGTATATCCCCTAGAAAAGCCATGTTTTAATCTAAATCCCATTTCACAAAGGCAGAATAATCCGTATTCAATACTGAATGTTTGTGATTTAATCATGAGTGGTTGTTAAATTGGATTAAGTGATGACATGTCTCTACCCATTTGGGTGGGTCTTGATAAGTTTCTGGAGCCCTATAAAAGAGGAAACATTTTGGAGAAAGGAGGAAACTCAGAGAGAGCAGAGAATGCTGCAGCACCACAAAGCAGAGAGTCCACAAGCAGTGACCTTTGGAGATGAAGAAGAAAAATGCCCCCCGGGGAGCTTCATGAAACAGGAAGCCAGGAGAAGAAGCTAGCAGATGATGCCATGTTCGCCATGTGCCCTTCCAGATGACAGAGGAAGCCTGACCATGTTCACCATGTGCCTTTCCAGATGAGAGAAAAATTCTGACTGTGTTTGCCATGTCCTCTTCCACTTGAGAGAGAAACCCTGAACTACACTGGTCTTCTTGAACCAAGGTATCTTTCCCCAGATGCCTTTGATTGGACATTTCTATAGACTTGTTTTAACTGGGACATTTTCTCAACCTTAGAACTGTAAACTAGCAACTCATTAAATTCCCCTTTTCAAAAGCCATTCCGTCTCTGGTGTGTTGCATTCCGGCAGCTAGCAAACTAGAACGAAGGTATTATTTTAAGTGATGGTATGACCCAACCAAATGAGGTCTGGTCATAATCTGGATTACTGCAGGCCTTAAAAGAGAAAAAAACCCAAAGGCTGAGTAAGAGAACCCCATCAGTAGGAGACAGAATTCACTGTAACCAGGAAGAGAAAGGAGAGAACATTACCATGTGAAATGAGGCAGGAACACAAGCCAACCCCAAGGATCACCAGCAGCCAGCAGCAGAATATTAGACCTTGAAATGAAAGAATCACCTTGCTGATGCCTTGTGTTGTTTAAGCTACGCCATTGTTTGCTATTTGTCATAGTGGCTGGCAGACTAAGACATTTCCCTATCAGAGAAATGAGGCACACTAATCATACTGTTACAGAATCCTACTTTTAGATTGAATCCCCACTAAAACAGGAAAGTAAAAAAAAATCTTTTTATTTCTTGAATATGAAATAATAAGCAGAAGTCCAAAGGAAGTTGGAGAAATTGCTTACATTTCAGTAAATAAGGCAGCTGGTTCAAGCTTTAAAAGAGCTATTTCAACTTCAAACACAGCAGCAGCTCCATAACATTTAATCAGCTCATTAACTCGATAGATTTGGTGTCTATCAGAGAAAAAACATATAGGCAACCCACTAAGTACAGATCCTAGGGTTTTAAGGCGCCAGTTGCTTGATTTGCATATTTTATTGATTCTATACTGCCATAAATTGTAAAGCATAGCAATGATTTAACAAGTTCACTAAATTAAATACATTTGTTATTGTAGGTCATATCCTCATTTCAGTAATGTTAAAATATGGAAAAAATCTTAGAGTAAGAATACAGTCACAACAAATTATGCCATAAACACAGCAATGTGGGGGGGGGGGACAAAAGAACAAAATCAGGGATTACAAACCCAAAGATTTAAAGTTGATTGTATAAAATCTCACTTTTCAATTTGACTTTTGGATTTTAGAGACTAAATTGAGGGGAATATTAAATTTATTCAACTGATTTAAAATAAATATATATTCATTGTAAAACCATTATAAACTGCTGAAAATTATATAGAACACAATAAAACCATATCTTCTCACCACCCATAACTAACATTGTATAATATCTTCTAGTTGTTTAACTATGCATACGTGTGTTCAAAAATCTATTAGAAAGAATTGCATCATTCTACCTCCACAATGTCATGCCCAGCATTTTTCAGTTAGTAGCTTGTAAAGATTTTCCTGTTATTTTTTAATGTAAGAAAACATTTTATTGGATGCATAATCATCCATTGTATGTATCTGTGTATCATAATTCAGCCATTATCTTGTTAATTGCTGAATGTTGAGCATAAGTAAACTTGTTTTAACCATGCATATACTTCTTTGTCATTCCCAACAACTAGCCTATATATTCTTAAATTCTTAGAATTTCATTCTTTATTTTCTCTGATGACTTATTTTTGTAATGTGCATGATATCAAATCATTGTTCCAAAATGATCCTAAATAATTAACTTTGGCTGTCTCCTACTCAAACTTTTTAACACTATCCAAAACAAATGTTCTAACTTACTAGCTGCTGGAATGCAATATACCAGAAACTGAATGGCTTTTAAAAGGGGGAGTTTACTAAGTTGCAAGCTTACAGTTCTAAGGCCATGAAAAATGTCCAAAGTAAAGCAAGTCTATAAAAATGTCCAAACTAAGGCATCAACAAGAGTCACCTTTGCTCAAGAAAGGCCGATGACGTTCAGAGTTTCCCTCTCAACCGGAAAGGCACCTGGCGAACATGGCGATGTCTGCTAGCTTTCTCTCCAGGCTTCTTGTTTCATGAAGCTCCCCTGGGAGCGTATTCCTTCTTCATCTCCAAAGGTCCCTGGCTGCATGGGCTCTCATGGTTCTTTTGGCTATATTGTGGCTCTCATGCTTTCTCCAAAATGCTTCCTCTTTTAAAGGATTCCAGTAAACTAGTCAAGACCAACCTCGAATGGGTGTAGTCACATCTCTCTCTAATCAAAGGTTAATCCCTTCAATTGGGCGAGTCACATCTCCATGGAGATAATCTAATCAAGTCTCCAACCAATAGTGGTGAATAGGGATTAAAAGAAATGGCTGCCACCAGGAGATGGATCAAGATTAAAACATGGCTTTTCTAGAGTACATAATCCTTTTAAACTGGCACAAAAATGTTTAATTCAGACCCACAATATAAAAGTGGTCCAACATATTTTGTTCAGCTACTAGCTTAGCTTAATCTGAATTTCCTAAGGAGTAAAGATGTGCCTTGAATAGGATACAGGCATGCCAAGATATTGATGCCCTTATGAGGCCAGTTGGGAAGGGGGGAAGGTAGAGACTCCAGGGCCAGACACCCCTAACTATGAGAAAAGTAATATTTCTGTTTGTTAAGTAATGTGGATGTTACCATTTTTATGTGTGTGTCATGGTATGTAAAGCGTTGGTAGGATTGGCCTTAAGATGCAACCTTTAATATTAAATCCTCAAGAGACTTCCAGGGATGATGGCAGACCCATTGTTCTTGGGACCTTTTGATTAGGTTGTTTCCATAGAGATGTGTTCCACCCAATTGCGGGTGGGGCCTTTTGATTAAATTATTTCCATAGAGACTGACCCCACCTATTCAAGGTGGTCGTAATTCTTTTACTGGAGCCCTACATGAAGAGAATAAAAGACAGAAAACAGAGCGAGCTCAGAGCCGATACAGAAAGCAGAGATATGAAACCAAGTAACAGGCATTTGGAGATGTAGAAAGAAAACTCCCCACGGGAAGCCAGAAAGACTCACAGGAGCTAAGAGAGCTATTTGAAACCTGAAGTCTGGAAAGAAGGACAGCAGATGTTGTCACATGCTTTCCAATGTGACAGAGGAATCCCGGACGCCATCAGCTTTTCTTCAGACTCAAGATATCTTTATCTGGATGCCTTAGTTTGGACATTTTTATGGCCTTAGAACTTTAAAGTTGTAACTTAATAATCCCCTATATAAAAGCCAATCCATTTTTGGTGCATTGCATTCTAGCAGCCTTGGCAAACTGAAACACTGTAGTAAATCTCCTTCAATTCATGAATGAAAAGCAGTAGTCCTAGAAGTAAGTGACAAGAAACACCACCAACAACTATGCATATGATGAAATAGAATATGTGTGGTATAATGATAGCAGTATCTCTTTCTACATTTATTCCTTTCAGGTAACATAAAATTAATATTTTCAAATTATATTTACCTTGGGAGCATAATTATAAAATCTAGCTTGTTTATCTGTTTAAAAGGCAGCTGGCCCTAAGACACCAAAATTTATACAACTCCTTAAAATTAAAACAATTTAATGTAATAACTGATGATTTCATGAAAAACAGTACTTGCCACAAATATCAAGACAATTATTGAGCTATTTTACATTGAAACTAAACCTAAAATTTAAAGGAAAATTGCAAACTTGAATCACTAAAAAGTAGTGAAATATGTCTTTCAGCTTCCATCAAACCATTTCCTAATATTCTATTGTTGAGATTGCTATTTTGCACATTATAAACACTTCCAGTTCTTGAAATAAGCTGGTATATCTGAACTTAAAAGAAGAGAGTGATTGGAAAATCAGCAGACAATGGAAAAAGTATGAGGCAATGTACCACACTAATATCCAATCATTAAGAAACTTTACAAAAATCTCTAAGTTAACACTGCAGATAATGCATAAAACACAAATCAACATTTTAGTTAGTGTATCTAATATAATGAAGGAAGAATTTACAATACAAAAAATGAGGTGCTGATTAATTATGTTCTGCTAATCAAGTATTCAGTTTGAATGGATATACTTTCAGGATTTTTTAAAAAGTAGCTTCTTTTAGCAGAGTGTAAAGGATATGATTTAAGCCTACTTTCAAAGAACTTTGTATTGTGTTAACTGAAGTATAATCATAAACAGTTTCCTTATTTTTGTTTGCTTTGTAGTTAAGCTAAATTCGTTTTGTGTTTCTACTAAAGACTTTGTGGTAAAAATTTTAGCAAAAGAAAAGAATTAAGCAGGAACCAAAAGTGATAAACATTTTATCATTCCCCTTCATACTTAGAATTTTAAACATTTTAAATGACTGGTAAAGCTTTAAAACGTGAAAAAAAATTCTAATATGAAGGGGAATGAGAACTTTCTCTCATATGTAGTGGTGGCAATGTAAAGTAATACATTTCACTGGGGAGAAATCTAACAATCATTATCATATCATTAAATGTGGTTACCCCTCAATATAGCACTAAGAAAAACTAAGAAATTAATTTCAAGACATAAATGTACAAGCGCACAAAGATCAGTTACAAGGATTTCATTGTGTAATTACTTACACACATAATATTGGAAAAATGTACTTATTGACAAAATCTTCTTGAATACCCTCAGCCTCATCAATATAATAAAAAATGTTGGAACTATGAGTTAGCGTTATATATACTGACATAGAAACATTCAAAATATTAGTAATATTTTCTTAATTTTCTTGGTGACAAATCTAAATTACAGATCAGTAAGTATATTATGTTCACATTTATCTTAAAACATTGGCAAAATGTAAAAATGTTTGAAAGAATATATTCTAAACATCTAACAGTTATGTGAGATGGAAGATTTATTTTTTAACAAAAATCATGCATATCAGAAATAAAAAATAATTCCATATTTTAAATGCATATATTTTGTACACACTTATGAGGGAATGTTGCACATTCATCATTCAACATGTATTTACTGAGTAACTGTTATGTGCCAAACACTGTTGTAGGCACTAGGAATTGAGTAATGAACAAAACAGAAAAAACAAACAAACAAAAAACACCACAACCATTGTGGAGATTATACTTCATGGAAGGGACTCAGGTATCAAATTAAATAAACAGTATGTTAGTTGATGATGAAAAGTGCTATTGAGGAAAACAGAACAGAGAAAGAGAATAATGAATGTGAAGTATATGTCTACTTGGAGGTGATAGTTCAGGGCCAGGGAATGACCCAAAAGTAAAACCTGAAGGGGGTGAAAGAAAATACTGCATGTACAAAGGCCCTGGGGAGAGAAAATGCTTGGAATGTTCCAAAAGTCAGTTTGAAAAAATCCAGAAGCAAGAAGAACATAATCATAGTAACATCATCCATTTTAAATATCATTACTGACATTTTTAGTTGAATAAATATTTTTAACTCAGTTTAAATTTTGAAGATAGTAAATATTCATAGATTTAACATACATAAAGAAATGCACTGTAGCCCCTTCCCCCCAAATCACTTTATAAGTGGAAAATAAGTTTGTGAGAGATAAAAAACTGGAAAAGAAATAGAGAAATACAGCAACATAGAACCATGCATGGTGAGGGGTGAGGATAAGAAAAAAATAGGACAATAAACTGAGCAAGGCAGAGAGAAAATAGGACCAAACTGACCTTCCTTTGTAGGGAGCAAAGAAGGGCAGGATAGAGAGGGGAAAAGGAAAAAAAGAAAAGATCCCAAACTGGGCAAGGAATAGCTAAACCAAAACCAAACCCAATTTCCTTCAAGAGGGGGACAAAGAGGACTGTGGAGTGAGAGGAGGATAAGAAACAAAAGTAATTTACAACGGGAAAGAATAGAGACAGTTCTGATCAGACTATATTCACAAAGGGGAAAAGAGCTGGTTAGAAAGGGAAGATCAAGAAAATGACACCAATGTGAAAAAGGAATAGACAAAACTTCTTTGACCAGAGGCAAGCGGTGGGAGATCGAGGAGAATAAGAAGGTAAATGACCTCCAATTAGTAAAGGAAGAGAGAAGTCAGAGTCAGATCAAATTTGACTTCTTTCTAGAGGGGCAAGAGGGTGGAGTGAGGGCAGGAGTCCATTAGGAAAGAAAATGGCCCAAAGTGGAGGTGGCACAGAGAAAACAGGGACTGACTTAAGTTCCATCATGAGGAGGATGTAGGGTGGGAGACAAATAAAAAAGAGACCAAAACTGGGGAAGTTGTAGAGAAGACAGGGGCAAGTACCACTTCCTTTACCACGGGAAAAGGCGATTGAGGTAGAAAAGAAAAAAGAGGCAAAACTGGGAAAGAATGAATAGGACCAAATTCAACGTTCTTTAAATGGGGCGGCAGGGTCAGAGTTCAGAGGGAAGGAAGGGTTAATAAATAAATACGACTCCCATATGAGTAAAGAATAGAGAAAACAGGGCTAAATTCAATTTCCTTCACAAGGCGGCAAGGGAAAGGGGGTCAGGAAAGAAAAATAGCCCCAAACTGGGCCAGTACAGAGACAGAAAGGGTTAAACCTAAATTCCTTCTCAAGCTGGAAGTGAGAATGGGATGCGTGGGTGCGTAGTGGGTAGGGGCACGGGGGTTAAAAGGAAATTGACCAAAACTAGTAGATAAAACACGGGCAAAAACAACCTCCTTCACAAAAGTAAAGGGAGGGTCGGGTGGGCTGGGGGTTGGAGGGGCGGAGATAAAGTAAAATAATCCCCAAATGGGAAAGGAACTCTCAAACAAGATCAAATCCAACCTCCTACACAAGTATCAAGGAGGGATAGTTTTGGGGGTGGGGCAAGAAGGAAAACTGACCCCCCCAAACTGGGAAAAGGATAGGGAAAATGGAGGAAACCCCACAAAGAAGGAAAGCCGAAAGAGGGCAACACGAATAATGTGGCTTCAGGAGGGGCGATGGGGCAAAAATGTCTTGCTTGGCTACTGACTTCAGTGATCAAATTCTTTAAAGAAGGGCAAAGAGTGGAATTTGTACCTTTGGGGCCACTGCAGGAGCTGAGGATAGGGTCTCAGTGTGTGTGTGTTCCAGAAGGGCGACCAAGCCAGAAGCCATTTCCTTCCGCTTCTCAGAGCTCTCGGCGTCCTGAGCCAGGCAGGGTCTCCTGGGGCGTTTTCCAGGGACCGGAAGTGCAGGAAACAGCTCGTGAAGTAGGCGGGCTTTCTTCCGGTCGTAGACCTTTCTAGAGTCTCTTCACGGGAGGTGAGGTAACGGAAAGATATCGCCCACAGTTTCGGTTTCGAAATGTGTTGTAGCCTGCCGCTATCGTCCTAGAATAACAGAAAAGGAGGTATTAGGATATCAAATCCTAAAGGTAAAGATTCACAGAACTCTGTGGCTCCTCTTTTTTATTTACTTATACTTTTCATGAGCTTATTGGTTGTAACTGATCGCGGAGTGGCAAATAGGTGCTGTGGGAAGTAGAGTGTTTGCGATGAGTGGAGAACCGTTTGTATTATTTCTGAGCGTCTTTTCCTTTCTGAGAAATGGGGAAGGAAGGGGTGAAAGCACTCATGAGATTGCGTTCTTTAGCACATCCTTCAAAAGATTGATATTGCGGTGCTCTAACTGGTGGGCGCATCCTAGCTTTGACGAACTTATTTTTTTAATCATATGCTTTCTATTTTGAGTTAAAAAAAGAAAATTAGCCTTATTACTTATAATGCTGCCTTTTCTCTATAAGTCTAAGGGAATTCAACATACCCAAAGGCATTTTCATTTCGTTTTGTAAAAATTGCATTTAATTGTTTATGGCTTCGATATCTAAACAATAAAAATAACGTCACAGCGTTATATAGAGAAGAATGGATTTATTTTCCTTTCGCTAAACTACTAAATTCTTCGTGCATAAGGATTAAGGAGTCGCCTGTCCCCAAATTCAGTTACCAAGTGTATTTGTCCCAAATTACTCTGATGGTCCTAAATAAGCCATTTGTACTTCATAATCCCTCTCACTTCTTCCTTTTTAGTATTTAATTGGAAGTTTTCCCTTCTTCTGCCCGTTTTCCTCACTAGATGTTATAGTTAATAGATGAGATTAGGCTGTTTCCTAGAGAAAGTCAGGATTATAACCCAGCCTAATTAATATCTACTACAAAATGTTTTGGGACCTTTGTTTTTCCCTCAAAAAATAAATGTTGGATTTTTCTATGACCTAGTCGCTCAGAAAATAAAGTTCCTTTCAAATAGGTTGGGTATAATTTTGTGTACTATTATTTTCAAGTCTTTGAAATTCACAATGCCTTGTATTATAATTATAAAAATTTTATACAAAAGGTAATATATTTCTTGATCTCTCAGCAGCAGTTTTCATTGTTCTTAGCTGGTCATGTTCAACCTTACCAGTGGGGTGTAGATCATTCTAGAATTGGAAAAAAAACAACAGCAACAATTCACAAACTTATGAACTCTTTAGAACTTATCAATTTTCTTGATTTTACATTTGGAAAATATTCAAGGTGATGGTTTTGGTCAGATGTAATGGTTAGGTTCATGTGTCAACTTGGCCAAGTGGTGGTACCTGTTTGTCTGGTTGGGCAAGTGCTGGCCCTGCAGTGAGGAAGTTTCATAGAATTAAATCATGATCTTGTCAGCTGCATCCACAGCTGATTCCATTTGTAATCAGCCAGGGGGCGTGTCTTCTGCAATGAGTAATGTGTAATCTGATCACTGGAAGCCTTTTAAGGAGGATTCAGAAGAGATAGTTTCTATTCCTGCTTTGGCTGGCGAGCCTCTCCTGTGGAGTTGGTCCAGACCCTCCATTGGAATCGTGGGCTTCACAGCCTGCCCTGCGAATTTTGGACTCTGTGTTCCCGTGGTCACGTGAGACAGTTTTATAAATTTTATATTTGTAAGTGTTCCCTGTTGATTCTGTTTCTCTAGAGAACCCTAATACATCAGATTATATATTTAATGGTAATTAAAATAGATTACCACAGATTCACATTCTATTCCCTCAAATTAATTTAATTTTACTAATGCTACATTTCTGTGTACTTTATGAAAAAATAAGACCATTTTTGGAAATACATCTTTTTTATTGCCTTGGGCTTTTACAGGCTTATAAATAAATTCTACGATTTTGGGTGCTATAAATTTGCCCTAAAAATTATTGTTTTTGACCTTTCCTTTGATTGATGTTGTTTTGGGTATTTATGGTTACTATTTAGCACTGAAAACACTTGCAGGGTTAAGAGGGTGAGAGATAAAAATACACAGAAAGAAATCAGAATAGAAAATAAACAATAAGAAAACACTGAAATTGGCAAATCTAAAATAGTAGAAGCAAGACAATAACGTAAATGGGTGAAACTCACCTATTGAAAGAATGGAGTTGGTTAACAAAAGCAATCTAAGTAAGGAAAAATTAAAACAAAAGATTCACAATAAGGGAATTGATAAAGAAAAAAAAGCAAAAGAAAAGCAAGGGTAATTATGATATTAAAACATATGCAGTTTAATTTGCAAAACCCTTTCGATTAGAAGTTAGAGACTTGACATTGGTAAAAGGCAGAAATCCAGGATAAGTAATCATTTATTAACAAAGCAAGAAATGAAGATAAACCAAGTTAATGGGTGCTTTCAGGATGCTATTATGAGCAATTAGAGCTATAGGTGCTTACTATATTATTAAAAATAGCAAAACTATATTTGAAAGCCTGCTATTTGTCTCCAGCCGAAACCCTCTGCTCTAATCTGGCTGTTGTTCTTTCTTGTTAATTATTGTTGCATTATGCTTTTTTCAATGCTTCATATATTTTATTTTTATTAGTTTTTATTCTACTACCATATATACAACCTAAAATCTCCCCTTTGAACCACGTTATATAGATGTATGATTCAGTGCTATTAGTTACATTCACAATATTGTGCTGCCATCAATATTTGTTGCTCTGTAACAAGGCTCTATGCTCTATGAGTGTGGGAGAAAATTTTATACTTTTTATACTTTTATCTCTCAAAGCCCGACAAGATAACCCATAGGCACTTTCTCCTTATTAAGCTTTTCATTGGAATCTATTTTTCATTTTAATAAAAACAAGACTCGCTATGTAGAAGCCTCTGAAATACTGGGCCTCACACTTCAGCTAAGAAATCTTTAATTCCACACAAACAGCAAGGTATCATGTTTCCCTGCCTTTTGAGGAATCTCCAAGTAGCATTTGTGGAGTTATCGATGAAGTTAATCGATAATTTTGGAATTTTTCAAAGAATTTCCTTTATGAGCAATATTTTAGTTACAGTGCAATATCCGTAATCTCGTACATTTGAAGAGTTGGGGATGAAGAAAGATTCTTAAAAGTGTCTTGAGGTTAGCTGTTGTTTTCCTAGTCACCAAAATTGAAAGGATTCCTTTTGTAGTTTCCTATTTCATGCCAATTTGGGAGAGTTCCTTTTGTAGTTTCACATTTCATGCCAGAGTCCCGATAATACCAGCTATGTTAAATAAATGTTAATTCGACTATACAATTTTTGAATAATTAGCCCAAGCAACATGATATTTTCTAAGAATATGTATTTTTAATACTCCAATTAAGAAAAGACCATATGAAGAAGTCTATTTTCTCTGAAATATGCTTAATTTAAATAAATGCTCTATGTCTAAAGAATGCTCTGAAGTTTCTAGTACAGCTCATACTATATGAGTGATTTTTAATAATCAAACCATAAAGATGCTAATGATTATCAAGTTGCTAATGGTGATACTTTTAAAGGTTAAAAGCAATGGAAGAATTAAATGAAAATATGGATGTTAGGTTATATAACAAATGAAAACATGCAGATTAAAAATATAAAACTAAAATGAAAATCACAAAGCCTCCACTTCCTTCCTCTCTCATTTTTTTCTTTCTTTTTCTCTCTCGCTCTCTCTCTACACGAACACTGACACAGAATAGGTAAATAGATTGGTAGAACAAGTAAGAAAATAATAAGACTCTAAAAGAAAACTAAAATTTGGCAAAATATATAAACAGAATAGTCACAAAAGATCAAATACAAGTAAGTAACCCATGAGAAAAAGTTAATCGTTTTTAGTAATTTTGTCTGTTTTCTGATTTTACCTTAGCTGTTATTGTCTGTTACATATATTTTACTTAGTTATCTGTGTGTGTGTGTGTGTGTGTGTGTGTGTGTGTCCCTCATAAGAATGCTAACTCTGTGGGAATAGGCATTGTTTCTGTTTTTGTTTCACTGATCATTTCCAGTGTTTAAAACAAGGCCTTGGCAAAATATAGGGGCTAAATAAATACTTTTGAATGGATGAATGAAGCCAAGAGATGGACGTTTAAGTGAGATACATTTCCACCTTCTATTTAGTAAAAACAGACAGTAACATTCAGTTTAGGTAAGTATTCAGTGAGATGGGTAATTTTATAACCTGCTAGTAGGGATGTGAATGCACTACAAACTTTCTGGAATGTATTTTATGAAATTACATGAAAATGTTCATGGTGAATGATTAGCCATTAATTTGAATGAATATTTTAAAAGATTAAATTATATTTACAAGGCAGATTTAATCACAAAGGAGATGCTTATATATTCGTATGTATATATATAATTTTTTCAGCAATTGTTTACCTACTATGTGCAACAGTGATAGGTATGTTTAGAAAAGTAGTCTGGAATAAAATAATTGAAAATTAATTGTGGTTATTGGAAATATCTGTGATTTTTCTTCATTATACCTTTCTGTATTTTATGATTTTCCTCTAATCTTGTATTTTAGAATTAGAAAATACTGCTCTTCTCAAAAACAGGATAGTGAATCATTTTGCGATTACTGATTTTTACATTATACACAATCTAAATAAAGCTTGGCAGAAGTGGGAACTATAAACATTTTAGATAGTATAGTAGTTCTTTAGACTGCATCTTTCTTAGAAAATATTTATTAAAACCCCTAAGAATCCTCGGAAAAATAGTTTCTTTAACATACAGAATAGATTATGAGCCCTTAAAGAGAATACCTCTTAACCTATTCGAGGCTGAGTGAACCTGTGTTCCAAGAGATTCAAGAACTAGATTTTTGTGGTACACAAATACTTCCACAAGGGGGCAGAAGAACAAAACAGTTTTTAAAAAAAGGCCCGTCTTAGGAATCTTGCTATGCAGTTTAATATTACCAATTACAGAATTATTATTATCAATACTATTAAGCCCTTACATCACAATGTATCCATCCAATCGTTATAGATTTCATTCTAAAACATTAACCCTATACTATTGCTAAAATGGATAACAATAAATGGGCCAGCAGAGGGAAAAATAGCAGCTATATATCTATATGATATGCTTTTTCTTGGATTTTGAAAACCAAAACCTCAGTATGCCTGCATTTTTAATCTCTTTTTGCAGTTTTATTGATATATATTCACACACCATAAAAGCCATCCAGAGTTTACAATCAGTGGCTCACATTATCATCATGTAGTTGTGCATACATTCCCATGATCAATTTTAGAGCATTTTCATTACTTCAGGAAAGAAACGACTATAGAAAATAAATCCTCAATCCTCCCATACCCTTATCCCCTCCCCTCATTGTTGACCCATAGGGTTGGTGTGGTACCTTTTGTTATAGTTGATGAAAGAATATTAAAATATCACTGTTAGCTCCTAACTAGGAGTCAGTAACAATATCCATTTAGTCAACTTTCTTTTTTTCCTTGGCTAAAAATAAAATTTTGCTGGAAAATGTGGTTGTAAGCACACTTGTTCTGATTTACAGGGCTTTTCCCATCATAAAAGCATTTTGAAGTAAAACACTGAATATTAAACCTTCAGCATCTGTTGTGCCCCCTTCCCACCCCAATATACACTTGGCTAGCATGTAAATACAGCTCAATACATTGACTTTTGTTTGAGGGACAGATTTATGTAGAAGAGGAAAAGGGAGCTCTTAAAGTATTTTCTTAGGTCTTAGGACTTTTTCAGCATCAGCCCAGAGGTCTCCCTCCCCCTCATATTCCCACCCCCCTCGCTAGCCACTTGTCTATACATCCAAAATATTATTTCAAATACTCAGTTTACCAATTTCCCTTCTCTCTAAGGAGTCCCAAAGAAAAGCATCCCATTCTTGCCTCTCCTTGTGATGATTCTCATGTACGTCTTTGGGTGTTACATGTTCTGTTTCTTTTATTTTAGTGCCTACACTTAAATTTTTGTTATTTGGTATTAAATAAGAAATAGACACAGAGGAATATTTATCAAATATAGAATGTGAGAAAGAATAATCGAGTAAGTCCCCAGCCGCAAGAAATAGAGCATCACCACAACTTTGTAGCTCTTTATGTGGTTTCCCCTTTCTTCACTTCCTGCCCATCTCTCTAGTGGTACTATTAATAGGAAATTTGCATTTATAAGCACCTTACCTTTTTTCATATAGTTTTATGATATATGCTTATAGTCTAAATATTACATCATTCAATTTTTTAATAAATGGAAACATACTGAAAGTGTTTGACATATTCTCTTTTTTGCTCATAGTTATCTTCCTGGTATTCAACCATGTAGTTTCTGGTGGCTGTAATTTATCATTTCCATTTCTGTTTAACATTTCATTTTGTGGCTGTACCGCAGTATATTTATACTTTCTATTATTGATGGATATTGGGGTCGTTTCCAGGTTTTTGCAATTAGAAACTATGAAAATAGTTGTATAATTTTCCCTGTGCATAAGTAAAGAGATTGGGATAAAAATTTGAATGTGGAATTTCTAGGTCATAGGGGATGATTACCTTAAATTGTATGAGATTATGGCAAATTATTTTCCAAAGTGTTTGAACCAATTTATGGTCCTACTTATCATGCAGCCATAACATGTTTGAATTGCTCCTCATATTAACATTTAGTATTGTTAGGCCTTTAATTGTTTACAAGCTTATAGGTATGAAGTGGTGTCCAATTGTTTAAATGTGCATGTTCCTGATTCCTAATGAGGCTGAATATATATTCGTATATGTACATGTGCCCTTTATGTTTCTTCTGTGAAGGGCCTGCAAATTACTTTTTGCTTTTTTCTCTATTTGGCTGTTTCTGCTTTGTGTTTTTGTTTTCTTTAATAATATATGTATTAGGGTTCTCTAGAGAAACAACCAACAGAAGATACCTGTAAATAAGAGATTTATAAAAGTGTCTCACGCAACCCTGGGGATGCAAGAGTCTAAAATCCATAGGGTAGGCTGTGAGGCTGGCAACTCCAATGGAGGTCCTTAACAAACTTCACAGGAGAAGCAGCCTGGCTGAAAAAGAAATTAAAATTCTCTCTTTCCCTTTAAAAGTCTTCAGCTGATTGGATTAAATCCGACTGATTGGATTTTCTCATTGTGGAAAGCATACCCTTAATTGAGCATAGTTGTAATCAGCCACAGATACAATCAACTGAGTGATGATTTAATCATTCAGCCTTCTGGATTTATTTAGCCAGCCACAAATTATCCTTGCAGTAATGGTTAGGCCAGGGCTTGCCTAACCAGACTACTGGGCACCATCACCTGGCCAACTTGGCACATAAACCTAACCATCACAGTCTACCCCTTAGCAGTTTGGCAGCTATGCATATCACCTTAACCCATACTTAATCTCTAAATAGAGCACAATAACAGATATATACTTGGCCTAACAATACTCAACTGTCCTGTGTACAACTGGAAATGCACTAAATCTCTCCAGAATAGGATGCAAGTCCTTAGGTAACATTCACTCTTTAGCTTGCTATCCTATAATTTACATACTATGACATAAGCAATACAACTTATGTCATAAGAAGAAAAGATAGGTGCTTTATGTACGAATACGAACATACTCATAATAAAATAAGGAGGAAATATTCATTCCCTCACAGTCCTTGTTGCCGTAACTGGTCACATGGTCATAATTCATATTTATCACTACCTTCTTCCATCACCCATTCCATATTTCCTTTACCCTCAGCAAGCACCTCAGCTGGCTATGGCTCTTTGCCTGGTGGGGTAACCCAAACCTTCATTCCTGAAGTTTCTGAGCCATTGGTTGTCCTACCTGGATTACGTTGTTGTAGTTTTCTATTGACTTTTATCACATGGCATGGTAGTACTAAGAGATACCCTAGGGGATCTCCTATATTCCATGAAAACTGTTCTTTACCTCCATTTTATAGTTGCAGCCTTATTTTACCTTGATAATCAGGATCAATCACGTCAGCCAGTATAGTAATCCCCTTCTTTGCCTATTGATTAAGAGGCATGAGAAGCCAAAGTGGCCAGGTAGCACTCTTAACTTCCAACTCAATGGAATCATTGTGTGTCTCCTGGCAGGAGTACTTGTCCTTCTGAAACTAAGACCTGTAGACCAGCAGAGCTTAATCTTGCAGGGACACGTAGCAAAAAGTTTTCTAGTGAATCAGTAGGGGTGATAGTGAGTTGGTATTGTATTTATATTGTTACTAAAATGGTTTAAGGCTTTTGTGATACTGTGATGGGATGAATGTACTTTGTATACGGAAAGAACCTGTCTTTTTGGGGTCCAGAGAGTGAAATGTGCTGGTTTGAAACTGTTATGTATCCCAGAAGAGCCATGTTCTTTTAATCCTAATCCATTCTTGTACGGGCAGACCGTTGTAGGTTGGTCCTTTTGATTAGGTTGTTTCCATGGAGGTGTGACACACACAGACCTTTTGATTAAATGGAGTTGTTACTGTGCCCATTTAAGGTGGGTCTTAATTAGTTTACTGGAGTCTATTAAGAGAGCTCATAGAGAGAGAAAGATTTCCTGAACTGACACAAACGCAGATGTTTTGGAGATCGAGACAGAAATAGCCTGGGTGCTAAGCAAGAACTCACAGAAATAGCCAAATCCTTAAGAGAAGAAATCTCCAGCCTCAGGAGATGCTAAGCTAAGCTAAGGGATGAAATCCAGAGTTTTGCCCCAGAGTAGTTAAGTGAGGACCCACTGATGCTTATAGGGGAAGCCAGTGGAATCAGAAGCTGGAAGCAACAGAATTGGGAACAAAGACCAGCAGATGCCAGCCACGTGCCTTCCCGTGTGAACAAGGAAATCTGGACACCACCTGGCCCTTTCTTTGGAGTCAAGGTATCTTTCTAGATACTTAGTTTGGACATTTTTAAGGCCTTAAACCTGTAAACGTGTAACTTAATAAATCCCCTTTATAAAAGCATATCCATTTCTGCTATATTGCCTTCTGGAAGCTTTAGCAAACTGAAGCATTATGGTCATATATTCTGGACACTGATCTTGCCAGTTGCGTGTGTTGCAGTTTTTTTTTTTTCTCCCAGTTTGTTCTTGGCTTTCCACTTCTGCGTTGTCTTTCGAATTTAAAATTTTTTCTTTTTAGTTTGTGCTTTCTCTTGTCTCAGCTTTAAGAAATAGTTCCCTACTCCAAGGTTATAATGTTATTACCTTCCCTTCTAATCATTTACTAGTTTTGCTGTTCACATTGAAATCTTTAATTTACTGGGAATTGTTTCTGTTTTTTCCTTTTTGTCTTAGGTAGGGGTCCAATTTCATTTTTTATAGGAATAAACATTTATATGAATAAACATTTTATATGAATAAGCATTTATTGAAAAGTCCTCCTTTTCCTGGTAATCTGTAGTGCTATTTCTGTCATAATTCAAGTTTCCAAATGTATGTGGCTATCTCTGGTCTCTATATTCTATATCATTGGTCTCTCTCTCTCTGTGTACTAATAACACAGTTTTTAAATTGACATTGCTTCATAAAAATCCCACACTTGGTGCCTGTTTGAGCACCCTGCTGGCATTCTAGGCATTTATATGGCATTCCATGTAAATTTTAGAATTAGCTTCTCAAGTTTAACAAGAAAGACTGGAATTTCATTGATTCTATAGTGAGTCATTGTTATAACACTGAGCTTTCTCCTGTATGAATATGATATGCCACTCCATTGATTTATGTTTCTTTTAATGCCTTTCAGTTAAATTATACAGTTTTCTCCTTAAAGATCTTTGCATATTTTGGAGAATGAGAGTTATTCCTTGGTACCTTATAATTGTTGATACTTTTGTAACTGGTATCCTTTTTATTATATTTTTTAACTCTGCATTGCTGGCAGATCGAAATACATATTTTCGAATGTTGATCATACATCCCAAGACTTTGCAGAATAATCTTATTAATTCCATTAAGTTATGTATGTATTTATTCTCTTGGATATTGTATTTAAATGACTATGTCATAAGCAAATAATGAGTAGCATTTCTCTCATCCTTTTTTCTTGCCTAACTGCACTGGCTCAGATATTAAGCACAAAGTCAAATAGAAGCTGTGGCATTTGGGAACTTTGTGTTGTTCAGACTTTAAATGGAAAGCTTTCCTTACTTTAGCGTTAAGTGTGATGCTTGCTGTAAATTTTATTTAAGTACCTTTTATCAGGCTAGTAAAGGTTCCCTCTGTTACTACTTTACTAAAATTTCCTTGTTTCCTTTTTAATTATAAACATGTTGGATTTTATCAAACATTTTTTCTGCACTTATAGAGGTGATTATATTATTTTTCATCTGTAGTAAGTTCATACAATAAATTGAATTTTTAAATTTTTTAATGGAACACCATCTCTTTTAGTTTGCTAATGTTGCCAGAATGCAATATACCAGAAATGGATTAACTTTTATAAAAGGGATTTACTAAGTTAAATGTTTACAGTTCTAAGGCCTTAAAAATCTCCAAACTGAGGCATCCAGGGAAAGATACCTTGACTCAAAAAGGCTGATGACATCTGGAACACCTCTGTCACCTTGGAAGCCACAGGACTGGCATCTGCTAGTCCTTTGACTGCTTGTTTCAGACAGCTTTCCCAGGGGCATTTTCTTTCTGCATCTCCAGAACACCTCTGTCTGTGTCAGCTCTGAACGTTTTCAAAAATAGTTCCCTCTTAAAGGACCCCAGTAAATGGATTAAGACTCACCTTGAGTGGGCAGAGACATATTTCCATGGAAACTACAATTGGGTGGGCCACAATCTCCATGAAAACAGCCTATTCAAAAAGATCCCACCCAAACAGTAGGTCTACCCCCGTTGGATTGAATTAGAATTAAAATGCATGGCTTTTACGGGGTACATAACAGTTTCACACCAGCACACCATCCTTACGTTCCTGAGTTAAACCCAACTTTGCCATTTTAAAACACTGCTGGAGTTATTTTCTTCATGATTATTGCCTCTGTGCTCATGATCATGACCATTTTATAATTTTCCTTATACTTTCTTTTGGTTCTTGTCCAGTTTTGTTTATTTTTTCATATATACAACTTTATTATTAATTAAATAGCAGTTCTTTAAATAAAAATACAAAGTAAACACATTTAAAAATAAAATATGAATCAAAATACAACAGTGTAATACATAAACACAGTAGTCTGTTAACAGAAACATATCCTAAAATTTTAAGCAAATTCAGAATGATCTGTGCGATTTGACATTCCTGCCACTGAAACTTGACTTCTAGCAGTGGTGGGAGGTGGGGTCACAAACAATTTAAGAAATAGTTCCTTACTCCAAGATTATAATGTTATTACCTTCCTTCTAATCCTTTATTAGTTTTGCTGTTCACATTGAAATCTTTAATTTACTTGGAATTGTTTCTGGTTTTTAAGACATACATTAAAAAAAATAATAAACAGGATCCCTTTCTACCTGCCGCATTGTGGCTTACCTTTTCACTCCATAAAATAGCTTTCCAATATCCTGATTGACTTAACACACATATCTTTAAAACTGGTTCTGAACACAAGCTGTGTTTTGTTCTGTGACTGTGGAATATAGTCTTTTGCCTGTTCTGATTAGCATGCTGAATTAGTGCAGTGGTGGTCTGTGTTACAGAGCAGTTCTTCTCAGTGTTTCTCCTAGAAACCACCTAATCAGAAGGTCCTACCCACAATTGGGTGGGTCACATCTCCATGGAAACAACTTAATCAAAAAGATCCCACCCAAACAGTAGGTCTGTCCCTACTATATTGGACTAAGATAAAGAACATTGCTGTTCTGGGGTACATATCAACTTCAAACCAGCATACCATCTTCACATTCCTGAGTTAAACCCAACTTTGTCATTTTAAAACATTGCTGGACTTGTTTTATTAATATTTTCTTAATGGTTATTGCCTCTGTGTTCATGATCAGTTGCCTTATAATTTTCCTTATTATAATTTTCTTGGGTCCTCGTCAAGTTTTGGTTTTGAGATTAGGCTAGTTTCATTAAATAAAGTAAAGATTATTTCCTGTTTTTCTACAACAACCAGAAGAGCTTGTGTAAGATTGGAATTTAGTCCTTGTATGTTTAGAAGAAGTGTTGATAAAACCAAGGCTGGTACACATGTGCAAGAGTTTCTCTGACATTTGCCTAGGAGAGCCATTGGGGTTTAATTTTGTTGACATTACTTTTCATTTCCAGAAATTCTATTGGTCTTTCTCCAGTAACCTTGATCTATTTTTTATAGTTGTGTACTTATCACTATGATCATTGTTAGAACATTTGCATTGCTGCAGAAAAAGAAATAAAAGTTAAAAAAAAATTTATACATCCCATACACCTTCCCCCTCCCTCTCATAGACCACTAGTATTTCAGTTACCCAACTTTTTTTAACCCCTTATCCCCCTTCTTATTTATTAATTTTTATCTTCATTTTTTTTACTCATCTGTCCATACCCTGGATAAGAGGAGCATCAGACACAAGGTTTTCACAATCACGTGGTCACATTGTAAAGCTATATAGTTATACAGTCGTCTTCAAACATCAAGGTTACTGGAATACAGTTCAGCAGTTTCAGGTACTTCCCTCTAACCACTCTAATATACCATAAACTACAAAGGATATCTATATAATACATAAGAATGACCACCAGGATAACCTCTAGATTCTGCTTGAAATATCTCAGGCACTGAAACTTTATTTTGTCTCATTTCTCTCTTCCCCCTTTCGGTCAAGAAGGCTTTCTCAAAACCATGATGACGGGTTTGGCTCATCCTGACAGTCCTGTCCCACATTGCCAGGGAGATTTGCACTCCTGGGAGTCATGTCCCATGTAGAGGGGAGGGCAGTGTGTTCATCTCCCAAGTTGGCTTAGAAAAAGAGGCCACATCTGAGCAACAAAAACCCTGTTCTATTTTATTATTTTCTCATATTTTAGATTAATCTCTTTATATAGGACTTATTTTAAATATACCCGTATTATGGTCTTTATATAAATATTTTATCATCTTAATGTTTTAGAAATATGATCTTGCTATTTCTCATGTCAACTGACTCTCATGTTGGATTGTTTACTTGTGGTTTTAATAAGGTGGATTCCAAGTTCATCCTCAGCTTTCTCCCTCCTGATCTTGTGGTGTTTGAATTGATAGCATAGCTCTCCAAAGACATCTTATTTGTTTCTGCACCTACCAGCTACTAACAACATTTATGTTAATTTCTCAGTTTGAATGTTTCTACTCTTTGCAGATAGTGTCAATTGGAACTGAAGAGCCTCTGAGGCTAGGCCCAAGGTTTTACATGTTCAGGTAAGACCCCTCACCCGCCCACCCAGATCTCAGTACAGATTGACAAGCTTCTGTTTATCTCCCTGTGCCTTTGTGGGTGGATTTTTGCTGTTCATCTATTTTGTTTATGCAAAGGCCAGGGTCTTTGTGGCTCACTGAATTATGTACCACAATTTAGACGTGTTCTTAATCTGCATTCCTCAGAGGGTAATGTCTTTGTCAATATGATCTTTTGAAGATGTGATTTTAGTTAAGGTCTGGCCCAACTGAATGAGGCTGGATCTTAATCCAGATTACTGGAGGCTTCATGAACAGAAAGAAACTAGAAGCCAGAGTCAGAGAAAGCCAATGGAAGGAGCTAGAAACCAGAAGGGGCATCATCATGTGACACAGAAGGCAAGGAACCCAGGATTGCCAGTCAGCCAGAATGCTACCAAAACCCCAGGATGAAGCAGACATAGCCTTTGAAACCGTGAGTCAATAAATTCCGGTTGTTTATGCTAACACATTTTGTAGCATATTTAACATAGCAGCCTAGAAAACTTAGATGGTTTTATATGTGAACATTATAACTCAAGCTCACCAGTATCCTTGAAGAATTTGGGTCTTATCGGTTGCATATGAGACACATATTAGGCTCAGTAGCTCTTGCTGGTTTTTTTAATCTTGTTTGGACAAGTCCATACATTTCCAAAAGTTTCAATCAGTTTTCTTTTATACATATTAAGTAGGGCATGGTTTTGGGGAATCAGTATGAAACAGTAAAGAGAATAATCTAAGACACATTTCTAAAAATAGGATTTTAAAAATCTACAAAAAAAAATTACAACAAAAAGTACACCAAAAATTTCTAGTGTATTTTGAGTTGATTTAAAAAGATCTGGGCAGAGTGCTTGCCATTTTATTACAATGTTAACACCTTAATTCTTTTTCTAGTTATCTGCCTAGTAGAGATTCAGGGATCATTTTCTCATTCAGAAAACAATTTGCCATTCCCTAAAGCCATGCATTTTATTTTTCAGATACCTATAAAAAATGTCGGATATTCCCAATTTATGTTATTTGAATCAGTTTAGGGGGAAACAATCCCTAAAATATGGTGGTTGGGTATGGGGAATGGCTGTATTTTATTTTCCACTGGCCATATACTTGAAACTTAAAATGATATTTCACGAATAATGGCCCCGTGGAAGTTATATTTGCTTTATTTCTTTTTGGCAAAAATTAACTTTCCATAGTTGACATTGAGCCAGTTAATCCTGACTTTTTAGAATTACTGATTTCCAGTGAAATAAGTTTGTGTGTGTAAAGGAAGAAGAGGCAAAGAGAAGGTTTGTAAACTGTGTATGAAGTCAGTAATTGTGTTTGGTGCTTTCATATATGTTCTATCCATTGATTTCCATAGCCATCTTATGAATCAAAATTATTTTCATTTGCAGATGGTGAAAACAAGGATAGAATAATATAATTACCTTACATTGATACACATTTTTAATAAGCAGAATATTTTCTGTGTCTTTGATTCAGAATACAGTATTTTTTCCAGCACATTATAGTCCCCCAAGATACCAAACACTGGACTGAATGCAGACATACTGTGCTTTGTTTAAAGCATATTTAGTTCATCCACCAACCGTGATCATTTCGGAGAGATTGTAGATAATTGGTGATACTTACAGCAATCTCCATATAGACTTTGCTCTCAGGTAATTCAACAAAATCCACTATGTTAGCATCCCAAAACTTTATCTATGAGCAGTGTATATGTGTGGAAAACAAATAAACCTGTCAATAGGCATATTTTAATATTAATCATAATGTCAACATGCTGCTCTTTTCCTTATTATTCCTACCCTTAATATGTCTCCTTTCATTTATGTGTATATGTATGTGTGTGTATTTTTATTTTACAATATACACAGAGAGTTTTACAGGCATACCTCAAAGCAAATATGACAATAAAGTGATTCAAATGATTTTTTTGTTTCCCAGTGCATATAAAAAGTTATGTTTACACTATATTGTAGTTCAAGTGTTCAGTAGCATTATGTTTTAGAAAATAATGTATATACCTTAATTAAAAAAAGACTTTATAGCTAAAAAATGCTAACCATCATCTGAACCTTCAGCAAGTCATAGCTAGTGGAGGGTCTTGCCTCGATGTTGATGTCAACTTACTAATAAGGGTGGTGGTTGATGAAGTTGGGGTGGCTGTGGCAATTTCTTAAAATAAGACAACAGTCAGGATTGCTGCATCAGTTGACTCTTCCTTACATGAAAGATTTCTCTGTAGCATGCAATACAGTTTGCCAACATTTTACCCACAGAAGAACTTCTTTAAAATCGGGAGTCAATTTTCTCAACCCCACCACTACTTAATCAACTAAGTTTATGTAATATTCTGTATCCGTATTTGTCATTTTAATAATATTCATAGCATCTTCAACAGGAGTAGATTCCACCTCAAGAAACCACTTTCTGGACTTCCTGGAAGATGGCGGCTTAGTAAGACGCGCGGATCTTAGTTTCTTCTCCAGGACACCTACTAGGGGAGTAGAAACGATACAGAAAGCGCCCAAAGCCACAACAGAGATAAAAAAGACAGCGTACCCCATCCTGGAACGGCTGGCTGGCTGAGAGAAGCAGCTCGGGTGAGATCGCCGAGGCGCGCGGGCCTTACCGGGCGGGGTGGCAAGCGGCCGGAGTTACTCCCTTCCCCCTTCCCGGGCCAGCTGGGAGAATTGGAGAGGCGGTCCCCTGAAACAAAGACGGCTGGCGCCCACACCACGCGCAGCCCCCGGACCAACTGAGAGAATTGGATCGGAAACCCCCAGGCCGCGGAGAACGGTGACGGGTGGGGGAGGCCCCTTCCAAACCCGTGACTCCCGGGGAACGTGCACTCTCTCGGGCGGGCCGCTGCCGCTGGCGCCCTCCCGCCACGCTTGTTGCCCAGGGCCGACTAGGAAATTCGGACGGGCTCTTTCCCTGGCTGCGGCGACCAGCAACCCTCCCTGAGTTCGGACCCCGGGCCGGCTCAAGCCGCTTCGGCTAGCGAACCCCCAGGACGGCGAGAGTTTTCCAAAGTTTAAGGTCCCACAGCACCTTTTACTGGTGGGACCCGCAGACAAACGTGTGCCACGAGCGCCACCTACTGGGCAGGATAAGAAAAACAGAACCCAGAGATTTCACAGAAAAATATTACAACCTTGCTGGGTCCAACACCAAGAGAAATCTGAATAAATGCCCAGACGCCAGCAGCAGAAGATAACTGTCCACGCTCAAAAGATTGAGAATATGGCTCAGTCAAAGGAACAAACCAATAGCTCAAATGAGACACAAGAGCTGAGACAACTAATGCTGAATATACGAACAGAAATGGAAAACCTCTTCAAAAATGAAATCGATAAATTGAGGGAGGACATGAAGAGGACATGGGCTGAACATAAAGAAGAAATAGAAAAACTGAAAAAACAAATCGCAGAACTTATGGAAGTGAAGGATAAAGTAGCAAACGTAGAAAAAATAATGGATAGCTACAATGATAGATTTAAAGAGACAGAAGATAGAATTAGTGATTTGGAGGATGGAACATCTGAATTCCAAAAAGAAACAGAAACTATAGGGAAAAGAATGGAAAAATTTGAACAGGGTATCAGGGAACTCAAGGACAATATGAACCGCACAAATATACGTGTTGTGGGTGTCCCAGAAGGATAAGAGAAGGGAAAAGGAGGAGAAAAACTAATGGAAGAAATTATCACTGAAAATTTCCCAACTCTTATGAAAGACCTAAAATTACAGATCCAAGAAGTGCAGCGCACCCCAAAGAGATTAGACCCAAATAGGCGTTCTCCAAGACACTTACTAGTTAGAATGTCAGAGGTCAAAGAGAAAGAGAAGATCTTGAAAGCAGCAAGAGAAAAACAATCCATTACATACAAGGGAAACCCAACAAGACTTTGTGTAGATTTCTCAGCAGAAACCATGGAAGCTAGAAGACAGTGGGATGATATATTTAAAATACTAAAAGAGAAAAACTGCCAACCAAGACTCCTATATCCAGCAAAATTATCCTTCAAAAATGAGGGAGAAATTAAAACATTCTCAGACAAAAAGTCACTGAAAGAATTTGTGACCAAGAGACCAGCTCTGCAAGAAATACTAAAGGGAGCACTAGAGTCAGATACAAAAAGACAGAAGAGAGAGATATGGAAAAGAGTGTAGAAAGAAGGAAAATCAGATATGATATATATAATACAAAAGGCAAAATGTTAGAGGAAAATATTATCCAAACAGTAATAACACTAAATGTCAATGGACTGAATTCCCCAATCAAAAGACATAGATTGGCAGAATGGATTAAAAAACAGGATCCTTCTATATGCTGTCTACAGGAAACACATCTTAGACCCAAAGATAAACATAGGTTGAAAGTGAAAGGTTGGGAAAAGATATTTCATGCAAATAACAACCAGAAAAGAGCAGGAGTGGCTATACTAATATCCAACAAATTAGACTTCAAATGTAAAACAGTTAAAAGAGACAAAGAAGGACACTAAATACTAATAAAAGGAACAATTAAACAAGAAGACATAACAATCTTAAATATTTACGCACCGAATCAGAATGCCCCAAAATACGTGAGGAATATACTGCAAACACTGAAAAGGGAAATAGACTCATATACCATAATAGTTGGAGACTTCAACTCACCGCTCTCATCAAGGGACAGAACATCTAGACAGAGGATCAACAAAGAAATAGAGAATCTGAATATTACTATAAATGAACTAGACTTAATAGACATTTATAGGACATTACATCCCACAACAGCAGGATACACGTTTTTCTCAAGTGCTCATGGATCATTCTCAAAGATAGACCATATGCTGGGTCACAAAGCAAGTCTTAACAAATTTAAAAAGATTGAAATCTTACACAACACTTTCTCGGACCATAAAGGAATGATGTTGGAAATCAATAATAGGCAGAGTGCCAGAAAATTCACAAATACGTGGAGGCTCAACAACACACTCCTAAACAACGACTGGGTCAAAGAAGAAATTGCAAGAGAAATTAGCAAATACCTCGAGGCGAATGAAAATGAAAACACAACATATCAAAACTTATGGGACGCAGCAAAGGCAGTGCTAAGAGGGAAATTTATTGCTCTAAATGCCTATATCAGAAAAGAAGAAAAGGCAAAAATTCAGGAATTAACTATCCATTTGGAAGAACTGGAGAAAGAACAGCAAACTAACCCCAAAGCAAGCAAAAGGAAAGAAATAACAAAGATTAGAGCACAAATAAATGAAATTGAAAACATGAAAACAATAGAGAAAATCAATAAGGCCAGAAGTTGGTTCTATGAGAAAATCAATAAGATTGATGGGCCCTTAGCAAGATTGACAAAAAGAAGAAGAGAGAGGATGCAAATAAATAAGATCAGAAATGGAAGAGGAGACATAACTACTGACCTCACAGAAATAAAGGAGGTAATAACAGGATACTATGAACAACTTTACGCTAATAAATACAACAATTTAGAGGAAATGGACGGGTTCCTGGAAAGACATGAACAACCAACTTTGACTCAAGAAGACATAGATGACCTCAACAAACCAATCACAAGTAAAGAAATTGAATTAGTCATTCAAAAGCTTCCTAAAAAGAAAAGTCCAGGACCAGATGGCTTCACATGTGAATTCTACCAAACGTTCCAGAAAGAATTAGTACCAATTCTCTTCAAACTCTTCAAAAAAATCGAAGTGGAGGGAAAACTACCTAATTCATTCTATGAAGCCAACATCACCCTCATACCAAAACCAGGCAAAGATATTACAAAAAAAGAAAACTACAGACCAATCTCTCTAATGAATACAGATGCAAAAATCCTCAATAAAATTCTAGCAAATCGTATCCAACAACACATTAAAAGAATTATACATCATGACCAAGTAGGATTCATCCCAGGTATGCAAGGATGGTTCAACATAAGAAAATCAATTAATGTAATACACCATATCAACAAATCAAAGCAGAAAAATCACATGATCATCTCAATTGATGCAGAGAAGGCATTCGACAAGATTCAACATCCTTTCCTGTTGAAAACACTTCAAAAGATAGGAATACAAGGGAACTTCCTTAAAATGATAGAGGGAATATATGAAAAACCCACAGCTAATATCATCCTCAATGGGGAAAAATTGAAAACTTTCCCCCTAAGATCAGGAACAAGACAAGGATGTCCACTATCACCACTATTATTCAACATTGTGTTGGAGGTTCTAGCCAGAGCAATTAGACAAGAAAAAGAAATACAAGGCATCAAAATTGGAAAGGAAGAAGTAAAACTATCACTGTTTGCAGACGATATGATACTATACGTCGAAAACCCGGAAAAATCCACAACAAAACTACTAGAGCTAATAAATGAGTACAGCAAAGTAGCAGGTTACAAGATCAACATTCAAAAATCTGTAGCATTTCTATACACTAGTAATGAACAAGCTGAGGGGGAAATCAAGAAACGAATCCCATTTACAATTGCAACTAAAAGAATAAAATACCTAGGAATAAATTTAACTAAAGAGACAAAAAACCTATATAAAGAAAACTACAAAAAACTGCTAAAAGAAATCACAGAAGACCTAAATAGATGGAAGGGCATACCGTGTTCATGGATTGGAAGACTAAATATAGTTAAGATGTCAGTCCTACCTAAATTGATTTACAGATTCAATGCAATACCAATCAAAATCCCAACAACTTATTTTTCAGAAATAGAAAAACCAATAAGCAAATTTATCTGGAAGGGCAGGGTGCCCCGAATTGCTAAAAACATCTTGAGGAAAAAAAACGAAGCTGGAGGTCTCGCGCTGCCTGACTTTAAGGCATATTATGAAGCCACAGTGGTCAAAACAGCATGGTATTGGCATAAAGATAGATATATCGACCAATGGAATCGAATAGAGTGCTCAGATATAGACCCTCTCATCTATGGACATTTGATCTTTGATAAGGCAGTCAAGCCAACTCACCTGGGACAGAGCAGTCTCTTCAATAAATGGTGCCTAGAGAACTGGATATCCATATGCAAAAGAATGAAAGAAGACCCATCTCTCACACCCTATACAAAAGTTAACTCAAAATGGATCAAAGATCTAAACATTAGGTCTAAGACCATAAAACAGTTAGAGGAAAATGTTGGGAGATATCTTATGGATCTTACAACTGGAGGCGGTTTTATGGACCTTAAACCTAAAGCAAGAGCACTGAAGAAGGAAATAAATAAATGGGAACTCCTCAAAATTAAACACTTTTGTGCATCAAAGAACTTCATCAAGAAAGTAGAAAGACAGCCTTCACAATGGGAGACAATATTTGGAAATGATATATCAGATAAAGGTCTAGTATCCAGAATTTATAAAGAGATTGTTCATCTCAACAACAAAAAGACAGCCAACCCAATTACAAAATGGGAAAAAGACTTGAACAGACACCTCTCAGAAGAGGAAATACGGATGGCCAAGAGGCACATGAAGAGATGCTCAATGTCCCTGGCCATTAGAGAAATGCAAATCAAAACCACAATGAGATATCATCTCACACCCACCAGAATGGCCATTATCAACAAAACAGAAAATGACAAGTGCTGGAGAGGATGCGCAGAAAGAGGCACACTTATCCACTGTTGGTGGGAATGTCAAAGGGTGCAACCACTGTGGAAGGCAGTTTGGCGGTTCCTCAAAAAGCTGAATATAGAATTGCCATACGACCCAGCAATACCATTGCTAGGTATCTACTCAAAGGACTTAAGGGCAAAGACACAAACGGACATTTGCACACCAATGTTTATAGCAGCATTATTTACAATTGCAAAGAGATGGAAACAGCCAAAATCTCCATCAACAGAAGAGTGGCTAAACAAACTGTGGTATATACATGCGATGGAATATTATGCAGCTTTAAGACAAGATAAACTTATGAACCATGTAATAACATGGATGGACCTAGAGAACATTATGCTGAGTGAGTCTAGCCAAAAACTAAAGGACAAATACTGTATGGTCCCACTGATGTGAACGGACATTCGAGAATAAACTTGAAATATGTCATTGGTAACAGAGTTCAGCAGGAGTTAGAAACAGGGTAAGACAATGGGTAATTGAAGCTGAAGGGATACAGACTGTGCAACAGGACTAGATACAAAAACTCAAAAATGGACAGCACAATAATACCTAATTGTAAAGTAATCATGTTAAAACACTGAATGAAGCTGCATCTGAGCTATAGGTTTTTGTTTTGTTTTGTTTTGTTTTGTTTTGATTTTACTATTATTACTTTTATTTTTTTCTCTATATTAACATTCTATATCTTTTTCGGTTATGTTGCTAGTTCTTCTAAACCAATGCAAATGTACTAAGAAATGATGATCATGCATCTATGTGATGATGTTAAGAATTAATGATTGCATGTGTAGAATGGTATGATCTCTAAATGTTGGGTTAATTTCTTTTTTTCCGTTAATTAAAAAAAAAAAAAGAGAGAAGGGATAATTGGAGATGAAGGGATACAGACTGTACAACGGGACTGGATATAAAAACTCAGAAATGGACAGCACAATACTACCCAATTGTAATGCAATTATGTTAAAACACTGAATGAAGCTGCATGTGAGGTATAGGTTTTTTGTTTTTGTTTTTTTTGTTTTTTTTTTCTTTCTATTATTGTTTTAATTCTTATTCTGTTGTCTTTTTATTTCTTTTTCTAAATCGATGCAAATGTACTAAGAAATGATGAATATGCAACTATGTGATGTTATTAAGAATTACTGATTGTACATGTAGATTGGAATGATTTCTAATTGTTTTGTTAATTCTTTTTTTAATTAATAAAAATAAAAAATAAAAAAATAAAAAAAATAAAAAAAAGAAACCACTTTCTTTGCTCATCTGTAAGAAGCAGCTCCCCATCCATTCAAGTTTTATCATGAGATTGCAGCAGTTCAGTCACATCTTCAGACTCCACTTTTGATTCTAGTTTTCTGGCTGTTTCCACCACATCTGGAGTCAGTGCCTTCACTGCAGTCTTGAATCCCTCAAAGACATCCATGAGGGTTGGAATTGTCTTCTTCCAAACTCCTGTTAATACTGATATTTTGACCTCCTCCCTTGAATCATTTATATTCTTAATGGAATGGAAGATGGTGAATCCTTTCCAGAAGATTTTCAATTTCCTTTGCCGAGACCCATCAGAGGAATCACTATCTTTAACAGCTAATAGCCTTCAGAAAGTATTTCTTAAATGAGAAAACTCATTGAAAGTTGACATGACTTCTTTTTTTTTTTTTTTTTTTTTTTTTTTTTTTAAAGACAGAGAAGGAAGGAAGGATAGAAGGAAGGATAGAAGGAAGGGAGGGAGGAAGAAAGGGAAACATCTTTAAACATTTTCTTGTTTTATTATATTTTGTTTGTTTGTTTGTTTTTTACATGGGCTGGGGCCGGGAATCGAACCGGGGTCCTCCGGCATAGCAGGCAAGCACTCTTGCCCGCTGAGCCACCGCGGCCCGCCTGACATGACTTCTTGATCCATGGGCTGCAGAATGGAGGTTGTATCAACAGGCATGAAAACATTAATCTCATACATCTCTGTTCTAGTTTGTTAGCTGCTGGAATGCGACACACCAGAGATGGATTGGCTTTCAATAAAAGGGGATTTATTTACTTAATGTATAGTTCTTCAGAGAAAAGGCAGCTAACCTTCAACTGAGGTTCTTTTTTATGTGGGAAGGCACAGGGCGATCTTTGCTGGCCTTCTCTCCAGGCCTCTGGGTTCCAACAACTTTTCCCCGGGTGATTCCTTTCTGCATCTCCAAAGGCCTGGGCTGAGCTGCGAGTACTGAGATCAGGTATGCTGAGCTGCTTTGGCTGTGCTACATTGAGCTCTCTCATTTAAGCACCAGCCAATTAAATCAAACATCATTCATTGCAGCAGGCATGCCTCCTAACCAACTGCAGATGTAATCAGCAACAGATGAGGTTCACATGCCATTGGCTCATGTCCGCAGCAATAGAACTAGGCACCTTCACCTAGCCAAGTTGACACCTGAATCTAACTACCACATATCCACCCCTTGTCAACTTGGCAACTACATGCATCAGCTTAAACAATATTAAAGTGGAAAAAAATTATCTTCTGGCTATAGACGTATGAATCTCAAAACAAGTTACCTGGTGCCAGTATGCAAAGGAGGAACAGTCAGAGGATCCATAGGGAGAAATTGGAAGGAAACTTTTGGTACGGGAGAGGGAGGTGCTGCTGCAGTTTGCAGATATCAAACATGTTGGAATGGCTTTTAAAATAGATAAGGGGAAGATTTTGGAGGAGTTGTGAGGAGCTTGACAGAGAAGACCTAGAATGCTTTGAAGAGACTGTTGGTAGAAACATGGACTGTGAAGATACTGTTGATAAGGCCTTAGATAGAAATGAGGCACGTGTTATTACAAACTGGAAGGAAGGCGAACCTTGTTTTAAAATAGCAGATAATATGGCAGAATTGACTAGTGATTTTGGCTGAAAGGCAAGGTCTGAAAGCCATGAACTTGGATTTTTAGCAGAAGAGATCTCCAAATTAAATGTGGAAAGTGCAGCCTGGTTTCTCTTCACAGCTTATAGTGAAATGTGACAGGAAAGAGATAAGCTGAGAACTGAACTCTGGGGTACTAAGAAAGCAGAAATTGATGTTCTGGAAAATTCTGGGCTTCCAGGAAGGGAGACCCCAAAGAATGGTGCCCCATGTGAGGATTTGGCCAAATGTGAAACCAGTCAGCCATTTCAGAGAAAGCCAGGATTGGACATGAAGCTATCCAGGAAGGATTTGTGGAAACTCCTTGTCTCTGATGGTCATGATCCAAGACTACTGCATAGAAATGAGAATGCTGTGGGACCTGTATAAACAGAGCCTCTGCCAGTCTGTACTGGGGGGTTCAGAGAAGGGACACTGTGAAGGCAAAATAACTTCATAGGTAAAGCCATGGAGGCTGAGGTCTGAAGTCAGGAAGTCTTGGGTCGGGAAAGCAGACCCATCCAAGCCCATGGAGAGGGTGAGTTTGCCCCAAAGGCAGAGGATGGGCCTTCCACCTGGTTACAGTGAAGAGTCATGCCACCTCAGGCCTTGCAGAGGGTGGAGCACATTCTTTAGGGTTTGGGGAGTGCCTGGCTGACACCACATGGAGGGGTTGAGAATGTGCTCCAGAGAAGGCAGAGAACCTGGGTGCAGCCCCAGTGCTTGGAGATGGTGGAGCAAAGGAAAAGGTGGTCTCCCCAATGTCTCCCTAGGTTGCATTTGGAGAGAGACAGACCTCTGCGTAGGCCCTTGGAAAGACTGAGACTGCTGCTTTCTAAAACCCTGAAGATAAATGACTCTCAGATTTGGAAATCATCACAGTGTCCCTTCTCTGAACCCCCCAGTACAGTTACTGGAATGGTTTAAGGTTCTCTGATACTGTTATGGAATGAATGTATTTTGTATATGGGGAAAACGTGTGGAATGTGCCAGTTTGAAAGGATATATGTACCCCAGAAAAGCCATGTTTTAATCCTAATCCCATTTTTAAAAATCAGCCATTTCTTCTAATCCCCCCATTCAGTACTGTATGTTTGAAACTGTGATTAGATCATCTCCCTGGAGATGTGACTCAGTCACGAGGGGTTGTTAAGCTGGATTAGGTGGAGACATGTCTCCACCCATTGAGGTGGGTCTTGATTAGTTTACTGGAATCCTATAAAAGAGAACACCAAGAGAGAGAGCCAGGAGAGTCTGAGAGAGCAGAACGACATAGCTACAAGAAGCAGAGTCTACCAGCCAGTGACCTTTGAAGATGAAGAAAGAAAATGCCTCCTGGAGAGCTTCATGAAACAGTAAGCCAGGACAGAAAACTAGCAGATGATGCTGTGTTCACCATGTGCCCTTCCAGCCAAGAGAGAAACCCTGACTTTGTTCGCCAGGTGCCTTTCTACTTGAGAGAGAAACCCTGAACTTCATTGGCCTTCTTGAATCAAGGTACCTTTCCCTGGATGCCTTAGAGTGGACATTTCTATAGATGTGTTTCAACTGGAACATTTTCATGGCCTAAAAAACCGTTAACTTGCAACTTATTAAATTCCCCTTTTTAAAAGCTGTTCTGTTTCTGGTATGTTGCGTTCCGGCAGCTAGCAGACTAGAACAGTCTCCCTCAGAGTTCTTGGATGACCAGGTGCATTGCCAATGAGCAGTAATATTTTGAAAGGAAACTCTCTGAGCAGTAGTTCTCAACATTGGGCTTAAAATATTCAGTAAACCACATTGTGAACAGATACACTGTCATCCATGCTGTTGTACCCTTTATAGAGCACAGGCAAAGTAGATTTAAAATAATTCTTAAGGGCCCTATGATTTTCTGGATGGCAAATGAGCTTTGGTTTCATCTTATAGTCACCAGCTGCATTAGCCCTTAAAAGAGAGTCAGCCTGTCCTTTGAAGCTTTGAAGCCAGGCATTGACTTCTCTCTAGCTGTGAATTTCTTCTGATATAAGACTGTTTAGTCTATATTAAAAATCGGTTGTTTAGTGTAACCACCTTCATCAATTCTGTTACCTACATCTTGATCATTTTGTGAAGCTCCTACATCAGCACTTCCTCTTACACCTTGCACTTCTATGTTACAGAGATGTCTTCTTTCCTTAAATCTCATGAACCAACTTCTGCTGCCTTCAGACTTTTCTTCTGCACCTTCCTCACCTCTCTCAGCCTTTATAGAGTTCAAAAGAGTTAGGGCCTTGCTCTGGATTAGGCTTTGGTTTAAGGAATGTTGTGGCTGGTTTGATCTTCTATCCAGACCACTAAAACTTTCTCCGTAACAGCAATAAGGCTGTTTCTCTTTCTTAGCCATTGTATGTTCGCTGGAGTAGCACTTTTAATTTTCTTCAAGAAATTTCCTTTGCATTCACAACTTGTCTAACCGTTTGGCACAAGAGCTCTAGCTTTAGACCTCTCTTAGCTTTCAAAGATGCCTTCCTCACACAGCTTAATCATTTTAGCTTTTGATTTCAAGTGAGAGATGCTTAACTCTTCCTTTCACTTGAACCCTTAGAAGCCACTGTATGGTTATTAATTGGCCTAATTTCAATATTGTTGTGTCTCAGGGAATAGGGAGGCCTGAGGAGAGGCAGAGATGGGGGAATGGCCAATCATTGGAGCAGACAGAACATATACAGCTTTAATCAATTAAGTTTATCATGTGATATGGTGCAGATCATGACACCCCAAAATAATTACAATTGTGGCATCAAAGATAACTGATCACGGATCACCATTACAGGTGTAATAATAATGAGGAAAATTTAAATTTTGTGAGAATTACCAAAATGTGACACAGAGACACAAAGTGAGCACATGCTGTTGGAAAAAATACCAGTAGGCTTGCTCAATGCAGGATTCCCAAAACTTTCAATTTGCAAACATTTCAATACCTGTAACGAACAATTAAGCAAAGTACAGGATGTCTGTTTATGAATTACCTCCCTTAACTTTTATGACAGCAATAGGTAGGGGAGATATTATTAACCACATTGTATAGATGAAGATCCTGAAATCTAGATATGTGAAGAAATTGGCTGAAAGTTAAACATGTGGTCACTAGGGGAAACAGACTTGAATCCAAGTAGAACAGAAGAATAGTGGAGTTGAAATGAGTAGAAATGTATTCCAGAAGCATATGAGTGGATTATGAGAATTCAATGTGAAATTCACCTTTAGAGTTTAAGTTCTGGAGAGAGGGTCAGAAGTATCGTAAGTCTCAGTTCCACACAGGGGCTGTATACATCAAGGCAGAGAGCAATTTGAAGACTGCCTGAGACTCTCTTTCTCTGCGCTTACTCATTGCATAGCTGGAATTTGTACAGGCACTAACAAAACATGTTTTCTTCGTCTTATAGTACTACTCATTTCGCATTGAGAATTTATAGTCCGAAATTACTTTTTTCTGTCTTACGTCTCCTCTTAGATTATAAGCAGGTTGAAGATATTAGCATAGTTTTAAATTTTGTATTTTCTTCAGTATTTAACCTTCTTGTCATTTATTCATTCAGCATATATTTACTCTGTGTAGCTATTAATAAACACTCAATTTGAATGCTAGTTAATTAACTCTGTAAGCATTTGCAAACCTCATCTGTGAATATCATAGGTAGAGTAGAATATCTATTACTCATTCATTTTTTCATCTAATTAAAGAATACATTTATTAATTTTGGTGAAGAATGAAATTTAATATATTTCCCTTATGTTTGCAAGTTTTCTCCTCTCATGATGGTTATTAAAATGGTTTCCTATAGGAGCTGCCTCCAGAAATGAGAAATGATTCTATGTAATGGATGGAAGCCACCATGTGAAACTAGAATGATAATATGGATTTGCAAACTAAAACATCTCCTAGCCTGTAGTACATTTTGACTCCTTATTAATGAAACCCTGAAAAGTAGGGTCTATAATGAAATTGCTGATGGACTTTTAGCCATGACATCCATCACAGAGGGTGATGGTATGAGACTAAATGATAAATTACCATCAAGATATAATCAGTATGCAAACAATATAGACATGTGTGACTTAGGCACACCGAAAGTATTATATAAAAATATTATGGATTGAAACTTTTTTTTTCTCCCAATGGAGACCATCTTTAATACAAGTGGTATAAATAGCATTCTTTGTATGGTCACACCCGATTTTATTTATTTCGCCTCAAAGATCTCATAGATTACTTTTTTTAAGGGAAGGCATCCTTGATTTTGTTTTGTCTCAGCTATTATGCATACCTCAGTTGAGCATGTGGGGAAGTCTAACAACTGAGCAATATCCATAATTACATTATAAAGTAGGGTTTTTTCATGTACTTTTCATCATGCTTCTGTTGTGAATTCTTTCCACTCTAGCTGCATCTGTTTAGACTGCCACCAGTTCTTTTCACAGTAACCTACATTGCCTTCTCTATATTTAATCCCTTTTGATCCATGTCATACCCGCAAATGCACACATTGCATGTATCATCCCTTCAGGCCCAATGTGAAAGCTGGCCACTCTGTTGAAAGAGCTTGGATGATATATTTTCCCAGGTAATATTCAGGCATTTAAACTGATATCTTCTTTAGATAAATCATCCTCCTTTGTTTCACAATCAACTAGAAATTGCGGGAATTTCAGCAAGGTAGAAGTTATGCACAGTATTCCGGAAACTAGAAAAGGAATATAGGAAAAGTAGGATTATAGGCATGTAGGCATTGGCCTAGTCCACTAAAGCCTTCTTTAGACTAGAGGTTGCCAGCATGGTCCTCAACCTCAAACACATCTGTTTTATAGCTCAGCTTTCCCGTTTATTATCTTGGTCACTGAGCCTCTATTCCCTCATATATAAAACAGATAACAACCTCACAGTGCTGTTGGGAAGAGTAAAATAGATAATTGGCTTACAAGCTATTTCATCTTGTACAAGTGCCTTGATCTTTCAGAGCATCAGTGTGCTGATGTGAGAAATGTTATCAAAATATCTATGCCATTATATTGTATTAATTATCAGATTTATGTTTCTTCAGGTAGTAAAATATGCTAAAATATGATACTTATAAAATTCAGCAAATATTTCCTGAACACCCATCATAGGTTTCTGTAAAGCATTTAGCAGAGGACCTTGCCCTTAGTAAATGCTCAGCAAATGTGAAATATATGATCATGACTATTCCGAGACTACATTGAGCACTGTTCCCTCCCACTCTGACATGCGGCTAAAACACCAGAATCACCCTTTACCAGCAGGCCCCTGGAGCTTAACTGTATCAACAAGCTTCATTTGGTGGTAGTGGGGAGGATTAGTGTGCCTCTGAAAAGTTGTTTACAAAGTGAAAGGACTTAATTTTAGAAGTTAGTTCCTGGTTATGTAGCTAATAGGACATTGAGGGAATGTTATGTTCACACTCTTTAAGGATTAAAATAGGTTTTTGAGTCTCTAGAAATGTATGGCTTGCACAAAATCCATACCAGAGAGAAATTGATGGTTTCTTACGACTTGAATGTTAATACACGACACTTGCCTTCCCAAGATTTGTTCCTATTTTTAAAACAAGTCTTTGGACTACAGTACATGTAGCTTTTAAAATAGACCCTCTTTCTCTGGTCACCTGTCTTTAAACAACAAAGACATTTAGCAAGAAAGGCAGATAGAATGCTCTTTTATTGTATATATTTAAAACACCACAACTACAAAAAGAGCTTTGGGATTTTCCTCAACTCCTGGCTTGTCAGAATGGTGCATTTGTTACACGCCAGGGGAAAAAAAAAACTGCTCTGCTCTAGGTTTGTTGTACTAGGGGTGCTGTTTTCCCATCACTCCCACTTTAAAGAAGCATTTTGAAACTTATTTTTAGAAACCCAGCAATAGGATTTCCATTGCTATTCAAATGGGTCTGCAAGTATTTTCTTTCACTGAGTAAAGTTTGTGAATGGAGAGTCAACTGGTTCCCTCTGCTGTTGGGTGGCTGGCCACTGAGGCTGCTTCTCCCTTCCCCATTAAGATTGCAAACAAATGTTAACTACAAGCTAAAGAAAAACAGAATTAGATAAAGAGAAACCATTTAACCAAAAAAAAAATCATTCGGTATATTCCAAATACAAAAATAAGTAATATCTGCATGAGCTGCTTTTAGGATTACACAGATGTGGTAGTTAGGTTCAGGTATCAACTTGGCCAGGTGAAGGTGTCTAGTTCTGTTAGCTGTGAACATGAGCCAGTGGTATGTAAACCTCATCTGTTGCTCATTACATCTGCAGTCAGCTAGGAGGCGTGCCTGCTGCAATGAATGATGTTTGATTTAATTGACTGGTGCTTAAATGAGAGAGCTTAACACAGCACAGCCCAAGCAGCTCAGCATACCTCATCTCAGCACTGGCAGCTCAGCCCAGACCTTTGGAGATGCCGAAAGAAATCACCTTGGGGAAAGTTGTTGGAACCCAGAGGCCTGGAGAGAAGGCCAGCAGAAATCACCCTGTGCCTTCCCACGTGAGAACAAACCTCAGTTGAAAGTTAACTGCCTTTCCTCTTAAGAAATAAATAAATAAATCCCCTTTTTATTAAAAGGCAATCCATCTCTGGTGTGTGGCATTCTGGCAGCTAGCAAAGTAGAACAACAGAATACAAATTTTCAATTTATTCATCTGTCTGTCTGTCTATCTGTCATCATTATCACCTGTCTATTGGACTTTTCTTTTTTTGTTTAAATGGTCTAAACAAAATATAAGCAGAGGAGAGCACAAGATTTTTTGAACTCAGCTAATCAAATTCTGTTAGTAGGATGCCATTTTCCTCTAGTAACTTTAGTCTTTAGATTACATCTTTCAGATGAGAGGAGGGGTAGGTGGAAGGTAGGATAAGAAGTAAGTGACACGAAAGACTGAGTACTTGAAATCACCTAACCAAATAACAGTTATTGAGTGCTGGGACTATATGAGGGGCAGCCTCAGAGTACAATAAGTACAATAAGAGCTAAGGGGAGAGTCAAAGTTAAAACAGAGCACAGTAACAAAACTGGTGATATTGGAACTGGGCCCTAGATCATGGAAACCATTTGGACACATGGATAAGAGTTAAAAATACACAGAGATTCTTTGCTAGCAAATATACCTTGCAGAATCCTATACAAGTCAACCATCCTCTGGTCTCATCATTGTTTTTTAGTTATGTGGGCAAAACAGCATAGCATAACAGTTAAACTCTCAGGCTCTCTGGTCACCTAAACTAAGGGTCACATCACAACTCTACCATTTCCCAAACTATGACTTTGGACATATTATCTAACTTACTTGAGCCTTAAGTTTCGTTGTCTTTTAAGTGAGAATGATGGCAGTTATCTCTTTCATAGGATTGTTTGAGGACTAAGGGAAATAAAGTAGATGAAGTACTTGGTTCTTAGTCCGCATTGAATAAATATCTATCAATAAATATCTAACTCAATAAATGTTACTATGATTCCATTGAAGCACATTCCTGGAACAGAGATGAAGGAGGAAGTATAGAATAAAATAAGGTACAATTAAGCTTTGTAAAAATTGGATTTGTGGGGGTGAGGATGTGAAAAGAAGCAGAACTATTTATAAGGCATTGAACTTGAAAAGAGACAGAGAACCTCCAGACAGGTAATATCTGGATTTGGGAATCTGGTACCCTTGAGGATATCCTCTCGCCCTTCCTGTCTTTCTCCGTGGCCATTATTTAAAAAAAATTATTTGATGTTAATCTTTTCCGTTGAAGAAATGTTGGCCTTTTACCCAGATCAATTGTATGCAGTAAGCATGTAGCTAATACCTACTAAGTACATTGGTAATTCGAAGGTGACAAAGATACTTTCTGATTCTTAGGATCTAGGGATACAGATAATAAAAAAGTGTTGATCTAAATAGAAGTGCTGTAATATAGATAAGAATAAAAAGCAAAGTGGGGGCCCAACTGGAGAACATAACTCTACCAGGATACAGGGTAGGAAGAGCCAATTTGGAAGACTTTTAGATGGTAACATTTTTGCCGAATCATGATGGTTCAGAAAATAAATTAGACAGTTGAGGCATTGGAAATCCTAGCAAAATTGACCAGCCTGTGTGAAAATTTGAAATAGGAAAGAGCTGAGTATGGCTAGAGAACTGCAGTTAGTTTATTGTAGCATATACAAGTGAGGGAGCTGAGGACAGCTGAGGAGTTTGGATTTTATCTTGTAAGCTATGAGTAAGAGGTGTTAAGTACTCTTGAAGAAAAGGAGTGACATATGTTCACAGGTGTAGAAACATCAGTAAGGTGACAGTTTGGAGGAGATATTGGGAGGGAAAATACTGGAGGCAATTGATCATTCGGTTTTTATTTTTTCTACCTTAGAGCAGCGTTTCTTGATCTATTTTATCTTGTGATCACTTTGCTGGTAATATAGAGTCTCATGTACTCTTTTAGAAAAACCTATATATTTTCCATGTTTTTATGGAGGATATAATCTGAAATGTGATTTTAATTCTATATATTAATTTTACCCCACGTAGCATTAAAATTATATAGTATCTTTTATTTAGATGAAATATATACAATTTGTAATCTATGAACAAAAATTTGGCTATATTTTTCATTGAACATGTATAATTTATTTACACATATATAAAAAATTGCAGACATATTTTATTTGGATATAAATGACATATGAAAATGAATGGAAGCATCAATGCTTTCTTCTAACTCTAAAGCATAATATGTACCTCTTATCATTGCTTGTATCATAATAGATTGACCAACATCAGATTAAGACCAGATTAGGTTTTTCCAAACACTCTTTGCATTTATTGAGATTATTATCTTTTGTGCTCATTTAGTCCACTGGCATGATGAATTCTGTTATAGATTTCCTGGTGTAACAACTTCTTTGCATTCATGGCACAAACCACACTTGGTCATATTGCATTGTTTTTGTTTGTTTGTTTGTTTTTTGCATGGGCATGCACCAGTAATCAAACCTGGGTCTCTGGCATGGCAGGTGGAAATTCTGCCACTGAGCCACCTTCGCACTGCCCTGTATTGCTTTTTAATATACTATTGTATTATGTTAGCTAATATTTTCAGATTTCTCCATCTCTTTTATTGTTCTTGGGTAATTTTGGTTTCAAGGTTATATTACTACCATGAAACAAGTCAGGAAGCATTAGCTAATTTTCTTTGATCTAGAATAAGTTGTATAAGAATGCATTAGCTGTTCCTTAAAAAGTTGGTAGAACTTATGATAACCTTTCTAGTCTTAGAGATTTGGGTTAAATAAAGCATTGGTTCCCAACAGTACCTTAACACAAGAGGAAGGGGACTTTTGCCGCACAGGGGTCATTTGGCAATGACTGGAGACATTTTTGATTATCACAACTGGGGAAGGAGGTTACTGTCATTTAGTGGATAGACACTAAGGTTGCTTCTAAAAATCCTAGTGCACAGGACAGTCCCCCACAACCAAAAATTACCTTGCCCAGAATGTCAGTGGTGCTGAAGTTGAGAAGCCTGATGTTAAAAAATGGAGGGAGACCATACAGAAAATCGTTAAAAAAAGCTGAAATAGAGATCAGATTTCAATTAGATGTATGAATGAAGCAGATTTGGTAGGAACTAAGAAAATCAGACTAAAGGGTAAAAGGATGATATGAGTGTGTTTTAAAACTTCAACTTCTATATGAGCCCAAAGGAAGAGATGTTTGGTGCAAAATTTGTATTTTGTATAGCACACTATCTCATTTAAATTGTATGGCCAGTTTATTCAAATGCCACAATTTCATGGAAACTTTAATATGGAGAGAGACCTCGTGGGTTTATACAGGCTTCTGTAAAGCCCCGATACACCCCAGATTAATTTGGACAGAGAATAAAAAAGTATTTGCAAAGCCCCCTTGAAAGTCTAGGGAAAAATGTGGAAATTATTATTAAACTTCCCCACTTGGGAAATTCCAGATAGTCTCACAAACATTGGGGTCTGCCAATTTAATAGGCTGAGCCTTTGATCTTGCGGTTTGCCCTTATGAGATTTATTCCTGCAAAAGAGAAGCTCAGCCTGCTTATAAATATACCTGAGTCACCTCCAGAGAACTTCTTTTGTTGCTCAGATGTGGCCTCTCTCTCGAAGCCAACTCTGCAGGTTAACTCACTGCCCTCTCTCCTATGTGGGACATGAGTCTCCCAGGGATGTAAATCTCCCTGTCAATGTGGGACATGATTCCCAGAGATGAACCTGGACATGACATTATGGGATTTAGAAAGTCTTCTTGACTCAAACGAGGAAGAGAAATGAAACAAAACAAAGTTTCAGTGCCTGAGAGATTTCAAATAGGGTTGAGAAGTCATTCTAGAGGTTATTCTTATGTATTATGTAGGTATCCCTTTTTGGTTTTTAGTGTATTAGAATACCTAGAAGGAAATACATGAAATTGAATTGTAATCAAGTAGCCTCAATAGTAAAAGATGATTGTGCAACGATATAGCTTTTACAGTGAGACCATGTGATTGTAAAAAACCTTGTGGCTGAAATCCCCTTTATCAGTGTATAAACACAAGAGTGAAAATAAGGACAGAAAATAAATCAATACACTGAGGGGGTATAAGGGATGTTTGGGGTCTCCTTTTTTACTTTTATTTTTTATTCGTTGTTTTATGTCTTTGGAGTACTGAAAATGTTAAAAAAAAGTTGACTGCAGTGATGAATGCACAACTATATGATGGTACTGTGAACCATTGATTGTACACTTTGAACGATTATAGGGTATGAGAGTATATCTCAATAAAACCGCATTAGAAAAAAGAGGGAGAGATTTTACTGCGCTTTGTTTCTTTAATGGTTCCTGTTCTTTGTAAAGTTTTTACTTATGTTTGTGCTGATTTAGTATTGAACTTATTTTCATAAATTTATTCATTTCCATTTTTTGTGTACTGTATGGTGGGGGTCACATTTCATTCTTTTTCCATGTGATTATCTTGTTATTGCAGCACCCTTTGTTGAATTTTTGTTTATTGCTTGCTTGCTTGTTTGTGTTTTGGGAAGTGCATGGATGGCAGTCAAAGCTGGGTCTCCCACGTGGCAGGTGAGAATTCTGCCACTGAACTACCTTTGCAATTCCTTCAGTTATTTTTTTTTAATATGCTGTATGGTGGGGTTACATTTCATTATTTTTCCATGTGAGTATCCCATTATTGCAGCACCATTTGTTGAAATTTTTGTTTGTTTTTGTTGGTTTCTTTATTTGTTTGGGAAGTACATGAACTGGGAATTGAACCTGAATCTCCCATATGGAAAATGAGAACTCTACCATTGAACTACCCTTTCACCCCCTGCACCCCCTTCACTTATTTTTTATCTTCTCATTTTTCTTGAACTAATATTGTAGGAGCTGTGTATATCTTTTAATCTTTTTGACGGATCAACTTGTTGTTTTTCTTAATCACCTCTACTGTTACAGGGATTTAAATTTTTCCCCTATTAATTTCTGTCCTTATCTTTATTATTTTTCTCCTCCCTTTCCTGGGTTTATTGTAATTTTTCCTGATTCTTATTTAACTGCTTATTTAGTTCATTTGTTTTAAGTTTTTTTAGTACAGTTGAATAAATAAGTTCTCCTTTAGCTCTGTTCACACATTTGTGGTTTGATCATTCCCATTGCACTATTGCATTATTATCCTTATTGATTAAATTGAAGTATGTTTTATTAGTATTTTTTTTCAGACAAGGACTTTTCATGTCATCACTTGTAAATTGATACCTGATTTTATTTCATTATAGTCAGGAAATGTATCCTGTAAAATACTGCTTCTTTGGGATTTGAACTTCTGTTGCATCATGCTCAAACTTTGTGAATGTCCCCTTTGTTAAAAAAAAAGCAATGTATATGCTTTGCATTTTAAATACAATATCTCATTGACTCCTCACAAAACTCTGAAAGGTATATGTTAACTCCATTCTGAAAAGGAAATAACTGAGGCAAAGAAATTTGAGTAACTGAGTACAGGTATCTGCTTTCAGATCCCCTGCTCTTATTTGCTCTTCTTTTTCACCTCTCTTTTAATTGTCTAATTTATATCTTCTAAATCATTGGTGTTTGTTTTTGTTTTTTTTTTTTTTTGTATCCTTATCTATCAGTTCACAGCAGATGTGTATTAGCATTCCCAACTGCAATTTTGAATTGTCTTTTTTTCTGTGGTTCTGTCTTATGAAGCTTTTATAGTTTGTTCTCAGGGTCTTAACTTTCTTGATCTAGCTTTTCCTGTAATTAGTAAATAAGGCCCCTCTTTGTATTTTTCTCATTTTAAATTCTATTTTGTCTTATATTAAGTTGCTATGCTCTCTTTTCTTTAGCTAACATTTGCTCTCTATATAATTTGCCATCTCTTCTTTTTATTTTTTACTCTTTTTATATTTTTATTGATATATGTAATATATTCACATATAATGTAATCATCTAAAGTGTACAATCAGTGGTTCAAAATATAGCTCTCCATTTATCGTAACAACCAACTTTGTTTTTATTTTTTTGTGAAAAATAACATATATATAAAGAAGCAATAAATTTCGAAGCACATGATAACAATTAGTTGTAAAACACATTTCGGAGTTTAGTATGGTTGCAATTCCATAATTTTAGGTTTTTACTTCTAGCTGCTCTAAAAATACTGGAGACTAAAAGAAATACCAATATGATGATTCAGCAATCATACTCATTTGTTAAACCCTACCTTCTCTGTATAACTCCACCATCAACTCTGATCTTTCTCCTACTCTTTAAAGGTATTTGGCCTATGCCCATTCTAAATATTTCATGTTGGAAGGGGCTGTTAGTAATATGGGATAGGGGAATGGAACTAGTTGATGTTCTGGAGCGGCTGGGCCCTCTGTATTTCCTCTGGTCTAGGAACCCATCTGGAGCTTGTAGGTTTCTGGAAAGTTACCCTAGTGCATGTAACCTGTGTAGAATCTTATGTACCGCCTCAGGTGTTGTCTAGGATTGGCAGGGATGGTTTTAGTTGGGGTTTGGCATGCTATGACAAGCAACAATGTCTAACTGAAGCTTGAGTAAGAGTGACCTCCAGAGTAGCCTCTCGACTCTATTTGAACTCTCTCAGCCACTGATACCTTATTTCTTACATTTCTTTTCCTCTTTTGGTCAGGATGGCCATGTTGATTCCACAGCACCAGGGCCAGACTCATCCCTGGAGGTCATCTCCCATGCTGTCATGGAAACATTCACCCCTGGATGTCATGTCCCACGAAGGCAGTGATTTTACTTGCAGAGTTGGGCTTAGAGAAAGTGAGGCCACATCTGAGCAACAAAAGAGGTCCTCCAGATGTAACTCTTAGGCATACCTTAAGTAGGCTAAGCTTCTCCACTGCATACATAAGCTTCACAAAAGCAAGCCTCATGATCAAGAGCTTGTCCTGTTGATTTCGGTGTCCCTAGTATTTGACAGAGTATCAGGGGTTTCCCTAGTGATAAAGTTTAATAGTTCTGTATTTTTTCTCCAATCCCTCAAAGGATTTTGCCAATACCTTTTGATTATATGCTTAATATATTCTAGGTTGTATACAAACATAACATTAAGCTATCTAGTATAGTTTTTATTTGGTCCACAGCATTTTACATTTCTGTGATATCTGCTATTTTTCTGTTTATTCTTTCAAATTCCTATTCATGCTCTTCTAATGTATAATTGATGTCCTTTATGTCATTAGCCATCCCATTGATTTTATTTAGTAGCTTTATATGAATATCTTTGATTAGTTGTTCCAAGTCTGTGTCTCCTCCCGTGATATAATTTGGTCATTAGGCTGGACTGTATCTGTCTGCATTTTCATATGCTTAGTGATCTTCTGTTGCCTTCAAGGCATGTAAATATCTTGATAGGGTTACATTAGAAGTGGATTTCATTCAGTAGTCTAAAGCTTTGTATTTGTAGGATGGGTATGGAGCAGGATGTGGAGTGTGGAGCGGGGCACAACAGTGTAATGATGGGTTATGTTACAGGTATAGATGCCAGTTGGGTATGCTACACTGGTGCCTGTGAACATGAGGTGTGGGGTTGCGGTATTGTGGAGGTACAGTGCAGGGACCATGGGTGCAGGGTGCAACTCAGGCAGGCCTTCAAATGCAGGAGCAGGCTGTCGCTTGGGGACCCAGAGGTAGGGCGTGGCAGGAGGCAGACGTAGGGGCTGCACAGATGCAGAGTGGCTAGTGCTTGGGCAGCATGTGGGTGGGTCCATGAAATGTGTTGTTTGAGGCTATCAGGGTGTGGGGCATGGGGCACAGAGATTAGGGCACAGGGAAGGCAGGGTGAGGTGTGTCCTTCAGGGGTAGGGGTACAGGCAGCCAAGGATGCAGATGCATGAGTGTCCCAGGGCAGGGCACAGGTTGCAGGGTTACAGGATGTTGGTCAGGAGCAGGTGATGTCACGTGGGCAAGGCCCTGGTATGTGCAGATGTGCAGGGATTGGGGCAGGGGTGCATATGTGTGCAGCATGGGGGCTGTGTGGCATAGATGTACTTGTGAAAACCTACGAGGTATGGGAACAAGGTGCTTGTGCCAGGGGGTCGGGTGAGGGTGTGCACGTGCACAGGACAGGGGTGCTGAGGTTCAGGGGTTAAGAGGTCAGTGCACGAATGTGTGGGTGCCTGACTAGGAGGATGTAGCTGTGCGCGTGCATGGGTTGAGAGGCAGGGCCCTATTGTGCACGGGTGTGGGGGGTGCGGCCCTGGTGTGTGGATGCACAGAGTTCAGGGTCAGTGGGGCAGGGTTATGCATGCAGTGGTTGGTTGTGGGGGAGGCCCAGATACGCAGGTCAGTGCTCGCTCAGAGCTGGGAAGGCGTGGTGGATGTGCACACGTACATATGCACAGGTCTGGGGGGACAGACACTGATGTACATGTGCACAGAGCTGTTGAGTGGAGTGGGGTTGCAGGACTGTAGGGCCTGGGGACGGGTGTGGCCAGGGTATTAAGATGAGTGCCTGCTGCCTGGATGCATAGGTGACCCACCTACAGGGGGCAGGGATGGGGACCTGGGGGTTGAAGCCTGGGCACTGATGCATGGTCTCAGAAGGGGTGGGGCAAGACTGTGCCCTTTTGAGGGAGAGGTGAGTAGGGCTGGGTCAGTCGTGCACGAGGGCGCAGGACAAGTATGTGGGGTGGGGATGCATAGGGGGTTGGGGCGGAAGTATTTGGAGCCTGGTGGAGGGGGCAGGTGACGGGGTTCAGGTGTATTGGGTGTGTGGGGTATCCCAAGGTGTGGGTGGTGCACATGGATATAGCAAATTAAAAGAATACAGCTTGGCTTACTTCTTGGTCCCCATTGTCTCCCTGTCCGTGCACTCCTGAAGGCTCCAGGCCTCCAATTGGAAAGGGGCATGTTAGGCTGTTTGCACTAGCTGGATGGCCTCTGGTTCTCTTCATCTCATTTCTTTAGCTTATGCGACCAGGGCCTTCCTGTGTAGTGTAAAAGACGTTCCCAGGGCACTTAAACCCTGGAACCACTGTCCCAGTCATTTTCTGTCACTTCTCTAGCTGTTCCTTAGAGCAGGGATGAATTCGACCTATCCTATTATGCAGACTTCCCAGAACTCTATGCCATCCCTGTATTTTTATTTTTATATTTTAAGTTTTGAAAATGTTATGCTTCTTCAAAATTAACGGTGTTCATATACTGCTAATAGATTATTATAAAATGTTAATGAATATCTCATTTGTTGTTCCATCCCAGCTCTTGAAGGCCTTGGGTCAGCACAGCCCCCAAACCAAAGAATATGTTAATTCCAGAGTCAGAGATGAGTCTTACTAAGACTTAGGAAGGAGAAGGTCTCTGGTGGTAACTGTTCACAAAATGAAAGTGCCCCACAAAGGTGGAGGTGCAAGGGGCAGCTTATAAGGGTTTAGGGCAAAGACATTCCATAGGGTATGAGAACAGATTTTCAGCAGATTCTCAAGACACAGAAGTCTGGAGATTTGTTATCAACAGTGATCAGGCGAGTCTTAATGCTTTGCAAGATAAGTGGTTTACGATACCATCTGTACCCTTCGTTCCTCCCAGAGGAGGTCTGTTGACCTTTAACTTCTGTCCTGGTCACGTAGGCCGATAGGTGCAGCAACTTACTCTCAATGTGGAGGGGAAGCCCAGGCCCATTTCTCTACACTTGTCTTTATAATATATGTGATCTCCACAACATTCTAGAAATCGAACACAAATTTTGGAGTATTGTTCTCTGAACAGAAAAATATATATTCATTTTAGATAGATTTTTCTTCTTCTAGAAATTTTTTTTATCTTTATTACAGAAATTGTGTGTTTACAGAATAATCATGCATAAAATACAGGATTCCCATATACCACCCTACTATTAGCCCCTTGCATTGTTGTGTGGAATGTTTGTTACAATTGACGATAATGCATTTTTTATAATTGTACAATTAAGTGTACATAGCCAGTGAACCCCAAGTTAAACCATTGACTATAGTCAATTATTCACTTTTGTTTTAGAAGTATTTCATAGATAGGGTGACCATATAAAATTTACTTCTGTATTTGCATAAACTATGGAGTATGGTGGAGAGAAGGTGAAGAAGGAAAGCTTCAGAGTTATTCAGCTTGCCTGTCCATGTTATTGGTTCTCCATCCTGGTCAGGTTGCAGCGACACCCTGATGTTACCCTGCTGCCTCCTGCTAGCACTGGGCTGGTGCTGGGCTGGTTGCAGCTTTTCTTCCCTGAAGTAGCAGTAGGGAAGTGTTAGTGTATTACTGGTGGAGGCAAAGGTTAAGAACCCAGTTAGGTATCTTGTCCCCAAATTATCATCTATCTATGATCTCTGTGTACATTCGCTTCTTAAGTGAATTCATTCTTTCTCATGACTTTAAATCTAATCTCTTTAGGCTCATTAATACCAATTATATAGCCCAAAGCCTGATCCTACTTCTACTCTGAGCTCCAGATTTGAATATATAACTGCATATTTAGATGCTCCACTTGGATATCTAATAGGCACCTCAGGTTTATCATGTCCATAACATGTCTTTATTACAAAAGAAGGACTTGCTGCCTGATGTACACAGAGGCCAATACACTGACATCGGTATTTTCAAAAGAGTTTTATTGTAAGGTCAGCCAGCAAGGAGATGGGAGGCAAGCTCAAGTCTGTCTCCCAGATCCAAGTACTAAGAGAGACTTACAGGACGGAAACAAAGGCAGGTGGGGACAGTGGTGGGGATTCAGGTGGCGTATTCTGATTGGTTGATTATAGGACTGTCTATATAGGGCAGAAATATGCTAGTGGGCCACATCTAATCTTCCTTTTGAGGCTCCCCTCACTTTTTTTTTTTGCTTCTGATGACTCCTCATCCCCATAAATCTTGGTTCTTAGGAAAGTGGTTTTTGTTCCTAGTGTCTCAGAGGTCGTTCAAAGGGCAAGACACCATGTGTCGGTGTCTGAGCATGCACTGTCAGTGACTAACTTTGTGGCTAAGTTTGACTGATGTAGACAAATTCAGAAAAGAATTTTAGTAATGGGAGAGGAAGGAGTTCTGATAAGCAGCAGGTTTTGGCCTGAATCTGTATTGCTTTGTTTTGTTTTTTTTTATTAGGACTCCTGGCTGTCCACCTACGGTTTCATATCTGTCCACCCACCGTCACTCTTCCAAACCTATCTCTTTTGCAGTTTTCTATAGCTCAGTGAATGGCAGTTCCATTCTACTCAAATGCTCACACAAAAATCCTTGGAGTTATCCTTGACTTTTTCTTTCACACAGCAAGTGTAGTCCATTAGGAAATCCTGTTGCAGCTACCTTCAAAAATATCTAGAAAAAGTTATCACCATCATCCATTAATAAAGATTATTGTCCAAACACTAAATTTTCTCCTAACTGGATTATTGTGATAGCTTTGAAACCAGTCTCCCTGCTTCTGCCCTTTTGGCCCAGGTCCCAGTCTTAGCAGTACACAATAGTCAGATCCTGTTGTAACATGTCAGACGGTGCACATTTCTGCTCCAAACCGTGAAATGACGTCTCATTTGTGCCTGTGAATAAAGTCCAAAATCCATACTCTGTCAAGCCACTCCATGTTCTGTCCCTCTGAACGCTTCCCCTATCAGTCATTTTTGCACTGACTACACTTGTTCTATAATAGTTTCCTTGTTGGTTCTAGAATATTCCATGTATAGTGTTCCAGTGACTTTTGGTTTTTCCATGATTGGAACATGATCCCCATAGATACCTGTGTGGCTGCTTCTTCACTTCCTATAAGGTCTCTACTCAAATATCACCTTATAAGAAAAAGATCACTGTATACAAAATAGCAACAGCTGTCTTTCTAATACTCCCATTCCCTTTATCACGTGTTATTTTTTTCCACATAATTATCTTTTACTAAATTAGGGGACTTTTCTGCATTTCTGTAAGTGTATTTTAAATGTTTGTTATTGTGAAATATAACAAATACAAAGAAAAGAAAGGAAAAGCAATAATTTTCAAAGTGCACTTCAGCACGTAGTTACAGAATAGTTTTCAGAGTTTGTTATGGGTTACCATTACGTGGTCAGATTTTTACTCATCTCTGCTCCAAAATACTGGAGGCTAGAGGAAGTATCAGTATAGTGATTCTGCAGTCATACTTTTTGTTAAATACTGTTTTCTCTGTTATAACTCCTCCTCCTGCTTTGAGCCTTTTCCAAATCTAAAGGGATCTTATGGTCAATGCCCATTCTGACTTCTTCATGTTGAAAAGGGGTATCCACACTAAAGAGTAAGGAGATGTAATTAATTGATAATCTTGGAGAGGCTAATCCCTATGGGTTTCAGGGTTTACTGACCTAGGAACCCTGTGGAAATTATAGGTTCTGAGAAAGCAAACCTAGTGCATGAAACTTTTATAGAGTCTCAGTTCAAGCCCTAGGTGGTCTTAAGAATTAACAGGAGGATTGTTGGTTGGGGTTTAGCAAACCATGGAAATCAGTGACAATTAACACTACCTAACTGAAGCTTTCATAAGAGTAGCCTCCAGAATAGCCTCTTGACTCTATTTGCTCTCTGTTGACCACTGACACCTTATTTTATTTCACTTCTTTTCCCTTTTTTGGTCAGGAAGGCATCGTCGATCTCACAGTGTCAGGGCCAGACTCATCCCAAGGAGTGATGTCCCATGTTGTCAGGGAGACTTTCACCCCTGAATGTCATGTCCCACATATAGGGGCAGATAATAACTGAACTTGCAGAATTGGTCTTAGAGAGAGGCCATATCTGAGCAGCAAAAGAGGTTTCCTGAAACCAACTTTTAAGTCTCATCATATGTCGTCTTAAATTCTCCACTGCAGAAATAAGTTTCGTAAGGCAGGCCTCAAAATCAAGGGCTTGCCTTATTTTCTTGGGAGTCCCCAAGGGGGTACCTGGGTTTCCCAGATGGGAAAGCTTAATGATTTCACTTTTTTCCTTTGGAACCTCAAGGGACTCTACCAGTAATTTTAAATTATCAGTCCACCATAGTTTGAGATATATCTGGGTATTTTAAGCTATGCAGAATTACAAAGTCTTTCTCCTGTTCTGCATTCCAGGAGTTAGGGTTGTTTAAATGAGCTATCCAGACAGGTAGCTTTGGATTGTGCGTTACAGAAAATTTAGGTTCTAGACTCAATAAACCTCTCTGCCTTTGGTCTCATACAGTAAGTGAAGGTCCAGAGTACATGCACTCTCATCTTTTACCTTCTATTCTGATTTACCTTCGTTCCGGCCAGATTGGATTAATTTTAATCTCTGAGGTCTGATCTCTTTTTTAGTTACTTTTACTGTTATTGTATGTAGCTATGTTAACTTTACGGGCCGCAGTACTCCATTTCCGGGTCTTAGGTGTCACAGAGTTTCTCAAAGTTCCAGAGAAATACCAGCTATTAAACATATAGCTCAGTGTCTCAAAATCTAGAAGTAAATTTACAACTTCAGACTAAGTGTGACTGCTATAAGGGCTTGTAATCTAGGCTCCGGTTCTGTTATGCGTAGTTTCTGACAGGGACCTTAGTATATCTTATTTGTTCTTTTGTTTCTGGCTTATTTTGCACAATGTATTATCCCCAAAGTTCATTCCGTTTGTTGAATGCTTCTCAATGTCCTTCTTTTTCGTAGCTGCACCGTATTCCATTATATAAATGCATCACATCTTGCCATTCTGCTTCTCATTTAACCCTTCAGTTCCTTCCCTCTATTGGGCATCATGAGTAATGTCTAAAATAAACAAAACAGGTCTTATAGTACCCTCATTTGGTTGTACAACCAGCAGCACTCTCAATTTTAGACAATTTTCATTAGTCCATAAAGACAAAGACCTTACGAATACAGCCTCACCAGATACCAAATCAAAACTACCCCTTACCAATTGTACACCATTTATGGACTATACGTATGTGAAGATTTGTGAATAAAAATATTTTTTAAAAACACTACCCCTTTATCACTTGTCCTGCCCTCCCCCAATTTGTTGTCCCTGATAGTGTTGTAGTACTTTAGATGTCTTCTTGTTAACTATTGGCCATAGCATGCAATTGTAGTTATCCCCCTAGACCCCTCTATCAACTCTGTCCAATATCAAACCTTTGAAGCAATTCATGCAAAAACTTTTTATAACTTCAGATGTAATCAGTGAGATACATGGCACTATGCATCCCCTTTCAATCGTATTCACTGTCAATATGGCAATGCTACTTATAACTCTACTAATTAGTTACCATCACCTCTATCATTCCCTTACATTTAAGTTCAACCTTATTGGGTAGCCTTTCCCCCATCTGTAGCTTATGTGTATCTCTGCATCTGCTATATTCTACAGTGTAACCTCTGAGATTACCTTTACCAGAGCCATAATAGCAACATCATATACTATCTGACCTTTTGTGTCTGATTTATTTCACTCAGCATTATGTCCTCAAAGTTCATCCATGTTGTCATGTGCTTTGGGACCTCATTTCACCTTGCTGCTGCATAATATTCCATTGTATGGATATACCACATTTTGTTTATTCATTCATCTGTTGATGGACACTTGGATCATTTCCATCTTTTGGCAGTTGGGGAATAGAATAGTTTCCCTATGAACATTGGTGTGCAAATGTCTATTCATGTCACTGCTTTCAGCTTTTCTGGGTATATGCCAAGTATTGGTTTTGCCAGGTCATAAGGCAAATAAATATTTAGTTTTCCTTAGAATTGCCATAGTTTTGCACAGAGACTGCACCATTAAACATTCCCACCAATAGTGAGTAAGTGTTTCAGTTTCTCTACATCCTCTCAAACATTTGTTGTTTTCTGTTTGTTTAATAGCAGCCATTCTTATAGGTGTGAGATCATGTCTCATTGTCGTCTTGAATTGCATTTGCCTTACAGCTAATGAAAATGAGCATATCTTCATGTGCTTTTTAGCCATTTGTATTTGTTCTTCAGAAAAGTGCCTATTTGTAGCCTCTGCCCATTTTATAATTGGGTTGTTTGTTCTTTTGTTGTTCAGTGTTCACAGGGTATCAAGCCTTTATCTGATATGTGGTTTCCAAATATTTTCTTCTGTTGAGTTCCCTGCCTCTTAACCTTTTTGACAAAGTCCTTTGAGGTACAGAAGCTCTTGATCTTAAGGAGTTTCCATGGATCTATTTTTTTCTTTTGGTGCTTGTGCTTAGGTTTAAAGTCTAAAAATCTACCTCCTATTACTAGATCTTGAAGATGTTTCCCTACGTTTTCTTCTAGAAGTTTTAGATACTGGCTCTTACATTTAGGTCTTTAATCAATTTTGAATTAATTTTTATATAGGTTGTAAGGTAAGGGTTCTATTTCATTCTTTTGGCTGTTGATATTCCATTCTCCCCTGCCCATTTATTGAAAAGCCTATTCTGTTCCAGTTCAGTGGATTTGGGGCCTCATCAAAGATCAATTGTCCATAGATTTGATGGTCATTCCCAGCACTCTGTATTCATTTCATTGGTCAATACTTCTATATTTGTGCCAGTACCACACTCTTTTGACCAACACTGTGGCTTTATGGTAAGCTTTCAGGTCAAAAAGTATTAATCTTCCTACTTTGCTCTTCCTCTTTAGGATATTGTACAGTTGAAAATGTTATGTACCCCAGAAAAGTCGTATTTCCTTCCTTAAAATCCAATCTTGTGCAGGCCGATTTATTGTTTAGTGTCCAAGCTTTGATTGGATTGTTTACATGGTGGTGTGACACACACAGCTGTGGGCATGAACTTTTGATTAGATCACTTTCATGGATCCAATTTCGGGTGTGGCCTTTTGATTAGATGGAAATGTAACTCCACCCATTCAAAGTGGGCCTTGATTAGTTTACTCGAGTCCCTTAAAAGAGGAAACGTTTTGGAGAAACCTCAGATGCAGATGCTTGGAATACATTTGCTTCAGAACCAACAGAGGTGCAGACATTTGGAGATGCTTGGAGTGATGAAGTGAGAACAGAAGCACAGAAACAGACATCTGGAGGTACAGAGCCCAGCAGGCATCACCGTGTGTCTTTCAGTGAGATGCTAAGCAAACCAGAATCCGAGTTGTGTCGTGGAGGAGCTACGTGAAGGCCCACAGATGCTTAGAGAGGAAAGCACTGCCATCAGAAACTGGAAGCCACAGAACAGGGAACACAGACCAGAAGATGCCAGCCACGTGCCTTCTCATGTGCAGACATCTGTCTTTCATGAGTCAGGGTGTCTTTATCTGCTTGTGTTAGTTTGGACATTTTATGGGCTTAGAATTGTAAACTTATAACTTAATAAATTCCCTTTTTAAAAGCCATTCCATTTCTTATATATTGTGTTCTGGCAGTTTTCACAAACTAATACAGACATCTTTAGCTATTCGGGTCTCCTTCCCTTCTAAATAAATGTGATAACTTACTTTTCCTAGTCTTCAGAGAAGTTTGTTGGGATTTTGATGAGTATTGCATTGCAACTGTAGACCAGTTTGGGTATAAGTGACATCTTAATGACATTCAGCCTTCCTATTCATGAGCATTCCATTTATTTAGATTGTTTTGTGTTTCTTTTAGCAATGTTTTGTAGTTCTCTGTATACAAGTCCATTCTTTTGGCCACTATTTTCAGTGGAGTTTTTACCTTAATTATCTCGTCAGTTAGGTCATTGCTTGTGTATAGAAACATTACTGATTTTTTTTTTTTTATTAATCTTGTATCCTGCTGCTTTGCTGAATTTTTAACTCAAATAGCTTTATTATAGGTTTCTCGGAGTTTTCCAAGTATATGATCATGTCATCTGTAAATAATGCAAGTTTTACTTCTTCCTTTCCTATTTGGATGTGTTTTATTTCGTTCTCCTGTCTAATCACTCCAACTAGGACTTGTAGTACAATGTTGAATAAAAATGGTGATAATAGGCATCCTTGTCTCTTTCCTGATCTTAGAGAGTAAGCTGTGAATCTCTCACCATTGAGTATGATGCTGGCTATAGGTTTTTAAATATGCCCATTGTATTGAGAAAACTCCTTCCTTTTAAAGTGTTTTTATCAGGAAATGATGCTGAATTTTGTTGAAGGCTTATTCAGCATCAATCAGTATGATCATGTTATTTTTCCCTTTTGATTTGTTAATGTGCTGTATTATGTTGATTAATGTCCTTGTGTTGAGCCACCCTTGCATTTCTGGTATAAACCCCACTTAATTGTGCTATATAATTCTTTTAATGTATAGTTGGATTTGATTTGCTAGTATTTGGTACAGAATTTTTTGCATTTATGCTCATTAGGGAGATTGGTCTATAATTTTCCTTTCTTGTAGTGTCTTTATCCAATTTTGGTATTAGAGTGTTGTTAGCTTCATAAAAGAAGTTAGGTAGCATTCCTTTTCCCTCAGATTTTTGGAAGAGTTTGAGCAGGATCAGTGTTCTTTTTTAAATATTTGGTAAAATTCTCCTGTGAAGCTGTCTGGTCTTGGGCCTTTCTTTGTTGGAGGATTTTTGATAACTGATTTAATCTCTTTATTTGTAATTGGTGTGTTGAGATCATCAGTTTCTTCTTGAGGCAGTATAGGTAGTTCATGTGTTTCTCAAAATTTGTTCATTTCACCTGAGTTGTCTAGTTTGTTGGCATATGGGATTGTTCATAGTATCCTCTTAAGATTTTTAAAATTTCTTCAGATCCATTTTAATGACCCTCCTCTCATTTCTGATTTTGTTTACTTGCATCCTCTCTCTTTTTTTCTCTTTGTCGTTCTAGCTAGGTGTCCATCAGTTTCATTGATTTTCTCAAAGAAACAACCTGATTTTGTGGATTGTTTCTTTTTGTTGTTGTTGTTCCCCAATTGATTTATTTCTGCTGTATTCTTTGTTATTTTTCTTCTTTTTGCTTTGGAGTCAATTTGCAGATTGCTTTTCTTGTGCTTTCAAGACTTTCTGCTTCTCTTCAACATCTGACATTTTGATTAGTATGTGTCTTGCAGTAGGTGTATTTGGGTTCTTTTGTGTCTGGGTTCATTGGGCCTTTTTGATTTGCATATTTATGTCTTTCATACAGATTGGAAAGATTTCCTCAGTTATATCTTCAACTAACCTTCCCAGCCTTTTACCTCTTCTCTTCTCTTTCTGGGACACCAGTATTTCTTATACTGGTACCCCTTTTGTTGTCCATCTTTTTCCTAAGATCCAATTTCATTTTATCTATCTTTCTTCCCATTTGTTCCTCTCTGTGCTATAGTTCAATGTTCTGTCTTCTAGCTCACTTTTTTTCCTTCTGCTTCTTTGAATCTGCTATCATGTGTCTGTAGTATATTTCTAATGTGGCCTACTGTATCTTTCATCTCTGTGAAATCTTTTTTTTTCTATTTAATCTTTTGAATTCTTCTTTATGTTCTAGTGTCTTCCTGATATCTTTATTTCTTTATAAATACTTTTGTGTACTTGGTCATTATTCTCTGTCCCCTCCAGTATTTTGATTTTGTTCTTTGACTGAACCATTTCTGCCTGGATTTTCTCATGCTTTATGATTTTCTATTGCATTCGGGCATTTGAATATCTTAATAAGGTTATTTTGCAGGTGTGTTTCCTTCACTCATCTAAGGTTTTGTATTTTACTTGGTTTTGCATTGAAGGTTCCCTTTTGTGCTTAGTTTCTCAGTACTTCCCCACCAAACTAAGGCCCAGATTTCATGTAGGGGGTACAATTTTACTTGAGGTTCTTTTAAAAGCTAGGCAGGTATGCATGGGTAATTCAGTGGCAGAAGCCTTGCCCGCTATGTGAGAGACCCTGGTTCAACTCCCAGGGCATGTACTTCCCCCAAAATCCCACCAGCAATAGTAGGCCCCAAAGTCAGAAGAAGACACCCCAAGATATATTGGGAATGAACTCAGGCTGGTGTCAACAAAGGGAAAGAAGATTAAAAAAAAGGAAGCTATATATTAAAAGTATATAAATAAAAACAAAATACCAATAATTACTTAAAAATACAGAAAAGATGTGTTTAAAACAAAACAAAAAACTGGGCAGATCCTGAGGTTTTCCAGACAGCACTTACTGCTTCTCCCAGCAGGTGGCACTACTGAGGCACTTTCTCTCCTTGGGCCCATCCCTCCCCAGCTGCAGCAGCTGGCTGGGAAATGGTGTGCACGATGGGGAGGGCTGCTCTCCATGCATGGCAGTGGGACGGTCGGATGCACTGGACGGTTTAGACAGTCGCAGTGCCCAGCAGAGCAGCTGATTGCAGGGCCTGGCAGTTCCACCATTCATGAAGCCCGACAGGATGGTATTTGCAGCACCCAGTGGGTCAACTGATCCCAGCGCTTGGGGGCATGGCTTTTCACAGTGGACATTTAGGCACATCTCTGGTCTTCCCACAGGGCACTGCCGGCTGGAGAACAAAGCAGGGAATTTTCTCCTGCCAGCAGCTGAAACAGGCTGGAGTGGAGGGATGTTCTGCTCCTTTGGAACTCTACTTCCCTACACTCCACTGCCTGGCCTCAGTGGGGGTCATAGCCACCAGACACCCTGGTCTCTCCATCCTAATCTCCCTTCCTCTTTCCTCCCTATAAAATATTTAAGACCCTCTTTAATCACTCTTCCTCCAGGACTGCAGTCCTGTTATTTTTTTTCCCCATCCCCTGTCTTGTTCTGTGGAACCTATCCTGCTCTTCCATCTTCCCAGAAGTCCTCATCCATTATATTTTGAGTAGTTCTTCAGTATTTTGAAATCATTGCCCTTCTAACTTGATGATATATAGAACAGCATAATTTCAAACTAGAAGATCCCTTAGAGTTTTTCTTTTGTCTAAATCTCATTTTACAGAGAAGGAAATGAAAGCCCAGAGAGAGTATGAGATTTGTCCTAAGAGATGGTAAATGAAACTGTGGGAATATTTGTATCATCAAGAGGAAAAATGTCAAATGAGAAGAAAAGTGGGCTAAAAACGACTCGAGTTATACTTTTATTAAAAGTGTGACTAGAGGATATACATGTCTCTCAGTGTGACTTTTCTTTTTATGTTTGGCATATGGCAAACGAGCAATGTCTCTTAATGGGAAACGAAGGGTATAGACTACAGATAAAATGTCTATTATAGAAACTCAGAAGGTGAGCGTGGAGCTAGATGATTCAGAGGGGTCATTGGCATCTTTGCTTAAAAACGTATCTGGGCAGAGTGTTATTGAGGTCTTTATTAATAAATTATCTGAGTAATAGGAGATTTGATTCACGTTTTAACTTGTTGAAATCATTTTGAGGAGCAGTACCGACATTCCCAGTGTCCTTCACCCCCAAATTAGGTTTCTCTTGTGACTGCTTTTACTCCCCCATGCTTCTTTTCTGCAGCTTTGAGAAGCTTTCCTTCTAGATCAGGGATTCTCAAACTGACTGCACAAGAGAGCCTAAAAATGTAAATGTCCTGATCCCATCCATAGAAATTCTGATTTACTCGATCCGCAGGGGATGGGGTAAGGGACACTTACAATAGAATTGATCTATTTCCCTTGTGATTCATGGTTGAGAACCACTAAAATGTGCTCCTAGACTTAAAAAAATAATAATTTACAAAACAGTGTTTGGATACGGTGACCAAATAACATGATGGGGTGACCAAATAACACAGGTTGCTAGTCACTTACTTCAACCCTGGAGATGTCACATAAAGAAGAGCCTCCTTGAACTTAACATATAAACAATGAGAGGCTCCAGGGGAGAGAAAAGAAATGTCATTTCTTAGGATGAGAGGTAAACAACAGCCTAGAGTGGAAGAGTGCCAGGTGCCACAGACTCGTGAACTTATTCATTCATTCATTTATTTACTCATTCAATAAATATATATGCAGTGTACAGGGTACCAGGTACTGTTCTAGGTGTTAGGACCATGGTAATGGAGCAAACAAAATCCTCTGTCATGGACCTTGCATTCTAGTGGAGAGGTTTTATAATAAATAATGCATATATGTGTGTGTGTATACATCAAGTGGTATAATTGTAATGAAAAATAAAGCAGGGAAAACAGTTATATGGTGATTAAGGAGTGCTGTTTAAATAAAGTGGTCAAGGAAGTCTCTCAGATAAGGCAAGTATTGAGCAGAAACCTGAAAGAAGTGAAGTGCAAGCCACACAGATATTTGAGGCACAAATGGAAGCTATGTGCAAAAGCCCTGAGGCAGGTTCTTTCATGGCATTTTGAAAAAAGGAGACAGTGTGGCTGAAGTGAAATAAGGGGAGATTGAAAGGAGATAACGTGATTTTGTTAGGTTTCCAGCAAGAATGGTAGAAGAACGCATACAAGTGTGTCCAGAGCATTTTTGTGAGGAAATTGGCAGGGGAGGTGCAAGGGAGTTTTTAATTTTGTTTTAAAAGATAGCCAATATGATAGCATACTTGATGAAAATAAGAACAATCTAGTAGTGAGGGAACAGCAGGTGAGGAAGAGATAATACTGAGTTGAAAGAAGACAGTTGGTATAGTGAGGGATTGGATCCAATGTAAAACGGAAGGTACCGACCTGGACGCAAAGGAAGTTTGTTCATAATGATAGGAGGGAAGGCAGAGAGTACAGGTACAAGTGCCACTTACGCTGTCGCGTGTGGACGTTCTCTTTCTCTGACAGATGGCCTTTGTTTTCTCAGTGACATGAGAGTCATGGTCTTAGAAGCAGAGAGCAAATTAGTGATACGTAGGATTGCCTTGGAAACAGGATAGACCTATCAGCGGCTAGTAGTCTTCATAACGTTAGGGTCATACTCTTGTCAGTCTCTACTACATCACACACAGAAGCTTACGTATCCAACAAGTCTCCTCCATGATTGGCTTTTTGTGTGTGGCGGGTACATAGTCCAGGAATCAACCCCGGGTCTCCCACATGGGATCCATGATTGGCTTTTGATTTGTTGATTCAATTTTATAAAAATGGCTTCAGGAGATCCTCCACTCAGAAGTCACACTGTTTAAGATTCTTCTTTTACTTAAGCATAGGAATAATGTCTGAAGAATTTGCTGGTATCACTTTTTATATGTTTTAAAGATTTTTTAGCAGCAGTAGTTAGTCCTCCTCTAGAAACTATTTTAGCATATATAGACACACGCACACATATATATATATACACACACACACTATGTATTCTTTCATATTTGTTAGAACTGAAATTTTATGACCAATATATTTTCAACTGCAGTGAGCAATATGGTACAGAAATTCTTCCAGATGATCTCATCTCTCTACAGAAGCTAACAACATTGTAACGGGATGTAGAATACTATATCATTGCAGTTTTAAAGAATAGATTATTCTGATTAAAATTAAAAGTAACAGCTGCAAATCATTTCTCAGATTCAGACCATGGAGAATAAATTTATCAGCTGCATTTTTGGAGTGGAATATTGAGAGAAACAAAAGGGCTGCTAAAGTAATAGCACTTTCAAATTGTAATGATTCCTTTAGTCTTGGGTATCTTTTTTTTTTTTTTTTTTTGCATGAGTAGGCACCAGGAATCAAACCTGGGTCTCTGGCATGGCAGGCAAGAACTCTGCCTGCTGAGCCACCGTGGCCGCCCATTGGGTATCATTTTTGAAATTTGCATTTGTAATATAACATTTTGGAATATGTTTCTAATAGGGAACATAATCATATCCAATCAATCACAGTTGGCCAGTATATGTGAAGACACCCACCCTGATAACGTTGAGACCTCTACAAATAGACTGAGCTGTGAAGTGTTATTCTTCCATAGTGTCATGGAAACACAACGTTATCTTCATTTGCAAAATGAGATAATAGTAGGTACCCCTTGTGAATGTTGGAATGAAATGTGGTAATCTTTTTTGAACTCTAATCTCCACATTTATAGATCACAGTATTCCTGTCAAGGAGACATTGTTTTTATGCCTATTTTACTGATGAGAAACAGATTTAGGTAGGTTGTATGACCTGCTCATTGCCTTTAGGCATTAAATCCAAATGTCTTTCCAATATATTCTAATGCAGTGGTTCTCAAACTTAGTGGTCTCAAGACCTCTTTACCCTCTTCAAAACTATTGATGACCCCAAAGGGCTTTTGTCTATTTGGGTTATGACTATCAATATTTACCATGTTATATGTTATAACAGATGCATTTAAGATGTGTTAATTATTTGAAAGTAATCTATCAGGCTAACATAAACAGTTTTATGAAAGCTTGTGTAAATGTAGTTGTCCTAACACACTGAAAGCAGATTGCAATTGAAAGTAAATCTAGCACTTGAAAACAGATCTGACGTGACTCTAATTTGAACATTCAGTGCAGTTTGTTTTCTTGTTTAATCGCAAGCTGCCACAACAATTAGTGCACGATAGCCGGGTCAGGGGCTCACAGTACATGTGAGGAGGGGGAATACCAGATTCTCTCAAGTCCATCACTCGGATTGCAGCTGGATACCTTTAATGAGGGGTCACGGGAGCCAGGTCCTATGTGGCGTTTAGCGGGGAGGTTCCAGAACTGAGGGTGGGAGGCTCTGGTCACACTTCTGTGGAGAGAGTCAGAGCTGGTGTGAGCTTCTTCACAGCACCATTGCTGAAGTGGGGAATCAGTATCACCATCTGGTTGGTATCAAGCCAGTCCATATCATTCCTTCACACAAATGTCTAATTATCATTTACATTACACTGCCAAAATATATTGTGCTCAGTTTGTTTACTTTCCATTTGTGGCCAACATGTTTATAATATTTTTTTCTAAAGTTGTTTGCAATGTTTTTTAGAGATTCAAGGTCATTAATACATTGCATTATACAACAAATCTGTATCTTTAAAGAAAAATACTGAGTAAGATGGCATCGTTTTACATTTTTAAAAATCTAATGTCTAGTTGAATAGAAGATAGCTAGATTCTCGTAACTGCTTCTTCATTCAGTCACAATATGCGAAGAAGCCTTGATCATGCTTTTAGGACTTCTCCTCATGGGAGAGTGATCTGGATTATTTAACTTTGCTTCGGGATCTGGACCTTCAGGTAAACAGTTTGATGTAATTTTGCTGCCAACTGGTTCATGCTTGCACCCGCAGCCACATGGAAGCCACACTTCTACCTGCTTTTAAGCCCTATGATTGCATTGCCAAATGAACATTGCAGTTAAATCAAGCAAGTTAGTAGGTTTACTTATGGCACTCACCCTGATAGTTCCAAAGGTGCCAAATAGGAACTCAACATTGAGAGTGAATGTGTCTTGGAGACATGGCATTGAAGTCTCACAGACACATCTTGATCTGTGATGGTGTTCCGATGTCTTGGGTAGAAGCTGTCTGCATCAGATGCCATCTGCTTCGGGGATTCTAGCGTCAGTTTTAGCTTCAAGACCAAAGTGGGAGTAACCTTCTAAGGGCTTGGAGCATATTTTAGTTGTTATGTACAAACTACAGGGCCAATGCCCTGTAGTTTTCTGCTGTAGCATTGGTCAGTAAGACTTGATAAGGTCCTTCCCATGTAGGTTCTAAAGCAATCTTTCATTGGTGTGTCTCTTCCAGTATATCAAGGCTCTGGGTTGAACGTCTTGTAGAGCAATTTCACATTGTAATAGTTTGGAATCTATTATAGTAGGAGAAGTAATAAGACTCAGGGGTTTTCCCCTTTTGATTTTATAAGAGGATAGCCAGTGTTTGCCTGATGGGATAAATCTTACAGCCATCAAGGCTAAGGGAACAACCTTAGGTCAAGGTAGAGAGGGGGATTCAGATAATTTAGCTAATTTACATGTTACGATACCATTTGTTCTTTCTACCACTCCTAATATTGAGGATCTTGTGGACAGTGAAACTTTTGATTGATAGGTCAAATTTTGCAAAGTTCTTTGATTATAGTTCTAGTAAATTGGGAGCCTCTATGACTTGGGAGGATAGGAGAAATTCTCCAGGTAAGAAAAACAAGTCTAGTAGATATTTTAGCTACTGAGAGGTCTTGTGATAAAGAAAAGCTTCTATCCATCCAGAAAATAGACATATGATAACAAGGACATATTCAGGTATCATAGAAGGGGGTAGCTGTATTAAGTCTATTTGAAGATATTGAAGAGGGCCCTATCAGTTGAGGTACTAGACCATGTCCCATCTTTCACTTTTAATGTATTTTTTGTTTTTTTACATGGGCGGGCACCAGGAATCAAACCCGAGTCTCCGGCATGGCAGGTGAGAACTCTGCCTGCTGAGCCACCGTGGCCCACCCCCCACCTTTACACTTTTACCAGAGTTATGTTGACAAGTTGAATATGACTTACATACTTATCTTGCTTCTCATTTAAAATTCTTTTGTTTCTCCTTTTTCTGAAGGTGAAGTTTTGAGCTTTGACCCGCAAGCACTTTCAGTAAAGCATCAGGGTAAAGCAAGCTAAGAAACAAGGAAATTTGGTTGTTTATTGGCATGTAGCATTTTTTATGGGTAACTAAAATTATGATTAATAGTACCATACAGTTGTCTATTATGCAGATCAGTATTAGGCCATATCATGGTCGGTGATAACATTGTCAAATCTGTAGTATTTTATATAATATCTAAATCTTTACATCAATAAAAAATTTACTCATGCAAATTTCACCAACAGTAGGTTAGAAAATCCCTTTTAATTTGACAACACTTCCCATGCAACTCATAACATATCAAATGAGCCTAACTATTTCCAGTACCACTCTTTTTATCAGGTGAAAGAACAAATCCTTTGTGAGTTTCAAGGGGGCTCTTGGGAAAATCCCAAAGACAGTTTGAAGTTTATTTTTCACTCTAAATATTCTTTATTGTGAAATATAGCATATATGCAAAAAGCAATAAATGTCAAAGTACATTGTAACAAGTAGTTTTAGAACAGATTTCGCAGTTTGATAAGGGTTACGGTTGCATAATTTTAAGTTTTTCCTTCTTCCTGCTCCAAGACACTGGAGACTAAAAAAAGTCATATAATGATTCAGCAGTCATACTCCTTTGTTGAATCCTATCTTCTTTGTTTTAACTCCTCCTTCTCCTCTGACCCTTCTCCCAGTCTTGAGGGGAATTTAGGCTATGCCCATTTTAACAATTTTCATGCTTGGAAAGTGGTTTTTATAAAAGGGGTTTGAGACAGGGGGATGGAACTAGTTGGTATTCTTGGATAGGCTGTACCCTCTGGATTTCAGAAGTTATCTGGCCTAGTAACCCATCTGGAATTCACAGGTTTCTGGAAAGTAATCTTAGCGCGTGAAACTTTTATAGAATCCCAGATGGAGCCCTAGATGTTCTTTAGGGTTAACAGAAATGGTTTTGGTTGGGATTTGGCAAACCAAGGTAACTAGCAGTATCTAGCTGAAGCTTGCATAAGAGTAGCCTCTAGAATAGCCTCTTGATTCTATTTGAATTTTCTTAGCCACTGACACCTTAATTTGTTAACATTTCTTTTCCCCCTTTTGGTCCAGAAGGCACTGTTGATCCCATGGTGCCAGGGCCAGGCTCATTCCTGGGAGTCATGTCCCATGTTGCCAGGGAGACTTTCATCCCTGGATGTCATGTCCCATGTAGAGGGGAGGGCAGCACTTGCAGAGTTGGGAGGGAGGCCACTTCTGAGAAAAGAGGTTTTCTGAAAGTAACTCTTAGGCATAATTATAGATAGACTTAGCTTCTCTGCTATAGAAATAAGTTTCATAAGAGCAGGCCTCAAGATTAAGGGCTTGACCTATTGAAATGGGAGCTCCTAATATTTGGGAGAGTATCCTGGGTTTCCCAGGTGGGAAAGTTTAATAGTTCCATATTTTGTCTCCAGTCCCTTAAGGGACTTTGCCAATACTTTTGAATATCCAGATATTACATTAAGCTTTAGAAAATTACTAGGCCATGTTCCTGTTTTGGACTCCATGTGAAACACATTAACTCTTGAAATAAAGTTTGTCACAGTAATGACTCAATTTTTTTGTTTTTCTTCCTTTTAAATGTCTAGTACGTATAATAGTAGCTTATTTGATAATTAAACCTGTATAAATTAAGGATAACCGTACCCAATTAGAATAAAATTTTATGTTTGTATCGTACTTAACATTGATAACTCAGAAGAGACAGCTATTTTTATTTAACTTGCAAAATTAAACTATTTTTATTTCCCAAAAGGTTTTTCTGAATTGTGTGCGTGGGAATTTGTAAGGCATTTGGATACGAGTAGTCTTTCTACATTGGAAGTATTAGAAGTTCTGTGACCTTAATTGTTGGGACTTCAGGAGTATTAATTTATAAATGAGCCTTTGTTTTTCTTTAAGCAATATGAATAGAACTCTTTTAAGGATTTTATATGTTAATTTTGTATTACCATCTGGAGGAAGGAAAATACACATCTAGCATAATGGTAGATACAAATTGAGAGCCTGTAGCTTTGATTAAAAATATTTCAGCCATGTATCAGACATAAGGACACAGAGACATAGAAATCCAAAACTCACTGGCTTATATAAAAGAGCTGGCTTTCTTTCTTTGTGCCCCTCTTTATACAGGTATACCTTGGGCCTGAGGCAGATCCAGGCAGACATAGGGGAACTTCCATCAATGATAAGTATGAGTTGGAGGGCAGTGGAGTGGGCATTGTGTACAATTTATGAATAAATCCTGGGAGCAGTCATCATGCCATGGTTGGGGAGTGTCGCAATTTCATGTAGGAAATGAGAATCAGGGCCGCCACCTTCAGCCATGCTGTGTTGCAGTGCACTATCCAGAAAGGCAATGGCAATGTGTACTCCACTGTTGCCTTTGCCTTTCTGGATAAAGTAATGTTCAGCAAGTACACCATCTGTGGTGGCCCTCGTGACGGGGAAGAGGAGGACGCACAGGCACTTTTGAATTGTATGGTTACAACCCATGAGGGCCTTGGGAGACACACCTGGACTTCCTTAAAATGTTTGGCAAGTGGGCCAACGGGGCTTTAATCTCCATTAATAAGAAGAGGCTGATAGTATACCTTGTAATTGCACAATACAGCTACCACCTCTGGCCTTACCTCATCTGATCCAGGTTTGGGTTCTCTAGGAACAAGATGCAACCTTCTTCAGAGAAGATTATGTTTATGACTAGCAAGGCAAGACAGGACCTTTGCTTTTAGTTAGTGTCTTTCCTCTTGGCAGTTCTTAACTTACATTTTCAAGGGTTCATTAAAGTCAGAGAATCAAACTCTAATACAACCTTGCTATGAGATCTTTTCTTAAATCCCTAATATCTAGGTGAGTTTTTGGTATGGAGAAAAGGACGATTTGAGGTTGTATCAAAAATATTCCTTATAACATATTGTGGGGGGAAATATTTGAAACTCTAACATCTGATGAGAGAGTTGTGTGCATATCTTATGAAAAATCTCCACTCTCCATAATGAGATAACAATTTAAGTAACTGTAACGTGGGCAGCAGGACTTGAAAGCTTTCATGGGAGAGATGATTCTCTTTTCCAATAATCATTTGAAAAGATGGTGAACATCATTCACCACCAAGGCAATATAAATTAAACACTCAAGGTGATTCTACTTCATACCCTCTTGAAGGCTATAATAAAAATACTGCAGCAATTACAGGTGAGAATGTCTAGAAACTAAGATCATCATACATTGCTGATGGGATTCTGAAATGTTTCCTTTACTCAGGTTAGGCTTCTTTCAGCGCTTTTGTATATATTGCAACCAAAGAGATTTATTGGGTATAAATGTGTCCGGAGGTGTGTAATAGGATGCTTGTATACTTTTTCTTTGGACCAGGAAACATTTTTATGCTCCATTACTAATGCTTTGAACATCTACAGGTTAGAGAAGATGAAGATGTTTCCTAAAAGAATAAGAGAACAGAAATGAGACTGTACTCTCTTGGGCCTGAAAATCATCCAGGGAAACACAGAGCAGGTGAAGGTTCCTCACTCAGGGACGGATGCAGTGGAAGGCAGTGGGGTAGGCAGAATTTAAGATAAAGCCTGGGAACAGTGATCATGGTTTGGTGGGGGATGCTACGTGGGGTATGGGAGGGGGATTATGCAATGCTATCACCTTCATCCATACTGTGTGCAGTGCCCTGCTCAGGAAAGTGCCTGTTAAGTGGACTGTACTGTAATTGGCATTTCTCTGGGCAGAGTAATGTTCATCGAGTGCAATGATCATGATGGTTCTAGCAGCAGGGATGGGATTGGAATCCCAGGTACTCTTGAACTCCTTCCCTTGAACGCAGGAGGACATTAGAAATCACCTGCTACTCAGACAAACTGAAGAAGTTTAAGCTATAACTATGGCCAGTTGGCCAATGCAGGTTATTCCCAACTAATAGGAAGAGGATATCCCAGTAGATCTACTTCATCTCCTGATGTAAGTAGAAAAGAAAGCATCCGGTCCAGGCTTTGAGTTCTCCAGGAACAATTTGCAACCTTCTTCATAGGTGTCATGAAAGAATATCATTAGTGCATATCCAGCAATTGTGGTTTAAATGAAAATGTTAAAAGGGTGAATGGGGATGTTTTCCTTTAGAATGTGTCTCTCCTTGCAATCCTCAACCCCTCTTTTCAGCAGCCATTATACTGAGAGAAATAAGTGCTGTAATTATGATTTGGGAAAATTTGTTCCGAGTTCTAATTTAACCTTGCCATGAGGTCTTCTTAAATCCCTAACATTTAGAGTACTTTCGGTAAGGAGAAAAGAACCGTTTCACCTTGTATCAAGAATTCCTGGGGGGAACAAAAACTTACACAGGGAGAAAATGCTTGCAAATGTAATTTCTGATAAGAGGGCTGTATGCATATTATATGAAGAATTCATACACATCAATAAAGAGAATTCAGATTAACTAATTAAAAAATGTGGGAAAGCAGATTAACAGACATTTCACCAAGAAGGTAGGCAACTGTCCAATAAGCACACGAAAAATGGTCAACATCATTAATCACCAGAGAGAGATAAATTAGACATACAATGTGAGTCCTCTTCTCAACCACATGAAGGATATAATCACAAAGAAAAATTATAATGTGCTGGTGAGGATATGTAGAAAAAGAACAGTCACACATGGCTGTGGAATTCCGAAATGATCCTCGCATCAGGGTTGGATTTCTTCCAGTGCTGTCCTGTGTATTGCAACTGAATGGATTTATAGGGTACAGATGATGAGTGTGTAGGAGGGTTTGTTTGTTACCTTTGGGGAGAAACAAACAGTTTTCAGTGTTTCATTCCTTATATCTTGAGTAACTATATTTGTAGAAAGTTGAACTCATTCCTAAAAAAAAAAAGGCAGAGAAAACATGAGCAGTCTTGTTTTCTCCTTTGGTCCTTAGAGAAATATCCAGAAAAACATAGAGCAAGTAAGGGCAGTAGAGTGGACATTGTGTAAAATTTATGGCTAAATCCTGGGAGCAGTCATCATGCCGTGATTTTCATATTCTAGCTGTGTCATATGAATGGAATCATACACTATATGTTTCTTTTTATCTGACTTATTTCATTCAACATGATGTCTTCAAGCTTCATCTAGGCTGTAACATATCAGAACTGCGCTTATTTTTAGGACTGAGTAACATTCCATTGTATGGATGTACCACATTTTGTTTATCCCTTCATCTGCTGATGGACCTTTGGGTTGCTTTCCACTTTAGGGCTACTGTGAATAATTGTCCTGTGAACAAAGATGTAAAAATATCTACTCAGAGAGAGTGCATACCTAAAAGTAGGATTACTGGGTGGGTCATATCGTAGTAGACTGTTTAACGTTTTGAGAAACAACCAACCTGTTCTCCACAGTGGCTGTACCATTTTGCATTCCCACTAACGGTGCATGAAGATTCCTATTTCTCTGCATCCTCATTAGCATTTGTTATTTTCTGTTGTTGTTGTTGCTGCTTTTTAATAGCCATTCTGGTGGTCTTGAGGTGATATCCCATTGGGGTTTTGATTTGCCTTGATTGCTAAGTATGTTGAACTTCTTTTCACATGCTGATTTTCCATTTGTATTTTGTCCTTGGAGAAATGGCTATTTAAGCCCATTACCGATTTTTAAATTGGTTTTTTTTTTCTTTATGTTGGTGATATCCATGAATTTTTGAATCAGTTCTTCAATTATTACAAAATGCCCTGCTGATAGTTAATTTGATTTGTGTTGAATCTAGAGAGCAGCTTGGAAAAAATTGGTATCTTAACAATATTTTTTCCTATTCATAACCAAGGTAATAGATCCATTTATTTAGATCTCCATATGTATTTAGAGTTTGATATTAAGAACAACAGTCATTTTTCTGGAATGTCATATTAGTTTTTTTCTTGGAATGGAATGAAAATGTGAGAAAAGTCAACAATTCTATAACATGGGGCCTCTTTATCTTTATCTGAAACGATCCTCTTAACAGGGTTGGGTTTCTTCCAGTGCTTTTCTCAGATGGCTTTTAAAAAGAATGAATTTATCTTCTGATATGAGCATAGATGCCATATTCAGCTGTCTTTTCAGTTCCTCAGAAAAGGAATGTTATTTTAAACATAGATGTCTGAACAGCATGTAAGTGTATTTCTAGTAATTTTATGGGTTTTTAAAATTTAGTTTGTATATTGTTATTATCATATTTTATTGCATGAGTCATACCAGTGGATAAGGAATTGCAAGATTAAAAGAAATGATTTGCTAATATATACTAAGCACCATGGTGACAGATTAATGAGCATGAATTAAATGTTACTAACCTTTTTATTGTTGTTTTTATTAATAAAATTGAACAGTTATAATATATGGGAAGAAAGATTGTTGGCAATGGAAGAAAATTTCAAGATATCCTTGAAAAGAAATAGTAAAAATTATTTTCTCTTTTTTGTTAAAATCAACTTTTCATCGAAATGTACTGTTATCTGACCATAACTTGCATTCTGAGATCTCTGCCTTTCCTGTAATACGGTGGGAAGGATCTAGCTCCCAGCCTGTCTAGTGGTGACCAAGTGGAATAATCCTACATCTGAAACGTTAGTCACTGGAATGTTTTGTGTTTATGGAAAACCAATTTAGTAATGAGAGTTAATTTTATTTAATTGAAAGAATTACTAAAATGTCTTATTTCCTGATACTAATGCAAATGAGCATAGCAGATGAACTTGACATAAGTAATTACAGACATTTTCTATATGGAAATTTATGTGATTATGTAATAGCTCTGCTTCCATGTTGCTCTCTAGGAACCAAAAGTATCTTAATACATTTCCACATAAGTCCACAAGATAAATCTTTGCTTCAATTAATAAAAGATTTACATGATGCAGGTATATCATTAGAGTCAAATGAGAAAATCCACATCAAAGCTTCATGTACATTTCTTTCCAAGTAAGTCACTGATACTCTTAGACCTATTCCTACTAGTACTCCAACCTGTTATTCTACACGTGCTCCTTCCTATTCTCTCAGTGGCACTGCCCTTCTCTTTCCTGGGGTCTCCACCCTTACTTCCTCCCTTTCTTATGCTTATTCTTCTCCAGTTTATCTTTTTTTGGCATGGAACAAGTAAATAATAATTTCCATAAAACTAAATATTATTGACTATTCTGTTTATTTACAGTACTTAAGGACCAACAGAGCACTTTGTGGTAGAGAATTAACAGTTGCACATATGAAATGTTCTTGTAGTTTTCATCGACTATTTAAATTTTTACACCACAAACTTTTGTCTACATGTTTGCCATCACTGTGTCTGCTCAATAACATGGTATTAATGGTTGCATTACAGTTAAATCATATATTTTGGCACAAGTCTGTGCCAGTACCTCTTTTTGTCTTTATATTGAGGGTCTTCTTGGGTTATCACTGCACAAGAGTCAAACATCAAAGTTTTGAAGGTCACAAACCTTTGTTAAGCTGCAATCCAAGCAGTCAGTTGGCTAGAATCCTCAAGATAAACCTTTGATACGGGTTGATTGTACTTTCCATATGATGCCACATGTTTTTTGTGACTAATAAGCTAATCTGTCTGAAAGCCCAAAGCGCGTTGTATGTATGTTGAGGAAACATTTCGCAAATGTTTATCATTTTTATTTTTTGCATTATCATCTTTACTACTATTACTGCTAATATTACTCTTATTACTATCCTTATTGTTCATACTAATAGCAGGCAGGTTCATGATCACCTGCTACTAAATAGAGATTTCTCAAGCTTTTGGAGTTAACTGGCAGGTATGTCATTTCACAAGCTATTTAAATGTATCGGTAGTGTTCTGTTTACTTGTCACTTCAAATGCAGTATTTTTTTAGCATAACTGAAGAAATAAAGCAGTGATCTTAGAGGAAATATTTCATCAGTTCCTAAAAAGACCTTCTGCTCTACATCCTAATTTTCATCTTCTTTTGATCTTTCAGCAACATTTATCCCCTGCAAGCAAATATATACCTGATTCAATTTTATATCCTGAGCCAAGGTGGGTTGAATCATTTTTAATATAAAAAGGAAACACTGCCCTGATTGGACAACATCTGTACTCCTCAGAATAATCCGTGGATATGCACACTGAGATAACTATTCATTTACTTATTTATATACATTTCAACATCTATACCTATAGTGGATATATTGAGGGGTGGGTTTCTAGATGTGACTTAAATATGTGTAGATATTTCCTCCTAAGATTCAAATTTGCAAAGTATGATTTTGTTCTATTCCAGTGTCTTCTATACAACGGATGGATTTCAGTCTCCAGTAGATTTTCACACGTTGACTCATTCAAACCTGAAGACAGTTCCTGGTGTAGAAGTGATAATAGTTTCATTCTCACACATATGTTGCATGAGTTGACTAAGATCTTTAGAAGCCACAAAGCACAGGGCCTCCCAGTAAGTAATTGTTGATTAAGTATTAACTGAAATAATAATGTTTGCTTCTCAATAATAAAATTAAAGGTTATTATTATTATCTTTTATTAACTGATAGGAAAACTTGGACCTGAAGAGATTAAACTATTTTTTGGTTTCTCAGGTGATTTTGCAATTTACGTGTTCAATATGAGAAAAACTCATAATTTGCCATTATATAACAAGTAAAAACAGGCAATTATTTAAAATGATGCATTTAATAAAATCTTATAGTTTTCTAGTTCAAATCCCAGTTTAGTCACTGGCATCTACCTGAGTGTTATGAGTGACAATATTTTTATATTTGTGAATCTGTACTTTTGTATTTGTGAATCTATAATGAATGTGTTGAAGGGAGGTTTATGGGTGTCAAATTATTTTTTTCATCTAAAAACAGTCTTACTTCTCGGCCTTTTTACTAAGATCGAGTATAAAACATGATCAACACCACAGAGTTTTCTCTTGTCCATTGAACTCTGCACAACTATGGCAGTCATCGTAAACTTACACAAAGGAAAAAAAAACAGAAACACCTGGAAAAAGTTTTTAGCAGTTAATAAAGGATGGACCATGAAAGCCAAGAAGAGTTACAGGTCATTAGGTACTAAATAAGGGCAATAAAATAGTGCAGGATAATCTTTGCTAGTAAGATGGAATTTTAACAGATATATTTGGGGTTGGTAAGAACTTTCTGGATAGAAATGAGATTGTCATTAATGACGAATTACTGATTTAGTGCTTCTCTGTTCCAAAATCATGCAGTTTGCCTGTTCTGCATAAATGGATCTGGGCCCTTTCAGTATTCTTCCTTTCCCAGTGGGGAAGATAGTAAATTTGGTCAGTAGAGTTGATGGGGAAACATTGCGGGATGAATTGAACAAGTGTTGCTTACTTGTTCCTGAGTGCCAGCTCAGTAGGCTCCTGCAGCATCAGCAGCTTCCCCAGCCGTGGGTTCCTCCACTGGGGCCCAGCTTGTGAAGAACAAGCGTCTTATTCTGAGCCTGACCCAGCGGCACGCATTGATCAGCAGTAGACAGCAATCAGTAGCTTACCCAACACCCCTCTACCGTGGGCTTATTGCTACATGCCACCAGGGACTAATTTTCCCTGGATCACTAGAGAAGATTATTCTTGCAAGTTCTGGAGGTTGTATTTCCAGCATATTCTGCTAGCTCTTCATTTTAGCATCTTACCAGCCATTCAAGGAGCTAAAGTTGTGCACTCCTTAATGAGGTCTGAATATCTGCCCTGAGGATGAGGGAAGCAGGACCCTCCTGCTTCCTTGTGCACTGTATCTTAGCCCTAGACATAGTGCCTGTCACATTATAGAAGTTTAAATCTGCTCTTCAATGTTATATTTGGTATTTGTGCATTCTTATAGAGTTCTCCTTACGTCCTACTAGCAAATCCTTAATTGTTTCATACCCTTTTCAGTTAATAATTCTTTATATTATACATTCCCTGTTGAAATGTATGTGTGTCTACTCCCTCCTGAATGGATATAGGATGTAATGAGGTCGGGGGAACTTGTAAATTTCTCCTCTCTGAGAGATTAAGTCTGGCTGCTCCTAATATTTCCAAGCCATATCTATGACTACTTTTAAAGAGTAGTTGGGAAAGAGGGGAAAAAATGGCACCTGGGCTGATGGTTGACACTTAGGGGCATTTGCTTTATTGTTGAGTATTTGGTTTTTCGTTGGAGTGTTTGAACTTACAATCCAAGGAAATGCTTTGTGTTATGAGAGAAGTATCTACTTAGAGAAATTGGTACTTAGTACCTTTTCTCAATTTAAGAAATTCTGATAAAGGGTTTGAAGTATTTTGAATGATTTTTTCTTCCAGATGATGTTTCTTGGACCAAGATCCAGTACAGAATTGAGCATTGTGGTGTAGAGGTTTAGAAGTCCGGGAGACTTTTGGAATGACTAGGAGAGAGAATCTTCTTTGCTCTCTTAAGTGAAATGCATGTCTTCTGTGGCTGTTGCTTCTGCTGTGCAGCCTCCATCTCTGACCAGAGGATGTCCAAGGCAAGGCTCACAGGTAACATTAAGGAAGGTCCAAATTGGGAAGAGCATCCTGTCCATCTTTCTTCCAACCAACCTTCATCCAACGTGCAGTATCTAAATGTGAGTGCCTCCTTTTTTATTGTATTTTATTACATTCAGTGGTATTTCATTAGAAGAGGACTGTAACACATTTAGGAAAGATGGTGGAAAATACGCAGTGGTGAAGTTTGAACTGTGCCTTAGGAGTTTGTGTTGTGAGCCGGAGTTTGTTGTTAAAGACAGCCCTCAGACTTACTGGAAATCCCAATATATATTCAATAAAGTGTGGGGAATCAAGGCATTTGTGGGAGATGAATTTTTGTTGTTGTTGTTTTTCCTCTCAAAGAGAGAGATTATTGAAGATTGGGGATCTATGGGACACCCAGAAGGAATTTCTTTCTACTCTATCTTTTTTTTTTTTATTTTTCTGCTGAAAAATAATATAATATTTTTATTAATTAACTGGCAGACACACTTTTATAATAGCTTTTCCTTACATATTTTGGCTGCAAACTTTTGATACCTGTTCATATGAGTGCAATTTTTGTAATATTTTCTACCTAGAGAGTAGATAGACAACTATTTCTTCCAGCGTGGTTGATTAAAGTTTTTTATTATTGATGCATAAATCATGCAACCTCTCCCACAGACATATGGATTGTTTACTACAGATCTATGCCCCACAAACACATAAATTGTATATGCTCATGCAAAATAAATATTGTCTGGTGTACACTTCATATTCCTGATGCAGGAGTGGATTTCCATCTTGACCAGGCATCGATGAGCATTGAATTCTTCTGCTAACAATTTCACATGTCTGATTTTCGGAAGAATTTTCCATAGACTAACTTCTGGCTCTGTACATCTCAAACCTTGTTTTTATTTTTTTCTCCCAATATCCACCTACCTCTGGTGTAGAGACAATACGACCATTCATTTATTTCATCCTAAGACCTCTGGCCTGCATCGTTGCTTGGTGAGTCAACATACCCTTGGAAGGGTAATCCTGGAAGCTATTCCTATACAGAAATAGTTAGCAATACCTTAATTATCTATGGATGTGACTGCAGACTACATAATTCTATTCCACTAAATCTAAGTTAACTGTATCCCTGATGCAACTATCTGGAACCCCTTAAATGTTCATCTGATGGGAGGGAAAGTATATCTGCATGGAAGATGGGATGGACTTTATTTTCCACTCTATCTTACTTTGCTTCTCATTGGCAAGAATCTTAAGCATTATGTTTTCATAAAAACAACCTCATATAACATTTTTCACAAGTATTCCCAGAATCTGGTCCCCTTATTCATAAAACTTGCTGGTCTTAGTATTGATATTTTCCCGTGCACTCCCTTTAATGTAGCTCCAGGCTCAGTTTGTCTAGGGAAATTCATGCACCTAGAGTGCACCACTAAGAATGGAAATACGGGAAAACATGCTTATGGTGGTATCTCCCAGGAAAGGTTCAGAAAACACAGGAACTAAGAGGAATAAAAGGTCGTATCTTGGGTTTATGGTTCTTGTGAATCACTCCTGGTATATGTAAAGGTTTCTTTTCATTCCAGATTTAGAGTGTTCAATGTATCATCTGCCCTCATCATCCAAGATCCCCCTCTGACTCTTCTCTGCCTGGGTGTTTTCACTGCTTATTCTGTGGTTCTGCAGTTGAGGTATGGAATTCGCAAAGATGACCGGGCTGAGTGGTGGCAGAAAGCTGTAGTAGAGATGAATGGAATGGCACTTTCTATTTAGTAGCTGACTTTGGGAGAATGCAACTCATTTTTATTGTATGCTTGCTATATTAAGATGCTGTTCAGAGAGATGATACAAGCAAGAATTCTAAGTCCCAAAGGGAAAGTGAAAAGGAGGGAAAGCTTATGTTCTGTCAGACCTGTCTCCTTAATCACATAGCAGGTGAGGAGATAGGCACTCTCAGAGTGTTAGAAAATAAAGGGCAGTGAAATGGTTGTTTTCTAGGTAATGAACATAAGCAACTGGCCCCTCATGGAGTGAGAACATTGAGTTATTACTGAAATGGTGTGACTGGGGCTGTGGGTAAGGCAGGGCTGACATTGTCAGCCATGCTGTGTACAGTGCCCACTCCAAAAGGGGCCATTCATGGGAATGGAAATACAAAGAAACCTTTTTGAGTGAAGTAGGATGGATTACGTACAACATCTGTGGTGACCCTGGAGGCAAGATTGTGGCACCTGTACAAAGGAGCCATTGGAACTCTTCTTGGAATTGTAGAAAACATGTTCAGTGCTGGACCAACTCAGAAGTGCCTACAGAGCTTTCTATGGTTTGAATCTATGGCATGAGGGCCCCTGGAAAAAAATGTCATTTGTAATTCTTCAGGGATTTTTATCACTCACTTAAAAAAGGAGCTTGAACCAATGTGAAAGCATAGCAAAATGGTCATTTTGCTCTTTTCTATCTTCCATATATTTATCCTCTGTAAAACCCAATTTCCCTTTTTTAAATTACCTTTTTTTTTTTTGGCATGGGCAGGCACGGGGAAGCAGGCGAGAACTCAGTCACCGTGGCCTGCCCTAAGTTTACTTTTAATCCTATATGAAGTTACAGATTTACTAGGTAAATTAGGGATATGTAAAGGATGGCAGAAACACTGTGCAGACTTCTTGTTAATTGATGGGCTGGGAGGGCTGAGATTGCTCAGGTCTTATGGATAAATTCTGGGTATAGGTCATCTGCCTTGGTTCGGGAGATGTAATGAAGGCTGCATTGGGAGCACTGGATATTATCACCATCTTCACCACACTGTGTGCAGTGCCTTGCTCAGGAAGGCACAGTTGATTATTTAGACTACAATATTAACTGTGCCTTCTGAGTAAAGTAATGCTCATCTAGGATAACTTCCAGGGTCACCTTGAAGATTGGAGTGGGTTCCCACACAGAGCTGCCCTGCTTTCAACCGTGGTACTCATCCTTCAGTGCAGAAAATTCAGGGAATTTTCTGAATGAAGTCTTTAAAGGCCAAGACTTAGCAACCGAGTTTCTATATACTTTTTAAATTTGAATTTTGGAAATTTCTTCATATGGAGTTTTATATTCTTGTTCTTGGCAGTGGTGATGTGTTTTTTCTTTCTCCTCTGGTCATTTCATTGTTTATACTTTGGTATTTGTTTTGTGTGTGTGTGTATAGATATATCTATATGTGCATCTATATCTATACACATAGAAGTATATATATATACACTTTTATTTATGAAATGCTCCTTGATTTTGGATTTTGTTTGTATAACCTGTGGGCTTTCTTTCGATCTTGGGTTGCCTGACTCTGTGACTGTTAATACATGTTTTTAGCTGTGGTGTTTCCTTAACTTAAAAAAAAAGGTTTAATTTGTTATTGTTTTCTTATCACTAGTTATTTCATTCTGTTTGCATTTGATTTTCTTCTGTGTGGCGTTTGATTTAATTTTTAGTTACTATCTTGGTCAATTGATTAATAAGTTGATGCATTAATTTTAATCAATGTATTTATTCATTTAACTCCTTTTTTTCTTCCTGTTCTTATTTAGCAGCTTATCTGTTTAATTCCTTTAATACTTTAATGGTGATGATACATGTAGGGTTTTAATTCTTCTATTGTTTTTTCTAATGTGTGTGTGTGTACATGTGCTTGCTGGTTTGGGATTACTCATTAAATGTTACCACATTTTTCTTTATTTTTCTTAGGCATATTGGGTTTGGGGATTTTGGGGGATAATTTTTCCATATATCCTAGTGTTAGTATAATGGAAATAACACACTAGCCATGCACCCAGTGAAGTTGCTTATTTCACGTAACACTTCTCATAATTTAACACTCTTTTTTTGGATTGTTTTTCCACCATTATGTGTTCTGTGAATAATGGTAAGTTTAACTTTTTTAACTTTCCCTGTTAGGGATTTTATATTCTTGCCTAGGCTAACCTTTTCACTGTTGAGCAAATGCAGCGGTAGCATGACTACAGCAATTTGTCTGTCATCTGATTAGCCACTATGGTCAAGGAAGCATTGTGAGATCAAATTTGCATGTTTTCCTATATAATTCAGTAGTTTCTGAGAATAATATACACGTATTTCACCACTGAAGTGTTGCAAATATTCTAGGGATAATGATTGTATATGATATGTTTCATGAAGATTGAATTATTTATCAATGTGTATTTATTTCTTTGCCTGATGGGTAAAAGAAGCATTCAGTAATATTTAGTGTTGTTCAATGCTTCTGCCTTTCCTGCTCTTTCTCCTGACCCTGTCCTCCTTCTGTCTTCCCTCCTCCTCCTCCCCCTCCTCCTTCTCTGCTTCCTCCTCCTTCTCATACTGCTTCTCCATTTTCTTTTCCTTCTCCCTCTTCTTCTTCCTACATTCCCATATTCCTGTCCTCCCACTTCTCCCAACCCCTCATCATATTCCTCTATCACTGAAACAATTATTACTGTTACTCACTTGTTTAGTAAAACTGAAAAGAAGTTCATTGTATGATGAGTAAGAGAACATATTGAGTCTAAATGCCTTCCTTTCATGTTTTCCTTCTTGATTTTAGTAGTCTATCTGCCTGGGCCTCAAAGGCATCTAGGAATCAAAACATCACACCTCAGTATCTAGATGGAATTGCTCAAAGTTGATACATGCAGGCCGGGTAGCCACTTGTACAGAGGAAATCCTCAGGTGTATTAAGCTACTAAATATGGCAATGAATGGGTGGGTGTTAATCTTCACTAATAACAAGGAGCTGGGCAAGTGAACCCCTTGTCTGTTAGGATTGCCTGAAGAGGAACTCACAGATCATTAATGAACTTGTCTTGATGTGTGTGCAGGTTGTGTAGTGATAAGAGAATCGATGTGTGTCTTTTTCTTCTTTTAGATAACAGAGGTAATTTAAATGTATTGGGTCTTAGAATGCAGAAAACAATTCTGCATTAAAATATTCTTAATGTTACATGACGTGAGACTATGAAGATGAAATATTTTTCACAAATCTGTATAAAGTACGCTTCTTGATAAATATGTATGTATTAAGACATTTTGAAAATTAGCGTCATTTCTACTCTTATTCTCATTATAGAGCTAAAATTTTGCGTGCTTCATTTCAAATAAGTGTTTTGCCTTAAAAGAAACATCCAAAAATGCAGTACAAATGAGCTGTGTTTTCACCAAGACTTTGCTGTAGACACTTTTTAAACAGATCAGCCATTCTTATAGATGTGGGTAAGTATCTCATTGTGGTTTGAATTTTCATGTGATCATTTGCCATCATTATACCATCTAGTGAAGTGTCTGTTCAAATCTTTGATCTCTTTTATATTGGGCCGCTTATTTTTTTTTATTTTGAGTTTTGGAACTCTTTTTTATTTATGGATGCAGAAATTTTTATCAAATATTATACTAATACTCCTGATCTATGGATTACGTCCTCTCTCTAAATATTGTACTTCCAAACTGGTATTGTATATCCTGGTGTTTTGGTTTGGTAAGCTGATAAAATGCAGTATTCCAGAAACGGACTGGTTTTCAACAGTGGGGATTTATTAATTTACAATTTATAGTTCCTTGGCCATAAAAGTATCCAACTCAAGGTATCACCAAGATGATACCCGGACTCTGAAGACAGGCTTCCGGCATCTGGGGGTCTTCTGACGCATAGCAAGTCACATGGCAGTGCCTGCGGGCTCTTCTCTCTCAGGTTTCATTGCTTTTACCTTCTTGCTTCAGTGGCTCTTTCTCTCAGCTTCTCTGGTGCTCTTCTTAATTTCATCTCTTGGCTTCTTTGTAGCTTCTATCGTCTTAAAAAGGGCTCCAGAAGGAGGATTAAAGCCCACCTGGAATGGGGTGGGTCACATCTCAATTGAAATAACCTAACTAAAGGTGTCCCATATAATAGCTCAGCACCCACAGAAATAGATTAAAAGAACATGGCCTTCTCTGGAGGCCATACAACTTCAAACTACCACACATGGGTAGTTTGTTTCTGGTTTCAGTCTTCGGCGTATGGATAACCAAATGTCCTAACACGATTGGTTGGAAAGACTGTCTTTCTCCTAGTAAATTGTCTTTGCAGTCACTTACAATCAATGTGATGGTCTGTTTCCGAACATTCTCTTTTTTTTCTTTTGGTTTATTTTAAACCATTTCCACACTATATTGATTGCTATAACTTAATAGTTTTTATCACAGATACTGTTCATCCTCCATGTTTTTTCTCCTAAAAACATTGTTTTGGTTCTTTGATGTGCTTTGCATTTCCATATGAATTTTAGAAACAGCTTTTCAAATATCATAAAAATTCCTGCCAAGATTCAGCATCAATTAATGATCCTGACATACCTGTGATATAGGTTAACAGAAGTTTACTGGGCATATGTTTTTTTCTTATGGTAAAAAGTGCTCATCTCCAAGAAGGCTGTAAGGATAGTATAATCACTTTTTGGAGCATTTTGCAATTGTTTATCCCCTTTACATTTTTGATCACTGTACACATTACAATACCATTAATATTACTCTTATTATCTGTATTAGTCATAATAACCTTAGGTTCTGTGATTGCCTCTTAACAGTGGAAAGGTTTTTCTTTTAAAAGCTTAGTAATAATCTCCCATTTCATATCAAATTATTTAAATATATATGCATTGTTCTATTTACTTTTCATATGCAATTTAGTGATTTCTCAGCATAACTGTATAAATGAAGCAATATTCCAAGGGAAATTTTTGCTCATCTCCCTTCGTGATCTTAATGTTATCTTCAGCTCATTTTTCACCAATATTTATCACGTCCAAGCAAATATATCTGTTTTTTTCATTCAGTTCTCCATCTTGCAAGGTTGGGTTGAATCATTATCATAAAATCATTATAAACATGTTCTGCCCAAAGGTGTGCAAAATCGAGTAACCAGAGATTATTGCTAGTCAGTATAAAGACTATTGTATTCTATTAACAGTCAGAAAAATAACAGAGTTCAGTCAGTAGAGAGCAGTAGGGAGTCATTGGCAAAAGAAGAAAAATTGCTTTCTTGTGTGTTCTCTAGGCAGTTTTCTGAAGTGCATGCAGCTTTCTGTCACCTGGCTGTTGCAGTGAGGGAAGCTTGCCAGAGTGACCCACCCCTGCAGAGAAGACAATTTCCCCAGTGCCTGAATCTGACAAGTTCATAGTGGATTACAGTATCAGGAGCCCAGTAATTTACCAAGGTAAATCATTTTTTCATAAATCCAATCCGAACCCTCCTTGTTCAGTACTTCCCCAGCACCATAGAGAGCTGACTTTTGGCAAGTTCTAGAGGATGGATGTCAAGTAATTACCACAGAATACACATTTAAGCAACGTATATGATATTTTGTGAACTGCAGCTATGCCTCTCGCATCAAATTCTGGATTTTATCTCTATGGGGTAGATGGTTGATCTTCCTTATGTACTCCTTTGCATCCATAGTAGTAGTGACTTTCACGCTTTACAGAATATGCAGAATGTTATCAGATATTAAATATTTTGCATGATATTTTCTACTACTATGTTCTTTATAGTTCTCTCTACTTTTTAAGAGCAATCTCTTTTCAATGCAGGGCCCTCTGAACCTTATCTCCCGAGTATGTTTGCCTATTTTCACTGCTTATTCTCTCTTTCTGAAGTTAAGTGGGTAGTTCCTAAAGAGAGCCTGGGATGTATAGTACTGTCAAGGTTGAGTTGGATTTCCTTTTCAACTTAACAGCTGGCATTTGTGGAACACATCCCATTTTTTCATGTGCCAAACCATGTTAATTAGAATCTCAAAACAATAGTACGTGCTAGAAATCTAAATTTCAGGGGAGGAGGAGAAAGAGTACCCTTATTCTCTATCAGACTTGACATGTGTCCCATTAAGTACACAACAGATGAGGGGATATTCACTCAGGGAGTGGTAGGAGAGAAAGAGCAGTTGGATGGTTGTCATCAAGGTCATGATCATATGGTTGTGGCTACTCCTGTTCAGATCATAGGGGTATGTTGCAATAGCATGTCTTCGGGGTATGGTTCAAGTGAGGCTGCCATCCACAGCCATGCTGTGTGCAGTGCCCCCTACACAAGGGGCCATTCATGGGCATCCACCCAGAAATGGCGTCTTTTGGAGAGGCATAATACACAACATGTATAACATTTGTGGTGGCCCTGGAAGGGGGTTGGGTGGTGTGTGTGGCACCAGCATATAGGAGTCATTTGAGCCTTGCCAACCACCTTCTCAGTGCTGGGCCAGCTCAGGGGAAATGACTTGAGTTGCCATGGAATGAAGATCCCTGGAAAAAGTGTCATTTGTACATTCTTCAAGGATTTGTAGCACTCAGTTAAATAGGGGACTAGGAAAATATGAAAAATATGTGGAATGGTCATTTTGCTCTTTTCTCCATTCCCTGTGCAGAACCCAGTTCCCCCTTTTTGAATTTACTTTTCAATATTCTGTACAAAATCACAAATTTAGAAGGGGTTAAGCATGGTTATGTTATTGAGACTCTGTTAGTCTGTGTTACAATTTCCAATTCTTAATTATTTACTTATTTTTATATTTGTCCATTCATCTTTTGTTTTTTTTTAATTTTTGGTTTCATTTGCAGGATAGATGAGCAAGATAAAATTGCAGTGCAGACTACTTCAGATGTGCCCAGATTGCATAGGTCTTATGGGAACTGATGGGTAGAGGTGCCCTGACATGTTTGTGGGGTAGGGATGTGTTGAAGGCAGCATTGCTAGATGTTAGCATTGCCATCTCCAGGCACACTGTGTGCAGTGCCCTACTCAGAAAAGAAGAGTGACTGGAAATGTCTTGGGGTGCCAGGGCTGCTGTGAAAATACCACACAATCATTGGCTTTAAATAACAAGAGTTTATCAAATCTCACATTTTTAGAAGCTAGATGTCCAACAGACAGGGCTTGATTTCTCTCAGTCTGCGTTTTCCAGCAGTCCTCCTTCAGGTGACCACCTTTCTGTTCTTGTGTCTGCCCCTCTCATTTTCACTGCCTTTTGGTTTCTGCTGTTTGACTGTGTCCTAATTTCGTCTGCTTATAAGGACTCCAGTCATGGATTAAGACACCCTGATTCTATTTGTCCTCATCTAATAAGGATCTTCAAAGATTCTATTCACAACTGAGTCTGCACCATAACTAATACTAACACCTTCAAAGGTCCTCTTTACAAATGGGTTCACACCCACAGAAAAATGGACTAAGACTTGAACGTATCTTTTATGGGGTACATGATTCAATTCCAAAGAAGGAACAAAGCTTATTTTCTAGGAGATCAAATTCTGTCCCACTGAATGTGCAGAAGGTGAAGGGGATACCCATTCATGGAGTGGTGAAAGAGAAAGGCAATGCCATAGTTGTTTTACACATCATGATCTTATACTGGTGGCCCCTCATGGAATGAGGCCATTCATACAGATCAAAAGATTCGTGGCCCTTTGTGGTGTAAAGTAATGCACAACAGGTACAGCATCTGTGGTGGTCTTGGGGGTGGAAGTGGCATATAAGAGCCATTGGAGCTATTCCTGGAATTGCAGAGCAGTGTGCTCAGTCCTGAGCCAATTCAGGAAACCACTTGCAGAGATTTCTGTGGGTTAAGCCTATGGAGTGACGGCCTGGAGAAAGTCTTGTAGAGGTTCTTCAGAGGTTTGTATCACTTGGTTTAAAAGGGATTTGAACAAATGTGAAAAAATATAGTAAGTGATGATTTTACTGTGTTTTTCTTCTGCAGAACCCAATTCCCTTTGAATCCTATATATGAAGTCACAAACTTAGTAAGGGCTAAGCGTATTTAAGCTCTTCAGGCTCTGTTAGTCTGTATTACAGTTTTCAATTCTTATTTATTGACTTACTATTTTTATTTTTGTTTCTTCTGAAACATTGAGTAGACCTCTGGATAATGGGCTGGGGGGGCTGGGATCGCCTAAGTCTTATGGAGAAATCCTAGGTATAGGTGCCCTGCCTTGTGGGGTGGGTGTGATGAAGGCTGCTTAGGGGCATTGGACATCATCACCATCTTCAGGCACACTGTGTGCAGTGCCCTACTCAGGAAGGTACAGTTAAGTATTTAGATAACAATATTAACTGCGCCCTTCTGAGTAGAGTAATGCTCAACTAGAACAACTTTTGGGGTGTCTTTGGAGATTAGGTAGATTGAGGCATAAGTCTACCCTCCCTTAAACCTTGGTTCCCAGACTTTGGTGCTGGGCAACTTCAGAGAATTTTCTGAAGTACCGCCTTAAACACCAAACATGGGACGGACGTTTAAGGTACTTATTTTTTTTGCATTTTGAAATGTCTTAATGCGTACATTTCTTGTTCTGGGTATGTTTGTTGTTGTGTGTTTTTTCTTCCTCTATTGGTTTTGTGGAGTTATTTATTCTTTGAATTTTGTTTTATGTTTTTGTATTTTTAATTTATGAGAGGTTGTTTAATATAGAGTTTTTTTTGTGTAATTTGTGGCATTTCTTAGTGTTTTGTGTAGCCTGACTATGCTATAGTATGTGTAATTACAGTCTTCAATTCTTATTTATTGACTTACTATTTTTATTTTTGTTTCTTCTGAAACATTGAGTAGACCTCTGGATAATGAGCTAGGGGGGCTGGGATCGCCTAAGTCTTACGGATAAATCCTAGGTATAGGTGCCCTGCCTTGTGGGGTGGATGTGGTAAAGGCTGCTTAGGGGCATTGGACATCATCACCATCTTCAGGCACACTGTGTGCAGTGCCCTACTCAGGAAGGTACAGTTAAGTATTTAGATAACAATATTAACTGCCCCCTTCTGAGTAGAGTAATGCTCAACTAGAACAACTTTTGGGGTGTCTTTGGAGATTAGGTAGATTGAGGCATAAGTCTACCCTCCCTTAAACCTTGGTTCCCAGACTTTGGTGCTGGGCAACTTCAGAGAATTTTCTGAAGTACCGCCTTAAACACCAAACATGGGACGGACGTTTAAGGTACTTATTTTTTTTGCATTTTGAGATGTCTTAATGCGTACATTTCTTGTTCTGGGTATGTTTGTTGTTGTGTGTTTTTTCTTCCTCTCTTGGTTTTGTGGAGTTATTTATTCTTTGAATTTTGTTTTATGTTTTTGTATTTTTAATTTATGAGAGGTTGTTTAATATAGAGTTTGTTTTGTGTAATTTGTGGCATTTCTTAGTGTTTTGTGTAGCCTGACTATGCTATAGTATGTGTAATTACAGTTTTCAATTCTTATATATTGACTTACTATTTTTATTTTTGTTTCTTCTGAAACATTGAGTAGACCTCTGGATAATGAGCTGGGGGGGCTGGGATCGCCTAAGTCTTATGGAGAAATCCTAGGTATAGGTGTCCTGTCTTGTGGGGTGGATGTGGTAAATGCTGCTTAGGGGCATTGGACATCATCACCATCTTCAGGCACACTGTGTGCAGTGCCCTACTCAGGAAGGTACAGTTAAGTATTTAGATAACAATATTAATTGCACCCTTCTGAGTAGAGTAATGCTCAACTAGAACAACTTTTGGGGTGTCTTTGGAGATTAGGTAGATTGAGGCATAAGTCTACCCTCCCTTAAATCTTGGTTCCCAGACTTTGGTGCTGGGCAACTTCAGAGAATTTTCTGAAGTACCGCCTTAAACACCAAACATGGGACGGACGTTTAAGGTACTTATTTTTTTTGCATTTTGAAATGTCTTAATGCGTACATTTCTTGTTCTGGGTATGTTTGTTGTTGTGTGTTTTTTCTTCCTCTATTGGTTTTGTGGAGTTATTTATTCTTTGAATTTTGTTTTATGTTTTTGTATTTTTAATTTATGAGAGGTTGTTTAATATAGAGTTTTTTTTGTGTAATTTGTGGCATTTCTTAGTGTTTTGTGTAGCCTGACTATGCTATAGTATGTGTAATTACAGTCTTCAATTCTTATTTATTGACTTACTATTTTTATTTTTGTTTCTTCTGAAACATTGAGTAGACCTCTGGATAATGAGCTAGGGGGGCTGGGATCGCCTAAGTCTTACGGATAAATCCTAGGTATAGGTGCCCTGCCTTGTGGGGTGGATGTGGTAAAGGATGCTTAGGGGCATTGGACATCATCACCATCTTCAGGCACACTGTGTGCAGTGCCCTACTCAGGAAGGTACAGTTAAGTATTTAGATAACAATATTAATTGCACCCTTCTGAGTAGAGTAATGCTCAACTAGAACAACTTTTGGGGTGTCTTTGGAGATTACGTAGATTGAGGCATAAGTCTACCCTCCCTTAAACCTTGGTTCCCAGACTTTGGTGCTGGGCAACTTCAGAGAATTTTCTGAAGTACCGCCTTAAACACCAAACATGGGACGGACGTTTAAGGTGCTTATTTTTTTTTGCATTTTGAAATGTCTTAATGCGTACATTTCTTGTTCTGGGTATGTTTGTTGTTGTGTGTTTTTTCTTCCTCTATTGGTTTTGTGGAGTTATTTATTATTTGAATTTTGTTTTATGTTTTTGTATTTTTAATTTATGAGAGGTTGTTTAATATAGAGTTTGTTTTGTGTAATTTGTGGCATTTCTTAGTGTTTTGTGTAGCCTGACTATGCTATAGTATCTGTGATTACAGTCTTCAATTCATATTTATTGACTTACTATTTTTATTTTTGTTTCTTCTGAAACATTGAGTAGACCTCTGGATAATGGGCTGGGGGGGCTGGAATCGCCTAAGTCTTATGGAGAAATCCTAGGTATAGGTGCCCTGCCTTGTGGGGTGGGTGTGATAAAGGCTGCTTAGGGGCATTGGACATCATCACCATCTTCAGGCACACTGTGTGCAGTGCCCTACTCAGGAAGGTACAGTTAAGTATTTAGATAACAATATTAATTGCACCCTTCTGAGTAGAGTAATGCTCAACTATAACAGCTTTTGGGGTGTCTTTGGAGATTAGGTAGATTGAGGCATAAGTCTACCCTCCCTTAAACCTTGGTTCCCAGACTTTGGTGCTGGGCAACTTCAGAGAATTTTCTGAAGTACCGCCTTAACACCAAACATGGGACGGACGTTTAAGGTACTTATTTTTTTTTGCATTTTGAAATGTCTTAATGCGTACATTTCTTGTTCTGGGTATGTTTGTTGTTGTGTGTTTTTTCTTCCTCTCTTGGTTTTGTGGACTTATTTATTCTTTGAATTTTGTTTTATGTTTTTGTATTTTTAATTTATGAGAGGTTGTTTAATATAGAGTTTGTTTTGTGTAATTTGTGGCATTTCTTAGTGTTTTGTGTAGCCTGACTATGCTATAATATCTGTGATTACAGTCTTCAATTCTTATTTATTGACTTACTATTTTTATTTTTGTTTCTTCTGAAACATTGAGTAGACCTCTGGATAATGAGCTAGGGGGGCTGGGATCGCCTAAATCTTACGGAGAAATCCTAGGTATAGGTGCCCTGCCTTGTGGGTTGGATGTGGTAAAGGCTGCTTAGGGGCATTGGACATCATCACCATCTTCAGGCACACTGTGTGCAGTGCCCTACTCAGGAAGGTACAGTTAAGTATTTAGATAACAATATTAACTGCGCCCTTCTGAGTAGAGTAATGCTCAACTAGAACAACTTTTGGGGTGTCTTTGGAGATTAGGTAGATTAAGGCATAAGTCTACCCTCCCTTAAACCCTGGTTCCCAGATTTTGGTGCTGGGCAACTTCAGAGAATTTTCTGAAGTACCGCCTTAAACACCAAACTTGGGACGGGCGTTTAAGGTACTTATTTTTTTTGCATTTTGAAATGTCTTAATGCGTACATTTCTTGTTCTGGGTATGTTTGTTGTTGTGTGTTTTTTCTTCCTCTATTGGTTTTGTGGAGTTATTTGTTCTTTGAATTTTGTTTTATGTTTTTGTATTTTTAATTTATGAGAGGTTGTTTAATATAGAGTCTGTTTTGTGTAATTTGTGGCATTTCTTAGTGTTTTGTGTAGCCTGACTATGCTATAGTATGTGTAATTACAGTTTTCAATTCTTATATATTGACTTACTATTTTTATTTTTGTTTCTTCTGAAACATTGAGTAGACCTCTGGATAATGAGCTGGGGGGGCTGGGATCGCCTAAGTCTTATGGAGAAATCCTAGGTATAGGTGTCCTGTCTTGTGGGGTGGATGTGGTAAATGCTGCTTAGGGGCATTGGACATCATCACCATCTTCAGGCACACTGTGTGCAGTGCCCTACTCAGGAAGGTACAATTAAGTGTTTAGATAACAATATTAATTGCGCCCTTCTGAGTAGAGTAATGCTCAACTAGAGCAACTTTGGGGTGTCTTTGGAGATTAGGTAGATTGAGGCATAAGTCTACCCTCCCTTAAACCTTGGTTCCCAGACTTTGGTGCTGGGCGACTTCAGAGAATTTTCTGAAGTACCGCCTTAAACACCAAACATGGCACGGACGTTTAAGGTACTTATTTTATTTGCATTTTGAAATGTCTTAATGCGTACATTTCTTGTTCTGGGTATGTTTGTTGTTGTGTGTTTTTTCTTCCTCTATTGGTTTTGTGGAGTTATTTATTCTTTGAATTTTATTTTATGTTTTTGTATTTTTAATTTATGAAAGGTTGTTTAATATAGAGTTTGTTTTGTGTAATTTGTGGCATTTCTTAGTGTTTTGTGTAGCCTGACTATGCTGTAGTATGTGTAATTATTGGTTGTAATATTATTTATACTTCTGTTCCTTGTGTTTTTTTTTAATTTGCTATTTTACTCTTGAAATTTCAGTTGCATTTATTTTTATCCTTTTTGGGCATTTCATAGTTTTATTTGCTAGTAATGTGTATTGTTTATATATTGATGTACTGATTAATCAGTACTCTTCATTTAGGCTTTTTCCATGTTTTATTTATTTGACTCCTATTTTTGTTTTCTATTGTTTTATTACTTTTATAATGGTGGCATGTTGTTGCTTCCTATGAAAAGGAGCTCGAAGGATATTGAGGAATGATGAGAAAGAAAGGAAGAAAAGAAAGAAAGAAGGGAGGAAGGAAGGAAGGGAGGAAGAAAGAAAGAGAGAGAGGAAGGGAGAAAGAAAGAAAGGAAGAAAGAAAGAAAGAAAAGACACAGATGGGCTCAGGGTGTCTGAAGGGTAACTTTACATCAGACATCAGACAATTTTATTCTTATCCAGATCCTGTTTAAATACTGCAGGGTGACAAAAGGCATGCATGTGTTTCTTGAAAGAACCGAGAGCTCATTTTTCAGTGCTCTCTTCCTTCATACTTAACATAACCATTTGGAGCAAACATTCTCTTCCTCCCAGACTGCTCTACATAACAATCTCCACAGTTTACTGCCACCATCCTGAGGCCAGCTGCTCCCAACAAATTCTGCAGGTCTTGTTTTAACACTTGGCTCCTACAGCATGTTGGGCCTTACAGCATGTTCTGTTATTTTCCGCCCATCTGATTTGTGATTTTTAAGTGGTACTTTTTATTGAACATGTACTTGTTGGTTTGGGATTATGCATTAAATGGTAGGCATTTTGTTCAAATTTTGCACATGGCTATGATTGGTCTTTTATCACACATTTTCTTGTCCATGTATGAGATAATATTGAATTTGGTAGGGTATTAATCATGTGTCCTGTGGCACCGTTTTATCCACTTATTATTCTCTCTGGATTTTTTATGAATGCTGTCATTTATTTTGTGAATAATTGCAGTTTCCCTTTTTCTGTTTTAGCGTCATTGTTTTTTCTTACCCTGTATCACGACTTAAGATTTCCAGCACAATGTTGAACAAGAGCAGCGTTTGTATGAGCAGAGCAAATTATATTTCATCCAGTTATTCTTGGTGGTCAATCCAGCATTGTAGAATCATAATTGTTTATTTTTCTAAGTGATTCTTTGATTTTTAAGATGATTTTACACATATTTCCTCATTCAAAGTCTCAGATCTCCTAAGTATAGTAACATGTAATGAATTTTGTGAGGACTAAATGAAATCATGTACTGTGTTATAGCATATTTTCCCGAAATAATTAAATTAAAGATCATAATGATTATTTTATTAGTTATTTTAACAGTAATATTAGTATCAAGCATTTATATTCATCAGTTTACACTCTATTTGACTTGCTTTTGGTTCACCGTAAGAATGCTTGAAAGGAGATATTATCTCTTAATGTTTAGTGATGAAACACATGTATTAACAGTCGTTAGAAGTGCTGTAGTATTTTGTACATGTGTGTGTATGTTTGTAAACATCAGATCATATGCTTATTTCCTAAATATTAAATAATGGCTATCCATCCACAGTTTTTTATATAATATAGATAAGGTTTAGGTATGGATATGGATGTAGATAGAGGTATTTTCAAATGCAAAGCTGTAATATGTAGAGCATTCATTGTGGATTTTTGACACAAAGTGATTATTAAATTATTGTTTTCTTCCTCCTCAGGAAATACAGATAAAAGTGAATTCAACAGATACAGATACAACGGAATTCTCAGTATGGGGGCCTTTGGATTTAAAGAATGACAGGTTAGGAGAGAGGGTGAATTATATGTAATAGGGAGAATTTCTGAAAATATAACATTTTAGTGGTTTGTTAACATGTCATGAATAGATTTTTTCTTTTAGTAATTAAATCTGCGTTGTGATAATAGAATACCTATTTTTTCTGTTGCTTTTCATATTCCGAATGGATCGTCACTTAGTACCTCATTATTCAGCAAGACAACTCTGTTTCACTGAGTTAGTGCAATTTCAAAGACAGAGGCTTGCGATGAGGGTGAAATGAGGAAATCTTCATGAAGTCTACAAAGACATTGCCACTTGGGTAAGTGAGAATTAAGGAACTATCCCTCTCCATTCTCCTCTCCCTCTTCCTCTTGTTCCTTCTGTTCCTGCTTCTCTTCTTCCTCCTGTTCTTAGTCTTCATTTTCCTCCTTCCCCTCCCATTCGCCCCTCTTCCTCCAGCTCCCTGATCACCACCCTCATCGAACTCCCTATCCTCCCCCTCTTCTTTTTTTTTCCTGAGAGATTTAAAATGTTTAATAGCTTTTATTTTTGATGTTATGTGAGCATTATTGTGGTGGCTATTCTTAAGAAATGGTCTCCCATATACTATTTTATAGGGACTTAATCCAAGTCTGTTTCTGGAGGCCACTCATGCCTTCAGCGGGGCAACTGACAGGGCTTTGTCTCAAGGTAAGTTTGTTTCTTGGAAGTTTTATATAAAGTTTTCTTTAATGTTTGGTTCATTTTTTTCAATTTTTCCAGTAGTCTTAAGGTATATGTAGGTTTCACGTAATCTGCAAGCCTTTTGACACTTACTAGGTATCTGTCACTTAATAGAAATAAAAGCACTTCTATTAGCTTTTTCTAACTATATTTACTTTAATAAAGAGAATTTATTTACTGGCATGTAGCCATTAGGACTTCTTTTTTCCTTTTAAAAAATTTTAGACTTCAAATTTTATTAAGATATTTCATACACAATATAATCCATCCAAAGTATACATTCAGTGTTGCACACACCTAGTTGTACTCATCGTTAAATTCTATTTTAGAACATTTTCATTATTGTAAAAAGAAAAATGAAAATAGACATAAAACAATAAAACACAAAATATCCCATACCCTTATTCTCCCTTATCACTGACTCCTAGTATAGGTGTGGTACATTTGTTACTGTTGATGAAAAGATATTAAGATATTACTGTTAACTAGTGTCCATAGTTCACAATAAATGTTTTCCCCCACATACCACTCTTTTATTAACTCTTTGAACAAGAGTCATACATTTGTTCATGAATGAACGTACATTTATTTGTAATATTAATTATAAATATCATCCACTACAAGGGTCACTTCATTACACAATCCCATATTTTAACCTCTAGTTTTCTTTCAGTGACATGTCTGACTCTAAACAGACCCTTTGAGCCATATTCAGCTACAATTTGGCACTATTACTTATAATCCAAATAACAAGCTACTGTCACCTCTGTCCATCTCCAAACATTTAAATTTAACCCTGTTAAAAAATTCTGTACAAATTAGGTCACCCCTTCCCATTCTGTAGCCTCATTCCCAGTCTTGGTAACCTATATTCCAATTTTTATGCCTATGAATTTATATACTCTAATTAGTTCGTATTAGTGGTATCCTGCGATATTTGTCCTTTTGTGTCTGAACTATTTCATTTAGCATTATGTACTCAAGGTTCATCCATATGGTTGCGTGCTTTAGGACTTTATTCCTTCTTAGTGCTGAGGAATATTCCCTAGCACATGTGTTTACTACGTTTTGTCTATCCATTCACTGGTTGATGGGAATTTGGATTGCTTCCATCTTTTGGCAATTGTGAATAAGGCTGCTACGAATATCAGTGTGAAAATGTCTGTTCATGTCCCTGCTGTCAAATCTTCTATGTATATATCAAGTAGTGAAATTGCTGGGTCATAGTGGAACTCAATACTGAGCTTCCTGAGGAACGGCCAAACGGCCTTCCACAGCAACTATACTATTTTATATTCCCATCAGAGGTAAGTGTTCTTATTTCTCCACATCCTTGCTAACACTAGCAGTTTCCTGTTTGTTTAATAGTGGCCCTTTTCTAATAGAAATGAGATGATATTTCATTGTGGTTTTGATTTGCATTTCCCTAATAGCTAGTGAAGATGGCCATTTTTTAATGTGTTCTAGTCGTTTGTCTTTCCTATCCTTGGAGAAATATCTATTCATGTCTTTTGCACATTTTATAATAGGGTGGTTTGTCTTTTTATTGACGAGTTGTAGGAATTTTTATAGTCTCTGGGTATCAAACCCTTATCAGACATTTGGTTTTGAAATATTTTCCCTCATTGAGTTGGCTGCCTTTTCACAAAGTCCTTTGGCACACATAAATATTCAGTCTTGAGGAGGTCCCATTTTCGTATTTTTTCTTTTGTTGCTTGTGCTTTGGGTATAAGGTCTAAGAAGCTATCTCCTATCACTAGGTCTTTAAGATGCTTCCCTGTATGTTCTTTTAGGAGTTTTATGGTCCTGGCTCTTGTATTTAGGTCTTTGATCTATTTTGAGATAATTTTTGTATAAGGTACGAGATGGGGGTCCTCGTTCATGCTTTTGGATAAGGATATTTCATTTTCCCCAAACTATTCATTGAAGAGACTATTCTATCTCAGTTTAGTGGTTTTGAGGGCCTTGTTAGAAAATCAGTTGATGATAGATCTGAGGGTCTCATTTCTGAACTCTCAATTCATTTTCGTAGATCAGTATGTCTGTTTTTGTGCCAATACCATGCTCTTTTGACCACGGTGGCTTTATAATAAGCTTTAAAATGAAAAGTATTAGTCCTCCCACTTCATTGTTCTTTTTTAGAATATTTTTTGGCTATTTGAGGTCTTTTTCCCTTCCAAATAAATTTGATAATTAACCTTTCCATGTCTGCAAAGTAGGTTGTTAGAGTTTTGATTGATATTTTGTTGAATCTGTAGATTGATTTGGGTAGAATTGACATCTTAACAGTTAACTTTCCTATCCATGAGCACAGAATTTCTCTCCACCCATTTAGATCTTCTTTGATTTCTTTTAGCAATGTTTTATAGTTTTCTGTGTACAGGTCCTTCACATCCTTGGATAAATACTTGATTCTTTTAGTTGCTATTTTGCATGTAACTGTTCCCCTTAATTTTCTCCTCAGGTCACTCTATACTAGCACAAACATTATTGAAATGTTTTGTTTTTTTTTATCAGAAATGGATGCTGAATTTTATCGATTGATTTTTAGCATCAATGGGGATGATCATGCGATGGATGGTCCCTTTAATTTTTTAATGTGCTGTACTATATTGATTTGATTTTCTTCTATTGAACCACCATTGCATGTCTGGTTTAAACCCATTTGGTCATGGTATATTCTATTAATGTGCTGTTGGATTCTATTTGCAAATATTTTGTTAAGAATTTTTGTATCTATATTCATTAGGGAGATTGGCCCTTAATTTTCCTTTCTTGTAGTTCTTAATCCGGTTTTGGTTAGAGTAATGTTAGCTTTATAAAATGAGTTAGGTGGTATTCCTTTTTCCTCATCTTTTTGGGAGAGTTTTAGCAAGATTGGTGTTAGTTCTTATCAGAATGTTTGATCGGAGTGTTTGGTAAAATTCCCTGTGAAGCCATCTGGCCCTGGGCTTTTTTTTTTTTTGAGGAAGATTTTTGAGGCCTGGTTGAATCTCTTTACTTGTGATTGTTTTGTTGAGATCTTCTTTCTTCTCAAGTCAGTGTAGGTTGTTTGTATGTTTCTAGGAATTTGTCTAGTTTGTTGGTGTATGGTTGTTCATAGTATCCTCTTATGATTTTAAAAAAAAATTTCTTCAAGGTCTATGATAACAACCCCCCTCTCATTTCTGATTTGCTTATCTCCATCCTCTCTCTTTTTTACTTTGTCAGCCTATTCAGAGGTCCATCAATTTATTGATTTTCTCAAAGAACAAACTTTTGGTTTTATTGATTATTCTTATTTTGTTGTTTTCCAATTCATTTATTTGTGCTTTACTCTTCATTATTTCTCTTCTTGTATTTGCTTTGGGGTTAGTTTTCTGTTCTTTCTCTAGTTCCTATAGGTGAGCAGTTAGGTCCTTGATGATTTCTCTTGATCTTTTTTTTTTTAAATATAGGCATTTAGGGCAATCATTTTCCCTCTCAGCACAGCCTTTGCCACATCCCGTAAGTTCTGATATATTATATTCTCAGTTTTATTCTTCTCCAAATATGTATGGCTTTCTCTTGCAATTTCTTCCTTGATCTACTGATTGCTGAAGAGTATGTTGATCTCTCTGTTTGTGAAAGTTCTAGTTCTTTGGTGGTTATGGATTTCCAGCGACATTTATTGTGGTCAGAGAAAGTGCTTGGATTAATTTCAATCTTTTGAAATCTATTAAAATTTGCTAATAAAACTAAGAACAAATTATAAGATGGGGAATCAGGAGACTTACTATTTGTAGATTTAATTTATAAGAAATATTCCAAATTAATTCCAGTAGTATATACATAATCTTTCGAAAACTGAATTATAGGCAATCTTTATAATTTTAGTGTTCCTGTAGATATGAAGTGATATCTTTTGGCCTTGAATTTAAATTTCCAAATGATTAACGGTTTTTAATGTCTTTCATGTGCTCATTTGCCATCCTTACAGCATCTCTGTGAATTATATGTTCAAATAATTGGCCTATTTTTATTGGACATTTTGTTTCCTTTGAGTGTCAGGACTTTTTTCTTATATTATGGATGCAGTCTTTTATCAGATTTATGCTATACTAATATTCACTCCCCATATGTGGATTGTCTTTGTTCTCTTTATATTATCATTCAACTCTTGAGTTTTGAATATAGTAGGTGGTATGGTTCTATTTCATTGTTTTACATAAGGATGGCCAAATCTCCCATCACAATTTGTTGAAGAGCCTTTCTACAGTAAATTGTTTTTGTACTTTCATTATATATCATTTGAATTTAATAAATGCGGGATTCTACTTTTGAGCCTTCTCTTTTATTCCATTTTTCTGCTATTCTGCTTTCACAATCATACCGCAGAGTCTTGATTGATGTAACTTAATAGTCTTTACTATCAGATGTAATTTGTCTTCCAAGTTTTTTTTTTAATTTCTTTAACAGCTCTTCTGATAACCTGTTATGAGCGAAGCACCCTTATAAATAAAACAGAAAACATGGAATTCTTGCTTTAATTAGGTACCATAATTTATTGATCTGAAAATATATTTAGGATATATTCTTAAATAAAAAAGGTAAGTTTCAAAACAATAACAGCCGACATTTGCCCAGCATGTATTATGTGCCAGGTTTACAAGTTCTAGAAGCTTGACAATATTATATTAAGTTACTTTATCCATATAGAAACCCAGTATGATCCAATAACTTGTTTAAAACATAAATTTTTTTGTTAGTACTTGGTAAAAGAAGATGGCCACAAGTGCAATAATGAACTGACTCTGGTCTTTCTCCCACATTATATTTAAACCCACTCTCTGGATTTGGCCTTTTCCTGCCCCTGAATGAAATCTCAGTAAGAGCTCAAAGCATTTTTGATTTGTTTTGATCCATTTCTGACAGCCAGGCAGTGTTACTTGAATAATCAGAAATGTCCAGTCCAATCTCACCTTCTTTCAACTTAAAGCATTCCTCCTTCTCCAGGCCACCTTGACTCAAGTTTAAATGCCTGAAGTGGGGAGGTATATTAGTGGTAGCATCTACCCTCTCATCGTGTGTATTACTCCACCTTCTTCTTGTCATCCTTCCCCTCCCTTCAGTTTCTTACTCCTTCCTTCAGTTTTGGGCCCCTGGAAAAGAAGTGCATAGTCTCCTATGTCAGGCACAGTCCTGTTTCAAAACAATAACAGCCGACATTTGCCCAGCATGTATTATGTGCCAGGTTTACAAGTTCTAGAAGCTTGACAATATTATATTAAGTTATACCATTATTTCTCTGTTTTACAGGGTCTTTCTCTGGCATGTACTTTGCTCCTGAGATCATTTGTCAAGGATGCAGTCTCTCCTCCAGCTCTCAGCTTGCAGTTGTCCCTTCCACTAACAGATTATCAGAAGTCTCCCCCCACAAGTTCCAGGAAGATGGTAGAATAGGGTAGATCGAGCTCAGCTCTGCTCCAAGGAAAAGTTAGAGAAGGGATGAGAGGGCAACTGAGATGGTGATTCCTGAGTGCAGCTGACCTGGGAGAGTCTTCTGCACCACATAGGGTGCTCTAGTTGCAAGAGCTGAGGAACTGAGAAGCAGAGAACTGAAGTCTAACAGGAGTGCACAGATGGGGAGACAGGGACTAGGAAGCAAGCCAAGCTGTGTTCCTTGAACATACTATCTTCACCAGCTCAGCCACACGACTCACCCCACTCCCGGTGCTCCAAGCGCCCCCGCCTCACCAAACTCCAGCGCTTGTACCCGACCCATACCCCCACCCCAAGTGCAACCCAACCCATCTCTCCTACACCACACCCTGTTCCCTGCAGGCTGTCGCCAGCACATAAAGGCTGCGGGTGCTTATCTCCATACACAGTCTACACCCACCCTCAGCCCATAGTGTCACACAGCCTCACACCCACCCCCAGCCCTGTGCATCAGTTTACTAGGCCCGCACATGTGCGTGGCCCTTGGTCATGCCCCTCCACTCTGGGAAAGCGCTAACCTGCACAGCCGGGTCACACCCGCCCCCAACCCATGCAGGCAGAACACCGACCAGCCGCCATGGCTCTGTGCATACGCACAAAGGGCCGTGCGCCCTAGACCAGCGTACACCAGGGTTACCTCCCCAGACCTATGCACCTGCACAGCTACATCCTCCCTGGATGCTGGGCGCCCACGTTCACAAGCACCAGCATAAAATCCCCAACAACATACACCTGCGCCGCAAGGCGTTGCCGCACTGTTGTGCCCTGCATTCTACACATTCATCCTGCAAGCACAAGGCTTTAGACTACTGAAGGAAATCAACTTCCAAAGTAAATCAAGATTTTTACATGCAAAGAAAACAACAGAAGATCGCTAAACATATTACAATGCAGACAGATATAGTCCCAGCCTAAGGACCAAATTAAAACACCTGAGGAGACACAGATGTTGGAACAACTAATCAAAGATGTTCATTACTAAATGAAATAAGTGGGACGGCTAATGACATAAAGGAGATCAGAAAGACAGTAGAAGAGCATCAAGAGGAATTTGAAAGAATAAATAGAAAAATAGCAGATATCACAGAGATTAAAGATGCTGTTGACCAATAGAAAACATACAAGAGACACACAACAGCAGATCTGAAGAGACAGAAGAAAAAATAAGCAAACTAGAGGACAGGATAACTGACTTCAAACACTCAAAACTGCAAATGGCAAAAAAAGATGGAAAAATTGGAATTGTATCTCAGGGAAATGATGGACACAACAAACTCACAAATGTAAGAATCATTGGTGTCCCAGAAGGGGAAGAGAGGAGTAAAGGGCTAGGAAGAGTACTTGAGGATATAGTGGGGCAAAACTTTCCAACCCTAATGAAGATATCTCCCCTCACAGACTGTGGGTCCCTCATCCTCCATCCCACACACATGCTCAGGAGTCTTCTTATGTGTGTTCCCTCTTTTGCTTTTTTTTTTAACTTGCTGTTTTGAAATGCTAACATGCGGAAATGCTACAGAAATCATACAGATGCCATACAGAGAACTCCAATATTTCTCTCACTCCACCCCCCCAAACCCAAATGCATGAATTTTAACATTTTGTTACTTTTGCTGTACCATCATTTATCGCTACCTAATCTGTTGCTCATTTCTAAAAAAGAACATTTTGTTGGATTAAGAATTCTTAGCAGGTTTTTTGTTGTTGTTGTTTTCAGCACTTTGAATATCTTTGCCCTGATGTCTTCCCTCCAAGGTCTCTGGTAAGATTTCAGCACTTAATCTTATTGAAACTCCCTTGTGCGTGACACATTGGTTCTCTCTCACAGGTTTCAGAATTAAGTTTGACAGTTTGATTATAATATACCTGAGGTTGGGATTATCTGGCTTTGTCCTGTCGGGAGTTCATTGAGCCTCTTGAATGTAAATATTCATGACTTTTGTCAAATTTTGGAATTTGTCAGCTATTATTTCTTTGAATGCTCTCTCTCCCCCTTCTCACAGTTTTCAACTTAGGGAATTTCCACAGTGTATATATTTGTACCCTTGATGGTGTTCTACACATTCCTCAGGATTTCTTCACCTTTTCTTAATTCTATCTTTTTTTCAACTCCTAAGACTGAATGATTTCAACTGACTTACCTTCTAGTTCTCCAATTCTTTCTTCTGCCAGCTGGAATCTGCTGTCAAAAGTCCCCAGGAAATTTTTTATTTCTGTTACTATGGTCTTCAGCTCTGCTGGCTTGCTTTTCATAATTTTCATCTATTGAAATTTTCTGTGTGCATTTATTGTTTTTCTCATTTGTATTAGTTCTTAGTCCATGCTCCCCTTAAGCTCTTTGAGCATATTTAGTACTTATTTTAAATGTTATATTGTTGTGCGAAAAAGGGGCAAGGCTTTAAGCCTCCTGGAATGTTATATAGAAATATAACAAACCGGGGTGAGGCTCCGAAGTTTCAGGAAGTAGGTTTTATTTTGTATGGCCATAGGGCTCAGCCCAGCAGCCTCTGAAAGTCTGAGCCCTGAACCAAAGGCAACCTTAGCTTTTATAGACTATTACATGCTAGAGATAAGTTAAGCTTAATATGGCCACGGGCAATATTAAAGGAAAAACAATTGGTTTGTTTAAGGCATGCAGCAGGTTACAGAAGCAGGTGAGCTGTTAGGAGAGGGATCCCCATCCCAGGTGTCTAAACTCCCTTGCTTTCAGTTGCACCCATTCCTGAAGGCTAGGAGAGGGGGTTTAAGTTCCAGGAATGTGTCTTATCTTGCTTGCCTGCAGTTTCCCCTATTCCTGAAGGTCAGGAAGAAGGGGTTTGGGGATTTTCCACACAGAAAACAGCTGAACCAGAAGAAGAAGTGGGGGGAGAGGCCTACCTGCTCTAAAGCCTTCTTGCTACAATATGTAGTATTCCCCACATCTGATCCTCCTCATTGGGAATTCAGGTGTTTTAATGTTCTCCATTATGTAGGCCGTCACTTCTCTTCTTTGTATGTCTGTAATTTTTGTTGGAAACCAGACATTTTGATATTTTTACAAGTTCTTGCTAGAATGTAGACTCTGAAGCATCTGTTCCTTAAAGCAGTATCCACCAAATATTGTGATAGAGCTTCCCTTGAATTCCAGGAGCTAACAAAACGAGAAAAAGGAGGGAATTGGGGAAAGGGTGAAGGAAGAGAGGGGGAAAGAAAACACCTTTCCCAGTCTTTGAAGACTGACTTGTACACAAATCCTGTCTTTCAGTGTTTACCTATAAAATAAGCTGTGAGGGTAATTCAAGGCCAGTGCCTAGGCTTCCTCCTTTCTGCACATGCATCTTGTGTTGGGTATGCCAGTGTGGCCTTAGGATTTCCCCTTTTCACATGATTTCTGTTGACCCTTTTTCCCTAAGAATCAGTTTGCTTCTGGTCCTGGGAACTGCACTGTATATCCTACAGGCAGCAATCCCCTGCCCAAGGTAGTCGAATTTGACTGCTCTCCCACAGAATTCTGTAGGAAAGCTCTGTGAGCTCCCTTCTATGTGCACGGAAAGTTGTGGGACAGCAAGTCCTTTAAGCCACCACCAGACAGACTGAGTGAGACATACATACCCCTGGTATGTGCCTGAGGTTAGTCGTCTTCTTCTGAAACTGGGACCAGGGCTCCACATTGGAAGTTCAAGCCAGTTCCTTAGTGAGCCAGTAAAAGGTATGTGTGAGGGGGATGGGGTGGAGATCAAGTCAAGGCATCAAGAGATTCTATCATGTTTTAAGTGTCCTTTTTCCTGATTCAGTGTTCATCCTGTCCCTGTGGTCCTTTACCTGTGTCTGGAGATTTGAGGAAGATGTTTCTGTTGGTTCTGACTGATTGTTCAAAGCTTCTGAAAGCAGGTAGAGTCCTGAAGCTCCTCCCCAAGTTTGTTTTTTTAAGTGATTTTGGATATTTTATGTCCATTGCATTTCTATATTAATTTTAGAATCATATTTTCACTTCCTGCCAGTAATCATGCTAAGGTTTATTTTGTGTTTGCATTGAATTTCTGGAATAACTTGGTGTAATGAACAATATTGAATCTTCCAGCTCACAATTAATTCATATCTCATTTTATTTTGAACTGCCGTATGTATTTCAAGCTTCACATTTCCAATTTCTGTCATTTTTTTCTTACACACGATACTGACTTCTTTGTCTTGGCAGCATAATAAGGAATGAAAGCAAACTCAATGTATTTGTAATATAGCCCGCTTTATCTTCCTATATATGTACATTGGGTATTATTCAGCTCTAATTCCTTTTTTTTTAACTTTTTTAAACATTTATTTATTGTATAATGTAACATGTATACGAAGTAAAGAAACAATCAATTTTCAGTGCACACTTAAATAGTTATAGAACAGATCCCAGAGTGTGTCATGGGCTACCATTCCATCATTTCGTATTTCTTCTAGCTGTTTCAAGCACTGAAGGCTTGAAGGAATATTAATAAAGTGATTCAGCAGCTATACTCATTTGTTAAATCCCATTTTCTCTGTTATTCTTCCTCCTTCTCCTTTGATCCTTCTCCCAGTCTATTGGGATCTTTGGGCAATGCCTGTTCTGATTTTTTCAGGTTGAGAAAAAGTGTCCACACTAAAGTATAGGGGTATGTAATTAATTGATAATTCTGGTGAGGTTTGTCCCTTTTGAGTTTCAGGATTTATCTAATCTGGGAACCCTGCAGAAATTGTATATTCAAGGAAGGCAAACCTAATGCATGAAACCTTTATAGAGTCTCAGTTTGAGCCCTAGGTGTTCTTAAGAGTCAATAGAAGTGATGTTGATTAGGGTTTAGCATACCATGGCAATTAGCACTATGTAACTGAAACTTGCATAAGAGAATAGCCTTTTGTCTCCATTTGAGCTCTCTTGGCCACTGAGGCTTTATTTTATCACACTTCTTTTCCCCTTTTGTCAAGAAGGCATTATCGATTCCAGGGCCAGGGCCAGGGCCAGACTCGTCCTCAGGAGTCACACCCCTCAACTGTGATGGATGCATTTGTTGCTCAGCGAGACATGTTGCTTCATTCATAGGCTTCTGGTAACTGTGCTATCAGTTATTTCTAGTAATTTTGTGTATTTTTCATGTTTTTTATACTTTTTTTTATTACAGTATTTTCTTACTAAGCAATCATGATGGAGTCAGAATGTGAAGGTTAAATGAAGTAATCTCTAAGTATATACTAATCCCCATGACTAACATGTCGGTTAGCAAATGAGTATAGGTTAATAATGATCTTCATTATCATTGTTTTCACTAATCAAATTGAGCAATTACAATAACTCCTTTAGAAGAAGAGAAAGTTGGTATTGGTAGGTAGGAAGATGTTTGCCAAGTGCAAGTCATAAGAAATCGTACAGATTGTTTTCTATATTTCAGTAAAATGAGTTTTTGCTTCAGTAGTTTATGATAAATATTCTTTTATCTCACCATCCTTAGGGGACCTTGATAGACATATGGAAAAACTATTTGTTCCATATCTTTCTTGATCACTGTTAATTACTAGTCTTAGTAAAACTAAGAAAGATTAATATTCTATTTTATTATTTATTTGGAAATCTCTGACTTGTTAGAGGTCAGATGATTTGTAGTCATTTCACAATGAAAGATTTTAAAATAGATTCTGTTGATTAATAGAATGTTCAAACGGAGGCAATGATTTACAAGGGTATATTTTTTAAAATTCCAGAACAACTCTTCCACAGTAATATTTGTTGGACTCACCTGTTGAGTATCGTAAAACAATATTGATCTTGAACAAATAGATATGCGTAAATGCTTATCCTGATTGTTTCATATATCTTTTTGTTTTAGGCAAAATTGAGTACATACCTGGGGTTGGGAATTTAATCATATCCCATACCAAGGGCATGTTCACATCTCAACCTCTGGTCCTGTGGGAAGGATCCATTGTAAATAGGATCTCTCGAAATTTTGCTACAGTGAAGTTGTGGCCTGACTGAATCAGGTTGGGTTTTAATCTGTATTATTGGCATCCTTTATAAACAGAATGAAATTCAGACAGAGAGGAAAGTCATGGGGAGCAACCAGAAGTGGAAGTCGAAGGAACCCAGACGAGAAAGAAGAACACATTACTGTGTATTCTTGCCATGTGACAGAAATGGCAAAGAATCCAAAGATTGCTGGCCAGCCATAAGCTACTGACCACAAGGGCAAGTAAGTCTTCTAGACTCCGAAACTATGAGCCAATAAATTACTGCCGATTAAGCCAACCCGTTATATGGTATTTGTTAGCCAGCCAGGAAACTGAAACATCTGGGTATATAATGAAAAGTTTTTATTCTCAACAATGCCAAGTATATCCATTTAATTTTTCTCTATTTCAACTTCTATTTCTCAGTTTACATCCATACTCAATGTGTGACCCTCTCGGGGATTGAGGGGAGTTTTCTATCCTGAAATGAAAACTTACGTTTTTGAATACCACAGAGTTCTATTTTCTCCGATCACCAAACTGTGTAAAACCATGCTAATCATCCTAAATTTCCAAAAAGTAATTAGGAATACCTTAAATTTGTTTGTTGCCGGTTCATTAGATCAGGGTATCACCTGCAAGACAACTTAAAGGAATCTGATTACTAAATACAGAAAATTGATAGTGACAGTTATTTGTAACTGTGATAATGTTGTTTTCCCATTCTCATGAAGAGAATGGGAAATGGTGTGGTTGCTTTATAGGTCATGACATATCCTGGTGGCACTCTCTGAGCTGCAAGTATTGGGGTGTTGTGAAAATGGAGTGACTTATGGGTGTGATTATGGCGGGTCTTCTCCTTTCAGCCCACCTGTGTGAAGTGCCCACTCCAATAGTGTCATTCATGTTGATTGAAATACAGATTGCTAAATTTGGAGTGACTTATGCAGAAATCATAGAGCTTCTTTGATGGCCCTGGAGAAGTTGTGTGCAATTGCGCACAGGTACCCCTTTTTGATTCCCAGAAATAATCAGTTAGTGCTCGGCCAATTCATGGGACCCTTTATGTGTCTTATACCAGGTAAAATCTGATTCGTGGGCTCCTGGGTGATACCTCATTTGTGTATTTTCAGAACTTCCTATAAATTTGTTAAATAGGAGCCTGAGGAAATTGGAGAAAAGTACGCAATTTGATAAGGATGCTCCTCTCCGAAGTCTCTATCTGTATCCTCACTGCAGAACCCAATTGCCTTTTTTAAAATTTGGATTTCATCCTATATGAAGCCACAAATTAATTAAGGGTTAAGCATAGTTAAGCTGTTAAGGCTCTGTCAATCTGTGGAACAATTTACAATTCTTATTTGATAGACTTACTATTTTTATTTTTGTTTGTTCATCTGATTTTTAGTTATCTGTGATAGATGGATGGGCAATAAAACAACTACAGTGTAGACCTCTTGATGATGGTCCATGATTTGTTTTATGAATAAATCACAGGGGTAGGTGAGGGGATGTGATGAAGGCTGCACTGAAGGTATTGGTCAGTATCCCCACTTTCTGCCATATCGAATGCAGTGCCCTGCTCATAGCTGTTGATGTAAACTGCAGTGTGAACTATAGTACCTTTCTGAATGGATTGATGCTCATCAAGGGCAACCCTTTTGGTAGCCATGGTGATAGATAAGGGGATCAGCACAAAGCTGCCTTCCCTTGATCCTTGGTGCTCTCTTTCAGTACTGGGCTACCTCTAGGAACTTTCTGCAGCCTTCTTTAAAGTGGCGTCATCAGCATTCATGTTGTAATGTTTTTACTTTATTTGCATTGAATTTCTCAATATATAATTTAGTTTTGTTTTTTTTTGTCTTTGTCCATGTTGCCATTTTTATTGTAGTTTTCCTTCTTCTGCTGCTGTTTTTTTAGGGTTTTTAATGCTTTGGTATCTTGTTAATGTTACTGTTTTTTAATCCATGAGAAATTGCTTAATTTTCAGTTTGGTTTGTGTAATTAGAGGGTATTTTTGGAGTTTGGTATGATCAGGAATTTTTGATTTGTGTAACCATGCCTGTTAGTATGGGTGATTGCTGGCTGTACTATTTCTTGAACTTTTATTTTTTATATAATTTGGTATTTTTTCTTCCATAATTGTTTAATTTAATTTTGTTAGCATTGGATTTTCTCCTTTCTTTCATTTTCTTTTGGGGAGGGGGAGAGGAAGGATTGTCAATTGATTGACACATTAATTAATGTTTACATTTATTAATTTACTAATTTTTCCTTTTTGAGTTATTTGGCTTTTTTGTCAGATTTTTTACTTTGTGATGTAATATAGTGCTTTTCTTTTTTTTTGTTCATATATGTTTTCTAATTTCAACTTGATTTTTAAATGATGTATTTGTTTGCTCATAGTTCTTGCCAGTTTAGGAATAGACATGACATGGTAATCCTACATTTGTTGTTTTATTTTGACATACGATTGTTTATTGAGATACTTTTGAATGGGAAATTTTTCTCTGTTTTTTTTTTTGTATATGGAAATAAAATTGAATGCTGTGTCATACTAACCAAGAAATACTTAATTAAATAATGTATTTATATGTTCATTCAGTGTATTATCCTTTCTTCTTTTTTAGCTTTTTTAGATTGATGTATTACCTTATGGTGGTGAGATATCTATCTCAACACCATATATATATATTTGTGTATATAAATATATATATATTTGTTCTCTTAGTGTTTATTTTCTAATTTTTCCTCCTCTTCCTTCTTCACTTCTTTCTTCCTCCTCCTCCTCTGTCTCCTCTTCTTCCAGCACCATGTCCTTCTCCTTCTCCACCCCTCCACCTCCTCCATCTCCTTCTCCTTACATCTTCATCCTCTCATGTTCTCCTTTCTCTTTTCTGATTCTTTAGATACTTTATTTTTATCTTCCTGCCCTTCTACCTGTCTCTACTCCTCTTATTCTTTCCTCCCCCTTCTAACTTTTTTCTGTTATTCCCTTGATTAGTAAGAGTAAGTACAAGTTTTTACAGATGGTTCATCAGGAGAAATATAAGCTAAATTATTTGCTCCTCATATTTCTCCAGGCTAATCTCTCTGGGTCTCAAAATCATTTAGGAAGCAAATCATCCCTTCACAGTAACTAGATGGACTTTGCTCACAGTTAATGCATGTTGACCTTGGCTGCCACTTGCACAGAGAAAAACCTAGACACATGACCCATTAATCCAGTTAATGTGTCAATGAAAGAGTGGGTATCAATCTGCAATAACACTTATGAGCTTGCAAAGATAATACCCTGTGAGTTTGTATGGATTTTCTGAATAGGAAACCACTAACCATTAATGAGGTGGTCTTGATGGGTGTGAACATTGATGTGCTGATAATATAATAAAGATGTGTTCAGCAGAAAGTTTAAGATGGATAGTTGTCTGATTCTAGGGAGAAGTAATAGCATGTATAGGAGGGAATATAGCCATTGGGGTCTTTGAGGAGCCCCCAATTAACAGCAGCCTTTTTCACTGCTTAAGTTCTGAATAAATTTTGGGGTGGGGTGGGAGGACAAAGGAGCAGAAATACAAATGTTGTCTTTATTGATGTCAAAGCTGTTATTGGAAAATGTGCCTTTTGTGTGAGAACCAAATTCACATCCTAATATCGAATGCCAGAATTAGTCATAGTTAACTGCCTAGTTACAAATTTCCTGAACCACTCATCACCTTCACCAAAGAGAGAGGCCTGTTGTGAAATTTACATCAAGAAGCAGAGCACAATTTAAACGTGTAGAGTGAGTTGAATAGTTTACGTTGGAAGGAGAGGTAGAACAAAAGAGAAGTGAAAATGAATGATGAATCAAAATTCTGCAGGAGGCTGGAGAATGGGGACTGAACTAGTCCAGGTGATCAACCCTGGGAATTGGGCATGGTATAGAAATAGGAGATGCCAATAGGGCGAAATTGACTGGAAAAAAATGACAAGATTAAGGGAGACAATGGTGGACTCAGGGAAGCTAAAGAAGAGAGGTTGTCAGAGTTGAGTATGTGAGACCTGAGAAGAACAGGAAAGGCTTATTTGCATACTTTTCAGGAGGTGAATTTGTTCCAATGTGTTGCTGATTCAGGCCCTAGATGAGGATGGCTGTGGGTATGTGGCTGCACAGGCAGATGAAGTTTTAAAAATGAAGGAGCTAAGAGGCTCAGTAGCTGTATACTAATTTCTCCAGTGACTTCCCCTAGGGTCATGGATGGACTTGCAACAGACATATTATAATCCTTATATCAAAAGGTCCAGTGAATATTAGTGAGCGACTCAGGAGGAGGTCTGTAAATGACAGTGATGAGAAGAGGGTTAGAGTGTGGTTTAGCAGGGTGGCATGACTTCCAAAGGAGCAAAGCTTTTTCTTATTTTACATGAGTGTATAAGTATATGGAATGATAGCTAATGAACAGGTTTCAATTAAGATAGCTGCAGAGGAAAAGGCATCCCGTGAGGAAAGCCAAATTTCCATGAACTTTCATGAAGATTTTGAATAGGTAGAGAATGGATGCAGGAGCTTATCAATAAATGAAGTTCGTGCAGATCCCAGTGGAAATTGTTTTGTTTGTTTGTTTTGTGGGTACCTAGAGTTATTGAGAGAAGTACTGAGTAGCATGTAGAGAGGAGTAATTAGGGATTTATGCACTCTGCTCTCACACTGACTTGGCTTAAATACTGACTCCACCATTTAAAAAGCCCTGTAACGGTGAACAAGTTATTAACCTAAGCGAATTTCCTTATTTGTAATATGGGGTTATAATACATGCAGCTCATATGTTTATTGTAAGGAGTAATGAATTACTATATATTTACTCCTTTGTACATATTAACAAAATTATGTTTTTATTAATATACGAAATGATAACTATAAGAAAATGACCAAAGTTAAGAGAAATATGAGACCTAAAGGCCATAACTTACCTCACCTCTGCTATAAATTAGTATTAGAAGCCTCAGGATCCTGGCCTTTGTGCGCGCTTGTGAGGTGGTTAGGCCAGCATTTTGAAACATGGTGACAGGACATCTGTGTACACACCAGAGTTGGTTCATTGGTGCCAGAAGGCCATAGCTCAGTCCTTCAATAGTGGCCAAAGTAAAGATGGGATTTGGAAGTGGGAAAAGGTTAGAGTGATTCTTTTGCCTTACCCACTTCTACTTTGCTACAGGGAGAAAAGTTATTCCTAGGGGATGACTTAGGAACTTTGAATAAAGATGAATTAATCACTGTTTATAACATGTCCTATTATTATTCTGTATATTGGCTATGTAGAGTTGCTTTCTATGTAGAATTATTTTCTTCATAAAGATTCACTGTGGTTCTAAACCATGCCTTGATGCTGTTTCCAGGGCAAGTAGTACCAAAATCTAGTTCTACCAGACTTGGAAAGTGGAGACCTTCAGATCAAAGAACATTTGTTCAATACATGCTGTATGCTTAGGTGGTCCTGTTAGATCACAAGGTTATCAGAAAGTAGATCTTAATCATCTTTGTATCCTTTCCTGACAACCTTAGGCTTTTGCAAGAATCTTTTGAGTTAACAGCAATGTCCAACCAGAGTAAGAAGTATTGAATCTATTAATTTTGAAAGATACTCTCAGTTTAGAATGAAGTCAAACAGGATAGAAAAACCTCCAAGTGAGGTTTGACCTGTGACCTAAACTCCCAAACTCTTAGACTCATCTATACTTCCCTTTTATATATACTTTTTCTTTCTTTTCAATTATGAAATACATCAAAGATGGAGAAAAGCATGGAGGAAAATATTAACAGCTAATACAAATCAGTTTTACTTTGGGCCAGGCACAGTTTTAAGTACTTTACATGTGTTAAAACTCATTTAATCCAAACATTAATGCTATGAGATAGGTTGTTATCATTATTCCTATTTTGTAGATGAAGACATTGAGCCTCAGAGAGGTTAACTGATTTATCCAGGATCACACGGCTAGTAAATGATGAACGTAAGATACAAAGCCCAGGCAATCTTTCTATTAACTGCATACACCACACTGATTTTTAGGTGTCATTTTTAACAGAACTTAATATTTTGGCATACTTGCTTCAGATCTTAAAAAAAAAAAAATCACAGAATACAATTGAAGTCTCCTTGCCATCTATTCCTTCCCAATCTGTACTCTCCCATCCTTCCCAAAGGTAACCACTGCTCTGAATTTGGTGTTTATTCCATGCATGGTTCTACAGTCTTCCCACATAATGTGTGTTTTTTTTTTTTTTTTTTTTTGGATGGGAAGGCACTGGGAATCAAACCCGGGTCTCCGGCAGGGCAGGCAAGAACTCTGCCTACTGAGTCACCATGCCCACACCCCACATATGTATTTTTGCATAAAGAATATATAGAATTATTTTGCATATGTTTAATAGATTTTGCTCTTAACATAATGTTTTTGAGATGTAGCCTTGCTGATATATAGAGCTGGAGATTGTTAATTTCATTGCTTTAAGGTGTATTCCAGTCAACTGAATCTTTTCTCTTTATGGACCTTGTGGGAGGTTGCATTGTTATTCCTAATTCTTCACCTCCTCTGTATCTGTACTCTTTGTAATGTGTCTTCTGAATTTCTACAGTTAGAGGCAGAGTATATTTCTTCATCCAATTAATGTTAGTCTTGGCCGTATGACTTGCTTTGGGCAAAGGAGTATGTGCTGGTTTGAAAGGATTTATGCACCCTAGAAAAGTGATGTTTCAATCCTACTCATGGGGTACCAACTGTTTCTTCTAATCCCTATTCAGTACTATAGGTTGGAAACTTCATTAGGCCATCTGTACAGAGATGTGACTCAATCAATTGTGGGTATTGAACTTGATTAGATGGAGACATGTCTTCACTCATTCTATGTGGGTCTTGATTCGTTTACTGGAATCCTATAAAAGAGGAGACATTTTGGAGAGACTTCCCTTTTGAGAATGATGAGAGAACCACAGAATCCACCAGCCAACAAAGGAGAACCCCACCAGGGGCCTTCATGAAGCAGAAGGCCTGGAGAGGAAACTAGAAGATGTTGCCATGTTTGCCATGTTTGCCATGTGCCTTTCTAGTGGAGAGAGAAACCCTGAATTCATCAGCCTTCTTGAACCAAGGTGCCTTAATTTGGACATTTTTATAGACTTGCTTTAATTGGGACATTTTCTTGGCCTTAGAACTATAAACTAGCAACTTATTAAATTCCCCTTTTTAAAAGCAATTCTTTTTTTGGTATATTGCATTCCAGCAGCTAGCAAACTAAAACAGAATGTTAGTGTGGGCATAACTAGAGGGCTGGAAATGTGTTTCCACTTGGGCCTGCCCTCTTGTACTTCTGTCATTGCCACAAGGAAAAAGAAAATCCCCAGCTTAGTACACTTGTTTAAGAATAATAAGAAGTACATGGGGCAAATATGAACCAAATTTGTGACCAGAAACCAAGACTGGCTCAGCCCAGCTGTGATCATGAGAGCCTCCCCAGGTAACCCACAGACATGTGAGCAGAAATAAATAATTGTTTTAAAGTCAATGAATATCAGGGTGATTGTTTTATTTGGGGTATATCAAACAAGAGAAACCTTTTAGAGACCCAGGGCCCAGGCTCCCCTCTCTACAGAGAGTAAGTTGCCATACATAGCCACCTGTGTGAATGGGGCAGAAATTAAAGGTCAACAGCTCTCATTAAGGAAGAAAGAATGTACAGATGGTGTATTATCTAGGGCTCTCTAGAGAAACAGAATCAGCAGGAGATACCTATAGATGTAAAATGTGTAAAAGTGTCTCATGTAACCATGGGAATGCTAGCGTCCAAGGTCTATAGGATAGGCTGCAAACTGGCAACTCTGATAAAGGTCCTCAGTGAACTCTCAGGAGAGACTGGCTGGACAACTGTGGGAATGGAAGAGTCCAAAATCCATAGGGCAGGCTGTGAAGCTGGCGGCTCTGATGAAGGGTCTGGACAAATTCCACAGGAGAGGCTTGCTGGCTGAAGCAAGAAGAGTGACTGTCTCTTCTGAATCCTCCTTAAAAGCCTTCTGGTGATTAGATTAAGCATCACTCATTGCATCACTCATTTGCAATCAGCTATGGATGCAGCCAACATGATCATTTCATTTAAGTCCAGGAAATGTCCTCATAGCAACAGACAGGCCAGCACTTGCCCTACCAGACAACTGGGCACCACCACCTGGCCAAGTTGACACATGAACAGATGGTATCCTAAACCACTTATCTTGTAAAGCATTAAAACTCTCTCCTGAGGTATATGTTGATGACAAATCTCTAGATCCCCGTGTCATGAGACCCTGCTGAAATACCCTATGGAATGTCTTTGTCCTAAACCCTTATGAGCTGCCCCTTGCATTCCTACCTTTGCATAGCCCTACTTCCATTTCCCAGATGCTGCCCCCCAGAGACTCTCTCTTGTTAGTAAATCTGGATAAAACTCATATCTGGCTTTGTGGTTCACATCTTCTTTGGTCTTGTAGCTACCTGACCCGAGCCCTCAAAGAGCTGAATTGGAACAAACCTTGTTTGTTTCTGATATTTTACTCTAAAAATCTATGCTGCAATGAATAACATGCATGTTTCCTTGAGCATATATGTGGGTTTCTCTAAGGTATACAACTAGAAGGTGAATTGATGAATCTTAGGAAAATGCACAGTCTCAACTTTACCAGGAACATGGCTGGTTTTCTCTGCAAAGTAATTACTATAGTGTTTCTTTCTCCACTTGCTCACCTACAATTAGTGTTTTCAGAATTTTCTTTATTTTCCATTCTGAAAGGTATGATATGATATCTCATTTTAATTTGCATTGCCATGATCACTAATGAGGTTTAACGTCTTTTCATGTATTGACCATTTGGATTTCATTGTGTATGTGTTGCTGGTGCCTACCCTTTGCCAGTTCTATTTATTTTGCAGTATTTCTTATATTCTCTTTTCCATAACAATCTACTCTTCTTTCATGTCTCTCATTATTCATAATTTATTTTTTAATGAGCATAATTGCTTTTCTCTCTGAGTACCCTAAATATACTTTATTTAAAGTCTTTTTCTAATTCAGAGTCAGCAAATTTTTTCTATATAAGGCCAGATAGTGAATGTTTTAGGCTTTAGAAGCAAGATAGTCTCTGCCTTAGTAACACAAAAGCAGCCATGGACAGTACATACATGAATGGGCATGGCTATGTTCCAATTAAACTTTATTTACAATAAAAGGTGTTAGGTTGAATATAGCACAAGAGCTACTGGACTAATTATTCTAATATTCCTATTCAGATGTTTGATTTTGTTGACTCTCCTTAGTAGTATTATGTCTTCATATGTTTTGGATTTTGATTTCTCTTAATCATTTATTTTTTTTCCCTTTGATTAAATTTATTCAAATTTTAAGAATTCTTACTGATTTTATTTTGTCTGCTTGATTTTTCAGTTTCTCAAAGCAGTACATACGTTTTCCCAACTACGATTGGGAATTGTCAATTTCTTTTTGAAATTCTCTCTCCCGGCCCCTTTTTACAAATGTTTTTATTGACAAATCTTCACACGCATGCATTCCATATATGGTGTACAATCAGTGGCTTACAGTATCATCACGTGGTTGTGTATTTATCACCATTATGATTTTTTAGAACATTTGCATCACTCCAGAAAAAGAAATAAAAAGAAAAAACTCATCCATTCCAATACCCCTTACCCCTCCCTCTCATTGACCACTAGTATTTATTTCCATCTACCTAATTTATTTTACCCTTTGTCCCCCCTATAATATTTTCATTTTTTATCCATATATATATTTTTTAACCATTTCTTTTCTTCCTTCTCCCAGTTCAGCTATTGCCTCTGCACACTCACAGAGGTCTCCAGTCCCAAGTCAGATATTTTCTGTGAAATTTTTCCTGAAATCTCACTTTGGCAAAAGAGGTATCCCTCCTTTTCTCTATACTGTGCCTTTATACTATATATAATTGTTTCATGGGTTATATTGCCCACCATGTTTTTGGCAGAGGAGAAAAGGGGAGGAGTTAAATGTATGTTTCCCTAGTATGTTTTTAATTCTTTGGGAATAGGGTCTGGGTCTTATTTCTGTATGCTTAGTGATTAGGAAAATATTTGTTGGACCGCCTGGCACGTTTTCATTATGAATTTTAGTGGGATGTAAGTTTAAAGGAAACAGTGTGATTGAGTCAAAATATTTGATTTAAAGTATTTCTCATTTTCCAATATTACACATTGCTAACTCTGAAGTAAAGAACATTAAAAGACAGTTTTGAGATGCTCACTTTCCTCACTACTTGATTAATATGAATTCAACTGGAATGAGTTATTATAATGAGTATTGACAGACTCATTTAAAGAAAGTTAATAGAGATAAGGCTGTTTTAGTATAATAGCAATTATAACAATTATTATAATTAATAATTGTACATATATCTCATCTAAAGATAATTGGAATTCATTTATTTGAGAATGTTTTTACATGTGAAACATTAAAGTGAATGAATATTTAGTAGTCTCAGGAGAATTTCAAACTAAGTGATTAACACTGGAGACATAACTGAGAGACTATTAAGGGGGAGGGGGTATTTCAGAGAAATGATTTTCAAATGAACATCTTATTATATATAACAGTTAATTTTAATTTCTGACCTGACAGATCATCAAAAGCTTGCTTGCATGCAGTTGATTATCTATTTGCCTGTTAGCTGTAATTGCTCATAATTTGTATTATTTGCTTAATTCTAACATTGTGCAGTAGACCTTGCTTATTTTGAAGTGATTTTTTATATCCTGATTTCTCTTTATATTTTGATAAAGATATTCCACTTTTCATTCTCTTTGTCTGTAAATAGCTTTTCAATTAAATGCTACACTTTTATTTTATATCAATGTGATCATAGGTTGAAGGGTTTGTGCAAAACTTAAGAAACCATTTAACAAAGAGTTTTAAAATGGCATCTTTCGGGTGTTTTGGATTTCTCCCTATTTTGTCATTTCCGTTGAGGCTGGTCTTTTCATATCTTTCTGTTTATTTTAGTCAACACACATAATGTATGCATGTGATTTGTATGTATATCTTACTAAAGGGTAAAATGTAGAGTATCATTGTGCAGTTCAATTCCACCCTTGAATAATCCCAGTTAAATTATTTCAGAACAAACAGCCAATTTGATGTTGTAGCCATCTTTGACTCTAGGGGGCAGTATAAAATAAGAAATAATATGGCTTTACGGACTCTCACTTTATATTTAATGTAATTATCGAAGTCAGAGTGAAATGATGGGTTTTATGAAGCCAATCAGGATTTCACTGTTTGAATTATAGCCTTCTGAGATGGCTCTTTAAACCTGGGAAACAGGATGTCCATTCAGAACCGAATTTGTAGTCTAATAGCTGCTTTCTCGCCATGTTCTAGTGTTCTTATCTGCAATCCTTCTATGATTTTAACACAGAATATGCAGTTCCTGTAAAGGGCTTGTTAGCAATTATCTATTTTGCAAATGGACCTTTCCTTATGTATGTCCATGTACATATAAACACGCAGGCTCACACATATACATATGCAGCCAAAGAGATAAGAAACTGATAGCATACCATTATGATGATATACTTAAGGAGATGATAGACTACAATTTTTGAGGTTTTACTTAATGGCAGGCACTATGCTAGGAACTTTACACATTAAATCTCAGTTAACTTTATGACATAATCCCATTCCTACAGTTACGGAAATTGACTGTCAGTAATTTGCCCAGTGACTCCCAGATAGCAAATGGCTGATTTGTTGGATTCATGAACATGTTCTTTTCATTATTGTTGTGCTGTATATTTATATCCTACATGAAATATATATATTGTGTGATAAGAAGTACAGGTTAAAAATAGATTCGATAATCCCAAATCTGTGTGTCTGTTTTTGTGTAGAGCAATTACTTTTAAAGATTCAGTTTTTGTGTGAGGAGAACATTTTTCCCACTTCAGTATTTTGTTATGTACTTGCTAAAAATGCCATCACCAGACTAATGGATTTTAAGAGGCTACCTTGCTCATCTGCTAAAACAATTCTGGCACCATAATGTAAGCTCTTGGGTTCAATATACAAGCTCTGCTTACACAGCTCAAATTAGTTGAGTCATTATATTAAAGCAAGATGGAAAGAACATTTTTGTCTGAAGAACCAAAAAAATGAATGTTTAGTGATTACTGTCCTATGACCAGTTCATTACAGATCCTGCCTTATCTATTTCACAGAGGAGACCTAAGGGTATCTGAGAGTTTGAGCACTTGTAGTTATTTTTATTTAAAAAAAAATAATAATTCACCTTCCTTTTTATAATCACCTTGCCCAAAAGCCACATACATACCTGTGCTGGTTTGAAACTGTTATATATACCCAGAAAAGCCATACTATTTTAAACCTAATCCACTCTTGTAGGGGCAGATTTTTTGTTTGCCCCTAAATTATTATAATTGTTATAATATAAATATTAAAAATAATGTATAATTGTATTAATTGTTTCCATGGAGATGTGACCCCGCCCACTCTTAAGTAGTTTTCTGGAGTCCTTAAAAGAGCCGACAGACAGAGCAGAGGCCTAGATGCAGATGTTTGGAGGTGCAGAGAGAAATACCCCCGGTGCCAAGCAAGGAACTAATAGAAATTGCCAGAATCTGGAGAGAGCTGACACAGAGGGCAGAGAGGTGAAACCAAGAGACAGAGATGTTGGAGATACTAAGCTAACAGATGAAACCCAGAATTTGCCCCAGAGAAGCTAAGTGAGGTCCCCAGACACTTGGAGGGTATTTCAGTCTGCTAAAGCTGCCAGAATGCAACACACCAGAGATAGGCTGGCTCTCAATAAAAGGGGATTTATTTAGTTAGAAACTTATAGTTCTTCAGAGGAAAGGCAGCTAATTTTCATCTGAGGTTCTCTCTTACTTGGGAAGGCACAGGGTGATCTCTACTGACCCTCTCTCCTGGCTTCTGGGTTCCAACAGCTTTCCCCGGGTGATTGCTTTCTACATCTCCAAAGGTCTGGGCTGAGCTGCAAGTGCTGAGATGAGGTATGCTGAGATGAGGTATACTGAGCTGCTTAGGCTGTGCTGTATTGCGCTCTGTCATTTAAGCATCCAGCTAATTAAATTAAACCTCACTCATTTCAGGAGGCACTCCCCTTAGCCAACTGCTGATGTAATCAGCGATAGATGAGTTTCACATGCTAATGGTTCATATCCACAGCAACAGAACTAGGCACCTTTACCTGACCAAGTTGACACCTGAACCTAACCACCAAAGAGGGCCACCAGTATCAGAAGCTGAGAGCAATGGAAACCAGGAGCAAAGGACCAACAGATGTTGGCCACATGCCTCCCAGCTGACAGAGGTGTCCCAGATCCCTGCTGCCTTTCCTCTACGGAGGCATCCTCTTTTTGGTGCCTTAATTTGAACATTTTCATGGCCTTAGAATTGTAACTTAAAACTTAATAAATCCCTTTACAGAAGCCAAGCCATCTCTGGTATATTGCATTCTGGCAGCTTTAGCAAACTTAAATGATACCCTAGAAAAAAATGATAATGGGTGCAGAATGGATTAAATTAGGGAATAAGATTGAGAAGTGATGCCTGCAAATCCCTGAGAAACATGTCCGTTAAACTATAAGGTGATAGTACTGATAAACATTGCAAAATACATATCTGTATTTAGAATTATAGATTGTAGACCTGATATAGACTATACAGTACACTTAATCCAGTGCTCTACTTTTACAGCTGTGAAAATTGACCCATGAAAAGGCTTTAAATTGCCATAAGAGGATAACTTGAGGACATGCAGAAAAGATTAAATGTCATATGGCATACATTCCGTAAGAGGCACTGCTTTCATGACCTTCCTGATCCAAATGTAGAGTATAATTATCAGTTAAGATACTACTAGCCCAGGTATATATGTAACAGAACCTTTTGAAGGGACTTTAACTTGGAATTTTTAAAGAACGATTAATTGCCAATAAGGCAGTTTTCAGATACTACTTTATGACTCTTCTTTCAAAGAGAAGTGCTGAAACCCTGGGGAAGATATGGGTTACTTCTTTGCTCCTTTTTTTTTTTTTTTTTTTAGCTTCTTCATCCAAGCACTGCTTAGCATCATATTGGGACCGACACCTTGGGGTCTTATTGGCTATCTTAGAACCATCTCTTTCTTGTAATAGAGCCTTAATTACTAATTGCAGAGGATACTTGGTTTCTTTAGTATCTGGAATTGTTCAAAGTTCAAATTTTAAATAACGACTCTTCATCAATTGATTCTAAAATGACTGTTTTCCTCTAAATTGGATTTGCAAGATGCCTTCTCATTAGCCAGGAAATGACTTATCTCTCTATTTGAATAGATCTTCAGATTTTTGTGCCTCTGAGTACTTCCTCTATTGCTAGTGAGTTCTCCCTACTGAGGCAGTTGGTAGGAGAGTGGTGGGATGGTTATATTCCTTTCAAAAAGAGGTGTATAGTACTTTCTATTAAATATAATTTCATTTCTTTTGGCCATAGCAGCCTGAAATTTACTTTTATAACCATTTCCAGCTCATGTCATAAACATTAGAATTTTGGCCTACAAAGTTTATTTTTAGCATTAGCTGAGTAAATTAAAGCATTCCGATGGTAACTCCTTTGTATTTTCATGACTTAATTGCCCAGACCACTTATTCATACACTCATAATCTCCTCCTTCTGTGCTATTACAATAGAAGAAGCGCCGTCATTGTTACTCAAGGCCCTTTTCTCTACTTAAACCCTGTATCCTATTCTTTCTTGCGTGTTCAAGAACTGTAGACCCTCAGTCAACTCCTCTCTCTCCTGCATCATCAATTTGTCATTCTCTGATGGATTGTTCTCAGCAGCAAGCAAATAATGCTCTTATACCTCCCGTTTTAAATTAAACGTTTTATTCATCTCTTGCTTTTTAGTACACATAGTTTCTATCACCATACTCACTGTTATCTCTTTAACTAATACCCATTTAAGCTTGTGTCCACACCACTCCATTGAAACAGCGCGTTGTCAAGGTTGCTTACAACCTCCATGGTATCATATCTAACAATTAATGCTCAATTCTCAACTCACTCAGCCAAAAAACTATTCAACAGGTTTGACCAAGCCCTCTGTAAGATTTTTCCCCTCTGGGCTTTGGTGACATCACACGATTCATGTTTTACCCCTACCTCACTGACCACTGTTTCTCAGTAACCTTTTGAGAACCTTTCCACCTTTCTCAGATTTTTAAATTTTGAAGTGCCCCAAGGCTTCATCATTGGCACTTTTAAAAAATTTATTAGAGAAGTTGTTTATTTAAAGAAAAATCACGTAGAAAGTACAGAACTCCCATACCACCTCCCCAATATAGCATTCCATATTATTAACACTTTGCATTTGTGTGGTAACTTTGTAACAGTTGATAAAACAATATGCTATTAACTATAGTCCATAGTTTACATTAGGATTCACTGTTGGTGTTATACAAAGTTCTATGTCTTTTTAAAACATTTTATTCTGGTCACATATATACAACCTAAAGATTATATATATGTTTACATTCAAATATACAATTCTGTGCTGTTCATTACATTCACAATGTTGTGCTACCATTACCACCATAAATTATTAAAACTTTTCCATCACCCCAAGCAGAAACTGTTCCAATTTAGCATTAACTCCTCATTTCCTACCTTCATCTTGCCCCTGGTAATCTATATTCTAGTTTCTGGCTCTACGAATTTGATAATTCTAATTATTTCATATCAGTGAGAGCATACGATATCTGTCCTTTTGTGTCTGACTTATTTTGCTCAACATGACATCTGCAAGGTTCATCCATGTTGTCCCATGCATCAGGACTGCATTCCTTCTTACAGCTGAATAATGTTCCATTGCATGTATATACCACATTTTCTTTATCCATGTATTGGTTGATGGACACTTGGGTTGCTTCCACCTTTTGACATTTGTGAATTAATGCTGCTGTGAACATTGATGTACAAATATCTGTTCAAGTCCCTACTTTAAATTCTCTTTGGTACATACCTAACAATAGATTGTCACATCATATAGTAATTCTATACTTAAGTTTCCAAGGTACTGCCAAACTGTTTTCTATAGTGGCTGCACCATTTTATATTTGCTTCATCAATGTACAGGAGTTCCTATTAATCCACATCCTTTTCAAAACTTGTTATTTTCCATTTAAAAAAATAACCATCCTAGTGGTTAAGTGGCATCTCATTATAGCTTTGATTTACATTTCCCTAATAGCTAATAATGCTGAGCAGCTTTTCATGTGCTTATTAGCTATTTGTATATATAGAACATCTCTTCTAGCAGGCTCCCCTGGTATCTCTGAACAATTCTCTTGAAGCTGCCCTGTGGCCTCACTTGGCCCTGTGTTAACTGTATACCATCTACTCTTCCACAGGAAGAGGAGGAAATAGTGTCTCACTATAAACAGTGTACAACCCACAAAGCCAATGATTCTACCCTCTATACGCCTTGATATATAGGCCAAGGGAGAGGTAAGCTCTTACCACTAAGTCTTAACTGGTTGCTTAAAACTGTGGGGTCCTTAGTGGTTCATATCCACTTTTTGGCTTTAGTTACTAACATACTGTTAAAGGACTATCTGGACTAGTAGAAAGAGTTCACATCAATTTGTGGGAGTAGTTTGATAAGGGAAAACTCCCCTGCTGCAGTAGATCTAGGGTCCCATGAACCTGGAGAAATAATGATAGAACTTGTGGTAGTTAGATTCAGGTGTCAACTTGGCCAGGTGAAGGTGTCTAGTTCTGTTGTTGTGGACATGAGCCAATGGCATGTGAACCTCATCTGTCGCTGATGATATCTGCGAGTCGGCTAGGAGGTGTGCCTGTTGCACTGAATGATGTTTGATTTAATTGGCTGGTGCTTAAATGAGAGCGCTCACCATAGCACAACCAAAGCAGCTCAGCATACCTCATCTCAGCACTCACAGCTCAGCCCAGGCCTTGGAGATGCAGAAAGAAATCACCCCGGGGAAAGTTGTTGGAATCCAGAGGCCTGGAGAGAAGGCCAGCAGAGATTGCCCTGTGCTTTCCCATGTAAGAGAGAACCTCAGATGAAAATTAGCTGCCTTTCCTCTGAAGACCCATATGTTAACTAAATAAATCCCCTTTTATTAAAAGCCAATCCGTCTCTGGTGTATTGCCTTCCGGCAGCTAGCAAACTAGAATAGAACTATTGTGATTAAAGCCATATAAATGGAAAATTAATGAAAGCTTGTTTGTTCATCTGTACATATGGATGCCATAGCATAGTAGGTAAGAGTTTGGGTTCTGGAGTTCAAAAGAACTATATGCATGTTTCAATTTAAGAACATCAGTTAGGACTATGTTTACACTGAGAATAAATTCTGTGAGGCATATATTCCACCAAAACTTTTTGAAGGGAAATGGTTTTAAAGTCTGTGTTGCCTCAGGTTTTTCTATCAGTCACACAGTACATAGAAATAATCAGTAAAGGGTGAAAACATTAGATCAGTGCTTCTCAAACATGTCTCCACATTAAAAATATCTGGGGAAGTTTCAAAAATACCTGTGCCAGGACCCTACCCCCAAACAATAAAATCATAAGATTTGATCTTGTTTAAAGCTGCTCAGATATTTCTAATGTACAGCCAGGGTTACAAGCCACTGGATTAGGTGAACCCATGTGTAATGCTGTGTTTTGGGCAGCACAGAGAGCCTCAATGAGCCCTACGGTTGCCATGTTGCACAACTCCAAGGAGCCTTATTCACAACTTTGTCTATGTGAATGGCACCTACCGGAGTTGTATAGTACACCACATGTATGACAGTAAGTGGTAATCCTAATGAAAACTCTCTAGAAAATTGTAAAAAGAGTAAAACATCGGAAGTTATTCAAATGCCCACTGAAGTCCAGTGGTTCTCTTTTATTATAAATCTCTTTTATAAACACTTACCTCTGGATACCATAGCATCATAGTTCAAAAGTTGGGCTTGGGAGAATTAAACAAATAAAACAAGAAAATACACTTGAACTGGGGAAAGAGCTGAATCTGCTAATTGAAATTGCTCACTGAGTTTAAGGTTGGATTGAGGAGAAAGACACACCTTGGCGGAAATATTTCTGGTAATTTTTCCATAATCTTGGGATCAGTAAACATTTTCTGTAACAGGTCAGGCAGTAAGTATCTTAGGCTTCCTGGGCTATATAAGGTCCCTGACACATATTCATTTCTTTGTTTTATGACTATCCTTTGAAAGTATAAAATCCATTTATAGTCTGTGGGCTGTGCAAAAGAAGGCTGCGTGGGCTGTAGTTGGCTGACTCCTTCAAGAATAAAGAAAAATCTTGGAAACATCGGTGCAGAAAGAATAAATTACCTAGATAAGAAAAAAATCATTCAGATTAGAATTGGATTTCTTATTTGTAAAAATGGAGGTGGAACACTCTTGAAGATCAGCTCTACACTACCGATCAAAAGCACCACAAATATTCCTCTTAGTGTGTAGAGTTGACAAAAAACAATGCAGTAAAGTATACACGAAATAAAATATGGTCCCATTGTTTTATAACAAGTAGTGGGTAAAACAAACTCTCCTCTTTATATGTATGTTGCGAAAAAAAAAATTACTGAAACCTCAGTATTTGGGGGAAATCACTCTGGCTTTTCTCTGGCAATGCCTCTCAGAGGCAATGAGTCCACTGAGTCAAGAGTCATGCCTGCCTGTAGCTAGTGGCCAGGAGTCAGCAGTTGGCCCTCCCTGTGCCACCACTTTCTAGTACAGAACTGAAGTAAAAAAAAAAAAAAACATAGTGAGTACCTGGCCTTTCAGGCCATTAGGAAGGTATGCCTGTCAAGGTAGGAGAGGAAGACATATTTAATGGTTTGTTAGCTAGGCTTATGACATTTAAATGTTTAAACATATGAAATGTGGCTCTACATTTTTATCCTTACCCTGGGTCCCACAAATGTGAAATATTGGCCTGATGATAACCATATCTACAGCAAAGATATCACTGTTATGTTAATGCTAAACAAAAATATTGGGGAATATTTGTACATTTAAAGACTATATATATATATATATATCATCCATGAATCTCATATGAGGAAAATACTTGAGACAAAAAAAAAAGGTAAGTAACTAAAGACTAAAGGAACCCAAAAAAAGCCTCAGAAAAAAAGAGGGAGATAAGAGAAAACCATAGTGTGCAATAAAAACATGCACACAAATGCAAGCACACACAGAGTGGGCTAGAAAATCTGGAATGTGTGCTTTAAGGACAAAATAAGGGTTCTAGAAATAGATAGGATATAATGTTAAGCATCTTAGCAAAACCTAGGATCCGATAATGGGAATAGAAGAAAATAAATATGTTCTAAATGCTTTTGGTGTTGCTGGTGGTAGTGGTATTGACGTTGGAATAGTGGAAACTTGAAAAAATGTAAAAATATTCTAAAAGCCTCATGTTATTGAAGTGGGTGGGGCTGAATTAGGGGGGACATGGAGCATCATGGCAGAGAACACGGTGCTTCTTGGTATGGGAAGTAGGGAAATGGTTTGAATAATCATGGTCACGTTCACACAATGCAAAGTTATGCAGTCATTAAAAGGAAGCAATTTAGGTTTACACCAGTTGATTTAAGGGAATGTCTGCAAGTACCGCTTTTGGGTGGAAAAAGAATAGTGCAGTAAATATATAAAAAATAAAAAAAGAAGATCCAGTTGTTTTAAAACAGTTAAAACAAACCCTTCTCTCTATATGAATGTTGTATATGTATAAATATATGAGCATGGAAAATTATGGAATGATACCTATATGGTTGTTACCGGGATATATACCTGGTGTGGGGTGGGTATTGGGAATAAGGAAGAGAAGGAAATATTAGAGACAAGTGAAAAAGGAAAAGAACCAAACGAAAAATTCCCCACAATAAAATAAAAATAGTGGTCATCATCCCCTACCAAATAGTATTCCATTTTTCAAGAAATTGAGGAGATAGTAGATTACACAGACTCTCTTAGTTTCTCAGCTGATATGCTAAATATTACACCATGGATTGGTTTCAACGTCAGGAATTTATTGACTCACAGCTTTGGAGGCTAGAAAGTTTAATTCCTCCTACACCCCATCCCAGGTTGGCAGCATTCTGGCAGGCTGGCAATCCTTGGGTTCTTTGGCTTTCCCATCACATGGCAATGACCTTTACTTTCTCTTCCAGGTTTCTGATAACCTCCAGCTTTCCCCTCTGACCTTCTAATCCATGTTCAATTTCCTTGCTCATAAGGACTTCAGCCATATTGGATTAAGGCCCATCATCATTCAATTTGGGCACACCTTAAATAATGACATTAAATAATAATAACATCTTCACAGGTCCTATTTACAAATGGGTTCACACCCACAGTAATGAGATTAAGATTAAAAGCATGTTTTACATTGGGGTACATAATTTAACCTACCAAACTGATTTAAATAGGTTTTCTTACTATAGATCTTCTCAGAACCTTTATTATGTTAAATATATGCTTTGAATCTCTGAAAGAAGGATGTACTATATAGAATACATTTGCGTGGTGCACATATATCACCTCTTTAAACAGTATTTTGCTAATAATTTTGATAAATACTTTTTAGTCGTTTTTAATGTGAATATGTCAATATTGTCCTTTGTTTGATGAATTACCATGACTCTCTGGTCGTTTCTCACTATTCAATAGGTAATTAAAGTACCTTATCATATTGCTTACCATTTCTAAATCTTCCAGTTGTTTGAACATGATTCTGTAGGCATTTACCGTTCATATCGTGAATATCCTATTGGTTTGGTGAATTCTGGATATCACGGCATTGATAAATCCTCTGTAAAATATTACTTATACATTCTTGTTGTTAATAGATTTTCGAGATTTTATGTCTGTATTTTCTTTCCTCTACATCATTCCCCTACAGTTTTCAAGGATCACCATGACTGTATTAAATGGATGATTTTTTTTTTAGACACCAAATAACACTTCCCTTTCCTTAGCTCAAGCTTGTACAAGCTGGCAGTTTAATCCAGACACAGTATAATCTTTTAAAGTTAGAGCTTAGACACTGTTGGAAGAAAACGATTCATGTCGAAAGACAGACTTCTAAAAGAAAACCTCTGACTACAAGTATTTCTCTCTTTTGCCAAATATTGTCAGCTTAGGAAAGGTATGCAAGCATTTTGATAACTGAGGTGTTTTCAAGGACTCAAAAGAGAATTGAGTAATTGCTCACTTAACAGGCATTGATTGACATAATTTCACCAGCAAACTAGTAGTGAAAATATTGTGATCAGTATTTCAGATTCTGAATGCAAAATTCCAAATACTATGGAATCAAAATTTCCAGAAATTTTGGAACCCAGTTAGTTGAAACAGCCACCAGGTAGAATATTGCTAAATACTAGGGCAAAGGGAAAAGAGAATGTAATGACTCTCAAGGTTTCCAGTCTGGCAAGAATCTGAATATATCGCCTTTGCTCACATTTCGCAGGCCAAAGAAAGTCACATATCCACATCTAATTCAAATTAGTGGAGAAATGCAATCAACCTGTGCCCAGAAAGAGAACTAATTTTGTGAAGAGCTTTACCACCAAACCTTTGACTGGCCATTCAGTCTAAACCTGAACAAATTCCATTTGTGCTGTGGCTAATTGGTATACTCACACTCAGAAATCATGTATTCATAAAGTTACATTATACCTTACAATACCTCTCAGAAGTAAAACTATTGATCTATAATCAGAGGCCAAAATCTGAGTAGCCTGTCCAATATATAATTGTATTTTATTTATTTGGGCTGATTATTCTGCAGGTTCTTACCAGTATTTGTGTGTGTGTAATTTCTAAACTAATTCAATTTTAGACATTTATGTCTGTTAATCACAAATGGTGTTTATTGTGGAAAGAAAAAGAGGAAGACCTAGTCATCAAATATCCTTTGAGTAATTTTTGATGATATCCTAAGAGCTGGGCAATGGCCAAATCATTGAGGATAAGAAAGTAGAGTGACAAAATGGTAAGAAGAGAATACTTAGAACATATTTCTAGTCTTTATAAATCATAAATTTACATATATATAAATTATTTTATTCAAACTGAATTTATTTCTATTTTATTTTTTAGCTCTATTTTACTTTATTGCATTGGACTATAGCATTCAAAATGTTCTAAATGAATATGCTTGGAAATTACACTAGAATATTATAAAATTAAACATTTAGACAATGCTATGTTCAAATATAGAAATTAGTGAACATATATTTTAAAGCTTCTTTCATCAGCCATGTTTAATTTCTTAAAAGTAGAAAGGTAGACGTAAAATTTTAGGAAGTGTAAAACCTTAAATTCTCGTAACTTAAAGCCTAATTCCTCACAAGATATTTTTTGAGAATTTCAAATACCATTTTAGGGACACTTAGGGAACAATTTTCATTTGGGTCTGTCCTTTGGCCTCCTTTCTCTAAATGAGGTGTCATAAATCCAGAGATCAGCTTTCCAGTCTTTTCAGTCTTAAGTTCTTCAGGAAATATCTGATAACTTCTTTTTAACTCACTATTACCCATTAAAATGCTTACTCTCAAGATTTTCAGTCACCTTGAGTGGTATAATGAGAAAAGCCAAAGGAAAGTTAATTTTAATCAAGCATCTGCAATATAAGGAGAATTTTATAAATCAATGTAAATTGTTTTTATTTTGTTTTGTTTTTCTTTTTCTTTTGGAAATTACAGTAATGTGAAAAAAGTAATTTCTAACCAATTTGAAAATGCTTAATATCGAATAAAAGGGGAAGGTTACCAGAATTCTAAAGGCAGAACAATGATACTCATTGTGGGGTACTTGATTTTTGTTTTTCTTTTTCTTTTGGAAATTACAGTAGTGTGAAAAAAGTAACTTCTAACCAATTTGAAAATGCTACTATCAAGTAAAAGGGGAAGGTTACCAAAGTTCTAAAGGCAGAACAATAATGCTCATTGTGGGGTACTTGGTTTTTGAGTCCAAATTTGGACATCTTCAGTTTCATCTCTTCTGTTTCTAGACTGTAGATTGTATTGGGTTAATACTACCTATTGATGGAAAAAAGGGAGGAGATATTTGCTCTGTGTCTATACTTTGAAACTGCTGTGATCGTGAGCTGAATTTGACCCTGTGTGTCCCTGAAAGTCATACCCAGCTTCTCTTTGATGCTCAATTCAAGAGTTCTCCAACTTTTCCTCCTATTTTTACATGTAGATCACCAAATTCTTTGCACTCCTATTTTGCAGCATGACACCTAATTGTTTAAACGATCTTAAAATATGCTTGTATCATTTTTTGTTGAAACCAACCCTGCAGAATTAGTATTTGTCTCCATTTTAAAAGTGAGAAAACCAAAAATCAAAGGCGTGTAATGATTTGCCCAAGGAGAGTTAACATTTCAACCAGAGTCTCTCTTCTTTCAAAATCTTTGTTTTCTACTACACCATGCTGCCTCCATAAAAATAGAACAATCTGTATAGATCATTGTTGCCACATGCTCTAGACTCTTTATGAGAAGTTTCTCATTAATCTTCATAACATAATATAGCAAGAATTTTGTCCATTTAGCAGCTAGAAAACGTAGGACTCAGAGATGGGACTATTTTTACCATATTAGCAAAAGAAGTTGTTGCATTGGTTTATACAAAATCTGCTTTTAAAAAGTATGATTTTCCGCAACTTCAATAATTGTTTATTATTAATACCATGATTTGGAACAAGTACTCAGTAAAGCTCATTTGTTTTTGTGGTCTAAACACCTATATTGACAACGCTTTGTGGCCTAAACCTATATTGACAACCCTTTAAAAAGATTTTTGTCTCTGGTATTGCTAAGCATACTTCTTTTCCAAAAGCCCAGAATTTCATTGAAGAATGTAATTAATGAAATGAAGAAAATGCACTCAATAATTTTTTAAAAAATTGAATAGTATTTCATCTAGAACGATGTCATTAAATATAACTTTGATTTTTTTTCCTTTCAGTTGAACAGTAACAAACACAAGCCAGGTTTATTATTCCACTTTTGAACATTTCGGTAAGATGTAGCAATTCAGATAATGAAAACATAGCACTTTATTACAGTGATAATATTTGTTCTACTTTAACTCCTTTTCTTCTTGTGCTGCAGAACTAATAAAAGTGAATTGTGAAATGAGTATGTTTTAAGAGTTCATGCTGACCAACTACCCCACCTAAATAAAACAGAAGATCAGAACCTCACTGTTCACACCCTTCATGCACTAACACCCTCCCACCTTAGTCAATAGCCACATTCTGACTGATTGGCTGAATACAGCCTGTGACCAGTTGACCAAATGCAGAGAGCTGTGGCAGCCCTGATTCTGGAGCATATGTCTTTGATTCCAGCTTTTGTAGGAAGTGGTGTTTCAAAGGCAAAATTGTCAGCAAGTTTTAGAATACAGCCCACCCACAAGGCAGTTGTGGAACTGATGGCAGTTGATTATTTTCATCTCATTTTTTCCACTCATCTTTCTACTCACAAGATGATAAGGGCTGTGTTTTGTGTATCACTCAAGTGTGTACTCCTTGTATGGCTACTTCATTTTTATCTGGCCCCGTTGGTTTCCCTGTGAATAGAACTGGGGACAGATAGTTTTCCTAGAGGTTATGAAGATATAACTTCTGTAAGAGGCTGGAATGGAACATAAGCCAGTAAGGGATGATGTGAGTCTGCAAAAGTAAGGAATAACTTTAGGCTACAATTAGTACAAACTATTTATGTAGCTTTAACAAATAACAGTTAATTTTTTCACAAACAAGAAGCTTAGAGGTAGACAATTTTTGGCATTGGTTTCTTAGTGCATAGGTGTCAGGGTGCTAGAAGAGTCTCTCAAAGTCTCTTGACCTTCCCTTCATTGTCACAAGATGGCTGCCATAGCTCCATGCATTGTATATGCATTCAACACAAAAGTAAGGCAGGTAGTGGTGGCCTTTGTCACTTCCGGCCCTTTCTTCCAAGATGCCAAAGGTATCCTAGAGCCCCTAGAAGACTTCTACTTCATCTTGTTTCCAGGAATGTGTCACTCTTAGCTATAAGGCAGTCTTGGAAAGCTGGTATTTAGCTTTTTTAATCTCTGTGATGAAGGCAGAGGGTTGGAAGTAAATGTTGGGTTACCTAATTATATGGGCTTTTACACTGTTTTCTGACTGTTCCCCATCTTCTAATACCCTTATACCATTTAAGTGCTTTCCTCCTTCCCTATAGTGAAACTCTAGAAACAAATTTTCAGCCTCCCTTAGAATTAGGTCTCAGTCATATGAACTAGACACACTGTGTGAATCTCTAGTTGTGAAGTTAGGTCCTGAAGGAAGGTGGCTTCATGTGAAATCCATTTCTTTGGGAAGAGTTGTGGCAGAGGCATCTGATTTGGGAGGCACTGGTGACTGCAAAGCTTAGTTCCTGGAACAAAAGTGGCTTTGGAAGGAAACAACAGGAGCAATGGTGATGTTTCTCTCGTGTTCAGAGAGCAGAAGCAGTGGCTGTGGACCTCTTATCAATATAGTTTTCAACATGTCTTTAGGCATTGTTCCTGAAAGCTAACCCCTAGCCCATTTCCCAGACTATTCTGTGAACCATCTGTCATTGTTTTCTAGGGCTGCAGCAGCAACATCCTACAAACTGGGTGGCTTAAAACAATAGAAATTTATTGTCTCACAGTTTTAGAGCTAGAAGTCCAAAACCAACGTGTCAGCAGGGTATGCTTCCTTTGATGTCTATAGGGAAAAATCTGTGCCTCTCTCCCAGCTTCTGCAAGTGGCTTCCCGGCCGACATTGCATTCTCTGCCTCCATTATCACATGGTGTTCCTCAGCTCTCTCTATCTGTATCCAAATGTCCTTTTCTTATTAGGGCACCGCTCATACTGTATTAAGGGTCCACCCTACTCCCATACAAACGAATTTCAACTTGCCTAGTTTCATTTATAGCAATCCTACTTCCAAATAAGTTCACATTTTTAGGTGCTAGGGATTAGAACTTCAATGTATCTTTTTAAAATGCAATTTTATCAAGATATATTTGCACACCATACAAACCATCAGAAGTATACACTCACTGGCTCCCAGTAGCATCATCGCATAGTTATGCATGTATTCCCATGAGAAATTTTAAAACATTTTCATCACTCCAGAAAATAAATCAAAATATAAAAGAAAACCCAAATCCTCCCATACCCCTTATCTTCCCCCATTATTGACCCATAGTATTGGTGTGGTATTCTTGTTGCTGTTGATAAAGGATGATGTTACTGTTAACTATAGCCCATAGTTTGCAATAGTTACATTTTCCCTATATATTCCTCTATTAATAACTCCCCATAATAGTGTTGTACATTTGTTCCAGTTCATAAAGGAAATTTTTTATATTTGTACAGTTAATCACAGACATTGGTCACCCCAAGATTTACTGTGCTATACATTCCCATATTTTAACCTCCAACTTTCCTTCTGGTAACGTGCGTAACTAAAATTCTCCTTTCTGCCACATTCAAACAACATTCAGCACTGTTAATTATTCTCACAATAACGTGCTACCATCACCTCTGTCCATTTCCAAACATTTAAGTTCACCCTAAACATTCTGCACATATTGAGCAACTACTTCCCATTCTTTAGCCCTATTCTATCTCCTGATAACCTATATTCTATTTTTTATGTATGTGAGTTTTCATATTATAATTATTTCATGTCAGTGGCATCATAGAATATATGTCTTTTTCTGTCTGACTTATTTCACTTAACATAAAGTCTTCAAGGTTCATCCATGTTGTCATGTGCTTCAGGACCTCATTCCTTCTTTCTGCTAAATAATATTCCACCAGATGTATTTGTCACATTTGGCTTATCCATTTAGTGGACACTTATATTGTTTCCATCTTTTGATAATTATGAGTAACGCCACTGTGACCATCAGTGTGTAAATGTTTGTTCTTGTCCCTGCTTTCAGATTTTCTGGGTATATCCCAAGTAGTGATATTGTTAGGCCATATGGCAACTCTACAATGGGCTTCCTGAGAAATTGCCAAAACATCCTCCACAGTGGCTGTACCATTTTACATTCCCACAAGCAGAGAATCAGTATTTTAATTTCTCCACATCCTTTCCAACAGTTGTAGCTTCGAGTTTGTCTAATTTAGTGGCCATTTTTATAGGTGTGAGATGGTATCTCATTGTGCTTTTTTTTTCCCCTCGCATGGGAAGGCACCGGGAATCGAACCTGGGTCTCTGGCATGGCAAGCAAGAACTCTGCCTGCTGAGCCACCATGGCCCCCCTCATTGTGCTTTTGATTTGCATTTCCTTAATAGCTAGTGAAACTGAGCATCCTTTCATGTGCTTTTAGCCATTTATATTTCATCTTGGGAGGAAATTTCCTCTATTCATATCTTTTACCCATTTTAAATTGTGTTGTCTTTTTATTGTTGAGTTGTAGGATTTCTTTGTATGTATTCTGGATATCAAATCTTTATTAGTTAAGTGGTTTCCAAGTATTTTCTGCCATTGAGTCAGTTGTCTTTTTACCCTTTTGACAGTGTCCTTTGAACCACAGAAGTATTCAATTTTGAGGAGTTCCTATTATTTAATTTTTTTTTCATTGGTTGTGTTTGGGTGTAAAGTTTCAGAAACTACTGCCTATCATTAGATCTTGAATAGTTTCCCTGCATTTTCTTCTAGGAATTTTATGATACTGGTTGTTATATTTAGGTCTTTGATCCATTTTGAGTAAATTTTTGTACAGGGTATAAGATGGGGGTCCTCTTTCAGTGTTTCGGTTATGAATATCCAGTTCTCCTAACACCATTTGTTGAAGAGATTATTCTGTCCCAGTTGAGTGGACTTGGGAGACTTGTCAAAAATCAGTTGACACTCTTGCCTCTGGCATTTATTTCCTTCTAAAATTGAGGTAAAAAAAATCAGTTGACATAAATCTGAGGGTCTATTTCTGAACTCTCAATTAGATTCCATTGATTGATATATCTACATTTATGCCAGTGCCATGCTGTTTTGACCACTGTGACATTATAATATGCTTTAAAGTCAGGAAGTATGAGAGCTCTGACTTCATTCTTCTTTGTCAAGATTTTTTGGCTATTTCAGGTCCCTTACTCTACCAAATAATATTGACAATTAGTTTCTCCATTTCTGCAAAGTAGTCTGTTAGAATTTTGATTGGTATTGCATTGACTCTGTAGATCAATTTGGGTAGAATTAACATCTTAATGACATTTACCATTCCAATCCATGAACACAGAATGATTTTCCATTTATTCAGGTCTTCTTTGATTTCTTTTAGTTTTTAGTTTTCTAAAATTTGATTTCTTTTAGTTTTCTATGTGCAGATCTGTTACTGTATCCTTGGTTAAGTTTATTACTAAATCCTTAATCCTTTCAGTTGCTATTGTTATGGAATTTTTTTCTTGATTACCTCCTCAGATAGCTCATTGCTAGTGTATAGAACCACCAGTGATTTTTGCATGTTGATCTTGTATCCTGCCACTTGCAGAACTTATTAGCTGAAGTAGCTTTGTTGTCATCTTTACAGGATTTTCTAAATATAGGATCATGCCATCTGCAAATAGTGACCAGTTTTAATTCTTCCTTTCTAATTTGGGATCCCTTTTATTTCTTTTTCTTGTCTAATTGCTCTAGCTAGCTCTCGCTCTAGCTAGCACTTCTATCACAATGCTAAATAGCAATGGTGATAGTGGATATTGTCTTATTCCCAATCGTAGAGGGAACCGTTTCAATCTCTCACCATTGAGTATGATGTTATAGTGGGTTTTCATATATGCCCTTTATCATGTTAAGGAAGTTTCCTTGATTTCTACATTTTGTAGTTTTTTATCATGAAAGAATTGAATTTTATCACATGCCTTTTTTGAGTCAATCAAGATGTTCCTGTGTTTTTTCCCTTTTGATTTGTTAATGTGGTATATTACATTATTTGATTTTCTTCTGTTGAACCACTTTTGCATACCTGGAATAAAACCCACTTGGGCATGGTGTATAGTTCCTTTAATATGCAGTTGGATTTGATTTGCAAGTATTTCATTGAGAATTTTTGCATCTACATTCATTAGAGAGAGTGGTCAGAAATTTTCTTATATATCTTTATCCTGCTTTGGTATTAGGGTAATATGTGTATCATAGAATCAGTTAGGTAGTGTCCTCTCTTCTTCAGTTTTTTGGGAGAGTTTTAGCATAAATGGTTTGAATTCTTCTTGGAATGTGTGGTAAAATTCACCTGTGAAGCCATCTGGTTGTGGGCTCTTCTTTGTTGGTAGTTTTTTGATGACTGATTCAATCTCTTTAATCGTGATTGGTTTTTTTAGGTCTTCTATTTCTTCTCGAGTCAGTGTAGGTTGTTCAGGTGTTTCCAGGAAATTGTCCATTTCATTTAAATAGTCTAGTTATTGGCATACCACTGTTCATAGTAATCTCTTTTGATTCTTTTTATTTATTCAGGGTCTGTGGTAATGTCCACTTCTTGTATTTGATTTTATTTATTTGCAGCTTTTCTCTTTTTGTCTTTGTCAGTCTGGCTAGGGGGTTATCAATCTGAAAGGACCCATTTTTTTTGTTTTATTGTTTCTCTTTATGGTTTTTAATTCTCCATTTCATTAATTTTCTGTTCTAATCTTTGTTATTTCTTTCCTTCTGCTTACTCTAGCATTAATTTGCTTTTCTTTCTCCAGTTTCTCCAGATGTTCAATTAGGTCATTGGTTTTAGCTCTTTCTCCCCCCCCCCCCCCAATGGGCAGGCACTGGGAATTGAACCTGGGTCTCTGGCATGGCAGGCGATAATTCTGCCACTGAGCCTCTGTCACACTGCCCTCTTTCCAGCAAAGGATAGCTTTGCTGGATAATGAATTCTTGACTGGCAATTTTTCTCTTTCAGAATCTTATATATATCATACCACTGCCTTCTTGCCTCCATGGTTTCTGGTGAGAGGTCAGCATTGTCTTATGTGGCTTCCCTCTTATGTGGTGAATCTCTTTTCTCTTGCTGCCTTCAGGACGCTCTCCTCCTCTTCAGCATTTGAGAATCAGTTTAGTATGTGTCTTGGAGTGGTTTTATTTGAATTTATTCTGTTTGGAGTTCATTGGGCTTCTTTGATGTGCATTTTTATGTCTTTTGTAAGGGTTGAGAAGTTTTCCTCAATTATCTCCTCAAATAATCTTCCTAGCCCTTTGTGCTTATGTTCTCCTTCTGAGGCACCAACAATTCTTATATTTGTGTGCTTCATGTTGTCAGTCATTTCCTGGAGATCAAATTCAATGTTTCCATGTTTTTCACCACTTGTTCTTTTGTGCTTTCTAATTCAGTTGCCCTCTCCTCTAGTTCACATATTCTTTCTTCTGCCTCTTCAAAGCTGCTGTTGTGGGTCTCTAGTATATTTTTAATTTTATCTACAGTATCTTTCATTTCTGTAAGATCTGCTGTTTTCCTGTTTATGCTTTCAAATTTTTCTTTATGCTCTTCTAGTGTCTTCATGATATCTTTTATGTCTTTAGCCAACCCACTGAAGTTATTTCTATGAACACCTTTGATTAATTGATCCAAATTCTGTGTCTCTTCCGGTTTTTTTAATTTGGTCATTTGGCCTGGCCATATCTTCTTGCGTCTTCATAGGCTTAGTGATTGTTTTTGTGGATTTCTATGCATTGGATTTTCTTGATAAGGTTATTTTTGAAAGTTGATTTCCCTCGTTTGTCTAAGATTTTGTAGTTGCTTGGGTTTGTATTGAAGTTCTCCTTTGGCACTTGGTTTGTCAGTAATTCCCAGCTAATGAAAGGCTGGGGCCTCATGCAGGAGGTGGAAGTCTAATTGAAGATCTTCTAAAGGCTGGGCAGAAAGGCAGTTTTCAAGAGTGTACTTTCTCTGTCTTCCCAGCAGATGGCACTCTTGGGCCAGCTCATCCCTTTAGTTGCACTTCTCACAGACTGCAGCATCCGGCTAGAGAGACTACTGACTGGTAGAAAATTGAGTTAAGTCCAGAGGTCTCTATGTACATTGAAAGCCACCAACACTAGAAGTTGGGGTTGGGCATTGTTTACTTCAGCAGAGAATCTCCTTCTGGGCACAATGGGTCTGGTGATTCCCAGGCTCCCATGTGATATGTGTGACCTTTGGCTGTGGACTGAGAGTTTCAACCTCCCCTACCCACAGTCAGCCCAAGAATGCTTAGTGCTGTAGTGCAGCTCGCTTCTTCATCCCCACCTCTCCACCCGTGCATTCCATGTGTGCTCTGGGCTCCCATGGAGAAAAGATAGATGTAGCAGGACCTAGAGTGTCTCTTTCGCCAGCCAACTTTCAAATGGGCTCTGCTTTGTGACACCCCCTTGTCCCCAGTGGAGGGCCCCCAATATCCCCCTAAACCAGGTGCCCATAGTGGCCTGCCGTGGTGATGTGTGGTAGGCACCACCGCAAGGTCTCTGTGTGTAAGTCAACCAAGCCTGTTGTTTTTGGGGCTCCAATACGGGAGCTTCCAGCTGTGGAGTTGAGAGGGAAGATCTCTCCAGCTGGCTGTGGAGGTGGGAGTGCGAGAACATGCCAGTTCTTTGGCACTTGCTCTGGCCTGCACGTAGCCAGATGTAGTCATGATTGAATAAACTCACCCTGTCTTCTCAATCGTAATTTCTCCACTTTTTATCCACATCCTCTCTGTGTAGGGCAGAATTTCCTCTATTGTCACTGGTACCCTGGAATTGCTGTCCCAGTTGTTTATTGTAATTTCTCTAGTTCTTCTATGGTGAAGGAGTAAATTCTGCCTAATTTATTCTGCCATCTTCTTGGAACTTGCTGTATTTTTTTTAAGGGAGTCTAATCTGGTACCAGTACAGGAGATAAACTAGAAGGCAGAAACTAGAGCCAAGGAAGCCAAGTTAGTATGTTCTTGTATTAATCTAGATCTGATGTAACTAGGTCTGAACTAAAATGTTTGTATTAATCAGGAAAAAAAATAGAACTAGCATATGTAGAGAACAATTAAGTGTTAAAAGTGCAATGGGAGGGCAGGCCATGGAGAGTTCTCGCCTGCTATACCGGAGACCTGGGTTCAATTCCTAGTACCTGCCCATACAAAAAAAAAAAAAAAAATTCAATGGGAATCTCAAAGAGAGATTTTTGATGGCTCAGATTAATTGACAGGGTCACTTTGTAGAGAAGTAAAATAGCTGATCTATAAAGGGCCCGTGATTTTTAATATATGAATGGGGGAGAGAGAAGGTCATTCCAAGTAGCAGAGATAATATGGGAAAAGCCATGAAGAAAGGACTGAATATGCCTGACACAGACAGGAAAATATCTGACCTCACTGAAACTGAAAATGTATTTGGAAGAGTAAAGGAAAATGTGTTTGGAAAAGGAACACATTAGAGGAAACTTGTAAAAATTGACATACATAGAAATTGGCGCTTAATGTAGTTTATGTCTATGTCTTGGATGTTCTTGAAGAAAAAATGCCACAGATGTCTCTCGAATGGTGTGATTATACCAATATTTGAAGTGGCTTGATTAGAGGTCATATGCAGGGCTATAGAGCCTACAGTATATATGGCCAACCAGGTGGCTGCTTTATAAATCATATGTACATTAAAAGGCCTGAGATTACTCATCACACTTGAAAAGGAGAGGTGGGGAAGAAGACAGGAATGGGAGAAAATTGAGAGAAGGAGAATGATGTTTAAGAAGATATCAAAGATCACTACAGATTTTCTTGCCTGGCAGTGCTGTAGGCATTTGGGCAGGAGAGCTGCTCTTTAGAGAATGGCCGACAGGCATTTGTCAAGGTGGATATAAAGCATGGGCTTTCTTGTCGAACAAAAGTTGATTTAAGTTTCAGATCTACCACTTACTAGCCATGACTTCATTTTATAAGTAGCGTAAGATACAAGTGCAGTTTAGTAGAAATAAGAAGTTGATCACTTCTTCAATGAGTCTACATCCCACTCAGAATTGAATCTACATTCGTGAATATCTCAAACCATATTCAGTATTTCCTGCATCACCAGCCTCATCTTTATGTAATCATGTACCATCCACTCCCCAACCCTGTGCAGATACTTCAGCCATATCAAACTACTTCTAAGACCTAGTAGATTGTGCCACATGTTCTCAGGTCTCTGTTCCTTTATTCATGTTTATTCTCTTTGCAAACGTCTCTTCTGGCAAAGCCTTACCTGGCCTCCTCACACCCATTGTATCTTACATGTACCTCAATATTAGCACTTATTACAATGTATTATAATTTCTTGTTTAGATGTCTATCTCCTTCATTAGACTGAGTTAATTGAGGGCAGAACTTTGTCACTTTGTCTTTGTGTTTCAAGTGCCTACGTACCAACATATAGCAGGATCACAATAAATGTTGAATGAATAGATGATCACTTTATGAGCTTGAGCTTGACCTTTCCATACTATGGGTAGGAAACCTTACTTATAATGCCTACTGACTTTTATGTCATGTAGCATCATAGAAACCATTCCTTGCTCCCTGTGTATAAGTTGAAGTCAGGGTATGGAAGTTACTTTTACAACTGTATCAACAACTGGCAGCACAGCTGCTATGGCATATGGGCGATACACTTCTTGTACACAAAGAAGAATGTTTTTTCTTTGTGTCTAGAAACAAGGCAAAAAATGAAAAGAATCAATTTTAATAGTAAAATAAAACGAGAGCTTAGGTGTTAAAAGTGTACTTATTTTAGAAAGCCCTTGCTAAAATGTTATGGATAATTTTCTTTCAAAATAGGAAGAAAGGGCTATCCTGGATTAGATCCAGGAATGGAAGAAGGAGAATGTCACAAATTGTACGTTGTGACAAATGTACCATAGTATTGTAAGCAGTTACCAATAAGGAAAACTGGGTGAGAAATATATGGGAACGCTGCACTGTCTTTGCAACTTTTCTGCGAATGTGAAAGTATTCCAAATAAAATTTATTTGAAAAACTAAAGAGAGGATTGGATATGCTATGGGAAAGGATAGTTAAGGGAATGAGATACCATTTTAAAACATTCTTTGCATTTCTACAGTGTTCTAGGCACTGTAAAAGTCATTTTTGTATTTACTATGATGATGAGTTCACTAAGGTTCCATGATTTCAGTTGGTATCGTATCAGAGCACAACTCTGGCACTGTTTAATCCATTTTTAGTGATAGATCCTGGAGTATACATTTTTTAAAGAACTGTACAGATATTCATCCAGTGATCAGCCAAGTTTGAAAACCACTGCTCTTACGCTTTTATATCTACTGCCTTTAAGGTTCAGAAACTATTTCTTTTACTTTGAAGTTGAAAGTAGGCTGTCGGATCACCTTTAATGTGGACCCTGAGAACTGAACAGACTCTTCCAGCCCAAGGGCAAGGCCTTGAACGCTGTAGTGAAGTTAGCAGAGCAAAGTAGAAGGAGAAATATCATAGAACTGGATCAAGTATTATACTCCACATAAAGCTCCAGCTCGAGAAGGATAATTTCTCCCTAAAAATTGTTGGTTGTCTATTACAGACTGCACACAGATATGCAATATCAATTTAAATATTTAACCACTTCTTGTCTTCTATCCCCATAGATGTTATTGATTGCAGAGATCTCTGGTCACCAGGAAATTTTCCATTAGAGAAAAACTGCAATTAGAGGCTGGTGGGGGTGAATGGATTAAGGCAGTGCATTTGGAGGTTGAGAAAACAGACAAGCAAACACTTGAAGAAACAAATAATCATGCTTCCTATTTCACTGAGAAAATAGAAGCAATTAGAAGATACTTCCACAGACTTCCACTCTGTTTCTACAGTGAGCCCATATACACTGTTTTTCCTGCTGTGTCTGTGCATGAACTGAGCATCTATCTAAAAGCCATTACAGCCATTTTTGCAGTAAATCCCAAAACATCTCACCTGCTAATTTGAGGGTGTTGCTCTACAAATCCTCCTTCTCCTTCCTGCATTGTGACTTTTTCTTCTAGGCATCCATTCAGAAGACAAACATGCTGTTATTCCCCTCATTTCAAAATACACACACACACAACACTAAACAAACAAAACCATAAAATACTTCTCTTGACTTCTTGACCATACCTCTCTCTTAACCACTACCACCGTACTCCTCTGCCTCCTCCACTTCACAGCAAGGCTCTTTAAAAGAGTTGCCTGTATAACATGCCTTGAATTCCTTTCCTCCCATTCTTTTTTTTTATTAATTAAAAAATTAACTAACACAACATTTAGAAATCATTCCATTCTGCATATACAATCAGTAATTCTTAATATCATCACATAGATGCATATTCATCGTTTCTTAGTACATTTTCATCGATTTAGAAAAAGAAATAGAAAGACAACAGAAAAAGAAATAAAACGATAATAGAGAGAAAAAAAGAAAAAAAGAAGAAAAAAAAACTGTACCTCAGATGCAGCTTCATTCAGTGTTTTAACCTAATTACATTACAATTAGGTAGTATTGTGCTGTCCATTTCTGAGTTTTTGTATCCAGTCCTGTTGCATAGTCTGTATCCCTTCAGCTCCAATTACCCATTATCTTACCCTATTTCTAACTCCTGATGGTCTCTGTTACCAATGACATATTCCAAGTTTATTCTCTAATGTCGGTTCACATCAGTGGGACCATACAGTATTTGTCCTTTAGTTTTTGGCTAGTCTCACTCAGCATAATGTTCTCCAGGTCCATCCATGTTATTACATGCTTCATAAGTTTATTCTGTCTTAAAGCTGCATAATATTCCATCGTATGTATATACCACAGTTTGTTTAGTCCTCCCATTCTTTTTTGAAAGCAGACTTCTTTCTCTGCTATTCCATCAGAACTGCTCTGTTGCTCCCAAACAGCTCCTGGTCAAGGCCACCAATGACCTTTGCATTGTTAAATCCAATGATCAGTTCTCTTTTGTCTCAACTCACTACACTTATGCAATAGTGTTTGACACAGCTGATTACTTCTTCCTCACAGAAATGGTTTCTTCACTTGGCTATCAAGACCAATATTTGCTGCTCCTTCATTGACTGTACATTCTCAGTCTCCCGATGCCTCCTCAGCAGCTAAACTTTGGAATGTGCCATGGCTCAGCATTGGAGCTCTGTTTCCTTTTATTTATACTCACTCATTGGAGAGCTCTTTCAGTATCTGAATTTTAAATTTCATCTATGTGCTGATAGTTCCTAAATTCATAAACTCTCCCCTGAAATCCGTATTACTATGTCCAACTGCCTCCTTGATATCTTCACTTAGCTATCTAATAAATGTCCAAATCAAACTGTTGATATCCCCAGAAAAATTTCCCCTGTAATTTCCCCCATTTCAGTTAATGGCCAGTCCACCATTCCAGTTTCTCAGGCTAAAAACCTAGAGTGATTTTTGACTACTCTATTTTTCTCACATCCCACATATTATCTTTTACATGTATCCCTGATAAGTCTTATCCTTTCCAATTTGACTTCCACATTGTTGAAAATGTAAATTTCATCATAGTATTTTGCTGTTAAAAATAATGGCTAAGTTCTTTAGCATAACATCCAATGTTCTGCATGACACATCGTTCTACTACCTTTCACTTCACTCTTCCCCTACCCATAAAATCCTGTGTTCCAACCATTGACATGACCTTATACCACCAGGTACTTTAGGAAGCCATGCATTTTTTCATACTATCCCTTCTCCATGATATGTATTTCTCAAGTCCCCGGCTGTGAAAGTGGAATAGACACACATGGTGATTGGCAGAACCCTCGCATTAGTTCCTTGACTTATGAGGAAAGAGAATCAAATCAGTGGACTCACTTTACAGGAAATGAGGTACAGCTATGGGCACATGCTCATGAGAGCCACTGTTTCTATCATATACCACATGACCAAGCTGCTACTAGCCTGAGGGTATGATGAAGTAATCAGCTAAAGGCACAACGGAACTGCCAGTTTGGAGATGCTACCTTGTCAGGGTAGAAAAACATCCTCAAGGACGCAGAATGCACTGTGACTTAACAGCCATTGTATTGTGCATGTTCTCAGTAGTTAGAAAGTGTGGGTCAAGGAACCAAGGGGTTTAAGTAGGAGTGGCCTCATTCACCCTCACTCCCAATTCCCCACTTTCAGAATTTGCGCTTTACGTGCTGTAAACTATGGCTTTCTCCCTCTAACTTGAGGCTCAGTGTGCCAAGACACCTCAGGCACAGAAAGCAGTCACTACATTGGCAGAAATTATTGGCTCCCATCCTCAGGAGGAAGTAGAGCTGCTGTTTCAAAATAGGGATGAAAGGATATATTTGGTACCCAAGTGCTCGACTTGTATTGCTCTTGTTACTTTTGATAGGTGGCAGCCATGACCTGAGAAGAGCATGAAAACTGGGTATCAGACTCCTCAAGAACGATGGTCTTGTCATCCCACCATATGGCCCCTTGAGAGCAGAAGAAGCGATAGGTTGAGGGTGAGGTCCATGTGGAATGGATAGTGTAGGAGGGAAATGATGTACATTGGATGGGGCCTGGAGACCAGCTTCAGGATTGGGGGCTGTGATTCATCCTGGTAATTTATACAAAGGAAGTTTTCAAAATCTTCTTACTGTGAACACAAAACAGGAAATACAGTAATGCCATGAGCATATGTTAAACACTATTTTGTCTAACCTGTGTTTCTCTCTTAATAAGTACTGGAATTTGCTCCAATTGAGGGTTTTTTGAGGAAAAAAATATTCTGATTCTAAATGAGCATAAGTAAAATAGGTGGGTTAGCCATCATGAGGTTCTGCATAGAATTACATAAAATTCTTCCTTATTACCTCAACAAATCTTAAATTTCCTTCTAAATTATTTTTGCTTTGGACACTCAGCCATATGGGTAGGTCTGGTAATTTTGTGGTGTAGGAAAAAGTGATTACTTCTGTTGATTTCTGAAGATTATTGAGAAAGGTTTACAGTTCATTTAATTAAATTTTTGGACCATGGAATGAAATGCATGACATTTGAAAACATCTAATAAGTTCTGACATCTCAAAAGTAAGAATCTCAAGTTCTTCGGCAATAGCTGTCGCTCCGTTTTGGATAGGTAACATAATTCTAATGATCTATCTTTGATAACCAGTATTACCAACTAGGTCTAATGAATAAATTTCACTTTTAAAGAGACTGATTTGCATGCTGCAGTCCTATACCCACTTACTTTCTTCAGGTGTGCAACATTTTGATTCTTTCTTCCAATGATGGTGAAGTGGTATCATTAGTTTTCTGATGTTTTATTTCTCTTTTGCAGAGAATACTTGAACAATTATAAATATATCCAAATTCTCCACTCAGCTCTTAGTTTGTGATATTGTGTTGCCTGAAACACTATTAGTATGTTTTTGTTTGATGACACAGAATTTATTTGTAGACAGATGTTTATGGGTTCAATACCATACTATTTGTTAAGTAAAACAGCATCTCTGTGACAAAAAAAAAATCAAATTGATGCCACAGAGACAAAGCCATATATTGATTGACTGAATATGTCATTGTTAAAATAATTGGTTCAATATTAGTAAGCGTGATATTTATAAGGATTTGATAAATGAAGAAAACCAAATAGACTGTTTAGTTGCTATATGAAAAAAGTAGAGGTATATCTTTTAAATGTGAAAAGTCAGCAAGAGCTGTTTCCAGAAGGCAGGTTATAAGAGGAGTCAGGCAGCCTAGATTCTAGTCTAGATTCTGTAATTAAGAAAATAAACTGAGTAATTAAGAAAGTTATTTCTCTGGGACTTGATAATAATAAGCATAATTGTGTTTCAAATGCCTTCTATCCTCTCATGTTATATTCCAAGCAGGTTCTTTGAGGATAGGCATTATTGTAACCAGTTGAAAGATTAGGAAACTGAGGCTCAGCTAGTCACCCAGGGCCAGGATTTAAACCCAACACTTTAAAGTCCATTCTTTTTCTACTGCACTACATTCCCTTCTCATTTGTCATCTAACAATAGAAACTGTAATATCTGTTCTGCTTATTTTGTGAGAGAGAGTGTGTGTGTTTATGTATGTGAGAAAGAAAAAATGAGATAATGAAATGATTGTTGTGGAAGAGTTGTGTAAGTTGGAAAGTACTGTCCAAGTGTCATCATTACTGACTCAGAGAGCTGTTGAATTGTAATGCTTCAATAATACCATAAGAGTTCTCAAGTTATCTATTACTTTTCATCAAGTTATCTATTTCTTTGTGAGTGAAACTTTCCTCCCCTTGAAAAGAAAAATAGTAGAAGAGAAGCAACAAGGTGTTACCATAAAGTATGGTGCATTGGTTTGCTAAAGCTCCAAGAATGCAATATACCAGAAATGGAATGGCTTTTACGAAGGGGATTTATTAAGTTGCAAGTTCATGTTTCTAAGGCTATAAAAATGTCCAAACTAAGGCATCCAGAAAGAGATAATGTGCCTCAAGAAAGGCTGATGGGTGAAGAACATTTCTTTCAACTGGGAAAGCACATGGCATTGTTCGCTGGCTTTCTCACTAAGCTTCTCATTTCAAAAGGCTATCTCGGGGACATTTTCTTTCTTCAGCTCCAAAGGTCTGTGTCTGTGTGACTCTGAAGCTTTTTCCAGAATGGTTCCCTCTTAAAGACTACAGTAAGTGACCCCAGCTTGAATAGATGGAGATGCATCTCCATGGAAACCACCTAATCAACAGGTCGCAACCACAATACTGAATCAGGATTAAAAAATGTGGCTTTACTGGGGTACACAACAGTTTCAAACCAGCACATTCTACACTCTGAACCCCAAAGAGGCATTTTCTTTCCATATGCAAAATACATTCATTCTATTACAATATCATAAAGGCTAAAACCATTTTAGTAACAATACAAATACAATACAAAGTCAGAAACAGTACAGCATCTCATCAAAGTCAACTACAGGCATGGTCTGTCCTAAGGCAAAATTCTCCTCTGGCTCTGGACCTATAAAACTCAGAACAAGTCATCTGCTGCCAACACACAAAGGATGGACAGTCATAGGATACACATTTCCATTACCATAAGGAGAAACTGGAAGAAACACAGGGGTCACTGGACTCAATTCCGAAAACCTGCAGGGCATATTCCATTACATTTCAATGTTTGATAGTTATTTATCCTCATTACTTTAGAAAGCAGCAGTCCCACCCTTTCCACAGGCCTACTCAGGGGTCCTGCTCTCTCCAAATGCTAGGGTGAGTTTTCCAAACAGAGTCTCATTGGTGGGACCAACTTTTTCTCAACTACACCCTCTCCAAATATCATGGCAGCACCCAGGATCTCTGCCATCTCCTGAGCACACACTCAACCCCTCCAGAAAAATGGAGTGGCAGTCAGGCTACCCCCAATTCCCAAGGAATGTGCTCCACCCTCTTGGAAGCCTGGGGCTTGGTAACTCTTCCAGGCCTGCCCTCTAGTATTGGGGCAAACTCGCCCTCTCCATGTGTATGGGTGGGTCCACTCTCCTGGCCCAAAGGTTCTTGGCTTCAGACCTCAGTTTCCAGGGTTCTGCCTTTGAAGTTATTTTTCCTTCAGTTTGTCCCTTTTCTGTCCCTTTTAGTTCAAACACACAGTGGTTCTGTTTATACAGTAAAACAACATTCTTGTTGTTGTTTTTTTTTTGTAGTATGGAGGGATCATAACTATCAGACGGTAGAACTTTCCACAAATCCTTCCTGGATAACACCATCTCCAACCTTGACTTTTTCTGAAACGACTGATGTTTTCTGTGTTTGGTTAAATTCCCATGTGGGGCACTATTCTCTGAGTTCTCCCTTTCTGGAAGAGAGACCATAAATTTCTGGTTTCCTTATACTCCAGAGTTCAGTTCTCAGCTTATCTCTTCCTGTCATATTTCACTGTAAGCTGTGAAGAGAGACCAGGCTTGCATTTTCCACATTTAGTTTGGAGCTCTCTTCAGTTAAGTACCACAGCTCACCATTTTTAAATTTGAACTTTCAATGAAAATCAGGACACCATTTGCCTAATTCTCTGCCACTTGAATATAAGAATTTCCTTCCTTCCAGTTTGCAATAACACATTCATCATTTCTGTCTAAGTCCATATCAGAACTCTCTTTAGAGTCCACATTTCTGCCAACAGTCTCTTCAAAGCATTCTAGGCCTTCTCTATCAAGATCCTCACAACTCTTCCAGAATCTTCCCCTTATCCATTTAAAAAGCCTTCCAACATGTTTAGTATTTGCAAACTGCAGCACCCCACTTCTCTGGTACCAAAATCTGCACTGGTATGTTAAAGCTGCTGGAATGCAATATACCAGAAATTGAAAGGCTTTTAAGAAGACAATTTATTAAGTGGCAAGTTTACAGTTCTAAGGCTATAAAAATGTCCAAACTCAGGAATCCAGATAAAGATACCTTGGCGCAAGAAAGGCCAATGGATCCGGAACACCTCTGTCAGCTGGGAAAGCACATGGCAATATCTGTTTGTATTCTCTCCAAGCCTCTCGTTTCAAAAGGTTTCCCCAGGGGTGTTTTCTTTCTTCATCTCCAAAGATCTGTGGCTGTGTGGTCTCTGAAGCTTTTTCCAGAATGGTTTCCTCTTAAAAGGATTCTAGTAAGTGACCCCACCTTGAATGGGTGATGATACATCTCAATGGAAATCACCTAATCAACAGGTCCCGCCTACAATACTGAATCAGGGTTAAACAAGGTGGCATTTCTGGGGTACACAACAATTTCAAACCAGCACATATGGCAAGTAAAGATATTTATTCAGAGGTCTTACCTGTTGTTGCAGTGACTGGAGGTGCAAATGATTTCAGGAGACCTGGAGGTGTAGAAAAGAGATTGGAGGTCAGAAGTATATGAATTCATTTTTTGTGGTTAAAAAAAATGTACCTTGCATTGTTTGGTCATAAAAACATTCACTGAAACCTCAAAGGCTCTGGGTAGGTCTGGCCTTCAGGTGCCCTTTGAGAGCTCTGTTATTATCACCATTTTATAGATGAGAACAATCAAGTTTTATGGCAATAAGCAATTTGCCCCAAAATACCAAGTAGCATTGACAGGCTATGGACTCGGGTCTGCCTGATTCCAAAGCCTCCCTTCTAATTACTAGCCTACACTGCAGGACTGTGTGCCATTATTGAGCATGAAGTGAGCCCAAGAAGCAGCAGCTCATTGTGTAATTGTTGAAACATTTAAATGTAGAACTGAGGTTTACTTTTGCTCTCTTGGGATTCACATGTCCTTCACGCGTGCATCTTGTTTATCTTAGGAAAGAACATTCCTCGTCTTTTTGCATGAAACAATATCAAGTTTTGAGGATTGAAACTCTTCAGTCTGGGCAAAGGAAAGTCCTCTGTTCAACAAATATGCATCATCCACCTACTGCCTGCCAAGCACTGCAATATGTATTAGGATCACACATAGAAGTAAGAAAATCATTGAAATATGACATTCCTATAATAATGATATGTACTAAGTACTGTAAGAAGACAGTGAAGCAAGGGACTACTTTACTTAACTTTAATACATTTGAGTTCTGTCTTTAAGCACCAATGCTACTATATAATCCTGGAGCTTTCTAATTAGCCAAAAAACCTTATTTGTTCAACACCCTTATTTTTATAAGTGTGTAGAAATAAAATAGTAAGAAACTATTTCCAGTATTTCAAAATTCCAATGAATATTGTAAACTTTCCCATGATAAAGCTGAACAAACGAACCAGAATGTCAAATGTCTGCCTTGTGGCTGATTTACATCCAAGCAGAATCGGAATGAACACCTGATTGGCTCTTGATGACATCACAGGAATTTCGGGTTGTGTGATTGGTGCAACAATCATGGGTAAAAGAGCTCCATGTGAGGTAATCACAATACTCAAATTAAACTTGCCCAGTGTGTGACTAATCTTGGACTTGAGCACAGATTAATGACCATATTTAAATGATTGGTATCAGTGAGTAGTACATAAGTTTCTGCAGGCTTGCATGACTTTATAGCTTATCACAAACATGACAGTGATTTATGTGATTTCATAATATTATTATAAAACCTTCATAATTATGGATTGTTGGTTATAATCTGAATCAACAGTGAACCTGGAAAATAGTAATAATACAGATGGCTATGAATAATAATTTACTAAATGCATTTTAGTAAATCATAATGTTTAGTACAGATGGCAGTAAATTATGATTTATAAATTCAGTTTAGCTGGAAAAATAGTTTTAATGCAGGTTCTAGGGAAGAAACAAACATTATAAAAGATGATTTGAAGGTTGACAGCCATGGGATTGGCTAATTTGCAGTCCCAGATTTACCTTTCTGCCTGGCTCCTGCTTTTCTTCTGAATAACTCTGGAATTCATTTAAAAGTCATCTGAAGTCTTATATATAATGGGGGAAATTAATTGATGTCCTTTTCTTATGAGTCGTCATTGTAGTGTATGTTTCTGTGAATCAAGTAAAGGTTTCTTTCTTCATCACAAAAACATTGGTATGCAGACAGCATTTCTTGAAGACTAATTGATATATTCTTCTCCACAGAAACCAATGTGAAAGATCAGTGTCTATTTTAATAACAATTTCATTGTGCTATGCAGAAGTACCAAAGCCATGGTGACTGGACTTGCTTCGTGAGTATCTGATTCCCATATATATTTTTCAAAGGTGTAAGTCCCACTGGAATTTCCCATAGGCCCAGTGTCAAATGTTCTTACATGTATTAGCAATTTATCTGTATATATTATTTGGTTTCTTTGATAGAATGCAGAATATACCATCCTATCTTGGTTTTGTGTACAAAGAAAGCCTGAGTGATACCGATTTCCTAGCTCATGAAGTGTATATATGTGTCATATACCCTATCTGTTTTGTATGGCTATGCAATAGTAGGTGAAGTGGGCATTTGGAAATTATTTGCTGAATTTGGTTTAATTTGGATGGTTCTGATGAAGAAAACCTGTTGTTGAATCTATTGGGAAATTGAGGTAAAGTAAACTTTTCTGATGAATTGTGTAGACTGGCCATATTGTTTTTCCACACATGCTCTTTAAATGTAATCTATTTTCTACTAAAATTAAAAGGGCTTTTGTTGAATGAAAACCAAAGTACATCATGACATGGCTGTAAGAAAGCACTGAAAACAGCACTACATTTTTTGAAATTGTGGTAAAACACCCATAATATAAAGTTTACCATTGTACTCATTTTACAGTATATATAATTCATTGGCTTTCAGTACATTCATAATGTTTTGCTACCATAATCACTATCTGGTTTCAGAAAATATTCAACATCCCAAGCCCGTGGCAACCGCTAATCTGCTTTCTCTCTCTATGACTTGCCTATTCTAGATATTTCATGTATATTGTATCATAGGATATGTGTTCTTTTGTGTCTGCCTTCTATCACATGGCAGTTTTCTATGTTCATCCATGTTGTTCAGTATTCATCCCTTTTCGTGGTTGCATAATATTCCATTGTATGTGTATGCCTGATTGTGTTTATCCATTCTTTAGTTAATGGGCATTTGGATTGTTTTCATCTTTTAGATCTTATGAATTGTGCTGCTGTGAACATTTATTTGTGTATACTTTTTTTGAACACATTCTTCAATTCTTCTAATAATATATCTATGAGCAGAATTGTGGGGTTATATGGTAACTGTGTTTAACTTATGCAGAACCACCCAAACTGCCTTCCTCATTGGCCACAGCATTTATGAGGGTTCCAATTTATTGAAGTCTCCAACTATTATTCTAGAACTGTTTCTTCCTTTATCCCTGTTGATTTTTGCTTCACATATTTTGGGTGCTGTTGTTACGGGTATATATTTATAACTTTTATTTTCTTGCTAGATCAACCCATTTATCAATATACAGTGCCTTTTTTTTTGGTACCAGGTTTTGACCCAAGTCTGGTCTGATGTTAGTATAGCAATTCCAGCTCTTTCTTAGTTACTATGTGAATAAACTAATTTTTCCATCCTTTTATTTTCAAACTCTTTGTAGTTTGGGATCAAAAAGGAGTTTCTTTTGGACAACATATAGTCTAAAGTATGGATAAGTTTTTCTAGTCCATTCTGGGAATCTATACTTTTTAAAAAAAAATTTGGAGAGTTTAATTCATTTGCATTTAAAATAATTATTGTTCAGGAACCACAAACTTCTGCCATTTTACTATTTTTTTTTGACATGTCATATCTTCAGTGCTCTTCAATTCAGTTCCTCTACTACTGCTTTCTGATGTGTTTCTTTTTCTTAGTGGACCATTTGATTCCTTTCTTATTTCTTTTTTTGGAATATTTAAAGTTATTTTCTTCATTGTTACCCCTTAGCTTCAATAGTATGTGAACCCTCTTGCCCTCTATGTCTTTTCTTCCCTCCATCTTATGTTGTTATTGTCCCAAATTTTATCTTTATAAATTATGTGCTTATTTAGAATATTTTTATAATTATTCTTTAATGCATTTTTCTTCTAAATCATATTGGAATTAAAAATATGAGTTACAAAACAGAATACATTTTGTCTTCCACAAATAGCTTTTGTTTCTTTGTTTTACTCTGATACTTCCCTAAAGTTCTTGCAATGAGTTACAGGCCAGAGATCTTCACCATAAAAGGGACTCTCTCTTTTATGGAAAGAGTCTATGCCATGTACACTGGGACATAGGTTTCTAACTACATTGCTTAAATGATTTTGAGACTATACCTCTGGTCTGAGTGAAAATTTCCAAAATTCTAGTGGAAAAGCTGATGGGTTCATGAGATTGCTGACTCAATACTGAGTAGAATAAGAATGAATTTAATAGGTCTGCATGGTTAGGAGGATTATGGTTTTTATTCAAAATATTGCCGGTATATTAATGTTCCATTTTCTAGATATAGGAATTCCTTTTTGTTTTTCCTTAAACTATCTGTAACTCATAACAATTTAATAGGCCATACTTTTATAAATAAAAAATGAAACATTTATCTTTCTCCCCACCTAATACCTCCAGAATTAAAAAAAAAAAATAGCTTGAGTATTCTCATTTACATAGCAATATAATTATTTGAATAGGTTAAATATGAATCTGCCCTCTTTCTTAATGAGACATAATTGAAAGTCAGTGCTTACTTACAAAGCCCTCTTAGAAAAACTGGTTCCTGAATCACAGGGTTCCCAGTCTTTCAGGTGAGTAAAAATGGTCACTTCCTGGCAGGCCTAGGAACCATTGATTTTGGAGAGACCTCAAGGGGAGAGGTCACCTAAATCTATAGATACTACAGATGAAATTTGGTGTTGAGTTATGGGCTTGGATTCCTATCCTGGAGAGGCTTTTAAAAGTTCAATCTGAAATTCCTTATAAAAACTGCCAACAAAGCAACATTTAAAAGGTCTATATGGTAATTTACCATTCTTGCTGCAGCTATGTAAATAATCAGGCATAGTCTAATAAAACAAGACTTATTTTATAATTAAGAATTATCTTTCTTTGGGATTATCTTCTAAATCAGATTATGGGTAAAAATGTGAGTTATAAACCAAAAATAAAATAATTATAATTTATTATGAATAATTATATTTGTCTATGAAATATATTTGCAAGCTGCTGTCTAGTGTCCTGTTCATTCAGCCTGAAGGGCTCACTTTAGCATCTCCTGTAGGACAAATCTACTAGCAAAACACACACTCTCAACTTTTGTTTACTTGGGAATGTCTGATTTATCATTCATTTTTTTTTTCTTTACAGCTTTTAATTATTTATTTTTATTAATTATCGCACTGGCCATAATCTCCAGTACAGTTTTTTTTAAAGATATAGAATGTTAATATAGAGAAAAAAAATAAAAGTAATAATAATAGTAAAAAAAAAAAAAAAACCTATAGCTCAGATGCAGCCTCATTCAGTGTTTTAACATGATTACTTTACAATTAGGTATTATTGTGCTGTCCATTTTTGAGTTTTTGTATCTAGTCCTGTTGCACAGTCTGTATCCCTTCAGCTCCAATTACCCATTATCTTACCCTGTTTGTAACTCCTGCTGGACTCTGTTACCAATGACATATTCCAAGTTTATTCTCGAATGTCGGTTCACATCAGTGGGACCATACAGTATTTGTCCTTTAGTTTTTGGCTAGACTCACTCAGCATAATGTTCTCTAGGTCCATCCATGTTATTACATGCTTCATAAGTTTATCCTGTCTTAAAGCTGCATAATATTCCATCGTATGTATATACCACAGTTTGTTTAGCCACTCGTCTGTTGATGGACATTTTGGCTGTTTCCATCTCTTTGCAATTGTAAATAACGCTGCTATAAACATTGGTATCATTCATTTTTAAGAATAGTTTTATTCTTAAAAATGTAGAATTCTTGGTTGTCAGTTATTCTTAAAAGATGTAGAATTCTTGGTTGTCAGTTTTTCTTTTCTTTTAGCACTTTAATTATGCCATCCAACTGCCTTCTGACCTCTGGTTTCTAATGCAAAATCAGCTGTTAATCTAATTAAAGATCTTTTTGTATGTAATGAGTCACTTTTCTCTTGATGCTTTCAAGATTCTTTCTCTTTTGCATGCAGTGGTTTGCTTATAATGTGTTTCACCGTGGATCTCCAAATTCATTGAGTTTATTGAATGTGTAGATTTTGTCTTTCATCAAAATTAGGAATGTTTTGGTCATTATTTATTCAGGTATTTTTTCTTCCCCTCTCACTCTCTTCTCCTTCTAAGACTCCCATTATTCATATGCTGTTACACTTGATGTTGTCCAACAGTTATCTTAGTCTTTGTTCATTTTTCTTATTTTTTTAAATTCTCCTTACACTGAATAATTTCAGTTGACCTATCTTCACATTCACTGTTCTTTCTGCTGTCTATTGAAATTTGTTTTTGAGCCCCTGTAGTCAAATTTCATTTTATTTGTTGTACTTTAAAATCCAGAATTTCTCTTTGGCTCCTTTTTATACCTCCTATATCTTTATAGATATTATCTATTTGTTAAAGCATTGTTCTCCAGGTTTCCTTTAGACCTTTGTTCATGACTTCCTTTAGCTCTCTAGCTCTTTGGACATTTTTATGTCAGTTGAGTTAAAGTCCTTTCCTAATAAATGCAATGTCTAGGCTTCCTTAGGGAAAGTTTATGCTACTTTTTCCCTTGTGAATGGGCCATATTTTCTTTTTTCTTTGCATAATACATCATAATATTTTGTTAAAAACTGGATATTTTGAATATTATAATGTGATAAATCTGAAATTAGATTGTCCCCTCTCCCCTGAATTTGTTGTTCTTATTCATTGTTTTTGCTAGTTTTTTAGTGTCTTTTCTAAACTATGTTTGCAAAGACTTTATTCTTTGTCTTGTGTGGTCCACTGAATTTTCTGATCCATTAGTAAGTGGTCAGCCTGTGATTTGACACAGATTTTCTTTAACATCTGGAGCTCCCCATCTCAGTCTTTGCAGCCACGTTCTTTGTGTGTGTTGGGGCACTCTTTTCACACTCAGTCTGGCATTTTTCAACTCTGCCTTTGCTTCACTTCCTGCTTGTGTATAATTTGAAGGTCTGCTAGAGGTGAGAGCTTCAGGTCTTTTCAGGTCTTTTCTGAACATGCACTCAGCCCTGAGCATGTGTTTGGCTTTCTGTGGTCCCAGGAATATGTAGAAGCCTCAAAACCTTTATTCCCCAAGCATTTCCCTCTCCAACAGCATTTTTGACCAGGATTCTCAGCATGTCTATTGTTTGCCCCAATTGATATCCTTTGTTCCAGACTGAAGTTGGTGGTCATTTGCCCTTGAATGTTTTCAACAAATGTCCTCCCATTTAGCCACTGCTCTGCCCTAAGAGAATTCCAGGTAGGAACACAATGGCTTTAATCCTTCTAGAGCTTCCAGATAGGTCAAAACAGATAACTAAAATTCTTTCATAATATCATCTGCTCTGCTATCTCTGACATCAGGAACCCACATTGAGAAAATTAATTGTTGTCTTCAAGACTGCCACTGAGACTGGAAACAATGGATGGGGCAAGAGTAAGTTAGAAATCACAGAGAAATCAGTCACCATTTTCTTGAAAAACATGAATTTGATTCCTGTAAACGTTTGACTGTTTTCTAGAATTCTGATAATGTTTATTCTGACAGTTTGTGCCAATTTGTTCAGTGTTTCCATGGATGGATGGGTCTTTGAAGTTCCCTACCCTGCTATTTTTACCAGCATCACCAATAGCACAAACTTTTTGCAAGGTCAACATATTATTTATAATAGTAATAAAAATGGTAATATTATTTTAATTATTATTATACAGTATAGTTCAGCCAGTAAAAGTCTTGTCTTCAAAGCAAAACGGTCAGTTCCTTCCCATTTCTCATTTAAATCCTGATACTCCATACACCTCTGAAGCAGTGAGTCCCTACTTATGTCTTAGAAGCTTTGTTTCTGCCTTTCCCTTCTTCTGGTCTCAGTAATTAAACAATATTTCCTAAGATGCTGTGATGGCGTGGAAGTTTTGCATACCCTAGTAAAGCCATGGCCTTCAATTCTGATTTACAGTTGTAGGGTGGAAACTTTTAATTAGATTGTTTCTTTGGAGATTGACCCACTCAGTTGTGGGTGTGATCTTTTGTTTAGATGGAGTTGTGATCCTGCCCATTCAAGGTGGGTCTTAATTAGTTTACTGGAGTCCTCTAAAAGGGGAAACATTCTGGGGAAAACACAGTTGCTTCGAAGCCAATAGAGATGCAAATATTTGAAGATGCTTGGAGTGCCCACAGAATTGAGCTTAGAGAGACTGAGGCCACATCTGAGCAACAACAGAGGTCCTCCAGAAGTAACTCTTAGGCATGCCTATAGGTAGTCTAAGCTTCTCCGCTATGTACATAAGCTTCCCAAGAGTCAGCCTCATGATCGAGGGCATGGCCTGTTGATTTGAGTGTCCCTAAAGTTTGACACAGTATCAGGGGATTGTTTGACGGTAAGGTTTAATAGTTCCATAGTCTTTCTCTCCTCCCTCAGGGGACTTTGCAATACTTTTTGATTATCTGCTTAATATACTCTAGGATGTTTCCGGGCATTACAGTAATCTATACAGGATTAAAAGACCTCTTTCTCATTCTGTGCTCTCTGTGTTTCAGTTGTTCAAATGAGCTATACAGATAGGTTGAATTAGATTATGCAGTACAGAAAATTTCAGTTCCAGATCAAATAAACCTTTCTTCTGTTGGTCTCAAAGAGTATGTGTGGTTCTAAAATATAGACACTATCTTCCTTACCCATATGTTCTGAATTTCTTTAACCCCAGCCTGTTCGGCTTCGTTCTTATCTCTAAATATCAAGTTATATATATATATTAAACAGCCTCTTAAAATACAGAAATAATAATCACCGCTCCAGACTTAATTCATCTGCTCTAAAAGCTTACAATCTAGGCCCTTGTTTCCTTATAAGCATTTTCTAAATGTGACCATACCATTGTTGCTTTTTTGTTTCTGACTTATTTTGTCTCATCAAATGTCCCACATGTTCATTCACATCATTGCATGCCTCATGACATTGTTCCTTTTTGTAGCAGCAGAGCCTTCGTTCATAAGTATACATCATGTTTGCCATTCTACTTCTCTGTCAGTGCATCCTTCAGCCACATGCATTCATTGGGCAAATAGATTCCTTTTTAAAAGCAGTTCCAATTCTGATATATTGCATTTCTGGCAGCATTAACAAACTAAAACAGATGCCAGCTCTGACCTGACCTGAGGTATAATTTAGTGGTTAAAAGCATGTGCTCTGGAGTCAGACCAATGTGGAGTCAAATCCCAATATTCTTTAACTCTGATATTTTGGTGAGTTGACTTTAAACTTCAGTCTCCTCATCTGTAAAATGAGATCATCATAAAGCCTATTGCACATAGCTTTTGTGAAGAGCCAATAAAGCCATACCTATAATGTGCTTAGAATATTGCCTCGTACCTGGTAAAAACAATGAATATTAACTGTTACTAGGCATTACCCTTGATGCTCAAAGCTCAAGTTAATGTCATTACTATTATCCTTAAATCTTTCATAATACCTTCTGACATAGTTTATGCTGGGTCTGTTTGGCATGCAAACTGAATTAGTCAGGTTGTGTCATGGTAACAAACAACCTCAGACACTTCAGTGGGTTACAGCAACAAATTTATTTATCACTTTTACTGTGTCCCTCTTGTCTTGGCAGCAGTTTTGTTTCACCTTGTCCTTACTCCAGAACTCAGGTGGAAAAAAGCCACCCTACTCTGGAATGTTGCTAGTCTTCTGGCAAAGGAAAAAGAGAATATGGTCAATCAGGTACTACCTCTTAACGTTTCTGCTTGGAATGTGTGCATCTCACTTCCCTTCATATTTCATTAAGCAGAGCAAGTTGCTAGACTACTACTGAATCCAACAAAGTAGGGATACTTATAATCCTCTAGGAGATGCAATGAATAATTTTTGAACATCCTTAGTGGAATGAATCAGCATTGAGACAGAAATCTTCTGAGGACTCTTGTCATTGTTCCTGCAAAATCAGTGGATCTATCTGATATACATATTGTTGAACTGACAGGTCTTGGAAATCAAGCATATTAAAATATGAATGCCTGGGAATTTAATGAAAAGAATAATTATTAAAGACTAAATAAGAGAGTAAAACCATATCTTAAGCCTTGGAGAGAACTTATTGAGAGAATTCCAGGAAATTGGTGCCAAGATGCTCCTTAGATGGTAGACTGAAAACAGCAGTGGTGATCTGGAAAATTTCTCTGTTTGTAGTCTGAATATTTTCAGTGATGATGTAAACTCAGAGAGGTTCTGGGGAACAAATGCATAGCAGCCACTTCTGCACACTGCACAATGGCTCTTTTGAGAACCAGAATCACATCCAGTGCCAGGTGGTTGTGACTGACCATTTGTTGAAATTCTCAAATTTCTCTTGGTATGATATTGGTGGTTTTGTTGAGAATGTTCACTGTCTTGGCTGCCTCCTGGAATAAATCATGGAAATTGTGGGAGTTCTGCTAAATTTACTGAGTGGCCCACACAAAGGCAGCTCTGAGCTAGAAAGTTGCCTATGTATATGGTTATCAGTGGTCATTAAGTCATCTAGTTTTACTCCTTAGTCATTTGGCTTCATATTTCAAGACCTCTTTGAAGCCAGGTAAAATAGTTATGGTCTCCTTTAGAAGCTAGAATCTCATACCTAAGCCTTCAACTATAACATTTGGTGGTTTTTGTAGATAAATTAGTTTACTCGGGATTGGAAAGCTCTAAATCAGAGATTTCAGAAAGTTTAAAATGAGACAAACAATCACTGTGACTAAAGATATGGGAAAGGCTTATAATATTAGCTAAATAGCAAGGTCTAGTACACTTAGCAAACAGATTCAAATAAGCCTGGTTTCCATAGACAAAGTAAGTAATAGTGAAGGTTATTCAGAGAGAGTGAAAATAATTAGAGCATACTTCTCTAATCTGTTTGACTTCTGGAAAGGCAGGTTGGAGTTTCGTTACTTCCAAGGATGAGTCTGGAATGTAGATTGTGAGGAAGAGTGTCCAGTTGTACATGAACAAAGGAATAGAGGGAATGGATTTTCTGTTTTCTGAGGAATAGTGCCAGAACAAAGATGAGTGGGTAAAATTGGAAAAGGCAGTAGATACTAGTCTTGATTGCTGATTTAGCAGTAATTACAACCTACAGAAGGATCATTAGTGAAATTGTGATACAAATAGAGGTTTCCACAAACTAAAGAGACAGGGATTTTTTAAATATCAGGACCCTCTTGGAGTTTGTGAGCACAGTCATGGACAGTGGATATTCCAAGAGCAGTGTGACAGTGGAAGATATGTACAGTTCCTTTGTTTGCAAGTACCCGTGGAAAGCTGATGACTCTTAAGGGGACAGGGTGCACAGCCAACAGTCAGAGGTAAAATTATGGATTTGAGCTATAAATGGGGTGAAAATGCCATATATTTTTGGGTCCTTGGAGGAATGGTGGAATTATCAGAGGTAAAACAGCTTGAATGAGGGAGAGCGTAAGAAGATCATCATGTAAGAATGGTTTGTAATGGGGATAAACAAGTGGATCCAAGGATGCCATGGTACGGGATACTGAAGGAGAAAGATGTACCAAGGCAGTCAATGAGAATGTTGAGGTTAGAAAATAAATAAAAAATCCTGCAGTATCTGCTTCCAATATACAAAGAGGGACAGGAATAGGATAAACATTCCCATTCATATAAGCAGAAGTTGGAAGGAAAACAGGTTATGAGTCCTATACAATTCTGAAACCTGCAGGGCATATTCAAATACATTTCAAGGTCTGAGAGTCATCTATGTAATAATGTTTTGACCTTAGGACCTGATGGACTGGCACCTCTTCCCTTTCCAAGTTCTTGTGCAGCAGCCACGCTTTGCCTGAACTTTGTGATGAAGGCTCCACTCTCTGAGAACACAGGTGACAACCATATTTTGCAATCCCTGGAGAATAGACTCCAATCTCTGAAAACACTGGGGTGGTAGCACTCTTTCAGAACAGTGCAGTGGTAAGCCCATCCTCTCCAAGCACTGGGGCAGACTCACCCTTTCCACAGGCATGGGTGGGCCTGCTCTCTTTTCCTAAAACTTCAGCTTCCATGGCTCTGCCCTTCAGGTGATTTTTGCTTCAGTCTGTCCCTTTTCTGTCCCTTTTAGTCCAGGCTAGAAGTGGTTCCATTCATACTGATCTAGCAAAAATTGTACCTGTTTTGGATGTAGGACCCTGGGATCCAAAGCATCAGACAGCAGGACTTTCCACAAATCCTTCTTGGGAAACTATACCTCCAATCCTGACTTGCACTGAAAAGGCGAACAGGATCCATGCTCAGTTAAACCCTCAAATGGAGTACCTTTCTCTGGGATCTCACTTTCCAGAACCTCAGAATTTTCCAAACTATCAATTTTTTTTTTTTAAGCCAGGAGTTCAGTTCTCAGCATATCCCTTTCCTCTTGCATTTTAATAAATGTGACAAGGAGAAACCAGGATGAAATTTTCACATTTAATTTGGAAATCTCCTCAGGTAAATATCTAAGCACATAGCTTTCAAATTCAGCCTTCCATCCAACATCAGAACTCAATTTCAACAAGTTCTTTGCCACTTTAAAACAAAAATCACCTTTCCTCCAGTTTTCAGTAACACATTCATCATTTTCCCCTAAGGCCTAATCAGAAGTACCTTTTGCTTTCATATTTTTACCAACAGTTTTTTCAAAGCAATCTAGACTTTTTTTGTCAAGCTTCTCACATTTCTTCTAGCCTCTGCCCTTACTCAATTCCAAAGCTGTTTCCACATTTTTGGTATGTACTATAGCAGCAACCTACTCTCCTGGTTCCAAAATCTGTTTTAGTTTCCTAGATTGTTCCAGAAAATGCCATGAAATTGGTTGGTTTAAACATAGGATTTTATTAGCTTACAGTGTTGACACTGAGGAAATACCCACATCGAGGCATCATCAAGGCAATGCTTTTTTCCCAAAGACTGACTGCTGGCAATCCTTGGCTCCTCTGTCTCACGTGAAGGAACATGGCAGCATGTGCTGGTCTCTCCCTTCTCTTCCATGTTTCAATGACTTCAGCTTTTTGTTTCTGAGGTTTTTTTGTTCTCTTTCCCTGTATTCATTCTGTTTTTACAGTAATAAAGATTAAGACCCATTGTGAATGAGGATGTCATACCTTAAACGAAGTAACCGCATCAAAAGTTCTACTTATGATGAGTTTACACCCAAAGGAATATGCTAACTTTAAGAATATGTTCTTATGGGGTATTTAGAGTTTCAAAATCACCACAGACTACTAAACTAAAATTTGCAGTGCTCTCAGAAGAGCTCAGTCTTTCATAGCTCTTAGCCCTTATTGCTCTCCAGTCTTCATTTCTGGATTGCACCAACTATTCCTATATGAAACAATTACTGATAGACCTATGAGAATTCTGTACTCAACATAGTCAGTAGAAGACTCTGATCTAGTTAATTCATACATCCTTAAATATTGCAAGGAATTCATTAGCTATACCTTCACTTATCATCAACAAGTTAAGTTTTCCTCCAGTATTTCCACTTAAACAGCTCCACAAGTTAAAAGCTGGAGATTTAGTTCCCTGGAAACACCACCACCAAAAACCTACCCTTGAACTCTGTTGGAAGGACCCCTGTGCTGTTCTCCATACCCACTCTTACTGAAGCCAAATTTCAGTGGATTCATGTCTCACAACGGCAAAGGTACAAGAGCTATCTAGAATGAAAATTTACTTAGCTGGAAATCTTAAACTTAAGTTCTCCTGAGGGCTATGCACAGACAGACAGGAATTGTGCCCCAGGACAGGCTATACCTATAACTGATTTTTATGAGACTTTGTACTTAGTATTGTTACTGAAATGATTTAAGGCTTTTGGAATATTGTGATAGAATGAATGTATTCACATACGGAAATAACTTATCTTTTGGGTGGTTTGAAGACCATGTACCCCACAAAAACATGTTCTTGAATTGAATCCATTCATGTGGTTGTAAACCCATTGTAAGTAGGATGTTTTGATGAGGCTACTTCAATTAAGGTGTGGCCCACCTCCATAATGCTATTGCTGGATTACTGGAGTCCTTTATAGACAGAATTGATACTGAGAGACAGAGAAAACAAGCTATGAAGTCAAGAAGCTGAAATCATTGAAACCCAGAAGGAAAGGGAGAGACCAGCAGATACTACCATGTGCCTTGCCATGAGACAGAGGATCTAAGGGTCACTGACAGCCAGTCTTAGGAAGAAAGCATTGCCTTGATGACACCTTGATGTGGACATTTACTCAGTGACAACATTGTAAGCTAATAAATTCCCATTGTTTAAGTCAACCCATTTTGTGGTATTTGCTGGAGCTATGTAGAAATCTAAACCATAGTCTGTTTGCCCACTCAGCCAATCCCAATGTCTGGGAATGGTAAAGACAAAGTAATGTGGGGGATAAAGGAAGAGCTTTGTCTTATTTCTTGAATGATTTTAGTGGTGAAATGGGTTCCCTAGACACTTGATAATACAAACGGGATTCCCCAGGTTGGAAAAATTCCTTCTACGAGAAGTTTAACACAGTAGTAATCCTGGCCCTTTCAAATGGGAAAACGTCTAGCCAACAAGAGAACATGCAAGTAATGGTAAAGGCATATTCATACCCATAATTTTCAGGAAGTAGAATAAAATCTAATTTCCAATGGAGGAAGGGTCCCTGTGAATGTGGCCCTCTTCCTTGCCCCACTTTTCCATTTGTATCAGCATTATGTTTTTGGAACATGAGAGAAGAGGATACCACTTTTAAAGTAATGAGTAGAATTTCCACCCAATGTTGGCAGAGTAGTTGATTTAGCTTTTCTTTCCCATAATGAATACTCTTGTGGATGCATAGACAAAATTTCAGGTAAGGGACTAAAGTGAGACCAAGTGACTGTCTTGGTGTTTTCAGGGCCCATCTGAGTGGTTAAAGCATCCATCTCATCTCCAATTGGCCTTTTAAAAATATTTTTATTGAGATATCTTCACGCACCACACAGTATCAAAAATATATAACTAACGGCTCACAATATCATCAGATAGTTGTGTATTCGTCATCACTTTTACATTTGCATTTCTCCAGAAAAAGAAATTCAAAAAAAAAAAAAAAGAAAAAACCCATACATCCCATACCCCATACCCCCCTTCTCATTGACCACAGGTATTGCAATCTACCCAGTTTTTTTATTTAACCCTTATCCCCCTCCTAATATTTGTTTAGTTTTTGCCCTCATTTTTTTACTCATCTGTCCATACCCAGGACAAAGGGAGCATCAGACGCAAGGTTTTCACAATCGCACAGTCACATTGTAAATGTATGTAGTTATGCAGTTGTCTTCAAGAATCAAAACTCCTGGAATACAATTCAGCAGTTTCAGGTACTTTCCTCTAGCCACTCCCGTATACCATAAAGTAAAAAGGGTTATCTGTATAATGCATAAGAATAACCCCAAGATAACCTCTCAACTCGGTTTGAGATCTTTCAGCCACTGAAACTATTTTGTCTCATTTCACTTGTCCCCCTTTAGGTCAAGAAGTCTTTCTCAATCTCATGATGGCTGGTCCTGGCTCATCCCTAAGAGTTATGTCCCACATAGGGAGAAGGCAGTGAGTGCACCTGCTGAGTTGGTTTAGAAAGAGAGGCCATATCTGAACAACAAAAGAGGTTCTCTGGTGGTGACTCTTAGGCATAATGACAAATAGGTTTAGCCATTCCTTTACAGGAATATGTTTCATAGGGATGAGCCTCATGATCGAGGGCCCAGCCTATTGAATTGCCCAAATTACTCTGGGATATATCAGGGCATCACACTAACCTGTACAAACCTACAAGATCTCACTCCCTATTCAAGATTCTATGTAAATACGGCATTCGAATAAACTGAACTTACAAATTAAATTAGATAACATGCTACCAAAAATATAAATTTTGCACTAAATAAACTTCCCTTCTTTTGGTCTCACACAGAAGTTGAAGTTTTAAAATAGTCAATGTCATACTTTACTCTGGATTCTGATTTTTTTTAATTGTGAAAAATAGCATATATACAAAAAAGCAATACATTTCGAAACATACCACAACAATTAGTTGTAGAACATATTTCAGAGTTTGGTATGGGTTATAATTCCACATTTTTCAGCTTTTACTTCTAACTGCTTCAAGGCACTGAAGACTAAAAGAGATATCAATGTAATGATTTAGTAATCATATTCACTTGTTAAATCTTTTCTTCTCTGTTATAACTCCACCTTCTCCTTTTATCTTTCTCCCAGTCTTTAGGGATATTTGAGCTATGCCCATTCTAACTTTTTCACGTTGGAAAGAACTGTTGAAAATATGGGATGGGGGATGGAACTAGCTGATGTTCTGGAGAGGTTGGCCCCTCTGGGTTTCAGGACTTGTCATGTCTAGGAAGCCATCTGGAGGTTTTAGGTTTGTGGAAAGTAATCACAGTGCATGGAACCTTGTAGAATTTCAGATAAAGCCTTAGGTGTTTTTTAAGGTTGGCAGGAATGGTTTTGGTTGGGTTTTAGCAAAACCATGATAAGTAGCAATGTCTACCTGAAGCTTGTGTAAGAGTAACCTCCAGAGTAGCTGCTCCACTCTATTTGAACTCTCAGCCACTGATACCATATTTGTTGCAATTTTTTTCCTCCTTTTGGTCAGGAAGGCATTGTCGATCCCACAGTGCCATGGACAGGCTCATCCCTGGGACTGATATCCTACACTTCCAGGGAGACTTTCATCCTGGATGCCATGTCCCACATAAGGGGGAGGATAATGATTTTACTTGTAGATTTCGGCTTAGAGAGAGAGAGGGCACATTTGAGCAACAACAAGAAAAAGGTCCTCTGAATCTAATTCATAGATATAACTATAAGGAAGGTAAGCTTCTCTGCTACATAAAAAAGCTTCACAAGAGCAAGCCTCAAGATCAAAGGCTTGGCCTATTGGCTTGGGAATACCTAATGGTTGAGACAGTATCAGGGGTTTCCCTGGTCGTAAAGTTTAATAGTTCTATATTTTCTCTAGTCCCTCAATGGACTTTGCCAGTACTTTTTCATTGTCTCCTCAACATGTTTTGGGATGTATCCAGGCAATACATTAAACTATTCAGAATTAAAAGTCCTCATTCCCATTCTGGGTCATATAAATGCTCTGTCCAGACAGGTTGAGTTAGATTATGTGCTACAGAAAATTTACATTCTGGACAAAATAAACCTCTCTCTCTTTAGTCTCATAGAGTAGGTGAAGTTCTAAAATAGAGTCAATGTCTTCCTTACCCCTGTATTCTGATTTACCTTAGTCCCAACATGATCTGTTTCATTCTTGTCTCTAATTGAAGCCTGATCGTTTTTCAATTTCTTTAGTAGTTGTTGTATGTGGCAATGCTAACCTTCAGAACTGCAGAATGCCTATTCTGAGTCTTAGATGTCACATAGGCACCTAAAGTTCCAGGAAAATATACCAGGGTATACATATATAGCACAGCCTCTCAAAATCTAGAAATAAAAATTACTGCTCTAGAGTAAATGTAACTATTATAATAGCTTACAATCTAGGCCCCAATTTTCTTATAAGTATATCCTAAATGAGACAACCCAATATTTGGTATTTTGTTCTTGGCTTATTTTGTATCACATCATGTCTTGCAGGTTCATTCATAATGTTGCATACCGCACAACTTCTTTCCTTTCTGTAGCACCTAAATATTTGATCATATATATACACCACCTCCATCCACTGGGCATGTATAATGTCCAAAGTCAACAGTCCATCAACACTCTCAATTTTAAACAATTTTAATTGTTCCAGAGAGAAAAATAACTGATAAGCACACCCTCAGCAAATAGGAAATCCAAACGTCCCCTTAACACTTGCCTCCCCCCCCACTATTTTCCCAGGTATTGCTATGGTACCATTGATTTCTTCCTGTTAAACATAGCCCATAGCATGAAATAGTAGTTCCCCCCTATACCCCGATATTATTTTCTTTTTAAAGTAGTTCAGTCAAGAACTTATTTATGTTTGTAGTGTTAATTAATGGGATACATGGAGCTATACAATTCCTTTCAATCATATTCACCTTCAATATGGCAATATCACATATAGGCAGACTAATGAACCACCTTCATTTCTATCTATGCCCCTACGTTTAACCTCATTAGGCAACCATTCACTCGTCTAGCTTCTGTGTAGCTCTAGGTCCCTTATATTCTGCATTATAAGCCTCTGAGCTTACCTTTACCATGGTCATAAAAGAAAAATCATACAGTATTTATCCTTTTGTTTCTGTCTTTTTTCACTCAGCATTGTGGCCTCAAGGTTTATGCATACTGTCATGTGCTTCAAGATGTCATTTAATCTTACTGCTGCCTAATAATCCGTCGTGTGTATATACCACATTTTGTTTATCCACTCATCTGTTGATGGGCATTTTGATTGTTTCCAAAGTTCGCAATTGTGAGTAATGTTGATTTGAACATCGGTGTGCAAATGTCTGTTCATTTCCTGCTTTCAACCCTTCTGGATATATACCGAGTAGTGATATTGCCGGGTTGTAGGGCAACTCAATTTAAAGGAACTGCCAGACTTTGTTTCATAGCAGCTGTGCCATTATACATTCCCATCAGCAGTGCATAAGTGTCCCAATTTCTCCACATCCTCTCCTACATTTGTAGTGTTCTGTTTGTATAATAGCAGCCATTCTTATAGGTGTGAGGTGGTATCTCATTGTGGTATTGATCTGCACCTCCCTTATAGCTAATGAAAATGAGCATCTCTTCATGTGATTTTTAGACATCTGTATTTGCTCTTCGGAAAAATGCCTGTTCATATCTTTAGCCCATTTTATAAATTGGGTTGTTTGTTCTTTTGCTGTTGAATTGAATGGTTTCTTTGTATATACAGAAAATCAAACTTTTGTCTGATATGTGATTTCCAAATATTTTCTCCCATTGAGTTGGCTGGCTCTTCACCTTTTTGACAGAGTCTTTTGAGGTGCAGAAGCATTTGATTTTGAGGAGTTCCCATTTATCTATTTTTTCTTTTGTTGCTTGTGCTTTGGGTGTAAAGTTAAGGAAGCTTCCTCCTATTAGTAGGTCTTGAAGATGTTTCCCTGTATTTTCTTCTAAGGAGTTTTATGGTACTGTTTCTTAAATTTAGGTCTTTGATCAACTTTGAGTTAATTTTTGTATAGGGTCCTCTTTCATCCTTTTGGCTATTGATATCCAATTCTCCCATGCCCATTTATTGAAAAGACTATTTTGTCCCATATCCTTGGATTTGAGGGCTTTGTCAAAGATCAGTTGACCATACATTTATTTCCATGCTCTCAATTCAATTCCATTGGCCTATACTTCTATCTTTGCTCTAGTACCATGCTATTCTAATCACTGAGGCTTTATAATAAACTTTGAAATCGCGAAGTATTGTTTCTCCTTCTTTGTTCTTCTTTTTTAGAATATTTTAAGGTATTCAAAGTCTCTTTCTCTTCCAGATGAATTTGGAAATGAGCTTTACCAAGTCTTCAAAGTAGGTTGTTGGAATTTTTATTAGTATTGCATTTAATCTGTAGATCTATTTGGGTATAATTGACATCTTAACTACATTTACCCTTCCTACCCATAAACATGGAATGTCTTTCCCCCTATTTAGATCTTCTTTGGTTTTTTTTTTAACAATGTTACGTAGTTTTCTGTGTACAGGTCCTTTACATCCCTTGTTAAGTTTATTCCTAGACACTTGATTCTTTTAGTTGCTATATTGAATGGACTTTTTTCCTTAATTTACTCCTTAGTTATGTCATTGCTGTTTATGGAAACATTACTGATTTTTGCACATTAATCTTATATCCTGCCACCTTGCTGAATATTTTTATTAACTCAAGAAACTTTGTCATAGATTTCCAGGATTTTCCAAGTATAGTATCATGTCATCTGCAAATAATGAAAGTTTTACTTCTTTCTTTCTGATTTGAATGCCTTTTATTTCTTTTTCCTGCCTGATTGTACTAGTTAGAACTTCTAGTACAATGTTGGATGATAGTGGTGACAGAGGGCATCCTTGTCTTATTCCTGATCATAGGGGGAAAGGTTTCGGTCTCTCTCCATTGAGTACAATGCTGGTTATGGGTTTTTCACATATGCCCTTTATCATACTGAGGAAGTTACCTTTGATTCCTACCTCTTGAAGTGTTTTTATCAGAAAAGGATGTTGAAGTTTGTTGAGTGCTTTTACAGCATCAATAGAGATGATGATGTGATTTTTCCTTTTCAACTTGTTAAGGGGCTGTATTACACTGATTGATTTTTTTGCATTGAACCACCTTTGTATTCGTAGTATAAACCCCACTTGATCATGGTGTATAATTCTTTTAATGTGTTGTTGGATTCAATTTCCAAGTATTTCGGTCAGAATTTTTGTGTCTGTATTCATTAGGGTGATTGGCCTGTAGTTTTCTTTTCTTGTAACATCTTTACCTGGTTTTGGTTTTAAAATGCTGTTAGTGTAATAAAATGAGTTAGATAGTTTTCCTTTTTCTTCCATTTTATTTGGAAAAGTTTGAGCAGAATTGGTGTTATTTCTTTTTGAAATGTTTATTAAAATTCCCCTGTGAAGCCTTCTGGCCCTGGGCTTTTCTTTGTAGGAAGATATTTGATGACTGACTGAATCTCTTTACTTGTGATTGTTTTGTTGAGATCTTCTATTTCTTCCTGAGTCAGTGAAACTTGTTTGTGTGTTTCCAGAAATTTGTCCATTTCATCTCGGTTGTCTATTTTGTTGGCATATAGTTGTTTATAGCATTCTCTTATGATTTTTTTTTTATCTCTAGGGTCTGTGGTTACAACACCCCTCTCATTCTGATTTTATTTACATCCTCTCTCCTTTTGCTTTGTCAGCCTAGGTAGAAGTCCATCAATTTTATTGATTTTCTCAAAGAACCAACTTTTTGGTTTTATTGATTCTATTATTCTTTTTTCTCCAGTTCATTTAATTGAATTTTTAATATTTGTTTTTGTTAATATTAAATTTTAATATTTGTTTTCTTCTGCTCTTTTTTTTTGTTTGTTTTGGAGTGAGCTTGCTGTTCTTTTTCTAGTTCTTCAAGGTGAGCATTTAATTCCTCAATTTTTGCTCATTATTCTTTTTTAATATAGACATTTAGGGCAAAGCATTTCCCTTTTCAGCTCTGCCTATACTGTATCCCATAAGTTTGTAGTCTTGTTTTTTTCATTTGTCTCCAGACAATTACTAATTTCTCTAGCAATTTCTTTTCTGACCCACTGGTTGTTTAAGAGTGTGTTATTTATGATCTCCATATATTTGTGAAATTTCTTGGTGTTGGTGGTTATTTATTTGTAGCTTCATTCCATTTTGATTAGAGAAAGTGTTTTGAATAATTTCAATATTTTTGAATTTATAAAGACCTACTTTGTGCCCCAGTATATGATTTATCCTGGAGAATGTTCCGTGAGCACTAGAGAAGAATGTATATCCTGGTGTTTTGGGGGTGTTAAAATCTGTACTCTTTGATTGGAAGCATAAACATTTATGATTGTTATTTCATCTTGACGAATTGTTCCTTTTACTTATAGTGTCTTTCTTTGCCTCTTATGATGTCTTTAGTATATGATTTATCCTGGAGAATGTTCCATGAGCACTAGAGAAGAATGTATATCCTGATATTTTGGGGGTGTTAAAATCTATACATGTCTGTTAGGTGTTATTCATTTATCAAATTGTTTAAGTTCTGTATTTCCTTGTTGATCCTCTGTCTGGTTGTTCTATCTATAGAGGAGAGTGTATTGAAGTTTTCCACTTCCACATTATTGTTGAAATGTCTATTGCTCCCTTTAGTTTTGCCAAAGTTTGCTTCGTGTCCTTTGGAGCTCCTTGATTGGAAGCATAAACATTTATGATTGTTATTTCATCTTGGTGAATTGTCCGTTTTACTTATAGTGTCCTTCTTTGTCTTTTATGATGTCTTTACATCTAAAGTCTGTTTTGTCTGATATTAGTATAGCTACTCCTGCTTTCTTCTGATTACAGCTTGCATGGAACATCTTTTTCCATCCTTACACTTTCTATCTATTTTTATCCTTGGGTCCAAGATGAGTCTTTTCTAAGCATATAACTGGATCATACTTGTTAATCCATACTGCCAATCTGTATATTTTAATTGGTAAAGATAGTCTGTTCACATTCAAAGTTATTATTGTAAAGGTAATTCTTGAATCTGCCATCTTATCCTTTGGATTTTATTTGTCAGATCTATATATTCTTTTCCTTCTTTCTCTTTTTTATCTTTTACGTCATCCTTATTGGTACTCTTCAATTCTGTGCCTTCCTCCAGACCTCTCTCTCCTGAATTTTTTTTCAGTCAGCAGAACTCCCTTTAGTATTTCTTGTTGACAAATTCTTTCAGCATTTGTTTGTCTGTGAAAATTTTAATCTCTTTCTCACTTTTGAAGGATGATTTGTCTGGATACAGAATTCCTGGTTGGAAGTGTTTCTCTTTCAGAATCTTTTTTTTTTTTTTTTAGAGAGAGGGAGGAAAGGAAGGAAAGACAGAGAAGGAAGGAAGGATGGAAGGAAGGAAGGGAGGAAGAAAGGGAAACATTTTTAAACATTTTCTTGTTTTATTATATTTTGTTTGTTTGTTTGTTTTTTACATGGGCTGGGGCCGGGAATCGAACCGGGGTCCTCCGGCACGGCAGGCAAGCACTCTTGCCCGCTGAGCCACCGCGGCCCGCCCTCTTTCAGAATCTTAAATATATCATACCACCTACTTCTGTCCTCCACAGTGCTTGTTGGGTAGTCTGAAGTCAGTCTTATGTGGTTTCCCTTGTATATAGTAAATCACTTTTCTCTTGCTGCTTTCAGGTTTTTCTAATTCTCTTCAACATTTCACAGACTGATTACTTTGTGTCTTGGTGTAGGCCTATTTGGATTTATTGTACTTGTGGTTTGTTGGGATTCTTTGATTTGCGTACTTATGTATTATTTCATGAGGGTTGGGAAGTTTTACCCCATTATCTCCTCAGTTAATCTTCTTAGCCCTTTACTCTTCTTTTCTCCTTCTGGGACACCAGTGATTCTTATATTTGTTCACTTTGCTTTGTCCCTCATTTCACTGAGATCCAATTCAAATTTCTCCATCATTTTGTGATTTGTTCTTTTGTGTGTTCACGATCAATTGCTTGTCCTCTAGTTCACTTATTTTTTCCTCTGCCTCCTCAAATCTGCTGTTGTGTGTCTGTAGTATAATTTTATTTGATCTACAGCATCTTTAATCTCTTTCATATCTACTGTTTTGCTATTTATTCTTTTAAATTCTTCTTTATGCTCTTTTAGTGTTTTCTTGCTCTCCTTTATGTCGGTAGCCAACCCGATAAATTTATTTGGTAGAGTTGTCTGAACGTCTTTGATTAGTTTTTCCAAAGTCTGTGTCTCTTCTCGTATTTTAATCTGGTCATTAGGTTGGGCTATATCTGTGTACATCTTCACATGCTTTGTGATTTTCTATTGCTCTTGAGGCATGCAATTATTTTGATAGGGTAACTTTGGAAGATGATTTCCTTCACTAATCTAAAGTTTGTGTTTGCATGACAGGCATGTGGCATGATACAGGGCATGGGGCAGGATACAGCAGTATGATGGCAGATTGTGGCTCAGGGCTAGACATGGGGTGGGAGTGCTACACTGGTTCCCGGGAGTGTGGGATGAGGGTTGTGGGTTTCTGGAGGTAGTGGTGCAGGGGTTTCATCTTCAGCGACCTTGAATTGAGAGATTTTTTATTTCCTCAGTTAAAAGATTGGTGGTAAGCAGAATAGATTTAATATCTTGTCTTTTTGTGGTAGGATTCAGACAGATTTGTAAGCTGGTAGTTTTAGTGTATTTACCAGTTAAGGATTTTCCTCTTACCTCAGACATCTTGCTGTCCAGGTGAGCTTTGATTTTGAGTATGACCACCTCTTATGGTACTAAAAGGCCTCTAGGAGGTCAACCACCTGTTTCCTATTTTTAATTGATGTTCCACCTGCAGTCATAAATTCTTTGGCTCTCCACATCATACCAAAGTCAAATCTCATATGAATACATATCTTCCATCTATATAGATGTTAACTCTCATATCCTAAACTAATGTGCAGGCTTTTGTTAGAGACACAAATTCTGCTATCTGTGCTGAGTCTGCATGGGGTATAGGCTCTTATTCTTTGGGGTTCTGAAACTCTGTCAGGGCATATTGTGACTGAAAACCTCTTTATGAAGGACAGAGGTATAAATCATCAACATGTTGATTAACTTCAGCAAGATCAGGATGGGGGAAGGCTTAGAGTTTCAGTGGTTTTCCTTCATTAGGGAAGGAAGAAGGGTAACTGGATTAAGGTTTTTGACAACAGAAGAAAGTAATGTGAAAAGGAGAAAGCAAAGTAATCTAAGAGGAAAGACAAGAGGTTGAAAAATATTGGGTGCTTTCAGACAGGGGAAGGATTGGGGCAGAATGGAGTACATAAATATGCATAATATGAAGTAGTACAGGAGCAGTCATAGCTTGAACCAATTTTGCAGTTGCCACAATTGCTAATAAGTATGGAGGGTAAGCTTGAGATACAGGATCTAGAGTGGACTTAAAATATTCAGTGGGTCTCTGCTTTCCCTTATGTTTCTGAAATATGAGGCCTAAGGTATGTTCTTCTCTCTCATCAATGGATAAAGAGGAGAGCATTAAATAATTTAGGAACTTCAAGCTGGGGGCTAAGGAAAGATAATTTTACAGTATTTGAATCCTTCATAGAGAATGAGTCCCATTGTAGGGATTCAGATACCATTTCTTTAGTCGTACTATATAAAGGTGAAGCTATAGCAGAGAAATTATGAGACCATACCATACAATAGGCATTCAATCCCAGAAAACCTTAAGGTTGCTTTCGTTTTAGGTAAAGGATAATCGAGGATGGCTTTGATGCACTCTGGGGACCAGATTTTTCCCTTAGGGGAGATGTCATATCCTAGATAATGAATCCCAGGACATCAAAGTTGTATTTTTTTTTCTGGAAAGCTTATATCCCTATACAATTGGAAGTTCTAATAGGTATTCAAAATCTGTCAATGAATTATCAAATAAGGTCATCTACTTATTGAATGAAGATTGAATTACAACAGAAAACCAAATCCTTTAATTTTGCATTTAATGTCTGGAGGAAATAGGTGGAGGCTTTTGTAAATCCTGAGGGATAGAGTCAAAGTGTATTGTTGATTTTCCCAGGTGAAGGCAAACAGATGTTGGGAGAAGGGGCATACTCAAGAAGTTGCAACCTGAGTCAACAGCAGTGAAGTAAGTAGTGTCAGGGAGTATAGAAGCAAGGATAATATCAGGGCATAGGTCTAAAGGGAATCTAAGATTTAGTATTTAATTTATGGCCTACAGGTTTCAGAGGAATCGATATTCTTAAGCTTTTTCACAGAGAGAATAAGGGTGCTGCATATCTAGTTGCAGTACATCATAGAGTCCAAAAGATATAGACAGATTTAGAAGGGACAAATGATGTGGAAAGTTATCTAACCCACCACCATAATTGTTTGTGTACTCTGAGGGATTATAGTAGGAAATTGTGAGGTGTTGAGGGTGGAATAGGTGGCTGAGGTGTTTATTAGAAAGGTGATGGGGTGTCCATTGACTGGGATCATTATTTTGCTCAATGTATTTAAGGGTATATGGGGTCAAACAAGAGTATATTCTTTAGAAGGGAGGTATTGAGACTTAAAAGTTTGTTGGAATTTTTTTTTGGGGGGGGGGGGCGGGAGAAATTTTAGCCTGGTGTCCATTTTCCTTGCAATATCTACAAGTGTCCTGGTTACAGGAAGTTCTAGGGAAGTAGAGGAAGGCTTGAAGGTCTTGGAACTATTTCTCATATGTGGTTTCAGTCAGATGTCCATGTATTTCTATTGTTAGAGTTTCCTTTATTGGCCTCTGCATCTTCACCATGTTGTACCACAGTATGGATTTCAGAAAGGGCGCATTTTGCCAGTTGATATGGTGCAATTTAAGTATTCTCAGTTCTGCATGTTGACAAAACTGGAAGATAAAGCAGATGTCAAGTGACGATCTAGGGTTACAACTAAGTAGTGTGACCAGATATTTTCTAAGTGGCATCTACAGTTTAGAAACCAATTTGTCTTCTTGGTGCCCGCATTCTGCTATGTTGAAAACAGACTCTGAAAACCAAGGTGCAGAATAAGTTTATTGAGCTAAGTGGCACACGTGGGAACAGAAGTAAAAGCAAGTTATTGCTCAAAGCAAAGTGGTGGGGAAACAGTTTACGTATCTGCTTAGAAGGAAGAAAGGGTATGGGGGAATGGGGAGAGGGAGGCAAGGGGGACATGAACTGTGTGAGTTTTCTGGGCCAGGGCATCCTTGGGTACCATAAATCTGTAAAAGCTACCCAGGTGGAATGTTTGTGTAGGAACAGATCTACTTGGTGAAAATAAGCAGACTTGCTGGTGTCAGCATGACTTGTTTATCCCAGTTCCTCCTTTCCCATTGAGGCAGGGGTCTTAATTAACACCATAAGGGGTCTTTGACATGTCAGCCTCCCTCGGTTGGTTTTTGTTTCTTCTTTATACTTTCCTGCATAAAATGGGAGTTTAAATTTTATCATTCCAACTCCACAGTTCCCAAATCTTTGACCAGTCAGTTTTAGATGAGAAAGCCATGGAAATAGAATCTAAAATTTTTTCTCTGATTTCCTTAGCTCTAATCTAGACTGTGAGTGCATTTTGGTTTAATTTTATGTCTTCGTCAAGTTTGACCCATTTGGTCTTCTCAAACCATGGTTATCTCTGGTTCCTAGAGAAGTTGAACTAATTGTTAAAGATCTGTAAGTCCTGGAGAAGATGCCTCTAACACTAACCTAAACTGTGTAGAGAATTCTTCTCTGTTTTCTCTTGAAACAGGAAAATCTTACTATGGCATGTAAGACAGATCAAGACTAAAGCTTAAAAATAACTTGCTGAGTGAGGAGGTAATTGATGTCCTGCACTTTCCTGTCTTTGGAGCCTAAGTACCAGGAGAGCAGAAACAAGGTCTTAAATAACTATGAGAAACCAGGATCTATAGAAGTAGGGTTAGGTTTTGGGAGAGATGGGAAAATAAACGAGAGTCAGAACTAGGGACGAAGGTGATAGGAATGGGTTTGGAGGAGGTGAGAGAGAATAAGAGTGAGAGGGAGAAGGTGGAATTGACTTTGAGGTTGGAGTGGATGAGAGAAAAACAATTGAGGGAACACATGATTCTTGAGAGATTGAATAGCTATAGATAGGATGGACTGAGTGTTTTAGTTTCCAGGGCTGCTCAAGCAAATACCATGCAATGGGTTATGTTAAACAATAGGAATTTATTAGCTTTTGGTTTCAATGATGAGATAGACGTCTAAATCAAGATGATGCTTTCTCCCCAAAGACAGTGAAGGTATTGGGCTAGCTGCTGAAAATGCTTGGCTTTTAGCTTGTCACATGGCAAGGCACATGGTGATGTCTCTTGGTCTCTCCCTTCTTTTTTGGGTTCCATTAATGTTTAGCTTCTGGCTACGACCTCTGTGGCCTCTCTTTATCTGTCTGAATTACATTCCACTTAATTAAACATTCCAGTAATAAGATTAAAACATATCCTGATTGAGGTGGGCCACATGTAACTGAAGTAATTTCATCAAAAAGTGCTATTTACAATGGGTTTACACACACAGATGTTTTTCTGAGGTACACACAACTCCAAATCACCACATTGAGATTTCTGAATAATCTGATGTTCGGCTTGGACAGAGAAAGTCATTTTGCAGCTTTCTTCTACCAAGAGAAGTAAGCAGACCTTTGTTTACAGGGAGTTCTGGATCCACAAGATTCAAGGTCTCCCAAGACATGAACCAGTTTAGGGAGATTCAAAGGACTCCAGAAAAACAATTATAGTTCCAAATTATCCTTAAAGAAATTGTACCTTTTTTGCAGATATTGAACCAAATTAGTGCTGTAATGGCAAAGCATATAGTCAGCAGAAGAGGAAGGATGGTACTTAGTAAAATGAGAATTAACAATGGGATTAGAAACCAACAGGACAAAAAAGACCTTAGAAGAGCTGGGAAAGAGTCTCACTCGATTGTTTCCTCACACTATCCTTACTTGAGGAGTCAAGGAATTTCCTTTGCACAATCCCCACCGGAAGAACTAAGGACACACAGAAGAGTTCTCATAGTAGAAGGGCCAAAGAAAGGTCTCTTTGCCCATATGAATCAAAATACCTCTTATGGTGCTTCAACAGGCAATATGTCTGTCTGCAGTAATGGTTTGAGAGTTGAACTCATGGAAGGATTCCCAAATCACTGGAAAGGAGAAGAGTTTAAAGAACACACAAAGTACCACTACCTGGGTGAGGATGGTGGGTTTCTATAGATGAGTTCAATCTCAGTCTGAGTTTTGGCACTAAAAACTGTCAAGTGCAAAAGAGATGTCAAATTGAAAAAGAAAACTATATATGGAGAGACTTTATTTGAAAGTATTATTTTAAGAAGGGAAGGAAGAGGATTATTACAATAGGGAGAATGTTTTGACTGTATTATCTGCAAGTGTCTCAAAGGTTAGGCAGGGGACTTTTATTTATAAGGAGGAGTCAACAAAGCTAGTAAGGACTGGGATGAAAGGATTGAGTGACTGGACAGTAGATCAAAGAATATTTTATCCTGAGGCTAGCCCATTCTTAGGAGGGGCCCTTAAGAAGGGGTGTATGCTGGCTCAGATTGAGGGGCATGGGGAAAGGAAAGAAGCTTAACTAAAGTTTGGTTAAAAAGCATATTGCTCGAATTGATCAGTGGGAAAAGAAACAGTTCAGCTAATTACTTATGAGGTAAAGAATAAGAATTTGGAGGGTCTGTGTCTGGCCTGGTCATAAGTAAGAAGGGGGCATACATGAATCATATCCAAGAAAGGGTGTTTCTTTACCATAAGCTATTTCTCAGAAGACAAAAAGGGAGTGGGGGTTCTTTAACTATGGCTGTTTTCCAGAATCATGGGACTCCAGTAAAGTTCCACATTGTCATATGGGTTTTCTGTTATTTGTGACCAAAAAGTGTCCTAAAACATTTGAAGTGTTTTGCCCAGCGCTCTTGCTTGGATGGGGTTTGGCAAGTTATGATAGGAAGCAATGTCTAATTGCAGCTTCTGTAAGAGTGACCTCCAGAGTAGCCTCTCGACTCTATTTGAACTCTTTCAGTCACTGATACCTTATTTGTTACATTTCTTTCCCCCCATTTGGCCAGGATGGCATTGTTGAATCAATGGTACCAGTGTCAGACTCATTCCTGGGAGTCATCTCCCATGCTGCCAGGGAGACTTTCACCCCTGGATGTCATGCCCCATGTAGAGGCGAGGGCAATGATTTTACTTGTAGAGTTGGGCTTAGAGAGAGTGAGGCAACATCTGAACAACAAAAGAGGTCCTCCATAAGTAACTGCTAAGTATACCTATAGGTAGTCTAGCTTCTCCTCTACATACATAAGCGTCACAAGAGCAAGCCTCAAGATCAAGGATTTGGCCTATTGTTTTGGGTGTCACTAATGTTTGACACAGTATCAGGGGTTTCCCCAGTGGTAAAATTTAATAGTTCCATATTTTTCTTCCCATCCCTCAAGGGACTTTGCCAATACTTTTGATTATCTGCTTAATATATTCTAGGATGTATCCAGGCATTACATTAAGCTATAAAGGATTAAAGGCCCTCATTCTTATGCTGGGCTCTCTGTTTCAGTAGTTTAAATGAGCTATTCAGACAGGTTGAGTTAGATTAGGTGCTGCAGAAAATTTAGGTTCTGGACAAAATAAACCTTTCTTCCTTTGGTCTCAAAGAGTAAGTGAGGTTCTAAAATATATGCAATGTCTTCCTTACCCCTGGGTTCTGAATTACTTTAATTCTGACCTGATCAGCTTCATTCTTATCTCTGAATACCAGGTTGTATATAAATAAAACAGCCTTTCAAGATCCAGAAGTAATAATTACCATTCCAGACTAAATATGACCGCTGTTAGAGCTTACAATCTAGGCCTCTGTTTTCTTCTATGCATTTTCTAAAGGAGACCATACAATAATTGCTCTTTTGTTTCTGGCTTATTTTGCCTCACCAAATGTCCCACAGGTTCGTTCACCATGTTGTATGCCTTCATTCCTTTTTGTAGCAGCACAATATTCAATCAAATGTAAGCACCGTCATTTGCCAGTCTACTTCTCAGTCAGTGCATCCTTCCGCCTCTTGCATCCATTAGGCACCGTGTATAATGCCCAAAGTCCACAGTCCAACACTCTCAATTTTAGATTATTTCACTGTTCACGAGAGAAAGATAACCAATAAACACACCCTCACCAAATAAGAAATATAAACCTCCCCTTAACTCTTGTCCCTCCCCTCATTCTTTACTCATAGTGTTTCTATGGTTTTTGTGTTAAACATAGCCCATAGCATGCAATAGTAGTTTCCCCAATGTACCCTGAACTTAAACACCCTTTGTACAAGAATCATACCTTTGACGTAGTTCATGCGAGAGCTTATTACACTCGTGCATTCTTTCTCAAACTTTCAGGTAGCATTCATAGGATTAGGAAGTTGCAATTTAATCTGTCATTTCGACTTTCCTACAGATGACTCTGAAATTCACATTAAGTTGGGTGGCAGGCAGCAGCATGATTTTAACAGGAGTTGTTTTACCATTAATCTTAGGCACTCCTAGTAGTGACTGAAATGCAGTTATCATCCCTTATTGTTTTGATTATTGGCATGCTACAGAATATACCTATCCGTTGGTCAAATTTTGTTGCACCTAACTCCAAGAGACCAGCAATTCTAAAGTTCTGTGCCTGGGGGTTTGTTGTATTCAAAATTGCTTCAAATCAATGTCATATCAATGGGAACTTGGACAGTTGTGTTGTTATACAGAGATACTATAATCCTCTTTGTTATATTAGGATTTGCTTTGGAGTCACTTTTTAAAGGTGAAACTAAATAAAGGGGATGGGGCTATTTCTACTTGTTTATTTATTTTTTTAAAATTTATTTATTAATTAAAAAATAAAATAAAACATACGTAATCAGTAATTCACAATATCATCACCTAGTTGCATATTCATCATTTCTTAGAACATTTACATTAATTCAGAAAAAGAAACAAAAGACAATAGAAAAAGAAATGAAACGAACACAGGAAAGAAAAAAAAGATTATACCTATCTACTTGTTTATTTCAAATTATTGTCTTTTTTTCTGACTTTTCATATCCTAGTGAGAAAAAATACAAAGTTTTATTTTATCAGAAGTATTGTCATATGAATATTCTATCCCTGGCACTATAATACCCAAGATTTATTCTTATACTTTTCTTCTTCCATTTTTAGGGGAGATTCAAGCTTGGAAAGAAATTACTATCTAGAAATTTTTTGGTTTGATAAACCCTCATTTATTGAATCACAGAATTACTGAGCTGGAAGAAACCTAAGTATGTTTTATTGCACTCAAGGTTTGAGTTTGACTCCAGATTTACTACAATTTTATAATTTGGGTCAGGTTACCAAATCTGTATCTCAGTGTCCTTATCCATAAAATGGAAACATAATACCAGTCCTATTTACTCCTCAGAATTATAAGGAGTTTTATGCACAATACCACAATTTGAAAAGAAAAAACAACAAACTGAAGTAATTTAAAAAGGAAGAATTTTTAAGGAGCTTGCACAGGGTCACACTATAACTTAGAGGGAGAACTAAAAGCCAAGTCTTTTGACTCCAGTTATGAGAGTGTCAGTAACACATTGTTGGGGTTCCTTGTTTATAAGTAAATCATAGAAAAAACCTAAATCTCATGGATAATGTCTCTTTCTGGCTGTTATGAAGTTCTTAACAATAAATATGGTGCTTATCAGAGTTGGGGGATTATGCACAAAGTGGAAAGAAGTTTCAGAGACAGAGATCTAAAGTAATAATTATGCCAACTATAATTCAAAGGTCATTGAACTGAACACAATATATTTGAGGAGAAATAAATGATACAAATTTAAAATGTTTACCCCGAACCAGATAAGTCCTGAAATGCAGAGGGGCCAGCCTCTCCAGAACATCAACTATTCCATCCCCCTATCCATATTATCAGTAGTCCCTTCCAAAATGAAAGTGTTAGAATGGGCATAGCCCAAATATCCCTGAAGAGTGGGACAGAAAGATCAAAGGTGATGGTGGAGTTATACGGAGAAGGTCAGATTTAACAAATGAGTATGATTGATGTTTCTTTTAGTCTCCAGTACCTTAAAGCAGCTAGAAATAAAAACCCATACCAAACTCTGAAATCTATGGAATTGTAACCCATACCAAACTCGGAAATCTGTTCGACAACTAATTATTGCAATGTATTTTGAAATTTACTGCTTTTTTGTATATATGTTATTTTCACAATTAAAAAAATGTTTAAATGTGATTTTTGTTAATTGACCCAAGCCAATACCACTGTTCAGCAATTCTCAGGATTTTTTGCTAAATATTCATGTTGCTTCTGGTGATTAAGGACAGTGAGGGTTATTCATTTCCTGCTGCTTCCCAGCCATCTCCCTCCACAGCCTCCTTAACAAGGGATATGTTACAATGAAAAGAAGTTTTAGCAGTTCTGGAAAGATGATGGAATAGGATAGATTGAGTTCAACACTGCTCCAAGGAATGGCTAAAGAAGAGATGGGATGGAGACTAAGACTGCAATTCCAGGAAGTAACTGACATGCGAGAGTCTTCTGCACCATATAGGGTGACCCTCATTGCAAAAGCCAAGGAACTGAAACCATCCAGCTGTGCAAACAGCCAAATGTGGAAGCCCAGAGCCCTCAGGAGTGCACAGAATGGACCAGGAGATGGGGACTAGGAAGTAAGCCAAGCGGTGTTCCTTGAATGTGCTACCCACACCAGTGCAGCCCTGTGCGACTCACCCACATCCCGTGCACCTGAACAGTGCCTGCCAACCCTTGCCCCTACCTAACAACCCCTCCCACACATACCCGCCCCATGACCCCACCCCAAGCGCAGCCCAGCCCACCTCTCCAGCACCAACAGTCTTGCCTGGCTCCTCCTGAGCCCTACCTCCCAGTCCCTGTCCCCTGCAGGTTTTCGCCAGTTCATAAAGGCTATGGGTGCTTACCTCCATACCCAGGCTACACCCGCCCGCAGCCCATACAGTCCTGCAGCCCCACCATGCCTCCGCCACCCCGAGCTCTGCGCATGAGTACATCAGTTTGCAGAGGTCCCAGATCCACACATGCATAAGGCCCCTGGCCACATTCCCCATCTCTGGGAAAGCACTGACCAGCGCAGCCAAGCCATATCTGCCCTCAGCCCTTGCAGGCAAACAAAGGGCCCTGTACCCTAGGCCAGCGCACACTAAGGCCCTACCCCCCAGACCCGTGCACGCGCACAGCCATATCCTCCCCAGCTGCTGGATGCCCACGCTCACGGGCGTCAATGTAGCATCCCCAACCTGTGCTTATACGTGTGCTGCAATGCATCCCCACACTGTTGTGCCCTGCATCCTGCCTCACATCCATCCTGCAAATACAAAGCTTTAGACTACTGAAGGAAGTCAACTTCCAAAGTAAACCAATCAGGATATTTACATTCCACAAAGACAACAGAAGGTCATTAAACTATATCTGCATCATTAAATATCATGATGCAGACAGATATAGCCCAGACTAACAACCAAATTTAAACACCAGAGGAGACACAGATGTTGGAACAACTAATCAAATATGTTCATATAAGCCTACTAAAAAAGGTAAATGTTATGGCTAATGACATAAAGGAGATCAAGAGACACTACAAGAGCATAAAGAGGAATTTGAAAGGATAAATAGAAAAATAGCAGATATCACAGAGATTAAAGATGTGGTAGAACAAATAAAAATCATACTAGAGACAAACCACAGCAGATTTGAAGAGGCAGAAGAAAGAATAAGAGAACTAGAGGACAGGACAATTGATTTTGAACACTCAAAACAGCAAATGGCAAAAAAGGTGAAAAAATTTGAATTGAATCTCAGAGAAATGATGGACAAAACAAAGCACACAAACATAAGAATCATTGATGTACCAGAAGGAGAAAAGAAGAGTAAAGAGCTAAGAAGTTTAGTTCAGGATATAATGGGGGAAAACTTCCCAACCCTTTATAAAAAACTTAAATATACAGGTAAAAGAAACTCAACGAACTCCAAATAGAATAAATCCAAATAGGCCTACCCCAAGACACATACTTTCAGCCTGTCAAATGTTGAAGAGAAAGAGAAAATCCTGAAAGCAGCAAGGGTAAAACAATCTACTACATCGAAGGGAAACCACATAAGACTGAGTTCAGACTACTCAACTGGCACCATAGAGGCGAGAAGGCAGTGGTATGATATATTTAAGATTCTGAAAGAGAAAGATTTCCAGCCAAGAATTCTTTACCCAGCCAAATTGTCTTTCAAAACTGGGGTGGGGGGGATTTAAAGTTATGCAGACAAACGGATCTTGAAATAATTTGTCAACAAGAGACCAGCCCTATAAGAAATACTAAAGGGAGCTCTGTCAGTTGAAAACAACAACAACAAAAAAAAACAGGAGAGGGAGATCTGGAGGAGGACACAGAATTGAAGAGTACCAGTAAAGGTAACATAAAAGATTAAAAAAAAGAAAGAGGGAAAATAAATAGATCTGAAAAATAAAATCCAAAAGTTAAGATGGTGGATTCAAGAAGCACCTTTTCAGCAATAACTTTGAATGTTAATGGACTAAACTTACCAATTAAAAGATACGGATTGGCAGAATGGATTAAGAAATATAATTCAGCTATATGCTATTTACAAGAGACTCATCTTAGACACAAGTCTACAAATAGATTGTAAACGAAAGAATGGAGAAAGATGTTCCATGCAAGTTGTAACCAAAAGACAGCAGGAGTAGCTATACTAATATCAGACAAAATAGACTTTAAATGTAAAGACATTATAAGAGACAAAGAAGGATACTATATATTAATTAAAGGTACAATTCACCAATGTTTATGCTCCCAATCAAGGAGCTCCAAAGTACAAGAGACAGACATTGGCAAAACTGAAGGGAGCAATAGATGTTTCAACAATAATAATAGGAGACTTCAATACTCCACTCTCTTCTATAGATAGAACAACCAGACAGAAGATGAACAAGAAAATAGAGAGGTTAAACAACTTGATAAATGAATTAGACCTAATAGACATATATAGATCATTACACTCCAAAACACTAGGATATACATTCTTCTCTAGCACTCATGGAACATTCTTCAGGATAGATCATATGCTGGGGCACAGAACAAGTCTTTATAAATTTAAAAACTTTGAAATTATTCAAGGTACTTTCTCTGATCACAATGGAATGAAGCTGCATCTCAATAATCACTAAATAATGAGAATATTCACAAATATATGGAGATTAAATAAGATGCTCTTGAATAACCAGTGGGACAAAAAAGAAATTGCTAAATAAATCAGTAGTTATCTGGAAATGAATGATAACAAAAATACAACATATCAGAACTTGTGGGATGTGTCCAAGTCTGTGCTGAGAGGGAAATTTATTGCCCTAAATGCCTACATTAAAAAACAAAAAAGAGGGTGCACAGGTGGTTCAGTGGTAGAATACTCGCTTTTCATGTGGGAGACCCGGGTTCGATTCCTAGACCATGCATCCCCCCCAAAAAAAAGTAGCAAGAGAGCAAAAATTGAGGACTTAACTGCTCACCTGGAGGAATTTGAGAAAGGACAGCAAACTAACCCAAAGCGAATAGAAGAAGAGAAATAACAAGGATTAAAGCAGAGTTAAATGAATGGGAGAGCAAAAGAACAATAGAAGGAATCAATAAGACCAGATGCTGGTTCTTTGAGAAAATCAATAAAATTGATGGATTATGTTCTGGTTTGTTAGCTGCTAGAATGCAATATACCAGAAATGGAATGGCTTTCTAAAAGGGAGATTTAATAAGTTACAAGTTTACAGTTCTAAGGCTGAGAAAATTTCCCAATTAAAACAAGTCTATAGAAATGTCCAATTAAAGTCATCCAAGGAAAGATACCTTGGTTCAAGAAGGCCGATGACGTTCAGTGTTTCTCTCTTGGCTAGAAGGGCACATGGCAAACATGGAGGCATCTGCTGGCTTTCTCTGTGGCTCTACAAAAGGGACTCTTTCCAAAATGTTTCCTCTTTTAAAAGATTTCAGTAAGCAACTCCGCCTTTAACGGGTTCAAGACACACCTGCATGGAAATCATCTAATCAAAAGTTACCACCCACAGTTGGGTGGGTCACAGCTCCATGGAAACAATCAAAATGCTCCCACCCAGCAATATTGAATGAGGATTAAAGGAAGTGGCTTTTCTGGGGTCCACCACAGGTTCAAACTGGCACAGACTACTAGCAAGACCGACAAAGGAGAAAAGAGAGAGGATGCAAATAAACAAAATCAGAAATGAGAAGGGATGTGTTACCACAGACCCTGAAGAAATAGAGGAAGTCATAATAGGATACTATGAACAACTATACACCAACAAACTAGACAACTTATATGTAATGGAAAAATTCCTGGAAACACACAAACAAGCTACATTGACTCAGGAAGAAATAGAAGATCTCTACAAATCAGTCACAAGCAAAGAGATTCAATTAGTCATCAAAAATCTCCCTGCAAAGAAGAGCCCAGGGCCTAATGGCTTTACAGGGGAATTTTATCAAATTCCAGAAAGAACTAATACCAGTCCTGCTCAAAATTTTCCAAAAAAGCTGAGGAGAAAGGAACATTACCTAACTCATTTTATGAAGTTAATATCATTTTAATACCAAAACCAGATAAAGATGCTATAAGAAAAGAAAACTACTGGCCAATATACCTGACTAACATAGATGCAAAAATTCTCAACGAAATACTAGCTAATCGAATCCAAGAACACATTAAAGGAATTATACCCCATGACCAAGAGAGGTTTATACCAGGAATGCAAGGATGATTCAGCACAAGAAAATCAATTAATGTAATACAGTACATTAACAAATTGAAGGGACAAATCACATAATCTTCTCAATTGATGCTCAAAAAGCATTTGACAAAATTCAACATCCTTCTCTGATAAAAACATTAGATATGAATCAAAGGTAACTTCCTCAATATGATAAAGGCCATATATTGAAAATTGATAGCAAGCATTGTACTCAATCGAAAGAGACTAAAGGCTTTCTCCCTAAGATCAGTAATGAGACCAAGAACCATCAGACCCTTTATGGTATCTGGCCTTCCCACATATAAAATAAACTCTCCCCCTCCACAATCCCCTAAATTCTCATGCCATCAAAGTATCAAGCTCAGGTTTGAGTACCTAATCATCTTATTTAAGTCAGATACAGATGCAGATGAAGCTCATTTGTTGCAAATCCTCAGGTTTAGAAACCAGTAAACCAAAACAGCAAATTATATTTACCCAATGTGCAATGGCAGAACAGAGTCTGGATAAGCACAGCAGACCCTCTGTTCAAAGGGAGAGTGATGGAGAACAGGATGAACTTAGCATGTACTGGTCCACAGAATTGCTGAAATCTTGCTGGGAAATTTGTACTAGTTCTCCCTCCTCTGGAAGCAGGATTTTTTAACAGTGTCAAATAAAAAACAAATCTGGACTTTGGTTGGGAGAGACTTTCTCTGAAAAGATTATCACAAGAGGGGGAAAGGGACAGTTGCAATAGAGGGAAGGAAGTTTTGTAGTGGGGAGAACACTTGGCCATGTCATTTGCAAACTTCTCAAAAGTTAGGCAAAAGTAATTTGTTTATTTTTTTATAAGGAGGAGTAAACAAACCTAGAAAATAGGAAGTGGGGTCATTAGACACTAGAAGAGAAAATGTTGTATACTATAGCCAGCTTTTATTCATTTCCTAGGACTTACATGCAAATTGCCACAAAATGGATAGCTTAAAACAATATAAATTTATTCTCTCACAGGTCTGTAGGCTAGAAAGCCAAAATCAAAGTGTCAGCAAGGCCATGCCTCCTCTGGGTGGTCTGGCAAAGAATCCTTCTTTGCCTCTTCTTATCTTCTGGTGGTGGCTGGCAATCCTTGGCATTCCCTGGGTTGTGAGGGCAGCACATCCATCTCTACTTCCATCTTCACATGGCCATCTTCCCTCTGTGTCTGTGCCTGTGTCTCTACTCGTTTTCTAAGGACACTGGCCAGATTGTATTAGGACCAACCTTAATCCACCATGACCTAATGTGAATGTGATTACATCTGCAAAGACTCTATTTCCAAATAAAGTCACATTCTTAGATATCGGGGTAGGATATCAACATAACTTTGTGAAGGACACACCAACCCATAATGTAGCTTGCTTCCAGGAGAGGATATTCAGGTTGTATGCTGGCTCATGCTGAGAGTGGTCTCAGGGACCTGGAAAAGGAGAGAATTTTAACCACAGTTTGATTAACAAGTATTTTTTCTGAATCATCAGTGGGGCCAGAAGTTAAGCTAGTAATTTATGAGGCAAAGAATAGGATTCTCGAAGTTCTATGTCTGGCCTTGTCATAGATAAACAAGGGGGCATCTGTGAGTCATAACTCAATTACATGGCAAGGGTGGGTCTTTGCAGTAAGCTGTATCTCAGAACACAAAAGAATTGAGGGATTTCTTAACCATTGCTGTTTTCTAGGATCACAGTGCTTGGGCAAAGTTCAACGTTTTCACTGTTTACTACATCCAACAAATATTCCCACTATAACAGGGAAATCATTGATGTCTGGAAATAACAGCTATGTCTTATTCCTTCCCTTATATGTATCTTGTTTTTAATAAAAATTCCCCTCAGTATCTGAAAATTCCCAGTCTTTGCCCTCATTTTCTTTATACATCCCCATGAAATATTCTATTCCTGCCAGGATATCCTTTAGGTTGTTTTCTTGAATATTTCAGTTATATCATATATTGAATGGTAGATTTGTGACTGTAAATTAGTCATATATTAGTCCTGATATTCATTTGCTGTCCATGCAGTTAACCCTAAGGCTATCTCTGTCCATCCAGATAGTTCGCAATGTACTTTTGTGTTGGTTTCAGAAATAATTTGTAGGACAAATATTCATTTCAGGATTATCAACTGGGATCTAACACACCTGTCATGAAACAATTACTAGAAGTTTTAGGATAGTCTGAGTAAAAGTTTCCTGAATCTGACATATCTATGTTTGTTGGTATAGGTACTGATCAGTTTATAAGTTTGTATTGTGCTGTAAACAGAAATACTATAACATACCAGCTTGAGATAGACCATATTCTGACAGGCAGAGTCTGTTGAATGAAGTCAATATAGGCTGACGGACGATATATGAAAGGGGCCATGGATAAGATATATAGCATTTCACAGCAGACTAGGATTTCTACTGAGTCTCCAGTACATCATTGTCCTGTTCTTTTTATTGTTACAGTCATGATAAATGTTATCTGCAAGATATTGATTAAATGTCAGATTGACTTGGTCATTGCAGGATTTAGAGCTGTGCAAAGAAAGTGAAAGTAAATGACATTTCCTGAGAGGACACCTGTCTACAGTTAAGTTGTGTACCTAGGGATCTTAACTATGACACTAATATATGTAATATGAATAATTTGACTAATTAGTAAGTGGCCTTCAGATATATTCAACCTAAATAAGATGTTTTCCATGAACTAACCTAGTAAATTTTCTTGCCAGTGGAATAAGTGGGTAGGCTTCTGGTTTGATACCTCTCACTGCATTTGAACTGATTCCCACATCCATGTTGGGTGCAAGAAGATAGTATCAGTTCACACTCATCTTAAAATGTCCTTACTACAAATAACATTATATGAATTAAGGGGAACTCTTATTCTAAAACAATAATAAAAAGTTAATGTGTGTTGGTACCTATCAGCTTATCTGTTGGTATATCAAAATTAAAACAAATAATTCGGCATACCAAGCTATGAAGAAAAGAATAGGCATTTTGTTTTTGTACCATCAAAGGTAAAATCTTTTTTTTGGGAGGGGGTGCATGGTCCAGGAATCAGACTCATCAAAGGTAAAATCTTTAGCATAATTTCAAGAGGAGTTACTCAGTCTTTCCTTATATGTGCCAAAATTATCATAAGTGCCCTGTAATTATCATTGCTTAAAATCGGGATAAAATGGATCTGTCCCATTGAAATTGGGACAAAACTGTTTTATTGGCCTTGGGACTCAAGTACTAATAGCACCTTTTAAAAAAATATAGTCAGATTGAGAACTCTTACTTTTCTTCCCCTTGAAATACTTGAGATTTTATATGGCCTTCTCTCTCTCTCTCTCTCTCTCTCTCTCTCTATATATATATATATATATATATATATATATATATACACACACACATTTTCTGTGAGGAAATTTCTGTAAAATATCAGAACAAGGTAAAAAGAGATAGCCCTATTTCCCTAATATAAATCTGCTAATATCACTTATGAAACATCACTACCAGACATGTATACACTCATAATGGTAATTAGCATTATATGAAGCATAGATTACTTTATTTTTAAATTTATTTTTCAATAACCTTATTGAGGAATTACTTAATACAATAAAATTCACCTAAGTGTAAAATTCAATATATTTTAATAAATTTAAAGAGCTGTGCAACCAACCACCATAATAATCCAGTTTTAGAGTATTTCTATCATCCCCCCAAAATTCTTCATTTTCCTTTGTAGTTACTCCCTGCCCTGTCCCCCAGCTTTAAGCAAGAAATAATGTAATCTCTGTCTCTGTGGATTTGCACCCTTGTCAAAAATCAATTGAATGTAAATGTGATGGTTTATTTCTGAATACCCAATATGATTCCATTGTTCTATATATCTGTCCTTGTACCCTCTATTTTGATTTTTGTGCTTTTGTCATAAGTTATAAATTCAGGAAGTACGTGTCTTCCAACTTTGTTTTCAAAATGGTTTTGACCATTTGTGTATATTTTTTCATATTTTTTTTGTAGTTATCAGGGGGGCTTACATTTAACATCCAAAATCTGTAACAACCATGTTTGTTTGGCTCCTTCAATAACATGCACATAATTTAACAATAACTTACATACGCTGTTCCTATATTACTCTGTTCTCCCATCTTTATGTTATATTTGTTACAAATTTTGTCTTTATACATTGTATGTCCACTTCACCTAGTAGTCGTGACTTTTATGCATTTGCATTTTAGAAATTGTAATAATTAAAAGTGGCGTTCCATACCAAAAAATACAGTACAGTTGTATTGGACTTTATAATTATCCATATAGTTAACTTTAATGGAGGTCTTTATTTTTTATGCCACTTTGATCTACTGTCTGGTGTTCTTTCCTTTCAGTGTGAAGAACTCCCTTAAGCATTGCTTGTAGGGTAGGTTTAGTGGTAGCAAGCTCCCTCTGCTTTGTCTATCTTGGAATGTCTTTATCCCCCCCCCCACCCCAACTCTTTTTTGAAAGACAGTCTCATCAGATATAAAATTCTTGGTTGGCAATTGTTTTTCTTTCAACTCTTCAAATATTTCTTCAAATACCTGCTTGCCTTCATGGTTTCTAGTGAGAAATTGGCACTTTATTATTGGGACTCCCTTGTACATAACATATTGCTTTTCTCTTGCATTTTCAGAACTCTCTCTTTATCTTCAGTATTCAACAGTTTGACTACTACATGTCTAGTCGTGGTTCTCTTTATCCTGTTTGAGGTTCATAGGGTTTCTTGTAGGTGTATAGTCCTGTCTTACTTTAAATTTGAGATGTTTTCTGCCATTATTTCTTTAAATATTCCCTCTGTCCTTTTCTCTCTTTCTTCTCCTTCTGGGACTCTTATAATGCCTATATTGCTACTCTTGATGGTATCCATCAGGTCTCTTAGGCTCTCTTCACTTTTTCTCATCCTGAATCATTTCAGTTGTCTTGTCTTACAGTTCACTGATTCTTTTTTTTGTCAGCTCCAGTCTTTTGTTGAAACTCTCTAAGGAATTTTCATATCAGTTATGTGGCCCCAAATCCAGTATTTCTGTTTGAATCTTCTTAAAAATTTCTATCTCTTTATTAAGATTCTCATATTGTTCATCCGTCATTTTCCTGATATCCTTTAGTTCTTTCTTTGAATTTTCCTTGATCTGCTTTGAGTATATCGAGAGTCATTTTTTAAAGGTTCTGTCAGTGTGTCCAAAGTCTGGTTTTCTTCACTGATGAGTTTTGAGTTTCATCTTCTTAGGATGGGCCACAATTTCCTCTTTCTTTGTTTTGTCTTGTAATCTTTTGTTGCACACTGTACATGTTAATAATTTAAGGCGTTCACTCTGGGATTTAGTCCCTGAGCTCTCTGTTACTAAGCTTTTATCTAGTTGGTGATAATGCAGAACCTCTTAGTGTCAAGAGCTAACAAAACCCAAATAAACAGTAATTAACAGCAATAAATAAACAGCACAAAAAAGACACCTTTCATAGTATTTGCAAATTGCAAATTATCTTTGCATTGGCTGGTGCTTTCCTTCAGAGTTTAGCATTCTAATCAAGAAGATCAGCCTGAGGAGAAAATGAAATGTAGAGTCCTCTTTGTCTTTTCTGAGCCCGAGTTTTGTCATGGGCTTGTGTTTGCTTATACTCATAAGAATTCCCCCATTTACTGTAATTCAAACGTCCCCCCTACTCCTTGTGAAATAGATTTTCATCCCCTCGCCTATGCTATGCTGTTTGCCTTAAAGCAAGTAATCTTTTGTTGTGAGGGTTTTGACTTACTGGTTTCTTGCAGTGCTTTACCTGTCCACAAGCTGCTTCTCCCTGCAGGGCAAGTTTTGAGAAGGCAAGCCGGAGGCAAGTTTCCTGGTTCAGTCTTTCAGCTTATAGTTTGGCATGGACATCTGGGCATCCCAAATGTGCATACAGGTGTTATTGTCTTCCTCTGTAACAGGGGCAGATATCCACAATGGGAGCAAAGACTGGCTTGATCGTTTTTCACCGAGAGGGTGGTGGAAGAACCAGAAAGGGTGTCATGAGCTTTTCCTACCATTTTTTAAAAACTCTGTTTTCTTGATTTAGCACTTTTCAGTGCTAAATCTGCAACCTTCAATTGTTTTCACAGGTTCTGAGAAAGTTCACTTCGCCAATTTTTGCTATTTGTTCAAATATACTGTGGTGGAGTGGCACCCTGGAGCGTCTTAACACTACGATTTGGTCAACTGGAAGTTTAGCATTGTGTTTTCAAATGCTTACCAGACATTTCTAATGGGCAGTCATGGTTGAGAACCACGTAAAGGGAGGTATATCACAGTCTATGTAATCTACTTTTCTATGAGATGGGCTGAAGCTAGCATCATAGGGTCAACTCCCAGTAAATCTCATCTTGAGAGAAATTTCATTTCTGTCACTTGCCAAGACAAAATATCTTTAAAATTACTGATGATCCTCGTTTGGCTTTGCAGCAATTGGGGATGCTTGTTTGGATCTGTAGCAATTAAATTCATTTTTCTATCTTCCACTTGTTCCTGATAGGGATCTCCCTTGTGTGTGCTCTGGAGATCATTATTGTGGCAACATGAAGATGTCTTTGAATATCTCTCCAGAACTGTAGTGCTCCCCTTCTTGATGTGGTCCCTCATTTGATTTCCTAAAGCACTTCATTAATTATTTTGCCCACTGCCTGTTAATACCAGGATCCTGTGACTTTTATAACCATTTTTAAGAGGTGATTTCACCTTTTCATCATTCCAGCTGCAGTGAACTAGGATGTGATGTGAAATGCTCCATCGATTATCCATGTTATTTCCATTTTCCCAGAATAGATTTGTCATAATATATGTCCCTGGCTTGAATAAAATGTTTCACAGACCTCATATATTATGTGCAATTCCTCAACTCTTGTTTGGGTTTGGCCAGTCATCCTGAAGGTGCAAATGCAGTTGGTGCCATTTTTAGGGGTTCTCTGCAATCAGTCTGCCAGTTTTTCCCAGAAAAAAAGTGCTTTGGGTGCTCTGTCTTGAGAGTAATTAATAAATCTCTAAGCCAGTTTACCTGCTTATCATGTGACTCCGATTTTCAATGATGCACTCCACTCACTGGAAAGGGCAGTAGTCAAAGGTCCAGATAGTTTATGAGCCCACCTTCTTAACATGTGTATGGAAGCATCTGATTCCATAATTACATCCCTTTGACTTAAATGTTCCCTGTTAAATTCTCTAGGCTGTAGTGAGGACATATACTTCACTAATATTTCAAGACTGCTGCTTTACTTTATTAATGGACTGAAATGTGAAGCACTGCATCATTATTGGTACTGAATTCCAAATTTATTTTCCCCAAGTTGTTTTCCATTAATCATCCAGTTATTGTTTTCTCCCTACTTGATAATATAGTCATTTCAGTAGCCAGTACCCACAAATCTATGAACATGTGGATCTCCGTGTTATTTAATTTCTCTGCATCTTACACTGCCACCAGAACTGTCTCGAGGGCAGCATGGTTTGCTAATTGGTCTGGCCCTTTGCCTGTTTTCCCATCTTTAGGTGGAGGGCAACGGCTATGAATTCAACTTTGTTTCTGGTTAGATTAGGACTGCCATCTACTAGTAGTCTACATCTTCCTTCAGTAAATCCTCCCAGGACTGTCTCCACTTAGTAATAGGCTTTTCTTCACTACTTGGTGACATGGATATTCCTTGGAGCAGCAAGGGAGCAAATTGTTAGCAGTATATCCATGAATAATGCCATAGGGCTTTGGTCTTGCCATTTTCTGAAGCTATCCTGTAGTTTTAATTGGTTTGTCTGAACTCTTCCTCCAGGATTTGATTGGACCGGTGGCATAAATTGAAGCCCATCTCTGGTAAAAAAAAGTAATGGTTTTGAAGTCCTGTCCCATTAAGTCTTTAGTTGCAGATACACATAAGGTGGGAAGCTTTGAATTTCTATGAGTGTTCAAGTTTCTTTTGTCCTGGGATTTCTTGCACTGATATCTTGCTGGTTTCTGGAGAATACCACAGAGGGCTTCATTCAACATTTGTCCTAACCACCTACTTGTCCTACAAGGGCTATGAATCCAAACACTGTACTTACCATATCCCCTTGATTCTGATGATACCATGCTGATTAGATTATGCAAATTAGTTCTTAGTTAGGTATTGGATTAAATGGGGGGAGAGATATCACAGTCCATGAAGCATCCATTTTGCTGGTGTATATCCAGTAGATGTGGCATGCCTCTGGAGCCAACAGTTTTACTGGACGCCTTCATAATCCTCAAATCACAGCTAAATCACAATTGAAGGCCACAGTTGTAGCAGAAGCTTCCTGATTCCTGGATCATGGCTAAGGTGTTATGCACCTTTGCATCTATGGCCCCCTATGTCAACTTCTTCATTCTTCATCTTCCTTGAAAAATTGGTTTTGTGGTGGTATTCTAAGCACTACTCTTAGACAGCCTAGAACCTCCTTTTCAAGGCCTTCCATAATTTATTAACACTTAATTGCCTGCAATAAATACCTTTTGCTTATAATAGACAGATTTCAGTTATCTGTAGTTAAATCATTACTGATACACATCTGACCATTTTTGACTCTGCAGGGACCATTTTCAGGATCTAAGATGTAGAGTTCCTGATGCCTGATGATAGGCATGTGTGAAGTAAATGCTTGATCTAGTGCATTATCACAAATAGCGTACTCTGCTCTAGAGATATTTTAAATTAGTCCAGACTCTGTTGTTGCTTCTACCCTGTACTCCTCCCCCCGAATAATATACTTGCTTTTGTATATAACTTGATATAACCCTACTGGAAGAAGACAAAGTCTATTATATTCCTTGGCAATTGGAGGCAGGTTAATTCACATTCCTTTTCAGTTGGTATGTTTAAAATCATAATAGGCAAGTCTATTACTCGCTAAACTTTTTCAGGTGCTTTAGTTAATTCATTAGTGATATGAACAATGTAGTCAGTGCACTTAAGAGCTTTAACAATTAATAATCAATGTCAGGCTTTTCTTACTATTTGTCCAACAATTAAAAGGAGATATGGTCTTGTAAATTACCCCTATTTCTTTCAAAAATTTATATTTGTAGAGATTTCAGCCGATTTTCCCTCAAATTCTTTCTTGCAGATTGGTGAATGAATATATACTTTGAGGTAGGCAGTTTGACATGTTATCATTTAACCTTTTTATCATAATCATAAAAATATTGAAGTTGTTGTTCATCAAATTCAAAATATCTTTCCCCACTCTAAGCTACCCATTCCAATTATGCACTTTGGAGTTTTGGCTACCACCACTTCCAATTCCCTGTTTGGCCACCAGACTATTTCCAGTTTAACCTTAGTTCTCATTACCATTATATTTATATTATCCAAACTTTTAAAGAACTTTATATTTTCCAGAAAAATCATCACTTGGGAGCCATTGTCAATTAATATTAATTCCTTCTTTTGACCTTTTTGATCCCAAAGATTTGTAAGGGCCTATCTCACTCCAAGACTTAGTGGATTCTTTAACACCTGTGTAACCCTTTCAGCTTGAAATATTTAGGGGAAACTTGGTGTAGTTTTCTGTCTCCACATCTTACTCCCCCCCTTGGAGTTCCTCATTAGGAATTCTCTCTGGAATTTCAGATAGTTTTACTGGTAATACCTGAGCTACTTCACCTGATTGCGTGTCAATTTTATCCTTAGAGATCAGTCTTTCTCTCAAAAATTGCCCCTACTCTCTTCTAGCTAATTTATTGCCTCATTTCTATTACTGAATGGTTAAAGTGAGCCTAGTCTCTCATGAATGTTCTACTTATTGCAGGTTACCTACTGCCCTGTTCTGGTTTATATGCTGCTTACTAAATTAATTGGAGAAGCCCTCTTGGTGAGAGATGATATGAGTTTCATTTCCTTCATTAAAGGCAATTCTTTGGGCACCCTCATCCATTCACTCATAGCTAAATTTGTCCCTTGCTATGTGAAAACTTCACTCATTTGACACTAAATCTGTTCTATTATTTGTGAGCCCAATCTTTTGCCAGGCTGTCAATACTCATTTCATAGTGGGCAAGAGAGGACTTGCCCTGTCTTGAAGGCACTCTAGGCTCTTTTAAGTCTTTCATCCTAATGTGGAAATAAAGAGGACCTAAGTGAGAACAAGCAAAAGCAATTTATTCAGAGCCTGCTACAACAAAGGAGCCAGCTACCATCACTTGTTTTTGGCAGAGACTCAGAGGCAGCAGGGGAGTATAAAAGCTTTATAGTGAAAGGAAGGGAAGGCTTCAGGAATGCCCTAATTTGAGGTTGTTGGCAGGCAGAAGTTGGAGATGGGCCACCTAGAAGTGGGATAGGGGAGCGTATTTACCTTTCTTAGTTTGGTCTTCAAACTTAGTTTGGAAGTGGGGACAAAAATTAGGGAAGCTGACAGTTATTGTTTAAGTTATGACCATTTGGGGCTCATTACCACAAAGATTGTGGTTTGGCTTCCTGTACTGGTTACTCATATTGTAGGTCAGCTTTCTATTTCTATATATGGTCTGACTGTTGTCTATTTTTGATATTCAATGTCTCGTTGGTGAGACTTTAAAGTTCCAATTTTATTTTCATTACCATAAAAGTGTCTGTCCCATTACTGTATTTTAACCAACTCAGATCCCCTTCTTGTATCTCTTTGGCAAATTCTTTCCTATGGTTAGTAATTTGAGTGGGGTTTAAGCCTACTTCTTACAATCTTAAAGCCAAGCCAAAAACAGTCAGCTGAAAGGTGACAATTTCCCCATATGTTAAGCTGGTTAGTTTTGATCCCCATCCTTTTATCCAACACTTTTGAGTGTGCTACTCTGAATTTATTTTAAAATAACCTACAGGATCCTTTCTTTCCCCTGTATACAACATAAAAAGTTTCTAGCAATAAGCCTATACTACTTTATCAGTTTCCATGGAAAGTGATATGTTTCCTCTTTTTGCTTTATAACTAGGTAAATACTGTCCCCTTGGTTGCACCAGATGTTAGAAAGTGACCAAAGTTAATTTAGCTAATTCAGCAACCATCAGGTTCTTTTGGTGTTTTCACTAGGCTTTGGAAATTAGAGGTAGTTGGTCATTTGTCTGTTTCCCCACAATCTTTCTGTAAGGTCACATGAAAGCACATTTTGGATCCAGTTTTGCCAAAGACACACTTGTTAAATTAACCAGTAGGCAGAAAAAAAAATCATGCAATTTGTTCTTGTAATTCAAGAGAAGTTCCACTCTCTGCCCTTAGTTTTCCTGGATATTACTTGATGGCCAAATCAGCCATCTTTGTAGATGTTCCAGGGAAGAGTTTTCCATGAAATAAATTGACTCCAGATAGTGACTGGAGACCTTGAGGATTCTACCAAAAATATTAAGCTGCTGGGCTTGTCAGATTTTTAAAACAATTTTATTCACACTCTATACAGTACATCCAATGTGTACAATCAGTGGATCTTAGTATAATCAGAATTGTGCATTCATCACCACAATCAATTTGAGAACATTTTCATTGCTCAAAAAAGAAAAATCCCATATCCCTGATACTCCTGATACTTATATTTAGCATTGGTAAATGTAGCAAAGTATGGTATTGTTGCCACAGATGATGAAAGAATATTACAATATTACTCTCAACTATAGTCCATAGTTTGCATTAGTTGTATTTTCCCATATACCACCATATTCTTAACACTGTATAATAGTGATGTAATTCTGTTCTAATTCATGAAAGAACATTCTTATATTTGTACTATTAACCTGTCATCATTCACAACAGAGTTCACAATGATATACAGTCCACTATTTTATCATTTAGCTTTCATTCTAGTGATATACATGACCCTAAATTTCCCTTTACAACCATAATCATACTCATAATTCAGCATTGTTAATTACACTCACAATATTGCATTACCACACCTCTATTTCCAAACATTGACAGTCAATCTTATTATAAATTACACATCAGCTCACCATTCTCTACCTTCATTCTATCTTTTGGTAACCTATAGTATACTATTTTAACTCCATGAGTTTTCTCATTTTAATAGTTCATATTAGTGAAACCATACTATATTTGTCCTTTTTTGTTTGGCTTATTTCAGTCAACATTAAGTTCTCAAAGTTCATCTGTGTTATCACATGCATCAGGATTGCATTTCTTCTTACTAATGAATAGTATTTCATCATATGTATGCCACATTTCGTTTATCCATTCATCAGTTGATGGACACTTGACTTGTTTCCAATTTTTGGCAGTTGTGAATAATACACCTATGGACATCAGTGTGCAAATGTCTGTATGCGTCTCTGCATTCACTTTTTCTGGGTATGTACCTAGTAATGGGATTGCCAGATCATATGGCAATTCTACGTTTAGCTTCCTAAGGAGTTGCCAAACTGTCTTACATAGAGGCTGTGCCATTTTACATTCCACCAGAGTGGATGTATTCCTATTTCTCCACATCCTCTCCAACACTTATAATTTACTGTTTGTTTAATTGTGGCTATTCTGGTAGGTGTGAAATGATCCCTCATTGATGTTTTCATTTGCATTTCCCTAATATTTAGTGATGCTGAAAATATTTTCAGGTGCTTTTTTTTTTTTTTTGACTTGGGCAGTCTCCAGGAATAGAACCCAGGTCTCCGGCATGGCAGTTGAGAACTCTGCCACTGAACCACCATTGCCCTCCCTTTTCGTGTGCCTTTGAGCCATTTCTGTTCCCCTTTTGAAAAAGTCTCTGTGCTAGTTTGAAAAGTCTCTGTGCTAGTTTTATGTACTCCAGAAAATCCATGTCCTTTTTCCTGATCCAATCTTGTGGGAACACCATGGTTCTTTTAATCCTGGTTCAAAATTATGGGATGGAAGCTTTGATTGGATTGTTTCCATGGAAATGTGCACACCCAATTGTGGGTGTGGTGTTTTGTTTAGATTGAGATGTGACCCCCACCCATTCCAGGTGGGTTTTGATTAGTTTACTGGAGTCCTTTAAGGGAGAAAAAATTTTTTGTAAAGCTCAGAAACAACAGAGATACTTGCAAAATAGGTGCTTAAGAGCAAACAAAGGTGCTTGGAGATACTTGTTGTGCCAACAGAGAGGGCAGGTGCCTTGACAGAGACATTTAGATCCCAACAGATGTTAGCGTTTGAAATGCTAAGCAAGCCAGAACCCAGAGTTGTGTCCCAGAGGAGTTAAATTAAGGCCCACAGATGCTTAAAGAGGAAACCACTGGCATCAGAAGCTGGAAGCAACAGATCCGGGAACAAGGACCAGCAGACACCAGTCTCCTGCCTTCCCACATGACAGACATTGGCCCTTCTTGAGTCAAGATATATTTTCCTGGATGCCTTAGTTTGGAGATTTTTCTGGCCTTAGAACTGTAAACTTACAATAAATTCTCTTTATTAAAGCCTTTCCATTTCTGGTATATTGCAGTCTGGCAGCTTTAGCAAACCAAAGGAGATTTTGGTGCTGAGAGTGGGGTTTATTAAAAATTCTCTTCGAACCTGTAGTGTTAAGACTTCTCCCTATATCTTTTCATTGTCTCGACTATCAGCCCTCTCAGTGGTTCTTATTTATCAATCCCTTACTTGGTGTCGTGTCACTGTCTTTTCTGGCTTCTTTAGTTTCAAACTCAGGAATATCATCCAAAACTACCTTGCAGGCATGGACCATCTCACCTTCTCCAACTCTTTTACTCTTAAATGTATTCCGTTTTTCCTTAGCAATATTAAAAGCACTTACTTAAGACTTTTCTGCTGATTCAAGCCCACAATCCAACAGTATCCTTACCACTTCACTCCTGGTACCAGGCTGTATTAGTCAGGGATCTCTAGAGAAATAGAACCAACAGGAGATATCTGTAAATATGAGATTTGTAAAAGTGTTGCATGCAGTTGTAGGGCTGTTAAGAGTCCAAAATCTGTAGGCAGATTGCAAGGCTGGCAACTCTGATGAAGGGTCTAGATGAACTCCACAGGAGAGACTCGCTGGCTGTAGAAGCAGTGAAAATTTCCTCTTCTTCCTTAAAAGCCTTTAACAGATTGGATCAAATCCAACTAATTGAATTACCTCATTTGTGGAAGACACACCTTTCATCGATCATAGATGTAATCAGTCATGGATACAATCAACTGTCTAATGATTCAATAAACAAACCTTCTGGTTTATTAACCAACCACACAATATTCTGGCAGTAATGGGTAGGCCAGTGCTTGCCTGACCAGATAACTGGGCACCATCACCTGGCCAAGTTGACACCTGAACCCAACCATCACAGTGTCTAGTCAAATCTTTTGCTCAGTTTTAAATTGGGTTGTCTTTTTATTGAGTTGTAGGATTTTTATGTATTGCAAATATGAAACCCTTATTGGATATGTGGTTTCAAAATATTTTCTCCCTTTGAGGAGCTTGCTGTATTTTTTAAAACATGTTTTTTATTGTGTAATATAACATATATACAATAAAATGTTAAATTCCAAGGTTCAGTTTAACATGTAGTAAGAGCAAATTTCAAAATATGCTGTTGTTACAGTTCCACAATTTCAGGTATTTCCTTCTGGCTCTTCTAGTATACTAAAAACTAAAAAGAAACATCTATATACTATGAGTCAGTAACCATAATCATTTGTTAAATCCTAACTTCTCTATTATAACTTCTCCCTCTCATTTGATCATTCTCTCAGTCTTCAGTGATATATGGGCAATGAGCATTCTAACACCTTCATGTTGAAAAGGGGTGTTAATATTATGGGGCAGGGGAATGCAGCTGGTTGGTGTGAGAAACTGGTACCTCTAAGTTTCAGGGTTTATCTGGCACAGAAACAATCTGAATGTTTTAAGTTTCTGAAAAATAATGAGTAAACATTTTATAATGCCATCTTAGATAGATCCCTGGGTTTTTCTTTAAGGTTTCCAGGAATACTGCTAATTTGGGGCTTTCCATACCATGGCCTATTAAATAAGTGTAACCTCCACAGTGGCCTTTAGATTCTATTTTAAATCTCTTAGCCACTGAAACTTTATTTTGTTGTGTTTTATGTCTCCTTTTTAGTCAAGCAGGTATTCTCGATCTCATGATACTAGGGCCAGACTCATCCCTGGGAGTCATGTCCCATGTTGCCAGGGAAGCTTAAATCTCTGGCAAGTCACATCTCACATAGCAGGAAGGGTAATGAGTTTATTTGCAGAGTAAGGCTTAGAGAGAGGCCACATCTGAGCAACAAAAGAGGTTCTCTGGGGGTGATTCAAGTGTATTTATAAGTAGGCTTAGCTTCACCATTACAGAAATAAGTTTCATAAGAGCCAGCTTCAAGATCGAGGGCTTGCCTTATTAAATTGGGGGTTCCCAGTGCTTGAGAGAATATCAAGAATTTCCCAGGTAGGGAAGTTTAATAGTTCTATATTTTTCTACAGTCCCTCAAGGGACTTCACAATACTTTTTTTATAATCTGCTCAAAATACTCTGGAATGTATCATGATATTACATTAAGTTATACAGAATCATCAGATCTCATTTCCTATTCTAAGCTCCAAGTATTTAGGTTATTTAAATAAACTGGTCAGACAGGTTAAGTTAGATAGTGTGCTACAGAATATTTAAATTTTGGACAAAAATAAACATCTCTTCCTTTGGTCTCACACAGAAGTTGTAGTTTTAAAATACAGACAGTATCATCCTTTATCCTGTATTCTGATTTACCTTAGTCCCAACGAGATCTACTTCATACATATCTTTAATTGAACTCTGATCTCTTTTTCATCTTCAGTAACAGTGGCTCTATGGAGTAATGCTGACTTTCAGAGCTGTAGAACTCTAACTCTGAGTCTTAGGTTTCACACAGGTACCCATAGATCCAGGAAACTAGCGAGTAGTGCACAAAGAGCACAACATCTCAGAATTTAGAACTGACACTTAACTCAGAAATAAATGTGACTGCTGCAAGAGCTTACAATCTAGGCCCTAGTTTTCCTATCAGCATTTTCTAAATGAGAACATAAAATATTTGTCCTTTTCTTTCTGGCTTATTTTGCTCAATATATTATCCTCAAGGTTTATTCACCTCGTTGCATGCCTCACAACTTCATTTGTTCTGTAGCTGCACAATATTTCATCATGTGTATGCATCACAGCTCCCCATTCCACTCCTCACTTGATGGACCTTTTAGCCACCACCATCAATTGGCTATCATGAATAAGACCACCATAAACATCAGTGAGTAAATGTCTATTCCTGCATCTGCTATCAGTTCTTCTGATTATCTTCCTAGTAACAAGATTGCTTAATCATATGGCAACCCTATATTTAACCTCCTGTGGGTCCACTACATTATATTCCGGAGAGGTTGGACAATTCTACTTCTGTACTAACATTGACTAGTTATACCTCTCTCCATATCTCCAGCACTTACATCTTTCTGTTTGTTTATTTATTTATTTTTTATTTTGTGGTTTTTATTGTAATATATTCACATACCATATATTCTATCCAAAGTATATAATCAGTTTCTCACAGCATCCTCACTTCATTATGCAATGATCCTCACTCTCCATTTTAGGCAATATTCATTGCTCCAAAGAGAAAAATAACAGATATACACAGCCACACATAAAGGCAGACCCAGAACACCTCATAGCCCTTATTCACCTCCCAGTTATGTACTCTTAGTATTGGTGTGACACTAGAAAGGTATTCCTGTTTAGTATAGTCCACAGCATGCAATAGGTAATTTTCCCCATATACCACTCTATTATTATCTGTTTGTACAAATGTCATACATTTGAAGTTGTTCATGCAAGAACTTATTTATATTTGTAATGTTAATTGGGGAGATACATGACTTTAGACAACCCCTTTCAGTCATGTTCACCTTCAATAAGCATTGTTACTTATAATCCCAATAAAGGGAACTGCTATCACCTCTATCCATTCCCAAAAATTTAAGACCAACCTCATTAATAAATCTGTACATATTAGGTAACTGCTTCCCCATATCTAGCTTCTGTCTATCTCTAGGTCCCATATATTCTACATTTTAGGACTCTGAGCTTACATCTTCTAGGTGGTTAATCTTAGTTAAATTGCACAATATCTATCCTCTTGTGTCTGGTTTATTTCACTCAGCAGTATGTCTTCAAGTTTCATCCATTTTGCCACATAATTCAGGATCTCATTCCTTTTTACTGTTGATTTGCCAGATTTTCAAATCTTCCAAGGGCAGTGGGACCTAAGCAATGTCTCTAACCAGCTGCAATATTTTGAACACCTTTTGTTTCACCAATGATAAATAATCTCTAACATCCCTTATCCTGATTAACATATCCTCAGTGTATATATTTTTATGTTAACATTGGAGGTGGTTAATAACCTCTTAAGGATTGTGGATTCCTGATTCGGATAAATCATATGCTCACTAACCACCTATATGTTGTAGATGACAGTTATCTTGAAAAATTACCATTTTTTTCCTTTTTTTCTTTATTAGAAAAGTTGTAGGTTTACAGAAAAATCATGCATAAAATACAGGATTCCCAAATACCACCTCACCACCAACACATTGCATTGGTATGACCCATTTGTTACATTTGATGATAGCACATTTTAATAATTGTACTGTTAAAGTCCATGGTTTAAAGTAGGGTTCATTGTGTAGTGTAGTTCCATGGATTTTTTAAAAAATTTATTCTGTTATGATATATATAATCTAACATTTCCCCTTTAATCATATTCAGATATATATTTCAGTGCTGTTGATTATGTTCACAATACTGTGCTACCATCACTAACATATATTACTAAAACATTTCCAATTAGGAACCCTGTACATTTTAAGTATTAACTTCTCATTCCCTATCTCCATCTTGTCCCATGGGAAACTATAATCTAGATTCTGACTCTGAGTTTGCATATTCTATTTTTTTCAAATCAGTGAAGATCATAATATATTTATCCTTTTGTGTCTGGCTTATTTCCCTCAACATGATGTCTTCAAGGTTCATTCATGTTGTCATACATATTATGACTTCGTTTCTTTTTATGGCCGAATAATATTCTATTGTGTATATATGCTGTGTTTTACCTAGCCATTCATCAGTTGACAGATCCATGGATTGCTTCCTTCCTTTGGCAACTGTAAATAATGCTGCTGTGAACATTAGTAAGCAAATATCTGTTCAAGTCCCTGCTTTTTATTATTCTGGTTATTTAGCTGGTGGTGGGATTGTCAGGGTTTGGTACTTCTATACTTAGCTTTCTGAGGAGCTGCCAAACTGTCTTCCACTGCAGCTGCACCATTTTACATTCCCACCAGCAATGAAAGAGTGTTCCTATTTCTCTGCATCCTCTCCAAAACTTACCTTTTTTTTTTTCAATTGTAGTCATTCTAGTGGGTGTGAAATGGTAATTCATTTGTAGTTTTGACTTAAGTGACTAATGATGATGATGTCTATTCAGGTCTTTTACATTATTTTAATTGGGTTGTATGTCTTTTTGTTGTTAAATTGAAGGATTTCTTTTAAAATTCTGGATGTCAATCCTTTACAGAAATATGGTTTCCAATATTTTCTTCTATTATGTACGTTGTCATTTTGCTTTCATGATAAAGTCTTTTGAGGAATAAAAGTTTTTAACTTTTATGAAGTCACATTTATCTATCTTTTCTTTTGTTGCTCATATTTTTGGTGTAAAATCTAGGAAACTATTGGGGCTGCGGTGCTTGCCGTGGAAGCTGATGTAGCAGCAGCCCCTGCTTCCTCCAGTTCATCCTGGAGCTCTTGGCTGACACTAGACTGGAGGGCTGCAGGAGTAAGCCACTCCTTTGGGAGGCAACTCTGTAGAAAGGGTATACAGGAGCTGAGGTAGGCAAGTCAATTGATCCAGTGAAGAATCTCTTTTACACAAAGAATCTCTGATAAAGCTGAGGAAAAGTGATTGTAGTTTTTCTGCATCAAATGATAGGTTTTGCCTTTGTATTCTTTTCCAAATTCTTCTACAATTTTTTTCTATATCATCTTCTAGGAAGTCAGTGCTCCCTAAAACAACAGCTTCTTTAAATTTAAATGTTTTTCCTAGTTCAGAAGCATTTCCTGGGGAAATTTCAAATATTCCAGGAAAAGGGTAAGGATGGCCACCATAAGCAAATTCTCTGCCACATACTTCAGTTCCTGAATGAAAAACTCCAGTTCCAATGGATGAGGTGTATTGGTTCATCCAGTGTATGTTGTACACGTTGAGCACCACTAACTGGTTAGCCCTCATCCTCCCTGCGGCCGCTGCCTCATCCTCAAGTCACTTCAACTGCGCGTAGCTAGAGGCCGCTCCCACCCCCGCGGGTGGGAGACAGCCGAGGCTGGAGCATGGGGAGGCAAAGCCTGTCCCGGGGCCGACAGCTGAATCCTTCTGTGCCGACAGGGCAGGTCGGATAGTGAGCCCGCTCCAGCTCCTCATGCTGTTTTGATTATTGTGGCTTTGTAATAAGTTTAAAGATTGGGAAGTGTGAGTCTTCCAATGTCATTCTTCTTTTTCAGGATGGCTTTAGCTATTTGAAGCCCTTAACTTTCCATATAAATTTGATGACTGGCTGTTCCATTTCTGCAAAGATGATTGTTGGAATTTTGATCAGGATTGCATTGAATCCTGTTTGGGGTAGTTTTAACATCTTAAGAATATGTTGTCTTCCAGTCCATGAACATGGAATGTCCTTCCATTTATGTAGGTCTTCTTTGATTGCTTTTAGAAATGTTTTGTAGTTTTCTGTACACATGTTTTTTAATTCCTTGGTTAGATTTAATCCTAGATATTTGATCTCTTTAGTGCTTTTGTGAACGGAATTTTTTCTTGATTTCTTCTGATTGCTCATTGCTGTTTTATAGAAACATGAATTATTTTTGATTATCAGTGTACACCACCACTTTACTAAATTCACATATGTGGTCTAGTATCTCTGTTGTTGATTTTTCAGGATTTTTTGTATGTAAGATCATATCATCTGCAAATAGGGAAAGTTTTGCTTCTTCTTTCCAATTTGAATGTCTTTAGTTTCTTTTTCTTACCTAATTGCTCTGGCAAGAATTTCCAGCACAATAACAAGTAGGGAATGTGGGCATCCTTGTCTTACCCCTGATCTTACAGGAAAAGCTTTAAGACCTTCACCATTAAGTAGGATGTTACCTGTGGGCTTTTCATATATGCCCTTTATATGCTGAGGAAGTTTCTCTCTATTTATAGTGTTCTAAGTGCTTTAATCAAGAAAGGGTGTTGTATTTTGTCAAATACCTTTTCTGAATCAACTTAGATGATCATGTGTTTGTTTTCTTTCATTCTGTTAATGTGGTATATTACGTTGATTGATTTTTACTTTGCACATCAGGGATAAATCCCACTTGATCATGTATTATAATTATTTTATTTTTCAACTTTCTTTTTAATTTATTTTTTACATGGGCAGGCCCCAGAAACTGAACCTGGGTCTCCAGCATGGCAGGAGAGAACTCTGCCTGCTGAGCCACCATGGCCCACCCTATAATTCTTTTAATATTCTGTTGTCTTCTGTTTGCTGTTATTTTATTGAGGATTTTTGCATCTATATTCATAAGATATGTTGGTCAGTAGTTTTCTTTTCTTGTGATATCTTTATCCAGTTTTGATATGAGAGTAATGTTGGACTTGTAGAATGAGAGAGGGACTGTTCCTTCTTCTTCAATTTTTGGAAGTGTTTTAGCAGACTTGGAATTAAGTCTTTTTGGATTGTTTGGTAGAATTCTCCTGTGTAGCCATCTGATCATGGGCTTTTCTTTGTTGGGAAGTTTTTGATTACTGATTGAATAGTAATTCCTTTACTAGGAATTGGTTTGTTAAGATATTCTATTTCTTCTTGAGTCAATGTAGGTAGTTGGTATGTTTCTAAGAATTTTCCCATTCCATCTGTGTTATCTAGTTTATTGTTACAGAGCTGTTCATTGTGTCCTCTTATAGTCTTTTTACTTCAGCAGGGCTGGTAGTAATGTCCCCCTTTTCATTTCTTTTGTTATTTGTATCCTCAATCATTTTTTCTATGTCAGGCTAACTAAAAGTGTAGGTTTTACAGATCTTTTCAAAGAATTAACCTTTGGTTTTGATGATACCTATGATTTCTTTTTGTTTTGTTTTCTATTTCATTTATCTCAGCGTTGATCTTTATTATTTTCTTCATTCTGCTGTTGTTGGGTTTAGTTTGCTCTTCTTTTTCTAATTCTTCCAGTCTTGAAGATAAGACTCTGATTAGAGATCTTTCTTGTTTTTTAATGTAAGCATTAAGACCAATAAATGTCCTCTCAGCACTGTCTTTGCTGCATCCTATTAGTTTTGGTATATTGTATTTTCTTTTGAATTCACTTCTAGCTATTTCTTAATTTTGTTTCTGATTTTCTTTTTAGAAAATATTTTGTTATTTAAGAGAATGTTGTTTAATTTCCACATATTTGTGAATTTTCTATTTTTCCCTCTGTTATTGATTTCTAGTTTAATTTCTTTGAAGTCAGAGGATTTTATGATTTTGATATTTTTTTAATTTATTCAGACTTGTGTTGTGATACAACATATGGTCTATCCTGGAAAATGATTCATATGCACTTGACCAGAACGGACATTCTGCTATCATTGGGTGCAGTGTTCTATATATATATATATATATATCTGTTAAGTCTTGCTGGTTTAGTATATTATTCAATCCTGTACTTCCTTACTGATCTTCTGAGTAGATGTTCTATCCATTATTGAGAGTGCTGTATTAAAGTCTCTTACTCTAAATATAGAACCATCAGTTTCTCCCTTCAAATCTGTCAGTATTTGTTCCATATGTTTTGGGGCTCTGTTGTTAGATGCATATATATTTATAAATGTTACATCTTACTGTTGAATTGTCCCCTTTATCAGTATATAATGATGATCTTTGTCCTTCGTGATTGTTTTTTTACTTAAAAAGTCTATTTTATCCAATATTAGTATAGCCACCCCAGCTCTCTTTTGGTTATTACTTGCATGATATATGTTTTCCATCCTACTTGTATTCTACTTGATACCTACTTTATCTTCAACTTTAAGATGAGTCTCTTGCAGACAGCCTATAGTTATGTTATGCTTTTTTATCCATTCTGCCGTTCTCTAACTTTTGACTGGAGAGTTTAATCCATTTACATTTGAAGTCACTACTGATAGTGCAGGAATTTCTTCTGCCATTTTGTATATAGCCTTTGTAAGTCTTATAACTTTTTTTCCTTACTTCCATTGATTCCTGCTTTTATATTTTATTGTTTTTTGTGTGTGTTATATGTCACAGAAACTATCAAAGCTAGTCTTGTAATTAGAAATCAGTTACATGGAAAGGAATATTAAAAATCTGAGCTTTTGCTGCAGTACAAATCAAATATTCAAGTGCATGTACACTTTACCTTCCCCAACCTTTTCTTCAGTAGCTCTTCTACTGGTCAGTGACAAACCTCCATCTACCCTGAAGATGTTCAGTACTCCCCTGATCTCCTTCCCTCATCAAAACAAGGTCTCAGAAAAGGATTTGGTGAACTCATTCACACTCTGGGATCAATAACAGATTGGGGAAGGGGTAGGAGCAAGCTGAAAACTTGCCATGTCTAAGCATCAGAGGTATTTATATATTTGGAGAGGCCCTGGGGAAGGATAAACAGTTGCGCAAAATCCTCCCATATCAACTCACTGTTTACTGAGAATGTAGGGAGCATTATAGTTTTGGAAACTGAGGCTTAGAGAAATTCAGGATCTTGTCTGCATCACAGCCTCACTGACATAAAGTTTCCTGGGGCTTGCATTTTAACAGTGAGCAAAATCTTGGAATTCATTCCCATTCCTGGCCTATGGGAATTCATTTCTCATTGTGAATTTCAGGCTTCAGAGAACTGGTGTGAAACTTGTCACATTAGAAAACTGATCTTTTTTGTAATGGGGGTTCTCAGTGAGGAGTTTGCAGAAAAAAAGAATAATTGATGCGTGCTAAGTCCCTATATTAAAAGTTTCATGTGTTGCTGGTGGTGTTTCTTCATCCCTATCTCTTCCTCTTCATACATACTTCTTGGATATTAGTTAATATTCCTCTATAAGAGTGCTGTGCTTGCAACATTATGATAAATTTTATTAATTTTTATAAGAAATTAAAATCAAGGCCTAGTATCATACCTTACAACTTGCCTCTTTGTTGTAGTTAAGAGGTCTTTAAGGCCTTTATACTAATCTCTTTTTGGTAAAATACTCCTTCAGCCAGATTTCATGATCCAACAGTTTGCAAATAAGTTTTACATGGACTCTTACATACTATTTTACATAGATAATTTTTCACAGCTCTGTATTTCTTCTTTTCTCCGATTGATCAATTGACAAAATGAAATCATTTTCTGTCTTATTAAAGTAGTCATTGAACTTACACTGTTAACCATTATTTCATGGTGATTGTCCCAATGTGATAGTTATTACCAAAATGTTGGTATCCTGTCCCTTCATTAATATAATGATGATTGTTATCTGCATATAATCTCATACAATCAGGGCAGCCACAGGCTATTGTTTTCAAATACAAAAAATGTTGTGGAATAAAGGGTGGAACATCTGTTTCAGATGGTATCTTGTGTTCATGCTTTGAATGACTCTGCTCCAGACACATATCAATATAGATAAAATCAAAAAAGAGAAAATTAATACAATATTGCTGTACTCAGAAACAAGATAAATATCTCTCTATATGTGAGGCTGAAGCCAAGCTGGATCTTAAAGCGGATTGCTGAGTCCAGGATTTGTATCCTTTTGGAGTGAAAGGTATTAAATTGAAAATGTCCCACTGAATATGGGGGACCAGAACAGGTCTCACTGAATTTTGGAAATAAATGAAGGGCACACAGATGAGAACAAGTACAAGTTATTTATTCAGAGCTTACTAAGAGAGTCAGGCACCATCACTTGTGTTTGGCAGAGACTCAAAATTTCATAGAAAGAATGGGGACTGTTCTGTCTTCTGTCATCATTACCCTCGATACCCCATCACCATTTGTATCAGTTTGCTAAAGCTGCCAGAATTCAACATGCCAGAAATGGATTGGCTTTTATAAGGGGGATTTATTAAGTTACAAGTTACAATCATAATCCATAAAAATGTCCAAATCAAAGCACCAACAAAAGGATATCTTCACTCAAGAAAGGCTGATTGGTCTGGAGTTTCTCTGTCACAATGGAAGGCACATGGTGGTGTTTGCTGTCCTTCTCTCCAAGCTTCTAGTTTCAAGCAGCTCTCCCAGGAGCTCCAAGCAGCTCTCTCAGCATCATCAAGCACCTCTGTTTGAGCTTCCTCTAAAATGTTCTCCTTTTAAAGGATGCCAGCAAGCTAATTAAAACCCAACTTGAATGGGTGGGGTGACATCTCCATGGAAACAACCTAATCAAAAGGTCCCCCCCCAACCATAGGTCTGCCTCCACAAGATTGGATTAAAAGAACATGGCTTTTCTGGGGGTACATAACAGTTTCAAATTATCACACCATTGTTTGCAGGAGCTCAGAGCCTCCATTCCAGAATGAGGTCTAGGTGAAGTAGCCACCACAGGGTTGCTGCATAGGGAAAAGGAAGAGTAGGGATTGAGGGGGGAAACAAAAAATAAAAGAACCCTTAGCTAGATGAGCCTGAAAACCAAAATATCAAGCTTGAAGAAACTTAGTGCTAAGAAGTACAAAAAACCATCAGCAATTGGGATATGAAGACACTTGAATGAAACTGAAAATTACATAGAAATCCAGTAATGACTGTAAATTAAGCATGTTTGATTCCTCAAAGTGAAAAGGAAAAAATAAGTCTATGTAAAATAGTAAGAAAGTATAACATATAATCACCCAGAAGCAAGACCCAAATAGGTTAATATAGCAAAAAACAAAGCAGAAAGCCTGTAAGTAAAAATTGTAGACACTAGTCATTGAAATATGGGTATAGCATTTATACAAATGCTATAGTTAAATCAAGAAATATTAGAATGATTAACTTAATCCAGGTGAATAGAAATGTAACCCCTTGAGAAGTGGGTCAAGATGATGGCATAGTGAAGTGTGGAAATTATTTCATCCTTTACTAGAGCAGCTAGCAAAATAGCCAGCACCTGTCCAGAACAACTTCTAAGGGGACATCAGTTACCAAACACAGTGAACACCAGCCTGGGCCAGGTAGAACAGCTGAGACTCCACACAGAACTGTAAGTCCCCCAAACCATAGCGGCCAGTGCCCCTCCCCCACAGGCATGGCAGGCTGGTTCCCTGAGGGGAAAGGAAACAGCCTTTATTAGCTGCAAGGGTTTAGCTCAACCAAGCTCCAGTTGCAGAATTAAAAAATTCTGACTACTAATAAGCCCCCAACACAGATAAACATGGAATAAGCACTGAAGGTACTAGAAGTTTTTGCCCTGGCAGAGAAGGGGCAGGACTGACAGGAAAAAAAAAACAGAGACTTTTTTTTAGTTGAACAGCACAAAATATTGGAAAAGGGCTGGAGCCCGAGAAAAGGGAGCACATAGAGCCTGGAGATATATAGAGCCATGTACCAACTTAAGTTCTTGATTGGAAGACCCAAGGAGTAGAGGTCTGGCTCTGAAGAGGCTTTTTTTTTTTGTACTCCCTAGCAGCTCATTAGATAGAACTGGAAGAATCTCAGGCTCCAGCAGTGCCTCACGCAAGGGTGGAACTAAGTTTATCTAAGAGATGAAGTCACTAGTCAGGTGACTTTTACAAGCAGAAGAAATTCAGACATAAAGAGAGAATGCCACAGGGAAGAGCCTGCAGCCAGAGGTCAGTGGAACCCATAAGACAAAGAAGGGGACATCACCAGTGATGCAAGGGAGAAATATAAATCAAAGAAACCCAAGGATCACTAGCAGCCAGAACCAAAATGTTACACACTTTGGGGAGAAAGCATCACCTTGCTGACATGCTAATTTGGACTTCTATCCTCAAAACCATGAGCCAATAAATTTTCATTGTTTAAGCCAACCCATGTATGGTACTTGTGATCACAACCAGGAAGCCAAGACAGGGTTCAAACGCCTGTGTCCTTGCATATTTGAGTCATTGGCTACAGGCCAGCCCCTCGGGGAGTACAACCCTGGGTAAGGCAGTTCCCTGAGGCTGAAGGAAATTTTCTGTATGGGATGCAACTATGAGACAGTAGCAGTCGATATTTCCAGTAGCTTGGGGATGAGTAACTTGTCCCTGAAGAGGGCATCCAGTCAGTGGACCATAGTGCCCACTACATTATATTTTGAAATACTCCAGATCCAACCATGTCACCCCATGACCAGCACTACCACCCTCGAACTGACTTGTTACCATTGCCTTCTCACTGGTCTTCCTCCTTACATCCCTTTGCCTGTGCTGTTTCTTCTCCTTACAGTACTTTGAGAGAGCCTTTAAAACTATTTCAGAGCATGCTGCTTCTCAGGTCAAAGCTCATCATTAGCTTCCTGATCATCTTAGATAGTTTCAAAAGTCCTTGCCATAGCTTTTCTGATCCTTCATGTCCTGGCCCCTACCTACTCTCTAACTTCATCTCTTACATCTCTTCTTGTTCCTCTCTACCCCTAGTTTTCTTTCTGTTGCTCGAACTTCATAAGATCACTCACAAATCATGGCCTTTGTATGTAATGTTCTTTTAGTTTGGAATGTTGTTTTTCAAGAAACCTGCATGACTCTCTGTCCATATTCAGACATCTAATTATACATCACCTTGTCAGAGTTGCCTTCTATGACCATCCCATATAAAATAACATTTTACCCCTGCCATTCCCTATCATAACTTGCTTGTCCTTCTCCTACAGTACTTATCACAGCTAACATATTACATATTTTTTATTATTATCATCTCTCTCCCAACATGACAATGTAAGATCCATGGAATCAAGAACCTTATCTTGTTCTTTGTTGTATTTTTGGTAGTAGATGCTCAAAAGTATTTACCAAAAGAGTGAGGGAAATTTTCCTTTTGTGCTTTTGAATTTTTCCCGGATTCTAAATAACTTGGATATTAGTCTTATAAAAGAGAGGCTAATGGAATGAAGGAATGAAGTTTTAGGAATAGCCCCCAAAACTTTTTTGAACCTAATCTTTTAGATGCCCAGTGAAATATGTGGCAGTGACTGCTAACTTTTCACCAAAAATTGGTCTATTCTTCATACTGTGCACACAGATAAGCCACATTTCTCAACCTACCTTGCAAGTTAGATGTGACATTGTGGCTGAGTTCTTATTATTGGAATGTTTGCAGAAATGACGTTTAATTTTGGGGGCCAATGTTTCTAAATTTCCATGCTCATTCCCATATTAGCTGTATGCAGATTAGGATGAGGCTAAATAATGGGAGAATTATAAGATGGAGGTTTTCTCAATTCTTGAAATACCGTATGGATTGGAATTACCCTCAGACCGGAAATACCCATGTTGGACAATCATACTAATGAGAAATATAATTTCATTCTGTTTGAATTATGACACCATTTCATGTTTATTTGTTATAGAAGTTTAGCCTATACTAACTAAAATCTTTCTGCAATAAAATGGTGGGGATGGGGATACCTCCAGATATAAACTACTGAGACATGTTTCCAGGTCCTAGATCCTAGGCTACAGCAGGATGGAGGCTGGGAGTTAGTATAAAGAAGATCTAGGAAGGTATAGATAAGGTGCTGGGGAAGATGAAACCACCTCTTTCTTGAACAAAAACTGGGGAGCATGAGATTTTGAGTGGCGGGGATTTGTGAAAACATGAATTTGCTAATTTCCTCAACTTACCTAGGGGATATCATTAGAAATTTTTTTTCCTTAATGCTCATAATTAGAGAAATGGTGGTTTATGTATGTAGTTCAAAAGCTAAAAAACAACTAAACTGAAAGAATTCTACCATGTGTTAATTGAGGGATGGGGAGAGCCCTAAGAGAAAACATACCATAAAGCCGAAGGTTGATAACAAAAAGATGAACAAGGAAGCACTGAAAAACAGGAAATATTTAATAATAAATATATGTAAGATATATTCATAGGTCCACTAAATAAAATAATTTATCAGACTATGTCACAATATAAAATCCAGTTACATGCTGTGTATAATAGCATACTCCAAGCACAAGTTATTTGTGAAAATTTAAAGAAAAAAGTTGGATGAAATTGATTTAAGTAGTTCAAAATAAAAGAATCACTCCAATTCACTATATTGATATAGGATATAACAGACTCATCCGACAAATAGAAAACATCCTTTGTTATCAGCCAGTTAATCTTGACATAAGTTGGTTGTTTACTAAGCCACAAGAAAACTAGTAAGTTACAAATAGGAAAAAATAAAGACTACATTCTTTGTCAGTAATAAAATAAAATAATGAAATTGAGTGACAAAAAATGTAAATGCATTTCTAAAGAGCTCATGAAACAAAAAGAAAATAAAAACTCCAATACAAATGGCTAGAGAGAAATACTTGAAACTGTTGAGCTGCATTCCAGTAGCCTTGATTCTTGAAGACGATTGTATAACAATATAGCTTTTACAATGTGACTGTGTGATTGTGAAAACCTTGTGTCTGACGCTCCTTTTGTCCTGGGTATGGATAGATGTGTGGCATAATTTTATTCTTGGCCTGGTGGCTTAGTCTCTTTCTCTCCCTCCCTCGCCATTTTGGCACGTCCGGTTCTTCTAAGCCTCTGAATTACAAGCCTCACCGGCGACTAGTGATGATGCAGTCTTGTCTCTTTAACCCTATTGGCCTTCTCCTTAGTCCTCCACCTGCCCAACATCCACTGCTACAAGTACACTCAGGAACAGCATCTCTATGGTCACAGTCACTCATCCGTCCTCCCTGTGTGATTGGCTACCCTCCCCTGGAGGCCACGCCCTAACTCCGCCTCTCCTCAAACTGTATATAATCCAGGGCTCGCCCAGCCTTGTGGTCTTTAGCTGCTGGCGGTCCTGGCATAAGCTCTACCAACAATAAAGCGACCTCACTTCATGCCTTAATTGACTCGGCCTCCAGTCCTTTAGACCCGCAGCGAGGTCTCCTGCGCGCGCCCCTTGGACCCAGACCCCCGGCTCGAGCCCCTTTTCTGCGTGTGGCAGTGTCGTCTAGCAAGCAGTGAGAAGGTAAGGAGTAGAGGGTCCCCGATAGTTTAGCGGTTGGGCCAAACCGCATAGATGAGTATAAAATATGAATAAAAAATAAACAAATAATGGGGAACGAAAGTTAAAATAAATTGGATATGGAAATACTAGTGTTCAATGAGACAGAGGGGAACAGGTATGGTATGTGTGAGTTTTTTCTTTTTTCTTTTTATTTCTTTCTCTGGAGTGATGCAGATGCTCTAAAAAATTGTCATGGTGATGAATACACAGCTATGTGATAATATTGTGATTCATTGATTGTACACCATGTATGGAATTCTTATATGTTAAGATTTATCAATAAAAATATTTTTTAAAACTCCAGTAGAGAATATTTTAAAAATAACAGTGTTGAGATAAAAACATGAGAATTTATGGTATGAGGGCAAAGCTATATAACAGAGGCTATATTAGGAGAATTCACCAAAGCCATTGGATATTAAAATCTCTATTGGCATATTTCCAGAGCCTAACAAGAATTTTCTTTTTCCTTTAACATGTCTTACTTAAGCCCCAGCTAAGGTATAGAGATGACCCATGCCATGTCTCGCCTTACTTCTTGTTGCGGTTATTGCTGTTGGTACTTAGGCCACCGATGTTACTCCACTTGCTGTAGCTACTACTACCTGCTCAATGGTGTGGCTGATAGGAAACAGAGCTCTCCTGTGGCCCTACTATGCTCATTAACGATGGTCTGGGGGATGGTCTGTTGTTTTTTGGTTGTTTTTGCCACTGTGAATAGCTGATGCATTGAGAGACAGATTAATGTACAGATTAATCATGACTATTTTAGCACACCCCCCCCAGCAGTCCATTTTCCACACTGCTCCCAGGATGATCTCAATCTGAGCATGTCACTTCCTGGATTAACACTCTTCCTTGCTCTCCCTTTCTCTTTAGTATAAAATCCAAATCCCTTAACTAAGTGTACAAGACTCAATATGCTACACTGTTTTGCATAATATCTCTACCTCTTCCTACCACTCACCCCTCCTTGCAGAACTTTTTGCTCTCATTCTGCCAAACCACTTGTTTTTACCTCCTCTGCTTGAAATGATTGATGTTTTAATTATTAGGCAAAGATTACCAGATTAAGTTATAAGAAATATGGGGGAAATATTTGTCAGGAACATGACAATGAGTTAATAACCAAAAATAGAGTTTCTACAAAATTGTAGGGAACGCAGAAGAAACCATTAAAAATGGACCAAAAAAGCATGAAAATGTAAGTTGAACAGATGAGCTGACAAATAATTTATAAGCAGCCAGGTTATAAGGAAAAATACTTTCATAAGTAGTAAAAAAATACAAATTAAAATACCATATTTCCCTTAATTTCAAATAATGATTTTAAAATAACACCAGCAAAGTGTCTTATTCTAACAAAGTCAGCGTATTAGAATAATTTTCTGACAGATGAAAGAAAATTGCCTGGAAAAAGGAGTACCTTTTCCTCCTTTCCACCAACGGGCTCTATTTGCTAGTAGTTGCCTTGTATATAGGACTTCCTATATCCCAGGTAATGGTCTAAGAGCTTTACTTTGTAGTCATTCCTTTAATTTTCATAGCAGAGCCTCTGTGTTTTACAGATGAAGAAACTGAAGCCCAAAGAGCTTAACTTACAAAAGATCCAACAAAGGATGGAGCCAAAGCCTGACTCTGACAGTCTGGTGGAATATATTCCCTTTTAACCTCTGTACTGCATTGCCTCATAGAGTTTGTGATATGGGGGAAGGAAGAGAGAGAGAATCTGTTTTCATGTGTATCCCATTGATACACTCAAGTTATATACATTGCTACCATTTATTGAACATATAGTGCATGCCAAACACTGGGCTAAGCATTTTATAGCAATCATTTGAGGTAGATGTCATTTCCTCCCCTATGCAGTTGAGGAAAATGAGGCCTAGAGAGCTTATATGACATGTCCATCTTCATTCATGTTGAAAATTTATGGGATATGTGGCAGAGCCAGAATTTGAGTCAGGTGTTATACTCCAAGGCCTCGTGCATTGCACTGCTATGTAATAGTAGTGCACAAATATTAACATGTGCAGATATACATAAGTCTGTTCACAATACTAATCCAAATTATCCACTGGCTTCCTACCATACTTAGAATGAAATCCAAATTCCTGTATGGAGGCCGCCAGGGTTTTCCACGTTGTCTCACCTTTCTGCTTCTTTCCCTTGCTAAACTCCAACCACCGATGCCTCCTTGCTCAACTTTAATCACACCTGATATGCATCCACTTTAGGGCCAATGCATGTGCTTTTCCCTTAGTCTTGATCACTTTTGCCCCAGATATATACCCAGCTCACTCCTTCATTTCCTTCAGGGATCTGCCCCACTCTTACCTTATCAGAGAGGCCTGCTCTGACTACGATGTCTATAATTGTGATCTTAACTGTTCTCTGCACTCTTATTCAGCATTATCTTTCTTGATAGCATTCATCACTGCTAGACATTAACATATAAACCCATTTGCTTATTTGTATTCCCCATCAGACTCTAAGTCCTAGGAAACCAAGACTTTGCTTTGTTCACTATTATATCCTCAGAGACTAAATCAGGGGGTGCCAAACTTTTATGTAAAGACCCAGATACTTATTTTAGGCTTTGGAAGCCATGTGGTCTCTGCTGCAACTACTTAACTCTGTCATAGTAGCACAAAAGTATCCATCGATAATACATAAATGAATGAATATGAAAACAAGAAGATTGTGTTCCAATAAGACTTTATTTACAAAATCAGGCATTGGGTTGTATTTGACATACTAACCCTTGGCCTAAAGTGCTACCTGATTGGCACTCAATATGTATTTGTTGAATGAATTAATTTATATGTCTATGTAAAACATTAACACATACATGCTTATATATGCATGTGCATTTGTGCATGTGTGTGTGCTAGTGAACACAAAATGGAGATGAAGAAATAAAAATATCTTAGTCATTATCTCTAGGGAGTAGGATTATGGCTTTTTAAATTCTCCTTTCTGCTTTTCTGTATTCTCTTAATTTCTAATGAGCATTTTGTTTTTCAACTTTTTGATCAAAATATGATATCTGTGCCAAAACATGGACAGATCAAATAATTTCTGCAAGTTGAATACATCTATGTACCAAGCTCCCAGATAAAGAAACAGGACAGTCAGTATTCATACCCTGGGGTCCCTTCTTGTGTTCCCTTTCAGTTAGTTTCTAGAGCACCCACTATGCTGACTTCTTTTTTTTTTACCCTGACTTCTTAACAATATAGATTAATTTAGCCTATATGTGTATTTTGTATAAATGTAAATCAAAGGGCTTGTTCACTTTTATTTCTGGCTTCTTTAACTCAACAGTATGCTTGTGATATTTGAGCACATTGAAGTGCGTAGTGTGGGTTCATTATTTTCATTGGTCTATGGTATTTCATTGTGTGAATTTATAGCAATAGTTATTTATGTGATATCTTCCACATGGGACATTAATTTTTGTGTTCTTTTCCCTTTTCCCCTGCTCCATGTAGGAATCCAGGATCCTTCCCTTAGCATTTCTTAAGATCAGACATTTTTATGGGACTAAAGAAAGAAGCCCTGCTTAGTTAATGGCTATCTCTGTCTTTCTTAAAAGCTGTAGCCCATTCAAAAGGACAAAGAAAGGAAATAGGAGGGGAATCAACAGCATGTGAGAAAGGGAAGAGTGCCTCAAATTTTGGAGGAGAGTGGGAGAGTAGCCTGCTAGTCCACTCTCCCCAAGAGAGCTGAGAGCCAAACACAACTGAATTACGGGGCCCTAAGAATATGGTGAGTCCCTAGAGGGAATGGTTGTTTGGAGCAGGTAGGGGCATGCTTTTTTTTAATCTTAGCATGCAATGAGAGAATGTGTGGACATAAAAGGATCAATGTGAGCATAAAATGGTGACATCAATGATGATCACATGGAATGGGAGATAGGGGCCTTTTGCCTGTTTTGAGGCATCACAGAAGACTCATATGTTCTGTTTGAGCCTTAAGAAGGTAGGAGTTCTTGGTAAAGAAGGACATTTAATTTCTTAGTAGCCTGACAAGATGGGACCTTAAGGTGAGGTCTAATTTGATCTAAAAAATAAACTTTCCTCTTATACATCATGATCAAATTTAAGTTCTTCCTGAGTCTTTAATAGTCCCATTTTATTTTGAAATTATCTGATTATAAAATCAAGGTCAGCTGCTTAGTATTCTGTCATTGTAAGATCCTGGGGTTGGGATTCAGAGTATATATCATGGTGGAGACATGAAATTCCTTTCCTCCTTCTATGTGATGTGCTGTTCTACCTTATTTCCCAAGGTAAATCATGGAAAGGGCATGTGTTCATTTTTCACCTCTCTCCAATTGATCTCAGTTGGAAATTCTTTATAGATACTGGTAATAGTTTTTCAGTCTTAGTTTTTAGAGTTGTTAATTGTTACTTTTTCCTGCTTCTTCCTTGTTACTTTACAGGCTCACTGTGTGAGGCTGCCTCTTGACTTATCCAGATTTTGAACAGAACATGACCGAGATTTCTTGACTTCTTGTTTAAAATCTCTCATGTTACCTTTTTCTTGGAAATACACCTTTTCTAGGAAAACAGGTACTCATGCTCTCCATATTAGTGTTCTAGGTCCCCTCGTGATGGTTTGAAAAAATTCAAGGGGATCTTATATCCCTAAATGCTTTATTATCAGACAGAAAGAACTAAAGTAAATTTGCTAATAATTTACCTCCAAAAGCTGAGAAGAAAGCAACAAGATAATCCTAGGGAAGCAGGACAATATAGTAAATGAGTAATTTCATGACATAACAAAAATATTCAGTAGCCTCTGAATATTTTTCAGAGCCTCTGAATGTAAGAGTTTTTTTTATGAAAGGTTGACTATAGAAGTTCTAGTAACACCCATCCAGAAAAAGAGTGAAAGCAATTTCAGGAATACAAATTAATAAGACTTTGACTCTCTCAAAATTAAGTACACATTTTATGTAATTCCAATTCCAATTCTGGTAACATTTTATAGAACTTGGCAAAATGATTTCAAAGTCCCCTAGAAAAACAGTCTTTTGAAATTGGCCAACAAAACCCCACCACAAATGTTGACTTATATTAATAGATATTTAAAAATAATAATAAAACCATCCTGAAGTTTGGTGCTAGGGTAAGAACACGCAGAGAAATTACCTAAACAGATTGGAAAACACAGAAAGAGCCAAGTATGGTTTCATCTAGATGAAGGTGGTATTTTATAATGTTTTGATGGATTATTCAACAAATTTTGTTGGGACAACCCTCTCCCTATAGTAATGGCTATATTATGCCTGTGCTAGCAAACTCAAATGCTTCCTGGATGGAGCCCGTCAGATAATATGGATGATTAAATGTTTGAACCAAAAGGGATGAACAATATATATTTAAAAGAACAGAAAGTTTGAATAAATCTGACTACATGTGAACAAGATAAAATATATTTATATTCATGGAAACTATGCAAACATAAATCACCTGAGTGAAAAGCATTGGTCTCTAATAGAGCATTCCCAACAAGCACATCTCACTATAAAATTAAATAGTAACATGAATTCAGCAAAGCAAATACTCAAAGTAAAATGATATAACATCTGAATGATTTGAATAGGGAGGCTGGAGAGGTAAGGACAAAAATAAATTGAGGAATATGGATATAGATGTAATTATCTTATAAACATCAAAGGACAGAATAACCATGCTAAAAATCAAGTTACAACCACAGAACAAAAGTTGATACAGTCATGCAATAAGCAGAGGAAGCATTTATCATCAATCAGTCATCATCAATTTTCCCTCTCTATTGGGCAGTAAACATTGAGGTGTAGTTCATAAGGGTGGTCCCAGTATTAGTGTTGTATTTTCTTACTAAAATGATTTTATGAATTTTTGTACTCTCAAGAATGTGTAAAAACATGCTCTCTGAAAGAGGTAGTGAAACAAAATGTCTGCTGCATCTGCCTAATCATGCCCAGGCATGCCAAGAACCCCCCCTGCATAGCAAGACAAAATGTCTACTTTCCAGATAAGAGAAATCATCTAAAAGCCTGAGCTTATAACACCAACCATGTCCATTCCCATAGTAACTCCCGCCCTGCAAATTTGGCTTAGCACCAGCCCTCTCTTTTCCTATAGTAACCCCTGCCCTGCTTGCTAGCCTATATAATCTGGAGACAAAGGTTATTTGGGATTCAGATTTTGGACAGAATTCCTCTGAGCCTACCATGACAATAAAAAGCTTGTTCACTTCTCAAAGGCTTCAGTGCTTCCTTGTGTGGTGTTCTGAGTTTTCCCTACTTCATTTCTGGTGCATTGGTCAGGAAACTTGACACCCCAAGAGAGAGACACCCTTGTGTCCCCTCCCCATCTCTGGGGAGGCCCGAGCCTCAGACCGATCTTGATGCATCATTCTGGTGTGCCCCGGAACCTCTTCTTCTGGTTTGGGATCATCTAGTTGGGACAGGACATTGGCTTCCCCAGATTCGGGAGGGACCTCAGCAGCCCTGAGAACTGGACTGGAGCCCTGCCTGTCAGAGTGGTAAGAACAGCCATTCAATCAGGTATAGGGACTGCAATGTCCTGCCTTTCAGGCAGAAGAAGAGACTGATCAACTGCTAAACCAGTCTGAATACCCTTCAGACAGAAGAGAGGCCAAAGGAGAAACCCCCAGTAGTCAGATACACTCTAGTTTTGGGAGGCAACAAAACTTGTCATGTTGTCAAGTGTCTGGTGTGTGAAAGTGTGTGAATGAGACATGGCTGTGTCCTGAGGCTTTGGTGCTGTGTCATCCATGAAGCAAATTGTGTGTCCTGATCTGCAGTTCTGTGGGTCCTCACTCAGTTCGCATGGCAGTCCTCAGGGATGCCAGTTGGGGGTTGTGGTACTTAGATTCAGTTGTCAACTTGGCCAGGTGAAGACATCTAGTTCTGTTGCTGTGGACATGAGCCAATGGTATGTGAAGCTCATCTGTTGCTCATTACGTCTGCAGTCGGCTAGGAGGCATGCCTGCTACAGTGAATGATGTTTGATTTAATTGGCTGGTGCTTAAATGAGAGAGCTCAACATAGCACAGCCCAAGCAGCTCAGCATACCTCATCTCAGCACTCGCAGCTCAGCCCAGACCTTTGGAGATGCAGAAAGAAATTACCCTGGGGAAAGTTGTTGGAACCCAGAGGCCTGAAGAGAAGGCCAGCAGAGATCACCCTGTCCCTTCCCATGTAAGAAAGAACCTCAGTTGAGGGTTAGCTGCCTTTCCTCTGAAGAACTAATGAAATAAATCCCCTTTCATTAAAAGCCAATCCGTCTCTGGTGTGTTGCATTCCAGCTGCTAGCAAACTAGAGCAGGGGTTTATACTGACCTGCCTCATGCCAAGAGGACCCTAAATTCCAATGACAGAAGCAGTCAGAGATGGATGAAGTTATTGTCATCTTGTTTATTCTTTGTTGTTTGGTGCCCTGGGAGGATCACTATGGGTGTTACTGAGAGCAAATTCCCCTTAGCCTGTCTCCTCAAGCATTTCCAAAAAGGATTTTCTGGAGACTATGGAGTGAAGCTTAAGCCCCAAGAGTTGCACACATTTTGCCAATTGGACTGGCCCACTTTTGGAGTTGAATGGCCATCCAAGGGGTCGTTCAACCCCAACTGATCCGAGCCATCTGGCTAGTTGTCATGGGACAGCCTGGCCACCCTGACCAGTTCCCACTCATTGACTTCTTGCTCCAACTTGTTCAGAGTTCACCACCACAGCTGAAAGCTTGCATTGAAAGCCATGCAAAAGTCCTGGTAGCCTGTGCTAACCTGGGCATTGCAGTCCCCAGAGGAGTTGCTGCAAAGCAATTAGCCCAAGCTGCCACTAAACTTCCCACCTTGGAGAACTCCCCACCACCGACAAAGGAAAATTTCTTCCTACCCTTGTTCCACCAAGATAAAGGGACAGAGGGGCCACTCACCCCACTGCCAGCAGAGACTCTTTACCCCTGCCTTCCTAAATCCTTGACCCTGGAGAAACCTCTGGTCCTCCCTGCTACCAACGAAGACCCATCACCCCCACCTAAGTTTTACTGGGATCTGGTTCCCTGACCCCCACCTCAAGCACTAGTTGTGGATCTAGAAGCACCATCAGCTCCCCCAGCACCCTCTACTGAAAACTCCACCTCATCAGGAACTCCAGCAAGCTCTCTGCTATGGCTTCCCGTGCCTCCTGGTCCTGGTCCACCTAAACCCCCTCCAGAAATCCCACAAACCTGGAGTACCGCAACTGCCCCTGTGCAAAACCCAAGGACTAGTTTACTGTGATCCAGAACACCAGTTGCAAGGAGGTCAACCTATGTTCATCTACCAGCCTTTTTCAACCACTGACCTCCTAGACTGGAAAAACCACACTCCCTCCTACACTGAGAAGCCCCAGGTTATGATTGACTTACTCGAGTCAATTAAACAGACCCATCAGCCAATGTGGTAAGATTGCTGTCAGCTCTGCCTCACCCTTTTCAATACTGAAGAGTAGAGATGGGTTTCACAAGCTGCCCTGAAGTGGTTAGAAGAAAATGCTCCTGCAGGTGTGATAAATGCATTCCATTATGCTCAAATCTCCTTCCCAGATGCTGACCCGTGATAGGACCCAAACGCTGAAGCTGGCAGGACCAGTTTAGACCTCTACCAAACTGCACTCATCCAAGGCATGAAAAAGGGGGCCAGAAAAACAATTGATGTGTTAAAAGCTCCTGAAGTTCTGCAAAAGTCAGATGAAGCACATTGCCAGTTCCACAAGCTCCTCTGTGAAGCCTTTAGACTGTATATCACTTTTGATCCTGAGGTGCCAAAAAAACAAAGGCTTTATATCACTTTTGATCCTGAGGTGCCAAAAAAACAAAGACTTGTTAACACTGCATATGTCAGGCAAGCCCAACCTGACATCCAGAGAAAGCTGCAAAAATTATAAGGGTTTTCTGGAATGAATATATCCCAGCTGCTTGAGGTAGCTACCAAAGTCTGCATGAACCGAGACCAGGGGGCACAGAGAGAAGCAGACTGCTGACTAAAGTAAAAGGCAGATCTGCTTGCTGTGGCACTCACTCAGGGCACCAGGAAGCCCCCATTCTCAAAACCCTGAATCTTCTGCAAAGCAGAACACCCCAACAAATGATGGAAAAAAGGTGACAAAGACCCCACTAGCCACGGAGAACCCAGAGCTACTGATTTCATAGGTCTAGCAGCCCTTGAAGACAGCTCACACTGAGACAGAATGGGCCCCTTCATACTCGGCCCCAGGAGCCCATGGTCACAATGACAGTAGGGGGCCAACAAATGGACTTTATGGTAGACACAAGCACAGAACATTCTGTTGTCATGCAACAAATTGGGCCAAAAACTAAAAGGCAAACCATGATTTTTGGAGCCACTGGTGTCTCGGCTTAACATACCTTCTTAATAACCTATAAGTGTCTGCTAGGGTTCTGTGAAGTTTCCCATCAATTTGTTTACCTTCTTGACTGCCTGGTACCACTACTGGGCCAAGATCTTCTGACAAAGCTCCAGGCTTATATAAACTTCAGTGCAGAGACTGTCTCCTGATGCTAAAGGACCTCCCCCCAAAAATCATAGCGACCCTGACAGCCCCCTAGATGGAAGAGTGGCACCTCTTTCTTGCCAAAGAAGACCGAAATTGGCCCGACCATCCACAGGTGTCAGAAGTTGATCCTTCTGTTTGGGCAGAGAACAGTCCACTGGAGCTAGCACTAAATGCCCCTCTGGTCCTCGTGGAACTCCACCTGGTTGTTGACCCAGTTCATATTAAATAATATCCAGTCCCCTGAGAAGCCCAGGTGGGAATTCAGGCACAAATCGACTGTGTGTTCATGGTATAATATGGGAATGTTAGTCCCCATGGAACACTCCTCTGCCACCAGTACAAAAACCCAGCACTGATGATTACTGCCCTGTTTAAGGCTTGCTGGCCATCAACAAAGTGACTGTTACCTTGCATCCCATAGTGCCAAACCCATATACCTTCTTGAGCTACATCTGAATCTCTAACTTCACTGCAGTTTCTAAGCCCCTGTATGAAGCTACATGAGGAGCTGAAAATTCACAGCTGCCCTGGGGAACCAAACGACAGAGAGCCTTTGAAACTCCAAAGAAGGAACTCACCCAAGCCCTAGCCTTGGGTCTCCCAGACATTGACAGACCTTTCACCCTGTACGTTCATTAATGACAGGGAACAACTGCAAGGGTCCTCATCCAAAAGCTGGGTTTTGGGGATCACTTGGTACTTGTCGAATCAGTTAGATTCAATAGCCAAAAGATGGCCCCCTGTCTGTGGGCCTTAGCCGCCACTGACATCCTAACCCATGATGCTGAAAAGTTAACCTTCAGCCAACAACTGACCCTTCACATCCCACAGCAAATCAAGGCAGTTCTCCATCAAAAAGGACATCATTGGCTCTCCACTTCCAGGCTACTAAAATATTAGCCCCTCTTATGTGACAACCTGAACATTCAAGTGGAGGCTGTACACAACCTAAACACAGCTACCCTCCTACTGACCGGAAAAGGCCTGCTTGAGAATGACTGTATATAAAAATCTTGGTAGAAGTGTTCTCCAGCAGACCAGACCTAAAGGACCAGCCATTCTCCTGCACTGATGTAGAATACTACATGGACAGCAGCAGTTTTGTCCACAGTGGAATGTGAAAAGCAGGATATGCAGTTGTGACTCTGGACTCAATCATAGAATCTGGGCCCCTCCTTGTAGGTACCTCAGCTCGAAAATCCAAACTCATAGTAGTCACCAGAGCCCTGCTGTTAGGATCAAATTCCATCTTCAACATATACACTGACTTGAGGTATGCCTTCAACACTGCTCAGATACTTGGGGCCCTACACAAAGAAAGAGGACTGATCAGTGCAGGGGGAAAGGAAATAAAGCATGGCCCAGAGATCCTGGCCCTCCTGGAAGCAGTGTGGGCCCCTGTGAAGGTTGCCACCATTCACTGCCCTGGGCATCAGTCAAGAAACACAAAAGTAGCCCAAGGGAATGGTCTGGCCAATAAAGAAGCCAAGGCAGCAGCCTTAAGAGGAAATCACTCCTCCTTAGTAGCAGCACTACTACCAGAACCTATAAGTGGCCTACAACCAAAATATTCCAAGGCTGAATGTACCTGGCTGAGACAAGAAAGGTGACACCCTCCTATCAAATGGATGGTGGAGATTCAAGGATAGTCAATTGGCAATCCCAGAAGCACTCAGCCCAGCAGGGGTTTGGCAAGTTCATGAAAGTAGCCACTATGGTAAAACGGCCCTGGAGCAGTTTCTTCAACAGTACTTTTACATTCCTCAGCTGCGTCAACTCGCCTGAGCAGTTTACTAAATGTGTAACTTGTGCTCAAATAACCCCCAACAAGGGCAGGAACCCCACCCCCAGGAATTCAAATTGTGGGACAAACACCATTTCAACAACATCCAGGTAGACATCACAGAGCTTCCCCAGGCAAGAGATACCACTACCTACTAGTAGGAGTCTACCTTCTCAGGATAGGTGGAAGCCATTCCAATTTGCTCAGAAAAAGCCCAAGAAGTAGTTCAGTTCTTGTGCAAAGGAATCATCCCATAGTATGGGCCTGCAGAGCTCCCTAGGTTTTGACAGTGGTCCTGCATTTGTGGCTCAAATTATACAAAACATCAGCAAAACCATCCACATAAAGTGGAATCTCCATGCATATAGGCCACAGAGTTCAGGAAAAGTGGAGCAAATGAACCGCATCCTGAAATCACATCTGAAGAAACTCTGTCAGGAAACAAATCTAAAATGGATTGATGTTCTCCCTATAGCCTTGTGTGGTAGTTAGATTCGATTGTCAACTTGGCCAGGTGAAGGCACCTAGTTCTGTTGCTGTGGACATCAGGCAATGAAACATTAACCTCATCTGTTGCTAATTACATCTGCAGTTGGCTAGGAGGCATGCCTGCCGCAATGAATGATGTTTGACTTAATTGGCTGGTGCTTAAACGAGAGAGCGCAACGTAGCACAGCCCAAGCAGCTCAGCATACCTCATCTCAGCACTCGCAGCTCAGCCCAGGCCTTTGGAGATGCAGAAAGAAATCACCCCGGGGAAAGTTGTTGGAACCCAGAGGCCTGGAGAAAAGGCCAGTAGAGATCACCCTGTGCCTTCCCACATAAGAAAGAACTTCTGTTGAAACTTAGCTGTCTTTCCTCTGAAGAACTAACAAAATAAATCCCCTTTTATTAAAAGCCAATCCATCTCTGGTGTGTTGCATTCTGGCAGCTAGTAAACTAGAACACCTTGCTAAGAGTAAGATGCAGTCCCACAAAACAAACTGGAATTTCCCCCCTTGAAGTTTTGTTCAGAAGGTCTCCACCACTAACAAAAGAACTCCAAGGATTTGTAACACAATTTGGAGAATTAACCTTAAGGAAACAACTCCAGGGCCTAAGCTCCATCCTTAGCAAAGCTGGATAAATGAAAGATTCCCACTACAATTAACACCATCTGTGCACTCCTTTACCACAGGGTCATTAGTCTGGGTAAAAGATTGGAAAAATCAGGCATTAACACTCATCTGGTTAGGGTCCTATATGGTCCTCCTTTCTACCCCTACAGCTGTCAAGGTTGCCGAGATCATCCCCTGGATCCATCTCCCAGTTAAAACCTGGAAATGGCTCAATGCCATCTTGGAAGTGCCAGACTAATTTAGAAAACCCACTGCATCTGACCCTGCATAAAGAACGCACCTGCCCTGCCCCAACCACTCCGGAGCTGGCTGGTCTATGCGTGGCAGAAGCTTGAGGAAATCTGAGCCTTGCTTTGGTCACTCCAGGGCTGACCAATCCATGCACAGCCAAAGATTGAGGAATTGCCCGTGTTTGTTTTTCATTTGGCTGTATTAGCTTTCCTAGAAGTAGGCTACCTACAATTCTTTCCAGAAACTAATTTTACTCTAATTTGGGGGCATTATCCATATCTAGGTAACTCCTTTCCTGTATAAGTTGTGGAATGCTGTTTTTTTGTCCCTAATCTTTCTTGCTCTTTCCCTTTATCCCTTCAGGATCATCACCCTAGACTCCTGCCATGAGTGCATCTGCACTACCAGGATCGGAGGCACAGTCACTGCCACCCTGGTATACCACACCCATTATACTTGCCAAGGAATCCCCAAGGGCTTCTGGACCTACAATCAGATCACATATTCAATCTGTGACCCTGGGGAAGACTATCACTACATCTGCCATGACCCTAACAAGCCCAAACATAAAACTGTGGTAGAATTAAAATTCTGAGAAGGTGGAAAAGAAATAATAGTAAGCAGAGCCACTGCTATGAAAAGTAACAAGCTGTGTCTCTACTTTTTAATATTTCTCATGTAGGCCCAGCTATATGCTGTGTGTTACAACAAATAGGAGGCCCCTGAGGTACCTTCCTACAAGAAGCACTAAGTATCACCAGTTCCTGTATGCATACCAAATAGAAAACTCCTGAGGTACCCTCTTATAAATAAAACCAAGTACCCTCAGTTGTAGGACAGGACACTGCAACCTCGCCAATCTTACCATTTTAAATATTCATGATATGTGGTAGGGAAAAGAAGTCCAGGTGCCCTTCAGAGTAAAGTGGTCCCCTAAAGCCATCAATGGCCCCACCTTTTATATAAAAAGAACCGTGAACTCTTACAATCAAGAAAACATTTCTGGTGTTTCATTCCTTCTATAAGGAAATACAAGAACAACACTCAGCCATTCCCCAAAATACTCAAAATCTGTTCTTTCAACTAGCAAAACAGGTAGCCTCCTCCCTAAATGTTTCCTTCTGCTATGTCTGTGAAGAAACAAATATGGGGAACCAATCGTCATGGGAAGCAAGAGAACTAATGCCAAAAGAAAAAATAAATGTTACCAACTCCCAGCCTGGACCTAGCAGATGGGACCTGACAACTTCTACAATTGGAGAAAGTTGCATAGCTAGATGGGGAAACAACTTGGTTCCACTTGGGAACCTCGTCTGTCTGGGGCAACAGTATTATAATCAGAGTAAAAATGCCACCTTATAGTGGGGGTCAAATAAAAATCACACAGCTCTAGACCCATCACCATTAGCCTCATTCTTCTCCGTGAAAAGTTTCTGGAAAGGTGTTTTAGCCCCAGGCATTTGGAAAGCCCCTGAAGGGTTGTGCTGGATCTGCAGCAGGGCAGCCTATTCTGAATTACCTACAGGGTGGGCAGGAGTGTGTGTTAGGAACTATCCACCCTTCCTTCTTCCTAATCCCTTAAAAGCAAGGGGAACTCCTAGGATACCCAGTCTATGAATGAGAAAATAACCTGGTCCAAAAAAGAGACATACAAGTAGGGAACTGGAAAGACAGTAAGTAGCCCCCTGAGTACATCATCCAGTATTATGGTCCAGCAACATAGGCAGAAGACAGGTCATGGAGATATCAGACCCCAATTTACATGTTAAACTGCATCATTTGGTTCCAGACAGTAGTAGAACTAATCACAAATGAAACTGCCCGTGCTTTAAATCTGTTGGCACAGCAACAAACCAAATTTAGTACAGCATCTATCATAACTGATTGGCTCTTGACTACCTGTTAATCAAGGAAGGAGGGGTATGTGGAAAATTCAACCTTTCCAACTGTTGCCTGCAGTTAGATGACCAAGGAAAGGTGATAGAAGAAATTGCCAATCGCATGAGAACCCTAGCCCAAGTCCCAGTTCAGACCTGGAATGGCTGGGACCCCAAGAATCTGCTATGGGGGTGTTTCTCAACTTTGGAGGGTTCAGAACTTTAATTGGAAGTGTTTTAGTGCTGCTTAGTATAGGTCTTAACCTCCCCTGCCTCCTCCTGTGCTTACTAAAAAGTGTAAGTCAAACTATGGAGGCCTAGGTGGACAGAAAAACTGCCTCCCACCTACTTCATCTCAGAGGCCTGCAGCCCTCAAACTGTCATAAGTATGAATTAGTCCCCACAAGTGAAAATGGTACTATTTCTATGGAATAAAATGTGATGAATAATATCATCAAAAGGGGGAAATGAGGTAGTTGATATGAATGGCCCCAGTATTATTGTTGTATTTCCTTATTAAAATGACTTTTAAGAGAAATTAGCTAAGAGCCAGAGCTTATAGCACTGCCCCGTCCATTCCCATAGTAACTCCCACCCTGCAAGTTTTGCTTAGCACTGCCTGTGTCCATTGCCATAGTAATTCCTGCCCTGCAAGTTCTCTTAACACCACCCCTGTCCGTTCTCATGGTAACTCCCACTCTGCTTGCTAGCCTATGTAATCTGGAGACAAAGGGTATTCGGGACTCAAACTTTGGACAGAATACCTCTGAGCCTGCCACGGCAATAAAATGCTTATTCACGTCTCAGACGCTATGGTGCTTTCTTGTGTGGTGTTCAGAGTTTTCCTCACTTCAACATCATAATACAAATATGCCAGAATAACATGAACAAAACAAACAAGCAAATGGAAAATTCTCCTTTGACCCCTCACTATTTCTAATATTGGTTGAACTCTTCACCTCCCATCTCTTCTGGAACACAGTCTTGTCAGACTTTTGACTCCACCACTCAACCAAAACAACTCTTGTCAAGTTCACTTCTGACCTCCACTGTCTTTTTTTCCTATCTCCAGTAGTTTCTCTAAACTCCAGTCTGCTATTTTTGCCTATTTGACTTTTCTTGGAGCTATAATACAAGCTCCATATACCTGGGATGGCATATCCATCAATTGACTTTTATAATCAGGAAATTATCCTTAGTTCCCACCTCTACAAAATACTAGCAGATGTCTGGGTAAACAATAAAGAATAGGGATACACTTTTATCCATAATCCTATGTACTTTGTATGACGCTTTAATCTTAGATCCTTATAATATGGGATATAATAATAAGCTCCTCTATAATGTGGGATATAATAATCTCCCATATTCAACACTTACAAGGCAGAATTCATAGGTCTCTAAACTTGCTCTTCCTCACAATTCCCTTGCTAAGTGGAACCCTCACTTTTATCCGCTTACCTGAGCCACAAAACTTGGAACTGACCTTGATAATTTCTCTCATACTCCATATCCAATCTATCATAAAACCCAAAAGTATATCCCAAATCTCCAACTTTATCTCCTACCATGTTTACTTTCAATTATTTCAGTCTAGACACACTGGCCACCATGCTATTTCCTGAACAAATCAAGCAAGCCTCCACCTTAGGGACTTTGTTATTTGTTCTGCTTGAAATGCCCTTACCCCAAACATTTACACACCCTTCAAGTCTCTGTTCAAATTCTGCCTTCTCTGACCACCTTATTGTATAAGTTGAATTATGCACCCCCAGAAATGCATTTTCTTAATCTGCATTCCTGTGGGTGTGAACCCATTGTAAATAGGATGTCTTGAAGATGTTATTTTTAGTTAAATTGAGGACCAATTGAATGACAGCAATTCTTAATCCCAATTACTGGAGTCCTTTATAAACGGGAAATTCAGACACAGGAGAGAAAAGTCATGGAGAGGAGCCCGAAAATGGAAGTTAACAGAACCGGAAGATGAAGGAGAGGACTCCCTGTGTAATCCTATTTATGATTGAAGGCTCATAAAACTAAAATGTGCATATAGATAGGACCAACTGCTCATTATTCTATTCCCCCTTACTCTGCTTCATTTTATTTAGAATTTATCATCACAGGCCATATTACTTTTATTGTGTTTTTTCATTAGAAATCATGAATTATGTATGTACAGAGATTTTGCTTTGTTTACTATGATCTTTTATGTAGTATGTCTTGTGCTGCCGAGTCTGTTCATATCTAAATAGATGATCCTAACATACTCAGACTTTTGAGTTTTATTTCTTCCTTTCAATTCTTGTGCTTAAAATGAACATGTGCCATGTCCGCTATCTTAAATGGGTTACATATAACATTTCTCCCTTAAATATAATGTTTACTGTGGGTTTTTGGTATAGTATTTCTACCAAATTTTCTGTGTCTATGATGTCGTGGATTGCTAAGAATTGTGGATTTTTTCATTAGATAAGTTTTGAACTTTATCAAATTGTTTTTTTCCTACACTGAAAGCAACATATGGCTTTTTTCCCCCTTCAGTCTATTAATGTTTTTAATTAATTTTTTTTTTAATATTTGAAGTCATCATTTTATTCCTGGGTAAATCCTATTTGATCATCAGGGATTGTATTCATCTGACAATGTTTAATTTGATTTATTCATATTTTGTTTAGGATGTCTGTATTTACATTCATAAATGAAATGGATTGATAATTTCTTTTTCTTTTATGGTCACCTCATTTTAGAATAAAAATTAGGGATGACTAGTAAAATTAATTTAGCAACATTTATTTGACTTCTATTTCCTGGAGAAAAAAATTGTATACAGTTGGAAATAACTTGTTTTAACTAACCGTAAAATGATAATATTTTTAGCCTGGGAATTACATTTTAGCAGAGTTTTTTGACTATCATCCATTTTAGTTCATTTAGTATACACTGATCTAATAAATCTTTTTCTTCCCTTTTAAATCAATATTTTTATTTTATATTTTCTAGTAATTTGTAAATTTACTCTAGATGTTTGAATACTTTATTATTCTAAATGCTTGTATTTACAATTGTTTTCTTTTACCTTATTTTTATGTATATTTTATTACTTTTTTGTAGAAGCTTGTGTTGCTAGAAATTTGTCCACTTAATTAATCTATGCAGAGAAACTGCTTTATCTTTTGTTAATATTCTCTATCGATTTTATCTTTCTCATTAATTCCTGTCCTTATCTTTATTATTTCCTTTATTTTTCCCTATCTGGGTTTGCTCTGTTGCTCTCCTTTCCAATTACTTAAGGTGAATGCTTAGGCTATTAAAAGTTTCTTGTTCTGTAGAATTTGTAAAGTAATACATATATAGAAAGTGTAGAAAAATAAGCAATTATAAAATATAAGAATAAAGCTTAAATGATCTATAAGCTTACTGCCCAGAGGAATCCTTGTTATAGTGTTAAAAAATTTATGTATGTCCATCACGTATGTCAAGTATGTAGATATACAGAGAGATAGGAAGAAACGGAAGGGTAGGGAAAGGAAAGGAAAGGAGGCAGGGAGGAAGGAAAGGGAGGGAGGGAGGAAGGGAAGGAAGGGAAGGAAGAAGAAAAGGAGAGAAAAAGAATAAAGGAAAGAAAAGAAGGAAAGGAAGGAAGGAAGAAACAAAGAAAGGTAGATAAAGTGATATACTTTGCACCCGTTTTCTTCAAGGAAATAATGCCTTCCAGCTACTTATTTTGAAAATGTTTAAAGCTGGTGAAACTTAAATAACAGTACAACGAACACCTATATTTACCTTTCATCAATCTTTGCCAACTATTAACGCAAATGTTGGAACATGTGACAGGGAGACATTTTCTTTGCTGAGCCAGTAGAAACTTTCACCAAATATTTCTATATTTAGATATATATATATATCTCCTAAGAACAAGTGCATTCTCCTACACAGCCACAGAACATTATCACATCCAAGGATATAATGTAATGTTGTTATAATATTAACAAGTATATAGTCTTTATTTAAATTTCCCAGTTGTCCCCCAAATTTCCTTTATAACTGTTTTTTTATGTTGTTCCAGAATTCACAGATCATGCATTGCATAGGGCTACCATGTCTCTTAAGTCATTTTTCAAACTGTAGGACAGACTTCATCTTTTTGTCTTTCATGTCACTAACATTTTCATGAGTCCAGTCCAATTACATTGAAGAATGTCTACAATATGGACTTGTCTGATTATTTCCTCATAATGACATACAGATTAAACATTGCTGTCTAGAACACTGCATAGATAATGGTGTGTGCTTCCCATTGTATTACCTCACATCACATCAGGATGTACCTAATGCCAGTTTGCATCAGACACTGATCTCTTGGTTCAGGTGGCATTTGTCATATTTCTCCACTTTTAAAGGTAACATTTTCCCTTTGTCTTTAACATATAGTCTGTGGGGTGTACTTTGAGGTCCCATCAATATAACTTTGTCCTCCAAATTCTTTCACCCTATAATTTTATCATCCACTGATATTATTTGCCCAAATCATGCACATGTTTTAAAATAAAATTTTATTGAGGTATAGCAAACAGAAAAATACGCAAATCATAAAAGTAGAACTTACTGGGTTTTCAAATTGTATGCATCCTATAAACAGCATCCAGATCAAGAAATACAGCATTATTAGCACCCTGAAGCCCTCCCTTGCTCTCCTTCCTAGTCCTATTTTCTCAAAAGTAAACCTCTCTCCTGAGTTTTATCCCTATAGATTAGCTTTGCCCTTTTTTTGAACTTTATATAGATAGAATCGTAAACTGTGTACTCTTTTGTGTCTGACTTCTTTTGCTCAGCATTTTTTGCGTGAATTATCCATACCATTGTATGAGATAAAATTGCATTCATTCCCATTGTTCTGTAGTATTTCATTATACGAATTTAGCATAATCTATTTAATCCATGTACCGTTGATGGAAATTTGGTTTGTTTTCAAGTTTCTGGCTATTATGAATACTGCTGCTGTGCACTACCTGGGTATGAAAATTTCTTAGATCTATACTGAGTGGTTGAATTGCTGTTTCATAGGATTTGTGTAAGTTCAGCTTTAGTAGATACCACCAAATTGTTTCCTAAAATTGTAATGATTTACTCTTCCTTTAGGAAGGTCTGAGTTTCAGTTGCTCTCTGCAAACAGTCGGCATTTGAAGTATCCTAGAAAATAAACACTCAGATGTACATGGAATGATATCTCATTGTGGGTGTAGTTTGCATTTCCCTGATCACCAATAAGGTTTACCACTTTAAAATATATTTTTGGGGACATTTGTACATCCACATTTTTTGAAGTGACTATCTTTTGCCCATTTTTCTATTGGGTTGCATATTTTTTTCCTTTTTGAATTTTAGTAGTTATATATAACTTTTTAATTTATGTGCTTGACAAATATCTTCTCCAAATATATGGTTTGCCTTTTCCTCTCAAATTACTTTGTTTTTAATCTTTATTCTTTCTGCATCTTTTAAAGACATGCTTTGTTATTTGTTAAAATGCAATTTTATTGAGATATATTCACACACCACATAATCCATCCAGCTACAATCATTGGCTCACAGTTATCATCACATATTTGTGCATGTATCACTGCAATCAATTTTAGAACATTTTTTATTACTAAAAAAAAAGAAATGGAAATGAAAAAGAAACCCCAAGTCATCCCATATCCCTTATCCCCCTATTATTATTATTAGTAGTAGTAGTAGTAGTATCACTGTATGGTGGGAGTTACATTTCATTCTTCTCCCATGTGACTATCCCATTACTGCAACAGCATTTGTTGAATTTGTTTTGGGGGGGTGAAGTGCATGGGCTGGGAATTGAACCTGTGTCTCCCACATCGCAGGAGAGAATTCTACCACTGACATACACTTGCACTTCCCCCCACCATTACTTTTTAACAGTTTTATTCCCACAGCATAAATTCCATTCTAAGTGTACAACCAACAGCTCTTAGAATAATCACATGGTTATGCATTCGCCACTATAGTTAATATGAGAACAATCTCATTTCTTCCAAATAAAACAATCCCATACCCTGTATACTCCCTTATTATTGACATTTAGCTTTGGTATAATGCATTTGTTACTATTAATGCCAGAATATCACAGTGTTAGTATTTATTATAGATCTCAGTTTACATTAATTGTGGTTTTTGGGGTTTTTTTTTGCCATATGCCACCTATTTTTAACACCTTGTAATAGTGATGTACGTTTGTTCTAGTTCTTATACAATTAACTACCATCACTGTCCCTTCTAGGTTTTGCTAAGTTATACACTCCCATTTTTTATCCTCTAGCTTTCCTTCTGGTGACATACATGACTCTATCCTTCCTCTGTCAACCATACTCATGCTCAGCTTTGTTTATTATAGTTACACTTACAGTATTGTGCTGTTGTCACACGTATTGTGCTATCCATTTCTGAACCTTTACAGTCAACCTTGTTGAACATTATGTATTCCTTAAACATTGATTGCCCAACCTTTATCCTCTTTCTATTTACTGATAACCTAGGCTTTTGACTTTAACTCTCAGAGTTTGCTCATTATAGTTAGTTCATATTAGCAACACTACACCTTATCTGTCCTTTTCTTATGGTTCATTTCCCTCAACATAATGTCCTCAAGTTTCATTCACATCATTGCATGCCTCACAACTTCATTGTTTCTGCAGCTGCACAATATTTCATTGCATGTATACACCAAAGTGTGCACTTCCGCTCATCAAGTTCCGCTGGACACTTGCACCACCTCCATCCATTGACAATGATGAATAATGCTGCCGTATGCATTGATGTGCAAATGTTTATTCATGTCCCTGCCTTCAGTTCTTCCAAGTATATACCTAGTAATGGGATTGCTGGATAAAATGGCTGTTCTGTACTTAGCTTCCTCAGGAACTGCCAGTCTGCTCTCCAAAGGGCTGCACAATTCTACTTGCCTACCAACAGTGCATGGGTGTTCCTCTTTTTTCACATCTCTTCCAGTACATGTAATTTTCTGTTTACTTATTTATTTATGTTATTTTTGCATGGGCAGGCACTGGGAATCAAACCCAGGTCTACAGCATGGCAGGCGAGAACTCTGCCTGCTGAGCCACCATGGGCCACCCTCTGTTTATTTTTTTAAAAACAGTTTTATTCACACACCATAAAACCCATCCTAAGTATACAGTCAGTGCCTCCTGGCATAATCACATAGTTATGCATTCACCACCACAATCTAAAAGAAACCATTTCCATTTCTTCAAAAAACAAACCAGAAAAAAACCCATACCACTCCCTTACATCATCCTCTTATTTACATTTAGCTTTAGTATTGCCTTTGTTACAATTAATGAAGAATATTACAGTGTTACTGTTAACTACAAACCTTAGTTTGCATTCATTGTATTTTTCTTTATATAGTCCCATTTTAACACCTTGTAATAGTGACATATATTTGTTCTCATTCATTTAAAAACTCTTTTATGTTTGTACAACTAACCACCATTATTGTCCACTCCAAGTTTGCTAAGTTATGCAGTATCAGTTTTTATCCTCTAGCTTATTTTCTGGTGACATATACAACTCTAGCCTTTCTTTCTGAACCATATTCAAGCTCAGCTTTGTTAATTACACTTATTGTATTGTGCTACCATAAAAAAGTATTGTGCTATCCATTTCTGAATGTTTACAATTAATCTTATTAAATATTCTGTACTCCTTACCCAATTGATTACCCAGTCACTGCCTTCTTTCTGTCTCTTGATAACCAGTGCTCTCTGATTTAACTTTCAGCATTTGCTCATTATAGTTAGTTCGTATTAGTTAGACCATACAGCATTTGTCCTTTTGTTTCTGGGCTTATTTTACTCAACATTATGTCTTCAAGGTTCGTCCATGTGGTTCCATGCATCATATCTTTATTCTTTCAGCTGCTTAATATTCCATCATACATATATACCACAATTTCCTTATCCACTTGTCAGTTAATGGACATTTGGGCTATTTCCAACTATTGGCAATCGTGGATAATGCTGGTATAAACCTCGTTGTTCGAATGTCTGTTCATTTCCCTACTTTCAGTTCTTCTGAGTGTATACCTAATTATGATTTTGCTAGATCATATGACAGTTCTATACTTAGCTTCCTGAGGAACCACCAAAACTGCCTTCCAGAGCAGCTGCACTATTCTGCGTTCCCACTAACATGAATAAATGTACCTATTTCTCCACATCCTCTCCAGCACTTGAGTTTTCTCTTTTTTAGGTAATGCCTAGTCTAGTAGGTATGAAGTGGTATCTCATTGTGGTTTTGATTTGCATTTTCCTAATAGCTAGTGAAGTTGAGCATCTTTTCGTATGCTTTTGAGCAATTTGTATTTCCTCCTTGGAAAAGTGTCTGTCCATGTCTTTTTCCCATTTTTAATTAGTTTGTTTGTCTTTATGTTGTTGAGTTGCAAAATCTCTTTATATATTATAGATATTAAGCACTTATAAGATATGTGGCATCTGAATATTGTCTCCTTTTGTGTAGTCTGCCTTTTGACTTGCTAGACAAAGTCCATTGAGGCACAAAAATATTCGTTTTGAGAAGATCTCATTTATCTATTTTTTCTTTCATTCTTTGTGCTTTAGGTGTAAGGTCTAGGAAACTACTTCTTATCAAAAGATCTTTAAGATACTTCACTACTTTTCTTCCAAAGTTTTTATGGTGTTAGCTCTAATGTTTAGATCTTTGATCTGTTTTGAGTTAATTTTTGTATAAGGTGTGAGATAAGGGTCCTCTTTCATTCTTTTGGATATGTATAGCCAGTTCTCCCAGCATCATTTATTGAAGAGACTGCTTTGTCTCAATTGAGTGGACTTGGCTGACTTTTCAAAAATCAGTTGTCCAATGTCCCCTTGAGGGACTGGGAAAAAGGTAGAAATATTAAATTTCCCCACCTGGGAAGACCTGATATACTCACAAGCACTGGGGACTGCCAGATTGATGGTCCAGGCCCTTAATCTTGGGGCTTGCCTTTATGATACTATACCTGCAAAAGAGAAGCTAAGCCTACATGTAATTATAAGAGTCAGCCCCAGAGAACCTCTTTTGTTGCTCAGATGTGGCCTCTCTAAGTCAACTCCACAGATGAACTCACTGCCCTTCCCCCTATGTGGGACAGGACCCCCAGCAATGTAAATCTCCCTGGCAATGTGGGATTGAGAAAACCTTCTCGACCAAAGGGGGGAAGAGAAATGGAATAAAATAAAGTTTCCATGGCTGAGAGGTTTCAAGTAGAGTTGAAAGGATATTCTGGAGGATATTCTTATGCAATATATAGGCATCCCTTGTCAGTACTGGTGTAGCTAGAGGGAAATACTTGAAACTGTTGAACTGTAATCCAAAAGCCTTCATTCTTGAAGATGATTGTTGAACTATATAACTTTTACAGCGTGACCATATGATTGTGAAAAACTTGTGATGGAATCCCCCTTTCTGCAGTGTATGGGCAGATGGGTAAGATAAAGATTAAAATTAAAAAATAAATAATAAAAGGTATGAGATATTTTGAGTGTTCAGTTTTACTTTTATTTTTATATTTATTCTTATTTTTATCATTTTTGGAGGAATAAAAATGTTCAAAAATCTATTGTGATAGCAGCTAGAAGTAAAAACCTAAAATTGTGGAATTGTAACCCATAGCAAACTCTGAAATCTGTTCTACGATTAAATTATTGTGTTTTTTGAAAATTATTGCTTGTTTGTATATATGTTATTTTTCACAAAAAAGAAAAAAGTCGATTGTAATGATAAATGCCAGTTATATGGTGATATTTTGAACCATTGATTGTATACTTTGGATGATTACATGGTATGTGAATACATAATATGTATTGATAAAAAATAAATAATTAAAAAAAGATCAAAGGAAAAGATGGAGTTATAAAAGAGAAGACAGAATATTGCAAATGAGTATGACTCCTAAATCATTATATTGATATTTCTTTCAGCCTCCAGTATCTTGGAGCAGCCAGAAGGAAACACCTAAAATTGTGAACTGTAATCCATACCAAACTTTGAAATCTGCTCTATAACTAATTGTAGTGTCCTTTGAAATTTATTGCCTTTTTAAATATATGTTATTTTTCACAATAAAATAATTAAAAAGAATCTTGTGATAATGAATGCACAGCTATATGGTGATACTGCTTTGGATGATTGTATGGCATGTGAATATTTAATATATCTCAATAAAATTGCAATATAAGATTCTCCATAGATGAGAGTGTCTATTTCTGAACTCTCCGATTCCACTGGTTGGTATATTTATCTTTCGGCCAGTATCTTACTGTTTTGACCACTGTAACTTTGCAACGTGCTTTGAAGACATGTAGTGTCAGACCTCCAACCTCATTTTTCTTTCTCAAGATATTTTTAGGTATTCAGGGAACCCTATCCTTCCAAATAAATTTAATTATAGTTTTTTTTTTATTTCTTCAAAGTAAGTTATTGGGATTTTGATTGATGTTGCTCTGAATTTTAAATTATTTGGAGTAGAATTGACATCATTACTATATTTAGTATTCTGATCCATAAACACAGTATGTTGTTCCGTTTATTTAGGTCTTCCTTAATAACTTTTAGCAATGTTTTCTTTGTATAGTTCCCTAATGTCCCTGGATAAATTTATTCCTAGATATTTGATTCTTTTGGTTGTTATTGTGAATGCAATTTTTTTCTCAATTTCCTCCTCAGATTACTCATTACTAGTGTGTAGAAGCACTACTAGTTTTGCGTATTCATCTTGTATCCTGCCACTTTGCTGAACTTGGTATTAGCTCAAGTAGATTTGGCATTTTTTTCAGGATTTATTAAATATAAGTCCATGTAAAATAGTGACAATTATACTTCTTTCTTTCCAATTTGGATGCCTTTTATTTCTTTCTCTTGCCTAGTTGCTCTATCTAAAACTTCCAGCACAATGCTAAATAACAATGGTGATAGTCATGCATCCTTTTCTTGGTCCTGATTTGAGAGGGAAAGCTTTTGTTTGAGTATGGTGTTAGTTGTGCATTTTCCTATATGCCCTTTATCATGTTGTGGAAGTTTCCTTCTATCCTATCTTTCTAATAGTTTATATCAAGAAAGGATGCTGAATTTTGTCAAATGCCTTTTCTGCATCAATTGAGTGATCATGTGGTTTTTCCCCCTTGATTTTTTTTATATGGTATATGTCCCTGTTTGAAACTATTATGTACCCTAGAAAAGCCATGTTTTAATACTAATCCTATCTTTTGGAGGCAGCTATTTCTTTTAATCCTGATTAAATACTGTAGGGCAGAAACTTTTGATTTAGATTTTCTCCACAGAGATGTGATATGCCCAATTGTAGGTGTGGCCATTTGGGTCGATGGAGAAGTGACTTCAAAGTAGGTCTTGATTAGTGTATTGGAGTCTTTAAATGGGGAAACATTTTGAAGAAATCTTAGATATAGACACTTGGAAGACAGCTGCTTCAGAGCTGACAGAGCCAACACATTTGGAGATGCAGGGCCTAATAGATGTTGCCATGTGCCTACCCATGAGATGCTAAGCAAGCCAGAACCCAGAGTTGTGTCATGGATTTGCTAAGTGAAGGTCCACAGATGCTTAGAGAGGAAACTGCAGGAAACAGAGGCTGGAAGCAGTAGAGTCTAAGAGCAAGGGGCCAGCAGAAGCCTGCTACATGTCTTCCTAGCTGACAGAGGTGTTCTGGATGGCATCAACCTTTCTTGTTGGTGCCTTAATTTGGACATTTTCAGGACCTTAAAACCTTTTTTTTTTAAACTTGTAACTTATTAAATTCCCTTTTTAAAAGTCATTCCAGGGTAGGCCATGGTGGCTCAACAGGAAGAGTTTTGCCTGCCATGCCAGAGTCCCAGGTTCAATTCCCAGTGCCTGCCCATGCAAAAAAAAAAAAAAGTTGTTCCATATCTAGTATGTTGGATTCTGGCAGCTTAAACTAATAATGCAGTTTATTACATTAATTGATTTTATTGTGTTGAACCACCCTTGCATGCCTGGAATAAAACCCACTTGGTCTTGGTGTATGATTCTATTAATTTGCTGCTGGATCCAATTTGTAAGTATTTTCTTGAGGATTTTTTGCATCTATTTTCACAAGACAGATGTGTCTCTAATTTTCTTTTCTTGTAGTCTGACTTTGGTATTAGGAAGATGTTGGTTTCATAGAATGAGTTAGATAGCTTTTCCTCCTATTCAATTTTTTGAAGACTTTTAGCAGGATTGTTACTAAATCTTCCTGGTACGTTTGACAGAATTCACATGTGAAGCCATCCGATCCTGGACTTTTCTTTTTTGGGGAGATTTTTGATAACTTATTCAATCTCTTTACTTGTAATTTGTTTGTTGAGGTCGTCTATTTCTTCTCAAGTCCATGTAGGCTGCTCATGTGTTTCTTGGAAGTGGTCCATTTTGCCTAAGCTGTCTAGTTTGTTGGCATAAAATTTCTCGTCATTTCATCTCTTTAACTCCTTTTTTTCTGTTGGTATCAGTAATAATGTCACCCTTCCCATTTCTGACATAAATGCTTTGCATCCTTTCTCTTTTTTCTTTGTCAGTCTAGCTAAGGGTCCATCAAGTTTATTGATTTTTTCAAAGAACCAACATCTCGTTTTGTTGATTATGTCTATTATTATTTTTTTAACATTTTTTCAATTTTATTGAGATATATTCACACATCACACAATCCTATCCAAAGTGTACAATGAGTGGCTCACAGTATCATCACATAGTTGTACATGTGTTCCCATGATCAATTTGAGAACATTTTTTTTACTCCAGAACAGAAATAAGAATAAAAAATGAAACCCAAATCCCCCCATATCCCTTATTCCACCCTATTATTGACCCATAGTTTTGGTGTTCGTTTGCTAGCTGTTGGAATGTGATATACCAGTACTGGAGCATCTTTTTAAAAGGGGAATTTAATAAGTTAAAAGTTTACAGTTACAAGGAAGTGAAAGTGTTCAAATTAATGTACCAACAAGAGGTTACCTTCATTTAAGAAAGGCAAGTGGGTCAGGAACACCTCTTTCAGCTAGGTGGTCATATGGCTGGCATCTGCTAATCTACTGGCTCTCTACAGGTTCTGGATTGCTTAACATCTCATTGCACCATCTGCTGGGCTCCAAGCATCTCCAAACATCCATATTTCTGTTCTCTGATTGTTGGCTCTGCTCTGAAGTTTCTGTCAGTGCTGTGTTTCTGTCAGTGCTGTGTTTCTGTCAGTCTGACTCTCTCCACAATGTTTTCTCTTTTAAAGGAGTCCAGTACACTAAGCAAGACCCACCTGGAATGGGTGGAGTCACATCTCCATCTAATCAGTGGTCACATCCACAATTGGTTGTGTCATATCTCTCTGGAGATAACTAATCAGAAGATTCCAACCTACAGTATTGAATCAGGATTAAAAGAAACGCTGCTCCCACAAGATTAGATTAGGATTAAAACATGGCTATTCTGGGGTACATAATACTTTCAAACCAGCGCAGTGTAGTAAAATTGTTACTGTTAATGAAAGAGTGTTAAAATATTACTGTTAATTACACTCTGTTCTAGTTTGCTAGCTGCTGGAATGCAATATACCAGAAACCGAATGGCTTTTAAAAGGGAGAATTTAATGAATTGCAAGTTTACAGTTCTCAGGCTGAGAAAATGTCCCAGTTAAAACAAGTGTATAGAAATGTCCAATCAAAGGCACCCAGGGAAAGATACCTTGGTTCAAGAAGGCCAATGAAGTTCAGGGTTTCTCTGTTAAGTGAGAAGGCACATGGAGAACACAGTCACGGCTTCTCTCTCAGCTGAAAGGGCACCTGGCGAATACGGCGTCATCTGCTAGCTTTCTCTCCTGGCTTCCAGTTTCATGAAGCGCCCCAGGAGGCGTTTTCCTTCTTCTTCTCCAAAGGTCACTGGCTAGTGAACTCTGCTTTGTAGTATTGCTCTTTCTGAATCTCCTTCTCCAAAGTATTTCCTCTTTTATAGGACTCCAATAAACCAATCAAGATCTACCCAAATGGGTTGGAGACCTGTCATCCCCTAATCCAGTTTAACAACCATTCTTGACTAAATCACATCATCCAGGGAGATGTTCTCATTACAGTTTCAAACATACAGCATTGAATAGAGATTATTCTACTTTTATGAAATGGGATTTATATTAAAACATGGCTTTTCTCAGGGGGCATACTTCCTCAAACCAACACACAGTCCATAGTTCGCAATAGCTAAGTTTTTCCCATATACCCCCTATTATAGTTATTTGTTTACATTAGTAGTTGTTCATGCAAGACCTTATTTATATTTGTAGTGTTAATTGGTGACATACAAGACTTTAAACAACCACTTACAATAAAATTCACCTACAATATGGCACTATTACTTATAATCACAATAATGAGCTATCATTACTTTTGTCCACTCCCAAACATTTAATTTCAACCTCATTAACAATTCTGTACATATTAGGTAACTGCTTCCCCTTTTCTAGTTTCTGGTTTGTTTGTGTTTTATCCACCCATTTGTTGGACTCATGCATTGTTTCCATCTTTTGGCAATTGTGAATAATGCTGCTATGAACATCAGTGGGCAAATGTCTGTTTGCATACTTGCTTTCAGGTCTTCTGGTTATATACCAAGTAGCAGAATTGCTGGGTTCATAGGGCTGTTCAGTATATAGCTTTCTGAAGACATTCCACAGTGGTTGTATCATTTTCCGTTCCTACCAGCAATGCATAAATATTCCCATTTCTCCACATTTTCTTCAACATTTGTGGTTTTTTGTTTGTTTAATAGTGGCCATTCTTATATATGTGAGATGATATCTCATTATGGTTTTGATTTGCATTTCCCTATTAGGTAATGAAGATGACCATCTTTTCATGTGTTTTTTAGCCATTTGTATTTCCTCTTTGGAAAAATGCCTATTCATTTTGCCTATTTTATAATTGAGTTATCTTTCCTTTTATTTTTGAGTTGTAGCATTTCTTTACAAATTCTGAGTATCAAACCATTATCAGATATATGGTTACAAAATTTTCTCTCCCATTCAGTTGGCTGTCTCATCACCTTTTTGACAAAGTCCTATGAAGCACAGACATGCTCAGTCTTGAGGGTTTTGTATTTATCTATTTTTTATTTTTCTCGTTTCTGCTTTGGGTTTAAGGTCTAAGAAACTACCTCCTATCACTAGGTCTTGAAGATGTTTACGTATATTTTCTTCTAGGAATTGTATGGCACTGGCTCTTATATTTAAGTCTCTTAACCACTTTAAATTAATTTTTTGTATAGAGTGTGAGGTAGGAGTCCTTTTTCATTCGTTTGGATATGGATATCCAGTTTTCCCAGCCCCATTTATTAAAAAGACAATTCTGTCCCAATCCATTGTTTTTGGGGGGCTTTGTCAAAAATTAATTGACCATCAATATAAGGGTCGATTTCTGAACTCTCAGATTCCATTGATCAATATGTCTATCTTTCTGCCAAAATCATGATGTTTTGAGCACCGTGACTTTATAGTAAATTTCAAAGTCAGGGACTGTAAGTAATCCCAATTCGTTCTTTTGTAAGATACTTTTGGCTATTTGAGGCCCTTTTCCCTTCCAAATAAATTAAATAATTAACTTTTCCAAGTGTACAAAGTAGGTTTATTGGAATTTTGTTTGGTATTGTATTGAATCTCTTAATCAATTTGGGTAGCATTGACATCTTAACAACATTTAACCTTCTTATCCATGGATAGGGAACGTCTTTTTAGGTCGTCTTTAATTTTTTTTTAGCTGTATTTTATAGTTTTTTGTGTACAGATCCTTTACATCTTTGGTTAGATTTATTCCTAGATACTTGATTCTTTTAGTTACTATTGTGAATAGAATTCATTTCTTAATTGCCGCCTCAGTTAGGTCATTACTAGTGTATAGAAATGCTATTGATTTTTTGTGCATTGATCTTGTATTGTGCCATTTTGCTGAATTTGTTTATTAGCTCAAGTAGCTTTCTTGTATATTTCGAGGGATTTTCCAAAAATAAGATCATATCACCTGAATATGTTGAGAATTTTACTTGTTCTTTTTTCATTTGGATGACTTTTATTTTGTTTTCTCACCTAAATGCTCTCACTAGACTATCTAGCACAATGTTGAGTAACAGTAGTGGGCAGTGGACATCCTTGTCTTATTCCTAATCTTAGGTGGAAGGCCTTCAGTCTCTCACTGTTGCGTACGATGCTGGCTTTGGGTTTTTTATATATGCCCTGTAATATATTGAGGAAGTTTCCTTTGATTCCTACCTTTTGAACTATTTTTTTAATCAAGAAAAGATGCTATTTTTGTCAAATGTATTTTCTGCATCAATTGAAATGATCATGTGATTTTTCCCTTTCAGTTTGCTAATGTGTTGTATTACTTTAATGGATTTTCTTGTGTTGAACCACCCTTGCATGCCTGGAATAATCGCCACTTGGTCGTCAGATATAATTGATTTAATGTGCCGTTGGATTCGATTTGCTAGTGATTTGTTGAGAATTTTTGCATATGTATTCATTAGAAAGACTGGACTGTAGTTTTCCTTTCTTGTATTTTTATCAGGTTTTGGTATTAGAAAGATGTGTGCTTCATAGGATGAATTAGGTATGTTCCCTCTTCTTCAATTTTTTGGAAGAGTTTGAACAGGAATGGTGTTGGTTCTTGTCATGTTTGGTAAAATTCCCCTGTGAAGCCATATGGCCCTGGACTTTTCTTTGTAGGGAGATTTTTATTTTATTTTATTTTTATTTTTTTAAAACAGTTTTATTGAGATATATTCACACACCATACAATCCACCCAAAGTGTACAATCAGTGGCTCACAGTATCATCACAGAATTGTGCATTCATCTGTAGGGAGGTTTTTGACAACTGATTGAATCTCTTTACTTGTTACTGGTTGGTTGAGGTTTTCTATTTCTTCTCGAGTCAGTATAGGTTGTTCGTATTTTTTCAGGAAATTGTCCATTTCATCTAAGTTGTCTAGTTTGTTGGCATACAATTGTTCATAATATCCTCATGACTTTTTATAATTTATTTGGGGTTCATGGTACTGACCCCATCTCATTCCTGATTTCATTTACTTGCGTCTTTTTTACTTTGTCAGTCTAGCTGAGGGTTTGTCAATCTGGTTTATCTTCTCATAAAACTAACTTTTGGTTTTATTTATTCTCTTTATTGTTTTTTTGTTCTCCAATTCATTTATTTCTGCTTTAATCTTTATCTCTTTGTTTCTACTTGCTTTAAGGTTGTTTGCTACTCTGTCTCTAGTTTCTTCAGTTGTTCAGTTAGGTCTTTGGTTTTTGCCTCTTTTTTTCCTTTTTAATGTAAGCGTTTAGAGATAACCATTTCTCTCTCAGTATCATGCTTGCTGCATCCCATAGGTTTTGATATGTTGCATAATCATTTTCATTTGTCTCCAGATATTTACTGATTTCTCTTGCAATTTCTTCTTCAATCCGCTAATTGTTTAAGAGTGTGTTTTTAACTTCCATATATTTGTGAAAGTTACTGATTTCCAGCTTCATTCCATTATGATCAGAGGAGGCGCTTTGAAAAATTTCAATCATTTATAAATTAATAAGCCTGTTATATGATGCAGCATATGATCATAGATATACATTCCATGAACACTTGGGAAGAATGAATATCCTTGTGTTTTGGGGTGCAACAATCTATATATGTCTGTTAGGTCTAATTCACCAAGTATTTTGTTTAGGTTCTCTATTTCTTCATTGATCCACTTTCTTGATGTTCTGTCTATAGAAGAGAGTGGTGTGCTGAAGTCCCCCACTATTATTATGGAAACATCTATAGCTCCTTTCAGTTTTGCCAATGTTTGCCTCGTAATTTGGAGCTCCTTGACTGGGTGCATAAACATTTATTACTGTTATTTCTTCTTGGCAAATTGCTCCTCCTGTTAATATACAGTGCCCGTCCTTGTCTCTTACTACGTCTTTATATTTAAAGTCTATTTTGTTTGATATTAGTATATCTACCCCAGCTTTATTTTGGTTACTACTTGCATAGAATATCTTTTTCAATCCTTTAACTTTCAGCCTATTTGTATCTTTGGGCCTAAGAGGAGTCTTTTGTAAACAGCATATAGATGTATCGTATATTTTTTATCCATTCTGCCAATTCGTGTCTTTTAATTGGGGAACTTAAACTATTAACATTAAAAGTTATCATTCTAAACTCAGTTCTTGATTCAATTATTGTGTCCTTTGGTTTTTACTTTCAGAATTATTTTTTCTCTCTCTCTTTTTATCCTCTAAGTTGCCATTATTAGTACTCTTCAATTCTAGTCCACCTCCAGATGTCTCTCTCCAGTCTTTTTTTCTGCTGCACAGAAATTCTTTTAGTATTTCTTATAGGGCAAGTTTGCAGTTTAAAAATTCTCTCAGCATATGTTTATCTGTGAAAATTTTAAACTCTCCCTCACTTTTGAAGGACAGTTTTGCTGGATAAAGAATTTTTTACTGTAATTTTTCTCTTTCTGAATCTTAAACATATCATACCACTGCCTTCTCACCTTCATGGTACCCATTGAGTAGTCAGAATTTAGTCAATTGTGGCTTCCCTTGTATGTGATTGTTTTGGTTTGCTAGTGATGCAAGAATTCAGTATACCACAAATGGATGGCTTTTTCAAAAAGGATTTATTACCTTCAAATTTATAATTTTAAGATCTGTAAATGTCCAAATTAAGGCATCAACAAAAGGATACCTTCACTCAAGAAAGGCTGAGTTCTTCGTTCACACAGGAAGGAACATGGTGATGTTTGCTGGCCTTTCTCTTCTGGGTTAGTTTCAAAATGGCTCTCTCAGCTCCTGTTGGTCTTTCTGGCTTCTCCTGGGGTGTTTTCCTTCTTAGCTTCTCTAATGTCTCTGGGGTCTCTTAAAGGACTCCAGCAAGCTGATCACGACCCACCTTGAATGTGCAGGGCCACATCTCCATGGAAACAATCTAATCAAAAGGTCTTACCCAACAAAAGGTCTATCTCTACAAGATTGGATTCAAAGAACATGGCTTTTCTTGGGCACATAACAGTTTCAAACCAGCACAGTGGTGAATTGCTTTTCTCTTGCTGCTTTCAGGACTCTCACCTCTTCAATGTTTGACAATGTGATTAGTATGTGTCTTGGATTGGGTCTATTTGGATTTATTCTATTTGTAGTTCTTTGGGTTTCTTTGGCTTGCATATTTATGTTTTTTAAAAGGGTTGGGATATTTTCCCCAATTATCTCCTCAAATAATCTTCCTAGCCCTTTAATCTTCTCCATCTGGGACACCAATGATTCTTATATTGTGTGCCTTGTGTTGTCCGTCATTTCCCTGAGATCCAATACAGATTTTTCCATCTTTTTCACCATTTGTTCTTTTGAGCATTCAAATTCAGTTGCTCTGTCCTCTAGTTTGTTTATTTTTTCTTCTGCCTCTTAAAATCTGCTTTTGTGTGTCTCTAGAATATTTTTAATTTGATCTACAATATCTTCCATTTCTGTTAGATCTTTTATTTTTTTATTTATTCTTTCAAATTCTTCTTTATGCTCTTCTAGTGTCTTCTTGATGTCTTTTATCTCTTTAGCCAACTCTTTGAAGTCATTTAGGAAGCTTATATGAACATCTTAGATTGGTGTCCCAAAGTCTGTGTCTCCTCAGGCTTTTCAATTTAGTTATTTGGCTTGGTCATATGTACTTCCCGCTGCATATTCTTTGTGATTTTTGCTGGTTTCTTGGTATCTGATTATCTTAATAATGTCATTTTGAATATCAATTTCCCTCACTCATCTAAGATTTTGTAGTTGTTTGGGTTTGTGCTGAATGTCTCCTTTGACACTTGTGTTTTTCAGTTAATTCCCATCCAAAACAAGGCTGGGACCTCCCTCAGGAGGTGCAACCCCTTTTGGGAATCCATTAGGGGCTGCGGAGATAAGTTTGTCAAACTGCATTTTCCCTGTTTTCCTAGAAGATGGCACTTTGGCTCCCCTCTTCCCCACAATTCTGCCTCTCCCTGACTGCTACAGCCTACTGGGCTATGACCTCATCAGGCAACAATCCAGTCAGGGCTGCAGTAATATGTTTGTGCTGGATGCAGCTAACTCTGGGGTTAGATTTGGGGCACTGTGCAGCTTTACTCAGACCTGCCTGTGGGCACAATGTGTCAAGTAATTCCAAGGCTTCTTCACGGAAAGACCTCAGGCTGTGAGACTGAAAGGTTCAACTTCTCCAGCCAGCAGCTACCTCAGGAGTGCTCTGCTTTTCACCAACCAGCAAGACCTGGGTTTGCTTTTGGGCGGTGCTTTAATAGTTGGTTTGTCTGCATTTGTCAGCCAAGACAAGACAGAATTCCCATGCAAGGGGTTAGACTAGCTCCAGTGGGCCTGGGATAGGGTCTGGAGAGGCTCTGAAAAGCCCTGCAATTCCCTGCACTTTATGGCCTGCCTGGATAGTGATGTTGTTTGGTAACTTAATCATTGTCAAAAGCTGTTTTTCCCCCCCAGAGCCCAGCAGCATCTGACTGGGTGGGGCCGAAACTGCAGGGTTCCAGTCCCTTCACTTCACTGACCAAAATCCGGATCAGTGTGGGGTAGTGTCCTTCACTTTACTTGTGGTGGCAGATTCTTTCAGTTACCTCAGTCTGTAGCCATTCCCAAGGCAAAGGTCAGGCTGCCCACTATTGTTTCCCTCATGGGTGAGGGATGGGCACCAGGACCCACACCTGGAAAACATAGTCTCTGTCCACTTTTTCTCAGACTCTTCATCCCTCACTGACCTGGGCCTTGAAATGTCTTCCCCTGAATTCTGGGGATTCCCAAAGAATTGATTCAGAGAGTTTCTGACTAGTGACTTTCTGCTTTGGGAAAAAAAAGTGAATTTAGCCATTCCCTTCCTAATCCTCCATTTTGGAAACTAATCCTTGGAGCTTTTTTGTATTCCACCCTCACAGCTGTGAGAGATTTTATAGTCTGTGTCCCTGGTGGGAGGTAGGAGGGATCACAGCTGCTGGCTTGAGGCACTTTTTGAGCTTCATAGGACTGAGAACGTGAGAGGGGAGAGGACTGGCTGGTCTAGGACAGAAGTTTCTTACTCAATATTTTTCTCTTTCTTCAATTCAGCATTTCTGGGATACTTCTACAATCTTTACCTTCCTCCAGAGTTCTGAACAAGTGAGAATTGTCCTTTTTTTCAAGGATCTCTGGGGAGAAATTTTTGCTATCTGTCTTATGTTGCCATGATAATTCCATTTTCCGCTTTGTGAATGCAAATGTTTATTGCAGTTCTCCTGTTCGTCCTTGGTCTAGCTTGCTAATCCTGCCAGAATGCAATATACCTGACATGAGTTGGGGTTTATAAAGGAAATTTATTAAGTTATGCATTTACAGGACTAAGGCAGTAAGATGTCCAAACTGAGGTATCCAGAAAAGATACCTTGACTCAAGAAAGGCCAGTGTCATCTAGAATACCTCTGTCAGCTAGAAGGCACATGGATGACATCTGCTAGACCTTTGGCTTCTGGTACCAAACACCTTACCCAGGGCCATTTTCTTTCTGCATCTTTAAATGTCTCTGTGTTGGCTCTGAGCTTTTTTCAAAATGGTTCCTATTTTTTAAACTTTTTTTTTCAATTGTATAGTATAACATATATACAAAGCAAAGAAATAAAAAAGCATTAGGTTTCAAAGCACTCTTCTAAAAGTGGTTACAGGATAGATTCCATAATTTGTCGTGGGCTGCCATACGATCCTCTCATATTTTTCCTTCTAGCTGCTCCAGAATATAGGAGGCTAGATGGCTTAAATACTTTTTTTATAGTCACAATCGACTTTTTTTCCTTCTTTTTTGTGAACAGTAATATATATACAAAAGGTATAAATTTCCAAGCACAGCACCACAATTAGTTGTACAACATATTTCAGACTTTTATATGGGTTACAATTTCACAATTTTAGGTTTTTACTTCTAGCTGCTCTGAAATACTGGAGATTAAAAGAGATATCAATTTAATGATTTAGCATTCATATTCATTTGTTAAGTCCTATATTCTATGTATAATTCCACCATCATCTTTCGTTTTAGTTTACTGAAGCTGCCAGAATGCAACACACCAAAGATGGATTGGCTTTTAATAAAAGGGGATTTATTTAGTTAAAAATGTATAGTTCTTCAGAGGAAAGACAGCTAACTTTCAACTGAGGTTCTTTCTTATATCAGAGGCACAGGGTGATCTCTGCTGGCCTTCTTTCCACGCTCTGGGTTCCAATAACTTTTCCCGGTGTGATTCCTTTCTGCATCTCCAAAGGTCTGGGCTGAGCTGCGAGTGCTTAGATGAGGTATGCTGAGCTGTTTGGACTGTGCTACGTTGAGCTCTCTCATTTAAGCATCCAGCCAATTGAATCAAACTTCATTCATTGTAGCAGGCACGCCTCCTAGGCAACTGCAGATGTATTCAACGACAGATGAGCTTCACATGCCATTGGCTCATGTACACAGCAACAGAAGTAGACACCTTCACCTGGCCAAGTGGACACCTGAACCTAACTACCACACCTTTGATCTTTCCATTTCTCTCATTGGGGTTGTTTGGGCTATGGAAATTCTAAATTTTTGATATTGGAAAGGTCTTTCACTAATATGGGGTAGGGAGAGAGAACTGTCTGATGTTCCGGAGAGGCTGGGCTAGGTGTTAGGACTTATCTGGACCAGGGAATTGGTTCCCTTTTAAATGACTCCTGGAAGTGGATTAAAACCTGACTTATATAGGTGGAAATACATGTCAGTGGAAACCACCTAATAAAAAGGTCCCACCCACAATTGGTTGGATCACATTTCCATGTAAACAACTTGGTCAAAAAAGATCTCACCTACAATTGAGTGGGTCATATCTCCATTGAAACAACCTAACAAAATGTCCCACCCTAAACAATAGGCCTGCCCATACAAGCTTGGATTAGGAAAAAGAACATGGCTTCTCTGAGGTACATAACTGTTTCAGACCAGCACATTCCACCCTCTGGACCCCAAAATGACATGTTCATACCAAATACAAAATGTATTCATTTCATCACAATATCACAAAAGCCTTAAATCACTTCAGTAACAATACAAATACAATACCAAGTCAGAAACCGTGCAAACTCTCATCAAAGTCAGCTACAGGCATAGTCTGTCCTAAGGCAAAATTTTCCTCTAGCTCTGGACCTGTAAAATCCAGAAAAATTTATCTGTTGCCAATATACAAAGGAGGGACAGTCATAGGATAAATATGCCCATTTCCACAGGGAGAAAATGGAAGAAACACAAGGGTTACAGGACCCAAATAGTTGTGGAAACCTGCAGAGCAAACTCTTATATTTCAGTGTCTGAGAGTCATTTTTTCATCTGCAGAGCTTGGAAGACCAGCAGTCCCACCCTTTCCAAGTGTTTATGCATGGGCACTGTTCTCTCCAAATGCCAGGGAGAGGGTTGCAAACTTGGGGAACTTTGGGGTGACCACCTTTTTCTCAGCTCCACTTTCTCCAAACATTGAGGCAGCCCCAGGCTCTCTGTCACCTCCAGGGCACATGCTCAACCCCCTCATAACAAGGCAATGGAAGCATGGGTCTCTTCAATCCCCAAGGAATGTGTTCCATCCTCTTCAAGCACTGAGGGAGCAACATTCTTCTGCCTGCCCCTGTGAATTCAAGGTAAACCCACCTTTTCCTTGTGGATATGTGGATCTGTTCTCGTGGCCCTAAATTTCTTGGCTTCACATCTTAGCTTCCATGGTTCTGCCTTTGAAATCAATTTTTCATTCACTTTGCCCATTTTCTGTCCCTTTTAGCCTAGACTGGCTAAAAGTTTATTCAGGTGTCTCAAGAATTTTGTCAGTTTTCTGTGCAGTATACACAGTTCACATCTAATAGATAATAGTCCTCTCTGTAAATCCTTTCTGGATAACTTAATTTCCAGTTCTGACTTTTTCTGAAATGGCTGATGGATTCCATGTTTGATTAGATCCTCATGTGGGCCACTAGTCTCTGGAAGCCTAGAATTTTCCAGACCATCAATTTCCTGTTTATTTGTACTCAAAATCTTTCAGTTGTCAGCTTATCTCTGTCCTGTTGCACTTTACTATAAGCTGCAGGGAGAAGCCAGGCTGTATCTTCCACATTAAGTTTGGAAATCTCTTCTGCTAAATATCCAAGTTCATCATTCTCAAATTGTGCCTTCCATCCAATACCAGCACTTAATTTTGCCAAATTCTCTGCCACTTTTAAAAAAGGGTTGCCTTCCTTCCAGTTTCCAAATTACACATTCATCAATTTCTGTCTAAAACCTCATCGGAGTTATCTTTAGAGTCCATATCTACCAACAGATTGTTCAAAACAATTTAGGCCTTTTCTATCAAGCATATCACAGTTCTTCCAGAAACTTCCCCTTATCCATTTAAAAAGCCATTCCAACATGTTTGGTATTTGCAAACTGCAACACACCATTTCTGTGATACCAAAATCTGTTTTAGCTAGCTAATGTTGCCAGAATGGAGTATACCTGAAACGGGTTGGCTTTTATAAAGGGGATTCATTAAATTACAAGTTTATAATTCTAAGGCCATAAGAATGTCCAAACTAAGACATCCAGAGAAAGATACCTTGACTCAAGAAAGGCAGATAGCATCTAAAAAACCTCTGTCAGCTGAGAAGGCACGTGGTTGGCATCTGCTTGTCCTTTCACTTCTAGTTTCAAACATCTTCCCCAGGGACATTTTCTTTCCACATTTCCATGTCTCTATCTTTGTTGGCTCTGAGCTCTTCCCAAAATGGCTCCTTCATAAATATATACAATAAGCACACTCTATTAGTTAGGGTTCTCTATAGAAACAGAATCAACAGGAAACACTCACAATATAAAATTTATAAAAGTGTCTCATGTAACCATGGGAATGCAGAGTCAAAAATCCACGGGGCAGGCTGTGAAGTTGATGATTCTGATGGTGGGTCTGGATGAACTCCGCAGGAGAGGCTCACTGACTAAAGCAGGGAGAGAGTCTGTTTCTTCTGAATTCCCATTAAAAGGCTTCCAGTGATTAGATTAAGTATCACTCATTGCAGAAGACACTCACCTTGGCTGATTACAAATGGAATCAGCTGTGGATACAGCTGATATGATCATGATTTAATTCTATGAAATGTCCTCATCGCAACAGACAGGCTAGCACTTGCCCAACCAGAGAAACAGGTGCCACTACTTGGCCAAGTTGACACATGAACCTGACCATGACAGTCCAACCCTCGTCAACATGGCAGCTATAAATATCACCTTAAACCATACTCAACTGTCCTGCATATAACTGGAAACACATTAAATCTCTCCAGAAGCAAGCAAATCCTTGGGTAATATTCATTCTTAAAATTGATATCTTACAACTTAAATAGCATAGCATGAACAAAACAGCATTACAGTCCTTGTTTCTGTAACTGATCACATGGTTGGAGTTCATATTTATCACTACCTTCTTGCACTACCCATTCCATGTTCCCTTTACCTTCAGCAAGCACTTCAGCTGGCCGTGGTTCTTTGCCTGGTGGGGTGACCCAAACCTTCATTCCTGAAGTTTCAGAGCCATTGGTAGTCCTGCCTGGATTGGGGTTGTTGTAGTTTTCCATTGATTACAATCACAGGGCACGGTAGTACTAAAAGATGCCCTAGGTGCTCTCCTATATTCAAAGAAAACTCTTCTTTACCTCTGTTGTGTAGTTGCAGTCCTATTGCCCCGATAGTCGGGGTCAGTCACCCCAGCCAGTAATGTAATCCTCTGCTTTTGCTTGTTGATCCAGGGGCATGAAGAGCCCAAAGGGACCAGGTGCAGTCTTAGATTCCAATTCAATTGAATCATTGTTGTTTCTCCTGGTGGAAGCACTCCCCATCTTGGAACTAGGAATCTGTAGACCAGTAGAGCTCAGGGACGCAGGGACAGGAAGCAAAAAATTTTCCTAGTGGATCACTAGGGGTAATGGTGAGTGGTACCACTCCCATTTCCACCCCTTGGTTCCTGGACCCATAGATCCTGGCTATGGGAGAAACAGCACCATACAGCGGATGCTGATTCAGAGCATATATAGCTTCCTGGTACACATTACTCTAGACCGTCAAGGGATTGTCACCTAGTTAGCACTGTAACTGAGTTTCCAAAAGGTCATTCCACCTATCAATCCAGCTGCTTCTGGATGATGGGGAACATGGTAAGACCAGAGAATTCCATGAGCATGTGCCCATTCCCGCACTTCATTTGCTGTGAAAAGTGTTCCTTGATCAGAAGCAATGCTGTGTGAAATACTGTGACAATGGATAAGGCATTCTGTAAGCCCACAGATGGTAGTTTTGGCAGAAGCACTGCATGCATGGAAAGCAAACCCATATCCAGAGTATATGTCTGTTCCAGTTAGAACAAATCACTGCCCCTTCCATGAAGGGAATTGTCCAGTGTAATCAACCTGCCACCATCTAGCTGGCTGGGCACTTCTGGGAATGGTGCCATATCAGGGGCTGAGTGTGGGTCTCTGCTGCTGGCAAATTGGGCGCTCAACAGTGACTGTAGCTAAGTCAGCCTTGGTGAGTGGAAGTCCATGTTGCTGAGCCCAGGTATAACCTCCATCCCTACTACCATGACTACTTTGTTCATGAGCCCATTGGGCAATGACAGGAGTTGCTGGGGAAAGAGGCTGACTGGTATCCACAGAACCGGTCATCTTATCACTTGATTATTAAAACCTTCCTCTGCTAAAGTCACCCTCTGGTGCATATTCACATGGGGCACAAATATGTTCATGTTTTTAGACCACTCAGAAAGATCTAAACACATACTTCTTCCTCAGACCTCTTTGTCACCAATTTTCCAATTATGGTCTTTCCAAGTCCCTGACCATCCAGCCAAACCATTAGCAACAGCCCTTGAGTCATTATACAAACGCACCTCTGACCAGTTTTCCTTCAATAAAAAATGAACAACCAGGTGCACTGCTCAAAGTTGTGCCCATTGGGAGGATTTCTTCTGACCACTGTCCTTCAAAGACACCGCAGAAAGGGGTTGTAGTGCTGCAGCTGTCCACTTTTGGGTGGTACCTGCATATCATGCTGAACCATCTGTAAACCAGGCCCGAATTTTCTCTTCCTCAGTCAGTTCACTGTAAGGAGCTCCCCAAGAGGCCATAACTCTGGTCTGGGAAGGAGAACGTACTGTGGCGGGAATGGAGACCATGGCCATTTGGGCCATATCCTCATGTAACTTACTTGTGCCTTCAGAACCTGCTCTGGCCCAATCTCATATACACCATTTCCATTTTACAACAGAGTGCTGCTGCACACTCCTAACTTTATGGCTTGGTGGGTCAGACAACACCCAGCTCATGATTGGCAACTCAAGCCTCATGGTAACTTGGTGGCCCATGGTTAAGCATTCAGTTTCTACTAAGGCCCAGTAACAGGCCAAAAGCTGTTTCTCCAAAAGAGAGCAGTTATCTGAAGCAGATGGTAAGGCTTTGCTTCAAAATCCTAAGGGTCTGCATTGCAATTCTCTTATAGGGGCCTACTAAAGGCTCCAAACAACATCTCTATTTTGCCACTGACACTTCTAGCAACATTGGATCTGCTGGATCATATTCCCCAAGTGGCAGAGCAGCTTTTACAGCAGCCTGGACCTGTCGCAGAGCCTCCTCTTGTTCAGGTCTCCACTCAAAATTAGAAGATTTTCTGGTCACTCAATAAATGGGCCGGAGTAGTACACCCAAATGAGGGATATGTTTTTGCCAAAATTCAAAGAGACAAACAAGGTGCTGTGCCTCTTTTTGGGTCATAGGAGGGGTCAGATGCAGCAAATTATTGTTCACCTTAGAAGGGATATTTTGACATGCCCCACACCACTGGACACCTAGAAATTTCACTGAGGTGGAAGTCCCCTGTATTTTTGTCAGATTGATCTCCCATCCTCTGACACGCAAATGCCTTACCAGAAAGTCTAGGGTAGTTGCTACTTCTTGCTAACTAGGTCAAATCAACATTATATCATCAATATAATGGAGCAGTGTGATGTCTTGTGGGAGGGAGAAACGATCAAGTTCCTTGTGGACAAGATTATGGCATAGGCTGGAGAGTTGATATACCCTTGAGGGAGGACAGTGAAAGTATATTGCTGACCTCGCCAGGTCAAAGCAAACTGTTTCTGGTGGTCCTTACTAACAGCTATTGAGAAGAAAGCATTTGCCAGATCTATAGCTGCATACCAGGTACCAGAGGATGTACTGATTTGCTCAAGCAATGATACCACATCTGGGACAGCAGCTGAAATTGGAGTTACCACCTGGTTGAGCTTACGATAATCCACTGTCATCCTCCAAGACCCATCTGTTTTCTGCACAGGCCAAACAGGAGAGTTGAATGGGGACGTGGTAGGAATCGCAACCCATGCATCCTTCAAGTCCTTAAGAGTGGCAGTAATCTCTGCAGTCCCTCCAGGAATAGGTATTGCTTCTGATTTACTATTTTGCTAGGTAGGGGCAGTTCTAGTGGCTTCCATTTGGCCTTTCCCATGATAATAGCCCTCACTGCATGATTTAGAGAGCCAATGTGGGGATTCTGCCAGTTGCTCAGTATATCTATTCTAATTATACATTCTGGAACTGGGGAAATAACTACAGAATGGGTGCAGGGGTCCAATGAACCCACTGTGAGACGGATCTGAGTTAGAACTCCATTGATCATCTGACCTCCATAAGCCCTCACTCTGACTGGTGGACCAGAGTGACGTTTCGGGGCCCCTGAAATTAGTCACTTCTGATAGTAATAATAATCTAATCTTTCTAATAATCCCCAAAATATCTGATAATTTCCTTTTCCCCAGTGCACAGTTACCCTGGTAAAAGGCCGTTGGTCTCCTTGGGAAGGCTTGAAGGAAGATTAACAGTCTAAATTTGTGGCAGTGTAACAGGGTTCTCCCCCAAAGGGACCTTACCACCCCTTCATTCAAGGGGCTCTGGGTCTGTAAACTGTCTCAATTCTGTAAATTGATTAAGGGGCCATGACTCTGTGTTTTTGTAATTCAGGTTAGACTTCTATTCACTTGACCTAGAACTCTTGTTTATACAGCTCAAACAAGAATTTAGTAGACTGCCCTTTTATTGTATTTCTAGGTACCCCATGATTTACTAGCCAATGCCACAAACCTCTGTGAGTCATATAATTTTGACTCCTGCTTTGAGTTTGATATCTATTATAGTAGCCATGTCTACCCTGTCTTTGGCAATTAAGTGCTGCCACCTGGCTTCTGCCAACTCAGGATATGGTCATCCCCATTGTGTTTAAGGATTCAAGCTCAGTGACAACAGTAATATCTGACCTACAGAGTAGTGCAACTACAGAGCTGTTCAGGGATGATGGTGCTAATCTCACAAATTTATTCCTCACTGTTCTGGTAGAAGGTACATCCTCTGGACATTCCTGGGGTATAAGAGCAGACTTTGCATGATAAATCTACTCTAACATTCCAATTTTCTAAGCCTCTGGATCCTCTCATCTAAATTATACCAGGGCAGTTCTGGCATTTCAAGCTCAGGTAATGTCAGCCACCTTTTTGATCCATGTTTCAACCAACCATCCAAACAAACTGTTAATACCTTTTCTAACCCCTCAAGCTATAGCATTGAATGCAGAATCTCTGCTTAGTGGGCCCATATCAATAAATTCAACCTGATCCAGCCTTATATTCCTCCCACCATATCCCACACCCTTAAAATCCATTGCCACACATATTCCCCTGATTTCTGTCTATATAAATTGGAAAACTCACACAGTTCTTTTGGAGTATAATGTACCTCTTCATGTGTGATACTTTGTACCTCACCTTTAGGGGCCTGTTGGGACTTTAGTCTAGTTATAGGTCTAGAAGAAATGAGGGGTGGTGGGGGTGGGTCATGAAAAGAATTAGAAATATCTTCCAAGCCATTTGCTTCAGGGCCTTCATTTGCAGTTTCATCTGGTGAAACAGGATTAATCACTCTAGGGCTTATCCCTTCAGGAGGAGGTTGGGTGGCTAACTCCTCAAGGCAGGCTGGAGGTGAGGCGGATATGTCCTCAGGGCAGACTATTACAGGGTTATCTAGAGAAGACTCACCATGACCTAGGGTTTCATCGTCACCCCCGATATCATTATCAATCCATATGTCACCATCCCATTTTTCAGGGTCCCACTCCTTTCCAATCAATGCCCTCACTTTAATGGCAGACACCATGCAAGATTGAGATTTCAGTTTATGTTGTAAAGTTGCTACTCTAACGATAAGATTCTGAGTCTGATTTTCAGAGATCTCAAGTCTATGGCTACAGGAAAGAAGATTTTCCTTCAGGATACTCATAGAAACTTCTACATCTGTCAGACAGCACTTAAGTTTCTCATTTGAAGCCCTAAGACCATCCCTTTCACTCCTTAATATAGCCAGTGTATCTAAAAACAACCAGCCAACATGTCCATATCTCTTATTGCCACAAAACTCTGTAAAGGTGTCAAAAACCTTATCCCCCAGAGCCTGGCTTCATACAAGCGAAGCATTAGGAGACCTGAATGGTGATATTTTGACTATCACTCCATGGATTGGGAGTGTCATTCTGCTTATGGGAATCAGGATCCTTAGTGCCTTTGAGTCCAGTCAGAGTAGAAAACCCTTCATAAAAACCCATTTTTAAGATTCTGTTTCTTAAGAACCACTCTTGGTACCAAGTTGTATTAGTTAGGGTTCTCTAGAGAAACAGAATCAACAGGAAACACTCACAAATATAAAATTTATAAAAGTGTCTCACATAACCATGGGAATGCAGAGTCCACATTCTGCAGGGCAGGTTGTGAAGCTGACAGTTCCGATGGAGGGTCCTGGTCCACAGGAGAGGCTCACTGGACAAAGCAGAAAGAGTCTGTCTCTTCTGAGTCTTCCTTAAAAGGCTTCCCATGATTAGATTAAGCATCACTCGTTACAGAAGACATTCCCCTTGGCTGATTACAAATGAAATCAGCTGTGGATGCAGCTGATATGATCATGATTTAATTCTATGAAATGTCCTCGTCGCAACAGACAGGCCAGCACTTGCCCATTCAGACAAACAGGTACCACCACTTGGCCAAGTTGACACATGAACCTTACCATGACACCCACTTTGAATGGGCAGACATGTATTTCTTTGGAAACTACTTAATGGAAAGGTTCCAACCACAACTGGGTGAGTCACATCTCAATGGAAACAACCTAAGTAAAGGGTCCACCATTAAAAATACGTCTGCTCCACAAACTTGGATTAGGAAAAAGAACATGGCTTTTCTGGGTTGCATAACAGTTTCAAATCAGCACACTCCTCCACCATTGTAATTTAGGTTCATGAGAATGATAATTTGTGCTTTTAATACTAAGGTCCCTGGAAAAGGAGAAGCCACTTCTTAGATCTTGGACCAGATACAATGATAGAATGAACTATAGATTGCCTCCCTTGGGAAGAGAATATGTGCTTTCTATATGTAGGATGAAAAATTAAAAGTTTCTTGACCAGAAAAGCTTGTCTGTGACATAGTCAATATTAAATACTATGTGTTCATGCTACCATTTCTACCTCCTGGGAACACAGAAAGAAGGCTGAATATCCTTGTCTTCTCTTCAGATGTGTTAGGTTTGAGTTTGGCTTATGGTGTGTGGACATAAGTGATAATGTATTATTCAATGAATATAGTCAGGAAAATCATTCTAGGTATATCCGTCAAAGATTAAAAGCAAAGAATTAGTTATCAAAATGTTGGAAGGACTTGAAGAGTAAAAGAGATAAGGAGAGGATTTTCCACTTTTTAGGAAGATGCTCCTGCCCTATAACTGGAGTCTCTAGCACATCCTCCCCCCTAAACTGTTGTCTTTGTTAGTACCATGCTACAGCTGCCTAGAGCACCTCAGGAGCCTGCATCCCTCCTAATCCTGCCGAAACTGCCTCTGATGCTACCTTTCCTAACAAATGCAATTATATTTTTAAAACTTCAATATCACTCCATTTATTTTTCATTCTACATGATCTCTCAGTGTCTGAGAAGGTTATTCAAATTCTCCCTGCATTTCTGTCTTTCTTTCAGTTATTCTTTATCAAAAGGCAAGAATCACATTTTGAGACACTATTATTAAGTCCAAGTATGTTCATGATAATATTCTTGCTCAATTTTCCCTTTTATCAATGTATTATGACTTTATTAATTCCACATGATGGGTTTTTGGCTTGAATTATATTTTTGCCGTCTATTAAGGTTACTTTTTTAGCTTTAATTTGATTCATACTTGTCTGGCACATATTTTTAACCATTTTAAAAAACTTCTATATGTTGTAATTTTAAGGTTTTTAAAAAAATTTGGAGTCTCACCTTTTTAAAAATCCAATCTGATAAACTTATTGACAGGATTTTCTATTGTTTTCATTCTCCTCTTTTAGAATGAAAGCTTCCTCATGGCAGCTGTTTTTGCCTGCTTTAGTGTTTTCAAAATGGGTCAGTGTGTAGTGAACCTAAACTCTTACGTGTCTGAGAAAACTTTTATTACACACCCACATTGAAATGCTAAATGGGCCGAGTATAAAATTTCTACATCTTATATTCATTTCTTTTAATACTTAAAAAAATTTGTTCTCTTGATTCCAGTGTTGCTGATGAGAAGTCTAAAGTTAATCTGATTTTCATTCTTTTGAATTTGATCTTATTCTTCTTTTTTAAATTAGAAATTTTGTTTTCTTTTTTGCTTTTGATGATTTTAAGTTTTATTTTAATGACTACACCTAAGGATTTCCTTATTTCTCTTGTTTTGCACTCTATTAAGACTTTACAAGCATGGTCATTCAAGTTTATTTCTGAGAATCTTCATCTTCATAATTTCTTCATATATTTCTGTGGCAAAGAATTCTAATGTTTACCATTATGCATGTTTCTCTTTTTCCCTTACAAACTGATAGACTGCCATTCCCATACCTTTGTGGTTAGATGAGTTCTGACCAATGTAATAAGGGCAAAAGTGATAAGTACCTCCATCCCTGGCCTCTACAATGTCTCACATGGGTCTTCTCATGCCCTTTTCATCCACTGTCTGGCAGGAAACAAAGGATTCTTTGGAGAACTGAGGCTATCGAAGGTGCAGGAGCCACTGTGTGGGACCCTGAATGACTTCAGAGAGCAGAGCAACCCCCACCTGACTGGCCTATAATTTTGTAAGAAATAAACCTTTATTGTATTTGGCTACTAGGTTCTTGGGTATTTTTCTAGAGCAGATGGTGTTACTTCCTCTGCTTAATAAAATTTCCATCTTTCCTTTATTCTTCTTTTATGTTGCCAGTTCTACCTATATCCACCATGTCTCTGAGCCCTTCTTATAGGTTTTTAATCTCTTTTTTTCTTGCTGGTTTCTGGGAAAATTCCTCAATTTGATTTTCCAAATCATTGATTTATTCTTCAGCTGTAATCATCCTGCTAATTATTCCATGTATTATGCTCTTGATTTCAAATATTGTATGTTTTATTCCTAACACTTCCACTTGTTATTTATAAATTCTTATTTCTGTTTTAGATTGCTAATACCTTCCTTTATCTCTATAAGAATACTTTATTTGTACATGTAACTCTAAATACATTTGAAATTATTGGTCTATCTGTTATAATAATTCTGTTTTGGTGGCATACACCTTTCAGTTCATATCTGGTGAGTTTAAAGTTAGTGACCGTGATATGCCCCCGGAGATCCCAAAGTGCGCCCAAAATGCTGTTGTTTCCTTTCCTTGTCTGCCACCTGACAAGGAAGCTTCTTTGATCCCCTTTGTCTTTTAGGCACAAAAACTGTATTGGGAGGAAGACATTTCCATCAGTTCTGGGGTTTTAGAGAGGAGGGAAATGGGGGTGGGGGAGCAGTGTGATCGTTTGGGGGAACGCGTCAATGCTAGCAGGCAAGTTGGTAGCCCCCACCTGTTTTATCAACTTCTCATTCCAACAGGGCTTCTGCACTGTCCTCATATCCCTGTGACACCTGCAACCTGGACTTTTGCTCCTGATCTCTATGACAAATAGGCAGGTAAAGGTAACTAAGGAAAAAAGACAAGAGGAGAACTTAACAATTATCTTCCAGGCATCCTCTCATTGCCCTGCCCCCTGCCCCCTCTACATTATGTCTTAAGCTGCAGTTGTTCACTACCCCACACACTCACACACACCCAATGACAGAGGCTCAAGTCAGCCTACAGTTTTGCCAGGACTGTCTCAAATTTTGTTTTCCTTTTTATTGTTAGTTTCTCTGATACATCTTCCTAAGTTTTATAATTTTCTCAGGGTTGATTTAAGTGAAGCATCCAATAGCCCATGCTATTCACCATCTTAACAAGAAATGGAAATGAATTAACACTTAATATTGAATGTGTTGAAAGATCCCATTTTTATAAAAATATTTGCCTCTCTACTCTCCTTTCTAAATTTATTCAAAACAACTGTGTGCATTGATGTTCCCTTTATGCTTATTTTTATTTATAACTTATTACATATAGCTTACTTATAACTTATTTATATGTTATATATAATTATATGAAACTTATTTATGACTTAATAACTGCTTATATCTGGGTATTGTATTCAGGATGATATTTTACATTCCCTTTTGTAATTTTCTCTATTGTTCAAATAACTTATAGCATGTTTTTATCAGTTTTTATAAAAACAACAGAGTTATCCTTCTTAAAAGAAGGAAAGGCATAAACAATGAATAAATTGTGCAGCACGATTTGAAGTTCTCACATTTGGATAATCTCATTTAAGGAATTAGCTTAGGTTTAGGTTTAGCAATACGCATATGAATTTCTAAATATCAGCTGGCAGCTACTATTTTACAAATTTCTTTATACTTCCAATATCACAAAATTATGATCAGCTATTTTTCATCTCTCACTTTAATTCAATTCATCATATTTTTTTAGCCCTTTCCATGTGCCATGCAATATGCTAAGAATTGTTAGCAAAAAGATGAATAATGTAACATGATTCTTTGAAGAAGTCATGGTCCAATGAGAGAGATATTTACTTAGAAAATTGATTATAATCTAATAAAAGTAAAGAAAGTGCTATGATTGTGTTAGGAACAGGGTTTAATAGTAGCCAAAGAAAGAAAATCTGAATTATGACTGAAAGCTATTAGTTTCTATGTGGCAGAGGTTGTAAGATTTAAGCTGAATCTTATTAAAAAGAGGATTATGAAAGGAATAAGGACATTGAAAATACGGGAAAGAGTATGAAGAAAAGCAAGGGAAAGTTAAAGATGATCATGTATTCAGGGAATGATGAATACATTGGTGGGTATAGAAACATTGCTTCTTGTGGGATTGGTGAGAAAGAACCTGCAGAAGAAAAGATCATATTATCATGGACTTGAGTATCATAGTAAATAGTCAAGTAAAAAAAGAATTTGAACTTTATTTCTAGGTAATAATAACCACTAAGATATGTATATTATTGATCTAAATGTACTAGAAAGATTGGGGTTGAAAGGAGAATTTAGGGAGCTTTTAGAGATGGCCATTTGCCATTCATTCATTCACTCAACACTTTATTTATTGCATGCCTACCATGTACCAGCTATGACTGTAGGCTTAAGGTATATGGTGGTGCACAAAACAGAAAATTCTTGCCCACATGGAAGTTATATTCCAGTGGCAGATGCAGACAATAAACAAGATACATTATTAAAATAGTATGGAAAGTGGTAAGTGGTCTGAAGGAAGAATAGCATAGGAAACATGGTTGGGAAGAGTTCTGTGGGTGATTTATTTTCCATGTAGTTTTGTAGGCTGAACAATGCCCTCAACAAAGACTTCCACATCCTAGTCCCCATAATCTGTGAATATGTTACTGACTTGATAAAAGGGGCCTTGCAGATATAATTAAATTAAACATCTTGAGATGGGGTGATTATCCCAGATTATCTACGTGGGCACCATCTAGTCACAATGGTCCTTTTAAATGAAAGAGGGAAGCGAAAGGCCTAGACTCACCAATAGGAGATAGGACAACAGAAGCATGAGGTCAGAATGATGGGAGGAAGGGGCCACAAGGCAAGGAATGCAGGCTTCTTAGAAGCTGAAAAAGACAAGGAAACAGATTCTCCCCTCAGAATTTCCAAAAGGGACCAATCCTGCTGACATATTGACTTTTGTCCAATGAGACTGATTTTGAATTTCTGACCTCCAGAACAGTAAGATAAATTGGCATTGTTTTTAGCCACTAAGTTTGAGAAAATTTATTACAGCAGCAATAGGAAATTGATACATATAGGTTCTTCTATAAATATGATGACTTTTGAGTAGAGAAATGTAAGAAGTGAGAGAGGCCTACAGATGTCTGAGAGAAAACCATTTCAGGTAGAAGTAATGTCAAGTGCTTGGAGATGTGTTTGTGGTACAGTGAAGAGACAAGCATGGCTGGAGTGAAATGAACAAAGGGAAGGATAGCTGACTACAAACTCAGAGAGTTAATGGGGACCTGATTGTTTAGGATCTTGCAGCCAGTGCAAAGACTGTTGCTTTTACTCTAAGTGCCATGGTAGCTATTGGATGGTTTTGACCAGAGAAATGACATGATATGACATACATTCTGTCAGGATCACTTGAAAGACTATTTGCATTAGTTTTCTATTGCTGCACAGCAAATTACCACAAATTTAGTAATTTAAAACAACACACATTTATTATTTCACAGTTACAGTGAGTCAGAACTCCAGGCACAACTTAACTGGATCTTCTGTTCGGCTCACAAAGGTGCAATAAAAGTGTTAGTGAGGACTGCCTACTGTTCCCATCTGGATTATCCAAACTCATTCCAAGTTCAATCAGGTTTTTGGCAGAACTCAATTTCTTGAAGTTTGTAGGCCTGTGGTCTCATTTACTTGCTGGCTTCAGTCAGAAAATAGTCTCAGGTCCTAGGAGCTATACACAGTTCCTTGAAATGTGGCCCACATAGGTGGTTCACAACAATTCATCCAGGCCAGCGAGAGTGCTTCTCTCTGACATCCAACCCCGCCTCAAATATGCTACAATGGAGCCTTTTATAGCATAATATAGTTAAAGTAGTAATTATCACAGAATAGTCGTGTGTTCCAATCACACTCAAAAGGAGAGGATTACAACAAGGCATGTTGTACTGGTTTAAAACTGTTGTGTACCCCACAAAAGCCATGTTCTTTAACCCTGCTTAAATATTGTTGGGTGAGATCTTTATGATTAAGTTGTTCCATGGAGATGTGATGCACTCAGTTGTGGGAGGGACCTTCTGATTAGGTGGTTTACTTTGGAGATATGTCTCTGTCCATTCAAAATGGATCACTTACTGGAGCCCTTTAAGAAGAAACCATTTGGAAAAAGCTTTAGACCCCACACAGCCAGAGACCTTTGGAGATGCAGAAATAAAATGCCTCCATGGAAACCATTTGAAGAAGCCAGGAGAGAAAGCTAGGAGACATCACCACGTGCTTTCCCAGATGAGAGAGAAACCCAGAACATCATCAGCCCTTTCTTGAGTCAAGGTATCTTTCCCTGTATGCTTCAGTTTGGACATTTGCATAGCTTAGAACTGTAATTTGCAACTTTATAAATTTCCTTTTTAAATGCCATTCCACTTCTGGTATATTGCATTCTGGCAGATTTGACAAACCAGATTTTTGGTACCAGAGAAATGGGGTGCTACAGTTCACCAATTTTAAACCTGTTGGGGTGGCTTTTTAAATGGATAAAGGGGGGATTCTGAAAGAGTTGTGAGGATCTTGATAGAGAAGGCCTAGAATGCTTCAAAGAAACTGTTGGTAAAATGTGGACTCTAAAGATACTTCTGATGAGGATTTACGCAGAAATGAGGAATGTGTCATTGCAAACTGTTGTTGGATCTATATAAGTGGAACCACTGGGAATCTGAACTTAAATGGACAGAAAAGAGACAAATTGAAGGAAAAATGACTTCAAAGGCATAGCCATACTGAGGTCTGAAGCCAAGAAACCTTGGGCCAGGAGAGCGGGCTCACCTATGTACTTGGAGAGGGTGGATTTGCCCCAAAGGCAGAAATCAGGCCTCCCACCTTGATGTTTTGGAAGAGTGTTACTGCTTCAGACCTCAGAGAAGATGAGAAACATTTGTTGGGGATTAAGGAAAGACTTGCTGCCACTCCATTGTTCTGAGGGGCTGAAGAGTGTGCCTCAGAGATGGCAGAGAGCCTGGTGCTGCTCTGGTACTTGGAGAGGATGAAGCGGAGAATAAGGTGGTCTCCCCACTGTTCCCCAGGTTTTAAACCCTCCCCCCCCAGCATTTGGAGAGAACAGGGCCACTGTGTAGGCCCGTAGAAAGGGTGGGAATGCTGCCTCCTAAAGCCCCTAGGATGTATGACTCTCAGGCTTTGAAATTTGATGGAGTTTTGCCCTGCAGGGTTTTGGAACTGTTTGGGTCCAGTGACCCCTATGTTTCTTTCAATTTCTTCCTATGGAAATTGTAACATTTATCCTATAACTTTCCCTCCTTTGTATATTTGCAGCAGAAAACTTGTTCTGAGTTTTACAGATCCAGAGCCAGAGGACAGTTTTGCTTTTTGACAGACTATGGTGAAATTGTGGTATTGTATTTGTTTTGTTACTGAAATAGTTTAAAGTTTTGTAATATTGTAATGAATGAATGTGTTTTGTATGGGTAAAGAGTATGTAATTTGGGGGTCCAGAGGGTAGAATATGCTGGCTTGAAACTGTTGTGTACCCAAGAAAAGCCATGTTCTTTAACCCTAATTCAATATTACTGGTTGGAATTTTTTGATTAAGTTGTTTTCATGGAGATATGACCCACCTAATTGTGGGAGGGACTTTTTGATTAGGTGGTTTTCATGGAGATGTGTCTCCACTTATTCAAGGTGAGTCACTTTCGGGAGCCCTTTAAGAAGGAACCATTTTGGAAGATGCTTTAGAGCCCACACATCCAGAGACTTTTGGAGATGCAAAAAGAACACTCACCTGGGGAAGCCTTTTGAGGAAGCCTGGAGAGAAAGCTAGCAGATGTCACCATGTGTCTTCCCAGATGAGAGAGAAACCCAGAACATCAGTGGCCCTTTCTTGAGTCACGATATCTTTCCCTGGAGGCCTTAGTTTGGATATTTTCATAGCCTTAGAACTGTAAACTTGCAACTTAATAAATTCCCTTTTTAAAAGTCATTCTGTTTCCCATAAATTGCATTCTGGCTGCTTTGACAAACCATAAAACATGTCAGTGAGGGAGCAGGAATCTTTCAGTCTGTCATGCTGTGTTAAGATTGGTCTGTAGGGGGACAAGGATGGTATCAGGCTGACCAATCAGGAGGATATTACAATTATCCAGGCCAGAAAATGATGGGGGCTGGGCCAGGGTGGACAGAATGGTGAGAAGTGGTCAGATTCTGGATATGTTTTGAAGATTGATTTATTTTGAAGATAGTGCAGAAAGAATTTTCTAACAAATCATATGTGGGAAAGAGAAAGTGAGGGGTCAAAGATGATTCTAAAATTTTGTCATGAGCAATTGAAGAATGAAGTTGATATTTACTGAGATCAAGAAGACTTCAAGAGGAGCAGTTTGTGGTGGTGGTGGTGGGGGTGCCATCAGGAGTTTAGTTTGGGACATGTAAATTTAGGATATCTATTAGACATCCAGGTGGAATGGTAAGTAGTTAGCAAAATGAATTTGGAGTACAGGGGAGAGATGCAGATTAGATTTATGAATTTGAGGATCATAAACATATAGATGGTATTTAAAGTTATGATAATGAATGAAATAACAGAAGTTGTGAGATAGAGAAGTCTAGGGACTAAATTCTCAAGCACTCCCACTCTACTCTGGGTTGGGGAGATGAGGCGGAATCAGCAAAAAATTCTGAGTAGTGAAGTGAAATTGGAGTAAAAAACAAAGAGAGTGTGCTGTTCTCAAAGTCAAGTGAAGGAAATGCATCAAGGAGCAGGAAATGATTAACCATGGCAAATGTTACTGATGGGTCAGGGAAGATAAGGACAAAAGTTGTCCATGGCACTAAGTGATGTAGAGGTTCTCTGGCAACTTGAGTAAGAACAGTTGTAGACATTCATGGAGAGGGGGGAAGCACACATTTGAGAGTGATGATTGGCTAAACTTCCCCAGAAATCTTTGCCTGCCTCCTCAAATCTCCATATCCTGTGCCTTCACATCACCCAATTCTTATTATTCACATTGTACTGAATTTTCTGCAATTGTATACCTGTTGTTATCTTCCCTTTGGTAGTGAACATCTATTTCTTTTAGCTCAGCATCTCTTGCTCATTGTAGGCCCTCAGTAAATAAGAATTGAAAGAATAAATAAGTATGAATAAAAGACACTAATCTCTCATATTCCTTGAAAAACTCCTTTTCAAATCAAGACATCTGTACTTTTTGAGAAATTAGTACTTGATCATTAATACTTCTGAAGCAGCACTGTGAACACTATGACCGTCCAAATTATAAATGAGCTATAGCACCACCTTTGAAAAACAAAAATAGAGCCACATGTTGGGTTCCTTTTCCAAAGTTCTTTTGCATAGTAAAAAAGTTAAATGTGAAGGCAAGGAAGCCATCCTGTTAGCAGAGAAAGCTAATGGGAAACTTTGATCCTTTCACTAGCAAGGTCCTCAGTGCATCTCTGCTGTGTTTCTGTCTGTTCTTATTTTGTTCGATATCATAAGCTTGTTTCTGCTGTTGCATAGCAATAGTATTAAAGTCCTTAGAAATACTGGCATCATAACACCAATGTCATTCATGTATAAATTAGGATAATAAAAGGAAAATTTTAATGATTCCAAAATAGTACTGAATGCAGCTCATTAATGTGTATTTAGTCAATGAGCTTCAAAAAACTTTTTATATGCTTGAATAACTTTAATAATAATAATAATAACAGAAATTAACACTCAATGAGCACCATCAATATGTCAGATATAAAGTGCTTTACAAGAATTAACTCACGTAATCCTCATAACATTACAATGATGAACCCAGTCATTCAAGATAAAGAAAGTTGAGTAACTTATCCATGGTCACTTACCTAGTAATTGATGGAACAGGGATATAAATCCAGTCATCTCAGACTCTAGAATGGAGTTTCTTAACCTCAGCACTACAGACCACACTGGGCAAGATAATTCCTTGTTCAGGGGGCTGTACTGTGCATTGCAGGATATGGGGAAGCATCCCTGATCTCTACTAGCTATATACCAATATGTCTCCAGATATTGTGAAATGTTCCTTGGGAGGGAAAATCACTCACAGTTGAGAATAATCATAGCATGAATATTTCAATCTCTGCTTTAAATCCAAAATTGAAAGCAAAACCAAAACGTATTACCTAATCATTTGTTCCAGACTAATTTAACATTAAGATATGATATCCTGAAAAATTATGTCTACAATAGAAATGAAAAAATCATATTTTCTTGACTGTAGCATCACTCTGGTATTTGTTTTCCAACTATGGGTAACTGTATTAGCCTATGGAAAAAAGTGACTCACACTGCATCAGCTGACCTTCAGTGCTAATTTTGTTTCATTCTTGGCTCTCCAAATGCACCTACCCCTACATATACTAGAAAGAATACATACCCTACCTGTGCTGCAAAGAGTTATAGATGGCACAGTAGATTCCATCTGCAGAATTTACCTAGATCTTCCTTTCTATTTGTCTGCTTCAGTCATTCATCTGTGCTCTTCCTTTCCTTTGCCCTTCAATTTCATTTCTTTGAACTTAATCATCAAGTTCTGTGGTAGTCATTAATTGTGATTCCCAAATATTTCTAGTTCTCTCCCATTATTCTCATACAGAGACATTTCCCAACTCCCTCGGGGTTGGATGAGACTATCTGACTTGATCTGGCCAATGGGTCATGAGAAGAAATGGTCTTTCTTTGTAGGTGTAAAACCCCACCAAAACTCTCTTTTTCATCTTACACAGCAACTGACAAAGTTTGAGATGGCGGTTACTCCTTTAGCCTAAATCTCTGATTGACTAAAATGCACAAAGAACCCAATTAACCCAGTTAACCCTCACTGAGTATTTCACATGAGCTTAAAATAAATGTTTATTGTTTTAAGGTACTGAGATTTGGGGGTAGTTTATATTACTGCTACATAATCTGGTACATATCCTGACTGGTACGATTTTCAACAACTAAATCATGTGTGAAAACAATTAATCACTTAGGCCATAGGATTAGCCCATCTAGAGTATCAGTTAATGTGGTTAATGGGTTTATAGATACTAAAAACTTGAAAACATCAGCTTAGGCACACCCTATCAGTGTGTTGTTACATATTTGTTACCTGAAAATGTGAAGTCATACCAAGTTGAAAAACATTCTGTATGTTGTTTCTTAACTGATTTAAGAGTCTTGTACTTGTCATACATAAATGGAAGTCAGATTGACATAAGAAAGATTGGCTCTTTATAAAGTATCATTAATCATTTCTGAAAAGATTTTTTTACAGACTTACTGATTTATCTTTGGATAATTTATTTTAAAGATTTTCTTCTAAGAAGGAATAGTAAGCCAACTAGCCTGTCCATTTATTTTCCTTGCTAGATTTGTCAAAAAGTGGCACCTGGTTCAATGAATTCATTCTTGCCTCCTTTTACCATGACTTTGCTGTGTAGCAAATTTTCATTGTCATGATGAGATTCTTTTCTCAGTTCAATGAAAAATAATTTGCAATTAATTTGACAGTTACAAATGAACATGTTCACTTTTGTTTTATCTGAGAAATCTGTATAAGCATTGCTTTTGAACAGTATCTTCAATGAAGAAAAACTGAAGCATAGCTATTGAAATGAATGTGTCAAAGAGGGATTGAAAGTTTGCCATTACCTAGTTGCCACTGCAAAGAGACCATGCTGGGGTCAGATATAGCCAAGGGAACCCTTTCTTCATGCATCTTGTTGTGATGGTATATATAGCTGCGTGAGGAGTCATAAGGAGGGCATGGACAATTAGATTCTGTGTGCTGCAGAGGAAACTGTAGATAGAGGCTCTCTGATTGCATTTTCCAAAAGTGGCAACAACAGCAGTTCTTCTCTTACTTCCAGAACCTTGTCACTCAGTCATCAAGAGATAGAATCAGTGTCCCTTCCCCTTTGAAACTGGGTGGGTTTTGTGACTACTGTGTCTAATAAAGTACAGTAGAAATGACTCTAGAACTTCTGAGACTAAGACATAAAAGATACAACTTCTGCCTGGCACTCATAGTCTCTCTCCCTCTCTCTGTCTCTTTCTTTCTCTCTCTCTCTTTAGGAATGCTTGCCCTTGAAACCCAGCTGCCATATTGTGAGGAAGCCTAGGCCACATAGAGAAAGAACCTATAGGTGTTTGGGCTGAGAGTCCCCATTATCGTCCCAGCAACAGCCAATATTATGCACCACACATGTCAGTGAAGAAGCCTTTAAGATAAGGGCCTCACCAGAATCTATCTGACTGAAATTGTTTGAGATAGTCCAAGTGAGATCCAACTTGCTGAGCATAAGTCAATCCCCATCATTGTGAAAGATAATAATCATAATAAATGATTGTTTTTTATACCAATATAAATAAGATGGTTTGTTTGGGAGCAGTAGACAACTAGAACAGAAACCAAGTGGTAATGCTACATGCCTGTGGTCAGATAGCAATTAGATGGCCATACCCCACAGTTTACTTCCTATCTTATAAATGTAGGCCTTCGATTCTTGTACCTGTAAGTTCTTCTTTGAACAACAACAAAAAAACATGTTTAAATAGATGCCCATAGGAGAATACTCATGGGTCTTCATGAATCTTATCCACAGTTAATAAATAACAAGGATTTTGGTCTTAGAAAAACAATTAAAGTTCCTGCTTATAGTGTATCATAATATTTCATCTTCCTTTGTTGTTGTTGGATGAGAAAGAGATAGGGGTTAGGGTTGGCATTTATAGGGTACTATTTCTTCTATATGACAGTCTCAAGGGACCTAGATGGCAAGTTTAGAGCAAAAAACAGCCCAGATTGTATGTCAGACATGTGTATCAATCTAACACTTGCTAGCTCTGTGATATTCAAGAAAGACCTAATGAACCAATTCTCACTTTAGTAAATAAGGAATTTAAAACCCAAAGAGGTGAATTTACTTGTCCAAGGTCATTTACTAGTTCTTCTAAATTTGAATAAGGTGCTGTATAAACCATATCATCATGTCCTATTTGTAAAGGTATTTGGCTACACTAAGGAGAGGGAAAGGGAATAAGTGAAACATTTATCAATTGCTTACCATGGAATAAAAAAAGGCACACTGTGCACATTAAATTCTTCAAGGGTCCTTTGTATATTGAGTTAGTCTTACTGAACCATTGAAAAGATTAGTAATCTCAGGTTATTAAAGCTACTTTGATGCCACAGTTAACATGTAACAGAGACAACATTTAGATTTATACTTGTCATTATGAGCCTGTTTACTCTGCCATCAGATCATTGTGCCATATTCTTGATTAAATTCATTTTATTTTGCTTAATGCTTATGAAAAATTTGATATCACTTTCATTTTTGCTTTGCTTTTCAGTTTAGAAGTTTTTTTCTTTCCCCCTCACTAAAACTTAAATTAATTTTGGAATTATTTGCTTTGCATAGCTCTATTCCTTAATTAAAAATACATCATAAATGTCATGTCTTACTAAAAATCATGGAATGTTAGTTCGTTTGAAGTTTCTGAAATAAAAAAAAAAAACCTTAACCTTTTCATGCAAACTGCTGTTCCTTATTCTTCATGTCCTGCCTTTCTGTTTGACTTTTCAGAAAGAATATAGCTCCAACTGATGAAAGGGGAAAGCTCCCCTCTGAGGACAACTCCCCAGAACCTTCATACTTTAATAGCAGAGAACCATTCTGTCAGACCTCAAACACAAATGAATTTAATAGTGGTTTGAGCGAGTTGGGGAGCTTTGTATTATGCTACAAATCCTCCATTAAAACCTTGACTGTTGATTATACATCATGGACATTCAGAAATCTTATTTGCTTCTCATCCTTTCCCTTACTTTATGGGAGGAGAGATGTGATTCTAGACATCAAAGACCACCGGGAGCATAGCTTCTGAATCTAGTCACTTCCATTCATGAAAGTACTTCATGAAATTTGAGGAAAGACGTAATGGAAAAATAGTGGATTCTTCCTTCTTACACCACTTAAAGAAACATGTTCTTTGGTGGTTTAACCTTAAAGTAAAAATACATATTTTAAAAATATGAATCTTGGAGTCCAACAGATTTGGTTTTAGGGCCTGATTATGAGTTATTATGGACAGCTATTAGGTGTAGCTCCATCAGATAATCTTGCCATGAAGTTGGGCAGGTAGCTTAACATCCGTGAACTCAGTTTCCATATCTGTTACAGAAGATGACAAGACCTGCCTTACACAGTTTAATTAGAATTAAAATATAAACTACTTCTTAAAAGATTTGCCATACACTTATTAGTGTATAATAGATACTCAATTTTTAGAAAATATATTTTAAAATGGATGTGATGGTTTGGAACTGTATGTACCCACCCAGAAAGCATGTTCTTAAAGTTAATCCATTACTGTGTGTGTGAACCCATTGTAAGCAGGACCATTTGATAACGTTACTTCATTTAAGTTGTGGCCCAGGATAGGTCTTAATCCTATTACTGGAGTCCTTTATGAGAGAATGAGATTCAGACACACAGAGAGAGAAAGCCATGGAAACAAGAAGCTGAAAGCAGTGAAACTTAAAAGAGAAAGGATAGACCAGCAGACACTGTCATGTGCCTTGCCATGTGTCAGAGGAGCCAAAGATTAGCAGCAGCCAGTCTTTAGGAAGAAAACACGGCCTTGATGATGCCTTGATTTGAACATTTTCCTGGCTTCAAAACCCTGAATTAATAAATTCCCATTGTTTAACTCAACCCATTGCCTGGTACTTGCTTTGAGCAGCCTATAAAACTAAATTAATGGGTTAGATTTGAAAAGTTGAGTTTTAAACATATTGACATGAGTCATTAGCTGAAGTGCTTTCAGTGGCTGGGCAGATGAAGTAAATGCTTGAAGGTCCAAGTATAATATAGGAGGGAGTAGTGGGGCCTGTGGAGTCCTGGAGAGGATGCCTCAGTTCAAGGCTTTGAAACTCAATTTTAAGTACAAACACTATACTAAACAAATAAAGCATGTGGGGTTCAAATGCACCTCACTGGCTACCAGACTGCCACACCTGAAATACAAAATTGTTAGACAAATTTCTACTGTTCCTACATCTAGGCGTTCTTTTTACTAGACATCTAATGATTTTCTATCTGATTAAATATTTGGTAAATCAATTTCCAGCAACATGTCAGGCCCTCATTAGAAACCCATAGAGATATGAGATAAAATATATTAAAATAGGAATTTAAATGTATAGGTAAGTACAAAGAGAAGAAAAAAGATATATCCAGGTACTGGAAAATAGGAGGGAAACTAGAATTTTGGCACTAAATGTGATCTGTCGATTGCCCGTAAAGTTTTCTATCCTCCATATATTCTCTAATAGAGAGGTTTATATACAGTTGGGAAAAAGGCGTATAACCTAAGGCCTTCAGGAATAAGATAAAGTACCATTCTTACATAAAGCAAAATTCCTTCCAAGAACTTTCCCATCTGATAAGACAAGACTATAATACCTCACACTGATGTCCTGAGAATACTGTGAGGAAGCCTGTTACCTGTCCAAGACCTGTAGTGTAATTTAACCTACACAATTAATCATTTTGATTCAATATAGCAATAGATTAAAGGATTAATGGATGAAAAAGCATGTCTTAATCTCAGTGCATGTAGAAAAAGTATCTGATTAAATAGAATGTCCATTCATGATGAAAAAAAAAAAGAAAAGCATTCAACAAAATGGGAGTATACTTTCTCATACTAATAAGGTGTATCTACTAGAAAAACCCACAAATTTTATTCATCATTGTATCAGAGAGCTTAATCAGTGCAATAAGAGAAGAAAAAGTATATATGTATATATATATATATATATATATATATATATATATATATATGTAAGTTAAAAATATATTGGGGAGGAAGAAATAAAATTGCCTTTATGCACAGATGATATAGCTGTCTATATAGAAAGTTGAGTGAACTCTACCAGCTATTAGAACTAAGAAAACAGCAATGTTGTTGCATTAAAGGGGAGGATGAAGGGCAAAAAAAAACAAACCAAAAGTGTCAGAAAGCCTGCATCTTTAAACACTTTTCCTGAAGTCCTACCCAGCAACTTCCACTTATATTTTATTGGCCAGAAATATGCCACATCGCCATCTCTACCTACAAGAGAAGCTATGAAATATAATTCCTCATCCCTTCAGGATAATGCTACTCTGAACAAAATTGGGGTTTTATTACTTGCAAGAAAGTGATATGGATATTCTGTAGAAATCCACAAGTCCGTACTAAATAACTGTAAATCTCTTCTTAGTTTATATGTGTAAAGACTCACTAGCAAAATGATACAAATTTTGTTCTAGTTGATATATGAACCTGATGTCATTTTAGTTGAACTTCTATATTTTTTCATGGATATTGATAAACTCACATAAGATAGAGTATAGCATACTGATTAAGATTATTCAGCTTAGCCACTTATAAGCTATGTGATTTGGGGCAGTTAAATAATCTCTCTGTGCTTCAATATCTTCCTCTGTAAAATGCAGATGACAATAGTAGCTACTCATATTTGTTATAAGGAATAAATTAATTACTATTTTTAAAGCACCTGGAACAGAATCTGCCACATAGTAAGTGCTATACATTTATTTCAAAATATAAAATATGAAAGAAAAGAGCCAATAATAGCCAATAAAATTTTGAAGAACACAAAGGAGTTCTACTAGATATCACAAAATATTGCAATATGGTGTTAATTAGGACAGGGTGGTATTGATGAAAGGATATAGAAATAGACCAGTGTAATAGAATTAGAGAGCTCAGCAACTGATGGTAGCATACCAGGGAACTTGGCACATGACATAGGTGGCATTAAAATTAGTGTGAAAAGATGAGGTAGTCATTAAATGGTGTTGGTTTCCCATATGGAAAAATACCACATCCCTACTTCCCAGCATACTCAAAGATAAATTTAAGATGTATTAAAGACATAAATGTAAAAAAAGAAAACTTTAAAGCCATTAAATGAAAATATAAGAGAACTTCTCTGTGAATTTAGGGTATGGAAGTATTTCTTAAATAGAATAAGTACAATCTATCAAAGAAAAGACAGGTTAATTTGACTATGTAAAAACTCAAAATCTTTATATAGTTAAACAAAAACAGTATGAAGAAATAAAAAGGTAAACTACAAACCAGGAAAATAAATGTGTGAAGCATATTACTGATAAATAATTAGCCACAATATATAAAGAAATATTGCAAATATATCAAAAAAGTCAAACAACTCAAAAGGAAATGATAAAAAGATAAAAGAACAGTGGTGAGGTCTGTATTCGTCAATATATTTATGAAGAGATGCTAAGCCTAAGTACCAAAGATAATCAAATTAAAACAATGTAATGTCGTTTCATTTTTATCTTATTAGAGAAATTAGGAAGTCTGATCCTTACAATCAATTGAAAGATGTGGAGAAATGGGATCTCTCATACACTCGGTTAGGTAAGTAAATTGATGAATAACCAATTTGGAGGGCAATATGCCAGTGCCTAGTAAAGTTGAAGATGCACACACCATGTACTCAGCAGTTTGGCTTCTAGGATAGAGAATATCACTCACATGTACAGATTTATTGAGGACTCATTTTGTGCCAAATACTGTTTGGCGTGCTTTACACAACCGAGTGAGATAGGTACTATTGTCCCTGTTGTAAAGACAAAACATCTAGACACAGAGAGATTAACTTGACTAGCAATCCATGGCTCTAAGCAAAAAAGCTGATATCAAAACCTAAGCAGGCTGGCTTCAGACTCTGCATTCTTAGCTAGAACTTTCATATCTTTCCCATAACAATGTTCAACTCAACATTGTCGATAACTTAAAAGTAATAACAATAATAATAATAGTAAAATAACCTAAATATATTTTACTTTCGAAATGGCTGAATAAAAGAGTGAGTAGTCATATAATTGAATGCCATATAGCAGTTGAATTAAATGAAGTGGATCTAAATGTATCAACCCAGCTCTTAAAACATAAACTTAAGTGAAAAACAAACTACAGAAGGATTCACATATTCTTTAGTGTGGTAGGTGGAGTTATGTGCCTCAGAAAAAAACATGTTCTTAATCTTCATCCCATTCCTGTAGGCATGAACCTATTGTGAATAGAAACTTGTGAAGATGTTATTTTTTGTTAAGGCGTGACTCAACTGAATGAGTCTGAGTTTTAATTTTGTTACTGTAGGACTTTTAAAAAGAAAGCCACTGGAAGGAGCTGGAAGCTGGAAGTCAACGGAACCCAGAAGAGGAAGAAAAGGACATATAATGTGATGGGAAAACCAAAGAACTCAAGGATTGCTGGCCAGCCAGAACAATATCAACCCTGGGAGCAAGCCAGCATCCTAGCCTCTGAAACTGTAAGCTGATAAATTCATGTTGTTTAAGAAAAGACCAGTTTGTGGTATTTAGCATAGCAGCCTGGAAAACTAAGACATTGATACAACTTCTGAAACCCAAAAGAATATTTTATATGAGTTATGAACACAAACACACTTAGTAAAATATACTCGTATGGACAGGAATGGTGTACACTATTTTTAAAATAGTGGTCACTTCTAGGGTGGGCCATGGTGGCTCAGCAGGCAGAGTTCTTGCCTGCCATGTCAGAGACCTGGGAATCTGCCTGCCCATGCAAAAAAAAAAAAAAAAAAAAATAGTGGTCATCTCAGGAGTTTAAAAGTGTGAGATTATGGGATTAGTAAGGAATATATTGGCGGTTCTGACTAGATTTTTAACATGTCATTCTTTAAAAATCTGGGGCAAATATGGCTAAACAAATTTTCCTTTACTTAGATGTTTGATACTTAATTGTACTATTATTTATAGTTTTCTTTGTGCTTGAAATATTTCATTATTAAAGATACAATGGTAGATTTATACAGGAGAAAAAATACTAGTGGTAAAAGAAAAAAATAACTTGAAAAAGATTATGATTTCTGGAAATACGGACTTCATTAATTCACATACCAAAGACATAACAGTGAATTGCATTAAATATTAAACTTAATGAATTAAAGCAACCCAAATCCACTTAAATGTTTTGGAAGCTAAAGAAATGCAGGCTTTTATGCGTGAAAGAGTTTCAAATCCATTTGACTATCAAGCAGACAGAAGGTCATATACCTTGACAATCTCAGCAGTTTGGGGAGAAAGCTGCATTTAAATTTAAAAAGCCAAGCAAAACAGACTACTACATTTGTACTGTTCCCATTAGAATTGCAAGCTATGGATCAGCAGGAAAGAGTGCTATCCAGGCTACTTCCAAGGCTATGTCTAATTGTGCAAAAATTCTCTTATATTTTATGCTCTATCCATATATTCTACAATAAGGTCACTTTTTTATGACTTGAGTTTTGTAAGGGGATGTTAATAGTGGTTCATTTTCAATTATTTAATGCCCATTGTTTTAGTTCACTAAAGCTGCCAGAATGCAATATGCCAGAAATGGGTTGGCTTTTTCAATGCAAATTTATTAGGTTACAAATTTATAGTTCTCACTCCATGCAGTGGTCCAAATTAAGGCATCAAGAATAAGATACCTTCTCTGGAGGAAAGGCCACTGGCATCCAGTGTTCCTCTGTCACATAAGAAGTTACCTTCTATGGATGTCTTCTGACCCTTCTCTCCTGGTTCTGGTTTCAACAGCTTTCTCCAAAATTTCTCTGGACATTTCTTTCTCTCTTAGCTTCTTTTGGCTCTGAGCACTCTCCAAAATGTCTCTGCCTTTTATCCTCTCATAAAGGACTCCCGTAAAGGGATTAAGACCCACTTTGAGTGGGATGGGTCATATGTCCATGGAAATAGCCTAATTAAAAGGTCTTATCCAAATAGGCCTGCCTCCAGAAGAATGGATTACAAGAGCATAGTTTTTTCTAGGGTACTTAACAGATTCAAACCACCACACCTATTCTAAACTAACTGAAGCCTGTGTTTCTATGATAACAAAACAAACATACTTGAGAATGGTTTTTAAATATGCCATGTTGATAAGAAGGATTTTGGACCAGGGCACAGAACTTGATTCAGATTGTGCCTTTATATTTTATTAATCGGGTGACCTTTGAGCTAGTTGCTTAATTGTCTAGGTCTCCAGCTCATCATATAAAAAGTAATGGTTCCCAGTGCCTGCCCATGGGAAAAAAAAAAAGTAATGGGCTGACATTAGAAGATTTCTGATAATCAACAATTTGGTACAAACAAAATTTTTTTGTTTATTTTTTAAAGTACAGTAAAAATGATTCTAGGATCTTAAAATAAAAGTCAACTTAAAATGCTGTTTTCCATGGCCAATGCCAGTTATTAAAAGTTTTCAAAACCTCCAAGCCTATTTACTTGTCTGCTCCATTGCAAAGCTGTTTTGTCCACACCAAGAAAGTGGTGTTTGATTTTGAGTCTTTGTTTTTATCAAGAGATGTAAGTCTATGTTTGTCCTTCAAAGGACAACATAAACTTTATATTGTAAAGCTGTGCAATAGAAATATAAGGGTGAACCATATATGCATTTAAAATTTTCTAGTAGCCACAGTAAAAATTTAAAAAGAAATGGGTGAAATTGATTTTAATGGTAATATTTTATTTAACACAATAGGTCCAGAACATTATCATTTCAACACATGATCAATTAAAGACATATTGGTGAGATATTTTATATTATCTTTTCATACTTAGTCTTTGCTATCCTGTGTGTATTTCACACTTACAGTACATTTCAGTTCACATTAGCCACATTTCAGGTGCTTGTGGCTACCATACTGGACAGCACAGGTCCAAAAGTAGGTGTAAAATGGCCTTTTAAAATGATTTAGTAACGGTTATCTCCAGTATCGGTACATCATACAGCCTGCTAGTAGGGAAATGGACTGATTTACATTAAGAGCCCTGGGCCAGTTGTGGGAGAAGAGGTTTTTATTCCAGTTCATGCTCCACAAGATTCGAGCATAGGGAGATCTGGCCATGGTGGACTGAAGTGGCTAAGATTTGGGCCTATTTGTAGGTAATTTCAATGTGGGGTAGTTTTGCAAAATTAATTTTTGCTAGACACATGGCTTGATTGCAAGCTTCAAATAAACTGAGTTCTAGTTGATTTGATTAGTTGAGCACAGTGTCACAGAATCTGTAAGAGGCTTTTGGCAGAGGATTGAAAATTATTTTTCATTTTCTTCCTATTGCTGGGGTGTTTTCTGGATTAGGTGTGTATGATTGGAATAATTATGTTGTAGGTCATGCATCATGCTATATTTCTGCCTGGCCTACAGCAAACTGAGAGATGGCTATTGCAGGCCTCTCAACTTCCCTTGATTCATGCCAGCCCATTTAGAGGACAAAGATGTGGCTGAGATGGAAGAAAGAATCAAGAGAGGAGTCTGAGAAACCCTGATGCATGTAAAAGTCCTGTGCCCTTTGTTTTGTAGTAGAGTCCCGCAGGCCACCCCTCTTGAACTTTTCCTTTCTTAATTACACACCCAGTTATGAGAAAAATGATGATGATATTATCCTCCATTTGTATTTTATTTTTTATTTTAGATATCCCTTTCAGATATATTGTTTATTTTGATTTCCACAAACTTTCTGCAAAACAAGGATCCATCCCTACTTTCTCAATTAAATAGTCTTTGACTTTGAGAAATCTGCAAATCAAAATCAGTTCAGGTCCCTGAGTCTCATTCTTCTTATCTTATAATATGAATACTACTATTTTCCTCCTATCTTCTTGAGTTTAAATGACATAAAAGTTTTGAAATGCATTGCATATTGTGTGAAATCATTAAATGTGTGTTACCCTCATCAATAAAAATTTAAGTGAAGAATTTAACACACTGAAAGGTCTGTTTTAGACATATTGCCATCATAATAGCTAAAGTAAACATGTTGGCATAAAAAGTCATGGAGTCATAGAGCTAGAAGGATCTGAGATTCAATTAAATAGTATGCATTGAGGGACGACACTGTGTGCCAGGCACTGTGCTAGGCACAGATGATCTAATTCACACTAAAAATCTGAGGCTCAGGAGGGGAAGTGTACAACTTCAGGGTCACATGGTTAATGCAAAATGGTGGTGGCACTAGAAAACAGTTTTCAATAACCACAGGCACTTTTCATGACCTGACTTCTTTCTGTTATACTTCCAAATTCATAGAATTTTGTTTTTTAACTTGTGAGTCCACAAAAACAGCATATTGGGGGCAGGCTTGACAGTATATGAATCAGTCATACTGGCAGCCATACTAACAATTGTCATCCTGGGCTCAAGGAAGGAAACAGAACTAACTTAATAACTTATAGCCCATGACAAAAATTCATGTTCACAATCATGACTAGGAGTCGTCTAAAAAGAGAGTCAAACATATTTTAAAAAATTGGGAGGGGGGATCTCTAGGTCAAAAGTATTTTCATAAAAATGGTTAAAATAACATGACAATCAAAAGAATATTAGATAACTTCTAGTCCAGTCTTTTTAATGGAGGTGCTTAGGAAACCACTAACTGCAGCTTCCTAATAAGCTTTCATTTGAAGAAAGACCTCCGATTTAAATATATAGCAACACTGATATTGTTTAGCCACTTTTTTGTTGACAAGTGTGGACACTTAGGTCAGTCAAGAATGGACACTTAGGGCACAGAGGTATACAGAGACTGAACATGACTGAACGTGACTGGAGCTAAGTCATCTGAGAGCAGTACCCTGGAGGGAGCTCTCACGAGTTATTTTTATTCTAGATGACCTGAGCTACTCTGGATCCTAGCTTGACTACTTGGCTCTGCCTTTTAATTCGGTGAGTTATCCTATTATCCTCAGTCAGATTTGCTTTCTTTCTTTGCAACCAAAGATACTTAAATGATAACCTTAAGGAGTGAAAGTGATTTGCTCAAAATCAGACAGTGAATGGCAAAAACTTGAAAGGATGACAGTTTTTTGGTCACCAATATGAACTCTATAGCTGGATACGTGGCCCCCATGTGGAATTCTCCAGTCTATAATAATTCTGAATGAATGAGGGCTTTTACTTTCTGAGCTCAAAACATACTAGATAATGTAGATATGCTTTTTTGCATAGTACTTTCTCTCCCAGACCTGCCCAAATTTCTGTGTATCCAGCTAGGGAAAGGCTAGATTGTTCCTTGTTTTGGCACACCAAACCTGACAGTATCTTCCTCTATAAGCAAAGATAACTGTGCCTTGGCACTTTATCAGTCAGGATTGTCTAGGCTTTGTTGTGATAACAAACACATCCTGAAATCTCAGTGGCTTACTACTTAGAAGCATTCTCATAAAGGTCACTGCTAGTCTGTCAGTTGTCCACACCAGTTCCTTTCCAAGGGTGCCTCAGAGACCCACATTGATTCCATTTTGTGGCTCTGTCTTCTCCACAAAAGGCCTCTATGATCACCCTGAGGATTAAAATTAAGCAAGGGCTTTTCACTTCCTTAGCTCAAAAGAGCTTTATTTCTGCTCACAGCAATAGTTTACCTAGTTTATTTGATGCTATGGACTGGATAATTATATATTACATTCCTCCTTTGTATGACAAAATTATTTTCAGTAATAATGGCTTGAAATGAGAAATGATGACTAGAAAAGAAGGGCAGTCAATGAAAATTTTCTTGGTGATATTACTAACAAGCTAGTAAAAAAAAGCAAAATAAAAATTATAAAGTAAAATAAGTATTTCAGTGCCAAAAAAGAAAAAAAGGCATGGATTCTTACTTCTTAGTTCCATTACTGTGACTTTTGATAAAAAGGGAAAATTAAGTGATGCTATTGGTCTGCCCCATTCATAGATTAAAAAAATAGTATTGCAGTTTTTGATTGTGAGATTTCTGTGAATTTGTCAATGACTCACCAAAATTGATGTTCTTAAAAGAAAATTGATGTTCTCTTCTTCATATTCACCCATAGTTGATAGAAGGATGCATTTTATTAGCTTCAAATTTTAAATGTTTCTTTCATATTAAGCAACCAGTTTACAAATAGTTAGGGAATACCTTAAACATAAGAATAATTTTGGTAAAGATTCATAAAATCCTGTTTCACAATAAATTCCAGAAATTTCAACATTGTCCATACCTTCATTTCTTTGGGATTAATTCTAGTGGCTTTCATATACCTCTGAGGTAAAAAAAAAAATGTAAACACAAATAAAAATAAAAAAATGTCTAGTGGTCACATAGTATGAAGTTTTATGCCTTTGTCTTTACAATCACTGTGCTATCATGGCTTATTTTGAATCCACTGTTTAAACACAGCGATATGTAGTACCACAGATTGAAGACAGGAACTGCACTCCAAGATGCTCAAATGATTCCAAACTGGTACAAATGTACTCTTAAAAGGAACTTGGACAGTTGAGTCTGTGTGTGTCAGGGCCAACCGTACTGGGCAGTTTTCCAAATTAACTTCCATGTAAACAACAATGTTTCTTAAAGGATTTTTAATTTTAAAAAGTGCTAATTGAAGACTAAGACATATACTATTAAAACTAAACAGTAACCATAGCAATTGTAATTATTTAGAACTTAGACCCGAAAATAAATTTGTTTTCAGGGTAATGTATCACTGGCATTGTTTAGAATGCTGGAATGAAGTAATAATAGCTTGTTCTCTATTATACACCTTTATTATTTGTACCCTGGTAGACTGTTCCCACTACCATGTTGGTTTGTTTTTTTTTTTTCAATTTGAAATAACTTCAAATTTACAGGAAGACTGCAAAAATAATGCAAAATAATACATACAACTCCCCCTCAGCCAGATTCCCAGATGTACCTGCATTTGGCATTTTGCGACATTTATTATATCTTTTCATCTTTTTATATCTATCTACTGAAACTAAATATTTGAGAGTAGGTTGCATATGTCATGCTCCTCTAACATTTGGTACGTTTTCGGAGAATAAGGGCACTCACCATGTAACCACTTTAGTACAGCTGTCAAGTTGAAGAAATTTAACTTTTTATAAAGCATATAGTCCATGTTCTAATTTGTTCAGTTTTCAATAATGTCCTTTTTTCTGATTATGATGATTTTTAATATTTATTTTGGTAAATTATATACAACCTAAAATTTAACTCTTTACTTCCTTTTAGATAATTAATTCAGTGGTATTAATTATATTCAAAATGTTGTGCCCCCATCACCATTACCAAAATATTTCCATCACCCTCAACAGAAATTCTGTACAAATTGAAATTTAACTCCCCCTACTTCCTACCCCTCACAACTTCTGGTAACCTGTATTCTAGTTTCTGAATTTCTGAATTTAATTATTCTGATTATTTCATGTCAGTGTGATCATATAATATTTGTCTTCTTGTGTCTGGCTTATTTTACTCAACATGATGTCTTCATGGTTATCCGTGTATCACAACTTCATTCCTTTTTGCAATTGCATTATATTTCAGTGAATTTATATACCACATTTTGTTTATGCATTATTTGTTGATGGGCACTTGGGTTTCTGCATCTTTTGGTAATTGTGAATAAAGTCTCTAAGAGCATCAGTGAACAAATATCTGTTCGAGTCTCTGTTTTTAATTCTTTTGACTATATATCTAGAAGTTGGATTGCCAGGTCATAAGGTAATTCTATCACTAACTTTCTGAGTAACCATCAAAATATTTTCCACAGTGCTTGCACCATTACATTTCCATTAACAATTAATGTATGTCCTGTTTCTATACAACATGCCCAACACTTGCAATTTTTCATTTTTTAATAGTAGCTATTCTAGTAGGTATGCGTATTTCCCTAATGACTAATGGTGTTTAGCATCTTTTCATGTGCTTTTTGACTATTTGTATATCTTCTTCGGAAAAATATCTATTCAAGTCTTTTGCCCATTTTTTGATTGGGTTGGTTTGTCTTTTCATTATTGAGTTGTAGGTTTTCTTTATAAAATTCTGGATATTAAACCCTTATCACATATGTGGTTTAGAAATATTTTCACCCATTCTGTAGGTTGTCTTTCTACTTTCATGATAAAGTCTTTTGATGATAAAATGCTTTAACTTGATAAGATGTATTTATCTATTTTTTTCTTTTGTTGCTCTTGCTTTTGGTGTGAAGTCTGAAAAATCATTGCTAGCACAAGACTTTAAATGGGATTCCCTACATTTCCTTCTAGGAGTTATATAGTCTTTGTTCTTATATTTATGTCCTTGTGTTAATTTGCATGTAAGGTGTGAAATAGGTGTCCTTTATTCTTTTGCATATGTAAATCCAGTTTTCTCAGACCCCTTTACTGAAGAGACTATTCTACCCAATTGAGTGGACTTTGCATGCTTGTCAAAAATCGATTGACCAAGTTTTTCCAAGAGCATCAACCCATTCCATCCCTCATCCCATATTTTCAACACTCCTTTTCAACATGAAAAAAGTTAGAGTGGGCATAACCCAAAATATCCCTAAAGATTAGGAGGATTAAAGGAAAAGGAGGTGTTATAGCAGAGGAGTTAGGACTTAACAAATGAGTATGACTACTGAATCATTATCTTGATATTTCTTTTTAGTCTCAAGTGTCTTGGAACAGCTAGAAGGAAAAACCTGAAATTGGCCAGACCTCTTGCCTCTCACCTTTTTCCTTACAAAAGTGCTTACATGTCCTCTCACATGTATTCTTAATATATTTTCTAGCTGTTTTCTCTATGCTATGCTGTGCCCTTTAAATCTTTCTTGTGGCATGGCCAAGAACCTATACCCATTGGCAAGATACTTTGGCAAGCCAGGCAAGAGACTTTTCTCTTCAACCATCTGGTAAGTCATGGCTATTGATCTGGAGGCTTGGCCATGTGCTTTCTTTCCTCTTGCTTGGCTCATTGTTATCCTCTCCTGCATCCTCATGCAACTCTGTCTCTAAGACACAACTCTGTGTTTAAGAATTGGCAGACTCTGATCTGACTTCCCCAGGATAAAAACTCAGTCTACTCTGAGTCTCTGGCTCCCATCTCAGAGGTGACAGGAGCCTGTCTCTGTGCTGTGTAGATCCAAGGAGACTCATAGTGGCAGATGATACTGCCCTTGAGACCTGACTCACACACACACTCTCTCTCTCTCTCTCTCTCTCTCTCTCTCTCTCTCTCTCTCTCTCTCTCTCTCTCTCTCTCTCTCTCTCTCTCTCCCCTCTTGGTTCTCCAAGACGTCCCCACACTCTCTCTTCTTTCATCCCGTCTGGAGACCACCTCTTGATTCTCACTTATCTGGGAGAATCTCCTGGCCCCTCAGACCATTCCTTCTGCTGGACCTGTTCCTCTTTTCACCCATTGACTTCGTCCTCTCCTTTGCCTCTATGAGTCTTCCTCTTTCACCTCTGTTTGGCTTTCAGTGCCTTCTGAGACATTCCATTTCTTGTAACACCGGATTCTAGGCTAAGGATTCTTCTACTAAACAATGTGTTGCCTTTGACATTCTAGGTATTCACCTCTGGTCTAGACCCATAATATGAATTACATACTTTCCGAAAAGAGTATCTCCCCTCTGGGCCTTGAGACTAATCTTTATAGACCCATTGCAGTCAAATATAATGCTTCCCTTCTTTTAAAGTGTGTTCACATTTTAGTCCTCAGGAAACAGGAAACTTACAGGTCAAAGTTATTTCCAGGAGCATTGTCCTAGATGTCTCTCAGGTGGGGCAAGTGCCCCCAAATCAGGAGCATAGATGTAGAAATCTCCTGGGGGGGAATATCCCAGGGATGCTCAGTAACACTTCCCAGGGATGTCCAATGACTTTACTTCCCATGTTCCCAAGAGATTGGGTCAGCAGAGATGAAAGGCTTCTCAAGAGTGTTGCCCAAGAATTCTTCCAGGCAAGCCTGGGAAATCCTACAGAAGCATAGGTCCAGACATTGCTCAGGAATGGTGCTATATGGGGTTTGAATCCCCAACTCCTTGACAGTGTTGTCCCAGAATTCTGTGCAGGGCCCAGGAAACCCTGAGCAGCATAGTTCCAGACATCTCTAGGAAAAGTGTCCCAGGGACGCCATGTGATTCTACTGCCCATATTCCCAAGAGACTGAGCCAGCAGAGAGGGAAATACCCAGCTCTGACATGCATTGGAAACCCCCAGCCACACTGGTGTTAGTGAGGCTCCTCTGTTTCCTTTTCCAGAAAAAATGGATTATATTGACCAATATAAGCTAAAAAATGGATTATATTGACTAATTTAAACCAAAAAACATGGGAAAGCATAGCCCTCCAATGGGATTCTTAATTACAGTACCATCCTTGAGTCTGTAAAAGACAATGAAATCAGTCAGAGATTCCCTGTGCCCAGATGGTTATGGCTCTTTATCAAGACAAGGACCTGAAAGGGACTTGTTGCTTGTGTTCTACCCATGTCTTTATTTCTATTAGAAAAGAAGATCTTCATAATGATCCCCTTTTAAAACTTGTTTGCTAAAAGCCATGGAGAAAATGTACCACCAAGTCAGTTAATTATAATAAGCTAAGGGAGATCACAGAGGAAAAAGGAAAACATGGTCCTTTTCCCAGGGATGTTAGTGGAAGCCCTAAAAAGTATACTAATGTAAGCTCAGATTCCCAGAAAGATAAAATTTTTCAAGGCACCCATTTCATCAGTCAGTCTGACAGAAAAAGCTGCAAAAGCTCTCCAAGGGCCTGCAGACTCCAACAACTGGCCCATTAGAAACTGCTTTTTCTGTTTTTATGAAGACAAAGTTGAGTAGAGGGAGAAGGCAAAGAGAGGTGAACAGAAAATAGGCTCAACTTACTACATTCACTGTTAAGAGTGCCTTGTCCTTCAAAGTCACCCAAATCATGGCTCCAAACCTCAAGGCCCTTGCTTCAACTGTGTGTCAGAAGGCCATTTGTAGAGAGAGTGCCAGAGACTTCCAAAAACCTTCAACCTCGGGACCCACTAGGGTGTTGCCCAAGGTGCTACCAGCATGGACATTGAGCCAAAAACTGCACTGTCTCCCAAAGGGGAGGCAGTACAGGCCCTTGAGCCCTGTTCATGGCGAGTGAAGAAAGCTGAGGGTACCTGAGTCCGCTTTTATGGCTCTGCTGACTTCACATTTGACCATCAAACTAGAGGAACCTTAGGTAACACTCAATGTAGCAGATACGATTACTGATTTCTTAGTAAATAATAGAGCCACTTACTCTGCCCTGGACTGCCACTTTGGAGCTACCTCTACTCAGTCTTGCTTAGATATGGGACTTGATGATAAAGCCAAAACTAGGACTTCATTACCCCTCTCCTTTGTAGTCTTGAGGGCATTTTGGTGCTCCATCAACTTTTCATTGTCTTTGAACGCCCCACCTCTCTTTTAGGAAGAAATCTTCTTTGCTCCTTGGGGGCCATTTTAAGACTAATAAATCTGATTAGTGTTTACCACCTTGGTTGCCCTGAGGCCCCTACTAGAGTAAGGCCTCTCCACATCCATAAAAGAGATACTTGAGCAAATCAACCCATCTATATAGGATGAAGGCATCTAGGCGCAAGCCCACTGAGTAGCCCCTGTCTGCATTCAGGTTCTCAGTCCTAGATCTTAAAAATGCATGTTTTTTTTTCACCTTTTCACCCTGACTCTCAACACCCATATGATTTTGAATAGCAAGGATTTATGATAAATTTCACATCCTACTCACATAGACAGTGATGCACCAAGAGTTTCAAAATAGTTCCCTCATTATTAAAATGCCTTAGCAGAAGACCTTACTAACATCCGACTGCCTCAAAGCACAGTTTTGCAATATATTAATTTTGTAAACTAACATATTCCTGGTATGAAAATGTATTTTTGTTTCTAGTCATTGCTGACCACAAGCCCTAGATAAATATAGAAAGTTCTGGAGGGTCTAAGAAAGTAGATTTTGTTAAAATAATGTAGATCTTTAGTCTTCTCTCAATGAAAGGTTCTTAACCGTTTAAGTACTCCTATCAAAATAATATCCTTTTTGGTGTTTATGTTAATTTTCTCATCCTTTATTTCAAAAGACAAGAAAACTGTTACAAAAGATTTGTTCCTTCACCTTGTAAAAGTAAGGTGCTAAAAATTTAACATATTACATGAGATGTGTTAAGAAGTATTACAATAATTAAAATACATGTTCCATCCTTCTGTTAACTAAATTTGTATAAGTGCAATGTTATTCATGTATTTCAACTTATGTAAAATTCTTAAAATCTTAACAATGTTCTCACTGTCTATGTTACAGCCTAATACTGATCTGTATGTAGCTATTCTGTAAAAATTACAGATCATAAAAAAGAACAAATTTTGCTTGTCAATTATATTACTTTGCTCTAAAGCTGCCAAGATTTAGATTTTCTTTAGCACACTGTCTAATTTAGCCTGTCTAGTCACCTTATTTAAACAACCTAATTGAGCTTTATTTGACATGGAACCTAGAATAAAAAATAAAATCTTAATGAGAAAATGAAAATATTTGCAATGTTCCTTAAGAGACTAGAGAAAAATGTAGAACTATTAAACTTCCACACCTGGGAAATTCTTGCTATTCTCCTAAGCATTTGGGCTCACAATTCAATAAGCCAAGCTCTCAATCTTGAAGCTTGCCCTTAAAAAATTTATCTCTGTAATGGCAAAGCTAAGCCTACTTATAATTAGTGCCTGAGAGTCATCCCCAGAGAACCTCTTTTGTCACTCAGATGTAGTTTCTCTCTAAACTAAACTGTAAAAATAAACTTACTACCTTCACCATATATATGGAACATGACTTCCAGGTTGTAAGTCTCCCTGGCAATGTGAGACACAACACCCAAAAATGAGCCTGACCCTTGTGTCATAGGAATTCTAAAGAATACCCTGAGCTCTCACTCAGTTTATTTCTTCCAGATTAGCAGCCTTTCACAACAGACTTCTCCTTGCCAGAGGCTGTGCTCCTCTTCCTCATGCTCAATCAGCCACCCTCAGTAGCATAGCCAGAGACTCTTATACTCCCACTAGGAGGGCCTGTGGTCCACTGACAGCTTGAAGCAACTATAGAAGATGGACAATTGGCCCAAATTCCCTTAAGGTTAAGGGAGCTAAAAATATCTGCAGGGAAAATGAGGCAGGGTTAGAATTAGGGTGGTGGCTGGCTGATGAACAGAGGGCAGATTCCAATGAGCAGTCAAGGCCTCAAGGAGAAAGGTATCTCTGAGAAGAATATCAACAAAAAGCACTCGGGGGCCAAACAACCCCCACCTGAATCAGTCATCTACAATCAAACATCTATGAATGAAGGAAAAGGAGAGAATAGTAAAATAGTTAATAAAAGTTACAAAAAGAACAAAAATCTATAAAATCAGATACCTCTCAAATCTCTTTTGTTGTGAAAATGCCCACATACCTTTTCACATGCATTCTTTTTTTTTTTAACATGGGCAGGCACTGGGAATCGAACCCGGGTCCTCTGGCATGGCAGGCAACAATTCTTGCCTGCTGAGCCACCATGGCCCGCCCCTCACATGCATTCTTAATAAATTTTCTACCTGCTTACTACTAAAAACACATAAAAAATCAATTGGCCAAAGGAGTGGAGGTCTCTTCCTGAATTCTTAATTTTATTCCATTGGTCTATATAACTGTCCTTGCATCAGTATCCTGCTGTTTTGGCCACTCTAGATTTGTAATAAATTTTAAATTGGAAAGTGTGAGTCCTTCAAATTCGTTCTCCTTTACTTCAGATGATTTTTTTCTCCAGGACCCCTTACCCTTCCAAATATATCTGATAATTGGCTTTTTCAATTCTGCAAAGAAGACAATGGAATTTTGATTTGGATTGTGTTGAATCTACAAATAGCTTTTGGTAGAATTTATATATAGACAATGCTTAGTGTTCCAACCCGTGAACATGGCATATCCTTCAATTTTTTTCATTCTTCATTGCTTTCTTTTAACAATTTTTTTTTTACATTTCCATGTTTAAGTTCTTTATATCCCTGATTAGATTTATTCCTAGATGGTTGGTTCTTTTAGATGTTACTGTACATGGAATTTTTTCTTAATTTCTACTTCAGATTGTTCACTACTAGTGTACAGATGCCTTTTTTTTTTTTTTTTTTGCATGGACAGGCACTGGGAATTGAACTTGGGTCTCTGGCATGGCAGGCAAGAATCCTGCCACTGAATCACTGTTGTACTGCCCTATAGATAATAGTATTGATTTTTGGTTGTTGATCATGTACGCCATGACTTTGCCAAATTTATTTATAATATCTAGTAGCTTTGCTATAGATTTTTTGGGACTTTGCTACATAGGTGGCCTTATATAAGAAGCTTCACTTCTTCCTTTATAGTTTGGACAACTTTCTTGTATTTATCTTGCCTAACAGCTCTGGCTAGAACTTCCAGGACAATGTTGTATAATAGTGGTGACAATGGGCATCTTTGTCCTGTTCCTGTTCTGACAAGGAAAGCTTTCAGTCTTTCACCACTGAGAATAATGACAGCTGTGAATTTTGCTTAAGTGCCCATTATCATGTTGAGAAAGTTCCTTCTATTCATAGTTGTCTATGTTTTTTTTTTTAACAAAAAATGTAGTGTGAGATTGTGTCAAATGGCTTTTCTTCATCACTTGAGATGTTTTGTTACTGTGGGGTGTTACATTAATTGATTTTCTTATATCAAACCGCACTTGCTTACCTGAAATAAATTCCACTTGATCATAGTGTTATAATGCTTTGAATGTGCTATTGGACTCTATTTAACAGTATTTAGTTGAAGATTTTTGTATCTATATTCACAAAGTATGTTAGTTTGTAATTTTATTTTCTTGTGATATATTTATCTGGCTTTGGTATTAAGGCAATGTTGGCCTCATAGAATGAGCTAGGGAGTGTTCCCTCCTCTTCATATTTTTAGAGGAATTTGAGCGGAATCAGTGTTACTTCTTGGACTCTTTGGCAAAATTCAACTGTTGTGCTGACTTGAAACTGTTGTGTACCCTAGAAAAGCCATGTTCTTTAATCCTCATTCAATATTGCTGGGTGGGCTCCTTTGATTAAGTTGTTTCCATGGAGATGTGACCCACCAAGTTGTGGGTTGGACCTGTTGATTAGGTGGTTTCCATGGAGATCTGTCTCCACCCATTCAAGGTGGGGTTGCTTACTGGAGCCTATTAAGAGGGAACCAATTTTTTTGGACTAAAGACTAAGCCCACAGATCTGACAGCCAGAGACCTTTGGAGATGCAGAAGGAAAATGCTCCCAGAGAATCATTATGAAATGAGAAGCCAGGAGAGCAAGCTAGCAGACATTGCCATGTGCCTTCCAAGCTGACAGAGGTATCCAGACAGCATCAGCCATTCTTGAGTGAAGGTAGCCTCTTGTTGGTGCCTTAATTTGGATAATTTCATGGCTTTAGAACTGTAAATTCACAACTTAATAAATTCCCCTTTTTAAAAGCCATTCCATTTCTGGTATATTGCATTCCAGCAGCTTTAAGAAAACAAAACACCCATGAAGCCATCTGGCTTTATTGGGAGGTTTTTATTGAATGATTCAATATCTTTACTTGTCATTGGTCTGTTGAGGTCTTCCATTTCTTCTAGGGTCAGTATAAGTTGTTCATGTGTTTCCAGGAATTTGTCCATTTCATCTGCATTGTCTAATTTGTTGGCATACAGCTGTGGATAATATTGTCTTATGATTCTTTTAATTGCTGTGGAGCCAGTGGTAATGTTCCCCATCTCATTTACTTGCATCTTATCTTTTTCATCATCAGTCTAGTTAAGGGTTTGTTAATTTCTTTGATTTTCTCAAAGAACCAACTTTTTTTTTTAATTCCTTCAATAATTTTTTATTCTCCATTTCATTTATTTGTGCTATAATCTTTGCTATTTATTTCCTTCTGCTTGCTTTGGGATTACTCACAAAGGATATTAGTCTGTAATTTTATTTTCTTGTGATATATTTATCTGGCTTTGGTATTAAGGCAGTGTTGGCCTCATAAAATGAGTTCCTCCAGGTGTGCAGTCAAGTCTTTGATTTTAGTTCTTTCATCTTTTTGAATGTAGGTGGTTAGGTCTATTAATTTCCCTCTCAGCACTGTCTTAACTGCATCTGATACGTTTTGATATGCTGTGTTCTCATTTTCATTCATCAAGATATTTACTGATTTCTCTTGCAGTATTTTCTTTGACCCCCTAATTTTTAAGAGTGTTATTTAACTTCCATATATTTGTGAATTTTCCAATTCTCCTCCTGTTATTGATTTCCAGATTCACTCCATTATTGCAAGAGAGCGTGTTTTGTATAATTTCAATCTTTATAAATTTATTGAGACTTGGTTTGTGACCAACATGTGGTCTATCCTAGAAAATGATCCATGAGCACTTGAGAAGAATGTGAATCCTGATATTTTGGGTGTGATGTTTGGTATTTGTTAGTTCTAGTTCATTTGTCATATTACTTAACTTCTCTGTTTCCTTATTGCTCCTTTCCTAGATGGTCTATCTCTCAATGAGAGTGGTGTATTGAAGTCTCTGATTATTATTGTGGAGACATCTATTTCTTTCTTCTGTTTTGCTAATGTTGCCTCATGTATTTCCTGCCACCAGGGGTAAGTGCATAAATAGATATGTTTGTTATTTCTTCTTGGTGGATTGCCCCTTTTATTAATATATAGTTCCCTTCATTGTCTCTTATAACAGTTTTGCATTTAAAGTCTATTTTGTCCAATATCAGTAGAGGTACCCCAGCTCTTTTATGGTTACTGTTTGCATGGAATATTTTTTTCCAAACTTTTACTTTCAATCTACTTGTGTCCTGGGTCTAAGTATCCATTCTGCCAATGTGTGTCTTCTGATTGTAGAGTGTAATCCATTCACATTCAATGTTATTACTGTAAAGGCAATACTTACTTCAATCATTATATCCTTTGGTTTTTTTTTTTTTTGTGCTATGTGGTGGGGTACCATTTCATTATTTTTCCATGTAAGCATCCCATTATTGCAGCACCATTTGTTGAATTTTTGTTTGTTTAGATTTTTTTTTGCACCAGGAAGAGAACCCAGGTCTCCATCATGGCAAGTGAGAACTCTGCCTACTGAACCACCGTGGTCTGCATCATTCAGTTTTTTGTTTGTTTATTTGCTTGTTTATTTGTTTTTGGGAAATGCATGGGCCAGTAATTGAACCCAGGTCTCCCACATGGGGAGCAAGAATCCTTTGGTTTTCATATGTCATATTTTTTCTCTCTTTTTATTCTTTTAATTATCCTTGGTGATGATCTCCATTTTTACACTGTACTCTAAGCCTCTCTCTCCTGTATTTCCCTTTTACCCTGCAGCGCTCCTTTAATATTTCTTGTAGGGCAGGTCTCTTTTTTATGAACTCTCTCAGTTTCTGTTTATATGTGAATAATTTAAAATCTCCTTCATTATTTTTTGTCTTCCTTACCCCTGTGTTCTGAATTACCTCGATCCCAACCTTGTCAGCTTTGTTCTTATCTCTAAATACGAGGTTATACGTTCATGCATATATATCAGCCTCTCAAAATCCAGAAATAACAGTTACCACTCTGAACAAAATGTGACTGCTATAAGAGTTTACAATCTAGGCTCCAGTTTTCTTATAAGTATTTTCTAAATGAGATCATACAATATTTGCTCTTTGGTGTCTGGCTTATTTTGCCTCACCACATGTCTCACATGAATGCCTCATATTTCCATTCCTTTCTTTTCATCCCTTTTTGTAGCAGCACAGTGTTCTCTCATATGTATACATCATTGTATGCCAGTCTACTTCTCAGTTGGTGCATCTTTCAGCCACCTCCATCTACTGGGACTCATGTATAATGGCCAAAGTTAATAGTCCATCAACACTCTCAATTTTAGATAATTTCATTGTCCCCAAGAGACAGATAGCTAATAAACACACCCTCACCAAACAGAAAATCCAAACCTACCTCTAACTCTTGTCCCTCCCCCATAATGTACCCCTGGTTTGGCTGTGGTACTGTTGATATTTTCATGTTAAATGTAGCCCATAGAATTCAATAGCATTTTCCCCCCAATAACCCTAAAATTGTACACTCTTTGTACAAGATTCATACCTTTGTATTAGTTCATGCAAGGACTTATTTATCTATGTATTATTAATCAGTGGCATACAACTGTATGACCCCTTTTAATCATGTTCTACCTCAATATGGTAATATTACCTATAGATCAATTAGGGAAGCACCTTCACTTCTATTTATTCCCTTACAACTAAGTTCAACTTCATTAGCTAACTGTTACTACATCTCAAGCTTCTGTAAGCTTCTGTGTATCTCTATGGCCCCTATGTTCTGTATTATAAGCCTCTGATTTCACCCTTACCATGGTCATAAAAGTGGAATCATATAATATTTATCCTCTTGTGTCTGGCTTATTTCACACAGCATTATGTGTTCAAATGTGCTTCAGGATGTCATTTTGCCTTGCTGCTGCATAATATTCCATCGTATGTATATGCCACATTTTGTTAATCCACTCGTCTGTTGAGGGGCATTTGGATTGTTCCCATATTTTGGTGATTGTGAATGATGCTGCCATGAACATCAGTGTGCAAATGCCTGTTTGTGTCATTGCTTTTAGCGCTTCTGTGTATATACCAAGTACTGCTATTTCTGGGTCATAGGGCAACTCAATATTTAGTTTCCTAAGGAACCACCAAGCTGTCCTCCATAGTGGCTGCACCCTTTTACATTCCCACCAGCAGTTCATAAATGTCCCAATTTCTCCACATCTACTCCGACATTTATAGTTTCCTCTTTGTTTAATAGCAGCCATTCTTATAAGTGTGAGGTGGTATCCCATTGTAGTCTTGATCTGCATTTCCCTTATAGCTAATGAGAATGAGCATTTTTATGTGCTTTTTAGCCATCTGCTCTTCAGAAAAATGTCTATTCATGTATTTAGCCCACTTTATAATTGGGTTGTTTGTTCTTTTGTTGTTGAGTTGTGTGATTTCTTTATGTATACAGGATATAAAATCTTTGTCTGATATGAGAGTTCCAAGTATTTTCTACCGTTGAGTTGGCTGCCTTCTCACCTTTTTGGCAAAATCTTTTGAGGTGCAGAAACATTTGATTTTGAGTTCCCATTTATCTGGTGTTCAAGTTTGCTAGCTGCCAGAATGCAACATACCAGAGATGGATTGGCTTTCAATAAAAGGGGATTTATTTAGTTAACATGTAGTTCTTCAGAGGAAAGGCAGCTAACTTTCAACTGAGGTTCTTTCTTATGTGGAAAGGCACAGGACGATCTCTGCTGGCCTTCTCTCCGGGCCTCTGGGTTCCAACAACTTTCCCTGGGGTGATTCCTTTCTGCATCTCCAAAGACCTGGGCTGAGCTGTGATGGCTGAATGAGGTTTGCTGAGCTGCTTTGACCATGCTATGTTGAGCTCTCTCATTTAAGCACCAGCCAATTAAATCAAACATCATTTATTGCAGCAGGCATGCCTCCTAGCCGATGGCAGATGTAATCAGCAACAGATGAGGTTCACATGCCATTGGTTCATGTCCACAGCAATATAACTAGGCACCTTCATCTGGCCAAGTGGACACTTGAATCTAACTACCACATCTAGTTTTTCTTTTGTTGCTTGTGCCTTGGGTGTAAAGTTTAGGTAGCTACCTCCTATTACTAGGTCTTGAAGAAGTTTCTCTACATTTTCTTCTAGCAGCTTTATGGTACTGGTTCTCATATTTAGGTGTTTGATCCAATTTGAGTTTTTTCTTGTACGATATAAGGCAAGGGTTCTCTTTCATTCTTCTGGCTATTGATATTCAGTTATGCCATGAAAATACTATTTTGTTCTATTTCAGTGGATTTGGGGGCCTTGTCATATTTGTTCTTATCTCTAAATATCAGCTTATAAATATATATAACAGCCTCTCAAAATCCAGAAATAATAATTATCACTCCAGACGAAATGTGTCTGCTGTGAAAGTTTACAACATAGACCCCTGTTTTCTTGTAAGCATCCTCTAAAGGAGATCATACCCTTGTTGTTCTTTTGTTTCTGTCTTATTTTGCCTTACCAAATGTCTCACACGTTCATTCACATCATTGCTTGCCTCACAACTTCGTTCCTTTTTTGTAGTGCACAGCATTCATTCATAAGTATACACCATTGTTCACCAATTTACTTCTCAGTCAGTGCATCCTGTAGCCACCTGCATTCATCGGGTATCATGTATAGTGCCCAAAGTTCACAGTCCAATAACTCTCAATTTTAGATCATTTCTTTGTTCCCAAGAGAAAGAAAACTAATAAACACAGCCTTACCAAATAGGAAATCTAAACCTCACTTAACTCTTGTCCCTCCTTTCATTATTTACCTCTGCTGTTGCTGCGGTAATGCTGACATTTTCCTTTTAAACGTGCCCATAGCATGCAACAGCAGTTTTCCCCCTGTACCCTAGACTTAAACACTCTTTGTACACAAATCATACCTTTGAAGTAGTTCTTGCAAGAACTAATTTATGTTTCTAGTGTTAATCATTGGGACTTGTACATCTACACAACCCCTTTTAATCTTGTTCATCTTCAATATGGTAATATTACTTATAGACCCACTAGAGAAGCACTTTCACTTCCATCTGTTCCCTTACATTGGAGTTCAACCTCATTAGTTAACTGTTCACCCATCTCTAGATTCTATGTACCTCTACGTTTCCTATATTCTGTATTATAAGCCCCTGATTTTACCTTCACCATGGTCATAAAAGGGAATCATACAGTATCTATCCTGTAAGCCAGACAGCTTATTTCATTCAGCATTCTGTCCTCAATGTTCATCCATCTTGTGACATGCTTCAGGACTTCATTTTGTCTTACTGCTGCATAATATTCTGTATGTATATACCACATCTTGTTAATCCACTCGTCTGTTGATGGGCATTTAGTTGTTTCCATCTTTTGGTGATTGTGAATAATGTTGCTATGAGCATTGGTGTGCAAATGTCTGTTTGTGTCATTGCTTTCAGCTCTTCTGGGTATATACTGAGTAATGCTATTGCTGGGTCATAGGGCAACTTGATCTTTAGTTTCCTAAGGAACCACCAAGCAGTCTTTCATAGTGCACCGTTAAACATTTCCACCAGCAGTACATAAGAGGGGTCCCAATTTCTCCACATCCTCGCCAACATTTATAGTTTCCTGTTTGTTTAATAGCAACCATCCTTATAGGTGTGAGGTGGTATCTCATTGTAGTCTTGACCTGCATTTTTCTTATAGCCAATGAAAATGAACATCTCTTCATCTTCTTTTGAATCATCTATATTTGCTCTTCAAAAAAAAGTCTATTCTTATCTTTAGCCCGTTTTATAATTGGGTTGTTCTTTCTTTTGTTGTTGAGTTGTATGATTTCTTTGTGTATACAGGATATCAAACCTTTGTCCAATATGTGATTTCCAAATATTTTCTCCCATTGAATTGGCTGCCTCTTCAACTTTTTGACAGTCTTTTGAGGTACAGAAGCATTTGATTTTGAGGTGTTTGATCCACTTTGAGTTAATTTTTATATATGGTATAAGGTAATTCATTATTCTGGCTATTCTATTGATATCCAGTTCTTCATGAAAATACTATTTTGTTCCATTTTAGTGGATTTGGGGGCCTTGTCAAAAATCAGTTGACCATAGATTTGGTGGTCTGTTTCCATGGTCTTGATTCAATTCTATTGGTCAATTCTTCTCTCTGTGCCAGTACCATACTGTTTTGACCACTATGACTTTATAATAAGCTTTAAAATTGGAAAGTCTTAATCCTCCCATTTTGTTCTTCTTTTTTCAGATGCTTTTTGCTATTTGAGGTCCCTTTCCCTTCCAGATGAATTTGCTAACTAGCTTTCCCAGTCTGCAAAGTAGATTGTTGGAATTTTGATTGGTACTGCATTGAATCTTTAGATCAATTTGGATAAAATTAACATCTTAACTACATTTAACCTTCCTATCCATGGCCATGGAATATCTTTCCACCTATTTAGATCTGCTTTGATTTCTTTAAGCAATGCTATGTAGTTCTCTGTGTACAAGTCCTTTATATCCCTAGTTAAGTTCATTCCTAGATACTTGATTCTTTTAGTTGCTACTTTGAATGGATTTTTTTCCTTAATTGACTCCTCAGCTAGGTCATTGCTTGTGTATAGAAACATTATTGATTTTTGCACATTAATTTTATAATATGACACCTTGCTGTATTTGTTTATTTGTTCAAATAACTTTTTTGTAGATTTCTCAGGATTTTCCAAGTATAGTATCATGTCATCTGCAAATAATGAAAGTTTTACTTCTTCCTTTCCAGTTTGGATGCCTTTTATTTCTTTGTCCTGCCTAATTGCTCTCTCAAGAACTTCTAGTACAATGTTGAAAAGTAGTGGTGACAGAGGGTATCCTTGTATCATTCCCAATCTTAGGGGGAAGGTTTTCAGTCTCTCACCATTGAGTATCATGCTGGTTATGGGTTTTTCATATATGCCTTTTATCATATTGAGAAAGTTATCTTTGATTACTAACTTTTGAAGTGTTTTTATCGAGAAAATGTTGAATTTTGTCAAAAGCTTTTTTCAGCATATGTCGAGATAATCATATGATTTTGCCCTTTTGATTTGTTAATGTGCTGTATTACATTAACTGATTTTCTTGTGTTGAACCATCCTTGTATTCCTGGTATAAACTCCACCTGGTAATGGTGTCTAATTCTTTAAATGTGTTGTTGGATTCAATTTGTTTAGATTTTGTTGAGAATTTTGGCATCTATGCTCATTAGGAAGAGTGGTCTGTAGTTTTCCTTTCTTTTAGCATCTTTACCCAGTTTTTGTGTTGAAGTGATGTTTGCTTCATAAAATGAGTTAGGTAGTGTTCCTTTTTCCTCAACTTCTTGGGAATGTTTGAGCAGGTTTGTTATTAGTTCAATTGGAATGTTTGATGAAATTCCCCTGTGAAGTCATCTGACCCTGGAATTTTCTTTTTAGGAAAAATTTTAATGACTGATTGAATCTCTACTTGTGATTGGTTTGTTGAGATCTTCTATTTATTCTTGAGTCAGTGTAGCTTGTTCATGTATTTTCAGGAATTTGTCCATTTTATCTAAGTTGTCTATTTTGTTGGTGGGTAGTTGCTTTTAGTATCCTCTTACGATTTTTTTAAAAATTTCTTCAGGGTCTGTCATAATGACCCCTTTCTCATTTCTGATTTTGTTTATTTGTGTCCTCTTTTTCTTTGTCAGCCTTGCTAGCAGGCTGTCAATTTTATTGATTTTCTCAAAGAAACAAGTTTACGTTTTATTAATATTTCTATGTTTTCTTTTGTTCTCCCATTCATTTAACTCTGCTTTAATCTTTGTTATTTCTCTTCTTCTATTTGCTTTGAAGTTAGTTTACTGTTCTTTCTCAAGTTCCTCCAGGTGACCAGTTAAGTTGTCAGTTTTTGCTCTTTCTTCTTTTTTAATATAGGCATGTAGGGCAATAAATTTCCCTCTCAGCACAGCCTTTGCCACATCCCATAAGTCTGATATGTTGTATTCTCATTTTCATTTGTCTCCAGATTGCTACTGCTTTCTCTAAATATTTCTTGTTTGACTCACTGGTTGTTTAAGAGTGTTTATTTAATCTCCATATATTTGTGAAAGTACTCGTTCTTTGGTGGTTATTTCCAGTTTCATTCAATCGTGATCAGAGAAAGTGTTTCGAGTAATTTCAATGTTTTAAAATTTATAATGACCTGTTTTGTGCCCCAGTATATGATCTTTCCTGGAGAATCCTCCATGAGCACTATACTGGTGTTTTGGGGTATAACAACCTATATATGTCTGTTAGGTCTAATTAATTTATCAAATATTTAAGTTTTCTATTTCCTTGTTGATCCTCTTTCTGGTTATTTTATCTAGAGGGGAGAGTGGCATATTGAAGTCTCCTACTGTTATTGTTGAAACATCTATCACTCCCTTCAGTTTTGCCAATGTCTGTCTCATGTACTTTGGAGCTCCTTGATTTGGAGCATAGACATTTATGATTGTTATTTCTTCTTGGCTTATTGTTCCTTTTACTAATATATAGTGTCCTTCTCTGTCTCTTATGATGTCTTTACATTTAAAGTCTATTTTGTCTGATATTAGTATAGCTTCTCTTGCTTCCTTTTGGTTACAGCTTGTGTGGAACATCTTTTTCCATCTTTTCACTTTCAATATATTTGTATCCTTGTGTCTAAGATAAGTCTCTTGTAAGCAGCATATTGCTGGGTTTTATTTCAATTCTGACAACCTGTATTGTTTAATTGATAACTTTAGTCCACTAACACTCAAAATTACTGTAAAGGCAGTTCATGAATCCGCCATCTTATCCTTTGGATTTTATTTGTCAGATCTATATATCCTTTTCCCTCTCTCTTTTTTTATCCTTACTGGTATTCTTAAATTCTGTACCTTCCTCCAGACCTCCCTCTCCTGTCTTTCTTTTTCAGCTGACAGAACTCCCTTTAGTATTTCTTGTAGAGCCAGTCTTTTGTTTATATAATCACTCAGGCTTTGTTTGTGAAAATTGTAATGTCTCCCTCATTTTTGAAGGACAATTTGGCTGTGTACAGAATTCATGGCTAGAATTCTTTCTTTTCAGATTCATAAATATATCATACCACTAGATTCTCATCTCCAGAGTGCCAATTGAGTCATTTGAACTCAGCCTTACGTGGTTTCCCTTGTATGTAATAGATTATTTTTCTCTTGTTGCCTTCAGAATTTTCTGTTTCTCTTCAACATTTGACAGACTGATTAGTACGTGCCTTGGAGTAAGTCTATTTGGATGTATTCTATTTGGAGTTCGTTGGGCTTCTTTGATTTGCATATTTATTTCTTTTATAAAGGTTGGGAAGTTTTCCCCCATTATGTCCTCCACTAATCTCCCTAGTCCTTTACTCTTCTCTTCTCCTTCTGGGACACCAATGATTCTTATATTTGTGCCCTTTGTTTTGTCCATCATTTCCCTAAGAGCCAATTCAAAATTTTCCATCTTTTTTGTCATTTGCTCTTTTGTGTGTTCAAAATGAGTTGTCCTGTCCTCTAGTTCACTTATTCTTTCTTCTGCCACTTCAAATCTGCTGTTCTGTGTCTCTAGTATATTTTTAATTTGGTGTACAGCATCTTTAATCTCTGTGATATCTGCTATTTTTCTATTCTTTCTTTCAAATTTGTCTTTATGCTCTTCTAGTGTCTTCTTATTTTATTTATTTATTTTTTTTGTTTTTACATGGGCAGGCACTGGGAATTGAACCTGGGTCTCCTGCATGGCAGGCGAGAACTCTGCTACTGAGCCATTGTGGCCCACCCTTCTAGTGTCTTCTAGATATCCTTTATGTCATCAGCCATTCCACTGTTTTTATTTAGTAGAGTTATATAAACATCTTTATTAGTTGTTCCAATGTCTGTGTCTCCCCCAGTGTTTTAATTTTGTCATTAGAATGTGCTATATCAGCATCTTCATATGGTTAGTGATCTTCTGTTGCCTTCACGGCATGTGAATATCGTGATAGGGCTACTTTGGAAGTTGATTTCCTTCAGTAGTCTGAAGCTTTGTCTTTGCAGGGTAGGTATGAAACAGGATGCAGGGTGTGGGCAGGAGCACAACAGTGCAGTAACTTGTGGTACAGGTATATGCACTGGTCGGGGACTCTCTGCTGGTGCCCTGAGCATGGGGTTCAGGATGCGGGGTTATGGAGGTGTGGTGCAGGATCCATGGTGTCAAGGTGCAGCTCAGTCAGGCCTTGGAGTGCAGGAGCAGGGTGTGTTGTGGGGGCACAGGATACAGTGTGGTGGGAAGTGAGTGGGGAGGATGAGCAGATGTACTGGGGATGGTACTTGGGCAGAATATGGGTAGGCATGTGGAGCATGTGTGTCGTGGGTATCAGGGCATGAGGTAGAGGTCACAGAAGTCAGGGCACAGGGAGGGAAGGGAACAGATATGTCCTTGTGCTGTGGGAAGGGTCCAGGGGAGTGGTATGCAGATGCACAAGTGTGTAGGGGAAGGACACAAGTCCTGAAAGTTGTGGGGTGTGTATCAGTGGTGGGTGATGATGGGTGGACAGAGCCTTGACACATGTGCGCATGTGTGTGTGGGGGATGGGGTTGGGGTGTATGCTTGTGCAGGGTGGAGGCTATGTGCCAAAGATGTGCCTGAGAGCACCTGCCAATTGTGGGAGAAGGGCATTTGTACCACAGGGTGGCTCAAGAGTGTAAATGTATATGGGGTAGGTAGGGTGGGGTGCAGGGGTCAAGAGGTCAGTGCATGGATATATGGGTACCCAGTAGGGAAGATGTGGCAGTACCAGTGCCTGGGGCCTGGGGGACAGAGTCCTGGTGTACAAGGGTCTAGGGTCATGGCCCTGGTATGCATGTGTACAGAGCTCAGGGTTAACAGGGCAGGATTGTGCCTGCATTGGCTGGGGGTGGGTGTGGCCTGGATGCACAGGTCAGCACTTGCCCAGTGCTGCAGAGGCATGGCATGAGTGGGTGTATGCACATGCACGCATCTGGGGTTCAGATGCTGATGTATGCATGTGCAGGGTGAAGGAATGGTGTTGGTGGGACGGTATGGGCTGGGTGTAGGTGTAAACTGGGTATGAAGGTGAGCCTGCAGCCTGGATGCACAGGTGAGGGCCTGCAGGGGGGCTGGAAGGGAGAGGTGTAGATGAGTGTGCAGGTCTCAGGAGGGGCAGGGTGAGACTGTGTGCTTAAGAAAGGTGAGTCAGGCCGAGATAGGCTGTGCACATGTGCGGGGTGGGTGTTTGGGATGGGGATGCGTGGGGAGGGGGCTCAGGGCAGGGGTGTTTGGAGGGTGATGTGTGTATGGTGATGGCGTTGAGGTGTGTGGGATGTACGAACAGTCGTGGATTGTGTGGTGGGGGCAGCATGCATGATGGTAACACTTTCAAGGAATACGGCTTGGCTTATTTCCTTGTCCTGGTCTCCTGGACACTTCTGAGGGCTCTGGGCCTCCATTTGGAAAAGTGCACATTAGGCTGTTTGCACTAGCTGTATGGTCTCCAGTTCTTTGCTTCTCAATTCTGCTTTTTCAACCAGGACCTCCCTATGTGGTGTAAAAGAACCTTCCAATCACTTACACCCTGGAATAACTCTCCTGGTCATTTTTCTGTCACTTCTCTAGGTGTTCCTTGGAGCAGGAATGAATTTGACATATCCTATTCCACCCTCTTCCCAGAACTCCTCTCCTTCATTTCTGAAGGACAATTTTGCTGGATAAAGAATTCTTGGCTGGCAGTTTCTCTTTCAGTTCTTTAAATATATCATACTACTGCCTTTTCACCTCCATGGTTTCTGATGAGAAATCGGCACTTGGTCTTATTGTGTTTCCCTTATATGTGACAAATTGCTTTTCTCTTGCTTCTTTCAGGATTTTCTTTCTCTTTGACATTTGATATTCTGATTATTACATGTCTTGGAGTAGGCTTATTAGGATATATTCTGTTTTGAGAACACTGCAGTTCTTCACCATATCTATTTATGGCTCCATAAGAGTTGGGAAATTTTCATCCATTATTTCCTCAAATGTTCTTTCTGCCCCTTTTCCATTCTCTTCTCCTCCTGGAATAACCATGACACAATGATTCTGGAATACCCTGCTCAATGTTTGTCATTCTTTTCTCTATCTGTTCTTCTGTCTGTAAGATTTTGATTGTTTTGCCTTCTAGTTCACTGATTCTTTCTTTTGCCTATTCAAACCTGCTATTGTATGCTTCTAGTGTATTTTTAAACTCCGTTATTCGGTTTTTCATCCCCATAAGTTCTGTTTCTTTTTAAACTTTTTATTTCTTCATTTTTCACACATCATCCTCTTAATATTCTTTAGCTCTATATCCACCATTTTATTTCTACCCATATTTTTCTTCAATGCCTTGATTTGATACAGAAGATTTGTTTGAACTTCTTTTTTTTTCAGTGTTCCAAAGTGTGCAACTTTTAAACTAGCCTTTTCTATGCAATTGTTTCGCCTCCAGGAGATTTCATTTCCTTTGTTCCATCTTCAGGAGCCCCAGACTGTTCTATTTCTTTTGGTGCAGACTTTCTTCTCTTGTGTCTTTGCTCAACTGCTATCCCACTCTCAGTTCCCACCCACTTTTCATTACAACTTTTGGTCCTGTGGCTCACCCTGTGTTACAACAGTTCAATTTTCCTCTTTTTGTGAGGCTGCTCGGCTTCTGGTAACTTCCACATTAGTGTACACTACCCCAAGGAGCAGATGGGTTCATTTTTTTCAAAAGCACCTCTTTTTCTTTTTTCAATTATGTACTCTAGTAATTAGAGATTGAGTGGGTGAGTGTACCACTTGCCAACAATTCCACCATGGGTCTCTTTTGTTTCCTGGGGGCCCTTTTCTATGCACATGCTCATTCTGCCCTGGGTCTTTGTCGCCTTGGGTCCCTATATCTGATTGTGTGTGTGGTTCTAAATTGTTGCCGTGTCTCTGTGTTCCGTGATCACAGCAGGAGGTGTCTGGGCTGAAGTGCTGCTGCTGCATGACCCTTACACCTGGCAGGACTGAGTGAGGAGGAGGGATTTGGACTAGTAGGTTCCAGTCCAAGATCTCCTACCTTCTTTTTTGGTGTCTCTTTTTTTCTTTGATTTAGCATTTTTGGAGTCTTTCTCCAGTCTCTGTCACCCCATATAGTTCCAAACTAATGGGATTTACCATTTTATTTATTATTTCGGAAGGGAAACTTTTCTAGTATCTTATGCCCCTATTTTGATGATGTCACTGTCGCCAATATATTCTTGATACACCACTAGCTAATATTTCATTGTGCAGAACTAGCACTTAGTCTTCCTCAGCTGTAAGGGGTTTGGAAACTGTGGGGTCTATACTGATTTTAGTGCCTCAGCTGGGCCAGCCAGCTCTATACCCAGATTGGACAGGACATTTCCGATAAGGTTATTTTTGTTTTGTTTTGTTTATAGACTCAGAAACAGCTCAGTCAGCAGTGGGTCAGATTCTATTGGACATGAAGAGATGAAGAGACTAGGTGCACATACTTTAATTACCATGGCTTTCTAAATATGGCCATTATATATTGTTCAGAGATTTCAGTAAGAACTTTGCATAAATCATAGTGTTGATCCAGGGTGATTCATTTTCTGATGGCCTCATGATAGCCTTCTAACCTCAGAATTCAGTGCTACCTTCTTGAATTTAACCAAATAGGCTGAGTCCTGTGCTCTAAAACAGATAAAACTGGGAAACATTGAAGTAATGGGGTGTTCCCAAAATGTGTTTGTTAAGAATCACCTGGGACAACTTGTTAAAAAAAAATCTCTAAACCTTTTCTCTGGAAATTCTACTTCAGTTGTTGTGGGTTGAGACCAAGATACTGTGTTTATAACAAGTATACTAGGTAATTTTGATTTTCAGGCACTTTTAGAGAAACCTATGGTATTTATAAGAGTACAGTCTCTGTAGTTAAACAAATCTGGATTTTTGTGTTTAAAGGGAAGTTTGAATTTCCCTGGGTCTGGAGAGAGTCATTTTTTGCTATCCAGTCCTAACAGCTTTTTGACTAAACAAAGGCAGACCCACTGCTTTTAAGTACTGTTCGGGCTCACCTGATCAAGGTGTATTTTGAATTTTAAAGTTGGATTCTAAATTTGGGTCCAGATGGAAGCCAGTAGTGACACAATTGGAAACTGAGGCCATTATACATGAGGAAAGATACTGTGTAACTCGCAGGTCCCAGAGAGAAAGAGGGGTGCAAGGAGGAGTCGATGGAAAGCAAGATCGCCTCAGGTGTCTCAGCTAACAGGTGGGGAGAACACAAGCACAATGAGAGGGATATTTAATATGGCTGGTGCATTTATTGTGGTCCAGGAGTAGAGGTTAGATTTCCTGTGGGAGTCAAGGATTGGTTAGCTTAAAACAATCATGTGCTAAAAGGGCAAGGGACTGAGGATCTGACGACAATGGGGATGATGAGCTTACCTTTGGGACTAATTGTGGGTTTGCAGTGAGTGATGTGGGTGGTGGTCGCAATTATAGGTTTGTGCTGTGGGGGAGTTTCTGCCCCAGGGCTGCTTATTAACTAGGTGAAAAGTCAGTGTTGAGGCAGGTGGCTTAGCCAAAGTAAGATGATGCCAAGGCAGCACACACAAAATTGTAATAGTTACAACAATCCATCCCTTGATGCTGCAGCATCATTCATTTGGAGGATTGTGACAGTTTGGGCAGCTGATATATTTACTTCCAGGGGATAGCATCATCAAGTCAGCACATAAAGTACTTAAGGATATCGGTTATGGTAAACATTTCAATAAATAGTAAAACCAAGAACAGAAAGCCTTTGTGTGGCCATGCCTGAACCCCATACCGCCCCCACCACCCTGCACCCTGTCAGGAGATAGCTGGTAAGAAACGCTTTAGCATATTTAGGGTATGTACTGGTTTGAATCTGTTGTGTACTCCAGAAAAGCCAAGTTCTTTAATTCTCATTCAGTATTGCTGGGTGGGAGCTCTATGATTGTTTCTGTGGAGACGTGACACACCCAAATGTGGATATTAACTGTTGATTAAATGATTTCCATGGAGATGTGTCTCAACCCATTCAAGTTGTTTACTGGAACTCTTTAAGAAGGAACCGTTTTGAAAAAGCTTTAGAGCCACCAGAACCGACAGAGCCAACAGAATGGACAGATCCCTGGGGAAGCTGTTGAAGATTCCTGGAAAGAAAGCCAACAGATGTCATCCTGTGCCTTTCCAGCTGAGAAAGAAACCCCAAACATCATCAGCCTTCTTAAACCAAGGTATCTTTTTCTGGATGCCTTAATTTGGGCACTCTTATAGCTTTGCCTCAATTTGGACATTTTCGTGTCCTTAGAACTGTAAACTTGCAACTTAATAAATTCCCCTTCTTTAAAGCCATTCCATTGTTGGCATATTGCATTCCAGCAGCTTGCAAACTAAAACAGGGTGTGAGGTATTTGTTGAAAAAACCTTGGTTATCTATTGTGAAACACCTTGATCTCTTAAGGTGTTTTAAGAGGCCATTTTATGTAACGTGATTTTGGCCTATGCCTAATTATAAATATACATGTAAATGGGACTGTTTCTTATGGTGCAGATACCCCCTTTTCTGGCCGAGAGTTAGTCTAAAACTAGGTGATTATCCAAGAATCCCTGGGCTAGGGAATCTATTTGTTGTTGTAGTGGCCCTTATTAGTATATCAAGGGACAGGAGCTTAAGCCAAGGAACTGAAGGCAAATGTATGGACCTCTAGATGTTTGAAGGTTGTCCCTTTTATGTGATATTTAAGATACAATGTTTAGCATTACAGTACAGGGGCAACAAAGTGCAAGGTGGCTGTACAATCATAAGCGTGACTCATAGTAATGTACATTGCATAAGGAAGAGGGGTCCATGGTTAAGCAGGCTATTATTTTAGCCAGATAGTAATCTGATGGCTTTTTTCCCCCCATTTCTCAAAGGAGCACCTGGGATTATCATTTGGTTCAAGTGTAATGGTGGGTCTCGTTCATCAGTATGACAGAAGAAGCTGTGGGTCACCCTCAATGGTTATCTTGGGCAGTGTCCTCTCCACCAGTGAACTCTTGAGCTAGGATGATGTCTTCTAAGGCATATTGGTGATCGCCAGTCCAGGGGGTTGAATGAGAGGTTGGTATCCCAATCAGCAACCCATAAAATATGGGGAATTTTGTCATGGGCTTTTAAATACCATTGGGCAGCTCTAATTATGGTATCTATGTAGGTTTCTGTAATATAGTTCTTGTCCCCAGAGCGCCAAGACTTTTAGGAAGTTGTCTAGGACACACCTAACAACACGTTCCCATGTGCCCCCCTACAGTGCCCTCCACAAGGAGAATATGTTTTGTCAATTGGGTGTCAATTTTTGTAGGCCCTCGTTGCAATATAAGCACTAGTCTTAGAAATTTAGGCTATGCCTGGGTCAAGAATCATTTATGCATTGGTGCCAGTGGAACCACTTGAAATATAGTTTGGATAACTTTGGGTCATCAGCCATGCTAGGTGGCATGGTGGGTGCAGGTGGTTGAGAATTGAGAACAACAGTCTCATCTGTACCATCCCTGGGTACAGTTTCAGAATTATTAAGATATTGTTTAAGCTTTCCTGGCCTGAATGTTGAGGCCTTCTGGATTGTTAAGTAAGCCTATGACCCATGCAGCCAGAGAATGTACTAAAACCCAGAGCCAGGGTGAACATTGTCATAGTACCAGTGAGGACCAGCTTCTGGGGCTGCTGCTTATATCATGATGGCTAGACTTGGTAATGTTTCTCCCTTGTTGAGAGAGTGCGTAGTTCTTTTCTCTCAGGGCTTGCCCTCTGTCATATTTGCCAGTACAGGTGTTATGCATTGCATGGCATGACAAAAATAGGTCATTTTTCGATGGGACTGGCATTCACCTCATGCAGCTTTACCTCTAAAGGTGATCCTGACTGTTCCACTGCTTAGTTTGGGAGCTATAACCTCTATTACCTGGTAGTTGTGAAAGTGGCAAGACATGATCTAATTTGATTAATATGACAATAGGAGAAGGGTTTATTCCCATTCTGTGAAACATGACCCCATCTATGGGATACCAGTGTTTGGTTTTGGAACACAAGTCACAGCCTTTAATAACTATTTTGGCTAGTGATGGGCCCAGAGGTAATTCCTTTTTTCATGTCTCCTCCTCAAAAGCAGAGGAGCCTCTGAGGTCTGAGGTACTATGGGATTGGGGGTCCTGAGTGGACAGTCTCCAAGGGACCTACCAGATATGCTCTGTAGGAATGAGTTTTAGGTAGTTTATTGATAGTATACTCTGGTGTGGTGAGTCAACATTGTGCGGAAATGGGTGAGGCTGTGACCTGTTTACCCATAAGGGCCTTTGTTGTATCAGAAAATTATTTTGGTTCTGTTGGCTTGAAGCCCCATCCCCTGCCAGCCCTTTGGCCACTGCTCAAGAACCAGTAAAGATTCAGAGATTGGGTAATTGGCAGCTCAGAGCATCTTGGAGGGCTAACAAGACCACTTCCAGCTTTGCCAATGGTGCAGGCCCCAAACGGTCATCTTGGGTAAGCAGGGTGTTTGGAGCCGTATGATATGCCAGGGCCCTCCAGAAAGCCGCATTGCGTACAATGATGGTGCTTCCATTAGTGAGACATACAGACTCCCTTTCCATGTCAGACAGTTGCTCCCAAGGAGCTCCCCACTTGGATGGAGGAGGGGGCAATGGGGCACCTTTCAATTATCTCATGGGCAAAGGCCTGATCATGGGGGAAGCCAAATGCTCCTGCAATTTGGAAAGGCCCTGATTGTCAGGTTTAGTTGTCTCCTGGAGATACCATTTCCATTTTACCAGTAAGGCTTCAGTGGCTGTTCTGAGTCCCTGCTGGGAATCATCTGTCACCCTTGGCATTAAAGGAACCTGCATGTGGAGGCTGACCAATTGTGGCCCTGTAAGTGCCTCCATTTTTAGAAGAGCACAATGACACAAGTTTGGCATGCTCCATCCAAAGACTCTGAATAAGCATATTCAGAGAGAGCCAAGGCCTCTAATTTAAAATCTATTCCCACTGGGACAAAGGGCATAGTTTTGGAAATGGCCTGCACGGCCAATTCTAAGGCACATTATTGTGGCTCTCCCCAGTGGAAAGTAGCAGATGCATGTGTGGTTTTGTATATGGGCTATCATGAGAGTGAGAGATGTCAGATGTGTTATGTCCAGAAAATGAATAATTCAAATAGGTGTTGTACATGTCTTAGCATCTGAGGTGGGCTTGCATTTGGTGGTGGTAAAAATCTCACTGTCCTTAGAGGACCAGATGATGCCCAGGAATTTGACAGAGTTTGATGGACCTTGTATTTTATGGGGATCTATTGCCCAGCCTCATTTATGTAAAGGATGTGTAAGTATAGCTGGATCCTCTTGGAGGCCCTATTTGGAATTACCGCTTAATTGGATATCAGCTATATAGTACCACTATTCAGTTTTTTTGTTGTTGTTGTTGTTGTTTTTTAAGATCATTTGTTAAGGTCTTGGCAGTAGCAGTTAGGAATTTTTTATGGGCACTGGGTAAAACATTGGCCAAACCAGTCATAGTAACACAATTGCCCATGCTCCTGTGTAACTAGTTGACATGAGGAATAGTTTGATGGGCAGGTCTTATGCATTAAGTGTGGTGTAACTGATGGTTAATCGCCCTTCACTGGTGGAGGCTCAAGATATGGCTCAGGGTGGTGTGATGGTGGCTCAGTGACAGAATTCTTGCCTGCCATGCCAGAGACCTGGGTTCAATTCCTGGTGCCTGCACATGGGAAAAAAAAAAAAAAAAGATCTGGCTCAATAGGATATCGAATGGGAGATGGTAGGTATAATGCCTTCTTTTGAGGAGATCTTGGATTATAACCTGGCGCCCCATAGTACCTTGTTCTAGGTGATATTGTGGTTTTTATCACCATGGTTGGTAGGGGCAGTTCCACAGGGTTCCTATTTGGAAAGATTTGATCTTACTCCAGACAATATGTTAAAGCATCTGCACCTATAGTGACGAAAATAAGAGCAAAAAGTGCCACCACTAGGGGTAGCTGCTTAATAAGAATTGTGCCAGTAATCACTTCACCCAAAGGGGTTAGGAAATTGTGCCATTGATATGCAGGAGGAGATGGGGGCCATCCAGGGGAGGGACCATGTGTGTAGGGTGGCCACCTATAACGGATAAACCAGCATCTGTGATATGAGTCCCCCTCACTTCCTGCCAATAGCTCCAATCCATCTATACCCTCTCTGAATATGAAACATGCCAATAAGGTTGAAAAATACTGCCCAGTAATTTTGGGGGAGTAGGCTCCCTGTAAGAAAATTTTCCATGACTCAAGTTAAAAGGGGGCCTCCACCAGGTCTGGAGACAAACTCTGGGTCTCTTTTGTCTGAATACTCGAAGAAATGATAAGCACATTGCTTCATTTCAATCTTTTAAAATAGCATTTGGGCCTCATCAATTGTTTGCTAGCAGGCATCTGTCTTGGGCTGTAATAACCACTATCATGGGTGTCTTTTTTTTTTTAGGTCAATAGGGGAAGGGGTCAGAGTCTTTAGTGATACCTGCCAATTGCTTCATTTTGGGGGAATGAGAGTGACAACTCAGACTCTAATGACTCTCAGCAACCAATCTGCCCCTTTCACCTTGTCCCCTTAAATCTTTAGGTATGTTTTGAATCTCTAATCAAGTAAACTTCTGAGTTTTAGTTTCCAATTTGGTCTCCCCTTTGGGGCTATGCTTGACCTTGCTTATTGGTGTCAGGGAAAATTTATGTTTTCTGCTGGGGAAGATTTGTAGTTCCCACTGACTGGACTCATAGATAGTTGTCCCCTCTCTAGTGTGTCCAGTCAACCTCATGATGGTTGAAGTTTGTTTTCCCTTAGTGTGATATTGGTGGGATCTTCAGGCATAGCCTCCGGAAAACATTGATGTGCTGATAAGCAGAAGCACTGAGTAGGGCCCATGCACATTCAGCATTGTGTCTTGGGGTGCTGGCACAAACTGCTCCTTCCCCTTTCCCCTTTTTTTGGCCCCAAATTTCCCTAGCCAGCTCGCTCCAGGGCTTAGATTTTTACATCACGTAGGGGTTGAGGAACAAAGAGTTAGAGCAGTAGTGACAGCAGCAACAATAATGTAATGATCGCAGACCCTAGCAGCACCCCATTGCTTGTGGGGATCTATTGCCCAGCCTCGTTTCTATAAAGGATGTATGAGTTTGGCTAGATCCTCTTGGGGGCCCTCTTTGGAATTATCCCTTAATTGGATGAGGGGATGGGGGGGTGCCCCTCAAGCTATTGGTGGGTTTAAGATCCGTATGCACAGTCCACTGTCACAGCGGTTTGAGTCTCCCCCAGTAATCTCTCAGCTGCAGTCCTGATGCTGGGAGGTCTAGCTCTCTCCCTTTCTTAGCCAACGTGTGTTTAGCCCCAGCTGCCTCACTTGTGAGTCACAGCTTCCAGCAGGCGATGCCTGTCATGTGCCTTGCAGGTTCCAATATCAGAATCACCACAAGACCTTCCTTATGTAGACAGCGTTACTTAGTACAAGTGTCACCCAACGTCAGTCGCTCCCATTTAGGGTAGTGCCAGAACCTACAGGGTTTCCCCTGTTGCCATGGGCCAATACTCAGATCTACAGGGCAGCCAATTTCGGGTGGGAAGCTTAGGCGACATCTGGCAGACACAAGAGGCAGCAACGCAAAGCAGTGTGGGCAGACATCAGCAAACCATGGGCCCTCCCACTTACACATCTGAGGGAGCCAGTTAGTGATCCAACAGCAGTCAAAAAGCATTATACCTCATATCCCATGGTTATGACCAATGCACCCTGATCATCGAGCCACTTCTTCTGAATTAAATTGGATTTTAAAGTTGCATCTGGGTGGAGGTCAGGTGCCACACGGGGAGATACTGAGGCCATAATAATGAGATATGATAGTGTGTAACTGACAGGTCCCAGGGAGAGAGGTTGGCCATGAGGGCTTGAAGGGAAGCGTGATTGGCTCTGGTGGCTCAACCAGCAGGTGGGGAGCATAGAGGCAGAGCAAAAGGGACCTTTGAGCTGCTGCCTTTATTATGGTCCAGAGGTGAGATTAAACATCCTGCAGGAATCAGTGATTGTTTATTTTATGGCAAATGCATGCAAAAAGGGAAAGGGACTGAGGGTCCAAGGGTGGTGGTGGAGATGGTGAGATTATCATTTGGAACTAGCTTTGGGTTCTGGGTGATATGTATAGGTGCTGTGGGTGGTGGTCACCGATGTGGGTTTGAGCTCTGGGTGAGTCTATGCCTCAGAGCTAGAAGCTGCTGCTCAAAGGGCAGTACTTGAGGCAATTAGCTTAGCAGAAGTCAGATGGATGGCAAAGTAGCACACAAAATGTTTTGATAGTCATAACAGGGTGACTTGTGGTAGTAGGTACAGAGCAACATTTCTCAAGTTGCTTGTGGGGATTGTCTGTTAGCAGGACTGAGGCCACTAAGGCAGTAGTTTTCAACATGGTTGGGAGGAGATGAATTATACACTTAAAGAGATTTCCAGGTGTTTTTAATATGCATTCTACCCCTCCCAAATCAGTGGTTCTCATTGTTAGTTGCACATTGGAATTACCTGAGTAGTTTTAAAAACTGCTGATATCTGGGTCCCATCCTCAGAGTTTCTAATAGTTCTGGGTTGTGGCCTGGGTGCTGATTTTTTTTTTTTTGTACATTTGTTTCTTTAAGCTCCCAAGAGATTTTAATATTTACCCAAGATTGAAAACCACTCCCCTAAATTGAAAACCTGTGATCTAGGACCTCCACCTATCAAGTAGGAAGTAAGTCAAGCAGTGATTGAATTATTATATTAATGGGCAGGCATGATTGATAGAGCAGGAAATAGAATGAGGATTTCATTGTAATCAACATAGACTGGCACCAAGTTGTGGAAATCCAGGTTTACATAAGAGTTCTGGTCACTATTCCAGTCTCTAAAAATTCTTGGATGAAAGGTCTTTGAAAAATGCCTGGCACACGGAATACAATAAATACAGAATAAGTGAATGACAGAAGAATTTGACACCTCAAGGACATGAGATACTTGATAGTGAACAGAAGAGGGCACTCTGACACAGTAATGTTGTATATGGTTCTCAATCAACGGTATGAGATTGGAGATTTGTATAAGAGCAAGGCAAGAACCTTGTTTGTAAAGTCAGATTTTATCAGTTAAGATGATTTTTGACACAAATAATAGAATACCTGAGGAAAACTAACTTGAAGAATCAGGGCATATTAACATTCCATAATTGGAATTCTGGAGGTAGGACAGTTCCTGGTTAATTCGATCGTCTCAGAGCTCTGGACTGGCTGTTCAGTTCTGTGATTCTCTTTGCTTTCCCCTTATGATCACAAGATGCCTGTCACAGCTCTAAGCATCATGCCTTTGCACAACTGCATGCGAAAGCACGGAGAACAGAGGAGAATCTGTATAGATCTCTCTCTTTTTATCAGGGAAGAAATATATTTTCTAGAACTACCCAGCAGACTTTTCTTTATGTTTCACTGATCAGAACTTAGTTATATGACAATCTGTAAATGAATCACTGCTGAATATGTATGGCCCGTCTTTGGTCATGGTTCATCCCCTGATACCTGCACATTGACATCTTATGCCTTCTGTTGGAAAGGAGAGTGGAGCAATGATTATCAGAGAAACTTGTACAACCTGGCTGACTTGAGGTTGAGCTTAGAAGATCAGGAGGTAAGCCTTATGTTTTCCTTGACTGAGAAGAAATAATCTCACAATTTTGATTGTTTTGCCAAGAAATGATGAGTGGGGTGACATCAGCAGGAAGTCAAGCCAGTTATTACAGTGTTTGGCAATGAGTTTTGTATAATTTGGCACAACTCTAACTAGAGGCCAGAGTGCAAGTGTATTATGAAGAAAGAGTGGGGAATGACATGTCCTCATATAAAAAGAGACTGTACAGTAAATGGTTTGGCCAGCTGGAAGCTTTCATTTTAATGGCTACCAGTTAAAGACTAGTTGGGCTGAAAAGCTGTCAACTTGTATTTTCCTACTCACACACACTCACACACTCACTCTTACAAGCACACAAAGCTTGGAGAAAGGATTTTGGCTTGTTCTTCTTTGGAGATGCTTATTAACATATGTAGGGATAAAGTGATCTCATATAATTCCTCATTTGGACTTGTTTGATTCTTCTATTCCTCTCTGAAGACTTCCCATAGCTCTGAGAATCCCATCTACCTGATCAAAATCTAGGGGAGCAGGCCATGGTGGTTCAGCAGGTAAGAGTGCTTGCCTGCCATGCCAGAGGACCCGGGTTCGATTCCCGGTGCCTGCCCATGTTAAAAAAAAAAAATCATCTAGAGGAGCGTGTACTCACTCTGAGAAAAACCGGTAGCCATCCTAAAGCAGGCTGTTATATATATATATATATATATATATATATATATATATATATATATATGTTGGATATAAAAAGGAATGCAAACCAGGAATTGTGCTTTTATACTTCTAAACTCACTTTTAGTAGCAACATAAACACATTACATGTTTCATTATAAGTATCTTTTATTAAGCTTTTGATTAATCTAGTAGATGACTACTGTTTGCTATTGCTCCTTTGTTCGGTTCACTGAGATCTGTGCAATGGAAACCTCACAAATATAATGTGAGTGAACGCTAATCGTAAAGATGATTGTAGCTTAGTTGAGGCCCGTCATTTCACAGAACAGATTTAAATACATAAGGACTTTGACTCGTGTAAAAGAATAAGAAGCCACTTCGTCAGTATTTCCCTAAATATATTGTGTGAATCAGTAGTTCCACATGATATTGCATTAAAAAGTGTTCTGTGGTTTCAAATAAATGGGAACTGATGTGTTCAGTACTTTCTTCTTGATGTTGGCAATATGTATTAAACTCTCTGAAAAGATTTACAGCAGGGTGCTCCCTTCGGCAGCACATGTACCAAAATTGAAACGAAATAGAGAAGAGTAACATGGCCCTGCGCAAGGATGGCAAGCAAATTTGTGAAGTATCCCATTATCTTCACATTGCGAATGGAATTAGCAGCACTGAACTATGTATCTGTACATGATTAAAAGGGGGAAATGTTAGCTTTAATATATGGTAGCAATATAATTTTTTTAAATCCATGGAACTACACTATGCAGTAAACCCTAAGTTAATCATGGGCATTAATTAATAGTACAATTATAAAAATGTGGTATCATCAATTGTAACAAATTTTCCACACCATTGCAAGGTGCTGGTAGTGGGGTGGTATATAGGAATCCTGTATTTTGTTGCATGGTTGTTCTAGTAAATACACAATTTCTCTAATAAAGAAAAAAATATGGCAAAGAAAGCTATTACCTTTATTTATCCCAGTGTACATGTTTAATGACAATGCCTTTATCTTATAACATGTTATGAAACATCTTCTTAAGAGCAGTTTGAGAGAGACTACACACTTTGATATTCAGAAAAATGGGGAGAAATTTAAAATATATACTCAGTCCAGAAGTCAGCCCCATAGAGGCTAAGGTACCAAAACAAGCAAAGGCCCAGAGTAGGTCACAGCAGGAGGTGATTGACAGAATTTGTTTAATTTGGCAGCAGGCTCGGCACCCTGACTACGAAGGAGAAATGAGGCTTTAAAGGGAAGCAAGCATCAAGAGGGGCCCTGAATGCCAGGGTAGAGTTCAGATTTTATTCTGAAACAGAATTTCAGGTTGATTACTTTCATCAGCATGGTGCCTGTTTTGTTGACATGAAATCCATTAGGAAGGTAGTGCAGTGGTCCAGAAGAGGGATTATGGGAGCATGAAACTTGGCAGGGGGCAATGTGCTGAACAGGAAGGGCAAGTTAAAAGAGTTATTGGAGAGGTAAAATCAGGAAATTTTTTTGATTGTTTGTACGTGGAATGTGCAGGGGTAGCTGAAAATGTCATTGATTCCTTTTAAAGCTAATTGGGAGAATTGTAGTGTCATTAATGAGGAAATTCAGAAAATATTGAATACAGATCAGATCATAGGACTCCCTGCCTGTGGTAGTTTGAAAAAGTATGTTCTTAGTCTTAAATTAATCCACTCTTGTGGGTGTAAACCATTGTAAGTAGGTTTTTATAAGGTTACTTCAGTTAAGGCGTGGTCCAGAGTAGGTCTTAATCTCCTTGCTGGCATCCTTTATAAACGGGATGAATGCAGGGAGGAAGGGAGAAAGACAAGGAACCAAGAAGTTGAAGGCTATGAAACCTGGAAGAGAAGGGAGAGACCAGCAGACACCACTTTGTGCATTGCCCTGTGACAGAGTGGTCCAGGATCATACTGGCAGTGGTTTTCAGAAAGAAAGTATCATCTTGATGATGCCTTGATTTGGGCATTTTCACAGCTTCAAAACTGTAAACTTGTAAGTGAATAAATTCCCATAATTAAAGCTAACACATTTCATGGTATCTCCTTGAGCAGCTTAGCAAACTAAAACTGCTCAAAACTCAGTCACTGCCCATTACACTCAGAATAGGGACTCAAGTCCTTTCAATCCTATAAAGATCCACCTGACTCGGCCCTTTCTTATTTCTCCCCCTTGCTCACTACACCCTAGCCACAGAGGTCTTCTGGTGTCTTGAATCTTCCAAGGACATTTGTAATTCAGGGACATTGCATTAGCTATTCTTTCTTTTCTTGGAATGCATTTCTTCCAGACATGCTGATGGCTTGCTCTATGTTTTCCCTCAGGCTTCTGCTCAACTATCACTTCCATAGAAAGCCCTTTCCTGAAAATCCTTTCCAGAATAGCCCCCTCATCCCCACCTCATTCAGTCCCTCTTTCTTTTGTAAAATGGAAATAGAATACACATACTATCAAATTCATCATTTTAAATGTGCACTTCAGAGGTTTCAAGGTTTACAAAGTTGTGCAAGCATCCCCACTATCTAATTCTGGAATATTTTCATCATCCTCAAAATCAACACCATTGGGTGTACGGGTAGTTCAGTGGTTAGAATGCCTGCCTTCCATGCCGGAAACCTGGGTTCAATTCCCGGACCATGCACACACACACACACACGCACACACACACACACACACACACAATCAACACCATACTCTTTAGCAGTAATTCCAATTCCCCCTCTTCTCACTATTGATTTCTGTCTCTATGGATTTGCCTATTCTGAGACATTTCATATAAATGGAACCATGCAATATGTGGCCTTTGGTTTCTGGTTTCTTTCTTTTAGTATGTTTTCAAGATCCATCCCATGTTATAACATGCAGCAGTAATTTGTTTATTTTTATTGCCAAATAATATACCATTGTATTGATATATTTTATTTATCCATTGATCAGTTTATGGACAGTTTCTTTATTTCCACTTTTTGGCTATTATAAAAATGTTGCTGTGAATATTCACATACAAGCTTTTGTGTGAATAAATAGAGCGTTACTTCTTTCTTTCCTTGTAGATGCCTTGTATTCAGTTTTTTTGCCACAATGTCCTAGATAAAGCCTCCAATAAAATGTTGAATAGAAGTGGTGAGAATGACCATCCTTGTCTTGTTTCTGATCCTCGGAGAGAATTTTTCAGTCTTTCTCCACTAAGTATGATGTTATCTGTAGGTTCCTTGTATATGCCCTTTATCAGCTTTTAGAAATCCTTTATCTGTTTGGTTAGTTGAAAGTTTTGTTTTTATCATGAAAGGGTATTGGGTTTTGTCAAATGCTTTTACTTCAACAGGTGAGATGATCTTGTGAGTTTTTTTGTTTGCTTGTTTGTTTTGCCTTTATTGTATTAATGTGGTACCTTATATTGATTGATTTCATATGTTGAATCAACCTTGCATTCTTGGGATAAATCCAGTTAGTCATCATGTATAATCCTTTTTATATGCTTCTGGATTCTGTTTGTTAGTATTTTATTGAGGATTTTGGTATCTAGATTTATAAGATATAGTAGCCTGCAGTTTTCTTTCTTGTGATGTCTATAAATAGCTTCTGTATCAGTGTAATACTGGCATCATTGAACAAGGTAGAAAGCAATGCTTTCTCTTCCTTTTTGTTTCAGAACTTGAAAATAATTTGCTTTAATTCTTCTTTAAATTTTTGATAGGATTTACCAGTAAAGTCATTTAGCCTTGAGCCTGCTGATTTTCTTTATTGTTTCTGTTCTCTATTTCAGTTATCTCTGCTTTTGTCTTTATTATTTCCTTCTGTTTGCTAGCTTTGGGTTAAGTTTGATCTTCTTTTTCTAGTTCCTTATGATTTAAAGCTAAGTTATTGATTTGAAATCTTTCTTCTTTTTCAATGTTGGCATTTAAGAACTTGTGCAAGTTTGAAGACATTATGTATCCCAGAAAAAACATGTCCTTTAATCCTCATTTGGCACTGCTGGGTGGGATGTTCTATTTTTTTTTTTTTTTATGTTTCCATGGAGATGTGATCCACCCAATTGTGGGTGGTAACTTTTGATTAGATGGTTTCTATGGAAATGTGCCTCCGTTCATTCAAGGTGGTGTTGCTTACTGGAGCCCTTTAAGAGGGAACCAATTTGGAAAAAGCTCAGAACCAACAGAACCCACCTAGCCAGAGACTTTGGAGATCAAAGAAAATGCCCCTGTGGAGAAATGTTGAAGAAGCTGGGAGAGAAAGCTAGCAGATGTCATCATGTGCCCTCCCAGCTGACAGAGGTGTCCAGAAGCCAAAGACCCCAGCAGACACGAGCCAGGTGCCTTCCTGGATGACAGAAGGGTTCCAGCCAGCATGAGCTTTTCTTACATGAAGGTAACCCCTTGTTGGTCCCTTAATTTGGATATTTTCATGGCTTTAGAACAGTAGAATTACCATAAATTCCTTTTTGAAAGCTGTTCCATTTCTGCTATATTGCATTTTGGCAACATTTACAAACTAAAACGGAGCTATGAATTTCCCTGTATGTACTGTTTTTGCTGTATCCCATAACTTTTTATATACTGTACTTTCATTTTCATTTGCTTCAAAGTATTTTCTAATTTCCCTTTAGATTTCTTCTTTGATACATTGATCATTTAGGCATGTGTTGGTTATTTTCCAACTGTTTGTGAACTTCCAAAATTACTTCTGTTATTGATTTCTAATTTTATTCCACTGTTTAGAGACTACACTTTGTCTGATTTTAATAAATTTAAATTTAGTGAGATTCATTTTATGACCTAACATATAGTCTAGTCAAGGCATATGAGAATATATAATCTGCTGTTGTTGAGTGAATTCTTTTATATATATCTTTTGGGTCTAGTTGGTTTATAATGTCATTCAAGTCTTCTATCGCCTTAATTATCTTCTGTCTTATTTTATCTATTATCAAAATCAGATTATTGAAGTCTCTGACTATTATTGTTGAACTGTCTGTTTCTCCTTTCATTTTGTCAATTTTTGCTTCACGTATTTTGTGAATCTCATGTTAGGAGCATATTTGCTTATAACTGTTATGAATTGACCTATTATACATACAAAATACCCTTATTTATCTATAGTAACATTTTCTTCTTGTAGCCTATTTTGCCTGATAATAGTATAGCCACTTCAGCACCCTTTTTGTTATTGTTTGCATTGTCTCTTTCCATCCTTTATTTTCAATAAGTCTATGTCTTTTAATCTAGAGTCTTTCGTAGATAACATGTAGTTGGGTCATTTTTCCCCCATTCTGCCAATTTTTTCCTTTTCATTAGAGATTTTAATCCATTTTCATTTAATGTAGGATTTGGGTCTAACAATTTGCTTTTATTTTTCTAAATGTCTCATGTAATTTTTGTTCCTCTATTTCCCCATGACCACCTTTATTGGTGTTAAAAATATATTTTCTAGTATACTATTTTATTTCTCTTATCATTTGTTTTACTATTTTTTTTATTATTTCTTAGTGGTTGCCCTGGCAATTATTATTGGCACCTTAATTTTAACAATCTAATAGGATTAATAACAACTTAATTTCAAAAGTATACAACAATTTTACTCTTTTATAGCTCCATGTACTTCCTCTTCCTTTATCCTTTTATTGTCACCATTTACATCTTCATTCATTGTGTGTCCACTAAGAGAGATTTATAATTATTGTTTTATGCAGTTGTATTTTAAATTGGGTGGGAGAAAAATGCAGTTACAAATTCAAAATAAATTCATACTTTTATATTTACCTATGTGGTTACCTTTACTTATGTTCTTTATTTCCTCCTGTGGATTAGAGTTACCATCCACTGTCCTTTCATTTCAGTGGTAGGTACTCCCTTTAGTATTTCTTATAGAATGAACTGTCTCAGTTTTTGTTTATCTAGGATTTATGAATTTCTCCTTCATTTTTCCAGGTGTAGAGTTTTTAGTTATAGCATTTTCCTTTCTTTCAGCACTTTAAATATATCATCCTGCAGAGGACTCCAAGGTTCCTAATGAGGAATCAGCTGATATTCTTACTGAGGATACATGCATGTTTAGATGCTTCTCTCTTACTGCTTTCCAGAGTCTCTCTTTTTCTTTCATTGAGCAGTTTGATTAAATGTCTAGGTGTGGATCTCTTTGAGTTTATCCTACTGGAGTTCATTGTAATTCTTGGATGTGTAGATTTATTAACTTAAAATTTACAGTTCTTAGGCCATGAAAATGTCCTAATTAAGGCCTCAACAGAATGATGCCTGGAATCTGAAGACAGAATGCTGGCATCCAGGACACCTCTGTCACATGAGAAGGCACATGGCTGGCATCTGCTGGTCCTTTGCATCTTGGTTTCATTATTTTCAGCTTCTGGTTCCAGTGGTTTCTTCTGGATCCTCTCTTAGCTTCTCTGGGGTTGTTTTCTCTGTGCTCTCTCTTGACCTTTTCTGTACTTTATCCTCTCATAAAGGACTCCAGTAGTAAGGATTAAGACCCACCTTGAATGAGTTGGATCACTTCTCAGTTGAAACAACCTAACCAAAACGTCTTGTCCACAATAGGTCTGCACCCACAGGAATGTATTAAAAGAATATGGCATTTTCTGGGGTACATAACAGCTTCAAACTAACACACTCTACCCTCTGAACCTCAAAAAGACATGTTCTTTCCATACACAAAGTACATTCATTCCATCACAATATCACCAAAGTCTTAAATCATTTCAGTAACAATATTAAGTACAATGTCTCATCAAAATCAGTTACAGGCATGGTCTGTCCTAAGGCAAAATCATTTTCCAGCTATGAACTAGTGAAACTTGAAACAAATTATCTGCTTCCAATATACAAAGAGAGACAGTCATAGGATAAACATTAAACAAAACAGGTGTCATGGAATCCAAACAGTTCCAAAAATCTGTGGCACATACTTCGTTACATTTCCAGATCTGAAAGCAATCTATAAAATGAAATTTTATCCTTGGACTTTGAGATAGTGGCAGTCCCACCCTTTAAGGGCTTACACAGTAGCCCTGTTCTCTCTAAACAGTGGGGTGAGGTCTCCAACAACTCCATGCATTGGAGAGATGGCCATGCTCTTGGCCCTACTCTCCTTAAGGATCTGGGTGGCAGCTGGACTCTCTGCCATCTCCAGGGCACAGGCTTCATCCTTTTGGAATAGTGGGTGGCAGCCATACTTTCCTATATCCCAGGGTGTATGCTTCATACTTGCTGAATCCTTGAGTGGCAACACTCTTCCTGAACAATGGGGAAGCCAAGCTCACTTCAATCCCCCAGGCATCTGAGAGCCCTGGATTGGTAACAGTCTCCTTGAACAATGGGGCAGAAGACCCACCCTCTGCAAACTCCAGGGTAAACTCACTCTTTCCATGTGTAAGGGTGGGTCTGCTCTCTCCACCCAAGGTTTCTTGGTTCCAGACCCTAGCTTCTATGGTTCTGCCTTTGAAGTAATTTTTCCTTCAATATGTCCCTTTTCTGTCTCTTTCAGTCCGGGCTGGCAGTGATTATGTTCATACAGATCTGACAAAAACCTCAGTTTCACATGCAGCACATAGAGGAACCAAATATCAGACAAATTCTCTTTGTATAACTACATTTCAAATCTTGACTTGTACTGAAATGGCTGACTGGTTCCAGGTTTGGTTAAATCCTCACATGGGGCAGTATTGTGTGGGGGTTAATTTTCCAAAAGTTCAGAATTTTCCAAACTATCAATGTTTGGTTTCTTTGTACTCAAGTGTTCAATTTCTCAGCTTATCCCTTTCTTCTTGCATTTTACTATAAGCTGCAAGGAGTAACCAGGCCACACTGTGCACATTTAACTTGGAAGTCTCTTCAGTTAAGTATCCAAGCTTGTCACTTTCAAATTCTGCCTTGCATCAACATAAGGTCTCAGTTTTTGCCAAATTATCTGCCACTTTAAAACAAGGATTGCCTTTCCTCCAGTTTGCAATGACACATTCATCATTTCTGACTAAAGCCTCATCAGAAGTACTTTAGTGTCCATATTTCTACAAACAGTCTCTTCAAAGCTCAGACATTTTCTATAAAGCATCTCCCAACTCTTTCAGACTCGTCTGCTTATCCACTTATAAAGCTGTACCAGCATTTTTGGTATTTGTATCTTGCACTGCTCTGCTCTCAGTACCAAAATCTCTTTCAGTTTTCTAAAGCTTCTAGAATGCAATATACCAGAAATGCATTGGCTTTTACAATGGGAACTTATTAATTTAAAATTTAAAATTCTTAGGCAATGGAAATGTCCCAAATAAGTCATTAACAGGATGATATTGGACTCTGAAGACAGGCTGTTCTCATCCAGGACACCTGTGTCACATGGGAAGGCACATGGCTGGCATTTGCTGACCCTTTACTCCCAGTTATCATTGCTTTCAGCTTCTGGTTCCAGTGACTTGTTCTGTGGGTCATCTCTTAGCTTCTCTAGGGCTTTCTTTCTGTGCTCTGTCTTGACTTTTTCTGTCTATTATCCTCTCCTAAAGGACTCCAGTGACAAAAGGACTTGAATGCAGTGAGTCACATCTCAATTGAAATAACCATACACCCCACCACCACCACATGGCTGCACCCACAAGCATGTATTAAAAGAATATAGCATTTTCTTGGGTCCCTAACAACTTCCACCGGCACAGTGTCCCCTAGGTTTCTGAGGCTCTGTTCATTTTTTTTTTCATTTGATTTTTCATTCTCTTCCTCAGATTGGATAATCTCAATTGACATATCTTCAAGTTCATCAATGCTTTATATTGCCAGCTGAAGTCTGATATTGAGCTCCTCTAGTGAAGTTTGCATTTCAGTTATTGCATTTATGTCTGAATTTTAATTTTTTTCCCTCTTATAATTTCTGTGTCTTTATTGATCATCTCTATCTGTGGAGTCATCATTCTCATAGTTTTCCTTAGTTCCTGAGACATGGTTTCCATTAGTTCTTTGAGAATATTTTAAATAACAGATTGAAAGGTTTTGTCTAATAAGATCAAGCCTCAGTTTCCTTGGGGACAATTTCTATTAATTGCTTTCCTTCCTGTTTATGAGCCACATTTTTTTGTTTCTTTGCATGTCTTGTAATTTTTTGTTGAAAACTGGACATTTTGAATATTGTAATGTCACTAATCTGGAATTCAGATTCTTTCCCCTCCCCAGGGTTTGTTTTTCTTGCTACTTTTCATAGAAGCTGTTGTTAGTTTGTTTGTGGCTTTTCTGAGCTAATCCTTTAAACTGTGTACTCTTATCAGGTATGGACATTGAAGTCTTTGCTCAACTAGCTTAATGTGCAGCTAATGATCAGATAGATATTTTCTTAAATGCCTAAAACCAAGAAGTTTCCAGTTTTTGAAGATACACTCTGTGTGTGTCTGTGTGTGTGTGTGTGTGTGTGTGTGTTGGAGCATGCATTCAACACTAAGCCATGCAATTCACAACTCTGCCCTCAGTGTTCTGTCTTACTATGCCAGGGCTGCTAACACAAATAGCACAGAATAACTGGCTGAAAAGCAAATGTCTTGCTTCATCGTTTCAGAGGCTAGAAATCCAAAATCAAGGTATCAGCAATTCATTCCTTATCTGAAGTCTGTAGCATTCTGGTGGTGGCTTGCTGACAATAAATCTCTGCCTCACCTCTGTTACATGACAATCTCTCTTTCTGTCTTCTCAGGTGGCTTCTCATTCCAAGTCCAAAATTCCTTTGCTTTTAAGGATACCTGTCATATTGGATTAAGGCCCATCCTACTCTATTTTGACCTCATATTAATAAAATCTTTAAAGATCTCATTTACAAATGAATTTTTACCCACAGGACTGAGGGTTAGGATTTGAGCATGACTTTGTTGGTGACATGATTCAATCTACCACACGTTTTTACTTCTTCCTTTTGAAAAGCTTCAAGGCCAGTCAGAGCAGAGAGTGTAAAACTTTCTCAACTCTTTTCTGAACATTCTCACAACCCTGGTCATGTGTATGCCCATCTAGATTCCCAGGAATATGTCAGAGCTTTACAAAGCCCGTATGGACATCTCATTCCCCAGCTTTTCCTTGTAAAGTTTTTGATTAACCTGTTGTCTGCCTCTCTTCTATTCATCATCTCAGGCATCTGTGAAGTTAAAACACTTCTCTGCAATTCTATTTGACAAATCCCTCTGCAATTCTACCACCATCCCCACCAAAAGAGAAGGATTTTTGTACAGGGAGAACTCCGAGTCAGGTAATTTGATATTATACCTTTCCAGTGGGGTCTTCCATGGGATAACTAGATAGGTCAATATTGACAATTGCTTAGAAATGAGTATTTGAAAGTGATCCAACTCTGTTCTGCACTCTCTGATATTTGGTGCATGGGCTGTTATTTTTCAAAGTAACTGTGGAGACAAATAGTTTAGGGGATGGCTCTAGGGCAAGTTAAAATACCACAAACTCACTTCCTTTCTTAACAAGATCCAGCCATTTTTCTTGAATAAATGCTTCCCAGGTTGCTGCTAACATTTAGTTAATTCCCAGTGTTCTGAAAAAGTTCATTCTGACAATTTTTGCCAGTTTTTTTCTTTGATTTTATGGAGGGGTAAAATTTTGAAGCTCTCTTCCCTCTAGAATGCAAGCTCCACAAAAGCAGGGATTTTTGCCTATTTTCTTCACTGCCACGAACTATTGTGCTTGGAAGAATGCCTGGTTCATAGCAGGTGTTCAGCAAATATCTGTTGATTGAAGTGTAGGCCATACAGGGCAGACTGCAAATCCTGGTTGAGTCTAAAATTATTGCAGATTCATAGTTGTATAATCTCTGTTTCTGTACTTCTGCTATACATTTGACAGTTTCCCTTGATCTATGCTTATATTTCATGACCTAAGAATTTTCAAATTAATTATGCTTAAGGATTTTGCATGGGCAGAACTGGCCATGACTTAGCACATACATAGTAGAAATTAAGCTTTCACAGAAGGTGAAAATTAAAATCAGTGATGGCTAGGAAAACCTCAGATTCCCAGGACATGTCATGGGAAAGTCATTGGACTTCTCATCATATATTGGATGGAAATGGGTCTTATCTAGAGCTTATGGGGCATGTTGACTTCAGTTAACATTTGAGTACTTACTATGTGCCAGTGATTTATGTGGAGTATCTCATTTTATCTTCACAAGAACCTTATGTGGTAGATATCAGTATTTCCATTTTGCAGATGAGGAAATTGAGACTCAGGTTGAATAACATGCCCAAGGTTAGATAATCAGTATGTGGTAAAGCCCATACACAAACCCAAATTTCTGACACTCAAAGACTTTGTTCTTAATCACTTGGTTATACTGTCATAAGAGTAGTCCAGCAAGGATTTTTGCTGAGGAGCAATAATTTTGTAACCACATTAAGATTTGCCTCTAGGGAACAGAGAATTATGGCATCATTGATAGGTGAGCTATGACTAAGGTCAAATCTAAAGCACTACATTTCATCCTTATCTGCTAGAAATTTTTAGTTTAGGAGGTTCTATAGATGTTACAAATATAAGTGGTGGGATTTAAATATGAACTGAATTTGTAGATGAAGGACTGAGATTAGTTCCAAAATATTATATTTAAAAATGAAAGCTATAGGGTGCTCAGGTCAGAATGCCCACCTTTCATGCAGGAGTCCCAGGTTCGATTCCCGGACCATGCACCACCCCCTCCAAAATAAGTGAAAGCTGTTGAAATTTTAGTACATGATATGAGCTGAGTATATAACTTATTTTTCTAGGCAGTTAGCTAATTGATGTAGGAAAATAAATTGAAACCCTTCCTTTCTTTACTAAGCTGTGATACTTTCTAATACATCTTTATATTATATCATTAATTGGCATAGCCTCGTGATTATGAGCTAGGGTTCTGGAATCAAATGGACTTGTTTCTAATCCCAGAGCTCTCATATACTAGCCATGTGATCCAAAAACTTTGTTTGTAAACCTTAGTTATTTTATTTGTAAAATGATTACAGCAACTTTTTAAGGTTACTGTGAGCTTTAAATTTGGTAATGCTTAAAAAGCATTTAGCAGGGTGGGCCACGGTGGCTCAGCAGGCAAGAATGCTTGCCTGCCATGCCAGATGACCCAGGTTCAATTCCCGGTGCCTGCCCATGTAAAAAAAAAAAAAAATGCATTTAGCAGCGTGTCCATTGGATAGTAAACCTCAATAAATGTCAGTGATTATTAATGCCATGGATATGTATTTCTCAGTTTTCTATTTTAATTCCTAGAACTGTCTCTCTGTTATTTACTTTTTACTGCATCTTTCTAAATTATAATAGGTGTTTAAAAATAGTAAGACATAGCTCCTCTCATTAATCTTTTTTTGGGGGGTGATGGTGGTAGTATTTATTAACTGTTTATATTTCCAGATTAAATGTAAAGTCATGTTTTTATGTCCTAAGGAGAGTACGATAAATTATTCATATGAATTATATAAAACATTTCAATTAAATAGGGATATAATTGGCATTTTTTATAATATATGTGTTGCAAACATAGACCTTGGTATATCTTGCCATCTGTATAAAGCTTACATCTTGATCCTGAGAAAAGTGTTAAACTTTCCTTAGTTATAGATTTTGTGCTTTTCATAAGATCTTTCTATATAGTTAATTTTTTTTTTTTGCTCTTACATTTCTCCCTTGATATTTTCAAACTGTTTATTTCTTTTTTTCAATCCACCCATCCTACTTAACTTGGTTTCTAATTTATATTGTTTTTCTTTTGATTATCTTAATTTTTCTAGGTGGGCAGTTTCACTACTGATAAACAATGAAAAGTTAACCTGTTATAATAACTATGCCTTCTGAGGTTTATTTCTCATGACAATTTCCAATGATAATTATAATAATAACAATGATAATAACTAATACTTAATGCTTCACTATGTGTTGGTCAATTGTGATTGCTTTATTTCTATTAAATCATTTAATCTTCACAACAGTGCTGTCAGGTAGGTAATAATGTTATCCTGATTCTACAGGTGAGGAATGTGCCTTTAGAAAGATTAAGTAATTGAGTAAGGTTTAGAAAGATTAACTCATTGAGTAAAGAGCAGGAAAGGTGGGCATTATTCAGCTCTTGAATTTTTTTTTTTTTTTTTTTTAAACATGGGCAGGCACCAGGAATCGAACCCGGGTCCTCGGGCATGGCAGGCAAGCATTCTTACCTGCTGAGCCACCACGGCCCTCAGCCCTTGAATTTAATGGAAATGTCTCTAATGTTTCACAAAGATGTGTGAAAGTGGTTGCGATTTATCAAGTTAACTAGATACCCTTTTATTTTTAATTTGCTAAAAATTTGATCAGGAATAGTTTTTTAACTTTACAAAAACATTTTTTGTAGTTATTGAGATCATCTCCTCTTTTTTATTTTTCCTAGTGCTGTAATGAGTTATATTAATACAATTACAAATATTACATAACACTTGTATTTTGGTTTCCTGAAGCTGACAAATGTAGATACCATAAAAAGGGTTGGCTTTTAACAATGGGAATTCAATAGTTTAGAAGCCTACAGTTCTGAGGCCATGAAGATGTCCAAATCAAAGCATTATCAGATGATATCTGGACTCCTCTGTCAGATGGCAAGGCACATGACATCTGCTAGTATTTCCCTTCTCTTTAGGTTTCCTTGCTTCCAGCTTCTGGCTTCAGTGGTTTCCTTTCTGAGCTTCAGTATCTTTTTCTCTCTAAGTTTCTCTTATGAAGGACTCCAGGAAGACGCTTAAGACCCCCTGGGGCATGCCTGAAGTGAACTAATCTAATCAAAATGTCCCACCCAGAACAGGTCTACATCCACAGGAATGGATTAGCCTTAAGAACTGATCTCTGGGATCCATTAAGCTTCTAACTATCACACCTTGCACATCAGGGATTTAAAAAGCCATTATTAATATGCTATATTTGCTAGATGTGTTTCATTATTATTTTACTTGGTGTTTTTTGTATGTGTATGTATAGATTGATCTATAGTAGCTTGTATCTTTTGTTATTATTCTCGTATCTGGCTATCAGAGTGAATGATGTTTGCTTTCAAAATTGCTTTGAGGCCTTATCTTTCTTTTCCTATGTGTTGGAATATTTTATATAATAGGGAGATTATCTGTTCTTTAAAAATGTAAAGGAATGTTTTTCAACCTAAGCATTATTGACATTTTGTGCCAGATAATTCTTTTTTGCAGAGGGCTGCCTCATGCATTATTGGATGTTTAAAAGCATTTCTGACTTCTGTCCACTACATGCCAGTAGCAGCCCCCTTCCTCCCCAACCAGGTATAACAACTAAAAATGTCTCCAGATATTGCCAGTTGTCCCCTGGGGAACAAAATAACCCCACTTTCACACTGATGTGAAAAGAACTGCTTGTGGTAAAGGAACTCTGTCATGAACTGTCTGGGCCTGGAGCTGTTTTAAGAGGGTTTCCTTTGATAACATTTTCCTATTACTTTCATGATCATTAGTCTTTCCAAGTTTTCCACTTCTTGTGACAATTCTGTTAGCTTATATATTTTCACAGACCATTTATTTCCTCAAGAATTTCTTCATTATTAGTAAAATCCCCTCCGTATCCATTGTTAGCAACATCAACTTTCCCTTTTCCACTTTTTGATACTTGAATTTTCCCTATTATTTTCTTTACATTTGCTGAGGATTTCTCTATTTCATTGTTTGTTTTTTAAAATTAATTCCCTGCTATCATTTCCTAATTTCCTATTATGTACTATGAATAAACAAGTTCCCTGCCATAATGCATCTCTGACCCAAGTGCAAGGCTATAATTACAATGTAATAATTCTGTAGATTGTGTACTATGAAAAGACAAGACAGGCAACTGAATAATAACCTTGGGACAGAAAAATCTTACCAGGAGCTTGAGTTAGATATTGAAGGATTTGAAAAAAAATAATCATAAATGCAACTCTGTAGAACAGATGATGAATCCCCTAGAAATTCTCATAAGTGAGAGCCAGGTGTGGGAAGACTAGGTGCATAGGTTAGAATTTGAACAGATATAGGACTAATAGAAGTAATTTCAAGTGGGGAGAACTGCAGAAATAAAAACTTAAAATTAAAACTCATATGTATAAAGTTTCTTTTAATATTGGAAGAAAAAATGAATGCTTTTGAAAATCTCTAGAATGAATGACAAGAATGTGTGTGTGTGTGTGTGTGTGTGTGTGTGTGTGTGCTGTATGAAAATCAGGATGCTGAAGTAGTTGGAGGGCAAAAACATCAAGACCCACTTTCAAATATATGTATGCACTATATGTCTGCACTTTCCAACTCTCCCTTTGCGCACTTTCCAATTCTTTTCTCCCCCTGCAACTTGTCTTTTTGAAGATCTACATTAATTTACATAACTGGAGGGATTTTTCTGGTGCCGGAGGAAACCAGCTCTTAATGTGAAAAAAAAAAAGAAGTGTTCCATACTCCTTAGCATAAGTGTTATGGTCATTTACATAAGTTTCCCAAATTGCTTCTATAAAGAATGAAAGGTATCCCTTTGGATTCATCCCACTCCTTTCAAGATTCATAACCCTACTAGTTGGTGCACAATGGGACAAAGAATGAGTCAAGGTCAGGACTGCTGAAGAGGAAAATGTTGAAATGATAATGTTGTGAAATGAACTCATCTAAGGGTTTGGCTACTTATCTGTCTAGGAATTAGAATCACCGGAATTGTGATTTGGAAATGTGTACATTGCATTTCAAGTGACTTTTTGTACTATCGTTTCCAAGATTGTAATGTGACTTGCTTGGTTCTTTCCTTGTGTTCATGTCCCTAAGCTGAACAACTAAGTGCTGCTGCCCATTGCCAGATGCAAAGTGTAGCAGCCTTGCAGGGGAATCCCAGGTGACCTTTGAGAGGTAGCTCAGAAATAATAGATCTAATCAACTGGCTTTTACTAGGAGATCACTGATGCAAAGCACAGACCTTATTGAATACCAAACACTAAAAACACCCTGGTATATCACTTGGCTATTTTGAGAGTGTGGCATATATATATATATATATATATATATATATATATATATATATATAGTATTTAAGTGTGGGGAGTGGTGGTGCTCTCTATGGCTAGTGGTTTCTGGAAAGTAGCAAGCTTACTTTTCCGTGTCCTATTCTTTCCTTCTGCCATGCCCATCCTGCAATGGGCATACTCGGAGACCCCAATTCATTCTTCAGATTATAGCTCCAGGAACACTAATGCTGGGAGGCCTTCTGTGGTTCTTTTCTCTTCTCCCAGGTAGATTTTGCCATCCCTTTTTAAAAAAATTCTGCACCCCCAGTGTAATATGCATATACCTGTCTCATTGGACTTATATTGTAATAAGTTTATTTACGTATTCATCTCCCTCAGTAATCAATACATTCTTTGAAAGAAGGTGCTGTGTTTTATAAACATAGATTAAAATATTTTAATTGAATTTTACTTTCATTATGAAAAATCTCAAATATAAAGAAAAGTAGGAAAGTGGTAAAATGAGCACCCATATCCTAGGTATCCATATTCAACAATTGTTAACAATTTGCCATATTTGTTTTATCTGTCTAGATAATATTTTACTAAACCATTTAGAAATAAACTATAAGTGAGGAGCTATTTTCTTAATCTTCGAAGCCTAGTACTTAGCACAGTTCCTATCAAGTGTTTTTGGGAAATGAATTAAATGTTGCTCTCTTGTCCAAAGTTCCTTCTCTGTGTTCTCAATGTACTTGTCTTCTACATAGCTGTTGCATTTTTCAGTCTTCAACTCTAATGGAAAACTTTCCTTCAGCTTGTAGTAAAGACCCCACCTGTGCCTAACACCCCCCCCACACACACACACACACAGAGCACTAAGTTCTTTCTTTCTAATACACTTGCTTAAGAGTTTGGATTCTCTGTATCCCCCAATAAATGTTGGAGGGATGGATGGATAGAGGATGGATGGATGGATGAATGGATAGATGGAGGGATAGATGTTCTAGTTTGTTGCCTACTAGAATGCAATATACCAGAAACAGAATGGCTTTTGAAAAGGGGAATTTAGTAAGTTGTTAGTTTACAGTTGTAAGGCTGAGAAAATGCCCCAATTAAAGCAAGACTATAGAAATGTCCAATTTTAGGCATCTGGGGAAAGATACCTTGGTTCAAGAAGGCCGATGATGTTCAACATTTCTCTCTCAGCTGGAAGGGCACATGGAGAACATTGAGGCGTCTGCTGGCTTTCTCCTGGCTCTACCAAAAGAAACTCTCTCCAAAATGTTTCCTCTTTTAAAGGATTCCAGTAAGCAACTCCACCTTCAATGGTTGGAGACACACCTCCATGGAAATCATCTAATCAAAAGTTACCACACGCAATTGGGTGGGTCATATTTCCATGGAAACAATCAAAATGCTCCCACCCAGCAATATTGAATGAAGATTAAAGGGTGTGGCTTTTCTGGGCTCCACCACAGATTCAAACTGGCTCAATAGGTGAATGGGTGGATGATTTAGAATCACAATACCAGGATGTTACTCCCAGTTCCATTCTTATTAACTGGTTGATTTTGGGCAAGTCAGTTCACTGAAGTCTACATTTCCTCAGTTATAAAGTAGAAACAATAAATGCTTATTCTTCCTTCCTCAGGGTTTTTGGGAGAAGAAGTAAAACAATGGCTGTGAGATGTTTCTAAATTTTTAAGGAATTATACAAAGAAATGGGTGATTAAGAAAGAAACCTGAGTTAAAAAGTAACCTAACTTTACCTTTCCTATGTAAATCTAGAAGAGCCCGAGGACCTATAAAGCATTTATCGTATCTATGATATCTATATAAGAAATATTTCCCCCCAGAGACTCCTGGTTCACACCTAAATTAGTGTATAATTGATCCGGAAGAACTGGGGGTGCGGTCATTGCATATATTCAATTTTCAGCTCCGTTTCATTCAAGATTCCTCATAGAAGTGTAGCATTATAGACTTAATTCAAACTTTTGCTTTCAAGCCTCTTTCAAAAACTGGTTTACTTTACAGTAACTTTCTGGTCATATAATGCCTAAAATGCAACTTTTAATGATTAGAATGAAGATAATACATGTCAAGTGCCTATCACAGAGATTATAACAGTTTTGTAGTACCTAATGAGTAAATGTATCTAGGCAAGGATTATTAATAGCTGCTAAAATAATTGCAAATGAAAAAATAAAAAAGGATGTACCTCCAGATGGAAACACCCAATACCATGTATAAAGTCATCTTGCAAAAGAACTATCAATTAACAGGAAAACAGAAGACATAAGAACATGTTAAAGAAAATCAAAGGGATGCAATTAACAAAAGCCAGACTATGGGTAATTCTACAGAGTAAATATATTAGTTTCCTAAGGCTGCAGTAACAAATTACCACAAACTTGGTGGCTTAAAACAATAGAAATGTATTCTTTCATAATACATTCTTTTCATAATATTCTTTCATAACTGGATTGAAATGAAATCTCAATAGAACCATACTCCTTCTGGTGGCTCTAAGGAAAATCTGTTTCTTGTCTCTTCCAGCTTCTAGTGGCTGCATCACTCCTCTATCTTCACTGTGCCTTCTCCTCTTCTGTATATGTAAAATCTCTTTTTCTTCCCAATTATAGGGACATTTATGACAGCATTTAGGGAGCACTCAGATAATCCAGAATAATCTCCCCTTTTCAAAATCTTTCATCACAGCTACTGAATCCCTTCACCCACCCTCTCCCAGATAAGATTGTAACCAAGAAATTAGGATTTAAGGGATGATTATGGTTGCTGAATAATTATATAGATATTCTTTTTTGCTTTCTGGTATGCTGGAGTAAATAGACGAAAATATGTGACATCGTTAACTGTAATCCAACTGCTTTGTTCTCTGATAAAGATTGTATAGCCTTTATCTTGTGCCCATGTGATTGTAAAAACTTTGTGACTGACCCTCACTTTTACCCATTTTATCTGGTTTTTCGACTTCGGAGTCTTGTGATCACTAAAGGCAGCTCCTATTGTTTATTCATGAAGGGCCTTGGGTCAACCCAGAACTAACCCACCCCAAGTCCAAAGTTATCTTGATAACCGAAGCTGAATCTAGCCAAAATGGACCCACCTGACATGCTCATCAACTGAGGCCATTGTACTCTTTATCTTAAAACGGGCCCATCTTTTAATATTGTAAAACTATCAGAATTACTGTTCTTCAGGGAGACAAATTTTGTGGCTCATTGGCTGTCTGATCTCCTAATTCATGCCTAGCAGTAAACTCTTTCTTTCTTTGAAACCTCAGTGTCTCAGGAATTGATCATTAAGTGCACTGAATCCACCACCTTTGTCTGGTAATAGGATGACATAAACAGTTTCCTAGAATTAGCACGTAGACATCTTTTCAGGGGCATTTTTCAACCTACCTCAAAAAACAATACAGTCACCTTAAAAATAACTGCGAAAGAAGGGGCAGGAAAGGATAGAAGGGTGGACCATAAATTAAGATATTAAAACAAATATGAACAATTCTCAATATATGGTACTTATTTGGATCCTGATTCAAACAAATATGCTGTAAAAAATAAAAGACAGTTGGGGAATTCAAATACTGGTGTTTCAGGATGTTAAGAAAGTAATTGAATTTTTTATGTGAAATGATGGCTCTGTGGTAATTTTTAATGATAGAGTCCTTCTTTCTGGAGAAGTATAATGAAATAGTTAGTGACAATTCAAATAATATGATGCTTGGATTTGCTTAACATAATCTGGGATGAGGGAATGGTGTGGCAATTTAGATAAAACAATTGAGTTGGCAATTGTTGAAGTCATGTAGTGGGTTTTTATGGATTGAATTGTCTCCTCCAAAAAGATGTATTTGAGTCCTAACCCCTGGTATCTGTGAATATGACTTACTTGGAAATAGGGTCTTTGCAGATATAATCAAGTTAAGATGAGGTTTTACTAGATTTGAGTAGGTCCCAGTCCAGTATTATTGGTGTCCCTGTAAGAAGAGAGAAATTTGTACACAGTCACAGAGTAAGGTGGCCATGTGAAGATGGAGGCAGTGATTAGAGTTTTGCAGCCACAAGTCAAGGCGTGCCTGGGGCCACCAGAAGATAGAAGAGGCAAGAAAGGATCCTCCCTGTCATGGCCAGGTTCACGTGTCAGCTTGTCCAGGTGGTGGTGCCTGGTTGTCTGGTCAGGCAAGCGCTGGCCTGTCTGTTGCTATGAGGACATTTCATGGACTTAAATCATGATCACATTGGCTGCATCCACAGCTGATTGTGATTGCTAAGGGGAGTGTCTTCTACAATGAATGATGCTTAATCTAATCACTGGAAGGCTTTTAAGGAGGATTCAGAAGAGACAATCACTCATCCTGCTTCAGCCAGCCAGCCTCTCCTAAAGAGCTTCCTGAGAACCCTCATTGGACCTGCCAGTTAGTGGTCTGCCCTACTGATTTTGTACTCTTATGTCCCCACGGTTGCCCAGACAGCTTCTCCTGAGGGTTCATTGAAGACCTTTATTGGAGCTGCCAGCTTGCAACCTGCCCTACAGACCTTAGACTCTACATCCCCACGGTTACATGAGAAACTTTAAAAAATTTTATATTTACAAATATCTCCTGCTCATTCTATGTCTTAAAGAACCGTAGCTAATACATTCCCCTAGAGGCTTTGTATAGCCATGGCCCTGAAAACAACTTGAGTTTGGACTTCTAGCCTCCAGAAGTGTGAAAGAATAAATTTCTGTTATTTCAAACAACCCAGGATGTAGTACCTCATTACAGTGGTCCTAGGAAATTAATACATGGGTGATGAGGGTTCATTATACTATTCTCTCTATTTCCATATGTGTTTAAAACTTTACACAATAACAATAAGATATAATAGAAACAACCTATCACAAGGCTTGGGAGGTAGTAGGTCCTACATAACAGTAGTTACAATGAGGATTATCAAATATTGTCATCAGTTTTGGATCAGGTGAGGTCAATAATTGAGTGGAAAGAGAGTTATATCATATTAACCCATTGAGTTTTTATATTTAATTGATATTGATATTGATTTCCTTAATATTATGGTATAACTTGGCTATGATCTAGGTATTTATCCATCACAAATAGTCAAGAAGTTCAAATAGTATGTGTTTATACACTTGTTTATATACATATATAAATACCCATATCCCATTTTTTTTGTTAATGTCTATCTTAGATCAAATTCCTCAGGGAATCAGACTCAGGAATGAATATTCATGTACATGAAGTTTATTGAGTGCTCCCAGGCTCAACATAAATGAGAGATTGAGGAAGGAAGAATTGGGCAGAGTAAGAATGTGAACTGTGATGCAGTGGCAACAAGAGCCAATCCTACAGTGAGTCATGGAGCTGACATGACCCTTCAATATTGTCATTAATTGAGGCAAGGGGGCTGAAGCTTTTATTACCACAATGAATAATCACTTTAGGCACTCTGTCCCTAGAAAAGAGGCATAACTCTGGACAAGGGGGCTCTCTTTATCCAAGGGTTATTACGAGAGAGGATATCAGGCTGAGCATTCAGCAGCCAGCAATCCTGGAACCTAGGAAATGAGGAGGAAATATAAACAGCACATCACTGCATACAATACAGTCCACTACTTATCCCCACTCAGATCTGCTTACTTCATATAGCAAGTCCCCACAATAATGGAACACTTCTCCAGGAATCTGGTTGGGGTCTGTCCCTAGGGAAGCTTACAATAGGAGGGCTAGTGGTATAGTACATAGCCCCTGCTGCTATAGCTTGTTTCAGAGTTACAGTTGATATTTATCATCTCCCTCTTATATTACCCGTTCTAGATTTCCCCTACCTTAGACTAGCTCCTCTGCCAGACTAAGTGGCTTTCTTGGAGGTATGATGCAGACCCTCATCCTTGAGCTCCTTGGCTGTTCCATTTGTCCACTGACCATCATAAGGATAAAAAAGTAGCAAAAGCCATACCATTGGATTACTTGGGTGCCAGGAATATTCTTCTCTGCCCTTATTGTGTAATGGCAGCCCTACTTTCACTTGATGATCAGAGTCAATTATACTTTCCCTGATACTAAGTCCTTTTTGTGCCCATTACTTTCTTGGTACAGGAGGCCCAAATAGACTGTGCAACAGCTTTGAAGTTTAAGTTAACTCTAATTGTGGCCCTAGTGAAAGCATGCATCCTCTGGGAACCAGGACTTCTAGAACCACTGAGTCTAAAGAAGTTGCATGGATGGAAAACACTATTTTCCTAATTAGGTCACAGGGAATAATTGTAAGCGAAGCCATTTCTACCAATCCCATGGTCCCTAGACTCATCATGTATTTTACTTATTGGTAATGTGGCACCTTAGTGATTTAGCATGTCACCTCCAAGTTATAACATCAGCTGCACTTTAAAAAGTCATTCCATTCCTTCATCAATCTAGCAACTTTTGGGTGTTGTGTCATATGATAGATACAGTAGATCCCACAGTCCTGTGCCCAGTGCTGAACCTCTTTTGGTATAAAGTAGGTCCTTTGATCCAAGGTGCTATAATATGGAACCCCATATCAGCAGATTAAGCATTTTATAATTCTTTGGACAACTATACTGGCTCACTCTATGGGTGAGAAAGGCAAACTCATACCAAGAATATGTGTTGATTTCACTCAATATGCTACCAAGTGGTTGGTTGCCCTCCTTAATGGATATTGTCATATTCGAGAGTTAACTTTTGTCTCTCCTGCTATCATGTTGAATATTAGAAAGTGGCAATACCTAGATCAGCCTTGGTGAGAGCGTTCATGCTGTTGTGCCCATGCATAGTCTCCATATCTGTCAACCACCCTTCTCCATTCATATGTGCTTTGTGTCACCCCTAGGATGGCCAATGATAGAATCTGGCTGATGTCAACTAGCCAAGTCATTCAATCTATTTTATTGTTTAGTGTCTTTTTCTTGATGGATGCTTTTTGGTGGACACTAATATGTGATAGAAAGATCTTTAAAAGTGTGAAGACTTCCACAAATCCATTTACATGCCCCATCCTCAGATCCCTTTGTCTCTGACCTTCCAATCTTTTTCCTTCCAATACCCGAGTCAATCAGCCAAACCATTACACCACTATGAATAAGCCGTTACTTTGGACCACTTCTCTTTTCACATTAACTGGATAAACTTCTGCAGTATCTGACTACTGGGACGATTTCCTTTCACTCCCATCATATGGGCCATGCCTGTGTGGGGCTGTAATGAAGCCACAAATCACTTTGGGGTTGTACCCACATACTGTGCAGACCCTTGTAAAAACACAAGCTTGAACATTCTATCCTCCACTGGCTGGTCATAAGGAGTTACCAGAGGTGAATACAGATGGGTGATCTGAGGGAAGGATGCCAGTGCAAGAGTTGTGGGTACCATAAGGGTTTAGACCACTTGCATATGCAGATTATCCCCATCAGTGCCCGAATATCATTTATTTGAGGCTGTAATAATCTGCTCTAGCAATGATATTACATCCAGCACAGAAGCCAGAATTGAAGCTATTCCTTGCTTGGTTTGTGATAGTCTATCTTCATCTGCCAGGAACCCTCTGTTTTTTTGTAGGTTCCAGAAATAAATATGATTGGGTTCACCACCTCTATTTCCCCTAGGTCTTTTAGCATGATGCTAATTTCTGCCATTCTATCTGGTTTGCAATATTCTCTTGGATTTACTATATTGACCACTGGTGGTAGGGGACAGTGTGAATTTCAGAGACTGCAGCTCAGCCTTATCCACTATGATGGTTATTACTTCAAGGCCACAGCCCAATGTGGAGTTTTCTGAAAGTTATCAAGTATGTACCTTCCAATAATATATTCATGGGCCATAAAAATTGCTACCAGGGAGATCTGTGGTCCTAGTGAGCTGTATATGGGCCAGAACCCCACTTATTGATTGGTTCCTATAAGCTCCATGTATTGCTTGGTTCCTGAAAGGGGGCCATGATGATATTTTGGGTCTCTGAGTATCAGACTTAGACTCCATGTCTCAAAGTGTCTGGGTATTACCCTTTCCACAGTTTGCAGTTACCTGAGTGAATGGTTATAGTTCCCTTTGGGCGAGATATTGTGGGACTCATCATCTTATACCCTTGCCATAGTATTAGCAGGGTCCTTCCTTATGAAACCTGGCCTATTTTGCAGTTAGTGGGTTCTGGGTCTAGAAATTGAAACTTTAGTTTAGAAACTCGGCAAAGACCATAATTTTTGTATTGGGTTAACTGCCCTCAGTCTCTTTATCGTCCATCCTTGATTTCTATTGCTTATATAAATTAGGTAATACCTTTTTTATTGTCCGTTTGTCTTGCCACTGGGTAGACTATGTTCTGTTACTTATCCTAATAGCCCTCCATGGGTCAGTCTCCTACCCCCACCCCTGGGTGCCACTATAACTTCGGTGGTCTTTATGATAATCATGCCTAGCTGGCATCTAACATTTAATTGCTGCCATCTGGCTTGTATTTTTCTGGAATCCTATCATCCCCTTTGCTGTCGGGGGACAGAGATCTATAACAAGATCTTCTACTGTCAACACTGACCTGGGTAGGACAGTCAACACAGTATACACACCCTAGGGTAACTCCCAGTATGTCACATACCCTCGTATAATTCTCTCCCCTTGAGTATGAGTGGAACCTGTCACATGCTTCTAACCAGTAGAACATAGCAAGATTGATAGGATGCCATTTCCTTGACTAAGTTACATTATATCTAAAACTGTTTTATTAGAAGGGTGTGAGCATTTTCCTTGCTGGTCTTGAAGAAGCAAATAGCTATGTTGTAAGATCCTATGGAGATGGCCACATGACAGGGAAATGCCAGGGCAGCCTCCAATCAACAGCCAGGAAGAAACCAAAAATATACATCCTGTAAAGAAATAAATTCTGCCAAAGGTATGTGAGCTTGAAAGAGGACCTGAGCCCCAGAAAGTAATGCACTTTAATTGTAAAGTTGTCAGAGATCCTGAAGCAGAAAGCCTAGCTAAGCCAGGCATAGACTCCTGACCCATGGAAACTGTGATATAATAAATCTATGCTGTTTTAAGACACTTAAGATTGCAGTAATCTGCTACATAGCAATGGAAAACGAATACAATCACTCACTACACTTCTCAGAATTGCTTTTGTCTGTCTTACCAGTGCATTCCTTATTGCTTTTGACCTTTCTTCAGAACATGATGAGCTGTTGAATTTTCTGGCCTTATAGAGTAAATCCACTCTAGCATTGCCTACTTCTCTGAGCCTTTTGATTCCTTCCTCCACAATTGACCATACCAAACCCTGAATTTCTATTTCATGTACAGTAGCCTCTTTTCCCAAGTTTTTTGGGAGTTCTCCATAGTAGCCTGTTAACATTCTCTCCTGGGGTCTTTGCTAAATCCTATATCATGGGGTTTTCTCCCATATTGATGAACTTTCCCTCTTTAACTAGATGCTTCCCTTCCCCCTTGACTCAGCATCTTCAGGGTCTAGCTCAATATATACTGCAGTTTATTCAGTGTCTAGTTCCTTTCCCTCCCTTTGCTGGCTCAGTACTTCCTCAGCTAGGTTTGTTGTGATTTCACCTTAGTTATTTATCTATTTATTAGAAGAAGAGGTAGGATTTATTATAAGGGCATCCTGGATTCTCTTGCAAGGCAGAGGCCTCTGCAGTTCTCCAAGCAAGGGGTGGATATTACTTTCACAGAGAACACTGGTCCACTTTTGCAGACCCAGGAGGTTCAAGAGAATCTAGGGATTCAAGAATTTCAAGTGTACCAACATAGTCCCCATCCCAAGATTCAGGGTACCTCTCCTTCCTTACCATTTCCCTGTTTTTGACATAATCACCATGGAGAGTTGAAGCTTCTCTTGAGTTACCTTTGTAATGAATTCCTGGGTTTGAGCCTCAGCTTTGTCTGCCCTCCGTATGCTGAGAGTCTCTTTACATGCTGCCAAGGGAGCCCTGTAATTTTCACATTTTCTCCTAAATTGGTGATTTACCACCCTATGCCTTTCATTGTTTTTTCTCCAGTGTGCCAATAATTCCTACAAAAGCTATCCAATTCCATAATCCAAATTACTACTTACCTCAAACCTCACAAAAAACTGAGTTATTTCTCACAATTGTCGCATTCCTTTCCATCCCTTATGCCCTTTTCATTTAGCACCAGTGAATGTTTTAACAGTGGCACTGCTATATCATGCCAGTGGTTTTCAGTGCTCTTTTCTATCTGAGTACTAACAGTAGATGATCCAGCTCCAAAATCCATATTTGAAATTATTTCTTAGCAGTTCTCCCAATATCAGTTGTCTTAGCTCAGGTTTCCCAGGGAAATGAATATTTACACACAGAAGTTTTATTGGAGAATGATCTCAGAAGCAACACCTTTAATGGAATGAGGGAAGCAGAATGAGCAGAGGGAGAATTTAAATTTTGATGTGGATGCAGTTAGACTTCAGGCAATCCCTTAAAGACCTCTAGAGTTAGGACTATCCTTCAGAGTTGTCCTGAATTGAGGCAAGGGTTCAGGTCTTTGGTCCCATGCGACCAGTCACTCATTGGCTGTAGGCTGCTGCTGGGGAGGGGATGTAACTTTAGATAACGTGCCTTCTTTAGATCAAGAGAAATTTCAGAGGAGGATAACAGATGTGAACCACTAGCCTCCAACACTCCTGACAAATGGTGATATGGGTACTTAGTCCTATTGGGGATATCTGATGGAAGACTAAACCATCTACTATAATACCTAAAGAGTCTAGTAGTCTGTGATGATAGATGGCATTGTAGTTTAGGAGGTTTACTCTTCAACACTTTCAAACAGAACCTTCCATTATAACTATATTTTTCAGTCAATAATTATTTATTGAAAACCTACTATGCCAGGAACTATGATTGGCATATATGGATACAAACGTAAGTCCAACGCAATTGTAAGAATAAAAGCATCCCCTTCTATCCCACCAAATGGAAACGGGGAATAAGGATCATCCTTGATTTAAAATTGAGTCATTATAAACATTATTTTGAAAGCTTCAGCTGCATATTTCTGTAGTTGAGGGAAAGGCTGTAAAGAAAGGTATGGCTCAGCAACTGCTTTATTTCCCATTCCCATCTAGCCTAAGGGAAAACAATCTGAAGAGGAAGATGTTAAGGAGATTAAAGGGAGGTACTTAACACTGCTCTGTATAATATAATGAGCTAGCACCAATGTGAGAAAGGCAGTTTTGCAAATAATGGGGCAGTTGATAGGTTGAGACCATACTATATTTGAGAATTATTTTCCCTGGGAGGTGTGTGTGTATGCTTTTGTGCGTGTGCACTTTTTTCTTTCCCTTTTTGTTGGTTGGATCTATTAAGGTATAATCTGCATAAAATAAATTTCACCAATTTTAATTGTACAAATTAATGAACTTTAAGAAATGGATATAGTTATGTTAACTGCCACCAAAATCAAGATATAGAACATTTCCATCATCCCCAAAAGTTTCCTTATGCCCCTTTGCAGTCCTCTCTCTCTCTTACCTGATTTCTGTCTCTATGGTTTTGTTTCTTCTACAATTTTATATAAATGAAATCATGCTGTATGTAGTCTTGTGCATGACATTTTTCACTTATCATAACATTTTTGAGATTTACCCACAAAGACTTGTATGAAAGTATTCATAGTGACTTTATTTATCGTAGCTAAAACCTGGAAGTCCATCAGTTAGTGAAAAGAAAAAGTAACTGGTACATTCATACAATGAGATACTACTTAGCAATAAAAATGAACAAACTCCTGATAAATGCAATGTGTCTTCTATTTCATGTACATAATAAAGGATATTTTTAGTTATTGATAAATTAAATTTGTAGGATGAGAAGAAAATTATTCAAAGGCTTGATACGGCTAAGTATTAGAATGGGGCTCAGGTGCTGAACAACCTAGAAGGGACAAATAGATACTGCTCTTATTACAACATGAGAAGAATGGCTTTTGCTATTTTATCTATACCCTCATTAATTATCTTTCTTCTATTCAAATATATTCTGTTTCACATGTTGACTTCCAGGTTAGGGAAGAACCAGTTTGACAAGTGCCTGCAAAATCCTGAGATAGAACAGTGGTCATTGGAATGGCAATTGGTAAAATACTTCCAGAAATTATTCAGCTATCACAAGCATAATTACTACACATATTGACTCAGTTTATCTATGGGTCTGGAACTGTCTCCTTAGAAAATAGAAATACAATCCAAGATTTGTATATGGGGGTGGTCCGATGCCCTTTTTACCGTTAATTTTATTTTTAATAATGTTTTCTCTATTAAAAGTTATATATGGGGTACATGGGTGGTTCAATGGTAGAATGCCCCTCTTTCATGCTGGAGATCTGGGTTTGATTCCTGGACCATACACACACACACCCAAAAATAAGTTATATATGTTCATTGTAGGAATTTTGAAAAACTCAGAAAAACAGAACCAGCCACTATCTCACTATCAAAGATAGCCGTTGTCAAAAATTTGGTGTTACAAACTTCTGGCCTTCATTCTAGATTTTAAAATTGAAAATATTTGAAGACATACCTAATCTCCCAACGACAGCAGAATGGTTGTACCTTACCATATGTAATATGGATACAATGTTATCAGCCACTGAAAAAATGTCTATGAAGTGTTTCTTAACAAAAAGATTAATATATGATAAGTGAAAAAGAGACAATCAAATTGTATATAAAATAAAACAAAGTTAAAATGTGTAAAATAGCCAGGAAATAAATATATCTAAATATTACACTAACAAACAACAATTACGATATTTAGAAGTGGCATTAAGAACATTTTTTTCTCTTTTTCTAATTTGTTTCTATTCAAAATGTGTTTTACACACCTCAGCCCCCCCACCTGCCAACACATGCACACACACACACACACACACACACACACACACACACACACACACACCAGTTTTATATTTTAGTTATGGTAGCTTTAGCCAGAGTTCATATAGCTATGGTAGTTTCAGGAAATGCTAGATAAACTGATGTTCATTGCACTTACGTATAAGCAGCCCCTCTTTTAATCAGTCTGTTTATCCATGGATTAATAAGCAACACATCATCCACTAGCTTCCCTCGGATGTCTGCTCAGAGAACCAGTGGGACTAAAGTACGGATAATCCCTCTTCATTTGAAGATGCACCCTTCGCTATTACTCAAAATGATAACAGAACTACTGTTAGCAATAAGTAACAGTTACCAAGGGCTTAGTATACATCAGTCACAATTCTAAGAAGGAAGTATTCTTGTTTCTAATGCTTCCATTAAATCAATGTCTACCTAGTACACAGTTGCTGTATAATTATTTTCTGTCTCTAATGTCCTAAGATCCTTTGTCACATTTGTTGCTAATAATGTCCATAGCTTGTCAAAGTCAAAACAAGTCTAGTACAATGCGGATTTTAACCTTTCTTGGGTTCTCTTTTTAGTCTCCTTCATTCAATAGCAAGTTGTCTTTTTGTACTTTTTCTGTTAAGACAAAGACAAGTATGCTTCATGCCAATACAAATGGTGAAATTTCGGAACTCTTCAATCAGCTTTGTTTAGTCCTGTAGGGCTGCCATGCCTGCCAAGTCTGCAATGTAAAGTTAATCCACAATAATAATGGCCTGCCAACCATACTTTGCAAGCTTATATCAGTTATCATGGGTTGAATGCTGTTTACATATTAATTTGATACAATATGAAATGGAATTGACCATAGTACAAGTTAATTATGTTTCCCTAAATAGTATTCTGTTTTCATTTATTCATCCAACAAAAAAAATTTTGAGTACCTGTTCTGTGCCAGGCACTGGGGAAACAGCAGAGAACAAGACAGAACAGATTTCTGGCGGGCAGTCAGAAAACAAACAAATAAATAAGTAAAATATATTGCATTTTTTATGGTGGGTACTATGCAGAACAGTAAGCAGGGAGTGTATAAAGATGTGTTGGTATGGGACATAGGTAGTTATGATTTTTAAAAGGATGGTCAATTAATATGTCACTGGGAATGTGTCATTTGAGCAAATGTTTAGCCCAGGGACTGTGCTACATTAATTAGTTCCAGTTTCTTTCATCTTCACAACCATCCAATAAAGTAGATAGTTGGGTACCCATTTTGCAGTTGAGGAAACACAAGGTCAAGGAAATTACATAACTTGTTCAAGGCCACACTATTAAGCTATTTGTCAGTAGCTAACGTAGAAGTCACCTAGATAGGACTATCTAATGCCAAAACTTGAGCTCCTTTCTACTACACAGCTCTGTCTTAGGTTTATAAATATGTAATAGCTTATAAGCAGGTTATTTATTCGAAGGTCCACGGTAGCATTTCATTGAGAAAATCTTGTTGGAGCTGGACCCATACCCTAATGCTTGGCTCCTGATCCACTACTTTACTGAAAACTCGTTTTACGTTTTCCAAATTTCAAGTGAGGCATTTCTATATTATTCTCTGTACGGAACTATAAATAATTCTTTAATTAATCTTTGACTAGTTCTCAAGTACCCACAGGGCAGCAACAGGAAATAATACTTTCTATGTAGAATATCATTCCTTTTGAATCATACAACAGTTAAAACAGTTCTTTCTTCACTGAATCTCTTTTGTACTTTCATAGAAAAGTAACACCATGAATTGTTGAAAGTATCCAGTAGAAATGAAGTGCTATTAACCTGGGCCGAAGATGCAGCATCATTTGCCTCTTTCATTTCTTTTTGTAGATATTGTAGACCTCAATGAGTCCATACTAGTTCAGAGTGAAATTATTATTCTTAATTTTTAGGCATGAAGAAATATAACCTGATTGAAAATGCTACCCTACAGATGAACTCTAGTTCAGTGAATAGTATCTGTGAAAAATATCTCCATTCTGCTAAACCCTGTGATTCTTTTGATAGAAAAATGTTAGACAGGATAGAGAAGGGCCTGCCTTCAAAACTTTCCTATAGAAGGACATTAAGGATATGAAGGGATGAAAGCTCCTAATGTGTCTTGCCTTCATTTCTGAGGGCATGTAGAAGAAGATTTGCCTGACTCATGCCAGTCTATAACTACCATCAGTGATTTTCCTAAAAGATGACCTTTGTCACTTAATACTTTAGGAATGATGTGTCATTCAGTAGCATATTAGATTGAAGAAAAATCATCCATGCATTCAAAAGACTCTCCCTATCACCCAACTTTGTTTTTTATTATTTGCAAATACCACATGAATATTTTAACTTTTAATAACCATGGTATTTTTTATTCCTCACCCATACCCTCCTCACCACACTTTACCCCAGCCAAAACATGCATGCAAACACACACACGCACATTCTCTCTTTCTCTCTCTCCAAGATTGCGTAATTCCTTCATTCCTTACCCTAACTCAATCTTAGCCTAGAATTATTTACCCTCTCCTTCCCAGTCAAAACCCTATTTTGTTTGTCACCCCACTCAAAAGTGCCAGTTAGTCCCATCTGATTCCCAGTTTCATACATTTAAATTTTGGGAAGAAGTTTAAATATACAGGAAAACATAAGATGCTAACTGTGGTGGTTTGAACCTGTATATACTTTAGAAAAACAGGATCTTAAATCTAATTCATTCCTGTGGGTGTAAATCCATTATAAATAGGACCTCAGTCAGGAGTCTTTTATAAGATAATGAAATACAGACAGAGAGAAAGCTGTAGAAGCAAGAAGCTGAAACAGAACCCAGAACAGAAGGAAGAGACAGGGAGATGCTGCCATCAGCCTTGCCATGTGATAAGTTTAGGACCAAGAGTCACCAGCAGTCAGTCCCAGAATGCCACAGTCTTGGGGAGAAAGCACTGCCTAGAAGATGCCTTGATTTAGACATTTTCCCAGCCTCAAAACTGTAGGCTAATAAATTCCCATTATTTAAGCCAACCCATTTCATGGTATATGCTTTAGCAGCCTAGAAGACTAAAGCATTAACCAACACCCATATACTACCACCAAGAATCAACAAATGCTAATATTCTATTCAGACCTTGATGTTGTTTAACAAAATAAAAACATTGTAGGTAAAGCTTATCTACTTTATATACCTTCTCCCATCCAATTCCCTTTTTTACTAACGTGAGCCAACTACTAGCAGGAATTTGATATAAATTCATCTAGTACCTGATTTAGTTTTTTTTGGCATGGGCAGGCTCTGGGAATCAAACCCGGGTCTCCGGCAGGACAGGCGAGAATTCTGCCACTGAGCCACCATTGCACTGCCCTAGTACCTAATTTTATTCACATGATAATAGCTGCCTCTGTTTATAATGTAAATTTTTGGCAATGACCAGCTACAGCTAAATTTCTCTCCTTACACTTCTAGCAATGTATAAGACTCAGTGCTTCACCACATGCTTGCAAACGCTTTTATAATATTTTTAATTAAATTTTTTATTAGAGAAATTGTGGGTTTACAGAAAAATCATGCTTAAAATACAGGATTTCCATATATCACCCCACCACCAATGCTTGCATTGGTGTGGAAAGTTTGTTACAATTGATGATAATACTTTTTTGTAATTCTATTTTTTAACAATAGTCATAACTTGTTACAATTGATGAAAGGTTATTAAAGAAGTATTGTAAATTTTGTATATGGCCTACGTGGGAATATTTTTTCCCCATATTCCCAACTGTGACAGTTAGGTTTATGTGTCAACTTGGCCAGGTAATGTGGTCCAGTTGTATGGTCAAGCAAGCACTGACCTGACTTTAACTGCAAGGACATTTCATGGACTTCAATCATCACTAACTTAATTGCACCTATGACTGATTACATCTAAATTCAACTAAAGAGAGTATCTTCAGTAATGAGAGACATTTAATCCAATCAGTTGAAGGTTTTAAAGGAGAAGACAGAAGAGCATATCTCTCTCTCCATTTCAGCCAGCCAGCCTTTCCTGGGGAATTCATTGAAAACCTTCCCTGAAGTTTCCACCTTGTAGCCTGCCGTATGAAATTGGGACTCATGCATCACCACAGTTGAGTGAGACAGTTCTAAAAAATCTTAAATTTATAGATATCTCCTGTTGGTTCTGTTTCCCTAGAGAATCCTGACTAAAACACTGACTTATTATGTTTTTTTCATGTATGTCTTTATTTTATTACTCATCTATCCATACACAGGATAAAAGGAATGTCAGTCACAAGTTTTTAAAATCACATGATCACACAATCAAAGCTATATTTGTTAAATCCTAATTTCATAGTTATACCTCCTTCTTCTCATTTGATCATTGTCTATTCAGGGCTATCTGGGAAATGACCATTTTAACTTCCTCATCCTGGAAAGGGGTGCTGACCTTATGGGGTAGAGGAATGAACCTGGATGTTCTTGGAGAGACTGGTACCTTGGGATTTTCTGGCATGGGAACCATCTGGAGGCTTTAAGTTTCTGAAAAAAATGAACTCATTAGCTAAAACTTTATAGAATCTTAGCTGGAGCCCAGAGCATTCTTTAGGGTTTTCGGGAATACTGGTGGTTGGGATTTGGCATGCTGTGGCAATTTGCAATATCTGGCTGAAGCTTGCATAAGAATAACCTCCAGAATGACCTCTCAACTATATTTGAAATCTCTTTGCCACTGAAACTTTATTTTGTTTCATTTCTTTTTCCCCTTTTCATCAAGAAGCTTTCTCATTCCCACAATATCAGGGTCAGACTCATCCCTGGGAGAATGTCCCATGTTGTTAGGAAGACTTACACCCCTGGGAATCATGTCCCATGTAAGGGGGAAAGTAGTAAGTTTATTTGCAGAGTTGGCTTAGAGAGAGAGGCTACATCAGAGCAAAAATGTGGTTCACTGTGGGTGACTCTTAGGCATAATTAAAAATATACTTAGCTTCACCATTGCAGGAAAAAGGGTAAGCCTCAAGACTGAGGGCTTATTTAATTGGGAGGCCCTAATGCTTGAGAGAATATCAGGAATTCCCCTGGAATATATTTTCCCCAGTTCTTCAAGGAGACTTTGCCAATATATGTTTTTTTTCTGCCCCAAATACTCTGGAATGTGTCAGTGTATTATATTACCCTGTACAGAATAACAAGATCTCATTCCCTATTCTAGGTCCCACAGGTTGTTTAAATTAACTGACCAGAAAGATTAAATTAGATAGTGTGCTACAGAAAATGTAAGTTTTGGACAAAATAGACATCTCTTCCTTTAGTCTCACACAGAAGTTGAAGTTTTAAAGTATATACAATATCATTTTTTCCCTGGATTCTGATTTACCTTAGTCCTAACCAGTTCTGCTTCATTCATATCTCTAATTTAAGTCTGATCTCTTTTTCAGCTTCTTTAACCATTCCTGTATGCAGTATGGCTAAATTTCAGAGCTGCAGAGCTCTAACTCTGAGTTTCAGGTATCACACCGATACCCAAAGTTCCAGGGAACTACCAGGTCATACACAAAGAGCACAGCATCTCAGAATTTAAAAATAACAGTTGAAACTCAGGAATAGTTGTGACTTCTGTAAGAACTTATACTCTAGGAATCTTTACAATGAACCTTGTTAAACATTCTAAACTCTGTAACCATCGATTGCCCAATCTCTGCTCACTTTCTAACCCCTGATAATCCATGCTCTCAAATTCGATTATCAGAGTTTTCTCATCATAGTTTATATTCGTAGGACAGTACAATATTTGTCCTTTCATTTCTGGTTTATTTCACTCAACATAATGTCCTCAAGGTTCAGGCAGCCTCTTATGGAACTACCACACTGCCCTCCAGAGGGACTACACCATTCTACTTCCTTACCAACAGTGAATAGGTTTATTTCTCTCTCCACATCTTCTCCAGCCCTTGCTCATTTCTGTTTATTTTTAAACAGTTTATCCACACAATGTACAATCCATCTTAAGTGTATAATCAGTGATCCCTGGAATAATCACATATTTTTGCTTTGAACACCACAATCTATATAAGAACATTTCCATTTCTTCTGCAAAAAAAGAAGAGGAGAAAAAAGAATGAAAAAGAGAAAAGAGAAGAGAGAAAGGAAAAAGGAGAAACAATAACAACAAAAATCCCACACCCCTCTTATTGACGTTTGGCTTTGATATATTGCCTTTGTTACAATTAATGAAAAAATATTACAATGTTACTGTTAACTATAGAACCAGGTTTGCGTTAATTTTTTTTCCCATACACCAATATGGGGAAACTCAATGCTTCACCTCATTCTTACAAAGGCTTTTGTCATTTTTTCCCCATTAGTGATATTTTTATTTCTCAGATTACTAGTGATTTTAAGCATCTTGTCTTTTGTTTTGATCACAGGCATTCCAATTCCATCTTTTGTAATGTGCCAATTTTCTATTTTCCTCTTGGATGTGAACTTTATATTCTAGATGCTAAATATTTTTTTTATTGTAGTACAAATATCTAATCCAATCTATGCCCCCCCCCCTTTTTTGCATGCTGTATGGCAGGGTCACATTTCATTCTTTTTCCATGTAAGTATCCCGTCATTGCAGCACCATTTGTTGAATTTTTGTTTTTTTGGGGGGGAAATACATGGGCTGATAATCGAACCCTGGTCTTCCTCATGGCAGGCAATAATTCTACCAGTGAACTACCCTTTCACACCCTATGGCTTTCCTTTTGTTAGTAAATTTTTATTGTAGTAATATATATACAACCTAAGATTTCCTGTTTTAACCACTTTCAAGTGAACATTTCAGTGGTATTAATTACATTTACAATTGGCATATTCTCATAGAGAAGTTTAAAATTTAGATACAATCAAATCCATCAATCTTTTCTTTGATAATGTGTGATTTTTGTGTCATATTTAAGAGATCCTTGCCTCCCATGAAGACACAAAGATATCATTTGTTTTTTCTAATTGTTATAAAGCATATTTTGCATATTTATTGTTAAATATATTTAATTTATTTGGGATGTGGCAAAGTAAGTATCCTTTGTAACTCAAGGCAAGTCAACTCTCCCACTTATAATTGATGCCACCTACCTCAAATATCAGTGTGTATAGGTCCTTCCCCAGGTCCTCTAGTCTTTTCCACTCATCATCATCAATACTACTAATATCAGTGTATCTTAAAGTTTGATGTCTGGAAGAGCATGTCTTTCCTCTTTTGATTTTTGTAACCAGGATTATTTTCAGGTTTCTTTGGATTTTAGTCCTCAGTATGAATTTCTCTATCTATCTAGCATCACAAAATTCTTTCTAGGATTCTGATTGGAATGGCATTGAATGTACAGATGACTTTGGGGAGGATTTCCATTTTATGATGTTGAGGTTTCCTTTCCATGAAAATTCTTTATTTCTCCATTCTTCAGGACTTTCATGTTCTTCAAAAATGTTGTATATTTTCTCTTTAAAGGTATTTGTTTTAGTTTTCTAATGCTACTTGAATGTGACATACCAGAAATAAGTTTACATGTCCTAGAGGATTTATTAAGTTACAAGTTTGCAGTTCTAAGGCTATAAAAAGTCCAAACTAAGGTATCCATACAAAGATACCTTTAATGAAGAAAGACCAATAGCATACAGAACACCTCTGTCAGCAGGAAAGCAGTGTGGATGGTGTCTGCTGGTCCTTTGGCTTCTGGTTTCAGGCATCTTCTCTGGGGGTATTTACTTTTTGCATTTCCAAACATCTCTGTCTGTGTTTGCTCTGAGTTTTTCCTAAAATGCTTCCCTCTTAAAGGATGCCAGTAAGCATATGAAGACACATCTTGAATGGGCAAAGACGCATGGCCATGGAAACCACTTAATCAAAAGGTCCCACAAAAGGTCCCACCCACAATTGAATGGATCAAATCTCCATGGAAACCTAACAAAAGGTCCTACCCTAAACAATAGGTCTGTTCCACAAGATTGGATTAAGAACAAGAACAAAGCTTTTCTGGGGTACATAACAGTTTCAAACCAGCACAGTACTTCTCACAGGTTTTTTTATTTATTCCAAGGAAGTTAGTTTAGTTAGTTAGTTTGTTTGTTTGTTTTTAGGAACTTCATTCAAACTTTTTTTTATCATCACAATCAACTTTTCTTTTTTTCTCTTTATTGTGAAAAAATAATATATATACAAAAAAAAGCAATAAATTTCGAAGCACATCACAACAATTAGTTGTAGAACTGATTTCAGAGTTTAGTATGGATTACAATTCCACAATTTTAGTTTTTTACTTCTAGCTGCTCTAAGATACTGGAGACTAAAAGAAATATCATTATAATGATTTAGCAATCATACTCATTTGTTAAGCCCTATCTTCTCTGTATAACTCCACCATCACCTTTGATCTTTCTCCCACTCTTTAGGGGTATTTGAGCTATGCTTATTCTAACTTTTTTCATATTGGAAGGGGTTGTCAATAATATAGGATAAGGAAATGGGACTAGCTGATGTTTTGGAGAGGCTGAGCCCTCTAGATTTCAGGACTTATCTGGTCCAGGGGCCCATCTGGAGGTTGTAGGTTTCTGGAAAGTTACCCTAGTGCATGGAACCTTATAGAATCTAATATAACACCCCAGGTCTTCTTTAGGACTGGCAGGAATGGTTTAGGTTTGGGTTTGGCAAGCTATGATAAGTAGCAATGTCTAACTGAAGCTTGCATGAGAGTGACCTCCTGAGTTGCCTCTCAGACTCTCTTTGAACTCTCTCAGCCACTGACAAGGAAGTTAGATTTTAAACTATTTTAAATTTGGATAATTTCTTTTTCATTACACTTTTAATTGACTGATACTGGATAGTAATTCTATTTTAATCTATGTTGATCTTGCGTTTAGCAACCTTGCTTACTTATCACAATCTTTTATCTAGATTATTATGGCTTTTTCTGTGAGGAAAATTCTATAATTATCAAGCAATGATAATTTTGTCTCTCTATATTTATTTTAATATATATTACTTTTTTCTTGTAAACTTCTGCTTTCAAATAACTTCCCAGAGATATTTTCTTTCTGCATCTCCAAATATCTTTGTCTGTATAATGTTCAATTTAGAACTACCAGTTGAATAGTAGGAGTGATAGCAGTAATACCTGTTTTATGAATATAATAGGTATGCTTCTAACAGTTTACCATTAAATATGTTTTGTCATAGGTATTTTATAAGTATCCTTTATCAAATTGAGACCATATTCATCTACCTCTAGTTTGTTAACGATTTTGGTCATAAATAACTTTTATTGAATCATTTTCTCCATCTATTGATAAATTTTTCTTCTGCTACATCTATCAATGTGATGAAGTGCATAATTAGCCTTCCTGATATTGATACATCCTTGTATTCCTAAGATAAAATACGCTTTATGATTATGTATATGTTAGCACAAAAACACAGGGCTAGATTAAATTTGATAATATATATATTTTTTGCTACTGTGCTATAATATAGTTTATTTTTGTACTTTTCTTTTCTTGCTTAATATAAAGGTCATACTAATTCATAAAATGAATTGAAGATCTTTCTCTTACATTTATTCCTTGAAATAATTTGCAATATATAGGGGCTATCAGTTGCTTAAATAATTGACGAAAAAATTTCCTTGCTTCAATGTCTTTTTTTTTCTTTTTTTTTTTATTAATTAAAAAAAGAATTAACAAAACAATTAGAAATCATTCCAATCTACATGTACAATCAGTAATTCTTAATAACATCACATAGTTGCATATTCATCATTTCTTAGTACATTTGCATCTATTTAGAAAAAGAAATAAAAAGACAACAGAATAAGAATTAAAACAATAATAGAAAGAAAAAAAAACAAAAACAAAAAACCTATACCTCACATGCAGCTTCATTCAGTGTTTTAACATAATTGCATTACAATTGGGTAGTATTGTGCTGTCCATTTCTGAGTTTTTATATCCAGTCCCGTTGTACAGTCTGTATCCCTTCATCTCCAATTATCCCTTCTCTTTTTTCTTTTTTTTTTTAATTAACGGAAAAAAAGAAACTAACCCAACATTTAGAGATCATACCATTCTACACATGCAATCATTAATTCTTAACATCATCACATAGATGCATGATCATCATTTCTTAGTACATTTGCATTGGTTTAGAAGAACTAGCAACATAACCGAAAAAGATATAGAATGTTAATATAGAGAAAAAAATAAAAGTAATAATAGTAAAATCAAAACAAAACAAAACAAAACAAAACAAAAACCTATAGCTCAGATGCAGCTTCATTCAGTGTTTTAACATGATTACTTTACAATTAGGTATTATTGTGCTGTCCATTTTTGAGTTTTTGTATCTAGTCCTGTTGCACAGTCTGTATCCCTTCAGCTTCAATTACCCATTGTCTTACCCTGTTTCTAACTCCTGCTGAACTCTGTTACCAATGACATATTTCAAGTTTATTCTCGAATGTCCGTTCACATCAGTGGGACCATACAGTATTTGTCCTTTAGTTTTTGGCTGGATTCACTCAGCATAATATTCTCTAGGTCCATCCATGTTATTACATGGTTCATAAGTTTATCTTGTCTTAAAGCTGCATAATATTCCATCGTATGTATATACCACAGTTTGTTTAGTCACTCTTCTGTTGATGGAGATTTTGGCTGTTTCCATCTCTTTGCAATTGTAAATAACGCTGCTATAAACATTGGTGTGCAAATGTCCGTTTGTGTCTTTGCCCTTAAGTCCTTTGAGTAGATACCTAGCAATGGTATTGCTGGGTCGTATGGCAATTCTATATTCAGCTTTTTGAGGAACCGCCAAACTGCCTTCCACAGTGGTTGCACCCTTTGACATTCCCACCAACAGTGGATAAGTGTGCCTCTTTCTGCGCATCCTCTCCAGCACTTGTCATTTTCTGTTTTGTTGATAATGGCCATTCTGGTGGGTGTGAGATGATATCTCATTGTGGTTTTGATTTGCATTTCTCTAATGGCCAGGGACATTGAGCATCTCTTCATGTGCCTCTTGGCCATCCGTATTTCCTCTTCTGAGAGGTGTCTGTTCAAGTCTTTTTCCCATTTTGTAATTGGGTTGGCTGTCTTTTTGTTGTTGAGATGAACAATCTCTTTATAAATTCTGGATACTAGACCTTTATCTGATATATCATTTCCAAATATTGTCTCCCATTGTGAAGGCTGTCTTTCTACTTTCTTGATGAAGTTCTTTGATGCACAAAAGTGTTTAATTTTGAGGAGTTCCCATTTATTTATTTCCTTCTTCAGTGCTCTTGCTTTAGGTTTAAGGTCCATAAAACCGCCTCCAGTTGTAAGATCCATAAGATATCTCCCAACATTTTCCTCTAACTGTTTTATGGTCTTAGACCTAATGTTTAGATCTTTGATCCATTTTGAGTTAACTTTTGTATAGGGTGTGAGAGATGGGTCTTCTTTCATTCTTTTGCATATGGATATCCAGTTCTCTAGGCACCATTTATTGAAGAGACTGCTCTGTCCCAGGTGAGTTGGCTTGACTGCCTTATCAAAGATCAAATGTCCATAGATGAGAGGGTCTATATCTGAGCACTCTATTCGATTCCATTGGTCGATATATCTATCTTTATGCCAATACCATGCTGTTTTGACCACTGTGGCTTCATAATATGCCTTAAAGTCAGGCAGCGCGAGACCTCCAGCTTCGTTTTTTTTCCTCAAGATGTTTTTAGCAATTTGGGGCACCCTGCCCTTCCAGATAAATTTGCTTATTGGTTTTTCTATTTCTGAAAAATAAGTTGTTGGGATTTTGATTGGTATTGCATTGAATCTGTAAATCAATTTAGGTAGGATGGACATCATAACTATATTTAGTCTTCTAATCCATGAACACGGTATGCCCTTCCATCTATTTAGGTCTTCTGTGATTTCTTTTAGCAGTTTTTTGTAGTTTTCTTTGTATAGGTTTTTTGTCTCTTTAGTTAAATTTATTCCTAGGTATTTTATTCTTTTAGTTGCAATTGTAAATGGGATTCGTTTCTTGATTTCCCCCTCAGCTTGTTCATTACTAGTGTATAGAAATGCTACAGATTTTTGAATGTTGATCTTGTAACCTGCTACTTTGCTGTACTCATTTATTAGCTCTAGTAGTTTTGTTGTGGATTTTTCCGGGTTTTCGACGTATAGTATCATATCGTCTGCAAACAGTGATAGTTTTACTTCTTCCTTTCCAATTTTGATGCCTTGTATTTCTTTTTCTTGTCTAATTGCTCTGGCTAGAACCTCCAACACAATGTTGAATAATAGTGGTGATAGTGGACATCCTTGTCTTGTTCCTGATCTTAGGGGGAAAGTTTTCAGTTTTTCCCCATTGAGGATGATATTAGCTGTGGGTTTTTCATATATTCCCTCTATCATTTTAAGGAAGTTCCCTTGTATTCCTATCTTTTGAAGTGTTTTCAACAGGAAAGGATGTTGAATCTTGTCGAATGCCTTCTCTGCATCAATTGAGATGATCATGTGATTTTTCTGCTTTGATTTGTTGATATGGTGTATTACATTAATTGATTTTCTTATGTTGAACCATCCTTGCATACCTGGGATGAATCCTACTTGGTCATGGTGTATAATTCTTTTAATGTGTTGTTGGATACGATTTGCTAGAATTTTATTGAGGATTTTTGCATCTGTATTCATTAGAGAGATTGGTCTGTAGTTTTCTTTTTTTGTAATATCTTTGCCTGGTTTTGGTATGAGGGTGATGTTGGCTTCATAGAATGAATTAGGTAGTTTTCCCTCCACTTCGATTTTTTTGAAGAGTTTGAAGAGAATTGGTACTAATTCTTTCTGGAACGTTTGGTAGAATTCACATGTGAAGCCATCTGGTCCTGGACTTTTCTTTTTAGGAAGCTTTTGAATGACTAATTCAATTTCTTTACTTGTGATTGGTTTGTTGAGGTCATCTATGTCTTCTTGAGTCAAAGTTGGTTGTTCATGTCTTTCCAGGAACCCGTCCATTTCCTCTAAATTGTTGTATTTATTAGCGTAAAGTTGTTCATAGTATCCTGTTATTACCTCCTTTATTTCTGTGAGGTCAGTAGTTATGTCTCCTCTTCCATTTCTGATCTTATTTATTTGCATCCTCTCTCTTCTTCTTTTTGTCAATCTTGCTAAGGGCCCATCGATCTTATTGATTTTCTCATAGAACCAACTTCTGGCCTTATTGATTTTCTCTATTGTTTTCATGTTTTCAATTTCATTTATTTGTGCTCTAATCTTTGTTATTTCTTTCCTTTTGCTTGCTTTGGGGTTAGCTTGCTGTTCTTTCTCCAGTTCTTCCAAATGGATAGTTAATTCCTGAATTTTTGCCTTTTCTTCTTTTCTGATATAGGCATTTAGAGCAATAAATTTCCCTCTTAGCACTGCCTTTGCTGCGTCCCATAAGTTTTGATATGTTGTGTTTTCATTTTCATTCGCCTCGAGGTATTTGCTAATTTCTCTTGCAATTTCTTCTTTGACCCAGTCGTTGTTTAGGAGTGTGTTGTTGAGCCTCCACGTATTTGTGAATTTTCTGGCACTCTGCCTATTATTGATTTCCAACATCATTCCTTTATGGTCCGAGAAAGTGTTGTGTAAGATTTCAATCTTTTTAAATTTGTTAAGACTTGCTTTGTGACCCAGCATATGGTCTATCTTTGAGAATGATCCATGAGCACTTGAGAAAAAGGTGTATCCTGCTGTTGTGGGATGTAATGTCCTATAAATATCTATTAAGTCTAGTTCATTTATAGTAATATTCAGATTCTCTATTTCTTTGTTGATCCTCTGTCTAGATGTTCTGTCCCTTGATGAGAGTGGTGAGTTGAAGTCTCCAACTATTATGGTATATGAGTCTATTTCCCTTTTCAGTGTTTGCAGTATATTCCTCACGTATTTTGGGACATTCTGATTCGGTGCGTAAATATTTATGATTGTTATGTCTTCTTGTTTAATTGTTCCTTTTATTAGTATATAGTGTCCTTCTTTGTCTCTTTTAACTGTTTTACATTTGAAGCCTAATTTGTTGGATATTAGTATAGCCACTCCTGCTCTTTTCTGGTTGTTATTTGCATGAAATATCTTTTCCCAACCTTTCACTTTCAACCTATGTTTATCTTTGGGTCTAAGATGTGTTTCCTGTAGACAGCATATAGAAGGATCCTGTTTTTTAATCCATTCTGCCAATCTATGTCTTTTGATTGGGGAATTCAGTCCATTGACATTTAGTGTTATTATTGTTTGGATAATATTTTCCTCTAACATTTTGCCTTTTGTATTATATATATCATATCTGATTTTCCTTCTTTCTACACTCTTTTCCATATCTCTCTCTTCTGTCTTTTTGTATCTGACTCTAGTGCTCCCTTTAGTATTTCTTGCAGAGCTGGTCTCTTGGTCACAAATTCTTTCAGTGACTTTTTGTCTGAGAATGTTTTAATTTCTCCCTCATTTTTGAAGGATAATTTTGCTGGATATAGGAGTCTTGGTTGGCAGTTTTCCTCTTTTAGTATTTTAAATATATCATCCCACTGTCTTCTAGCTTCCATGGTTTCTGCTGAGAAATCTACACAAAGTCTTATTGGGTTTCCCTTGTATGTAATGGATTGTTTTTCTCTTGCTGCTTTCAAGATCTTCTCTTTCTCTTTGACCTCTGACATTCTAACTAGTAAGTGTCTTGGAGAACGCCTATTTGGGTCTAATCTCTTTGGGGTGCGCTGCACTTCTTGGATCTGTAATTTTAGGTCTTTAATAAGAGTTGGGAAATTTTCAGTGATAATTTCTTCCATTAGTTTTTCTCCTCCTTTTCCCTTCTCTTCTCCTTCTGGGACACCCACAACACATATATTTGTGCGGTTCATATTGTCCTTGAGTTCCCTGATACCCTGTTCAAATTTTTCCATTCTTTTCCCTATAGTTTCTGTTTCTTTTTGGAATTCAGATGTTCCATCCTCCAAATCACTAATTCTATCTTCTGTCTCTTTAAATCTATCATTGTAGCTATCCATTATTTTTTCTATGTTTGCTACTTTATCCTTCACTTCCATAAGTTCTGCGATTTGTTTTTTCAGTTTTTCTATTTCTTCTTTATGTTCAGCCCATGTCCTCTTCATGTCCTCCCTCAATTTATCGATTTCATTTTTGAAGAGGTTTTCCATTTCTGTTCGTATATTCAGCATTAGTTGTCTCAGCTCTTGTGTCTCATTTGAGCTATTGGTTTGTTCCTTTGACTGAGCCATATTCTCAATCTTTTGAGCGTGGACAGTTATCTTCTGCTGCTGGCGTCTGGGCATTTATTCAGATTTCTCTTGGTGTTGGACCCAGCAAGGTTGTAATATTTTTCTGTGAAATCTCTGGGTTCTGTTTTTCTTATCCTGCCCATTAGGTGGCGCTCGTGGCACACGTTTGTCTGCGGGTCCCACCAGTAAAAGGTGCTGTGGGACCTTAAACTTTGGAAAACTCTCGCCGTCCTGGGGGTTCGCTAGCCGAAGCGGCTTGAGCCGGCTGGGGTCCGAACGCAGGGAGGGTTGCTGGTCGCCGCAGCCAGGGAAAGAGCCCGTCCGAATTTCCTAGTCGGCCCTGGGCGACAAGCGTGGCGGGAGGGCGCCAGCGGCAGCAGCCCGCCCGGGAGAGTGCACGTTCCCCGGGAGTCACGGGTTTGGAAGGGGCCTCCCCAACCCGTCACCATTCTCCGCGGCCTGGGGGTTTCCGATCCAATTCTCTCAGTTGGTCCGGGGGCTGCGCGTGGTGTGGGCGCCAGCCGCAGCGGTTTCAGGGGACCGCCTCTCCAATTCTCCCAGCCGGCCCGGGAAGGGGGAAGGGAGTAACTCCGGCCGCTTGCCACCCCGCCCGGTAAGGCCCGCGCGCCTCGGCGATCTCACCCGAGCTGCTTCTCTCAGCCAGCCAGCCATTCCAGGATGGGGTACGCTGTCTTTTTTATCTCTGTTGTGGCTTTGGGCGCTTTCTGTATCGTTTCTACTCCCCTAGTAGGTGTCCTGGAGAAAAAACTAAGATCTGCGCGTCTTACTAAGCCGCCATCTTCCAGGAAGTCCTTCAATGTCTTTTTTAATGGGGCAGGGTTGAAACTGCCAGTTCAGTTTATTAATGATTAAGGACATATTGATTTGTTTGTTTATATATGTATTTATTTCAAAAATTTTCATAATTTATGATTTTTCAAAAGTCTACATCATGAAAGTTTTGGGTAAACTGCTATTCATTCTATTCTCTTACGATTTTAAAAATTTGTCTGTGATTATGTTACTTTTTCCATACCTTGTTCATTTATTATTCTCTCTTTCTTTTGTTTTTTCATGATTTGTTTTGCTACAGTTTTGTCTATTTTATTAGTCTTTGTGGAGTGCCAGTCTTTGAATTTGTTGATCTTCCCTGTTGTTTTATATTTATATGTGTGATGTCCATTTGTCTTTGCTTACATTAATTTCTGCATGTATTTTCATGTTTCCATTCTTTATATTCCTTGAATTTATCTTGTTATTCTTTTCCTAATATCCTGAATGCTTAACTAATTTATTGCCAATCATTTTTATGCTTTCCAATGAATGAATATATGTTTTTAGATTTTCACTCTAAGCACAAACATAAACAGCTAAAAGGTTTCCATAATCTCAGAGTGAGGAAAAGGCCTCTTGAGATTTAATACATTTAAAAACCATAAAATAAAATGTTAATGAATTTGAATACATAAAGAATATCTGCATAGGGGAAAAATGCATAAGCAGTTGAAAGAAAAATGCCAAACTGTGGAAAAACTTTTGCAAATTACGTTGTTGATATAAAGCTAATTTCCTAAAGTATAAAAGCTACTAACATTCCATGATTAGGAATTGAACAAACAAGAAGAAACATGGGCAACATTATTTACAAATTGTTCACAGAAATAGAAATGTCAATGTTTTATTTATATTAAAAAGTCTCCTATATAAAATAAGAAACATAATTAAAACTATGATAGGATACCATTTTCACCTATCAGATGGGCAAATTCCAAAACTCTTAAGAACAGATTGTGTTAGTAATGTTATGAGGAAACAAGTACTCTCAAATGTTGCTGGAAAGAGTGTACAGTGGTACAATCTCTATGGAGAACAGTTTTGTAATATTTATAATAAATTGTAAACTGCCTATATAATTTGTTACCACAAGGATATTCATTGTTTTGTTTTTGTAATAGTAAAAATTTAAAAATTTTTAAAAATAAAAATATATTAAAAAGCGATCTAACTTTACTAGTGTAGATTGTGTAAAATATGGTATTCACCAGAGGAAATATTATGCAACCATTAAAAATAATGAGGTGATAGCTGTGTATATATTAATAAGGAAATAGTGTTAAGTAAGAAAAATAAGGTACACAACAATGCATATTACATTATCATTTGTATAAAAGTAATAGAATAACAGAATGTGCGTGTGTGTTTACTTGCAAGTTAATGTGTTTGGAGAGAGAGAGAATATATCTGGAAATATATAAACAAATACTGTTACTATGCTTATGTGGAGAAATGAAACTTCCCTGGACTTCTCTATATGCCTATAAAAAGCCTTAGCCTTCTAAGACATGGAAATGTGTACAGTATAATGACAGGGAATATTTGTTCCATTTCCTCTAGAAACATTTTCCTGACTTACTCTGACAATTAGATCTGTAACCAATTGTCTATTTAATTGCTCAGATCCAGAGGGTCAAATGGTAACAGCCCTGGCTACATATCTCCCTAGATGGCAGGAAGACTGGAGCACTATCTGCCTGGGTATTTATATTTCAAAAATTATGCAGCCTAGACCATGGAGATATTTCTAGATGTTAAAAGCCTAAACCAAAGAGATAGCAGGGTTTATGTGGCCTTTGGAAAAAGGCATTTAAATTCTAAAAGGGTAGAAACAGGATCCTTTCTATCTTAACTCAAAGAAGAAAAAGTTCCTTTTGTTTTTGTTATTTTGTCCCTCTCCTTTTAAGAGGGGAGGGGATGACTGCATCTCTCCTTCATAAAAGGAGAAAATCCATCATTCTCTGTCCCTCTCTGATGGAGTATTTTGCTACTCCTTTAGGAAGGTTTTTCATCTGGCTTTCATGAAATCACTCCAAGGGTTAGGTCTTTGGCAGTGAGAAGTGACACACTTATTGTTTACTGTAAGGTAATTAATTGGGCATCTGTCTATCACTCAGAACATCTCATGTTCATTTCAGATAAACTTAATAAAGATGAATGTTAAAAAAGTAACAGATTACTTGGAGGGAGGGGGCAAAATGCAGAGTTTTGTGCTCATAGCAGGAGATATGAGGAGCATATTTCCACAGGTACCACATTCTTATTCCCAGTAATTATTTCCCTCTAAAATTATTTTTATATGAATTTTGCTGTACTTGATACAGAATTTATTTGGTAAATACTTACTTGGTGTTTCTTCTCCTATTCTTTTTTTTAATTTGTTTGAAAATTTTGTTAGATATGTCATTTTAGGTCAGTGCAATAGCTAGATTTAAAATTTTTAAATCCAATCTGATTGTCTCTTTCATATTAGCATGTTAATATGTTAATATATATTAACATATTAATAAATATGTTTAATTCACTTACATTTATTATGAGTATTGATTTAATTGGGCATATTTAATTTGTAGCAGGCACATAATAATTGCTAGGGATACAGCAGTAATCAAAATAGACAAATATCCCTGTCTACTTGAACTCTCACATTCTATTGCTTTGTTTGAATTTTTAAAAAAATTATTGCTATATGTCTTTCTTGTTCTTTCTCCCACACAACTTCTGTGAAATAAAGCTTTTTTTTTCTTTTTTAATTACTCTGTACTTTCTTCCACTGGTTTGGAAACTGTAGATTCTTTTTCTATTTCTTTAGTGGTTTCCTTTAATTTTGTAAAGTTAACCACTAAACTGAATATATTTTATCTAAGTCTAGAAACTTCCGTCTTTTCATATGCAAATGATATTTCTGTAATTTTGTGGTCAGTATTTAAATGTGCTAGCATTTTTGCATAAATATTGTTTGCTTGCCCTTAATTCTTGCTTCCAATTCCTTCCTTCTGGATTCAATTTCCTTCTTTCCACCTTTCAATTCTTCTTTCAGTAAGGATCTATAGGTGGCAAACTCTCTTATACTGTTATGTCTGAAAATATATTTCTTGTATCCTTACTCTCCAATGATAATTTAGTATGGTAAGAATTTTAGGCCATCAGTTATTTTACTCAACAGTTTAATTATATTACTCAGGCCTTCTGGAATCAATTTTTGGTGATGTGCTAAATCAGTTTAATGATGGGCATTCCAGTTTGGTTCATCTATCTCTTCTACCTGGTAGCTTTTCAGATCTATTTCTGTCCTTTATGTTCTCCAGTTTCACTCTTTTTAAAATTTCAATTTATTTTTATTCTAATTGCTTGTTACTTTTCTTAGTTTGCCACTGACTGGTTGACTTAAATAACAGGATTTTTTTGTCTCAAAGTTTGGGAGGCTAGCAGTCAAAAATCAAGGTGTCATCATGATCATGCTTTCACTGAAGCCCATAACATTCTGGTGGTGGTTTGCCAACAGTCCACAACTGAATCTCTGCTTCTGTCACATGGTCATCTGTCTTGTTCTGTTCCTTATCCCTGTGCCCAAATTTCCTTTGCTTCTATGGTGTGATGATTGAGTTCATGTGTCAACTTGGCCAGGTTATGGTGCCCAGTTGTCTCTAGATATTGCCAAATGATCCCTAGGATGAAAAATTACCTCCCAATGAAAATCACTGGAGTAAAGTGATCTCTGATGCTTATGTTTATGTATTAACTTGAATAAGTGATGGTGTCCAGTTGTTTGATCAAGCAAGCACTGGCCTGATTGTTACTGGGAGGACATTTCATGGATTTAAATCATCAGTAAATTGATTGCATCTATGGTTGGTTACGTCTACAATCAACTAAGGAGATTGCCTTCAGCAGAGATATTTTACCCAATAAGTTGAAAGCCTTAAAGGGAGGAGAACTAATGATTTCAGCAGTCAGGAAGAAATTCCATCTGTACTTGAGCTAGTCAGCTTCTCCTGGGGAATGCATTAAAACATTACTCAGTGCTCCCAGCTGGTGGCCTGCCCTAGAGAATTCAGATTTGCCCATCCCCACAGCTACATTAGCCAATACCTACAATAGGTCTTATTTTTGTTTCCCTAGAGAACCTGAATACATATGGACTCATCATATTAGATTAAGGCCCACACTTATTCAGTTTAGCATCACCTTAACTAATGACATCTTCAAAGACCGTATTTACAAATGAGGTCACATTGACAGGAACAGGGGTTCCTTTAACATGTCATTAAGGGGGACATAATTCAATCCATAACAGTATTTGAGACACATATTTAGTATGAGAACTCAGTCTTTCTAGGAAAGTAGTTCTCTGTTATTGCTTTTATTCTCTTCTTCTGGGATTCCAATTTTGTATATGATGGAACACCTAAATTATCCTCTAGATCTCTTAAGCTATCTTTCATATGTTTCAGTTCTTTATTTCTTTTAGGGTGGATTCTTCAATAATAACTTCAAATTCTCTAGTTTGGTTGTCAGCTGTGTCTTTAGAATTTATTCTGCATGTACATTTTTTAATTTGAACAATCATAATTTACTTCTTTAATTTTCAATTGGTTACTCTCTATATTCATTTAACAGTCAACCTCTATTAATTGAACACCTACTATATCCAAGGCACTGTTCTATGTGCTCATTATATATTAGTGAATGAGATAGTCAAGGTCTTTACTCTCATAGTTCTTACATTCTAATGTGTGGAGACAGACAATAAAGAAATAAACATGAGTTTTACCTGATGGTGGCAAGTGCTATGCAGTGAATTGAAAGAAGGTGAGGTGTTTGCAAGTGACTTGGTCATCAGTTTAGACTAGGTGAGCAAGGAATGCCTTTTGAAGGGATCACCTTTAAACTGAGACTGAATGTGAAAACCTGTTTCTTGATTTTTATCTCCCTGATTTTTATTCCATGTTTTTCTCCCCTTGTTTTAGTAAGATCTAAATAAACTTTCTTAAAGTCTCCTATAGTTTATGGTATTATTTCCATTTCTAAGGATCAAATTCTTCTTTTCTTTTTTTTTTTTTGAGTTTCTTAGCCATCTTACATAATGTTCATTTTCCTTGTGCTCTTTGAATTTTATTTGCAGGAATAACTTAAGTACAGCTTTCTCGCTTGCTTGTTTTATTTTGTCTTGTCTATTCATTTGCTTTTCTTTCTCCCCACATACTACTCTTTATGTTTAGTCCGTTTTGCAGTTCCTCTATTAAGTTGCTTTGCATGCCATGTTCAGAATGACATTCTAGGATCTCCCATGAGGATGTCTAAAGCCAGTGTGTATCTCAACCTATTCCCACTTGTAGTGTTACTCAGACTTTTTGTGCCACATCTCTACAAAGCGGTCACCATTTTTTTCAACCTCTTTTCACTGGTTAGGAGTCCCACCTCAGGCTCCATCTACAGTATGGCACACCTTGGAGATTTCATATCTTTCTATCATGGAGTCTGTCCTCTTTACTCTGGAAAATCTTATTTAACTTCATTTAACTAAAGGGTAGATAGCTGTCTTTGGCTTTAAGACAACCATATGAGGACTCAAATCTAGCAGGTAACTCCCAACCTCATCTTCAGTCAAGGTTTCCTTGTCTATAGGGTCACTCCCCCATCATTCTCCACCCTAGATTCTGGGCTCAAAATGTTGAGTATCTCATTTGATCCAACTTTAGGGGATAGAACAGGAGGTTAGATGACTTATGAGTAACCCTCCATTCACCCACCCAACATTCATCAGCTGGTAGCTGTTCATAACTCTTTCTCCCCCACGACTGATCTCAGTCTGTCTGAGTTAAAAGAGAATATAGGGGCTAGATGAAGCTATACTATTGTGGAACCAATGCGTCCCTCCCAAATATTTTGAAATTCCCTCAAGTAAGACCTGTCTTCGGCTCACTACCTGTGAATTTTCTTAATGGGGAAGATCCACCATGAAATGTTGGTTGCCATCTGGAAACAAGGTAAAAAGAGGGACACTTTTACTTTTCTAAACTCTTAATAACTGAGCAATGCCATGAATCACAGTTTCTCTGCCAGGGCCCTAGGCCATCAGCTTATTGGCAGCTTAAAGAGTATGTGCATTTGGTGAGAAATCAGGTTCCCTTTTCACTTGCAGCTTGTTATTAGAGAGAATGTATAAGCACTGGCTTCCCTAAAAGTCTGCAAAGTGGCTATTAGGACTTTTTCTCTTGCCAAAAGTGGTGCTAAAAGATGTCTGAGTCAGTCTTGTGGGCCAGTGTTCTCTATTACAGAATCTCTGGCATTGGTGTAAATGCGACTACTTTTTCTCCAGCTCTCTGATGTGTATGTAAGAGGCTTATTCGGTATGCACTCTGGTTCTCAGCTAGAAGAATGTCTGTTCTATAGCTCTGAAGATTCAGCCAAAGTCACTTGTTTGCTTTGAGAGCCCAAGTGCCTTTGGGCATTCCTTTATGTTCTGCAGTTTCTTGGCCTCAGACACCTACCATGGCAAAATCATATTTTGTGTATATCCCAAACACGGTTCAAAAATCTTTTCTCCCTGGATAGAATTTTCATTGTTACAAAATCTCCTCAAGTTTGAGTAAGTTTGTCATTCCCACAGAAAGCAAAATATTATATCCAAATGAGACAGCCTCTCCCTTGAGCACCATGCCCCAAACAAGGGGCAATTAGGGGTGTTCTATGCCCAGGACCTGCCAGATTTTTCAACTGTGTGCCGCTCCCTATCAAGAAAGAATTTCCTATTTTGTTTTGTTTCTATATTAAAGAAATTTAGAATCTATTATGAGACCTTAAACATGAAAATCCATGCCTACCCATTTTCTAGGTATTCCCTGGGAATCACAGGGAAGTTAATTCCATTAGTAGGGTCTGATGTGAATGCATTTATCCTCTCCTTCTCCAAGGATCCCCCCTACAGATCCCCTTGCCCAGGGATTCAAACATCTTCAGCAGAACTCACTCAGTACTATTACACCTACTGTTATGTACGAAACTAGCAGTGATGTGAGAGGACTCTGTTTATCTCTGTATACCAGCCCCATCTCAAAATGCTCTTCCATGCTAGGAGCTGTAGTGAAGTAGCCTGTGGTGAAGATGGGCACCTATTCTTTCAAATTAATGGAGAGTTTCTCTTCAAGGAACCGGTTTAAATCCTTATGCAAAAACTCAGGTGTAAAATATGATTTCATGTTCTTTGTTCACTTAAAATAATGTTTCATTTAGAGTCTCCCTACTTCCGGCCAGGAAGGGAATTCCTTTTAAGTCATTCTTGAAGTTCACTTCATGACGGCCTGAGGTCTTACATGAAAGCTCTCATAATGTGCCTCTGATCATGAATCATTAGCTCACCATGTTGCCAAGGAGTCATCACTCATACTTTTCCTTAATGACTAAGTTTCTTCCCAGCTCCAATCCCAAATCCTGGGGACTATTTCCTTCTCTTCCTATGTATCTCTACCTCACCCCTCACTTCCTTCCCCAAATCCAAACTCCCTCTTCTCTTAGGCCTTTTGATAAAGGTCTCTTTAATGGATTTAGATATTTTTTGAAAACAAAATCCAGGAATATAATTATCTCAGGAATAATGTCCTTGTTTGTGTCACCTTCCCTAGCTAACTTCCAAACTTTAGCAAACCTCCAGAGAGGCAAGGCCAGGCCTCTCCTATTTCTTACTCTGTAATTGCCCTTATCATGTAGATAGCACTCTGTATGTACCAGGTGCTCTTTTAGGTGCTTTATTTAGATTAACTGATTTAATTTTCACAGGTACCAACAAGATAAGTCTTAATTTTACTGAAAAGTAAATTGAGACAGTGAGAGAATAAAGAATTTGTCCAAGCTCATATGGCTAGCAAATGTTTTGTAAAGATGGGACGCTCAATTCTAGGCAGTCTAGCTCCATAGCCTATGCTCTTAACCACTGAGTTATGGAAACAATTACAGCCCATACCTCATGGCGTAATCGAGAGGATTAAAATGAGTTAATACATATAAGGAAACTTGGAATGGTTTCTGGAACATTCTTGTAATCCCTCTAGTAACCCTTTCCCAGGGGTGAATTGCTTTGATTTTTCAGATCATTCCCCTTTCTCGCAACCACTTTTCATATGAATACTGACTTTTCTCTATTTGCTTGTTCCTAAAATGTGAATGGGGATGTTCCTTTGTACATTTGGCCTTGTTAGAATTTCTGTCACAGATTGTTAGGCCACTGTTCAAATCCATCATCCCAGTTGTGGTTCCTTTTTGTTGTTTTAATTGCCCAATATCCATCTGTCCTTGAAAAAACAGTACCCTTTTTTTTTTGGCATGGACAGGCACCGGGAAACAAACCCGGGTCTCTGGCATGGCAGGCAAGAACTCTGTCTGCTGAGCCACTGTGGCCTGCCCCAGTACCCTTATTTTCAACCAGGGAATCAAATCCACTACAACTCTCATTCCATGTGCTTCAGGTGACACAGATTCCAGTAGCGGTCATGGAACCAGGCTTGGTCAATCAGAACATCACATCTCCTGGTTCAGGAACTTGTTCAGCAATGCATATGTGTCAGTCAGGAAGAGGGAGCCACCAAAGATATGTCAACCCATTCCAATATGGGTGTCAGAGTCACCAATAGAAGCATGACTCACCTAGCACTGGATGGAACAAAGTTTTACTTGCATCGAGAAGAGATACAGCAAGGTCAGCTTCACTAGTGGGGGTCAGTTTCCCTCAGCCAGCCCGTCTCAATCCCTGGCTACAAGATGTTGTAATGCACAGCACCCCTCTCCCGTGTGTGGGTGCTTTAGTGGAGGAATCCTGCTCCCTCCCCTCCAGGGACAGATATAGCGCCAGGGTGTGTGCTGGATATCATAAAACATACCCAGCGGAATCAGGCTGTCTCCAGTAAACATTTCCATAGGCTGAGGACAATAGGGAAAGGAATGTACCAGCCGTTCCCTATCTTCTAGGATATTGCATTTTATCCCACCAGGCTGATACATCTGGATGTGAACACAGGATGTATTTGTGGATCCCAGGGAATGGTAGCAAGCTGTGCTAGGACTTTCCCCTAGTACAGTATGTATGGTCCAATTCATAAGTCTCACAGGATTGAGAGTTTCCCTTACCTCCCCATCAACTGTCTTGTGGCTTATCATCCTACTGCCCCTGACTAAGAGATGTTAATTGCTCTTGAAAGTTCTTTCCTCTAGATTCCTTTCTATCCTGCTGACATCTAGCCAATGCTTGGACTGAATCTATAATGGTCCCATATTATTCCTCTTTTCTGAGTTTCATCTTCCCTGTACCTTTCTACAAAGTCATAACTACATAAAATTTCCAGGTTTGTTTCCTTATTGTGTAGGGTGTTTCTGCTTTCCCACTTACAATGATAGTGCCACTTTTGTAACTCATCTAATAAAAACGGAAGCATTCTATCTCAATGGCCTGAGTCTGTCCACATCTTAGTGAATATATGTAATTATGTATGTCCTGGTATTATGTAATCACCTAGTGCAGCTTACGTGCTCATCCAAGGTATTTGCCCCCATATACTCATACCTGCTTCTTTCTTAGAGCACTTCTCTCAATAGTTCCTGAATTTGGACTCCCACTGGAAGAGTCATTCCACGTTGCTTTCTGAGGTCTTTCCTCTTACATTCTGTGAAATTTCATCTTTAACCACACTTCCTACTCTCGTATCAACCCAAATATTGCCCCTCTTTCCTAGTCTCATTTTTGTATCTCATCATCTTTAGTCTCCTTTTCACTTAGGTTTGAACATACCCATTTTCTCTTTTATTTTTCTTCTTGGTTTTACCACTAAGATCTCTGCATTCTCTGAGGGCAATCCTTTCTTTTTCTCCCTGCTAACTTAGCATGATCCTGTCCTCTTGCTTTCTCTTTATTACTCTTCTTGTTCAGATTGTTAAGTGCTAATTCCATTCCTTCCTGAATCGCCAAGCAAACACAATCCCAGTTTTTATTTCAGACAGAGATCCTCAGATCGCTTTATTTTTATGAAATAAATAGGATAATATTTCTACTTTCTTCTCTGAAATGATTCTGTGTTCCAAGAAGAATCAGTAACGTACAATGTAGCATAACCATCCCACAGCCCTAATATATTTCATATATATATTTAAATTTTGAAACAGTTTCAAAACAGTGGGCAATTTGCAAGTACTGGCATATCTCATTTTATTACACTCTCAGATATTGTGATTTTTACAAATTGAAAGTTTGTGGCAACCCTGTGTTGAACTAGTCCATCAGCACCATTTTTCCAACAGCATGTGCTTATGTCTTTTTTCAGATTTTAATTAAGGAGTGTACCTTGTTTTTTTAGACATAGTGCTATTACACACTTAACAGACTACGAGATAGTGTAAATATAACTTTTATATGCACTGGGAAAACAAAAAATTCCTGTGACTCACATTATTGCAATATTTGCTTTACTGCAGTGGTCTAGAACCTAACCTGCAATATCTCAGAGCTAAGTCTATGTAGTACAAAGAAAAACATTTTATTTCCCTGAAATATTTGAGAGTAAGTTGTAGATATGATTCTCCATCCTTCCCTGAATATTTTAGTGTGCATTGCCTACAATTAGGAATATTCTCCTGCATATGAATGCCCTTTATAGTGAAAGGATCTAGTCCAGAATCACGTTGCATTTAGTTGTCATGTTTTGTCAGTCTCCTTTAGTTTGGGACAGTTCCTTAATCTTACCTTGATTTTCATGACCTTGATGATTTTGAATATTGCAGGTCAATTATTGTGTAGAATGTTTTTCCATTCGGATTGTCTCATGGTTGCTAATGATTAGACCAGATTATGTACCTCTGCAGAAATATCACAGAGATGACGCTATTTGTCTCTGTGCAGCCTACAAGGAAATACATGATTTCCATATGTTTCATTACTGATAATGTCAACTTTGAGCCCTTGGTTAAGGCAGTGTCTTCCAAGCTTTCACACTGTAGACTTACTCTTCATGCCTTTGTAACTAATAAATATTTGGTGGAATGGCACTTTAAACCATGTAAATATTCTGTTCTTCAATAAACTTTCAATTTATTCATCTATATCATTTATTCATATAATATATCATACCACAGATGCCTATTTTATTCAGGGAGTTATAAATCAAAACTGTCATTTATTTTGATGCTCAAATTATTCCCACTTTGGCCAACAGAAGTCCCTTCAAACCTGCTTCTGTGACTTTTGACATGGACCACGTTTCCTTACTTTCTGGTAAACAAGATGCTCCAGGCTCATCTTGACTTTCCCTGCTCAGTATTAGAAATAGTCATTTCAGTAAGGAGCCCTACCTAGCCCCTTACCAGAAATGGAACAGCATTTAAAAAGGGAATTTAATAAGTTACCAAGTTTATAGTTCGAAGCCTATGAAAATGTCCAACCTAAGGCATTTAAGGAAAGATGCCTTAATTCAAGAAAGGCTGATGGGTCTGGAACAACTCTGTCAGCTGGGAAGTCACGTGGCTGGCATCTGCTGGTACGTTGCTCTTAGCCTCCATTGCTTTCAGCCTCAGCTCCTGTGGGGGTTCCTCACTTTGCTTTTTTGGGGCTGGCTTTCATCTCTTGGCTTCCCTTGGCTCTCTTCAGGTTCTGGCTTGCTTAAAATCTCATACCAACATCTGCTGGGCTCCAAGAATCTTCCAACATCCATGTCTCTGTTCTGCAAGTTCTGACATCTATGTCAGCTCTGCTCTGAAGTTTCTGTCAGCTCTGCCATTTCTGAGGTTTCTCCAAAATGTTTCCCCTTTTAAAGACTCTGGTAACCTAATCAAGACCCAGTTGGAATAGGTGGAGTCACATCTCCATCTAATCAAAAGGTCACACCCACAATTGACCATGTCACTTCTCTGTGGAGATAATCTAATCAAAAGCTTCCTAACCTGCAGTCTTTAATCAGGATTAAAAGAAATGGCTGCTCCCACAAGGTTGGATCAGGATTAAAATATGGCTTTTCTGGGGTACATAATAGGTTCAAACTGGCACCCATAGCTATTGGGATATCACTGCTCTCAGGATCTCTACGTGGATACACACATATTTGCATCTATCTGTCTGTGTATCTATCATTTATCTATATAATTCTTTATATTTCCATATCTATATATCATGTATATAATTAAAACCATATGTTCACACTAATGCCTATAATTTCAACCCAACATCACAAGGCTCATTCTAGATTTTTCATTTCCCATATTTGTAGCTCCCTTTTCTGGTTCCCTATTAACTTCAATATATTTACTGATGTGACCAATCCTTCCATATGTAATCAATGCCTCATCTCTGCCACCTCACCCACACACATAGGCTGATGCCTTCCTCAACCACTATGGGTTTCTCTCCCTATGCCTATTTTTCCCCTTGGATGAATTCCCCTCTCCCATTATTTAGGCCCAAAAACCCTAACCCAGGCTACTGATAATGATAACACCCTGCCTGGACACTTGTCACCCTGCTTAATCTCCAGCACCTTACATCGGGCTACCTTTCCACATAGAGGAACTTCTTATTCTGCTTGGCTCTAACACCACACATCGAGTTGCCCCCCTCCCTCCCCCTTGCTTGGATTCACATTTTACTTCATTCAGCCTCTGATACCCCATACCAGGATGCCCCCTCCCATCTTAGAGATGTCCTCTTCATTCTGCTCGCCTGACTGACATCCAGCTCAAGGCAATTCTACTTCATCTGTTTAGTAATAAAATATATCATACTTCTGTGTGTGGTGGAACTTGTAGTCTGGATATCTGAAATCAGCCTCTTGACCGGTGCTATTAGTGATCAAACCACAGCCAACCTAAGAGTACGTGTATGGGTAGAAGTCTTTGGATGTACCATACAAGTTTAATAGGTTAGTTGTGCTATGGTTTCTTTCTCCACCTGGGATGCAGTTCTAAATGAGATAAGGAAGAACAGAAATTTGGGGTGATGATCTACTATACCATACCAATATGTAGCACCAACAGTATGAGGGCTAGAATGCTTACACAGTTTTAAAGTTTGGGATGCATTCCCATAAGCCTTAGAGTTGTGTTTGAAGCTCGCCTGTTCTAGACTGAAACCTGACATCTGGAAAAGACTTACTAGAACATTCCAAAACCTAAGGATTAAAAGTGCAGTTAAAAGAAAGAGACAATCAATACTTCAGGAGTACAGAATGTTCAAAACTGTTAATTGTAAAGATCTGTAAATGGATAGCACAAATATTGTGTGATGGTAGCACAATACTGTAAGTATAATGAACAAAGCTGATTGTGAGTATGATTTAAAGAAGAAGGCTAGAGTCATGTATATCACCAGAAGGAAAGCTGGAGGATAAAAACTGGGACTGTAATAACTTAGTGAAATCTAGTATAGACAATGATGGTGGTTAAGTGTATAAATATAACAAAGTTTTTACATGAACTAGAACAAATATATCACTATTTTAAGTTGTTAATAATAGAGTAGTATATGGGAAAAACTACAAGTAATGTAAACTGAGGTCTATAGTAAACAGTAAAATTGTAATATTCTGGCATTAATGGTAACAAAGGCATTATACCAAAGCTAAATATCAATTATAGGGGGATATAAGGGGTATAGGATATTTTTCTTTGGAAGAGATGAGAAGAGTATCATATTAACTTTAGTGATGAATGAATAGCTATGTGATTATACCAAGAGCCATTGATTTTACGCTTAGGATGGATTATAAGGTGTGTGAGTAAAACTGTTAAAAAGAATAATATGGCGAGGGGGACAACAGTGGCTCAGTGGCAGAGTTCTCACCTGCCATGCCAGAGGCCCAGGTTCATTTGCCAGTGCCTGCCCATGTAAAAAAAAAAAAAAACTATATATATATATATATATATATATATATATATATGGGGATAAGGAGTATGGGATGTTTTAGGTTTTATTTTTCTTGTTATTTCTTTTTTTTGGAGTAATAAAAATGTTCTAAAATTGGTTGTGGTGATAAATGCACAACTATGTGATGATACTGTGAGCCATTGATTGTATACTTTGGATGCATTATATGGTATGTGAATACATCTCAATAAAATTGCATTAAATGTAAAAAAAGAGGTAGAGAAGTGTTGCAAGCTGCTGGCCTCGGGATGGCAGCGGTAGACTGTGGCGATTGTTATGTAGAGCAGTCTGATTATTCTAATTTACAGAGAAGCTTAAATATTAAAAGCACTGACTTACCTATTTTTTCAAATTATTAAAGAATAGTTCTTCCAAAAACGTCCACATTTTAGTTCAGTGTAATGCTTTTAAAGACTAATTGACCTAATTCTTATAGTCCCTACAGCGGGTATACACAGCCATACAAGAACTAGGCAGTGGTACAGTACTGGAAATACAGTGCAATTTAGGTAGCACAATATCAGCACCTGTTTCTTATTCTTCAGGGATGAAGGGAGCTTAAACCTTTTCCAAGTTGTCATATGTGTTTTTAATGTTTTCCTACATGTATGCATTTCTAAATCTACACATACACACATACAGAGGCAGATATGTGATATGTGTATCATAGGGAATTTTGTTTACGTTTTTCCTTTTTCTTTGGAGGGGGGTAGCTGGTGCATGGGCTGGGAGTGGGACCCGGGTCTCCTGCATGGTACGCAAGAATTCTACCATTGAACTACTCATGCACCCCTAGCTCATTTTTTTTGTGATAACTGTACTGTTCAAAGCAGGGATTGGAAAACATATTCTGTAAAGAGCCAGATAATAGTATTTTAGGCTTTGTGAGACACATACAGTCTCTGTTGTATATTATTCTGTGTATGTTTACCAACGCTTTAAAATGTAAAAAAAAAGATTCTTAGCGGACAGCCTGTACAAAAAACAAGCAGAATGACCCACAGGCCGTAGTTTACTGACTCCTGGTTTAAAGCAAATCTCAGAGGTTCTCAAAGTGCAATTCCTGGGTCAGTAGTATCAGTTACCATGTGGGAACTTGATAGAAATGTAACTTCTCCAGCCCCACATCAGACCTACTGAATCAGAAACTCTGGCAAGCTGTGTTTTAACAAGCATTCCAGGTGAGTCTGATGCTTGCTCAAGTTTGCAAACAACTGTTGCCAGGTGTGATGTAAGATGCTGGCGATGTAACAATGAGTAAGATCATCCTCTATCTGCAAAGAGCTCACAATTTATTAGCAAATAAATCTCTTTCTTCCTGCGGAATGCGGTAGATTCAAGATTCAAACTAAGGACTTTTGACACAAACTAGAACTCAGCCCATGTTACCATGCTGCTTCTCTGTGGGAAAATATACTCCTGAGGATTATTATTTCTCTGATTGAAATGAATTTCCTGATGTCTTCTTGCTAATCCTCTCACACCTTTCCCATAGGTGCCAACTTTTCATATCTCACAACTGGGGTCATTTGACACTAATCTTCCTTCAGACTCCAGGTTTTGGATCCAATTCTGACCTCTGTCAATCAATGGGAAGTTAAAAAACTGAGAGAAGTATGTGAGTGACTCTTCATCAGTCTGCAATTGCTCCTTCCTCCATCATGAGCAGGGATTTCAATTCTAAAATAACCAAGTTTCTCCTTGTGCGAAATTCTGATATCTGATTTTTTTATCCTCCTATGTCATTTCTTGAATTATTTACCTTTACATGCCCTGTGATCTCTCTGAACCCATGCCATTGTTCCCTTTTTACCTTCTTTTGGGTCCCCATCCCTAGCCAGTCATTTGAGGAAGTCTGAAAACTACATTTAGCTGGGATCATGACTGAAGGTAAAACAAACAAACATCGGCACATGGGATAATGGAAAAACTAAACTGAATTGTCATGAAGAGTTGCAGAATTGTTAGAGAGGCCTGGATCCACTGGCAATTTGTTAACTCAGGCATTTAAAAGGTATAAAGGAGACAGGATAGAAGGTTCCAGTTTTCCTCGTCCCTAATCATTGTTCCTTTTTCCTATGCTTTCCTTTCAGCTTTTTTTTTTTGCTACCTCTCCTACCCCTAACCTTGACTAGTGGAACAAATGTAAGGGTTGCAACAATCAGCTTTTAGAAGTTAACAGAATGGGACTGTATAGATTATCTTAATTAAGTAGGAAGCATGAATACTTGCACAATCTCCAACTGTAAGCTGTAAGTCTTACAGCAGTTAGCCATGAAAACTGCTACCTGAGCCAACCACAACGACATATACTCCTCCCTTCTCCTTACTCTATAAAAGTCCAATCCTGCTTTAACAGATGAGTTGCCTGGTTTTCAGGTACTTCCTGATGTGAATCAGTTAATTAAGGCTTTTAAGGTTTTTTGAGTCACTTAATTTTTTTCCTTAACAGACATAAGCCAGTGCTATGCAGGGGGAAAAAATCAGCAGTTGCCAAAATAAATGAAAACATGTTGTTAGTAATTTCATAGTTACATAATAAATTCATTGATGCATTAAGCAAATAATGTTATGATATGCATTCAGAAGGTATACACTAAGTGCTGTTGGCATGGGATATTTACATTTATGTTCCTTTTCATTAGAAACGCTGATCCACATACAGAAATATTTACATTCAGAAGGAAGAGCAACAGAGGACAGAGTAACAGTTTAAATGATATGCCTACCTGCCACTTCAGTAAGTTTATTTTCTTGAGTCAGCCTGACATGGGAGATGCCATTCCACTGTTCCTTAAGGCCTGCTTAGTCTTCATGTGCCTCTTATAGTGTGATCATCTTGCTCTGCTTAGGGTGATTAAAGGTTTAAAAATAAGCATGTCCCCTCTCTTTCTCCGCCGGCCCGCCACGCAGCAGCCGACCCACCCACCCTCCTTCTCCGCTCTCTTTCTCCGCCGGCCCGCCGCGCGGCGCCCATGCCCCGCAGCAGCCGACCCGCCCGCCCTCCTTCTCCTCCCTCTTTCTCCGCCGGCCCGCCGCGCGGCGCCCACACCTACAGCAGCCAACCCGCCTGCCCTCCTTCTCCCCCCTCCTGCTCCGGCGGCTCTCCAACCACCACGGTGCCCTCTTCCCCCGCCTTCACCGGCTCCTCCGCCACCAACCTCGACAGCCTTGCCGCCCTCACCTTTCCTCCTCCAGAACAGCTACTGGGGGAGTGGAGATAATACAGAGCAGCTCCCGGAGCCACAAGGGAGATCAAAGGGACGGCGTACCCCATCCTGGAACGGCTGACTATCTGGGAGAACCAGCTCCGGTGAGATCACCAAGGGGCACGGGCTTTCCTGGGTGGGACGGCAAGCGACCGGAGTCCCTCCCTTCCACCTTCCCAGGCCAGCTGGTAGAATTGGACAGGCGGTCCCCTTAGGCCGCGGCGGCTGGTGCCCCCACCACGTGAGGCCCCCCGGACCAACTGAGATAGTTGGGTCGGAAATCCCCAGACTGCAGAGAACAGTGACCGGGGGATCCCTTCCAAACACGTGACTCCCCCGTCCGGCTGGGAACAGTGCACTCTCCCGGGCTGCAACAGCTGGCGCCCTCCCGCCACGCTTGGCACCCCGGGCCCACTAGCTAATTCGGCTGGACGCTCTCCCGTGCTGCGGCGGTCGGCGACCCTCCCCGCATTCGGAACCCCAGGCCGGCTGGCATTCTTCCAAGACGCTTCGGCTGCCGAACCTCCCCTACGGCGAGAATTTTCCAGAGTTAAAGGACCCACAGCAACTTTCACTGGTGGAACCCGTAGACAAACGTGTGCCACGAGCGCCACCTACTGGGCAGGATAAGAAAAACAGAACCCAGAGATTGCACAGAAAAATCTTTCAACCTGTGGGGTCGAACACCCAGGGAAATCTGACTAAATGCCCAGACGCCAGCAGAAGATAACGGATCACGCTCAGAAAATTGAACATATGGCCCAGTCAAACGAAGAAACCAATAGTTCAAATGAGATACAGGAGCTGAAACAACTAATGCTGAATATACGAACAGAAATGGAAAACCTCTTCAAAAATGAAATCGATAAATTGAGGGAGGACATGAAGAAGACATGGGCTGAACATAAAGAAGAAATAGAAAAACTGAAAAAACAAATCACAGAACTTATGGAAGTGAAAGATAAAGTAGAAAAGATGGAAAAAACAATGGATACCTACAATGACAGATTTAAAGAGACAGAAGATAGAATTAGTGATTTGGAGGATGAAACATCTGAATTCCAAAAAGAAACAGAAACTATCCGGAAAAGAATGGAAAAATTTGAACAAGGTATCAGGGAACTCAAGGACAATGTGAACCGTACAAATATACATGTAGTGGGTGTCCCAGAAGGAGAAGAGAAGGGAAAAGGAGGAGAAAAACTAATGGAAGAAATTATCACTGAAAATTTCCCAACTCTTATGAAAGACCTAAAATTACAGATCCAAGAAGTGCAGCGCACCCCAAAGAGATTAGACACAAATAGGCGTTCCCCAAGACACTTACTAGTTAGAATGTCAGAGGTCAAAGAGAAAAAGAGGATCTTGAAAGCAGCGAGAGAAAAACAATCTGTCACATACAAGGGAAACCCAATAAGACTATGTGTAGATTTCTCAGCAGAAACCATGGAAGCTAGAAGACAGTGGGATGATATATTTAAGTTACTAAAAGAGAAAAACTGCCAGCCAAGACTCCTATATCCAGCAAAATTGTCCTTCAAAAATGAGGGAGAAATTAAAACATTCTCAGACAAAAAGTCACTGAGAGAATTTGTGACCAAGAGACCAGCTCTGCAAGAAATACTAAAGGAAGCACTAGAGTCAGATACAAAATGACAGAAGAGAGAGGCATGGAGAAAAGTGTAGAAAGAAGGAAAGTCAGATATGATATATATAATACAAAAGGCAAAATGGTAGAGGAAAATATTATCCAAACAGTAATAACTCTAAATGTTAATGGACTGAATTCCCCAATCAAAAGACATAGACTGGCAGAATGGATTAAAAAACAGGATCCTTCTATATGCTATCTACAGGAAACACATCTTAGACCCAAAGATAAACATAGGTTGAAAGTGAAAGGTTGGGAAAAGATATTTCATGCAAATAACAACCAGAAAAGAGCAGGAGTGGCTATACTAATATCCAACAAATTAGACTTCAAATGTAAAACAGTTAAAAGAGACAAAGAAGGACACTATATACTATTAAAAGGAACAATTAAGCAAGAAGACATAACAATCATAAATATTTATGCACCGAACCAGAATGCCCCAAAATACGTGAGGAATACACTGCAAACACTGAAAAGGGAAATAGACACATATACCATAATAGTTGGAGACTTCAATTCACCACTCTCATCAATGGACAGAACATCTAGACAGAGGATCAATAAAGAAATAGAGAACCTGAATATTACTATAAATGAGCTTGACTTAACAGACATTTATAGGACATTACATCCCACAACAGCAGGATACACCTTTTTTTCAAGTGCTCATGGATCATTCTCAAAGATAGACCATATGCTGGGTCACAAAGCAAGTCTTAACAAATTTAAAAAGATTGAAATCATGCACAACACTTTCTTGGATCATAAAGGAATGAAGTTGGAAATCAATAATAGGCAGAGTACCAGAAAATTCATAAATACATGGAGGCTCAACAACACACTCTTAAACAACGAGTGGGTCAAAAAAGAAATTGCAACAGAAATTAGTAAATACCTAGAGGCAAATGAAAATGAAGATACAACATATCAAAACTTATGGGACGCAGCAAAGGCAGTGCTAAGAGGGAAATTTATTGCCCTAAGAGATTGTTCAACTCAACAACAAAAAGACAGCCAACCCAATTACAAAATGGGAAAAAGACTTGAACAGACACCTACCAGAAGAAGAAATACGGATGGCCAAGAGGCACATGAAGAGATGCTCAATGTCCCTGGCCATTAGAGAAATGCAAATCAAAACCACAATGAGATATCATCTCACACCCACCAGAATGGCCATTATCAACAAAACAGAAAATGACAAGTGCTGGAGAGGATGCGCAGAAAGAGGCACACTTATCCACTGTTGGTGGGAATGTCAAAGGGTGCAACCACTGTGGAAGGCAGTTTGGCGGTTCCTCAAAAAGCTGAATATAGAATTGCCATACGACCCAGCAATACCATTGCTAGGTATCTACTCAAAGGACTTAAGGGCAAAGACACAAACGGACATTTGCACACCAATGTTTATAGCAGCGTTATTTACAATTGCAAAGAGATGGAAACAGCCAAAATCTCCATCAACAGAAGAGTGACTAAACAAACTGTGGTATATACATACGATGGAATATTATGCAGCTTTAAGACAAGATAAACTTATGAACCATGTAATAACATGGATGGACCTAGAGAACATTATGCTGAGTGAATCCAGCCAAAAACTAAAGGACAAATACTGTATGGTCCCACTGATGTGAACGGACATTCGAGAATAAACTTGAAATATGTCATTGGTAACAGAGTTCAGCAGGAGTTAGAAACAGGGTAAGACAATGGGTAATTGAAGCTGAAGGGATACAGACTGTGCAACAGGACTAGATACAAAAACTCAAAAATGGACAGCACAATAATACCTAATTGTAAAGTAATCATGTTAAAACACTGAATGAAGCTGCATCTGAGCTATAGGGTTTTTTTTGTTTTTGTTTGCTTGTTTGTTTGCTTGTTGTTGTTTTTTACTATTATTACTACTTTTATTTGTTTTCTTTATATTAACATTTTATATCTTTTTCTGTTGTGTTACTAGTTCCTCTAAACCGATGCAAATGTACTAAGAAACAATGATCATGCATCTATGTGATAATGTTAAGAATTACTGAGTGCATATGTAGAACGGTATGATTTCTAAATGTTGTGTTAATTTCTTTTTTTTTTCTTTCCGTTAATAAAAAAAATAAAAAATAAAAAAAATAAAAAATAAAAAAATAAATAAAAAAAATAAGCATGTCATAAATGCAAAGCTACTTCTTCATTTGGTGCTCAACCAAAGACAGGGAACTGTTTCAATAAGGGACAAAGAACTGGCTGTAATTTTGAACTTATTGGCTCGCTTTAGAACTTAACTTCTGCTTTAAGTTGCAGGTCTACTCTCTAATACTGGTAAATACTGAATGCTAGTTCACATTTTCAGTGTAGAATAATGCCTAGCAATATTGGCTTGCTTTAGAACTTAACTTCTGCTTTAAGTTGCAGGTCTACTCTCTAATACTGATAAATACTGAATGCTAGTTCACATTTTCAGTGTAGAATAATGCCTAGCAACCCACAGTTCAGACTAGGTGGACTTTTCAGTTTACAAAACTTTTTAAGCCAGGCCTTACTCAGGCCTTAAACTTCTCATATGAATACAATAGCTCTGGATGAGAAATGTAGGACATGTGAAATCTAAAACTATTTTCCTTTCTCAATGACCCAGGAGAACCATGGGACAAAGAAAAACTTTCTTAGCTAAAAGTTTTAAAAAGTAATTTGCACAGATAATGAATTATCATTTTTTACCCATTTGATTATCAAAAATTAAGAAAATAAAATGATAATATCCAATATTGGCAAAGCATGGGGAAATCAATATGCTCACACAGGGCTGTTGGAAATACAGATTGCCATAGCCTTTTTTTTGAGGAATGTTTGAGAGTATCAATCAACAATTTTCATGTAAAAATCCTTTGATGTTCTACTTCTATTTTTTTACTTGCTTCCTATGGAAATACTCATTCATGTGCTCCAAAATATAAGGACAAGGATTTTAACTGCAGCATTATTCATAATAGCAAAAATATCGGAAACAACTTAAATGCTGAGATAGAGGAATGGCTAAATACATTATAGTATATCTATTCTATAAGATTCAATATCTCTTGAAAAAAATAAAATGAAGTAGTTCTATATATACTGATATTGAGAGATACATCATTAAGTGAAAAAGCAAACTTCAGAAGCTTGCAGAATTTCTTCTACAACTGGCTTGCTTTCTATTATCTCCTAGATTATCACTTTATTCCTAGGTTGTGAAGAATTCACGTTTAGATGCCTTTAATGTTATAGTTCTCTGTCTCTCAGGAGAATAAAAGCAGGTGTTCAGTTATATTTCATCTCCTTTCTATATGTGACTTATACATGTAGCAAAACACCAAATCCTGGCAAAATATCTCAAATATTTTTAAATTCCATATTTTTTATTAGAGTGTTGAAAATTTACAGAAAAATAATTTAGAAAGTACAAAGTTCTCATATACCATCCTCCCCCCACACACAAGCACCCAGTTTCCCATTTATGAACATTGGTGTGGTACATTGCATTACTGTGGTACATTTGTTACAATTGATTAAAGAATATTATTATAATAGTATGGATAACTATAGTCCATGGTTTAAATTAGAGGTCAGTCGTTGTGTTGTATAATCCTGTGGTTTTTGAATCATTGGAGAACTGAGATTTCAGGGCAAACTACCATCCTGAAATATGAAGAGACAGAACGAATTCAGACAGTCAAAGCAAAGATATGCTTACCTGGAGTTGTTGGAGCTATTAACTGGTAGGAACACTTAAATAGTAATTTTGACAAATTGCTGGACGCTGGGTGTGGAATGGTATGAGAGTGAGAACTCCCTGGAGTGACCTGACAGTCTTAAGGGGTTCCCACACTTTTTTGAGATTTACCTCCAGCAACTCCAACAGGTTCTCACAGTGCTGACCTGAGAAAGATACCCTTTTTGCTCTGGCAAGGGGAAGGAAGATTTTAACATAGATCCATCTCAAAGGCCTGTTCTCCAAGAGAAAGGCTTTGTCTGAGACTTATCTTACCTGGAGAAAGGAAATTTTTCCCACCCCAGCCTTCTTTAGTCTTCCTGTGGTGATGGGTATGGGGGAGCATGCTAAGAAATACTTATATGTCACAACCCAGGGACACAGGCTCACTCAAAAAGCAAGACTCTATCATAAGATTGTAGAATATGTTCCCTCCCCCACACCTTATCACCACACCAACAGGGCTCCAGTAAATTGCAAATAAAAGAGCTCTAAAATGCAGTCTTTTTGAGGAGTACCTAGAGAAGCCAAAAGTGAATAGGAGCGACAAAAGCAAGTACATTAGAGGGAAACATTAAACACTGCCCAAGTCCCAGGCAGGTTAACATAAAATTTCACCCTAAAGTGTAACAAATAAGGTATCAGTGGCTGAAAGAGTTCAAATAGAGTAGAGAGGCTACTCTGGAGGTAGCTCTTACACAGCTTCAGTTAGACATTGCTACCTATCATAACTTGCCAAATCCCAACCAAAACCATTCCAGCCAATCCTAAAGAACACCTATGGCAATATGTAAGATTCTACAAAGGTTCAATGCATAGGGTAACCTTCCAGAAACCTAAAGCTTCCAGATGGGGCCCTGGACCAGATAATTCTTGAAACCTAGAGGGGCCAGCCTCTCCAAAACATCAGCTAGTTCCATCTCCCTACCCCATATTATATTGAAAGCCCCTTCCAACATGAAAAAGTTAGAATGGGCAAAGCCCAAATACCGCTAAAGAGTGGGAGAAAGATCAGAGTTGATGGTCGAGTTACACAGAGAAGGTAGGGCTTAACAAATGGGTATGAGTATGGAAACATAACATTGATATTTCTTTTAGGCTCCACTACCTTAGAGCAGCTAGAAGTAAAAACCTAAAATTGTGGAATTGTAACCCATACCAAACTCTGAAATCTGTTCTACAACTAATTATTGCAGTGTGCTTTGAAATTTATTGCTTTTTTGTTGATGCTATTTTTTACAAGAAGTCGATTGTGATGATAAATGCACATCTATATGATAATGTTGTGAACCATTGATTGTACACTTTGGATGATTACATGGTATGTGAATTTATAATATATATCAATAAAAATTTAAAAAAATATCAAAGGAGAAGGTGGAGTTATATAGAGAGGATAGGGTTTAACAAATGAGTATAACTCCTGAAGCATTGTATTGATATATCTTTTAGTCTCCAGTGTTTTGGAGCAGCCAGAAAGAAAAGCCTAAAATTGTGAACTGTAACCCATGCTAAACTCTGAAATCTGTTCTTTAACTAATTGTTGTAGTGTGATTTGAAACTTACTGCTTTTTTGTATATAAGTTATTTTTCAGAATAAATAAAAAGGAATACCAGAAAAAAGAATTCACCCTAAAATCTTATTTACTCAGTTCCTATTCCCTGATACAACACACTCGGCTTTAAATGAACAAAAGGCAGGGGAAAAAACAGTCGAAGAGACAAGGAAGCATCAGGACCAGATTCAGATGTGGCACAGATTTTGAAATATCAGATATGGAATTTAAAATAACTACAACTCATATTTTAAGAAGTCTAATGGAAAAGTAGACAACATAAAAAAAAGATGGGTTTTAGGCAAAGAGAAGGAAAGTCTGAGAAATCAAAAGAAAATGCTAGGAATAAGAAAACATTACAACAAAATAAAGAACGCCTCTGATGGGTTCTTTAGTAGGCTAAATATGGCTAAGGAAACAATCGTGAGTTTGATATGTTAATAGAAACCTCCTAAACTGAGAAACAAAGAGAAACATAAGGGAAGATTAAAGACCATCAAGAACTGTGGCAAAGTTCCAATGGTGAGATATAACTTTAATTGGTATACCAGAAGGAGAAGAAAGAGAAAATGGAACAGGAGAAATATTTGAAGCAATTTCTAAAACTGAAATTGCTGAGAATTTTCTAAAATTAATGACAGAAACCACACCACTGAGGAAGATCTGAGGAAGCCCAGAGAATACCCAGTAGGATAAATACCAAAAAGTGTATACCTAAGAATACCACATTCAAATTTCAGAAAGCCAAAAACAAAGATAAAATCTTGAAAGAAGGAAAGGAAAATTACCTTACTTACAGCAGAACAAGGAAAAGGAAGAAAGACTTCCCTTTATAAACATGCAAGCAGAAAGAGACTAGGGTAAAATGAGTATTGAGAAAACCACCAACACAGAAATTCTATATCCAGAAAATAATTTCCTTAAAAAGTAAAAGGAAATAAATATTTTCTCAAGGAAAAAAAAAAAGTGAGGGGTTTCATTATCAACAGTCTTACCCTGTAAGATATGTTAAAAGTAGTGCTACAGAGAGAAGTATAATTATGTAAATCAGCAACATGAATCCACATAAAAAAGAACATCAGAGCGGGAAGATATGAAGGGAAAAATAAAATCTTTTCTTCTTTTTTTTGGCATGGCCACGTTTCGGGAATTGAACCTGGGTCTCTGGCATGGCAGGTCTCTGCCACTGAGCCACCATTTCACTGCCCTTTGCTTATTTTTAACTGATCTAGAAGATAACAATTTAAAGTAATAATAGTTACGATGAATTGGGTAATTATAGTACAAGGATAAGTGAAACAAATGACAACAATGTGATCAGCAATTGGAGGCAGGAATAGAGAATCCTCTGTTATTAATTGTACCTGCCCTGTATGAGAAGTGGTATAGTGTTACTTGAAGATAGACAAGAATTGCTTAAAAATGTATATTGAAAACTTTTCAGGCAACCGCTAGAACACTTTATAAAAGGAATATAATTGATAGACTAGGAGAAGAGTTCAAATGGAACCTCATAAAATGTTCAATTAAATTCCTTTAGAATAGACAAGAAAAGAGGGGTAAAAAAGAAACAAACATCAAATGAAATGAATAGAAAATAATTACAAAATTGTAGATATTTATCCAACCATATCAACAATCATGTTAAGTGAGAGTGTTCTAAATACAATAATAAAAAGACTGTCAGATGGATTAAAAATCAAGACCCAGCAATATGCTTTCTACAAGAAACCCACTTTAAATATAAAGTCTCAGATATATTAAGAGAAAAGGCATGGACTGCTAAGACTAGTCAAAGGAAAGTAGAGTAGCTGAATTAAATTTAGGTAATGCAGACTTCAAACCAAAAAAAATAGCAGGAATAAAGAGGGGTGCTACCTAATGATAAAGGGGTCAATTCTTCATGAAGATGTAGCAATCCTAAATGTGTATACACTTAACAAAATACCAAGGTGCACAAGGCAAAAACTGATGGAAATGCAAGAACAGACAAATCCACTATTGTAGTTGCATACTTCAACACCTAATTTAAATAATTGATAGATCCAGTAGCCAGAAAATTGATAAAGATATTAGTTGACCTAGATAGCAATACCAATTAATTTGATCTTATTGACATTTATTGATTGCTCTGCACAACAACAGCAGAATACACATTTTTCTTCAGCTGACATGGAAGAGTCACCAAGAAAGACCACTTTCTGGGCTGTAAAATAACCTTTAACAAATTTAAAATAATAAGAATTAAAGAAAGTATATTCTCACAGCAAAATGGAATTAAATGAGACATAAATAACAAGAGATACCTGGAAAATCCTAAAAATACCAAATATACAGCTCTTAAAGCACACACTCTTAAATAACACATGGTTCCAAGAAGTTTCAAGAGAAATTAAAATAATATTTTAAGCAAAATGAAAATGAAAAAATTCAACATCTCAAAATGTGAAAGCAGTGTTTAGAGGGACATTTATAGCATTAAATGCATATATAAGAAAATAAGGAAGGTCTAAAATTAATAATCTAAGTTAGAGAAAAAAGAGTTATTTAAGCCTAAAGCAAGCAGAAGAAACTAAATAATAAAAATTAGAGCATAAAATGATGAAATTGAAAAAAATAAAGCAGTAGAGAAAATCAAGAAAAATAAAATCTCATTGTTTGAAAAGATCAGTACAATTTCCAAACCTATAGTCAGGCTAACCAAGAAAAAAGAGAGAAGACACTATTTACCAATATCAGAAATGAAAGAGAGGTTATCGTTTCTGATCCCATGGGCATTAAAGGGATTGTAAAGGAATATTCCAAGCAAATTTATGCCCTAAAATATGATAGCTTTGATGAAATGGGCCAGTTCATCGAAAGCTATAAACTACCAAAATGGACACAAGGAAAATTGCATAATTAGAACAAGCTTATATCTCATAAATAACTTGCAGAAATAATTAAAGAAAAGAGAACACCAGGCCCAGAAAATTTTACTAAAGAATCCTACTATATATGTAAGTAAAAACTGATGCCAATTATTTATAAAATATCCCAGAAAATAAAGCAGAATTAGCACTTGCTACTTCTGTGAAGCCATCATTACCCTAATACCAAACCTAAATGAAGACCTTACCAGAAAGTCAAACTATATGAAAACATCTCTCTTGAATATAGGTTTAAAAATGTTCAACAAAATATTAACAAATCAAATCAAATCCAACAATGTATAAAAATTTATACACCAAAACCAAAGGAATTTTCCAGATATGTATGACTGGTTTAACATTTAAAACTAATCACTGTAATCCACCGAATTGATAAACTAAAGAAGAAAAATAATTTGGTCATATCAGTTGATGCAGAAAGCACTTGACAAAATTCAACACCCATTCAACACTCAGCAAACTAGAAATTGAGGGCAACTTCCTTAACTTGATAAAAGAACATCTACCAATAACCTACAGCTAAAATTATACTTAACGGTATAACTGGATGCTTTCCACCCATGATGAGGAACAAGAAAATGATGTCCCTTCTCACACTTCTGTTCAACATTGTTTTGAAAGTATTAGCTAGTGCAATAAAAAAGAAAAGAGAAAAAAAAGGTATATGCACATGGAAGGGAGAAATAAGATTTTCTTTGTTCATAGACAACATGTTAGCTGATTAGGAAAATGCCAAAGAGCTAATCTTCAGGTACAACAAGGTCACAGGATACAATGTTAGTATACAAAAGTCAATTTCTTTCCTACATATAAACTATAAATTACTGCAATTTGGTATTATAAAAATACAATTTACAATAACACCAAAAATATGTGATACAAAGTACAAATAAAAAAAATGTGCAATATCTATATACAGAAAACTACAAAACTCTGATGAAAGAAATCAAAGATGATGTAAATAAATGGAAAGATAGCCCATGTTAATGGATTGTAAGACTCAATATTGTTATGATGTCAGTTCTTCCCAACTTGATCTATAGATAGAACATAATTTAAATCAAAATCCCAGAAAGCTGTGCTGTGATGTTGACAAACGGATTCTAAATTTTTACAGGGAAGGGTAAAAGAGTTTGAATTTCCAACTGCAAAAGAGTTTCCTAAAGCTATATTAAACTAGACTACGGGGTATTGATGAAGGAATAGACACAGAGAGCAATGGATCAGGAAAGAAAGACAAGAAATAGACCCATTTATATAGAGTCAACCTATTTTTGCCAAAGGAACAAAGGCAATTCAACAAAGAAAGGATAATATTCAACAAATGTTGCTGAAGTATTTGGATGTTTGTACGCAAAAAAGAAAGAAAGACCTCAAAATTGATCATAGACCAAAGTATAAAGTACAAACTATGCAAATTCTAGTAGAAAACAGGAGAAAACCTAGGTGTCCCTGGGTTTGGTGGTAAATTTTTAGGTACAACACCAAAAACAAGATCCATGAAGGAAAATTTGGAAAATTGGACTTTATTAAAAATTAAAACCTTTGGGCAGGCCATGGTGGCTCACTGGCAGAGTTCTCACCTTCCATGCTGGAGACCTGGGTTCAATTCCCGGTGCCTGCCCATGTAAAATAAATAAATAAATAATTTTTTAAAAATTAAACCTTCTGCTCTAAAAAAATATGCTGTTAAGAGAATGACAGACAACCCCGATACTGAAAGAAAATATTTTCAAAATACATCTTATAAGGACTACTTGTAACCAAAATACACAAAGAACTGAAAAATCATTAATAAGAAAGCAAACACAACCCAATGAAACAATGGATAAAAGATCTGAACAGACACTTCACCAAAAAATATTCACATATGCAAATAAGCATATGAAAAGATTCTCAACATTATTTGTACTTAGGGAATTGAAAATCAAATTAGATGCAACTACATCTATTAGAATGGCTAAAATTAAAAAAGAAACTGAAAATACCAATTGTTGGAACGTTTGCAGCAACAGGAACCATTCATTGCCAGTGGGAATTCAAAACGGTACAGCCACCTCAGAAGATATTTTGGCAGTTTCTTACTGTTCTAGTCTGTTAGCTGCCAGAATGCAATATACCAGAAATGGAATAGCTTTTAAACAGGGGAATTTAATAAATTGCTAGTTTACAATTCTAAGGCTGAGAAAACATCTCAATTAAAACAAGTCTATAGAAATGTCCAATCTAAGGCATCCAGGGAAAGATACCTTGGTTCAAAAAGACCAATACTGTTCTGGGTTTCTCTCTTAGCTGGAAGGGCACATGGCAAACATGGTGGCATCTGCTGGCTTTCTCGTGGCTCTACAAAAGGGACTATCTCCAAAATGTTTCCACTTTTAAAGGATTAATGGGTGGAGTCACAACTCCACGGAAGCTACCTAATCAAAAGTTACCACCCACAATTGGGTGAGTCACATCTCCATGGGAACAATCAAAATGCTCCCAGCCAGCAATATTGAATGAAGATTAAAGGACATGGCTTTTCTGAGGTCCACCAGAGATTCAAACCAGCACATTCCACCCTTTGGAACCCCAAAAGGCATGTTCTTTCCAAATGTAAAATATATTAATTCCATAATGATATCAGAAAACCTTAAACCATTTCGTAACAATACAAAGTCAGAAACAGTATAAAATCTCATCAAATTCAGTTACAAGCATGGTCCGTTCTAAGGCAAAATTCTCCTTGCTCTGGACCTGTAAAACTCAGAGCAAGTTATTTACTACCAACATTCAAAAGAGGAACAGTCATAGTTTACATATACCAATTTCCATAGGGAGGAAGGAACACAGGGGTCACTGGACCCATTTTCGAAAATCCACAGGGCAAAAATCATTGGATTTCAAAGTCTGAGAGTCATTTATCTTCAGGGCTTTAGAAAGCAGCAGTCCCACCCTTTCCAGGGGTCTACACAGTGGCCCACCTCTCTCTGAATGCAACTTTGGGGGTCATTGGGGAGACCATCTTTTTCTAGGCTCCATCCTCTCCAAGGATCAGGGCTGCACCCAGGCTCTCTGCCATCTCTTGGGCACACTCTCAACCCCTCCAAGTAGTGGCAGCCAGGATTTCCCCCAAACCCCAATGAATGGGCTTCACCCTCTCCAAGGCATGAGGTGGCATGACTCGTCCACTTTAATGAAGTGGAAGGCCCATCCGCTGTCTTCAGGCACACTCACCCTCTCAATGTGCTTGGGTGGGTCCACTCTCCTGGCCTGAGGATTCTTGACTTCAGACCCCAGCCTCCATGGTTTTGCCTCTTAAGTTATTTTTCCTTCAGTGTGTCCTTCTCTGTCCCTCTCAGTCCTGACTGGCAGTGGTTCTCTGTATACAGATCCCACAACACTCTCATTGGGTTTCTATGCAGTAGTCTCAGATCATGTCCATCAGACATAAGGAGTTTCCACAAATCCTTCCTGGATAACTCCAGGTCTAATCCTGATTTTCTCTGAAATGGCTAACAGCTTCCACATTTGGCCAAATCCTCACATGGGACACTTTTCTCTGGAGTCTCCCTTCTTGGAAGCCCAGAATTTTCCAGAAATCAATTTCTGATTTCTTTGTACCCAAGAGTTCAGTTCTCAGCTTATGTCTCTCCTGTCACATTTTACTATAAGCTGTGAGGAGAAACAAGGCTGCAGTTTCCACATTTAATTTGGAGATCTCTTCAGTTAAATATCCATGTTCATGGCTTTTAAAATGTGCCTTCCAGCCAAAGCCACTCATCAATTTTGCCAGACTATCTGCTATTTTAAAACAAGGATCATCTTCCTTCCAGTTTGCAATAACATATGCTTCATTTCTGTCTGAGGCCTTATCAACAGTATCTTTAGAATCCACATTTCTACCAACAGTCTCTTCAAATAATTCTAGGCCTTCTCTATCAAGCTCCTCACAACTCCTCCAAAATCTTCCCCTTATCCATTTAAAGAGCCATTCCAACATGTTTAGTATTTGCAAACTGCAGCAGCACCCCACTTCTCCAGTACCAAAATCTGTTCTGGTCTGCTAGCTGCCAGAATGCAATATTCCAGAAATGGAATGGCTTTTAAAAAGGGAACTTTAATAAGTTGCTGGTTTACAATTCTAAGGCCAAGAAAAAAGTCCCAATTGAAATAAGTTTATAGAAATTGTCCAATCTAAGGCATCCAGGGAAAGGTATCTTGGTTCAAGAAGGCCAGTGATGTTCAGCATTTCTCTCTCGGCTGGAAGGGCACATGGCAAACATGGTGGCACTTGAGGGTTTTCTCATAACTCTACAAAAGGAACTCTTTCCAAAATGTTTCCTCTTTTAAAGAATTAATGGGTGGAGTCACAACTCCGTGGAAGCTATCTGATCAAAAGTTACCACCCACAATTGAGTGGGCCACATCTCCATGGTAACAATCAAAATGCTCCCAGCCAGCAATATTGAATGAGGATTAAAGGACATGACTTTTCTGGGGTACACCACAGATTCAAACCGGCACACTTTCAAAACTAAACATTGTCATTCCATACTATCTAGCAATGCACTCATAGGTAGTTAACCAAAGTACTTGAAAATTTATGTCCACAGAAAACCTGTACTCACATGTTTATAGTAGCTTTATTCATAATTACACAAAACTGGAAGCAAAGAAGTTGCCCTTCACCAAGTGAACGAATTAAGAAATTTGTGGTACATTCATATGATAGAATATTATTCAACTGTCTCAGCCACAGAAAGATATAGATGAACCTTAAATGCACGTTGATAAGTGAAAGAAGCCAGTCTGGAAAGGCTATATACTGTATGATTCCAACTAATGACATTCTAGAAAGGGCAAAACTAAAGACTATAAACAAATCATGGTTGCCACAGTTTCAGGATAATGTCTGGTGGAGGGGTGGAGGTCGAAAAAGAGAAGGACAGGACATATTTTAGGGCAGTGAAACCATACTGTATGATACTGTAGTGGTAGATACGTAACACTATACATTTGTCAAAACCCATAGAACTTTATAGCACAAAGAGTGAACCTTAATATATTTAAATTTTAACAAATCATTTAGGAGGTCATGGTATCCCAGGATTGAATGCAGAATGTGACAAACTAATATAATTGTATTACAAGTGTATGATACATCTTCACAGATAGTGGTAGGGGAAAAAGGCACTAACCTAAATAACTCTGAAAATGAATGGATTATGCATGGCTAAAAGGAAGAGAAACTGTACATAAGCATTATACTCCAGGTGATAAAGTTGTTTCCCACATGTGTAGGAGTTAATAATTCTAACATCACCATACTGGTATACTAAAATTGAACAAGTAATTGAAAGATGGTGGATGGTGGAAACAAATTTCCCACTGTTGGAGTGGGAGGTTACAGATAAGCAAGGAGAAGCTATAATGATCTAGGTGGTAATGAATTAGAGTTGGGGACATCAGAATGAATTCACACTTAAATTAATAAAGATACAGATGATTTCAAAGAAATATTTACAGATATGTCTATTTGCCAAGGGTTAGTATACAAATATGTCTCCTTGCTCTGTCAGCTGAGAAGGAATTAACCACACCTCGGCAGCAATGAACACACCTAGTGCTCAGGTCTTGGTTTCTAATATATTCACCAATAAATGGAACCCAGGCTCTGTGGATAAATGGCTGATTCAAGGATTGGGGTAGGAGATAAACAAGATGAACATGAAACATCTTGTAGTCCCAGAAATTAAGTACTTAAACCTTCTACTCTGAATGATAGGGTTACATCAAAGAGACAAAGGAGACAACCGGAAGAGCCTCCCTTGGTGGTTATATAGCCCAGAAAAAACATGTTCTTAAACTTAATCCATTCCTGTGGGTGTAAACCCATTGCAAGTAGGGCCTTTTGATAAGACTACTCCAGTTAAGGTGTGGCTCACCTCAGTCAGAATGGGCCTTAATCCTATTACTAGAATCCTTTAAAAAGGAAAGAAATTCCGACAGATAAGAGAAAAGCCACAGACAGCAAGAAGCTGAAGATCAGTGGAACCTAGAAGACAAAGGAAAGGCTGTCATGTGCATTGCCATGTGACAGAGGAGCACAGGACTAAGCATCACTGGCAGCTAGCCCCAGGATGCCAGTCTTCAAGAAGAAAACATCACCTTTACGATGCCTTGATTTGAACTTTATCTTAGCCTCAAATCTGTGAAGTAAATTCCTGCTGTTTAAGTCAGCCAAATGCATGGTTTTTGCTTGAGCAGCCAAGGAAGTTAAACATCCCCAATGTTCAAAGTTGAAACAATTGGCCAACAAAATAAAGAAAGAAATAATGGTTATAATCCAAAGTATAAAATAATAGCCCAGAGTACATATTGAAATAACAAATGGTTGAATGAATGAATGAATGAATACATAAATAAATGCAGAATTCCAACTCATTTACAAATCCTGTACCCTCAATGAGATGGAGCATAACTTCCCATTCCTTAAGTGTAAGCTGCACATAGTGATTTCTTTCCAAAATGTACAGTATGAAAAGGAAGAAAAATGGCAATTTTACAGTGGATAAACTTGACAATCTCTACCTCAGCCATATGATCAAGGTCAATTTCAACAGTGATGTCATGCTAATAGTATATACTTCTAATAAGAAGTGATAAAAATGTTACTGTATTTTTGTTCTCTTCCATCCCCCAAACAATTCTAATATAGGGACATTCTAGAAAATGCCTGAACAATATACCTCAAAACTGTTTGAAAAACAAGGAAAGCCAGAGAAACTGTCAGAGCTAAGAGGAACTTAAGGAGACATAACAACTAAATGCAATGTGGTATCTTGTATGGAGTACTGGAACAAAAAGACCTTAGGAAAATATTGAGTAAATCTGAGTAAGTATGGACTTTAGTTAATAACAGTTTACCAATATTGGTTCATTAATTGTAACCAATAAACCACGGTAATGTAAAATGACAACAATAGGGAAAACTGAGTGTGAGGTATTTGGGATCTCACTCCACTACATTGGCATTTTTTCTGTAAATCTAAAACTGTTCTAAAATTAAAAATTTAAGAGGAAAAGAAAAAAATGATATCAGGCCAGGGAGTAAGTTTAGAAAACAAGTATCAGTAGGAATAGCATTTCTGTGACATCATCTCTAGCTGCCTTCTCTAACTCCTCTCCCACTCCAGTAAGGTAGAACTAGTTTCATATTTTCCACTGCTTATTTCCTTCTAGACATTATGCTTGTGGACTGCAAGTTTATTATGTGATTCAAAGCTCAGTGAGGGCATGGATCACCTCTTTCATTTTTGTAGCCCCATCATCTAGGACAGTGCCTGACACATAATAAGTGTTTCATAAATGTCTGTTGAATAAATGAACAGATGAATGAGACGGAATATAGTTCCTCTACAATAATTAAAACAACTTGACTCTTAAATTTGTCTTGATCTACAGCATCCAATAGTATTTTCAATGTATACAGTCAATCAGTAATGACACTTATTATGTCTACAGCTGATAGAATGACTGAAAGGTTTCAAGTAGTCATTGCCCAGTTGATTTAGATTGAACAATTTCCTTTGCCTTCCCTAAGGTCTTTATCTCCACATCCTTCCATAATAGCAGGGGATAGGGATGTCCAGTCAATTGTTAAGGGGTTGAGGCTCTCATGACTTTCGAGGATGCCAAAATGATATTTGATACATTACTCATTAAAATTTTTGTTTAAAATCTGCTTTTTAACTTTTCTTTGAAATTGTTGTTCATTATCTTTAACTGACTACAAAATGTGCTCACTACATTTTTAGCCACTTTAAATATTTTTCAAATAAATTCATGGGTTCATTCTACTGTGATAATAAAGAACTATATTTTACAAACAACAGTCTTTACAAAGGTTTTTCTGTGCTATCTGCTTTTAATATTTAATTTGCTTTCAGCTTTGCATGGAGGGCTCTCAAAACAAAAATTAAATCAATGTTATTACTATTCCATGCAAGTTTCGTTTCAGTTCAGGTTTTTGATCTTGCATTAGTAATTATATACTATCTTTATTATGCATTGGTCATGAATAGGCCATGTAGATGAGTACCTACTAATTTTGACAAGTGAAAAAGATATTTTGTCTTAAAAATAAATTAAGGCAAACAAGGCAGAAATCACTTCGCATTTTTCCCTGTTTTATTTCTTGCAAACAACATTCATATTTTCTTCATTAAGTAAATATTTATTTAGTACCTTAATAAGTACATCCTGGCTGTATAGCAGTGTGCTTTGTTAGATTGGAAATACAAAAGCTCTAAACGGAAGTAACTAAATTCTTCTAGTTATTTATGAAGCTTGATGAAGCACTGATTTTTTTATTAGGTTTGCTAATTACACAAGTAACACAACATCATGGTAAAAAATTGAAACAATAAGAAGGATATAAGGTGAAATACAAGTCCCCCTTCTATTCTGATCCCACCATTTCGTGGATACAAATGCTTACCAGTGTCTTGAATATCTTTCTAGAAATTTTCTCTGTATATTCAAGCTTATATTACACACAAACATGCACACTTTTTTTCTACACAAATGGGACAATACTATATATAGTTTTCTGCATTTAGTTTGCTTTTAACTTTTCATGTCAGTATATAGATGTATACTCTATACTTGTAAATAACCATATAATAAGGCAATAGGTAAAGATATGTTTAAAACATAGATTTTATGTATAAATTGCATCTAAATGCAGATTAATGTAACATAATGTAGAATTTCATATCAAGTACTAAACCAGATGAACTGTGCAAAACTAAAATTGTGTGTATTCTCCATGACAAGTATAAACATTTACTATACACACAGAGGAGACTGTTAAAAAGATATCTTGAAAGGCTTTACATAGATTAATATCCATATATATTATTCATTAAACACCTTCTATGAGCCAGAAACCATGCTAGTTGTTTAATATATACCATATCATGTAGTGGTCACCAGCGGCATTGTAGTCTAGAAAACATGGGCTTCAGTCTCTGCTAGTTGCAGCTATATGACCTTCGGTGCTGCTCTCTCTGTTTCCTCATCTTTAAAATGAGAGCAGTATTACTTATATATGGATTTATGTGCTAATTAAATGATGTGCTGCATATAACTACCTCGGGGTTGTTATGAAAAATAAGATTTAATATATGTAAATGACCACAGAACAGAGTCTAACACAGAGTGTTTCGTAAAAGTTTGCTAAATAATATCAAAATATGTATTTAGCATGATGCCAATAGATCATTCAACAAATAATGTGAGTCACACGTTACACCAGGGGCTGAGGATATAATAGAATATTCTAGACAATCGGAGAAAGGGAAGTGGATGCAATGGAATATATTGGTAGGTTGGAAGAGACAAATCAAATAACCACATGTATAAACAATAGAATCACAAGCTCCATGAATGCTCAAAAAGTATGGATTGTTTTTTTATTATTAATGTTGTCATCATTGCACAGAAGAACAACTTCTCTTTCATTCAAAGTAATGTTCCCACTTTTCCCTCTTAGACACCATGCACCATCATTCAGCTATATGTAGCTACTTATTAGTAGGGTGATCTTTTATCTTACCTTGCTAACGAAAGGGTATGTGTTGGCTTGAAATTGTTGAGTACCCCAGAAAATCCATGTCCTTTAATCCTCATTCAATATTGTTTCCATGGAGATGTGACCTCCCCAATTGGAGTGATACCTTTTGATTAGGCAGTTTCTATGGACATGTGTCTCCACCCATTCAAGGTGGGGTTGCTTACTGGAGCCCTTTAAGAGGGAACAATTTTGGTAAAAGTTTCAGTGCCAACAGACACACACAGCCATAGATCTTTGGAGATGCAGAAGGAAAACACTCTCTGGAGAGCCTTATGAAATGAGGGAAAGCTAGCAGACATTACCATGTGCCTTTCCAGGTGAGAGAGGGGTCCAGAAGCGAGAGACCCCAGCCACATGACTTCCCAGCTGACTGAGTTATTCTGACTGGTATCAGCCTTTCTTGAGTGAAGGTAACTTCTTGTTTGTGGCATAATTTGGACATTATCATGGCCTTAGAACTGTAAACTTGCACCTTAATAAATTGTCTTTGTAAAAGCCATTCTGTTTCTCATATATGGCATTTTGGCAGCTTTAGCAAACTAAGCAAGATTTTTGTACTGAGAGTGGCATGTAGCTGCAGTTTGCAAATACCAAACATGTTGGAATGGCTTTTTAAATGGATAAGGGGAAGATTCTGGAAGAGTTTCGACAGCTTTGTAGAGAAGGCCAGAATGCTTTGAAGAGACTGTTGGCAAAAATATGGACTCTGAAGATACTTCTGATAAGGCCTTAGACAGAAATGATGCATGTGTTATTATTGCAAACTGGAAGGAAGGTGATCATTGTTTTAAAGTGGCAGAAAAATTAGCAAAATTGACTACTGAGGGCAGATTTTTAAAGCCATGAGCTTGGATATTTAGCAGATGAGATTTCCAAATTATATGTGGAAAGTGAAGCCTGGTTTCTGCTTGAAAATTATAGTTAAGTGCAACAGGAAAGAGATAAGCTGGGAACTGAACTCTTGGGTACAAACAAACCAAAAATTGATGGTCTGAAAAATTCTGGAGTTCCAGAAAGGGAGACCCCAGAGAATAATGCTCCACATGAGGATTTAACCAAACATGGAAGTAAGTCATTACAGGACAAGCAAGGATTGGAGATGGAGTCATCCAGAAAGAATTTGTGGGAAGTCTTACTGTCTGATGGTTATGATCCAAGCATACTACAGAGAAAACTAACAAAAGTATTGTGAGATCTGTGTAAACAGAATCACTGCTAGTCTGGACTAAAAGGGACAGAAAAGGGGCAAATTGAATGCAAAATACCTTCAAGGGCAGAACTATGGAAGCTAAGGTCTGAAGCCAAGAAACTTCAGGCCAAGAGAGGGGACCTACCTAGGCACTAAGAGAGGGTGGGTTTGCCAGAAGCACAGAGGCCAGGCCTTCCACAAAGATGTTCTGGAAGAGTTGTACCACCTCAGGCCCTGGAGGGGGTGGAGCACATTCTTTGGAGATTGGGGAGAGTCTGGCTGCTACTACATTGTTTTGAGGTGTTGAGCATGTGCACCAGAGATGGCAGGGAGCCCAGGTGCTGCCCTGATGTTTGGACAGGGCAGAGCTGAGAAAAAGGTGGTCTCCTCGATGTCCCCCAAGGTTGCATTTAGAGAAGACAGGGATGCTGTGTAAACCCTTGGAAAGATTGGAATTGCTGCTTCCTAAAGTCCCAAAGGTAAATGACTCTTAGACTTTGAAATCTAATGGAGTTTGCCCTGGAGGTTTTTGGAACTCTTTGGGTCCAGTGACTTCCGTGTTCCATCCAATTTCCCCCTATAGAAATGGGAGTACGTATCCTATGACTGTCCCTCTTCTGTACATTGGCAGCAGATAACTTGTTCTGAGTTTTATAGGTCCAGAGCCAGAGGAGAATTTTGCCTTAGGACAGACCATGCTTTTAACTGACTTTGATGAGATTTTGAGTTTTTTGACTTTGTATTGTATTTGTATTTTTACTTAAATGGTTTGACACCTTGTGATATTGTGATGGAATGAATGATTTTACATTTGGAAAGATCATGTCTTTTTGGGATCCAAAGGGTTGCATGTGCTGGTTTGAATTTGCAATTTCAATTCATAGGGGAACATCTTCAAGACCTAGTAATAGGAGATAGCTTCTTAGACCTCACACTCAATGTGCATGAAATGAAAGAAAAAATAGAAAAATGGGAACTCCTCAAGATTGAACAGTGTGTGGTTCGAAGGATTTTCTCAAAAAGGTGAAGAGGCAGGCAACTTAAAAGGAGAGAATTTTTGATCAACAATATGTTCCGGTTTGAAACTGTTGTGTAACCCTGAAAAGCCATGTTCTTTAATCCTCATTCAATACTGCTGGGTGGGATCTTTGTTATTGTTTCTATTGAGATGTCATGCACCCAATTATGGGTGGTAACTCTTGAATTAAATAGTTTCCATGGAGATGTGTCTCCACCCATTCAAGGTGGGGTTGCTTACTAGAGCCCTTAAAGAGGGAACCATTTTGGGGAAAGATTCAGTGCCAACAAAGCCCACACAACCAGAGATCTTTGGAGGTGCTGAAGGAAAATGCCCCTGGGGAACCCTTATGAAATGAGGAGAGAAAGCTAGCAGACATTGCTCTGGGACTTTCCAGCTGACAGAGTTGTCCAGAAGCCACAGACCCCAGCAGAGCCATCCATGTGCCTTCCCATCTGACAGGTGTTCTGGATGGCGTCAGGCTTTCTTGAGCAGAGGTAATCCATTATTGGTGTCTTAATTTGGACATTTTCATGACTTTAGAACAGTAAACTTGCCATTTAATAAACTCCCTTTTTAAAAGCTGTTAACTTTCTGGTATATTGCATTCTGGCAGCTTTAATAAACTAAAACTTGTGATAGCATTAATCATTCAAGTTCAAGTAGTGTAAACCAGGATCTTTCTGGGAAAACTTGGACTTGTATTCCTCCTACTTATTAAGATCCCAATACCCTGCAGTCTTTCATGCTTTCACTATGCTGCTACGTGGCAACCCTCCACCGCTCCCCTCTCATATTTCCTCAAAATAATCTAGAATATTTGTTTCAGATTACTATGTATTTGTGTATGTCTCTTCTATTTAAATGATTATTTCTAAAAATGCATGAAAATATGTAGCTCTGCTATCAACAGATACTTGTATCGGTCTATCTATGAGCTTTATTGTACTCTTTAAACACAACTCACTACTATTTCTGCTATACAGTTCCTTTATTGACATCTTTATTCTGTTCCCCCTCTCCCATTTAGCTGGAGTCCATCCTTAAATAATACATATTTTTTTTTTCCATACTTAAAAAAAATTCATTAGAAGAGTTGTGCATTTATAGAAAACCATGCAGCAATTAGTTATTATATACCAAGCCCCTATATTAACACTCTGTATTAGTATGGTAATTTTGTTGCAATTAATAAAAGAAATTATTATGATTTTATGATTTACATTAAAGTTCACTGTTTGTGTTATACAATCCAATTTTTTAAAATTTGCATTCTAGTAACATAAGTAACCTAAAATTTCCTCATTTTAATCACATTCAAATATATAATTTAGTGGTTTTAATTATACTCACAATGTTGTGCTACTGTCACCATCAACTGTTACAAAATAATTCCATTGCCACTAACAGAAACTCTGTTTAGAAACTGTAAAAATAAAAAAAGTGGAGATATATACCAAAATATAAAATACAATAACACTGGCATTTATAAATATCCACTTTGGAACATTTATTGGAAATCTTTATTTTTTTTGTCACCTCAATCTACTGTCTACTTCCTTTCATTCTGAAGAAATCCTTTAACCTTGCTTGTAGGACAGGTCCAGTTGTGATGAACTCCTTCAGCTTTTTTTTTTTTTTAACTTTTTATTGTATAATATATCATATATACAAAGCAAAGAAAGAAAAATCAATGGTTTTCAAATAACTCCTAAACAATAATTACAGGACAGATCCCAGAGTTTGTCATGGGCTACCATACATCATCTCAGATTTTTCCTTCCAGCTGCTTCAGAACATTGGCAGCTAGAAGGAATATATATATTTTTATCATCACTTTTTTCTTTTTTGTGAAAAATAACATAAACTAAAAAGCAGCAAATTTCAAAGCACAACACAACAATTAGCTACAGAAAATACTTCAGAGTTTGATATAGGTTACAATTTCAGAAATTTAGTTTTGTACTTCTAGCTGCTCCAAGATACCTGAGATTGAAAGAGATATCAATTTAATGATTCAGCAATCATATTCGTTTGTTAACCCCTACCTTCTCTGTATAACTCCAACATCACCTTTGATCTCTCTCTCACTCTTTAAGGGCTATGCCAATTCTAACATTTTCATGTTGGAAGGGCTATCAATAATACGGGGCTGGGAGATGGGACTAGCTGATGTTCTGGAGAGGCTGGGCCCTCTAGGTTTCAGAACTTAACTGGTCCAGGGACCCATCTGGAGATTATAGGTTTCTGGAAAGTTACCCTAGTGCATGGAATCTTTGTAGAATCATATATCACCACAGTTATTCTTTAGGATTAGCAGGAATGGTTTTGGTTGGGGGTTGGCAAATTATCACAAGTAGCAATGTCTAACTGAAGCTTGCATAAGAGCAGCCTCCAGTGTAGCCTCTCGACTCTATTTGAACTCTATGACACTGATATCTTATTTGCTACACTTCTTTTCCCCCTTTTGGTCAGGATGGAATTGTTGATCCCACTGTGTCAGGGCTGGACTCATCCCTGAGAGTTATCTCCCATGCCTCTAGGGAGGTTTTCACCCCTGATGTCATGTCCCACGTAGAGAGAAGGGCAATGATTTCACTTGCAGAGTTGGGTTTAGAGAGACTGAGGCCACATCTGAGCAACAGAAGAGGTCCTCCAGAAGTAACTCTTTTTAGGCACACCTATAGGTAGGCTAAGCTTCTCCACTACTACGTAAGCTTCACAAGAGTAAGCCTCGTGATCGAGGGCATGGCCTATTGATTTGGGTATCCCTAAAGTTTTCCACAGTATCGGGGGATCCCCTGATGGTAAGGTTTAGTAGTTCCATATTTTTTCTCCCATCCCTCAAGGAACTTTGCCAATACTTTTTTTATTATCTGCTTAATATATTCTAGGATGTATCCAGGCATTACATTAAGCTATACTTGATTAAAGGCCCTCATTTTTATTCTGGGCTCCCTGTGTTTTGAATGTTTAAATGAGCTAGCCAGACAGGTTGAGTTAGATTATGTGCTATAGAAAATTTAGGTTCTGGACAAAATAAACCTTTCTTCTTTTGGTCTCAAAGAGTTTTTAAAATATAAACAATGTCTTCCTGACCCCTGTGTTCTGAATTACCTTAATCCTCACCTGATTGCCGTTGTTCTTATCTCTGAATACCAGGTTATACATTCATAAAACAGCATCTAAAAATCCAGAAATAATAATTACTATTCAAGACAAAATATGAGTGTTACAAGAGCTTACAACTAGGCTCCTGTTTTCTTATAAACATTTTCTAAAGGAGACCATCCAGTAATTGTTCTTTTGTTTCTAGTTTATTTTGCCTCACCATATATCCCACAGATTCATTCACATTGTTGCATGCCTCATGACTTTGTTCCTTTTTGTAGCAGCACAGTAGTCAATCATATGTACACACCATCATTCACCAATCTGCTTCTCAATTAGTGCATCCTTCAGCCACCTGCTTTCATTAGGCATCATATATAATATCCAAAGTCCACAGTCCATGAACACTCTCAATTTTAGATAATTTCATTGTTTCCAAGAGAAAAATAACCAATACACACACCCTCACCAAATAGGAAATCTAAACCTCCCCTTAACTCTTGTCCCTCCCTCCATTATTTACCCCTATTGTTGCCGTGGTACTATTGATGTTTTCCTTTTGAATATAGCTCAAAGCATGCAATATCAGTTTTCCCCCTGTACCCTGGACTTAAACACTCTTTTTACATCAATCATATCTTTGAAGTAATTCTTTCAAGAACTAATTCATATTTCTAATGTTAATCAGTGGGACACATAGTCTATAAAACCCCTTTCAATCTTGTTCATCTTCAATATGGTAATATTACCTATAGACCCACTAGTGAACCACCTTCACTTCTATGTATTCCTTTCCATTTGAGTTCAACCTCGTTGGCTAACCGTTCACATCTCCAAGTTCCCTATATTCTTATAAACCTCTGATTTTACCTTTACCATGGTCATAAAAGTGGAATAATACAGTATCTATCCTTTTGTGTCTGGTTTATTTCACTCAACATTATTTCCTCTAGGCTCATCCATGATGTCATGTGCTTCAGGACGTCTTATACTGCGTAATATTCCATCATGTGTACATACCACATTTTATTAATCCACTCATCTGTTGATGGGCACTTGGATTGTTTCCATCTTTCTGTGATTGTGAATAATGCTGCTATGGACATCAGTGTGCAAATGTCTGCGTCATTGTTTTCAGCCATTCTGCATATATATCAAGTAGTGCTATTGCCCGGTCATACTCCCTCAGCTTTTGTTTATCTAAGAATGTCGTTGTCTCTCCCTCCTTTTTGAAATTCAGCCTCACCAGATAGAAAATTATGGGTTGGAATTTTTTTTCTTTTATCGCTTTAAATATTTTATCCCACTACCTTCTTATCTTCATGGATTTTGATGAGAAATCACCACTTTATATTATTGGGACTCCCTTGTATAGTAATACATAACTTTTCAACTTTCAGAATGCTCTTCTTGCCCTTGACATTCGGCAGTTTGACTATTATATGTCCATGTATGTTCTCTTTGAGTGTACCCTTTGTGCACATTCTTTTGTTAAATTTGTTAAGTTTTCTGACATTATTTCTTTGAATACTTCTTCTTTCCCTTTCTCTCCTTTTTCTCCTTCTGAGAGTCCTATAATGCCTATGTGTATCTTCTGGATGGTATCCAACAGGTCTCTTATGCTCTGTTCACCATTTTTAAATTATATTTCTTTTTTTCTCTTCAGCCTAAATAAATTGAATTGTCTTGCTTCAAGTTCACTGATTCTTTCTCCTGCCAGCTTAAATCTTCTGTTGAAACTCTCTAGTGAATTCATTTTAGATATTGTAGTCTTCAATTCTAGAATTTCGGTTTGATTCCTTTTTTATAATTTCTATCTATTTATTGAGATTCTCATATTTTTCATGCATAATTTTCTTGATATTCTTTAGTTCTTCTTCCAAGGTTTCTTTTATCTCCTTGACTATATGAAGGATTTTTTTAAAAAGTCTTTGTCCAGTTTATCCAAAGTCTAGCCTTCCTCATTGACGTTTCCTGGATATTTATCTTGTCCCTTTGGATGGGCTGTCATTTCCTGTTTGTTTGTTTTGTTATCTTTTTTAACATTGTACATTTCATGTATTAAAATACTAACTCCGATATTCAGTCTTTAAGTTGCCTGTTTATTAAGTTTTTATACATCTAGTGTTGACAGAGATTTCCTTAAGCAACAGGAGCTAGCAAAACTAACAGAAAAATCACCTTTAAACAGTCTTTGCAAACTGATTGTACATAGGCTTGTTATGTATTTCAGAGTGTAGCCCTCCTCTTGAGAAGATCACCCCAAGGCAAATGTAAAATTCAAGGCCCTTATAGTCTTGTCTTTCTCTTTTTGTCCTGGGAGTTTGCTTGCTCATTCCTTCCTTTAAAGAATTTGAATTTAACCTTTCCTCCCTAGGAAATGGACTTTCTCTCCCTCCTGGGTGCTACAAGCTTCTCCCACCATGTCTAAAGCTGTGTTTCTTGATTGGGCCCTTGTCTCATTACTGCAACTCCTTAACAGTTTTCCTCAGTTTTGAGGAAGATAGCTCTGCAGTTTCTGCTAATTGTTCAAAGATTATGTGGGAGAATGGTGCCCTGAAGCATTTTATGCTACCGTCTTGGTTGACTAGAAGCCAGAAAATCAGCTGTATATATATACATATATAATAGGTTCACGGCTGATGAATTTCTGAGCTCTTGCACATTTAAATATTTATTTATTTAATTCTTATGAATGAACAAGAACTTAGCTGGATTCTAATTAAGGTTTCAAACATACAGTACTGAATAGGTATTAGAAGAAACGGTTGCCTTTACAAAATGGGATTAGGATTAAAACATGCCTTTTCTAGGGTACATACATCCTTTCAAACCAGCACACACCCCTAGGAACTAGAGAGAGGTGTGACTCACCTAGCCATAGCTTCAGTGTGCTTTCATGGAGAAAATGCCAAGGGAACTGAAGTCTTCAGATTAAAAGGGCACAAATGCTATAACGAGGGTCATAATCCTTTTCCATTTAGTTTGTTTCAACAACTTTTCATTTTAAAAATTGCAGATAAGAATTCTGAGTCAAGTGTAATTCTCTATTTTTTGTAAGCAATTATTTTTGTTTGGTTTCTTGTTTGTATGATTGTAGAAATTTTCTCTTTCTACTTAGAATTCCACACATTTCCCAGATTATGACTTGACATATAAATCAATTCTGCACAGCACTTGTGCCCTTTTAATCTGAAGACTTCAGTTTCCTTGGTATTTTCTCCATGAAAGTACACTGAAGCTATGGCTAGGTGAGTCATACCTCTCTCTAGTTCCTAGAGGTGTGTGCTGGTTTGAAAGGATGTATGTACCCTAGAAAAGGCATGTTTTAATCCTAATCCCATTTTGTTAAGGCAACCGTTTCTTCTAATACCTATTCAGTACTGTATGTTTGAAACCTTAATTAGATCTTCTCCCTGGAGATCTGACTTAATCAAGAGTTGTTGTTAGGCTGGATTAGGTAGAGACTCCATCCATTCTAGGTGGGTCTTGATTACTTTACTGGAATCTTACAAAAGAGAAATTCAGAGAGAGCAGAAAAGAATGACATAACCATGAGAAAGCCACAACAGAGAATGCCACAGAACCACAAAGCAGGGTCCACCAGCCAGCAACTTTTGGAGATGAGGAAGGAAAATGCCTCCTGGGGAGCTGGGGAGGAGCTAACCGATGATGCCATGTTCACCATGTGTCCTTCCAGCCAAGAGAGAAACCCTGACCATGTTTTCCATGCACCTTTCCACTTGAGAGAGAAACCTTGAACTTCATCAACCTTCTTAAATCAAACTATCTTTCCCTGGATGCCTTACATTGGACATTTCTATAGACTTGCTTTAATTGGGACATTTCCATGGCCTAAAAACTGATGACTTTGAATTTATTAAATTCCCTTTTTTAAAAGCCATTGAGTTTCTGGTATATTGCATTCTGGCAGTTAGCAAACTAGAACAGGGTGGGAAAGAAATCTCCTTGTTATACTGGTTGGATTGTCTCTGTGGCAGCTGGGGAGAAGAAAGATGTGGAATATATTTATTTATGTCACCATTTTAAAATTTGCACTTTCTTCCCCTTGTTTCATATTGTGTTTTGGTATTTCTGCATATAACTCTTTTACCCAGTCTATAACTTGTTACACAAGCATATACACATAAATAAAACTATAACATAGTAATTTTTTTGAGAGAGGGTATCAGTGGGGGAATGTTGTCTTCATATTTATATATTCCTGTATTGTTTGAATTATGAATGTTATTTAACATGTTTCATTTATATTTTACTAGTTATAGTTGTATGTAGTTTTATTTTTATATCAAATATTAAAAGACTTATACTAAGAACCTGCAACTGTCTGCCCCACTGTTCTCTATCCATTAGTCTTTCATGAAGAGGCAATCACTTCAATTATTGTAGCTCTTTCTCCTGGTATTAATGGCCATATTTATAAATTATATGCATATATTGCTCTTTCTGGATTCATGAATTTCAGGCATTATCTATTGGTTATTGAAAGTATATTATGGTAGTTGAAGATTTAATCTTATACTGAAATATTCCTCCCTCTTCCCCCAAACACTATTTTTCCTCATTTGGTTGTACCATAATTTTTTTTTATTGTTGTAAAATCAACTGTTCTAGTTTGCATGCTGCCAGAATGCAGTGTAACTGAAAAGGATTGGCTTGATTCAAAGCCAACTATGTTCAGTGTTTCTTTCTCAACTGGAAAGTCATATGGTAATATCTGCTAGCTTTCTCTCTAAACTTCTCCAATGACTTCCTCAGAGGCATTTTCTTTCTTCATCTCCAATGGCCTCTGGCTATGTGGACTTTGTTTTTTCTGTGTTTTTTGCTTGTGGTTCTAAAACTTTTTCCAAAATGGTTCCTTTTTAAGGGGCTCCAGCGAGCAACCCCATTTTGAATGGGTAGACACGCATCTCCAAGCAAACTATCTAATCAAAAGTTACCACCCTCATTTCCCGGATCATGCACCCTCCCCAAAAAAAGTTACCACCCACAATTGGGTGGGTTATATCTCCATGGGAACAATAAAAAGATCCTACCCAGCAATACTGAATGAGGGTTAAAGAACATGGCTTTTCTGGGATACATGATAACTTCAAATTGGCACATCAACATTTCTATCACTGACCATGTAAATATTATTCATTGCTGAACCATATTTTGAACTATGATTACATTTACTTTGTCATAAAACATTTCATTTTCCTGGCATTAATAATCTCCTTGTCCTCCTTATTTTTCTTTGATTGGTTAAATTATCATTGCTACATTTTCCTCCAGTTCTTCAAAATATATGTTAATCATCTATCAATAATTTCTCCAAATGTTCCAGAACATCATATAATCCACTGATTTATTTTTCTTTCCCTCAGAAGTCTTCTTCACAGAAGCTTCACTTTCCACTTTTCCAACCTGGAATGGTTCTTCTCTAGGCCATTTTGGGACTTCCCTTTACCACTTTCAGGCATAGATCTCCTGTGTCCTGGGTACATGACTTTGTCTCTTATTTACTCCTTTGTTTCCTGAAGTACATACTTAATTAACTTTCTCAGTTAGAGAACACGGTATGCAATTTTCTTAGGCCTTCTAACTAAAAATGCTTATTTTACCTTCCACTTCTTTGATGGTTGGGTTGATCTATATTGCAAACGTTGAAAATATTTACCATGCGGAAGTCTTCTTTCTGGCTGTCCATAATCTTCAGAAAAGAATTCTTCAATTCCTGGCTTGAGACTATTTATGTCTGGTGCCTGTATTCTAGGAGCAAGGTGGAGGATGAGACCCCGCAGTTTAATAAGTGAAATTTTACTTAATTCCCCTTTAGGCTTGTGTCTCATTCCAGTTTTCTGCTTTACTTGGAACCCTCAAGATGAGAGGTTCTCATGTTTCAATTTTTCAAGAGAGAAAAAAGCCTCTATATGGGGAGTTAGGGTTATCTGGCCTGTGAGAGAAGAGAGCAACCAATCCCTGATGTTGGCCAGACATATTACGTTCACTTTCTGCATTACCTAATGACCTTATCCTTAAGTGCTGAGAACCTCAGAAGACCTGCAGCAGAAATTGTTTATTCTCATAGGCATCCCCATCTACAGGCACTTTGGTTCTAACTTCCTCTGCCCACCTAAATAAACTATCATTCTTTGAAAAGAACATGAATCCTGCCATCTCTGTTTTCTTTTCCTGCCCTTTTTATCTTATTGGTTTATACCTTAAAGTCACTCAGAGGGCTCTGAGATGATATTAGCAATGTGGCTTATGGATCCCCTCAGTCACCTCAGCAGAAGCCAAAAAGTAGAGATGTGATTATCTAGGAAAGACCTGTGGTAGCTTAATAGAGTGAATTCCTATGAAATACAAAGGAGAAACATAAGATTTTTTAGAATGTTTTATCAGAAGAAACATTGCCATATTGAACTGAAAGAGACAGGAAGAAGATGAAATGAAGAAGGCTGTTAGACTCCCCCAATTTTATAGACAAGAAACATTGATAAAGCTACTCAGCTGCAATACATACTACCCCTAATAAAAAGTAAAGATGACCCCAAGGGCAGATACATTGGCTCAGACGGTGGAGCCTCAGGCCCAGAGCTGGGAGCCACAGAATATATTCTAAGGCCTTAAAACATTATCTAAACCAATAAAAATAGCTCTTCCCATAAGCAGCCTGAGGTATCTTTGAAAATGGTTCGCTATTCCCTTTACCCAGAAAACCCTACAAAATCATGTACATCAAGACATTCAAATCTTCGTTTTTACCTTAAGAATACCCAAGAAACTGCTCAGACCATAAAGGATATGCATATTCAAAAAGCTTCCAAGTATCTGAAAAATGTCACCTTGCAGAAACTTGCCATTCCATCATTACACTGATGGTGTTGGTAGGTGTGCCCAGGCCAAACAGTGGGGCTAGACACAATGTTGGTGGCCCAAAAAGAGTGCTAAATTTTTGTTACACACGCTTAAAAATTTAGAGAGTAATGCTGAGCTTAGAAGTTTAGATGTAGATTCTCTGGTCATTGAGCACATCCAAGTGAACAAAGCTCCTCAAGATGTGCCACAGGACCTACAGAGCTTATGGTTGGATTAACCCATACATGATTCCCCCTTGCCATATTGAGATGATCTTTACTGAAAAAGAACAAATTGTTCCTAAACCAGAAGACGAGGTTGCACAGAAGTAAAGGTATCCCTGAAGAAACAAAAATTCATGGCTAATGAATAAATTTATCATAAAATAAATGCAAATTAAAGTAAAAAAATCTAATACCTTTTTAACAACCTTATGTTGTTTTAATATTTGGATTTTGAATTTGGCAGGGGTGGGGAAACTGATGACTTCATTTTTTCCTTTTATTTCCTTCTGTTGAATGTGAGTGTCTATAATTGTTATCTAATGTCTGTCACTTGTATTTTTGGGTGCAGGTGACTTGTTTCTTGATTTTCAGAGGTTCATAGATGGACGGGAATTTTGCCCTAGGATGGATTATAGGGTAGATTCACCCATACCTATTTTAGATTATTTATATTATGAGATAGGGAATTTGAGTTAATGAGACATAGATGGGAGTTTGGACATGAGTTGATGGTGTAAAAGCTTGAGACTTTTGGGGACCTTGACTTGGGATGAATAAATTTTGCTCATGGGAAAATCATGAATCTTTGGGGGCCATAGAGAAGACTGTAGTAGGCTGAATACTGTCCCTCCCCCAAAGATTTCCGCATCCTAATCTATGGAATCTGTGAATATGTTACCTTCCATGGTAAAACAGTCTTTGAGGATGTGTTTAAGTAGATCTTCAGATGTAGAAATTATCCTGGGTTATCCAGTTGGTCCAATGTAATCACAAAGGTCCTTAGGAGAGGGGGGCAGTAGGGTTATAGTTAGTAGTAGGAAATATGAGGATGGAAGCAAGAGGTTCAAGTGATGTGAGGAGGTGACATGCCAAGGAATGCAGATGCCCTTTAGAAACTGAAAACGGCAGGAAAAGAGATTCTGACCTGAAGACTTGAAATAGTGCAGACCTGCTGACAACTTGATATTAGACTTCTAACCTCTAGAACTGTAAGCGAATAAGCCAGTTTTGTTTTAAGCCACTAAGTTTGTGCTTATTTTTTTAGATCAGCTATAGAAAACAATACAGATTTTAATATATGTTAATGGAATTTTGTGAGGGACTAGAAAAATAAACCCATGCATTTAATTTCCCAAGTTTTAACTAAAATTTATTATTATTATTATTGTTATTATTTTACTATTGTTGTTAGAAAATACATAAAAGATATTTCCCTCTGATAATCCCTACCTGCCCTTTTTAATCCAGCTAGTGTCTCACCACTTCTGTGGAAAGTGTTTTTACTTCTGTAGAACTGAGTGGATTATATTTTTGGAACCACTGTAATATTTGTCACCTTCACTGGTTAACTTTATACTTAAAACATATACAGTATTAGCTTAATCTCTAAATACTTCATTATTAATTCTCAATAATTTGTTTACAAATTTTGAATATGTTGAGTGTCTGTTAGTACCAGACACTATGCTGAGTGTTAAGATGCAAAATTCAAAGAGAAATCTGAGGCCAAATTTTGCCCTGAAAAGCACACACAGCGCCCACCAAATTGTAATTACTATTAATTAGTAAGTTTCTGTCACTAAATTGTCAGTTCCCTGAGGGAAGAAAATTTTATATTCATCTAATATACTTGACATGATGTTAGAATTTTAGAAAATCTTTGATCAAGATAAAAAGAGACAGGAAGGAAAAAAATGAAAGGAAAAAATATAAAATAGCTTCTTCTAGGACCAGATGCAATTTCCTTTTTAACCCTATAATCAGAATGTCATCTAGCTCAAATTTTCCTAAAATAATCTAATTGGAATAGTTTAGTACTCTTTGTGGATGACTCTAAAACAATCACAAAATTAGACTAAAATCCATTCTGTAGATTAAATTAGATTGAGCTCTCCTTGGCTGTTTTTCTTGGGGGGGAGCAATGCATGGTCCGGGAATCGAACCTGGGTCTCCTGCATCTGAAGCACGCATTCTACCACTGAACCACCCATGCACCCCCTTGGCTCTTGATCTTTGTGCTATAATAAAGGCATCTGCAGTCATTTTGTATTGATGGTAATTTAGAAATTTTGATTTGGCCTTTTATGAAGGTGATGTGTTTAAAGGCAAAGTGCTTAAAATACATTTTACATTTTCTACATTGATCTTTAAGACATGAGTTAGGCAATTAATGTCTATAGTTAATGAAGTTGGTGATTTTCACTCTTGTGCAGGAGAATCTCTATGAAGACACCTCATACCTATTCAAAAAGGAAAAAACATAAAACATGCCTTAATTTTCAGTACATGACTTTGGTTCCCATGGAAACAGCTCAGTAAAAGAAGTTTGAAATGTTACGTATTATTTAATATCTTATATTCATATAAATATTGCCATAAGATATGTCATATCTGTTCAATGATAAAGTATCATGGGAGTTAAGCAAAGGAATATATTAAATTGAAAGTCCTGGCCCCTCACTGCTGACACGGCTGGCCTGGAAGAACTTCACTGAGAATTTCAAGGGCTATCTTGAAAAAAATAATCAATACCTTGAATAGAGAATGCAATGATTTTATTATTGAGGATTCTTATAATCGCACTATTCTCTTCTATCAAAATTGCCTGCAGTAAATGACTGAAGAACTTGAATTTAGCTTAGACTTGTAGGGGATAGCAATTCAAAATTGAATTACATTTATTGTTTTAAATTTATTTAGGGGATCAGGAAAATTGGGTAGATCCCAAATGAAAGAAGGTATTGGCTTTGTATTATAATGTAAAAGTCCAAAATGTAAACCACTCGAGTAAATAGTTTTTCACTTTCAACCAATTCCATATATTGCTAGCCAAACACTTATTTAGCCCAGATAACTAGATGATGATTCAGATCACTAAGACTTCTCACACTTTGTAACTTTACAAATCTTACAGTTTTGAATAACACTGCTGGAGGGGACTTTAGAAATAATCATATTCAAATACCCACTTCCATATTTTCTGTTTCAATCACAGAACATTGAAAAAAATTACAAAATGCCATTCAGCCTACATATCATTCTTTCTTCTGCAGCATATTTATATTGAACATTGCGTGCAATTTTCAGCAATGGCTGTTATACACCTACATTGGTCTGTTTGTCCCCTAATGCATTGATAACCTGTGGAATCTTTCCTGGCTTGCTTAGACCCAGAAAGGTGAATATCTAAAGCAGTGAATTCACCCCTCCATGTTCTGAAGATACTTAAAACACTGTGTTTGCTTACTTGTACATTAGTCTTACTAGATTGTAAATTCCCCGATGACAAGGGTCATGTCTTACATGTTTTTAATTTATCCTTGCCAAGCCTATCTGAGATGAAGCTCAAGAAATTAACTGTAGTTGCTTACAAACCTACCATTGTGTACTTAACAATGCATGTCCTGAGTGATTATTCCGAATAACCTAGAAATAATTATTTGCAGATACGGGAGTATGTAACACATGCTAAATTTCCAAACTACCAACTAGCCACTGACACACACGCACAAATGCCTAAGTGACATTTCTGGATTAATGATGTATGACTATATTTTAAATAACTCAGGGGTTAAGAGATACCGGTAGGGTAATACAAAAACATCCATATGGCTGTATTGTCTAAGAAAAAGATACTTTCAAAATGTACCCTTATGAAAATATTACTGAGACTTTTCTAGTACAGAACGCTGTGATTCAGAGGAGAAGCAGTTATCCTGACAAGATGTGACAGTACCCAGGACCTTTGTTGTTCTCTGACTCACTGCCTGACCTTGTCACTACACTTCTTTTTGTGCTTGCCAGTACTGTTGTAAAATTGCATCAAGCACTCTCCCCTAGAAAAACCTTTCTCAACTGCGCTTATCTGAGAGGTATCTTAAAAAATAAAAATTATTGCAAAGAAAATACCATAAGCAAGACTGCCAATCTCAGTAGCAAAAATTTCCCAAATGTATATTGAAGTACTTGATGCAAAGGATTTGAAAAAAAATGGTTGACTCCCCTGGCTCACTATCCCATCTCCCTTGCATAAGATTAATCATCCTCAGCAGCATAAAGCACTGTAGAGACCAAAGAAGCAAGCTGACACAATTGTTAGAAATTGAAACTGATTCACAAAATCCACCATACTGAGGCAAGATGCTCTATTTTCTCCCAGTACTAGGGTTTTTTCCTAGGCAGCAATTGCCACAGGTCAAATGGGGTATAGTATCACAAACACATGAAATATTTCATTTGTTGACACTAATTATGATAGTCAGTGAGTGATACAACAGTCCGTGGTATCTAAAATATGCTCTTATATGCAGGTTCTGATCAATTTCTTTTAGGTACAATTTAAGTCTTTATCTATATAATCTTATACTTAATCTATTGGGAAAACCCGTAACAAATTCCTTCTCTGTTCTTCCCAAAAGTGAAGCTGACTGGACCATGTTTTACTCTAACTGAGCACTTCAGATTGCTATTTACTTTATTTAATATAATTTAAAATTACATTATAAATATAAAGATGGAAGACATAACCAGGGCAACTAGAAATGGATCTGTGCGGTTCAGTCTGTTTTAACTTCTGCTCAATTTGGTCAAACTCAGCCAGCTTCTTGATTCACCTCACTCCTGTGGCTGCAAAAGTAGAAATACCCTCTCTTCCTCATTTTCCTGCTGCTATTCCACAATTATTTACTTGTCCATGTCCCCCTGATTTCACTGATCTGACATATAATTTATTTTTCTACTGACTTAAATGATATATTTCCCATCTCCTATATCCGAGATTTCTGTAATGATAAATGCTATCTAAGAACCTTTAAATCAACTGCATCCTTTGGTGAAACTCACTCAACTAGGCACTGTAAGAGGAGCTGTACATATGCTTTCCACTTTCACCAAACTCTTCAAAAAGCAACAACCAATGTATTATATCTCCCACCTCTGCAGGCCATCCCGTTGAAATTTACCTTATTCTGGAGAAATGTTGGACAGTCATCACATTTCTTCTTATGTCACACTACAGATTCTTTACTGATAACCATGCAGTATAATAGAATGCATTGCATCAACTTCCACTGTTTAAAATGTTAGTTCACTTGGCATGATAAAATATCTTTTGCTTGAATATTGACATGTTTTAGTTTCCCAGGAAACTCAAGCAAATATCATGCGCTGGTTCAGCTTAAACAATGGGAATTTATTTGATCATGATTTTGATGCTAAGAGAAAGTCCACATTAAGGCATCATCAAGGCTATACTTTTCTCTCTGAAGACTGTGGTGTTCTGGGAACAGCTGCTGGCAGTCCTTGGCCCTTAGTTTGTTACATGGCAAGGCACATGACTGCATCTCCTATCTCTCCCTTCTCTTCTAGGTTCTACTGATATTCGGTTTCTGGCTGCTTTCTCTGTGCCTTTCCCTCTTTCTTTCTGCTTATAAAGGATTCCAGTATTAGGATTAGGACCCATTCTGATTGGGCCACACATTAACTGAAGTAACCTCACAAAAGGTCCCATTTACAGCGAGTTCACAAACACAGGAATGGATTAAATTTTAAGAATATATTTTTCTAGGGTGCATACAGTTCCAAATCTCCACAGTATCTTTCAGTATTTGGATATATTTTGGAGGTAAGCTTATTTAAATAGAGAGGTTGACTTTTTAGGCCATTTTTATTAGAAACCAAAGTTGGCTCTAGCTGTCTATGTTATATATTTTGAGAAGAAACTGTGAAGTACACTTAGAATGATGCAGATATATAGTTTTTTCTTTTGGAAACAGCGTCCTATTTATTAACTTCAAATATGTTACCTTTTAGGTAAACCAAAAAAGAAAAATAAATTAAACAGAAAGAAGACTAAAAGGTGGAAAAGTGCTTTTAAATTATTCCAAGAATACTTTAGTTCCAAAACTATGCATGAGTCACAAAATTACAGAGCAAACATATGATTAGCACAAGGTATATTTTAACATGTGTACTTATTTCAAAGAGTAAGTCCACTCCAACTACTAATGGACATTTCACAGAACATTATATAAGTACAGAAAATATTTGCCACACAACTCAAAGTTTGTAGGCATGATAAATCATTTGACTGAAAGAAAACTTACATATATCATTCGGTTCTATATGTCCCAGGTATTTAATTAAAATAGAATCTTTTATGCATTAAAAATAAGATTTTGGTATCATTAGATTTTCTTATCTTGCAAGAGGCAGGGGGGTTTTGTTTATTTTAGTATTTCCTAAAAAACTTAGTACAGCTCAATACTTGTTAGTTCAATGAAATAATCATATTCCTTTTTGCTGTTAACTTTCTGCTTTACTTTTGAAATTCAAAGGTCATCCTAAATGGAAAATATGTATATATATATATATATATAATAGCTTGGGAAATCCATTAGAATTCCTCTCCTTGCCCTGAATGTTTTGCTGAATTAATCTATTCATTGATCAAGTATACACTGAGTAGATACTATGTTCCATTATGTGCCAGACACTATACAAGAGCTGGCATAAAAATGAATGAAACACAGGACTTTTTCTCAAAATACTCATAAGTTAGTGGGGAAGACACATAAACATATCATTAAATATAACATGCAACATGGTCCATATGTAATACATACGGCCTGCTTTCACTCAGTACAGAATAAATCAAGTACATCTCTTTTCTTCGAAGCAGTTACCTTCCCTTGTTAGCAGAAATTCTGTAATTTCTATTTTGATCCTTGCCCACTCCCTTCATCCCCATTTCATAGCCCAAGAATCTATGGGGAGCTGTTAAATCCATATAGATCATTTTTGCTTCCAAATATCAGGAGGAGAGAGAACTGAAGGTAATTTATGTCTACCAAGATTTTAAGCTTTGTGGTTGCTATAAGGTCTTGGATTCTGCAAGCATGTTTATGTATCAAGAACAGAATTCTTTTGATTCATACTTATAGGCTCAGCTATTACTCCTAAAATACTGGCCCAGAGATTCTTCCCATGCCCCTTTCCTGCATCATAATTCATGTGTGAGCCCTGGTCACTAGCCTAGATGACTTCTAAAGTCATCATGAGGTCTAATTTAGAGGTCTTGGCACACCTTCTTGCCAGTGAGTCTCAGTAAATACCAGTACAATAAATCAGAATGTCAATAGAACATTGAACCTTAAAAGGTCAGGGGTAAGGGCCGCGGGGCCGCGCCTACGCCGCCATGTCCCGGGCTCCGGAGCCGCGTGGGCCCCAGCCGTTGTTGGTGGGAGTCGCCCGCTTCTTCTGCAAGTTCCTGGAGCCGTACCTGACGTGAGAGGTGCGGGCGCGTTTGGTGGCCACGCAGGTTGAATATATCTCAGGAAAGGTTTTTTTTCACCACCTGTTCAAATTTGAATATGCTGAAGAAATTAAAATCTGCAGAAAGGTTATTTTTGATGATTAAAAATCAACCTCCACTGACAGTTTCTTCTGTAAGTAAACATCTTTATACATCTAAATGGCATTTACTCCATTGTGGGGATTCCTGTTTTCAGGGTTCCTTTAGCCACCAAGGCTTGCATCAAGACAGCAGGACTGTGATCTACTATAGCCTGGGTACTGGAAGCTCTTGCTGAAATTAAGGCTGGTGCATTTGTTTTAGATCCAATGTGTGAATTTGGAACAATACTTTTGAAAGCTGCTAAAGATTGGCCCTGTATGTATTATATGGATACTGATGTCAGTGACTCAGTTACTGGGTACATGTGGCAACCTGAAAGCTGCAGGCCTGAAGGATAAAATTGAGTTACTTAAAGCCTGTTACAGAATTGCCATTGCCTTCAGAAAGTGTTGATATTATTATTTCTGACTTTCCATTTGGGAAAAAGTTTACATTAGAAAAAGACATCAAAAACATTCTACAGGAAATGGAAGGAGTGCTTCATGTTGGTGGAACTGTTGTACGATTGCTTAGTGAAGGTCACTACTGGAGTGTTAGAGATTGTGAGGAGCAGCATCCCCTTGGATTCCATGAGCAGCCACACAGATGAACTTGGAATTAACAAGTGCTGGAATCCTGAAGAGAAAAAGGGCCTTGCAGAGACAGTGTCCTCATCACAAGCCAGCAATCAGAAGTGCTTAAACAAAATGCTACCATTTGGCACTCTGGTGCAAGTGGAATGCTAAAGTTAGCCTTGGAAAAACAGGTGCATTTATATGTAATACAAGAAGTCACACTCTTCTGGAATATAGAAGGCCTACTTCTGTAAGTCAGGTTCAAGTCCTTATACTTTAACTCTGCAACAGTAAAAGATTGTTGTCTGTAAGATTTTTAGTGCCATAAAGTTCTAAGTAACCAAATTCCCCTTAGTACATCTGGCTGCTGTCTGCAGGTTTTTAGTAAGTTTCTGTTTGATAATGTTTCTGACAAATATTTTGTTAGCTGAAAATGATCGTCTCTCCTATGTATAGTTTCTAAGGCAGAAGCTTCAACTACTAAAAAGTTTTCAGGGATTCACATTAAAAGTATAGTGCAATCCACACAATATTGGTGATAATATTTTATTCAGATTTTTTTAAATGTATAAACCTTTGTATAACTTCTTTAGATAATAAACTACTTTTTTTTTCAATCTGTAATTTTCCTCCCCATTGGAATGAAAATTAGTGTTTCCAATACATTTTACAAGTGTTCCATATTACTTAAAACATCAGTGGGAATAAAAGTAACATGAATAAACTAATAACATTTAACATGATTGGAAATAAAGTTTGCTTCCCCCAACCCCCCCCCAAAAAAAAAAGTCAGAGGTAAGAATTATGTCTCTTTTCTCCTTAGGTGTCAACTTAATCCCTATGCAAACTGACCAGTCTCTTCCTTAGATTATTTTTTATTTTGAGGGGGTATTAGGATATTGGGAGGGGCTACCTTCTCCAAGCCACAATTAGTATACCTTTACACTGTCACATTAAGCCTTATATTTCCAAAACAAGGTACGGGCCTCAAGGTACCCCCCTTCCACCTGCCTCAGTAAAATCTGCCTACTGATGACTTGTCTCCACCTCCTAGCACAAAATAGTCTCATTTTATGTATGCATATATGTATGTATTTTTATGCTGAGAACATGAGAATACCCACTGGTATATATCGGACAATACTACACTGTCTTAGTTAACCTACCTCAAGTTTTAATCTCAAGCTATTGCAAGTTTTAAAATTGGGCAGAGTCCAATAAAGGTAGTCAGTAAGAGGGTAAGATAAGGGGTATGGGATGTTTGGAGTGTTCTTTTTCTGAGGTAATACAAATGTCTTAAAAAGGAGCATGGTGATGAACACCCAACTATGCAATGATGCTAAGAACCACTGATTGTATACTTTGGATGGATTTTATGATGTCTGAATATATCTCAATGAAATTACATAAAAAAAAAACACAGGAACACACCCTTGTGAGGCGTGCAGAAACTAATCAGGAGATATTGAGATATTCAATTTAAATAATGATACATAGTGCAAAACAATACTTCAGTACAACAACTATGTATTGAGTGTCTGCTACTCTCTAGCTACTAGGTGTGCAGCAGTGAACATGAGTTCCCAGTTTTTGTAGGACTTATATTCGAGTAACTGGAAACACAAAAATGTAAACACATACTGTTTTGGTATACCAAAGATGTTGGAACGCAATATACCAGAAGTGGATTGGCTTTTACAATGGGGATTTATTAATTCCCAATTTATAGTTCTTAGACCATGAAAATGTGCCAATTAAGGCATCAACAGGGTGATACCTGGACTCTAAAGAAAAGCTGCTGCATCTGGGACCTGTGTCATGTGGCCCGTGTTTACTGATCCTTCACTCCAGGGTTTCTTTGCTTTCAGCCTTGGTTCCAGTGACTTCCTTTCTGTGTCCTTCAGGTCCTCTCTTAGCTTCTCCAAGGCTTTTGTCTGTCTAAGCTCTCTGGGATTTTTCTGTACTTTATCCTCTCATAAAGGACTCCAGTAAAAGAACTAAGACCCACCTTGATTAAGATAGGTTACATCACAATTGAAATAATGTATTCCTATGGTCTGCACCCATAGTAATGGATTAAAAGAGCATAGCCTTTTCTGGAGTACATGACAGCTTCAAACCAGCACACATACATACATAATATAGAAGATCAGGATAAGTGTTTTGAAAAACATAATTTTGCATAAGGAAAGAGTAAATGGGGCTGGAAGGAAGCTGTTTTTATTTATAGTATTTTAATAGGTTGCTAAGGAAAGACCCCTTTGCAATGTGACATTTGAGCCAAGAATTGAAGTGTCTTGAAAATATCTGTGGCAAAAAAATTCTAGAGAGGAAAGAATAAGATAAGAACATTTTTAGTTTGAGTTAGGACAATCAGCTAGACACGGGTGGGGAGAGGATATGGAAGGGATATTTAAATATTAATTAAAAAGTTTGAGAAGATGATATAGTATATTAGTTTTCTATTGTTGTAACAAATTACCACAAAATTAGTGGCTTACAACAGCACTAATTTATTATCTCACAATTCTGGAGGTTACACGAACCAAATCAGTGTTACTGGACTAAAGTAAAGGTATTGGTAGAGCTATGTTCCTTTCTGGAGGCTCTAGAGAAGAATCCATTTCCTTGCTTTGTTCAGCTTCTAGAGGCTACCCACATTCCTTGGCTCGTGGTCTTTTCCCTCCATTTTGCATATCTCTGACCATTCTTTCACAGTCATATCTCTCTCCCACTCTCTTTTTCTGCTTTCCTCTTCCTTATCAGGACCCTTGTAATTACATTGGCCACACTTGTATAATCTGGTATTGTCTCCCTATTTTAAGATCTGCTGGCCAGCAGCCTCAGTTCTATGAGCAATCTTAATTCCTCTTTGTCAAATAACATAACATTATGGGGACCATTATTCTGACACACATGGTTTTATACTCGTACATACATACAAAGAAACATACATATATACATACATACATACATGTATGTTTATCAAGTTGGCAAGGTCTTTGCAGGCATGACAAAAACCCTAATGCCATAAAGTTTGGTATATCCTATAAATAATAAAAATATAAAATTTTACAGTAAAAACCATAAACAAAGTCAAATTTAGAAAAAAAGGCATCTCATATGGCAGACAGGACAATTTTCTTATTAATTTGAATTAAAGCTCCAACAACATAACAGAAAAAGGGGCAAGGAACATGAACAGAGTGTTCTCAGGAAAAGATATATAAATGGAAAATGAACAAATAAAGAAATACTCGATGCCACCCATAATAAGGATTGCCAGATTATGAAGCAAAACTACTGCATGTCTAAATTTGAATTTCAAATAAACAATGGATATTTTTAGTATAAGTATATCCCAAGTATTATATGGAATATACCTATCCTAAATATTATTTATTTGAAATTCAAATTTAACTGGGTATCCTGTATTTTATCTGGAATCCCTACTTATAATGAGAGAAGTATAAATTAAGATAACCAAGTGATTCCATTTTAATAGAATCTGGTAAAGATGAATAATTATATCCTGTATGTTTAACCTTGTCTAGTCTCTGAATTAATTCAGATCTAGGCAAGGAGTAACCCCAAAGTTGTAGCTCAGAATCTGGATTTCACACTCAGTGTTTTGCACACCTAACCTTTCTTGTTCGCCTCACAAAAAACAAACAGGTTCTGCCTTGTTGTTTGTTAGTTACTGATTCATTAGGGGCCTGGAGCTATGACCTGTACCCTAGCCTGAGTGCTTGAGTGCCTAAAGCCATTGTCTAAGCTTGTCAGCTTTCTCATCTTTGGGGTTGAATTCTTTTTTTTCTGTCCCCTAGACTCCTTTCTGAATCTTGTTTCACATGAGACAGTATGATTTGGGACCAGGTATGCTTGACTCAGAGCATTGCCTCTAACCAGAAGCCCTTATTATATCTCCCATCTATCAAATCAGATTTTAAAGCTGAACTCTTTGTTTGCCTTAACAGAAAGCCTTGTTAGCAAGAGAACATGGGAGCATTTTGAAGTAAGCTGTTGAGGGTTCCAGACATTCAAGTTGTTTATATGTTATCTTAGCAAAAGAAGGAGAAGAACTCTCACAGGCCTGTCACACAAGACAGATGAACAGAACAACTAAGATACCAGAGGCAAAAGTATGATCATAAACCTATAACTCACTGGGAAAATGATTGCCACTAGTAGTAGCAAAGCTAGAGTCCTTGCCAAGTTGAGAAGCTGCATCTACTTTATAGAGGAAAACCCCAGAAAGAGTAAGCTACAGGAGCTTCTGTGCATTCTGGAATGAAACACAGCTTGAAAACAAGGAATTTTGTGTTCACCAGATTTTTGCCATAAAAGAAAAAAATCAATCTACATGTCACTCTTTTGTAAAACATGACACTTTAGTAGTTACAAACACAAGCAGGGTTAACAGAGCTTCTATGTCTATGCAAGATAACTTCAAGGATAAATGATTGGATGATACAGGATGTTTCCAAGACCTGGTGGGCCAAAGTAACTGAGACCAAGCGAGCTAGTGATTTAGAGAATCAACCTAGACTTAGGCAGAGGCTACACTGTATAGCCAGAGTAATTACCACAAAATGGAAAAAGTCGGTTTGATGAAGATCACAAAGTAGTGAAGAGCCTTAATAAAGGAGTCTAAAAATCAGATTTAACAGATAGATAGCTCTGTTATGCTATTCTTTGTTTGTCACTTTAGGTCCATTTTTCCCTTTTCTGTTCTGCTTTGTTTTCTGCGGTGCTGATTTCTGAGAACCAAATCTTCAAGGCTCCCTTAAAAGCTGGCTTGCAGTTGTGTTTAACCAAAGGGATACCCCAGCAGAAGAGTTGGATGTGGGAGAAAAGTGAGTACCCACTTGCAATCTGCTTTGGTGCTGTATCTTTGGCAGTGACTGGGTCCTTCAGAGAACTCATCGACTTCATTTGGAGTTAGTCACCTGAAATCTGAGCTTAATATTTGCATCAGGAGAGTGAATCCCAATAGACACCCTCTTTCTGTAGACTGCAAAGAGTTGTTTTAAGGGAAGGTAATTAAATATGGGAAAACTAACTTATGGATAGTAAATTCCTGTATTAGTGTGAATCCTGTAAGTGGGGGAAACAAGTGTTTTGTGATCTTTGATTCTGAAAGAAATTGTACAGCATGACTATATTTTTAAGGAATTTTAAGTCAGTACTTTAATAGTAACTCCGAAGAAAATGCAGAAATGTTTCAACTCTGTTGATTTTATGTTGAGAAACACATAAGAAAAAATGCTTCATTAAAAAGCTGATATTTGATGCGTATTTGAGAAATTTGCAAATGGATAAATGAATTACTTAGTGTGTCATATGTATATGTATATCTATTCATAGACATATGAAAAAATGATTATATGTTGTTAATGGTAGCATATAGGCTTATTTGGATATTCCTCATTCAGCTGGATGCCCTGAAATTATTTTGGTTCTTTAAGCTAAGAAGTGCTGTGATACATTCTTAATTTTTCAAATCTAATTTTACTGAGATATATTCATATACCATACAATATATCCCCAGTATACAATCAACAGTTCACAATATCAACATATTTTGCATTCATCACCATGATCAATCTTAGAACATTTGAATTACTCCAGAAAAAGAAATTAAAAAAAAAAAACCCAAACATCCCATACCCCTTAGCCGCCCCCCCCAGCCCCCATTGGCCCCTAGTATTGCATTCTACCCAATTTAAAGATGTACTATAAAGGTAAGTTAACTGAGACAGTTATTGTCAGAGATAGATATATAGATCAATGGAACAGAATCAAATACCCAGAAGTATATCCATAACAGCACAGGCAACCGACTTTTTTTTTGCTGTATACCTATACAATCATTATCAAAGATCAGGGCTACTGGATTATAGCTCAGCAATTTCTGATTTTCCCTTCTAGCTATTCGAATATACCAGAAACTAAAAAGAAATGTGGATATAATGAGTCAGTAGTCATAATCATTTGCTAAATCTGAATTTCTCCAGTACACCTCTTTTGCATTTAATCACACACTCAATCTTTAGGATATACTTTGGAATGTATTGGGGTATTTCCTTAACCTGTACAGAATAACCATTTTAACTTCTTCATGCTGGAAAGAGGTGTTGACCTTATGGGGTAGAGGAATGAATCTGGTTGATGTTCTTGGAGAGACTGGTACCTCTGGGTTTCAGGGTTTATCTGGAATAAGAACAATCTTGAGGCCTTAAATTTACTAAAAGTTTAACAAAAACTTTTATAGAGTCTCAGATAGAGCCCAAGGTATTCTTTAGAGTTTTCAGGAGGACTGCTGGTTGGGTTGGTACAATATGGCAATTCACAATATCTGGTTGACGTTTGCATAACAGTAACCTCCAGAATGTCCTCAACTATATTTTCAATATCTTAGCCGCTGAAACTTTATTTTGTTCAATTTCTTTTCCCCCTTTTGGTCAAGAAGGCTTTCTCAATCTCACTATGCCAGGGCCAGGCTCATCCCTAGGACTCATGTCCCATGTTGCCAGGGAGAGTTATACCATTAGGAGTCATGTTCCATGTAGGGGGGAAGGTAGTGAGTTAATTTACAGAGTTTATTTAGAGAAGCCACATATAAGGATAAAAGAGGTTCTCTGGGAGTGTCTCTTAGATATAATTATAAGCAGGCTTAGCTTCACCATTGCAGAAATAAGTTTCATAAGGGAAAGCCTTAAAATTGAGGCATGGCTTATTAAATTGGGAGTCCCTAATGCTTGAGAGAATATCAGGAATTCCCCAGGTGAGGAAATTTAATAGTTTCACTTTTTTTTTCCATAGTCCTTTAAGGGGACTTTGCAAATACTTTTTAATTTTCTGCCCAAAATACTTTGGAATGTATTGGGGTATTTCCTTAACCTGTACAAAATAACAAGACTTCATTCCCTATTCTAGGTTCTGTGTAATTAGGTTGTTTAGACAAACTGACCTGACAAGTTAAATTAGTGTAGTACAGAAATTTTACATTTTGGACAAAATAAACACCTCTTCTTTGGTCTCACACAAAAATTGAGGTTTTAAAATGCAGACAATATGGGGCAGTGCAACAGTGGTTCAGCAGCACAATTCTCACTTGTCATTCCAGAGACCCGGTTCGATTCCTGGAGCCTGCCCATGCCCCCAAAAGAAACAAACAAAAAAACGTAAAATGCAGATAATTTGATCCTTTACTCTGACTTCTGATTTACCTTAGTCCTAACTAGTTCTACTTAATTCATATCTCTAATTGAGGTCTGATCTCTTTTTCAGCATCTTCACTGGTTGCTGCATGGAGTGATGTTGACTTTCACAGCTCTAAGTCACAGGTATCACACAGATACCCAAAGTTCTAGGAAACTACCAGGTTATGCACGAAGAGTGCAGCATATCAGAATTTAGAAATAACAGTTAAAACTCAGGAATAGATGTGACTGCTATAAAAGCTTACAATCTAGGAACCATTGCAGTGAGCCTGACTGAACATTCCATACTCCTTAATCATCGACTACCCAATCTTTGTCTACTTTCTATCTCCTGGTAACCTATGCTCTTGAATTTAATTCTCAGAGTTTGCTTATTTTGGTCAGTTTACATCAGTGAGACCATCCAATATTTGTCCTTTTGTTTCTTGCTTATTTCACTCAACATAATGTCCTCAAGGATTATTCACCTAGTTGCATGCCAGACAACTTCATTCCTTCTTGCAGCTGCTCAATATTCCATTGTATGTATACACCACAGTTTTCCCTTCCACTCATCAGATGATGTGCCCTTAGGCTTCCTCCATCCATTGCCAGTCATGAATAATGCCACTATACTATAAACACCAGTATGCAAAATCAGGTCATGCTGAGGTTGGTTCATACCAGTTGGTGAGATCCCATTGTGAAAATTTCTTCCCAATTCTGTGATCAGTGACATATGTTTGCAGTTCAAAATCATACATGATTGGAATATTTAGACCATAGAAACTGGTTAATACCATTAATCAGGACTTTCTTTCTGGAGAGCTGGTTTATTAATTAATTTAGTAACACACCATTGCTCCAATCTGTTTCCCCAAGTTTATATTTCAGTCCACTCCTCCAATGAAATGTCTCCTTTACTACTCTTTTCAATTAGCAAATCCTCCCAAATCTTGGCCTTTCTTCAGTCTGTTCATTTTGTCATTGTGTTGGTTTGGAGGCATTATGGACTCCAGAAAAATCAATCCATTCCTGTGGTTGTGGGCCCATTGTAAATAGAATTTTTGGTGAGAAGGATTTTAAGTGAAGATGTGACTCACCTAATTCAGGGGGGCTCTTAATTATCTTATTGGAGAACTTTATAAGAAAATGAAATCCAGACAGAGAGAAGGGCACAGAAGCTGAGAGACAAAGCCACAAACATAACGGAGTCCTTTAAAAACAGAATGAATTGACAGAAAACACAGAAGAAAGAAGGCGCAGCAATGAAACCCAGAAAAGAAGGGAAAGACCAGCAGATGCCACCGTGTGTGCCATGTGACAGAGGAGTCCAGAATTGCTGGCAGCCCGTCTTAAGGAATAAGGTATCATCTTGATGATGCCTAGATTTAGGCATTTTCAAGGCCTCAGAAAGAACTGTAAGCTTGTATGCTAATAAATCTCCATTCTTAAAAGCCAACCCATTTCTGGTATATTGCATTTCAGCAGCTTTAGCTGAAACCAAAACAGTAAGGAATGCTGTCTTCCTATCCCTCATTCATATTTTTTCTAAAAAAATTCTACTTATCCTTCAGACCCAACTCAAACCTTCCTTCTGTGAGTGGTAAAAGATAACCCATCCCCACTCAGCAGCCTGAATTAATCTCTCCCCTTATACTCCCAGAGCCTTGGCCTTCATTTAGAATTGTCAGTCTTGTTTGAAGTCTAATTGTGCATGTGGCTGCTTCCTTTACAAGTGTGTGACTGTGTGGACAAATGAGACAGTTTTATATCATCTTGCTTTCTTCCACAGCACATAACAAATTGCTTTGTACATAAAAAGTGACCAATAATAATGATTGAATTAAAATAGACAGAAAAAAAAAAGCATGTCTTGGGGTCTTATCATGGTGCAAATACTTGACTATCTCCTAAATGTGAAAGCCATCCCTTATTAATGCCATGTATTAATCATTTTCCCATTATGGATTCAAATAGCATATTCCTCCAATCTCCACGATGCAAAGTGTTTTAAATATTTTCAGTGTCCTTAGTAAATAATTCTTTACCTCACAAAATATTTTTCATAAACAGTTTGGCATTTATCCAGGTTCACATAATTCATTTATTTTCCCTTCCAATTTAGTTATTGTTGATATCTGCATAGTTATTTAGATAATTTAAAGTTACAGTTACTAATTTTTCTACTCATTTTTTGTCAGTTGGTCGATCTGTGTGCCTCTTTTATCACAGTGACACCTTTAAAAGTACAGAAAAATTGATTTATAAATGGGTTACCAATACCTCGCCCTTTGGACTCAATTATTTTATCCACGTGGGGGTATGGACTGTGCAATTTTTAATGGAACATAATTTAATTACATTTTTTCTCACTACAAAACCCATAGTTTTTCATTAAATAAAAAGTGCAAGATGAATACAAGTAAAAGAAAGCAAGAAAAATGACCTACTATTCCCTCTATTCAGAGATAAATATGATTGTTGTATATCCTTCCCTTTTATATGCAAAATATTCATCTGGTATCACTTCACCTGGTATTAGTTTTCCTTTGAACTTCCTTTAACATTTCTTGTAATACAGGTATGCTGATGATGAATTCTGCCACTGAAAATGAGACTGAAGAAATAGATTCCGAAAATGTCTTCATTTTGCCTTCATATTTGAAACATATTTCTTGGATAAAGAATTCTAGTTTGATGGTACTTTTCTCCTTTCAGTACTTTAAAGATATTGTTCTATTTTCTGCTTCTTCATAAATTCTGATGAGGAGTCTATTGTCATTATCTTTGTTCCCCTGTGTGTAATGAGTCCTGTAATTCTAGCTATTTTTAAGATTTCTATTTATCTCTATTTTTTCCCCAGCAATTTGTTTATGACTTGACTTGATGTGGTGCTCTTCAGGTTTATTTTTACTGTAGTTAATTAATTTTTTGAATCTAAGAGCTTATAATTTTCATCAAATTGGAAGATATCTAGCCATTAATACAGCTTTTTTATTGTATTGATGCTCACTGATGCTCTGTTCGTATTCATTTTTCATTCTTTATTCCTTTTGTGCTTCATTTTGGATAATTTCTATTGCTAGGTCTTTAAGGTCACTGATATTTTCTTATGCACAGTCTAATTTGCTAATAAAATAATCCAATTTATTTTTATTTCAGGTATTTAGTTTTTGACCTCTACAATTTGCATTTACTCCTTTCTATATCTCCCATTTCTCTCCTCATTATGCTCATGCTTCCATCTTCTTGAATATATGAAACATTTTTATAATAGTTGTTTTAATGTCCATGTCTGGTCATTCTATCATCTCTGTCATTTCTGAATTTGTTTTTACTGACTGATTTTTTTTTTCCTCTGTTATGAGTTGTGGGTCATATTTTCCAGCTCCTTTGCATGCCTGGCAAATTTCAACTTTTGAGGTAATAAAATTTGTTGTGTTTTAAAAATGGTGTTAGGTTTTGTTTTGGCTTGCAGTTTATTTACTTGGAATTGGGTAGGTACTTTGCTTGGAATTAGATAGGTTCTTTTAGAGCTTGATTTTAAATTTTATTAAGGGTAGTTCATAAGATCCTTTACTCTGGGGTTAAACTTAACCCACACCTAAGGTAGTGGATTTTTGAGGATTCAACCCTATGACCCATATATTACAGGCTCATCCTCCTCTAATTTGGGGGCACAGAAATTATTCCCCAAGACTTTTGTGAATTTTGGGAATTGCTCTGCTTAATCCTTCCTGGTTGTTCTTTCCAAGACCTCTAGTAATATCCAGTCATGCATGCATAGATCAGTACTTGGCCACTGATTGAAGGGATGCTTCTAGATATCTCTGGAGCTCTTTAACTCTCTTCATTCAGCTCCCTCTTCTCCAGTATTTAGTCTTACAATTTCTTACTGGCCTTGGTATTACCAGGTTCCAATCTGAATCACATTAATTCAGCAAGACTGCAGACTGTAACTGGGTTCCCTATCCCTGAGATTTAGCCTAGAAACGTCTTCTAGGAAAGAATAGTGCTTACCTTTTTGGCTACCTTGAACATGTCCTTCTGTCAGATCACATCCTAGTACTGTCTAATATCCAAAGCCTGATAATAGGCATTGGATAATTTGACTGACATGTAAGTATTGTAAAGATTTCTGTGGTTGCTACGTTGAGAATATACTGAAGGGGAAAACGGGTGCAGCAGAGAGACCAATTAGGAGGCTATTATGCAAAAGTCTAGGATAGGTATGATAATGGCTTGAATCTGTGGGGTAGCAGTGGAGGTTGTGAGAAGTGGTCTAGATTTTGGGTATTGTTTGAAGGTAGAGACGGCAAAATTTCTTACCTGCTGGGCTTGATTTGTGAGACAGAAAGGATGACTAAAATTGTTATTTAAGATTTATTTCCAATTTATTCCATGATTATTGTTTTACTTGGGTGTGTTAGCTTTAATTTTTATCATTTTTATTTTGTTAGAAAATTGTCTGTTTGAGATTTTCAAATACCATTTCCTGAAACCTCTAACGCTGTGATTATACCCACATTCTCAATTCAAACATTGTGAAATAGTTTTTTGTTCCTCTTATAATCTCAGTTGGAATTGCCAGGGCTGTGATTGTTTTAGTTCAAATCTGCCACTTAGTAAACAAAAGTTATTTAATTACAATAGAATCAGGACTCTTTACATGATGTGTGAAATTCCATTAAAGTTTTATAGTCAGTAAAATTGTGCCCTCTGAATGAATATTCATGTCAAAAATTTTTTTGAACTGACTCTATATCTAGAACTTTGGCAGAGAGGCAACATAACCAAAAACCTTATCTGTGTATAGCATTTTATAGTTTAAATACTGTAAATTCACATTGTTTTCTTTTGTTTATCATAACAATGCCATGCAAAAATATTTTCTACATGTTTTAAATTGAGAAAGCGAGTCTCGGAATGGTAAATCTTTTGTCTAATATATCTAGTAAATGGCAAAAACAATAGGTTTTTCCCCCTCTAATATTCTGCATTCTGTATAAGGAAATATGTGTGTATTGATATTAGTGAATGTGAGAGAGAGAGCATGTGTGTGTTTATGTACATGTAGATGTTCACAGTTATTTATAATTTTCTCGTGGGTTTTTTTTTGGCCAGTAAAATGTGGATTGATATTATCTTTATAAAACCACAGTAAACATGAGAATAAATGATTTCTGAAGCCATTTGTAATAATTTTAATGTATTTAACTGTCCTGAAATTTTTACTGTTTTTATTTTTAAAAATCTCATATAAAATAGTTTTGAATGTTAAATCCCTGTTTAGGTGTAATGAAGCTATTTTATATGAAGTTGGAGTAATTTGAAATAAGTATTTAGACTATTGCATGCCTCTGCTATATCTGTTTTTATCACTGTGGATCTGAATGTGGATGCTTTTGAGTGAAATGAAAACAACACAGATTATTCCAAATCATATTGGAATTATAGGTAATTACATAGAACAGTGTAAGAGAAGAAAGGTAGCAAAGGAAAAACTTGTTTGATTCTTATCACTATTCTATCACTATATATATATCTTCTTACAGTGCTTTAGAAGATAATATTCTTGGCACATGACGGGGTCTAACATACATAAGCATAGTCATTAATAAAAAGTAAAAAGACCCTTTAAAAATGCCTTTCACAATGATAGTGCTCATGTTTCCTAAGGCACAGTTTCTTTTCCACGTTTGTATTTATGCTATTACAATTCAGGATTTCTATATGATTAACTTGATAATGATTATAATTTATGAAAAAAGTGCTGTATATTAGACAGATACTGTTCCTCATTCCACCATCTCAAAGAGAATTTTCATATTATCACAAGACATCAAACAATAAAATAATTTTATTGCATTTGGGAATAGACACATAGCATATTGAATCCAATTGCTAGAGAATATGGTTATCAGGAAACAAAGCATGATATAAAAATTCTCGTTTATTCTCTTTGTCAACCTGAGGCTATTTCCAAAAGTAAAACACAACGTCTTCACTTCACACTGTGCCATATGCATCTGGCTTATTTTTAAGTTCATGAAGAAAGCAAAGAAATCTAAAATCCTCTGTATTCCATTCAGAGACATAACTAAGGACCTTTTCAATGAAAATCCTTGCTTGCTTTGTTTGTAACTGACCAGGACAGTAAACAATGCCCACTGACATGTGCATTCAGTAACTGGAGGCCAGTATATTATGTGAACTTGCAAGGTGAGGTTGATTTACATGGCAACGGGCATCTTGTCACCTTTAACTAACCTAACTGAGATGACTGCTTTGTGTTAGATTAATAATAGGGAGTAACCTGCTCTTTAACACCATAGGACATCTGGAGTGATGATGATGGATGAGTGTTCTCAGAAATATTTGGTTAAGTTAATTTCCGTTATAAACAGATCCGTGGAAACACCACACACACACACACACACACACACACACACACACACCACTTTTTAAAAAATTCACATTTGTCTAGTCCTGCCTGTGCTATTTTTTTTTTCTGTAATTCTACCAACTGGGCTGTAGGAGATGTTTGCAAAAACATTTGCATTTTCCTTCTGCCCCCTCCAAACCTCTGTTTCACCACAATAATGAAGGGAACAAATGTTCATCTTTTCCAGAGTTTACCATTTGCTAGAAAACTACAAAAACACAACTGAAATAAGTGTTCACTTCCTGGGAGGTAGCCAAATCCAAACAGCTTTTGTGGATTGACTTTTTTTGTTTCTGGAGTTGATGCTACTTTAAAAGAACACATTTTGCTTTTAGAAATGGGTTGATTCAGGATTCTGTGTCATGGAAAGGATGATTTACCAGTCATAACCTGTCTTATCTAACAGGTAGCATACTTTCTGGTATAAAAGGTCAAAATTGTATGTCCTCCCAAGTGGCTGTGGTTAAAGCAGCCCTTGGTATGATGCCTCGATCCTAATCTTTTGTCACTAACTCCATGTGAGACTTTGGGGAATTGTATTCTCTCTGTAGATCTTAGTTTTCTGTGTGCATTAGGGTAGATACTGTCTAAGATTAAGCAAATCTAAACATTCCTTTTGTATCTTAATATTGAGAGTTTAAAGTCTATTAGAAGTAAACTCTTTGTAGATGCATTTATCTTTATTCTCTTTATTGATAATGGACAGCTTTATTTGTATACTTTGCAGGGAGTTAAAAAAAAAATCCCAGTTAAAGAGATGATAAGGGTGAGTAAAGGAGGTAGCTGGAGTGCTATGAGCTGAGATATTGGAGTTAGAGTGCCTGGGTTCAAAGCTCAGTCTCATCCACTTAGCAGCTGTGTGACCTTGGGAAAGTCACTTAAATGTTCAGTGCCAGTCTCCTTATCTATAAAATGGATATAATACTAGCCCTTAATATATGGAGCTGTTATGATGATTAAATGAATTAGGATTTAGTACTTAGTACAAAGAGTCAGCCCTTAGAAGAGATAGCTTTACTTTCAGTGTGATTTTATTTGATATGCCAAGAAATTTGAAAGCATATACATAGAAATATTAGGAAAAGATATGCTCCAGGAAATGACAGTGATAAAGAAATGCAATCATGTTGGGTATATCATCAGTAAACAATACTAATTTAGTACCAAAATCTAATACTTATCACCATTACTTTCTTACAGCATACATTGAAGCAAATGTTTCTTTTGGGCCTACTACATGTCAGGTTCTGGCTCACCATGATGAAATGCACTGTCTCTAAGAAGAGAAGTTTGGAATTTTGACATTATACTGGACTTCAATAGTTTACTATGGCTCTCAAAGTTCAATATGCAACCCAGTTGTACTTATTGAACTTTTAATTACAAGGCAATCATCATTTGGAGCCCCCAAATTCAATACTACTTATTAAGTCTCTATATCCAAGAAGATTGGAAAATCTGGATAGCTGAATTTATAATTAAATGTATTTTGTAATATGTAATATTAAAGTTAATATATATTCAAAGTACTGAATAGTAATCAGGTTTTCCTTTTAGCTTGATTCCTGATCTAATCAGCTAGTCACAGCAAAAAATACAGAAATTGTATTTTTTTCCATATACCAGTAATAGCCAGTTAAATATGTGCTTGATAAATTACATTCATAATAAAAACCTAAACTGTAAATTACCTTACAAATAAGCTTAACAATGAAGGCATGGGACTTACAAGAAGAAAACAATAAAACAGTATTTAAGTCTTACATAATAATTGAATAAATGGAGAAACATTCTATGTTGTCAGATTGCAGATTTCAATATTGTGTACAACTGTTTTATTTCTCTCCAAAGTAATTTACAAATTCAATGCAATCCCAATCAAAATCTTAAAATCTATTTTTAAACTTGACAGAATTCAAAAGATTATCTAGAAGAATAAATTTGTGAGAACTCTGAAGAAAATTTTAAAAAAGAATTGAGAAAAAAGAATTGTCATCTTCTACAAGATGACAAAACTTACTGTGAATGTGAAAGTAATTTAACAGTGCAGCACTGCTACCAAAGCTAAGACAAGGATCAAAAGAACAGAAAGTCCAGAAACAATTTCTTAATTTAGTACATGCTTTTTTAAACCCGTAAAGAAATGGCTGGCTATTTAAAAATATATGTTGGAAAGATTGGTTATCTATATGTGAAGTAGAGAAAAACTCCGAACACCACACAAGAAAGCACTGAAGCCTCTGAGAACTGGACAGGATTTTTATTGCTGGCAGGCACAGAGGATTTCTGTCCAAAGTCTGAGCCCCAAATATCCTTTGTCTCCAGAATATATAGACTAGCAAGCAGGAAGTACAGAAGCAGAACTTGCAAGGTGGGAGTTACCATGGGAACAGACAGAGGTGGTGCTGTAAGCTCTGGCTCTTAGTTGATTTTTTTTATTATAATTATTATTTATTTTATTTTATTTTTTTACATGGGCAGGCACCGGGAATCGAACCCGGGTCCTAGGGCTTGGCAGGCAAGCATTCTTACCTGCTGAGCCACTGTGGCCCACCCTATTATTATTATTCTTAGCTGATTTTTCTTATCTGGAAAGTAGAAACTTTGTCTTGCTATGCAGGTGGGCCTGGGCATGTTTGGTCATGACTAGGAAGATGCAGCAGGTATTTTGTTTCACTGCCTCTTTCAGAGAGCATGTTTTTACACATTCTTGAAAGTACATAAATTCATAAAGTCATTGTAATAAAGAAATACAGCAATAATACTGGGTCTACTCTTATGAACTACCTCATATGAACAGAAACAAATTTCAATTTCCGACTCCAGCCATAGCCCAAAATGGATTTTGATGGGATTAAATTTAAATTAAAAGGAATAGATATACTAAAAAAAAAAACAGAGGTGAATGTTATATAAATTTGGTGAAGGAAATAACTTTCTAGAAAGAAAAACCAAGAAGAAATGAAAAAGCCTGACAGATGTGATCATATGAAAATTTTTAAAAACCTGTGCATCAAAATATACAATAAACAAAGTTAAAGGTTTATTGAAAATAATGTAAACATTTAAAATATATATAAAGAGAAATGGCTAAATTCCATAATATACAGTGATTTCATATTAGTAAGCAAGGAAATGGTGAATAGCCCAATAAGAAAAAAAAAATTGAGCAAAGGATATAAAAAGATCATAAAAAGTAAATAATATATACAATATGCAAGTAGCCAATAAACTTATAAAAACATGCACAACCTCAATAACAATCAAATAATGAAAAGTGACATAAAAAAGGGATCATTATTTTTCACTTATTCTACTAGCTAATAAAAAAATGAAAGTTAATACCTAATGTAGGCAGGAAAGTGCAGAATCGTTTTTTGATGAGAATGAAAAATTGATGCCATGTTTTGGAGGTTAATTAAATGTTAAAACTTGTAGTGTTCATACTCTTTTACTCAGTATTTCTACCTCAAGGTGTCTATCCTCTAGAACTACTGGCACAAAGGGCATTTATTATGCTTGTAACAGTTAGAACAAAAAGGAAACAATGTAATGTCCACCAGTAAGATGCTGGCTAAAAACTGTTATACCATGCGAAGGCAAACTATGCAAGCATTAAAAAGAATGAAGTAAAGCTATATGTAATGACATGAAAACTTGCTCCAAATCAATGTTTAAAATAAGTTGCAAATAGAAATTTAAAAAGCAAACATAGGACTGTTCAACACAAACAAGGGAAGCTTAATGTAAATAATGATTGTATTAATAGCACAACTATAATAATATTCTTTCATCACTTGTTACAAATATGCCACATTAATGAAGGTATTAATACTAGGGGGGATATGGAAACTCTGTATTTTCTACATGATTTTTCTTTAAACCTACAACTTCTGTAACAACAAAAATAGTTGCAAAATAAGTATAATCTATAAAAATATGCTATTAATAGATGTTAGAATAAAAAGAAAAAAATGGAAAACTATGAACTGTAATGTTAACAGTGGTTGTCTTTCAGGGGTCACTTTCCACATATCGTAATTTTGTAATGTTTGCATTTTTATCATGAACATGTAAATTTCAGAACAAAAGTAACTTGGTTGTATATATAGTACTAGAATAAAACATTTAAAAAATATCTATAAAAAAAAAAACCTGGGTAAGAAACAAAAATGCTTGCAATGGCTCTTAGTCCTGCCTGAATTTGGGATAGTTGCCTTAGAAATTGTCGGAGAGGATTGAATACTGAATACTAAGAGCCCTCCTCAGGCTCTAATTATAATGTTACCGTTGTGTTGGAGAGGTGTTTTCTCTTTAATCTATTCCCCTAATCTCCCCATTTCAGTCTCCTGTGCAGGGCTGTAAGATTGATGGTTAAAGGAAGGTGCAAGAACAACATTGTGAATGCAGCTAACAGCACTGAAATATATATATTTGAATCTAATTAAAGGGGAAATGTTAGATTGTATATATGGTAACAGAATAAAATAGGATAAAAAGTCCATTGAACTGTACTACACAGTGAACTTGAGGTTAAACCATGGACTTTAATGAATAGTACTATTATAAAAATGTGCTATCACAAATTCTTCCACACCAGTGCCAGGTGCCCGCGGTGGTGTGGTATATGGACATCTTGTATTTTATCCATGATTGTTCTGTAAGCCCACAACTTCTCTAAAAATTTACTTGGGAAAAAAAGGAGGGTGCAGAAAAGCAGCTTATGGTCCATTTTTTAATTCAACTCAGCAAAGGAAACAAACATAGATGTCCTTTATCCCACTGGTAGCTGGCTAGATTGAATCTTGGAATGTGACTGAACAGGCAGTTCTGTGTATGGTTCAGCCAGTTTTCCCCAGAGAAATGGCCCACAGTTATGCAGCATTGACTACTCAGAATGGACAGGATGGAGGAGCCAGAACTCTCACCTATCCTGCCTCTCCTGTCTCCTGAGTCAGATCATGAATGGCCAGAGGATATTGACTTTAGAAACCTGACAAGTCTGATTTGAGAAATCAGAGGCCTCTGGGTACATAAGAGGAGGGAGGACGGACATGTCATCTCAGGCTACCAGATCTGTCTTTTCCTGATCCTAAGACCTGGGAGCTCAGAGGCTCAATGCTAATCAAAGTCAGTGCATCTGTCTGGCCCTGCCTGTGTGGGACCTGCAGACATGGAAAAGGTCTGACACATTGGGCCTGAGGAGACAGTCCCTGAAAGGCAGGCATCTAGTTACATTGGTAAAACCTTCAAGGGCATCTCACTCGAGCCCCTCTGAAGAGAAAAGACCTGGCTTGGGAATATTCAATGGTGTTATCTGAAGAGGGTTGTCTGGCTGTAGAACGTGGTATTCAGGTGAGCGTCAAATCTGCAAAGCTAAGACATCAGCAGAGAGAATACACAGGGAAGGGTAAGCCAGGAAGGGACTTCCAGTCCTTTGGAGTGCTTCAAAGCCTTAGTGAACCCAAATTTCTAAGGGAGTGAGGACTCAGTAGAGAGACAGGTAATCTGGGAACCTTGGCACAGCTAGGAGAAGAGGAGGCCCAGGTCTTGGTTTCTGGGTGATTGTTGCTTTGACAAGTCTTAAACCCATCCATGACGACCACCCACCTCTCATTGCTCCTCAGGTTAATTCACAAAAGATCATGGGCTAAAACAATGGTTCTCAAGCAGAGGCAATTTTTGTCCTCCTCCCCACATGACATTTGCAATGTCTCGGGACAATTGTGGTTGTCATAAATTAAAAAATAGTTCTGAAATTCAGCTGGTAGAAGCCAGGGATGTTGATAAACACCCAACGATGTAGAGAACAAATAATTACCTTTCCCCCAGTGTCAATACTGCCAAGGCTGAGAAACCATATGTGAAAGACCTCATTTGGCTGAGTTCAAATACTCAAGGGATTCTTTTTTGGAAGCTGGAACTCAACATAGTCAAGGTATGTCATGGGCTCTTTACAGGCCATGGCTTTCTAGTCAGGCCCTGGGTGTCAAGGGGTTTGATGGGTCCTTCTGTTACAAATGGGGGCAGCTTGATAAGGGCATGTGCATCTCTATCCTGTAGATCCAGGAGAGCATGAGATTCAGGTGAAGAGAAATGGCAAAAGAGATTTCTGGAAACAGAATGACTTGAAATGGTTCTATTTTCTTAGATAAGATTCAGCAACTCATGTTTCCTAGAGGGATTATATTGTGATGCAACTTCCAACCAACCTCTTTTGGGGTCAGAATATGGGGCTAATACGGAAGTAAGGTAAGTTCCAAATTAAGGATCTTATTTTATACATTTAAGCCCAGATATATGACTGCTCCAGTCTGTATTAGTTTTCTATGGCTGCATAATAATTTACAGAAACTTAATGGCTTAAAACCATATGCATTTATTATCTTACAGCTTCTTTGGGTCAGGAACCCAGGTCTCACAATGCCTAAATCAAAGTGTCTGCCAGGTTGCATAGGCTCGGGGTCTTCATCCAATCTCCTCTGGCTGTTGGCAGAATCTGATTCCTCGTGATTGCAGGGCAGAGGTCCACAATTGTCTTGCCTAGATCTCACTTTCTTGGTCCCCCAGGGGTCATTCTCAGCTTCTAGAGCCCCTCACAGTTCCTTTCCTTGTATGATTCTCATGGGCCATCTCACATGTGGCTGTTTGCTTCTTCAAAGCCAGCAGGAGAATCTCACCCTCTATTCTGCTAAAACAGACTCTCCTATAATCTAATTTAATCATGGGGATGATTATACCTTCACCTTTGCCATATTCTATTGGCTTAAAGCAAGTCAGAGATCTGCCCTTAATCAAAGGGAGCAGATTATACAAGGACATGTGTGGCATCTTAGATTCCTGCCTCACACACGGTCCCTCTACTATAATTTGCTCTTCTCAGGATGGGCATTGGATTTTGGCTTGTAGCTCTGCCAGCTTGGTGGGAATGTTTTAGTATGAAATTCAAATAAATCCAGATTAAATTGAAGGACCATAAAAAACTGCAAAAACAGAGAGAGCAGGCTTCTCACCTCCCTTTGTGGGGTTAGAGTGTTGTCAGAACTTCCCTTGTGACAATGTCACACTGTTTTCTCCATTTAAGAAAAAGCTGAGAGAAACAATAGATAAAATATATATAGCTGCCACTGGTGCTGAATTGTTTGCATGGGTGAATTTTCTTAGGGAAAGATGGTAGGCTGGTGACCCTTGGGGATCAGCTTCTTTTTTTCCAAGTACTTAAAGAAGAGCTTTATGAGGTACTGTTTGATAATTTTGCTTACTAGTTGCCTTTGGTTTTCATTTAATTTGTAACAGAAGTATAAATGAAAATTCATGCTGGCATTTTATTAATTTCTCAGCAACAATTTATTTACTGTTATTATTTTATTGATTTGCTGCCTTCTTTAATTAATCTTTCTTCCTTTTCTGGCACTGAACAGACTGTGTAGCCCCTGCCTTGTCTTCCTCTTGTGCTCAAGCTCTGGCTTTGCAGATAGCATTTTCTAATAAATCCTTTAATTCTGGATGTCTCTTAGTAGGCAGCAGAATCACCTGGCAGGTTGGAACTGCCATTTCTTTTACTGCACTACATGAACGCTCTATAAGCTCTATTTTCACATAATCAGTACTAGTCTGCATGGTTTATTGTGTACTGTACATCTAGATTAGTTACCAGGCCTCTCAGGGCAGATTTCGTTTCAGTTATGGAAATATAAATCTCAGTCCAAACATTCAAATGTGCAAGAAAAATCAGTCTTTATTTGTCTTAAATTAATTTAATGCTGACTTTGAGTCCACATGTTTCTGAGTTGGTCTGAAATTGTAGCTCAATCATTACTCTGATGTTCTTTCCATCTCAGGAGAATCTGGACAGCTTTAGGGTTTGCCCAGAAAGTGATAATTAGGACAGCAACCACAACTAACACGAGTAACACGTTACCTTGTGCCAGGCACTGTTGGAAGTGATTTACATATATAGACTTTATTTGAGACAATGGGGAGTCGATTATTCTGAACAGTAAGTCATGTTTCAGGCTCCTCTTAAGAACCCTTAGATTTTAATTTCCCTGGCTAAGTGTAGGGAGGTATCTTACCTTCTCTCCTTCCCTCTCCTTACAGAACACAGTCTCTAGCAAAAGACAACCTTCTTTTCTGCATCTAGACCTGGCCAATGAACCCGGACAAAGATGTACCCAACCTCTGCGGGGTCCTAAGGGCTGATCTGATGATCTGAGTATGTACAGTCCAAAATTATTGAGGTGTAGTCTGCTGGCTCTGATAAGATGACTTTTAGTGCTAGTCTGTATGTATTCAATTTCTCTCTACATATTCACTTCCTCAATCCACTCCCCTTTCCCCTCATAGTTCTGCCAGGTATCAGCATAGACTCTCAATGTTAAGCTTACAGAGATCATGTAGTCCAATATTTTGACTTTAAAATGAAGAAAGCTAATATTCAAACAGTTGACCTTCTAAGGGGACACAGCAAGTATATTGAGGAGTAGATGAAAGAAATGGTTACAGATGGGGTGGTCAAAGAAGGAAATTAACATTTACGTATCAGATGCCAAGTTAAAAAATTTCACATAAGTTATCTCACTTAAGCCTCCCAACAATTCTTAAAATAAATTTGTTGTGTCTGTTTCAGAGACTTTAGAAGAAGATAAATAAACAGATTTACATCTACCCAAGATCACACAAATGGTTGGGCTCCAGACACTACACACCTTTCATTTGTTGCTCTTTAACCCATACCCCTTATTTTGAAGAATTAATTTAAATAAGGGTGGCAAAGTATCAAAAACGGTTTTAATGTTATTGTGAAAACAAACTTTTGATTTTGGAACAATTTTAGATTTTCAAAAAGTTGCTATAGAAGAAAGTTCCCTTATATCCTGTACCCACCTTCCTCCAAGGCTAAGGCTGACATCTTTCCTTTCTCAAAACTAAGAGACCAACATTGGCACATTACTATTAAGTAAACTCTAGACTTCATTTGGATTTCACCAGTTTTCCCACTGTCTTTTTTTCTGTTCCTAGATCCCGCATTTCATTTTGTCATCATACCTAAGGAGGTATCATCATACCTCCTTAGGTATGATGACCTTGACACTTATGACCTTGATACTTCTGCATAGTACTAGTCAAGAATTTTGAAAACTTTATTTTGGACTCTGTCTGATGTACTCTTGACTACACTAGGGTTATGAGTGTTGGGGAAGAAAACCACAGAGGTAAAGTGCCCTTCCCATCACATCACCTCAATGAGTATATGGTATTGACATGACTCACCATTGATGATGTTAAGCTTGATCACATGGTTAAGGCAGTCTTTGTCAGGTTTCTCCACTGTGATGTTGTTATGTTTCCCCTTTCCATACTTTATTCTTTGGAAGGGAGTCACTAAGTCTAGCCCATACTCAATGATGATGGGGGTTAAATCCTACCTCCTGGAGGGGACTATCTGCAGATACTACTTGGGCCAATTGCCCTTTTAATATCTGTCTTCTACCATATTTGTCCAAGAGCCTGTTGCTCCTGGCTTCTTGTCTTTACTGGCCTACCTCCCTGGACCATATTTCAAACCATTTCCACATCAAAAATCACTTATTTTATATTGTCTCAATACCTTTTTCTATGTTATGTGAAAGCTAGATAATATGACTAATCATTCCTTAGCTGCACTGGTGATAAAATATGTTGGCTTGATCAGACCACATTTAATTTTAGGAGATATTCTTAGAAGGTTGTTTGAGAACCAAAATTCTCTAAAAGTGGGCATTTCAGTCACAGTGACAGGAAAACAGTTTGGGCCCAGGTAGCAAAACAATTTTTCTCTGTTTCATTTAGGAACCTTTGAAAATGTAAGAATTGTCTTATTTTTTCTTTAGTATGGTGTTGTTACATGAAATAGTGTATTTGGTTCCAGAAGAAAAGTCATCATTTTCATCAGTCACTTTACATGTATGATTTTGTCTTCTTTACTCTAAAAAAATAGGCTTGTTCCTTCTGAAATTTACCATATACTTAGAGAAATGTAAAACCTTGAACAGGATGCACTATATAAGCTACATCCTTCTCGTAGCAATTTAACTCTGGTAGCTCATAATTGAAAGTTCAATCTATAGATGGGGTAATGTGCAGTTCATTTTATGTTCTCCTCAGCTAATTTTAAAAGGTACATTAAGATAATGTTGATTGACAAATGAGATGTTATGTATTTGAAAGAGAAAGCTTTATTGAGTGTTGTTAATGTCAGAACAGTGATGGACTATTTTAATTACAAGGAATAGCTGATAGAAGATGGAATTGCACCATTGACAAGTATATATAAAGCTATATGGATGGTTCAGGCATGTTCTTAAAGATGATTCCCTTCTTTCTGTGAGTTTTGACAACACAAAGGTTGCAGGGTTATGGATTAACTTCCTGATCTTTCAGTACTGTATTACAGAGAGATTTTGAAGGCTCAAAGCAATATTTCACTCTCTGCTGAAAATCTGCATAAAGGACACATTCTTATGCTTTTGTTCCTTATGTGGTCAATGTAGCAGTAAAATGAGACGCACTGGTTTTATGGTGTAATTTTGAGGCTTTTTTGATGAAAAAAAACAAGCCAGAATTTGGAAGCTAGGACTATAAAGGTGTCCAAGAACTCATGAACTGATAAGACTTAAATGCCATTCTTTCGCACTCATGGTGAAGCTATTCTATTTTGTTCTTAAATCAGTCTAAGGAAGTTAGCATTTTCAGCCTTTCAACACTTACAGCCTCTCTTCCATCTTCCATGCCCTTATGTCTTTGGCTATGTATTTGTCATATTCACTGATTTATTGATTATTCCACAAATATTTATTGAGCACTTATTATATTCCAGGCACCATGCCAGGTCCTGGAGATTCAGTGGTGAATATATAGGTTCAACTCAAATGGAGCATGTGTCCTTGTAAGAGAAATTGGCATTAATTTAATAGTCACAAGAATGAGCATAAAATGACATCACAAGCAAGTGTCATAATGGCAGGTGACATGGAGTTAAGATCACAGGATAATCTGATTTACAATCTTTGTATAGGATCCCAGCAACAATTTTCTTCCCATGGTAGGGCCCCCAAAGCAAATGTTGCTTTATAGGAAAACTGTTTTTTCATCTCTAGAATTTTCCCTGAATTAGTTGAATATTATATTTGTTATATATAAAACTGGTTAATGCATCTTGATTTTGACGCAGAAGTCTGAATTTAGGTGGTAATTCTATGTTTGAAATAAAGTGTGCGATTATTTTATTCATTTTATTGAAGTGTAACATATATGCAGAAAAATGCACATATAATCATACAGCTTAATGAACTATCAAAGAGTAAACACATCCATGTAACATCCATATCAAGAAATAGAACATTTTCAGTTTTCCAGAAGCCCCCTTCCTGGTAGCTCTTTATCTCTACCACCTCTAACTAAATATTTTCAAAACAGAATGGTGGGTTACTTGTGCCTGGGACGCTCAGCTCACAAATGTCTGATCACCCTCAGTGTGACTGAGCAATGAAGTCTCCACTTGTCCAGCCAGTCTTGATAAGAGTCAGGATGATACTGCGCTAGTCTTATAAGAGGCAGGCATGATGCTTGTCTCCGTGAGGCAGCCTAAGTCAACAAGTCCATATAGGTGATGTAGCAGCCTTCAGTCAAGTTGATGGCCATTCCTCCTCTGACCCTGTTTCCTTGAGAAACTATAGGCTGTCAGAATGGCTTCATCTATCTTTCTTGGCTGTCAGTGTGTAACCAGCTCTACCTAGAACAGGGGAAATTTGTAACCTTTAACTTTTATATTTGTCTAGGAATCTTACTTTCTCTTCCCTATAGGACTTTGGGAAGACGGGAGACAGCATCTGGATGAACACAGTCTTTATGCAGTCCCTATGAGTTTGTTCTCTGGTTGAAGGACCACTCTTTAGAAGGAAAAAAAAATGTGCTCCTAGCTCCACCAGTGGAACTGGAAAATTGGTCCTTAAGCAGTCTAATACATCTAGTCAGGCAGGTCAGAGAAGAACTCTGAGGACATATCTCTTGAGCGAGATCTGAATATCTGAAAGATGAGTTAGAGTTAAGAAGGCAAAAAGGGAAGGATGAACATTCCATATAGAAGTTCTAGTGCATGCAAAAGCCTATGGCAGGAGGGCTCATGTGCATAAACATAAATTACAGGAAAGAATTATATGCAATCCAGCTGGAAAAAGAACTAGAGGCTAAACTGTATAGGGCCTTGTCGGCCATATTATTATTATTTCCCTTTATCCTAAGAGTAATAGAAGCCTCCTCACTAATGGGAGGAACACATTTGTGTAAAATGATAAAAACTGCATTTTGAAAAAGCTCAAACTGTCTACCGTGTGGAGAAAAGAATGTTGGGTCGTTACTATAGAAGCACTAACAATGCTAACAAATATTGAGTACTTGCTATATGCTTTATATATATTAACTCATTGAGATACTATTGTTATCTTCATTTCATAGATAAGAAAATGGAAGCACCAAGTGGAGGTAAAACAACCAGCAAAAAGCAGGGTTAGAATTTGAACCCAGGCAGACTGACTTCAGATACTATGCTTCCATCCACTAAGCAGAATTGTCTTCTCTTCGTTTGGAGGGTCATTTAGTAAGAGATGATGGTTACTTGGATTTAAAAGGTAATGACTGAGACTGAAAGAAGTGGGCCAATTTTAGAAACTATTAGAAGATAAAAATGGCAGAATATGATGACAAGTTGGGTAAGGCGGAATTAGAGGTGCTGAAGATAATTCCTCATTTTTGAAACTGTGCAGCTGGATCTATGGTGGTATCATTTCCCAAGACATGAAATGCTGGAAGAAGGCCAGTTGATGGGGAGAGAAATTATATTGTTTTGGAATATGATGAGTTTGAGATAACTCTAAAACATTTAGTGGAAAAATAATGTCATATGAATAGTCTATGTGGACCGAGTTCTCAGAGATTGAATATATCACCTTGTGAGTTGCCGGCCTGTGGCTACTTATTGCCTAGATTTGAGACCTCAGGAATTCCAATGTTAAATGTTCAAGTAGAGGATGAACCTGCAAAAGAGATAGAAAAAGAGTAGTCAGATAGGTGAGAGGAACAAAAAGAGTCTCATAAACCCAATGGGTCAGGATATGAGTGTTACAAATGTCAGTGAAAGTTAAAAAAAAAAGATGACTGAAAAATATTTTGTTGATATTAGATTATAGCTGTGCACTTAAAAAGGATATGTATTCTACTGTTGTTAGATGGGGCTGGAAGCCTCACATCAGAAGGTTTAGGGGTGGGCAGAATTGAGGAAATGGAGACAGGGAAATTAGGCAACTTTTAAGAGAGGTTTGTGTATGGAAGAAATGAAAGATATTCGGAGGTACTGAAGGAGGATGGGAGGTTTACTTTGTAGTTGTTTAATTGAGAATTCTTTGAGGAGGTTTCATAAACAAAGCAATAGGGAGAATTTGAATAGACTTTGCCACCTTTCTCTGTCCTACCCTTCACCTAAGTCCCACTACATTCCTTAATGAACGAAATGCTGTGCCTAACAAATTATTAGAACACCTACCTATTTAAGGGAAGGATAGTTTCTCCTTCTCTGAAAAGTTTGAATAGTACCAATATTGATAATATTACCGTCACCAATGATATCCCTAGAAGTTGTTGTCTTGATTTTCACATGCTTCCCCCATTTTTTAATCTCACAAATCTCCTACTGGTTTTAGGCATTGTTATATCCATTAAAAAAATAGTGGAACTGTGATTCTGAATGCTTAAGAAACTTAACAAATGCCCTGTACCTAGCAAATCCTGGATTTAGGAAAAAAAAAAGACATACTATATTCTTGACTTTACATCCTGTGTAGGTCACACACTCATGTTCCATACTAACCATATCCAAGATTTTACATTTACTTTGCATGTGGTTGATTTAATGAATATCAATAATTGATTTAAATTCCTCAGTCCAACATTCAATTTCCCTCACTGTGTGATCCCAACTCTACACTCTTAAGAAAAAGTTAAACTAAATAAAGCACAAAAAAGGGAAAAAAGTCAACCAAAAAGAGACAATAAATGTGCATACTTTTATATATATTACTGCAGTATGTATGGAAGAGACTAAATTATTTTAGACATAGAAATCTTCCTTCCAAATAAGAAAGATATACCTAAAAAGTCAATTGTTTTTTAGAAGAGAAATTAAACTAGAAATTTAATTTCTAAATTAAATATAGTCAAGTAACCCAAAAAAAGACAGTTAAAGTGGAAAACTAGAATAAAAACAGACAGAAAGCACACAATACTAACAAATGGTAAATATTAACCAAAATACATAAATATTACATTAAATGAAAATGGATTAAACAGTACCATTAAAAAGCAGGAATTTTTGGACTGGATAAAAAACAAAACTCAACTATAAACTGCCAATAAAAAGGCAGTTAAGGGGGGTTCCGGAGAAGATGGTGGCTTAGTAAGACGCGCAGGTCTTAGTTCCTCCTCCAGAACAGCTACTAGGGAAGTAGAAACGGTACAGAACAGCTCCCGGAGCCACAACAGAGACCAAGAAGACAGCATACCCCATTCTGGAATGGCTGACTGGCTGGGATAACCCGCTGCGGTGAGATCACTGAGGGGCGCGCGCTTCCCCGGGCCGGGGCGGCAGGCAGCCGGAGTCCCTCCCTCCCTCCTTCCCTGGCCGGCTGGGAGAATTGGACAGGTGATCCCCTCAAGCCGCAGCGGCTGGCACCCGCCCCACGCGCAGCCCCCGGACCAGCTAGGAGAATTGGATCAGAGATCCCCCAAGGCACGGAGACCGGCGACCGGGGTCCCTTCCAAACACATGGCTTCCCGGTCTGGCTGGGAACGGTGGATAGGCACTCCCCCAAGCTGTGGCGGCCGGTGCCCCGCCACCATGCTTGGCGCCCCGGGCCGGCTGGGAAATTTGGACAAGCGCTCCTCCAAGCAGCGGAAGCCGGTGCCCCCCCACCACGCTTGGCGCCCCGGGCCGGCTGGGAAATTTGGACAGGCGCTCCCCCAAGCCGCAGAAGCCAGCGACCCTACCCACGCGCGGATTCCCGGGACAGCTGGTAGATTCAGATTGGCACTCCCCCAAGCCGCTTCGGCTGACGACCCTCCCCCACAATGAGAGTTTTCCAAAGTTAAAGGAGCCACAGTATCTTTTACTGGTGGGACCCACAGACAGACGAGCGCCATGAGCACCACCTACTGGGCAGGATAAGAAAAACAGAGCCCAGAGATTTCACAGAAAAATCTTTCAACCTGCTGGGTCCCACACTCAGGGAAATCTGATTAAATGCCCAGACGCCAGCAGAAGATAACAGATAACGCTCGGAAAATTGAAGATATGGCCCAGTCAAAGGAACAAACCAATAGTTCAAATGAGATACAGGAGCTGAGACAACTAATGCTGAATATACGAACAGAAATGGAAAACCTCTTCAAAAAACAAATCAATAAATTGAGGGAGGACATGAAGAAGACATGGGCTAAACAAAAAGAAGAAATAGAAAAACTGAAAAACAAATCACAGAACTTATGAGAGTGAAGGACAAACTAGAAAAGATGGAAAAAACAATGGATACCTACAATGGTAGATTTAAAGAGACAGAAGATAGAATTAGTGAATTGGAGGATGGAACATCTGAATTCCAAAAAGAAACAGAAACTATAGGGGAAAGAATGGAAAAATTTGAGCAGGGGATCAGGGAACTGAATGACAATATGAAGCACACAAATATACGTGTTGTGGGTGTCCCAGAAGGAGAAGAGAAGGGAAAAGGAGAAGAAAAACTAATGGAAGAAATTATCACTGAAAATTTCCCAACCCTTATGAAAGACCTAAAATTATAGATCCAAGAAGCGCAGTGCACCCCAAAGAGAATAGATCCAAATAGGCGTTCTCCAAGACACTTACTAGTTAGAATGTCAGAGGTCAAAGAGAAAGAGAGGATCTTGAAAGCAGCAAGAGAAAAACAATCCATCACATACAAGGGAAACCCAATAAGACTATGTGTAGATTTCTCAGCAGAAACCATGGAAGCTAGAAGACAGTGGGATGATATATTTAAATTACTAAAAGAGAAAAACTGCCAACCAAGACTTCTATATCCAGCAAAATTGTCCTTCAAAAATGAGGGAGAAATTAAAACATTTTCAGACAAAAAGTCACTGAGAGAATTTGTGACCAAGAGACCAGCTCTGCAAGAAATACTAAAGGGAGCACTAGAGTCAGATATGAAAAGACAGAAGAGAGAGGTATGGAGAAGAGTGTAGAAAGAAGGAAAATCAGATATGATATATATAATACAAAAGGCAAAATGGTAGAGGAAAATATTATCCAAACAGTAATAACACTAAATGTTAATGGACTGAATTCCCCAATCAAAAGGCATAGACTGGCAGAATGTATTAAAAAACAGGATCCTTGTATATGCTGTCTACAGGAAACACATCTTAGACCCAAAGATTAACATAAGTTTAAAGTGAAAGGTTGGGAAAAGATATTTCATGCAAATAACAACCAGAAAAGAGCAGGAGTATCTATACTAATATCCAACAAATTAGACTTCAAATGTAAAACAGTTAAAAGAGACAAAGAAGGACATTATCTACTAACAAAAGGAACAATTAAACAAGAAGACATAACAATCATAAATATTTATGCACCGAACCAGAATGCCCCAAAATACATGAGGAATACACTGCAAACCCTGAAAAGGGAAGTAGACACATATACCATAAGAGTTGGAGACTTCAATTCACCACTCTCATCAATGGACAGAACATCTAGACAGAGGATCAATAAAGAAATAGAGAATTTGAATATTACTATAAATGAGCTAGACTTAACAGACATTTATAGGACATTACATCCCACAACAGCAGGATACACCTTTTTCTCAAGTGCTCATGGATCATTCTCAAAGATAGACCATATGCTGGGTCACAAAGCAAGTCTTAACAAATTTAAAAAGATTGAAATCATACACAACACTTTCTCGGACCATAAAGGAATGAAGTTGGAAATCAATAATAGGCGGAGTGCCAGAAAATTCACAAATACGTGGAGGCTCAACAACACACTCTTAAACAACGAGTGGGTCAAGGAAGAAATTGCAAGAGGAATTAGTAAATATCTCGAGGCGAATGAAAACGAAAACACAACATATCAAAACCTATGGGACGCAGCAAAGGCAGTGCTAAGAGGGAAATTTATTGCCCTAAATGCCTATATCAGAAAAGAAGAAAAAGCAAAAATGCGGGAATTAACTGTCCACTTGGAAGAACTGGAGAAAGAACAGCAAACTAACCCCAAAGCAAGCAAAAGGAAAGAAATAACAAAGATTAGAGCAGAAATAAATGAGATTGAAAACATGAAAACAATAGAGAAAATCAATAAGACCAGAAGTTGGTTCTATGAGAAAATCAATAAGATTGATGGGCCCTTAGCAAGATTGACAAAAAGAAGAAGAGAGAGGATGCAAATAAATAAGATAAGAAATGGAAGAGGAGACATAATCACTGACCTCACAGAAATAAAGGAGGTAATAGCAAGATACTATGAACAACTTTACGCTAATAAATACAACAATTTAGATGAAATGGACGGGTTCCTGGAAAGACATGAACAACCAACTTTGGCTCAAGAAGAAATAGATGACCTCAACAAACCAATCACATGTAAAGAAATTGAATCAGTCACTCAAAAGCTTCCTAAAAAGAAAAGTCCAGGACCAGATGGCTTCACATGTGAATTCTACCAAACATTCCAGAAAGAATTAGTACCAACTCTCCTCAAACTCTTCAAAAAAATCGAAGTGGAGGGAAAGCTACCTAATTCATTCTATGAAACCAACATCACCCTCATACCAAAACCAGGCAAAGATATTACAAAAAAAAACTACAGACCAATATCTCTAATGAATATAGATGCAAAAATCCTCAACAAAATTCTAGCAAATCGAATCCAACAACACATTAAAAGAATTATACATCATGACCAAGTAGGATTCATCCCAGGTATGCAAGGATGGTTCAACATAAAATCAATTAATGTAATACATCATATCAACAAATCAAAGCAGAAAAATCACATGATCATCTCAATTGATGCAGAGAAGGCATTTGACAAGATTCAACATCCTTTCCTGTTGAAAACACTTCAAAAGATAGGAATACAAGGGAACTTCCTTAAAATGATAAAGGGAATATATGAAAAACCCACAGCTAATATCATCCTCAATGGGGAAAAATTGAAAACTTTCCCCCTAAGATCAGGAACAAGACAAGGATGTCCATTATCACCACTATTATTCAATGTCGTGTTGGAGGTTCTAGCCAGAGCAATTAGACAAGAAAAAGAAATACAAGGCATCAAAATTGGAAAGGAAGAAGTAAAACTATCACTGTTTGCAGATGATATGATATTATACTTCGAAAACCCGGAAAAATCTACAACAAAATTACTAGAGCTAATAAATGAGTACAGCAAAGTAGCAGGTTACAAGATCAACATTCAAAAATCTGTAGCATTTCTATACACTAGCAATGAACAAGCTGAGGGGGAGATCAAGAAACGAATTCCATTTACGATTGTAACTAAAAGAATAAAATACCTAGGAATAAATTTAACTAAAGAGACAAAAAACCTATACAAAGAAAACTACAAAAAACTGTTAAAAGAAATCACAGAAGACCTAAATAGATGGAAGGGCACACCGTGTTCATGGATTGGAAGACTAAATATAGTTAAGATGTCAGTCCTACCTAAATTGATTTACAGATTCAATGCAATACCAATCAAAATCCCAACAACTTATTTTTCAGAAATAGAAAAACCAATAAGCAAATTTATCTGGAAGGGCAGGGTGCCCCGAATTGCTAAAAGTATCTTGAGGAAAAAAAATTAAGTTGGAGGTCTCACATTGCCTGACTTTAAGGCATATTATGAAGCCACAATGGTCAAAGCAGCATGGTACTGGCATAAAGATAGATATATCGACCGATGGAATCAAATAGAGTGCTCAGATATAGACCCTCTCATCTATGGACATTTGATGTTTGATAAGGCAGTCAAGCCAACTCACCTGGGACAGAACAGTCTCTTCAATAAATGGTGCCTAGAGAACTGGATATCCATATGCAAAAGAATGAAAGAGGACCTGTATCTCACACCCTATACAAAAGTTAACTCAAAATGGATCAAAGATCTAAACATTAGGTCTAAGACCATAAAACAGTTAGAGGAAAATGTAGGGAGATATCTTATGAAACTTACAATTGGAGGCGGTATTATGGACCTTAAACCTAAAGCAAGAGCACTGAAGAAAGAAAGAAATAAATGGGAGCTCCTCAAAATTAAACACTTTTGTGCATCAGAGAACTTCATCTAGAAAGTAGAAAGACAGCCTTCACAATGTGAGACAATATTTGGAAACGACATATCAGATAAAGGTCTAGTATCCAGAATCTATGAAGAGATTGTTCAATTCAACAACAAAAAGACAGCCAACCCAATTACAAAATGGGAAAAAGACTTGAACAGACACCTCTCAGAAGAGGAAATACAAATGGCCAAAAGGCACGTGAAGAGATGCTCAATGTCCCTGGCCATTAGAGAAATGCAAATCAAAACCACAATGAGATATCATCTCATACCCACCAGAATGGCCATTATCAACAAAACAGAAAATGACAAGTGCTGGAGAGGATGCGGAGAAAGAGGCACACTTATCCACTGTTGGTGGGAATGTCAAAGGGTGCAACCACTGTGGAAGGCAGTTTGGCAGTTCCTCAAAAAGCTGAATATAGAATTGCCATACGACCCAGCAATACCATTCCTAGTTATCTACTCAAAGGACTTAAGGGCAAAGGCACAAACAGACATTTGCACACCAATGTTTATAGCAGCAATATTTACAATTGCAAAGAGATGGAAACAGCCAAAATGTCCATCAACAGACGAGTGGCTAAACAAACTGTGGTATATACATATGATGGAATATTATGCAGCTTTAAGACAGAATAAACTTATGAAGCATGTAATAACATGGACGAACCTAGAGAACATTATGCTGAGTGAGTCTAGCCAAAAACTAAAGGACAAATACTGTATGGTCCCACTGATGTGAACCGACATTTGAGAATAAACTTGGAATATGTCAGTGGTAACAGAGACCAGCAGGAGTTAGAAACAGGGTAAGATAATGGGTAATTGGAGCTGAAGGGATACAGACTGTGCAACAGGACTAGATACAAAAACTCAAAAATGAACAGCACAATAATACCTAATTATAATGTAATTATGTTAAAACACTGAATGAAGCTGCATCTGAGCTATAGTTTTTTTTGTTTGTTTGTTTGTGTCTTATGTTTTTTTGTTCTATTATTATTATTATTTTTATTTTTTTCTCTATATTAACATTCTATATCTTTTCCTGTTGTTTTGCTAGTTCTTTTCCTAAATCGATGCAAATGTACTAAGAAATGATGATCATACATCTATGTGATGATGTTAAGAATTACTGATTGCATATGTAGAATGGAATGATTTCTAAATGTTGTGTTAATTTCTTTTTTTTCTTTAATTAATAATAAAAAAAGGCAGTTAAGGAAAATAAAACTAGGTTGAAAGTAAATATATGGAAAAAGACATGCCACTCAGAAAGTAAGCATAAGAATGCCAGAGTGGTTTTTACCTATTACGTAAAATAGAGTTCTAGGCAACAGGTAATGCTAGAGAAAAGGAGGAACATTTCATAATGATACAGGGTTCAGTTCAACAGGAAGCCATAACAATGAAAAACGGATATACACTTAATAGCACCTCAAAATATATGGAGCAGAAATTGACCAAATTAAAGGGAAAAATAGACAATTCCACAATTACAATAGGCTCTTCTTTTTTTGTATGCTGTATGGCAGGGGTCACATTTCATTCATTCTCCATGTGAGTATCCCCTTATTGCGGCACCATTTGTTGATTTTTTTTGTTTATTTGTTTGTTTTGGGAAATGCACGGGCTGGGAATTGAACCTGGGTCTCCCATACGGCAGGTGAGAATTCTACCACTGAACTTCGCTCACATTCCTAATAAGGACTTCTTATACCATCCTCTCAGAAATTAACGGAACAACTAGATGAGAAATTGGTAAATACACAGAATATCTGGACAACACTATCTAGCATCTTTATATAAAAACAGTAGAATACACATTTTTTCAAGTATGCATGACATGCTCACCAAGATGGACCATATTTGGGGCCATAAAATATTTCTCAATCAACTTAAAAGTTTCAGAATCATACATGATACATTTCTGACCACAACTGAATCAAAACATAAATCAATAATATTAACATATCTGAGAAAACCACATATATCTGGAAATTGGACAACATACTTCCAAATAATTCATGTGTCAAACTCAAAATTAAAAACTAAATTAAGAAATATTGTTACCAGAATGATAATGAAAGTAAAATGTATTTAAATTTGTAGGACACACATAAATGAGTGTTTAGAGGATAACTTATAGTTTAAATGCTTATATTCGAAAAGAAAAGTAAAATAAAATCAATGCCCTAAGTTTCTACCTTAAGAATTTGGAAAAATGAGGAAAGTAAACTCAAAATAAATGGAAGGAAGGAAATAGTTACAAAAGTATAAAACATTTAAATAAAAGCCAGAAAAGAATAGAGAAAATTTATAATGCCCAAAGGTGGTTCTTTGAAAAGATCCACAAAATTGACAAACCCCTAGCAAAAAAGATGACACGTCATCTATATCCAGACTGAAAAACTGATTATCACCACAGCTTCTACAGATATTAAAAGGATAATATGAGAACTATATGAACAAGTTTATATCAACAATTTTCATAACTTAGATGAAAGTGATGAAACTTTAAAAAAACTCAAGTTTCTAAAATTAAAGCAACAAGAAACAATCTGAATAGTCTCATATTTAGTAAAAAAAAAATGAATTTATGAGAAAAATTCACCCAAAGAAACCTGCTGGTGAGTTCTATCAAATACTTAAGGAAGAGGTAACACCAATCTTAAACAAAGTTTTTTAAGAAAATAGAGGAAATGTGAATACTTCTCAACTCATTTTGTGAAGTGATATAATTCTAATACCAAAATCTGGCAAAGAAATTTTTAAAAATTACATCTCAAAGCAATATTCCTGGGTAGTGCGATGGTAGCTCAGTGGCAGAATTCTCGCGTGCCATATCAGAGACCTGGATTTGATTTCTGGTGCCTGCCCATGCAAAAAAAAAACAAAACCAAACAGAAAAACAGTATCCCTCATGAAAAAACACATAAAAATCCCAAACAAAATAACATCAAATAGATAACTCTATAAAAAAGGTAATGAATCCTGACCAAATATAGTTTAATCATAGGAATTCAAAGTTAATTCAATATTTAAAGGTAATAAGATTACTCACTATATTGAGAGAATAAAAGAGAAAAGCATATTATCATCTCAATGACTGCAAAGAAAACATTTGACAAAATCAAAAACCATAAATGTAGTCTTTCCAAAATAGGAATGGTAGGGACCTTCTTCAAACTGATAAAAGCTGTCTGCAAAATCCTATAGCTACATTTAATGGTGAAAAACAGTCTCTCCGGTGAGATTGTTCTAGTAAGATACAAAATTTCTGTTATGTAGGCTTATTACACAGAAGGTAAAGAAAATAAAACTCTTTTTACTATCTTTTGTTATGAGTGAACTTAACACTTCAAGGCCAATGTTCAACTACAAGTCCCTTCTTTTTTATCATACATAAACTTCTTTTGCTTGCTGATGTAAACATGTCTCTTTATATACTATGGATATCTGTTAATACATATCCATTTTATATATACACATATATATATATATCAAAAAAATATTTAACCTTATATGATATTATAAAGCAAGGCATAAATCACAGTGAATTTTCTATCTTAATTGGAGCTTTGTAAATATAGACAGGTATCCATAAGTAAAACCTTTACTTGATGACCTTTGCTATCTTTATCTCTATGAATTTAATATTTTTAAAATATTTCCAGGGAACAAAACTTTGTATAATCACCTAAGTCAATGTAATATTAGCTCTAGGTCTTAAAGTCTTTTAAAGAAATTGGAAATTATATTTAAGTTGACACAATAGAGCAACACAAATATTCTTGGTAATGTGTCCAAAGATGGGTCCAAGAGATGACATTTACAAATTTACATCAAAAGTGAAAATATAAATTATCTGAGGTTCGCAGGAATGGAACCTTGATTTAGAAAGATATCATTAACCATAATTCAACATTTACTTATCAGAATCATACAAAACAGTGTAGAAACATTTAGGACGTATTTTCCAATACTTCCATGAGGCAGGCAAACCAAAGTCTTACGAAAAAATTAAATATTAATTTGTGTAGCAGATGCTGTTGGTACCTCACCCAATTACCTCAGTTGACTCTAGAGGTCACCACAGAGAGTTCTTGTGCCTGCAGACAGCTTTTTGTATCTCACTGCCTGAGGTCATTTTCTAGACTTGGTGCATGGTCAGCCTCTCTGCAGAATCAACCTGAACTTCTGAGGAGTTCATGCTTCAGGAGCGACACTCAACCTAGAGTGAAAGGAGTTGGTAAATAAATAGCTCAGCTTCCTTGGTTCTCAGTGGGACAATAAGAATAAGTGCCTGTTTCCCAATTTCTCAGAATGCTTGCTGAGACCACTTCTTTCAGGCAAATTCTTTGTCTCGAGGTTTGTTTTTGTGGGACCCAAACTAACACGGCTCATGTTATATTCCATACTTTGGTAAAATCACCAAGAATACGTATAAATGTTTATAAACCCAAATTATCAAAGTTTGATGTGTTCAAAGATTCATCTTGATTAGGAGTACTATGTGAACTTGAATCCAGATAGAATTCTGCATTTACTTATCAAATATTACAGAGGATTCACAGAAATTTTCATTAGTACAATTTTATGACTACTAACTGCTCAATACTAATTTGCAGTTTTCCTTTGGTTTTGTCATTAATCTCTCTATTTAAATTCTATATCTCCATATTAGAGACAAACAACAGGCTCACATGCTCAATTAATCTCCAACAGTGTCCCCTCAACAGAATCCATTCACAAATATTTCTGGCTACAAACATGAGAAGACTATTGGAAATGGTCAATCACCATCCCTCTGTCAAGAGAAGTATAAAGACTTTGATCATTTATAGGGCCAGAGACACCCAAAAATAAATATAGACATAACTATATATATATATATATATCTGAGAAACTTCAAAAAGGAAATTTACATTACAAAGTTTACTCTACAAATAAACAGGTCCTTGAGACCATATATTTGCTCATCTTCATTTTTTTTTTAAATATAAGCATTCCCAATTCTTCAGACATAAGAGGGAGTATGGAATGACACTAACTCTTATTTCATTTACTCTGAAATTTCACATAAACAACCCACAGCATTTTATAGGCAAGCAAAAAACACGTTCAAACATTGGCACACACATCTGCTACTTACTCTACCAGACCTTTTGACATTTCAAAGATTTTGACACAAAACAGTGGTACCAGAGCTGGGACATCATGCTCAAGCTTCCAACCTTTAAACTGAAAGATGACCACAGTGGCCTTCCAGACTCTTACCTCTAGAACACTTCTGGCACCTAAAAGTTTTTCAGACTTCCTGAATGACAATCACCAGGTCTTATCAGTTTCCAATAAGCAGACAGTAATGACTTATAAAGCCAGTGTCAAATTTTTAAAAGACAAAGATGTCTTACAACAGATTTTGTCATGTGCGTCTATGAAAATGTACCCTATTTGCTGTTTCTCAGCACAAACTCAATTCCTGGTCCCAATAACCCTGAAACTGGGATATCAGTGAGGTGTAAAGGATCTGAAAGGTGCCCCTGTGACATACCTTAACGGATGATTTCTCTCTGTCCCACTGGTTCCTTATGTTGTGATCACATATGGTAAAACTACCAAAACACTGTATGACCATATAACTCAAATTGTTAAAACACATAATTCTCAGACAAAATGGTAGCAAGCATGTGTCAAATTTTATTCAATTTATTAATGAGGAAACCAAAAAATAACAAAGGCAATTCCAAAACGATTGGAGAAACTTGAACTTATGTAATTACTGGGGACAGGGATGTTGAAATAAATTTGCTAGGTTAGCTACAAAGCTTTTATTATTCTACCAGGCAATAAAACCCTGACCCTTTGTGTTTTAGTTTCCTGGTTGCTAAATCAAATACCTTGCAATGGGTTGGCTTAAACAAGAGGAATTTATTGGCTCACAGTTTTAAAGATAGGAAAAGTCCAAAATCAAGGCATGATCAAGGCCATGCTTTCTCTCAGAAGACAGTGGCATTCTGGGGCTGGCTGCCAATGAGCCTTGGTCCTTGACTTTTCTGGTACAAGCCACATGGCAGCCTCTCCTGGCTTCATGGGTTCTGTTGACTTTGTGGCTGTTTCCTCTCTGATTTTTAGGACTGCAGTAATCTGTATTAAAGCCCAACCTGATACATTTGGGCCACACATTAATTGAAGTAAGATCTTGAAGAGATCTGAATGACAATGGGTTCATACCCACAGGAATGCTTTAATTTTAGGAAGATGTTTTTCTGAAGTACATAGCTCCAGGCTACCACACTTGGTATTTTCTCCACCAGACAGAAAGAATATATCATCCTTCCAATTTTCTACGATTTAAGGGGTATCAGTTTTTGGTCAGATAAATGTAAATTTCCTGAGAGAATCAGATGAATTTCAACGGGATTAATAGGAAATACTCTAAAATGATATTAAAAGGTCATATAATTATATTTCTCCTTTTTTTTAACTTTCAGTTTTGTCCCCTGAAAACTCAGAACGACTGGTATGGGAAGGAAAGAGTCAGTTCTCAAATGGGGTGTAACACAACATCCTAATCATAAATTATTGAATCATGAGGATTGTTGAAATGTTTACTATTAATATTTGAAAGTATTTGCAGGTATACCAATAATTACAGCACACTCATCTGCATTCTAATATGCATTCTTAAGTGGAAGAGAGTACCTGAATCAGAATTTCTGATGGGAAAAGCTTACATTGATAGTTTTTTAAATCTCCCCAAGGGATTCTAATGTGCAGTCAAGACTGAGAACTACTACTCTAGAGTAGAACACTACCCATTCTGGCATGCAGTGGTTCCTCAGAAAAATGGTTGCTCCTGACATCATTTACTCTAAAGCAATGCCTATCTGTAGAATAGCACCACTGAATACATGGAGCTCATAGGAAGCTTATCTATTGCATGTATTCTGCCTTATTCTTAAATATGCATCAAGATTAAACAGGTGTTTGAAGAAACTGCAAACGTAAAAAGAAAGACTAAAATAAACAAATAGTAGGAAAATGACTCAGATAAATAGAAACTTATAGGAAGAAGATAATTTTAAGATGATTTTAATTAGACATGGTGTACTAGGCAAAATTTTAAGAAAAAAAAAACCACTATGGGAGTTTGAACCTCCTGTGTTCCATCATGTAAAAATTTCCCTTCACGTGGAGTTAGAGATGATTAATAAATTTAAAACACTTATTCCTAAGTTGAATATGGCCTGAGAAAAATATACTGCCATGACGACTGATCTCACTTTATATTCATGACCACCAAATTTACATAGGTCCTTAATATGACTGATCTTCATATTAGCCCCATACGTCTGTATTCTATTCACTCTCTCATTCTTTCCTCAAGTGCCCAATTCTTCTTACATCAACCACAGTCTCATCTGATTGTCTTTTTCACTGATAAAAATGAAGCAGTCAGAACTCAGACACTCAGCACCTACAAGCATGTGAAACCATGTACTCTGCCTCCAGGCCTGTTATGAACGCTTCATGTTTTTATCCAATGGTGCACAAGCCCTATCCCCTTTTACCAGTACAAGGACCTAGCTCCAGCTATTCTCCTTTCTTTCTTTCATTGTCTAAGGCGCATTCTCAGAAGTATACATTTTTAAACGAGCAAAAAACCTTCCCTTGACCCCACCTCCCACTTAAGCTACAGCTTCATTTCTCTGCTCCCCTTTGAAGTAAAACCGCTTTAAAGAATTGCCATGACTTCCTCTCCACTTCCTCTCCTCCCATTCTTCCTTGAACTTACTCTAGTCGGGCTTTTTGTTTCCTCAATCCATTGAAACAGTGCACAGAGCCTTTCAAAGTCCTGGTTGGTGACACATTGCCAAACTAAATGATACATTCTCAGCTCTCGTTTTACTTGACCAATCAGCAACATTTGATAAAATTACACCTTCTTCTCTGAATCACTTTGTTCACTTGGCTTCAGGGATACATTCTCCTATGTCATTACGCAGTTCTTATTCTTCTTTACTGGTTTCTTCTCATCAGTCTTACCAAGAAGCACTGGTAATCATCAGTTAGTGAGTCCTTGTTTCTCTTCTCTTCTCCATTTACACTCACTCCCTTGATGCTCTCAACTGTATGCTTTTATGTGCCATTTAAAAGGTCTCAATTTTTGTATAGCACAGAAATCACCTCTAAATTCATTATCTACAACACAATCTGTCTCCTGAACTCCAAACTCTTATTTATAAATATTTACTTCACTTTTCTACTTGGTGACTAATTAGACATATCAAGTTTAACAGAGCTTCTGACCTTCTGCCTGCAACCCACTTAGCCTTCAGTGGTCCCCATCTCTGTTGATGACAATTTTTCCAACTGTTCAGAACAAAAACTTTGGAATTGTTCATAATTCCTCTTTTTCTCACATTCACCTCTAATTTGTCAACAAATCATGTTTTGTGTATCTTAAAAATATATCCAGAATCTGAACAGTTCTCACTAACACAATACACTAATACAATCGTCAACATCATTTTTCTTCTTAACTAGTCCCCCTGATTCTACCCTGGCCCTAGGCCTGCCCTTATTCAAGCCTATACTCCACCCATCAGCCAGAACAGTTATTTTAAAACATTAGTCAGATTGTGCCCTTCATTTGCTCATAACATTCCAATCGTATCTCATCTTATTCTACGTAAGCTCTAAATACCTTATAAGGACCTATGGCCTTATCCAAAACCACTTTCTGGTCTCATTTCCTATCATTCCTTTCTATCTTACTCAATTTAAATTAGCCTTGTTTCTTAGCTGTAGAATAGGCTTTTGTCCTTCTCTATGCTGAAAATGCTCTTCTGCCAAATAGACTGTCTTATTTACTTATTTTCCTCATATTTCTTATAGACTGGGAGACATATTTATTATGAGAGAAAGAGAAATGATCCGTAACATATAAAAATAATCAAATCATCAATAAGAAAAAAACCAAAATAGTCAAATATGAAAATGAGTAAAGATATGAGCAGGAAATTCAGGTACAAAATTAAAAGTGCAGACAGTATTTTAATGATATGTTCTACCTTTCTTGTAAATGCCTATAAATGGAGGACAAGTTAAAAAATCAAATAATCTGCCATACGATGAAATACTGTTCATCCATCTAATCAAATAATGAAGATCTCTCTATAGTTATATGGATATATGTTCACAATATATTCTTAGTAAGAAAACTCAAGGCAGAACAGTATGTGAATTATGAGCTAATTTGTCTTAATATGTCATAAGTGTATACTTGTTTTGTACATCATATGTTGCTTTGAGGTTATTCCTATCATGATGTCAGTAGCAAGACTTTTAATGGATGCCATTGTGAAAATGCATTAGGTTCTATAATGTTGGTGATCATTCTTTGGTCTTACCATTTTTCTAAGAAGAGAATTGATTAATTTTTAGCTTTTTGGGGAGATTTGTGCCCTAAATACTTCCTAAAGAACTTGTGGAGGGTTATAATCAACACTTTAAATAATTTAAAAATTGTAAAAAATCAACTGTGAGAAAGAAATTTCTGAACCATATAGAGGTAAGAGATACAGGGATGTACTTATGCTTGATCATTCAGTTTATCGCTAGGTTTCCCGGCAATGAAGGCAAAAATGGAAATAAATAAGTATAGGAACAAAATTTCTTAGACAGCTTGCCTACCCCAGCAGAACTGAGAGACTCAATTGTGATAATGGAAGTAAAAGTGCTTTACACAGTGTAAATGATATATCAATGTAAGGAATGGTTACAACTGAGTTCAGAAGTTTTAACTGATCTTTCTTTGGGAACTTACTAAATGAGTATTTTTTTTTTTTTGGCTAAAATTACCCCTTATGAATCCAATACAGTGGAGAACATTTTCTAGAGTCTTTTGGGTTTATTCTTTTAGCAACTGACCATGCTGCCTTTACAGAAGTGTTCTTTTTATCAGGAGCTGTGCTGTATCTAATTCTGTCAGAGACTAACTGGCACATTAAATAAAATGTGCTTGAGGAGGACACTAGAGATTTACATAGCCATTTACATGAATCTAATTTATAGCTAAAGTTTGTCAAGTTTAAAAATTGGCGATTATCTTCAAGCCTTTGTTTGTGAGCCTTAAATACTTGCACCTTATAATTAGTATCATGGTGTTTGTGACTTCATTTCTGCTGGATATAGTTAGGTATGTTGACATCACTTGAGGCTATCAGTGATGAAATCCAATTAGGAGAAGAGGCAACCTAGTTAGATCTTTGCAGGGTAATTAGTCATTATTTTCCTTTAAATATGAAGTGCCCAAGAGGCATTCTACAGTTTTGATTGAAGCAGAGCTTTTCTTTAAATGGTGTAAAAATTCATTAGAAAATGTTCACCTGACTAGCATAGTTTCTGGAGACAGTTTGGTTGCTTAGACTTTTGTTTCTCCCATTCACCAGCTGGGTGTGATCTTGAACAAGGACCTAATAATTTTGTGACTCAGATTCCTCTTATGTAAAATTGGGACAGTAACAATGCTTACCTTAAAGGGTTGTTGTGAGCATGAAATGAGGCCACTAAAAGGGGCTTGAATGGCTAACTAATACTCAACATGTGTTGGGTAGTAGTAATAGTAGCATCGTATGGGTCAGAAAACCATAGGTCGTGCTCCAGAAACCTTCTCTCTGTCAGGCCAGGAGACTAGAAAATGCTGTTTTATCTGCTTTGTATCAGAACATTTTCTTTAAAGAAACTTGGGTCAATAGTTGGTGTGCAGAATGCTCCTCTAGAAAGAAAGAGTGAGATGATCCAGAGTGGTTTCTTAGAAACAACCAGAGATGAAATCAAAATCATGCAGTCCACAGGACAGACACAGGCATATCATTTAAAATGGGAAACAAAGGCACAGGATGAGAGCCAGGGAGGGGTAAGGGCAAAATTGGGAATGATAGGGTTGCACTCAGTGTTTCTAAAGGAGCTTTCAGCTCTGATAAGATGTCTTTCACACTTTTGTTTAATAAAAAGACAAAACGGCAACTTGAAGGGTTAGGAGAGTGAAGGTCGAGCACATTTATTTAAAGATCAGACAATATTAGCATGCTTTTAGGCAAAAGAAAGCCAGTCAACAACTTAACAGAGACTGAACATGTCAGAAAAAAAGAGAGGTAACTGATGGAGGAGGCAGAAATAAAATGTTCCAGGTTAAAGATGGGACAATCAGTCTTAGAATTGAAGCAGAACTGCTCTTGCTTTCAGTATCAGGAAGAGTATGAGTGAACCTATAGGGAGGCTGTGAATTAAAGTGAGAAGGCGAAGGAACCTGTTCTGGATAGCTTCCATCCAAGTAAAGTAAGCAGCAATATCAGCTCCTTCTAGTGGCCTGGCAGGCAAGTGGAGAGATTTGGAACAGCAGCTGTGGGGAATATGATAGGAAGTGAATATGAGATAAGAAGAAGGATGAGGAATTGCTGGGTATAATCAAAGAACTAGTTGAAATTAAATAGCATGAGTCTACTGTGGATGCAGTCAAGTTTCCAGTGGAATTAATGTTTTTCTTCAACTCAATATTTTGCAGTCGTTTGCACTCACTTGCAGTTTTTCATTTGGCTTACACAGAAATAAAATTTGAGTAAATCTCTAGTATAAAGTCCCAAGGAAAAGATAAAGACAAATTGAGTAAAAAACGATAGTCCGTCAGGAAAAAGTTTAAATATAAAAGTTAAAAGAGGAATTAAAAACCTTAATTACTTTTTTTAGGCTTTCACTGATGATTTTATATTGTGCTACTTTGGAAACTTAATTAGAATACTTAAAAATAATTGCAAAAGGAATTTGTTTCTCAGATGGTTTACGTGCTGAGGTATAATTTTTCCTTAAAAAGGAGAATGATTCATATAAGCCATCTGGTTAAACTTATTTTTTTATCAATTAAAGAAAGGGTTAGTAAGTAGAATAATTGAACCCTTTAGAACAAATAGAAAATGGTATATGAGTAAATACCTGAGAACAGATTTTGGACTGCAGAATTATTTAAACTTAAATATATTCTTTGGAAATATGTCAACTAAGTTTTATTGAACTCTTTTAATTTTAAATATACGTGAAATAATCTTTTCCAAACATTTTATTGATTCTATTCCCAGATCTATTCTAATGGCTACAAATGGTACAAAAGATATTGTAAGATCTAGACCTTATCATCATGAGTCCACAGTCTAATTGGGAAGACAAAACAATGTGCATGAAACAGATCATGACCAAATTATATGTAATGTATGTTATTGACAATAAATGCAATAGATAGTAAAATAATGCCTTACATGTTCATTATACTTAAGAGTTAACAAACCACCCTCATATCTCATCTTCTTCACAACAATCCTTAAAGGTAGTAATCCACTTACCATTACTGAGTAATAACCTAATTCACATCTTAGTGGGATCAAACAACAATTTTATTATGCTGGAAGACACTACAGGTAAGGAATTTTATCCTCCTCCTCCTCCCATTGTATCCAAAGTTCCTCTTGTTATGAGGACTCCAGACATATTGGATTAGGGCACACCCTGATTGAATTTGGCCTATCTTAACAGTATGTTCCAAGCCTATTTGCAAATGAGTTCACATGCACATGATCAGGTGTTAGGACTTGAACATGTCTCTGTGTGAGGTTAGCTAGAAGAGGAATTTGTGGCTCATATACCAGTTGCAGTTTAACTTTTGAAAACACTGCTAAAATGTTTTGCAAAGTCATTGTACCATTTCACATTTCCATCAGTGGTGTATAGAATTCCACTTGCTCCTCATCCTCATGAACACTTGATGTAATCAACCTTTTTAATTTTAGGCATTAGTGGGAGTGTAGAGATATCTCCTGTGCTTTTTTTGATATGTCATTAATGACAAATGATATTGAACATTTTTTAAATGCTCATTTGATATCTGTATATGTTCTTTAATGAAGTGTCTATTCAAATCTTTGTTTATTTTTAATTGGGTTGTTGCATTCTAATAATTATTTAAATAGTGTAGGCACAAGTCTTCCGTTGGATATATTTTTTGACAAATATTCTCTCTCAATTTTTGGCTTGCCTTTTCATTTTTGTTACGGTGTCTCTTGAAAAGAAAAAAAAATATGTTGATGAATTCCAATGTATCATTTTTTTCCTTTTATAAAAGTTTGGGTGTTGGATTTAAGGAATCATTTGCAAAAACGAGGTCATTGCAATTTTCTCCTAGAAATGTTATAGTATTATCTGTTATAGATTTTTGAATACTTTTGAGTTAGTTTTAGTGTTAGGTAAGGGTTGAGGTTCATTTATTTATCATATGGCAATCCAATTATCACAGCATCATTTTCTGAAAATATCAATCTTTACCCATTGAATTTCTTGGCATCTTTGTTGAAGCTCAATTAATCATGGATGTGTGGGTCCATCTCTGTACTTTAGTACTACATTCTGTACTGTAGTTCTTTGTATTCTCTTCCATTTATCAATACATCTATCTTTATGGAAATATACATTACCTTGATTATTGCATTTTAATAATAAATATTGTTACCAGGCAATGTAAGTTCTTAAATTTTGTCCTTCCTTTACAAAATCATTTTGTGTATTATAGGTCTTTTGAACATCCATATATATTTCAGAATCATCTCCCCGATTTCTAATAAAAACTCATGCTGGGATTTTTATTGGGATTGGCTTGCTTGTATATGTCCATTGTAGGGAGAATTGACATCTTAAGACTAAATCTTTTTATCTGTTTGGGTTTTCTTTAATCTATTTCACAATGTTTTATAGTTTTCATTGTACAGATATTACATATCTTTTTTCAAATTCATCCATAAATACTTACTAATTGTGGTTCCATTTTTAATGGTCTAATCTTGTAAATTTCAATTTTTGATTGTTCACATCAAGTATATAGAAATGCAATTGTTTTTTTTTAATACTTTTTTACTTTGGTAAAGTCATTTTATTTTTCTATTAGCTTTTAAAAAATATTCTTTAGGATTTATTGTTAAAAAATCATGTTATCTTGGAATGAAGATAGTTTTTCTTCTTCTTTCCCAGTCTTTATGCCTTTTATTTATTTTTCTAGTCTGATTCCATGGCCAAAACATCAGTACAATTTTTAATATATCTAATGAGAGTAGATGTCCTTGTCTTACTTCTGATCTTAAGGGTAAGCATTCAGCCTTTCATTTTTTTGTTGTTGTTGTTAAGACCACATTTAATAATGAATTCTACCAAAAAGCAAATAGACTAATTCAGAAACATAACATAAACAGGTCACATTCATAAGATAAAGAAGTTTTGCTGACAGAGAGAGAACACCAAGGTAAACTAATTGCTCATTGCTGGGATATTACATCCTGCATAATGACAATAATAATATTCACTTCACAGATTGCTACATGAACTGACTGAGAGCGCATATTTGAACATAAACATAGTACTGGGGACACAGGGTTTTCATATATTCCATTATATGTCTGCTATGTACCTACAAGATAAGAAGAATAGACATAATACAGGGAATTTTAACCATGAAATAACCTAAAAAGGATCATCTTCAAATTTAACTTTAAAGAAGCCTCAGAGGTTCATATAATCAAAATCATATTAGCAGTTATTCCCACAATGGATTCCCCATTCTGTGTTTGATTTTTACGATTTTTTTTTGCATTGGCAGGCTCCGGGAATTGAATCCAGGTCTCCAGCATGGCAGGGGAGAATTCTGTGTCACTGAGCCACCATTGCCCACCTTTTTAATGATTTTTATGTCATTACCTATTCATATTTACATCTTTTATGTGACTCAAGTGCATTTAAGTATTATTTTCATTCTCATGATGTGCTGGTTATTAAAGGAGATTGTTTCATGATAAAAGTATGGTGTCAGACAGCAGGGATCTGGGTCACAACAGCCTTTCATTTTTAAGTATGTTATTAACTGGTTTTTCAATGATGCCCTTCATCAGGTTAAGGAAATTCCCTTGTATTACAAATTTGCTTACAGTTTGTTCCAGGAGCGTTTGTTGGATGTTATGATTTTTTATTCATCTTTTATTATATATGATATGCTTTTCCTTTTTTTTAGGATGTAAATTCAGTTATTTACATTTGCTGATTTTCAAATATTAACAAACTTTACCTCCTCGGAAAAACCCCTCTTGATCAAGGTATGTTATCCTTTTTATGTATATTTTTGGATTCCACTTGCTAAAATTTTCTTAAGTATTTTTCTGTGTTCCTGTTATGGGTTGAACTGTGTTCTCCAAAAAGATATCTCGAAGTGCTAACCCCAGTGCCTCAGAATGTGACCTCATTTGGTAATAAGAATATTACAGATGTAATTAGTTAAGATAAGATTATATTGGAACAGAGTGGGCCTTTCATCCGATATGACTGGTGTCCCCTTAGGAAGAGTAGAAGAGACTCAGACACAGAGACACACAGCAGAGAAGGCCATGTGTAGATAGATGAAAGCAGAGAATGAAGTTACTACAACCACGGAATGCTAAGGATTGCTGGCCACCACCAGAACGTGGAAGAGGCAAAGAAGGGAACCACTAGAGAGAGCATGGTCCTGCTGACACTTTGATTTCAGATTTCTAGCCTCCAGAACTCGTGAGAAAATAAAATTATATTGTTTTAAGCCACCCAGTTTGTGGTAATTTGTTATGACAGCCTTAGGAAATAATCCAGTTCCTTAGTGCTGTTTGTTAGTTTTCTTTTAACACCTTTTTTTCCTGGTTTTGGTAACAGATTATTGCTGGCATCAAAGGAAGTATTGGGAAATATTACCTTCTCTAACTTTCTGGCAATGTTTGTATATAATTGGTCTTATGTCTTCATTAAATATCTTGTGGAATTTCACCATGAAGCCATCTGGATCTGGTGTTTCCTTGTAAGAAAAATTTTGAAACTACAAAAACCAAGTTTTCTATAGACATAGGGGTTATTCTGGTCATCTATTCCTATTGAGTCAGGCATAGCAGTTTGTCCATTTCTTGGAATTTTTACATGTCATCTAAGTTGTCAAATTTACTGGATAAAGTTGTATATAATATTATCTAATTTTCCTTTTAATGCCTGTAGGATTTATAATAATGTCCCTTCTTTAATTCCTAATATGGATAGTTTGTTTTTTATTCTCTCTTTCTTGTTCTCACTTTATATCCCTTTTTTTCTGATAAATATGATTTATCTTCTCAAAGAAACAGCTTTTGGTTTCATTGGTTTATCTGTGTTACTTTTCCATTTTCTATCTCATTGATTTCTGCTCTTATATTAATATTTACTTTCTTTTGTTTACTTTGGGTTTAATTAGCGTGCATTTTTATGTTTCTTAAGGTCTTACTTTAGGTCGTTGCTTTGAGATTTTTCTTTTTTACCAATATTATTGCTGTAAATATCCCTCTAAGCCCTGTTTTCATCAAGCCAATAAAATTTGATAATTTGTCTTTTCATTTCATCCAGTTCAAAATAGTTTCTAATTACCTTTGATTTTTTTTATTTCTTCTTTGACCATGTGTTGTTTAGAAGTGTGTTATTTCATTTCTAATTATTTGGAGATTTTCCAGATATCTCCTGTCATTGTTTCTAATTTAATTTCATAGTGGACTGAAAAAATACTTTGCGTGGTTTGAACTCTCTAAATGTATTGTGATTCTTGAATGTTCCATGATATGATATATTGGTAAATGTTACAGGTACCCTTGACAAGATTATGCATTCTGCTATGTTTAACTGGATGGTTCTAAAACTGTCTGTTACATCACATTGATTTATAGGGTTATTTTTCAATTTTTTTATTAGAGAAGTTGTGGATTTAAAGAAAGGTCATACAGAAAATAGAGTTACCATATACCCATCCCCATTTTTAACATTTTGCATTAGTTGGTACATTTGTTACAGTTGATGAGAAAATGTTATCATAATTGCACTATTAATTATAGTCCATAGTTTACATTAGGATTCATAATTTGTGTTGTAGAGCCTTATGGCTGTTTTTCTTTTTAATTTTTATTCTAGCAACATATATAAACACATAGAATTTGCCTTTAACCACATTCAGATACATAATTCAGTGCTTTTAATTACTTTCACAATATTGCATTACCAACAACACTATATATTACCAAAAATTTTCCATCTCCCCAAACAGAAACCCCACACCAATTAGGAATTAACTCCCCATTGACTATCACCATACCATCCCCTTCTAGATTCTAACTCTAAGAGTTTGCCTATTCTAATTACTCCAAATCATGGCAATCATACAAGATTTGTCCTTTGGTGCTTAACTTATTTTACTTAACATGATGTGTTCAAGGTTCATTTTGTTAATAGTATCCAATCTAGAGGGTATATGGAATGTGTCTCTCATTGTGGTTTTGATTTGCATTTACCTAATGACTAATGATGTTGAGCATCTTTTTATGTGCTTTATGGCCACATGTATATCGTCTTTGAAGATATATCTAGTCAAGTATTTGGCCTATTTTTTAAAATTGGGTTGTTTATGCGTTTTTGTTGTTGTTGAATTGTAGGATTTCATTATAAATTTATGAGCTCTGTGGTTTCTAAATATTTTTCCCATTCTGTAGGTTGTCTTTTAATTTCATGATGAATCCTTTTGAAGCACAAAAGTTTTCTATTTTTCTTTAATTGCTCATGCTTTGGGTGTTAAGTCTAAGAAACTATTACCTAACATAAGGTCCTAAAGTAGTTTCCCTACATTTTCTTCTAGGAGTTTTATAATCCTGGTTCCTATTTTTAGACTTTTTTTATTTTGAGTTAATTTTTGTACGTGAGATGAGGTAGGGGTCCATCTTCATTCTTTTGCATATGAATATCCAGTATTCCCTGTATTATTTGTTGAAAGGCTATTTTTTTCCATTGAGTGGACTTGGCAGCTTTGTGTAAAATAAATTGGCAATATATGTGAGGGTCTGTTTCTGAACTCTCAGTTTGATTCCATTGTTCTGCATATCTGTCCTTGTGCTAGTACCATGCTGTTTTGACTACTGTAATATTGTAATAAGTTTTAAAATCTGGAAGTGTGAGTCCTCCAACTTTTTTTCTTTATAAAGATGATTTGGGTTGTTTGAGCCCTTGTTCTTCCATGTAAGCTTGATTATTGGTTTTCCCATTTCTATAAAGAAGGCTGTTGGAATTTTGATTGAAATTGATTTGAATCTATAAATCATGTTAGGGAGAATTAAATCTTTACAATATTTAATCTTCCAATCCATGACCATGGTAAGTTCTTCCATTTATTTAGGTCTTCTTTGATTTCTTTTAACAATGTTTTGTAGTTTCTTGGATATAAGTCCTTTACATCCTTGGTTAAATTTATGCCTAGATATTTGACTCTTTTAGTTGCTATTGTAAATGGATTTTTTTTCTAAATTTCCTCTTCAGATTGTTCATTACAAGTGTATGGAAACCCTACTGATTGTTGCATGTTGATCTTGTATCCCACTTCTTTGCTGAACTTAGTAGCTCTAGTAGATTTGTTGTACAATACTCAGGATTTTGCATATATAGAATCATGCTATTTGCGAATAGAAAAAGATTTACTCCTTCCATTCAAATTTGGATGCCTTTATGTCTTTCTCTTGCCTGATTTTTCTTGCTATACATTCCAGTATAATGTTCAAACAGTGGCGACAGTGGTCATTCTTGTTGTTTTCCAAATCTTAGAGAGAAAGCTTTCAGTCCTTCACCATTGAGTGTAATGATAGCTATGGGTTTTCCACATATGCCCTTTGTAAGGAAGTTGCCGTCTAGTCATAGGTTTCTAAGTAATTTTATCAAGAATGTATACAAGATTTTGTCAGCTGCTCTTTCTGCATCAACTGAGATGATCATGTGGGTTTTTTCCCTTCATTCTGTTAATGTGGTATATTACATTAATTGATTTCTTATGTTGAACATGCTTCATAACTGAGAAAAATCTCACTTAATCATGATGTATAATTCTTTTAATGTGTTCTTGGATTCGGTTTGATAGTATTTTGTTGAGGAATTTTGCATGTATATTCATAAGGAATATTGGACTAAAATTTTATTTTTTTGTGGTTCTTTATTTAGCTTTGACATTAGGATGATGTTGGTCTTGTAGAATGAGTTGAGAAGTGTTCCCTTCTATTCAATTTTTTCAGAAGATTTCAAGCACTTTCAGTGTTAATTCTTCTTGGAATATTTGGTAAAATTCACCAGTGATGCCATCTCAACTTGGGATTTTCTTTCATAAGTTTTTGATTACTGATTTGATATTTTTAACTTCTTTGAGATCTAATTTGCTGTCATACTGTTCTTCATAGAATCCTCTTATAACCAATTTCGTTTCTTTTCATTTCTGTATGATAGTTGTAATGTCACCCCTTTCTTTTCTGATTGTAATTATTTGCATCTTCTCTCTTTTTGTTCTTTGTCCATCTAGCTAATGGTGGGTCAATTTTATTGATCTTTTCAAAGACCCAACCTCTGTTTTTTTATTTTTTTTCTCTCTTCTTTGCTGTTGTTGTTGTTCTCGATTTCATTTATCTCTGCTCTAGTCTTTGCTGTTTTCTTTCTTCTTCTCATTTTGGATTTTGTTTGCTCTTCTTTTAATGATTCTCCAGTTGTAAAGTTAGGTCTAGGATTTGAGATCTTCCTTTTTTTTAATGCAAGCATTTAAGCTATAAATTTCCCTCTCAGCATTGCCTTTGCTGTAGCCCATAAGTTTTCTTATATTGCACCTTCATTTCATCCACCTTAGATTTTCCTAATTACTCTTGTAATTTCTTCTTTGACCCATTTGTCAATTAAGAGTATGTCTTTAAAATTTCAGCTACTTGTGAATTTTCCAGTTCTACCTTATCAACTTCTAGCTTCACATCACTGCTGTCAGAGAAGATAAATAGAATGATTTTGATAGTTTTAAACTTATTGAGACTTGTTTTGTGGCCTAATATGTGGACTGTCCTGGAGAATGATCCGTGTGCACTAAAGAAGAATGTGTTACTGTTGCTCTTGTGTGGAGTGTTCTATATATGTCTGTTAGGTTTAGTTGTCTTCTTGTGTTGGTCAAGTCTTTTACTTCCTTATTGATGTTTTGTCTAGATGTTCTATGAATTATTGAAAGTGGTGCATTGAAGTTTCCTACTATTAATATAGAGCCATAAATTTCTTCCTTCCAATCTGTCAAGGTTTGCTTCACATATTTGGGGGTTTTGCCATTAGGTGCATATACATTTCAAATTGTTATGTCTTCCAGTTGAATTGACCACATTATCTACATATGGTGACCTACTTGGCCCCTTGTAACACTTTTTTACTTAAAGTCTATTAAATTTGATATACGTATAGTGACCCCAGCTAGCTTCATGTATTACTGGTGTGGTATATTTTTAACATCTTTTCACTTTCAGCTTACTTGTATCTTTGAGTTTAAGGTGACTCTCTTTTAAGTAGCATACAGTCATGTTATGCTTTTTAAACCATTCTGCCAGTCTCTGTCTTTTGACTGGAGAGTCTAATTCATATAATTTAAAGTAACAATTGATAATCTAGTACTTTTTTCTGACATTTTGTTACATGGTCTTTTTAAATATTACACATTTTTCCCCTCAATAGTTCCATTAATGCCTACTGTCATATTTATTTGATTTTTTATTGTACCATTTTGAGTCCCTTCTCATTTCTTTCAGTATATATTGCTCATATATTTCCTTTGTGGTTCCCATGGGTCTGAAATTTGACAACCTAAATCTAGAAAACTCTTTTTATTTGGTACCAACTTAAGTTCAACAGCATACACCTACCCTGTTCCTATATCCTATACCACACTGCTTTGTTGTTATTTTTGCTACAAAATATGCCTCCACAAATTGTATTTCCCTCACCGTAGATTTATCATTACTCTTTATGCATTTGTATTTTTTAACTTGAAAGAAGTAAAAAGCACAGTTACATATCAGAAAATACAATACAATTGTTCTGGCATATATAACTACCCAAATGGTTGTCTTTATCCTTTCTTTAGGCTGCTTTGAACCACTGTCTAGTGTCCTTACCTTTCAGCCTAAAGAACTCTCTTTAACATTGGTTGTAAAACAAGTATAGAAGCAATGAACTCCCTCAGCTTTTGTTTGTCTAGAAATGTCTTAAGCTCTTCCTCATTTTTGAAAAAAATTCTCAGTAGATATAAATTTTTAGTTTGGCAATTGTTTTCTTTTTGTACTTTATGTATTTCAATCCAGTGCCTTTTTGCCTTTATGATTTCTGATGAGAATGAGCATTTAATCTTATTGGGATTCCCTTATCCATAATACATTGTTTTTCTCTTGCAGTTTTCAGAACTCTCTCTTTGTTCTCTGAATTTGACAGTATGGTCAGTGGTTTGCCCTGTTGGTATTCTCTGGGTTTCTTGGATGTACATATTCACATATTTTTCTAACGTTTGGAAATTCTCTTGTTATTTCTTTGAATATTTCTTCTACTCCTTTTTTTCTTTCCTCTCCTTCTTGGACTCAATATACATCAAGTATATATTGATTGGTACACTTGATGGTTTCCCAGACGTCTCTTAAGCTATTTTTGCTTTTTATAAATCTTTTTCTCCTTTCTGCTCCTCAACCTGTTTCATTTCAATTGTCTTGTTTTCATGTTCACAAATTCTTTCTTCTGCCAGCTCATATGCTGTTGAAAACCCTTTACAAAATTTTTCATTTCCATTATTGAGGTTTTCAACTCCAGTATTTCTCTTTGGTTTCATTTTAAAATTTCTATCTCTTTACTAATAGTCTCATATTGTTCATTCATTGATTTTCTGATATTCTTTAGTTCTTTCTCTTTATTTTCCCTTGTCTCCTTGAGCATATTGAGGATCATTTTGTTAAGTCTTTGTCCAGTATGCTCCAAGTCTGGTCTTCTTTGATGTTTTCTAGATCTTTTTTCTTCTTCCTTTGCACAGGCTATTATTTCATGTTTGTTTGTCTTGTAATTTTTGTTGCATCTTCTACATTATAATATTTTGAAGTGTTAGCCCTGGAATTTATTTCCTGCATTGTCTATTTCTTGTGTTTGAGCGCAACTTGAGTTAGGACAAAGATTTTCTAGAGGGCCAGGAATTAATAAACAAAGAAAACAATTCAAAAGACAAATCTTATCATCTTTGCAACTTTCTTTGTGATGACCAGTGCTATCCTTTAGTGTTCAGCCCTCGTATGGTGAAGATCTGTCTGAGGTGATTGTAAAATGCAGGGTACTTCCTGTCTTTTCTGAGCCTGTAGCTTTTGCTGGACTTGTGATTGCTAGTTACCTTAGGAATGCCCCTGTTTAAAGGAACATGTCCCCACTGTTCCCTAGGAAACTAACTTCTCCCTCTCCCATCTGTTCCGCTTCAGGACTTAAAGCAGGTAAGCCTTTGCCCCAGGCTACTGGACTCAGTTGTTCCTTATATAGTTTTTTCTTTCCCAAGTTGTTTTTGCCTGGATGGAAAATCCTGGCTTGAGGGTTGGTGAACTGGAGAGGAGTTTCTTTGGTTAGTCTTTCCCAGCTGTAACAAGGCCACAGATGCAAAAGTTAAGCACAGCCTGGTTGTGCTGGTGAGTGGGTGGGGAGGGTCAAGCAAGTTTTGGAATTTCCAAAACTTAGAAAAATATGTGAATATGTATCAAGAGCATCTCTTACACCTTTCAAAGCTGTTTTACCTTGATTTGGCACTTGCCCAGTTCATGCAGCCTTTTAACTGTTTTTTCACCTGAGTTTCCCTTCCTTGTGCCTGGAAATCTCCTCTAGCTTGGAAGCATTGAGCACACTTAGGGCTCAACTAATTTTTTATCCTTCTCTCAGCATCATTATCCTGCACTTGCTATTTCTCAATATCAAAACGGTTCTTCCATATATTTGCTTTTACTTTATTTTTTCTTAAGGTGGGAGGGTAAATCTGTTCCTGTTACTCCACATCAGCTGGAAGCAGAGATTCTTATTTCCTATTACTTTAAAAGGGGTAATTTATAATATGCTATACATAAATCCTGCTCTCTCACCCAATTTCCTAAAATGTAATTAAAACACAGAGTATAGATAATGAACAAATTACTGTGTTAGGATGGAAAATACTTAACACATGGCTTCTTAATCACAAAGCAATTAAAATGATTACTAAGAAACCACTGCTCTATATGTGATAACATGACCTCTCTTTGCAACAGTACACATACCCAGTACACATACCACCCTTTCATACTTTTCATAATGTCTCCACATGATTTTGACATTTACAAATTATATTTGAAATATAAGTTTAGACGTTTCCTGACAGTGGTGCTATTAAACACATACAGATTTTAGAGACATGAATACATTTTTTCCTATATAATCCTTGGATTGCACGTTACTTACATTCTATGAAGTCTGTGATAGTCTCCTCAGCAAAATTTATTTAGGCGATATTCTGTAAGATATTCTTGTCTAATAATTTTCAAGGAAAATTAAACGTATGAATATCATCTAATACCCTATACAGAACCTATTTATAGAGTCAGGCTCTGTGCTGGTTTGAAAGGAAGTATGCCCCCTAAGAAAAGCCATGTTTTAATATAAATCCCATTTCATAAAGGTAGAATAATCTCTATTCAATGCTGTATGTTTGAAACTGTAATCAGAACTGTGAATGATGTGATTTAGTCAAGAGTGGTTGTTAAACTGGATTAAGGGATGACATGTCTCCACCCATTTGGGTGGGTCTTGATTGGTTTATTGGAGTCCTATAAAAGAGGAAATATTTTAGAGAATGAGAGATTCAGAGAGAGCAGAGAATGCTGCAGCATCACGAAGCAGAGAGTCCACCAGCCAGTGACCTTTGGAGATGAAGAAGGAAAACGCCTCCCGGGGAGTTTCATGAAACAGGAAGCCAGGAGACAAAGCTAGTAGATGATGCCATATTCGCCAGGTGCCCTTTCAGCTGAGAGAGAAGCTGTGACTGTGTTCTCCATATGCCTTCTCACTTGAGAGAGAAACCCTGAACTTCATCGGCCTTCTTGAACCAAGGTATCTTTCCCTGGATGGATGTCTTAGATTGGACATTTCTTTAGACTTGTTGTAATTGGGACATTTTCTCAGCCTTAGAACTGTAAACTAGCAACTCATTAAATTCCCCCTTTTAAAAGCCATTCCGTTTCTGGTATATTGCATTCCGGCAGCTAGCAAACTAGAACAGGCTCTAAGTAATTATTTTTGGTAAGAACCCTGATTGAGACTTGTAGAGGCTAGTAAGTATTGCAGCAGCTGAGAGCACAATAGCAAAAAGGAGAGTTTTAATTATGTTTAAAGAAGGGAGAAAGAAGGTCAATGTTAGCCAAGCATTGCAGGGGGTTAGACTCTAGTTTTGAGTTAAAATTGTAAAGAGAATAGAAAACATGATCAGAACCTGCAAATAACTTTGAGACACAGAAGTCCAGTTAAAATCAGTGTAAGTGGTTCAGCATTGAGACAATGAAAAAATGTTGGTATACTGGAGCTCTATTTTTATATTGCTAGCTTGTAGGCTATGTCCATTTACAACAGGTTAAGAGTCCAGTCCATCAATATTACTAATCAACTTACATACAGCAGTGATTTTGCTAGATGTTGTTAGTACACAAAGATACAAATCAAACATAGGATCTCTGTCTTCAACTTCTATATGTAAAGAGCTTGGAAGTCATCACTGTCATTCATACAATAAAATAAAGCTGGTCAAACTGAAAATCAAAAACTTTTCTTGTACATCAGAAAACTTTTCTTGTACATCAGAGAAATCTCCAGATTTGTCTCTCCAAATCTGGAGAGACAGATGAATCCAGAAAGAGTTACTGAAATCTGCTTATGTAGAGCAAGGTGCTGGAGCCATAAACTGGTAGAAACACTTAAATGGTAAATTTGATGAATTGCTAGAGGCTGAATGTGGCTAACATCAGAGGGAGAAACTCCTAAGGGCCACAGTCTTATGGCGATCCCTGTACATTATTGGGTTTTACTTTCAAGACTCTATTAGGGTCTCAAGATGAAGCTCTGAGAAAGATACCTTATGGCTCTGATAGAGGAGAGGAAGAATAATCATTACAAAACACTCCCAAGGTATTCTCCACAGTGAAAGCCTACTACTATGTGGGGGAAAATACTTGGCTGGAAACTCATCCCACTTCAGGGTAAAGGGATTTTTCTCACTACAGCATTCTCTACCCTTTCTATATCACCTAAAGTGGGAAAAAAAGCTAAGATGCAGTTGTGAAACAACTTAAGCATACATAAAGAAAATATGCTTAAAATAAATTGGCTGTACTTACTATGGAGTACTATACAGCTATAAAAATTAATTAGGAATAAGTCCTTAATAAATATCAATGAGGGACAACTTAAGTTAGTGCCTCCTAAAATGTGGTCCATAGTCCAGTGCCAGTCTCTGAACTATCACTTATGCAACAATATCCATACAGAAATTGAGAGTACACATTTTAAACCTTTTATAGCAGTTTGGAATTGTCTCAAGATTCAAGCAAATAATTTCCTATTTTCAATAGTTTTTTTCTATGGTGGTATTCTAGTTTGCTAGCTGCCAGAATGCAACACACCAGAGACGGATTGGCTTTTAATAAAAGGGGATTTATTTTGTTCTTCAGAGGAAAGGCAGCTAACTTTCTACTGAGGTTCTTTCTTATGTGGGAAGGCACAGGATGATCTCTGCTGGCCTTCTCTCCAGGCCTCTGAGTTCCAACATCTTTCTCCAGGGTAATTTCTTTCTGCATCTCCAAAGTCCTGAGCCGAGCTGTGAGTGCTGAGATGAGGTATGCTGAGCTGCTTGGGCTGTGCTACATTCGCTCTCTCATTTAAGCACCTGCCAGTTAAGTCAAACGTCGTTCATTGCAGTAGGCACGTCTCCTAACCGACTGCAGATGTAATCAGCAACAGATGAGGTTCACGTACCATTGGCTCATGTCCGCAGCAACAAAACTAGGTGCCTTCACCTGGCCAAGTTGACAACTGAATCTAACTACCACAGGCGGATTTGAAAAAACAAACAAAAAAAAACCCTGAAAAAATTCTTGGATACACTTGTGAAAGTCAAAACCCAGTAGCAAAGTCCAATAAAAGACTGAAATTTAATTATATGATTATAGAGTGCTTTCCCTCACCCCCATAACTTGCCACAAGGCCAACAGATCTCCAGTGTAATAACGGCATTACAGCTAAAGGATTTGGAAGAGACATCCTTTCTCTGAGGAGGAATATTTATGGAAGCACAAAGACAAGAAGGGAGACAAAAAAAAGACACTAAAGGAATTTCAATCCTCAGAGCCTCAGACACCTATAGCTGTATAGCAAACATTAAAAAAGCCAAATTCCTACCCAAATTAGCATACATTCTCATGCTATAATCCTTTATACTTCAGGTCCTATTTCCCCATGCAATATGTCCATCAAAAAAAGGTAACTAAGGGCAGGTCATGGTGGCTCAGCAGGCAGAATTCTCACCTCCCATGCCGGAGACCAGGAGTCGATTCCCAGTGCCTGCCCATGCAAAAAAAAAAAAGAAAAGTAACTAGGCATACTAAAAGTCAAGGAGAAAAACAGTCTAAACAGCTAAAAAGAGCAAGCAAATATTTGAACCAGACCCAGCCATGACATAGATGTTGGAATTATCAGATACGGAATTTAAGTTGTCTGCAATGTGCCAGAACACATGGATAATGTAAGCAAAGATGGAAATTCTAAGGAATAATGAAAAGAAAATGTTAGAAATAAAAAACACACCAACAGTAATGAAGAATATTTTCCAGTTAGTAAACTCAGTGCATCTAAGAAAGAATCAGAGACCTTGAAGATATACCAATAAAAAAATGTTTTAAATTTAAAATTTAAAGTTCAGAGAATATAAATTAAAATTTTAATGTTAACAATTTAGAGCACATATCAAAAGCTGGTTCTTTGAAAGATAAATAAAACTGGTAAATCTCTAGCCAACCTTACCAAGAAAAAAAGAGAAGACAGAAATTACCAATATTAGAAATGAAAGAAGAGTCATCACTACTGATCCCATGGAAAAAAAGGATTATAAAGCAATATTATGAGCAACTCTATGCCCACAAATTTGATGATATAGATTAAACAGCCTGGATAATACAGATGAAATGAACATGTCCTTGGAAGACAAAAATTACCCCAATTCATGTGAAGATAAATAGATAACCTTAATAGCTCTACATCCGTTAAAGAAATAGAATAAATGATTAATAACCTTCAAAAATAAAGCACAGGGACCATATGGTTTCACTGGTGAATTCTACCAAATGTTTAAGAAGAAATGATACAAATGTTCCACCATCTTCCAAAATAGAATCAGAGGAAACATTCCCCTACTCATTCTATAAGGCCAATATTACCCTTTTGACAAAACAAGGTAAAGACATTAAAAGACTACATTCAAATAGCTGATATGAACATAGATGCAAAACCCATTGACAATATATTATCAAATTAAACAATGTATAAAAATAATTATACCATGACGAAGTTGGATTTAGTCTGGGTATACAGGGCTCATCCAATATTCAAAATTCAATAAAAATAAATCACCACATTAATAGAGCTGAAGAAGAAATATCACCATATCAATTAACTCAAAAAAAGAATTTGATGATCCAACAACCATTCATGATACAAAGCTGTTGGATAAGTAGGAATATAAGGGGTTTTCATCACCTTAACAAAGAAAACCTACAGAACTTCTATACCTAACATTAAATTTAAAATGGTGAAAAACTGCCACATTTCATCTAGGATAAGGAACAGGCAAACAATAGCCTCTCTGAACACTATTATTTGACATCATACTAGAAGTCCAATATAGTGGAAGAAGACAAGAAAAAGGAAGTAAATGCCTATAAATTAGAAAGGAAGAAATAAAATTGCCTCTATTTGCTTGACATGACTGTCCATGTATAGCATTCTATAGTCAATTTAAAAAAGAACTTTCTGGAACTAATAAGTGAGTATAGCAAAGTCACAAGATACAAAGTTAATATACAAAAGTTAATTTCTTTCCTACTTACAAGCAATAAACAACTGGAATTTGAAATTTAAAAATGCCATTCATAATAGCACCCAAAAAAGAAATACTTAGATATAAATGTAACAAATATGCACAGGACTTATATGTGGAAAATATGAAACACAAGGAAAAAAATCAAAGAAGATTTAAATAAATGGAGACATATTTCATGTTTATGGATTGGAAAACTCAATATTGTTAAGATGTCAGTCCATCCCAACTTTATAGTTTTAACACATTTCCAATCAAAATCACGTTATTTTTAGATAGTTAAAAACTGATTCAGATGTTAATATAGAATGGCGAATGGCCTAACATAGTCAACACAATATTGAAGAAGAAGAAGAACTAAATTGGGGGGCCCACATTACCCCATTTGAAGGCTTACTTATCAAGAACAGAGCACGGTATTAGTGAAAGAATATATACACAGATCAATGGAACAAAACAGATTTTTTTCCAAAAATGCACAAATACAGTTAAGTGATATTTGAAAAAGGCACAAAGGCAATTAAATGGGGAAGAGGTAGCCTTTCCAGCAAATGGTGTCAGAACGATTATATGTCCATATGCAAAATAAAGTAACCTAGACCCAGACCGTATATCTGGATCATAGACCTAAATATAAAATGCAAAACCATAAAAAATATTGAACATAACACATCTTAAAATCTAAACTACTTTGGAATTGTTGGACAAGTTTTAAACATAACACCATGAAAGAAATTAGTGAAACTTTATTAAAATTAAAAACTTCAGCTTTGCAAAAGATGCTGTTAAAAGAATACAAAGGCAACCCATGAAGTGGGAAAAAAATTAAAGGATTTTTATCTAAAATACACAAAGAACTCTTAAAACTCAATGATAAGGAAACACATAATGCAATTGAAGAAATAGGCTAAGACCTGACAGCCTTATATCTCTATATATACCATAGAAGATACATATACAAGTGGCAATTAAGCAAGTAAACTGATAGTCAACATCATTTGTCATTAGAAAACTTCAAATTAAAACAACAATGAGATATACACCTATTTGAACAGCTTAAACCCACCCCCCACCCCACCCCCTGCTGTTCAAAATAACATTACCAACTGATGGCAAGGATGTGGATAAACAGGAACTCTCATTCATTGCTGGTGGGAATTCAAAATGGTACAGCCACCTTGGAAGACGGTTGGCAGTTTCTTACCTTACTATAACAATCCATCAGTCAGGGTTCTAAATATTTACCCAACTGATTTGGAAATGTATGTCTGAACAAAACCTTTTGTACTAATGTCTGTAGCAGTTTTATTAATAATAGCTAAGAACTGAGAAAAAACAGCAAGATGACCTTTTAAAAATGAATGGATAAACAAACTGTGGTATTTCCATATAATGCAATATTATTCATCGGTGAAAAGAAATGTGCTATCAAGCCACGAAAAGACGTGGTTGGACCTTAAATGCATTTTGAAAAGTCTATATACTACATGAACCCAAATACATGACATTAAGGAATGACAAAAGTATGGAGAGAGTAAACAGGTCCAAACCTTCAGATGGGTTGTGGAGAATTGAACAAGTGAAATCCAGCAGGGTTTTAAAGGCAGTGTACTATTCTGTGTGCTATTGTATTGGTGAATGCAGAACATTAAACATTAACTATTGTCAAAACCTATGGAACTTTATACCAAAAAAAGAGAAAACCTTAATGTATCAAAATTTAAAAGGACATTAGGAAGTTGGGGGATCCCAGTATTCAATGCATAATGTGACAAAACAATCTAAATGCATGAAGTAACCTCAATGAAAAGGCTGGGGGAATAAGCTGCTGACCTAAGTAACTTTGAAAATGAGAGGATTCTATAAGATGAAAGGCAACAAATTTTACATGAGCCCTGTACTTTACTTAATACAGTTGGTTCCTATGTAGGTACCTGCTACAATTCAGAAACCACTTTACATGTATACAGGAATTGAACCATTAAGTAAATGGGTGACTGACGGTAGGAGCTAGATTTCTTACTGTTGGAGTAGGAGGTTATAGATAAGCAAGTGGAGGAGGCTAGAATGATCCAGATTAAGTGTTGGAGATATTATTATGAATCCATGTTCATAATAGCACTTTATTTTTATGTCCTACTCCCCCAAACACATTACCCAGTCCAATCATGAGTAAAACAGAGCAGGCAAATGGTAATTGAGGGGCATTCTATATATTGGACATTACTCCTCAAAATTGTCAAGGTCATCAAAATCAAGGGCACTCTGAGAACCAAGAGAAGTGTAAGGAGATATGACACAATGTAATGGAGTATGCTGGAAGGGATCTTGGAACACAAAAAGGATATTAGTGGAAATCTAAATAAAATATGGATTTTAGTTAATTATGTTGTATCTATACTGATTAATTGTGACAAATGTATCATATTAATATAAAATATTAATAATAGGGAAAACCAGGTGTGGGACGTACAGGAATTGTCTGTGTAATAATTACGTAAATTTCAAAATGTTATAAAGTTATCATTTTGCTTTAAAAACACAGTTTAGTTCACTTTAATTTCAAAAATGAGTTCGTATTCTACTGCTTTTTTGATGGGGGCTTGGGATAATATTGTTCCTTCAAAGTAAATAAATGATTAGCCATCTGATTTCAGTCTCATTCAATATTCATTGACTATTTAACATGAATCATGCACCAGATTAGGTCCTAGGGATAACTGATTAAAAGTTGAATCCCTTCCCTGAAGTAGTATAGACCCTGAAGTGGAAGACAAGTAAACAATTATTGTAAATGTTGTAAGTGCTGTCAAAGAGGCATGTAAGATATATTGGGAGTGAATAGGAGGTGTTCCTGACCTAGAATCAGGGATAGACAGGAAACACTTTCCAGGATAGTTAATAATTGAGTTAAGTCTTAACTGATGATTGTATCTTATTCAAGTGGAAAATGAGAGAATGGGATTTTGGCTTTCACAATATGTGAAAGCACAAAAGTATGAAATACCAAAATATATCAGATAGAACTGAAATACGTGTCAGAGAGAGTGTAGATGATGAACCCAGAGCTATGCAAGAAAGAGGTTGATCATGGAAAACTAAAAATGTTTGGTGTACTTTCTATGAGGATGATTTATGAGTATAATAACTAGAAATTATCGTGATCTAGCTTGAGAAACACTGAGGTAAAGATATATATGCTTATGAAACATCTAAGAAATCATAGTTATATATCTCAGTAACCATATAAATAAGATTAATATGCTTTCAAGTGCAGGGTTACAATAAAGATGTTTAATTTTACCTCTGTGCCTTGCGGAAGGAGCTGAAAATGTTCATTGAATATGAATGGGACTAAGAAATGAACACAGAGGCACAAAGGAAATTTTTTATAGGAGAAATGGCAGTGTGTTGGATGGCAAATAGCCTAGAACCAAGGGTGATTCGTGCTAGTTACTAGTGAATACATTGGAAAGGAAAAACAGAAAAAAGCTGACAAAGTGAAATTGAGGTAGAAAAATGTTACAGAACTCAACAATGAAGGCAGAATGACTAAACTAAAAATTAAGATAGACAATGATTTTTAAAATATTCTCAGGCAAGGTCAGTGGAGAAGACAGCAGGATTTCTAAGAGCTGAAAAAATAGTAATAGAATGCAAAGATGGATGCCACGGATGGATACATTAATTCTTTGTGCAGAAATATGTAATTCACTGTGGAAGACAGCTGCCAGATAACATAAAAAGATCAATTTGTTAAGCTGTAAAGAAATAGACAAAAAAATCAATATCATACTAGAATAGATAACCAGAAGGGTAAAATATTCATTCCTAAAAATTGTTCTGTGTCATGTATTTAAAACCAAAATTACTTACTTCATTAAGGTGTTGAGTTGAAATAGTGTTAGAATAACCAGCTATAATCTCTCATAATTTTTTTGAGCTTGATCAATACAGTCTGTCGTGGAGGGCAGAATATATGTGAATGCGTGTAAGTCAACAAAACATATCAACAAATCATCTAGAACATCATTGATCAGTATCTTCAGGTTGAATTTTTTTTAAAAAACACTTTCTTTAAGCAAAAAGGATTTCAATTGCTCAATATTGGGTAGAAAGTACAGAAGATAATTGTTGAAATTTAATTTATTTTAATCCATGACAGAATACTTCCAATAATAAAATTTAATTACCTCTGTATAAACTGTATGGTTTTATTTACCCCTCTCTGAAAATCAATTCTTACTTTAAATTTCAGATTAAACTCAGAGTGAATCTCAACTTGTAAATCATTATAAAATACTTTTATTGCTGTCTCAAGTTTTAAGGTTGAAGTATAAGTGGATTTCATACTGCTTAATAGTACTATGTAGAAAAATACAATTATTGAATATAGATTAATATTGAAATATAGTAAACGTTTCCTATTTTTATGGAATGAACAATTTCAGTCCTTAACATCTTAAAGGAAAATCAATGAAAACTCATTTGAGGAGACAAATTTCCTTGGTTATAAAATGTATCATTGTTCCCCTTTTTAAGTGACATGAAAAGAAAGTAATTATACCTGAGACCCCTGCCCTTTGTTTTTGATAAATGGTCTTCAGTGATAGATTTTGAACATCACTGTGTGGCATTGAATGTTTAGAGCTTTGCATTGCTGAACCGGTCCAACCCATTATGCATTAACCAAATTGGTTTACTCTACGCTTCAAAAACAGGTAAACCCCCATCTGTTAGGGCTTAACATAATATTTTATTCTTACATCAAAATCTGGTTCAGATTAGGTAGCCCTCCTCCATCACTATCCTCTAAGGTTGCATTGGTGTGGAAGGAGAAACATGGATTAGCTTTGACTTTTATCTGCCTTGGTTTGGAGATGACACATTCATTTTTGCTCACAGTCCGTTACCTGGTATTATTTCTATGGTCCCAAACTAATTGCAAAGAGGTTGGGAAATTGCAGTGGCACATATGTAATATTTGGTGAGCACTAACTCTCTCTGACATCCAAGGTATGGTGGGCATCCAATGGAGACTGGACAGACCCCCACAAAAAATTTGGTTTAATGCCAAGACTGATGATGCCATACACATACACCAAAAGTAGAGATTTATTCCTCACAAAACAGGCCTTCTGGAGAGAGCAGGGAAGGGTCCCATGTAGGTCCAAAAATGGCTTGAGTGGCTTGAGAGAGAGTGGGAGCTCGTGGCCCTGAGTTTTATTTAGGTAAAGGTTTGAGGCTGGGGCTGGGGTTTTTATACAAGTCAGGGCTTACATACTTGAACTTCACTCCAATATCAATGGAGGGTGTCAGCTGGTTTTCTTATCAGCTTGCCCTGATGGAGGAAAAAATGGGTAAGCAGGAGGTGGGGTTTGAAAATTGCCAGGAAGCTAATGACACAAATGGAGTCAGACTCTTCATTTTGCAAGGGAATGAATTATTTCAATATTTCCTTGTTTATTAGTTTTAATTCATTTCTAAAAGTATTTTAAGTACCTTTTATGTGCTATGCTAGGCACTCTAAAAGTATGATTATCATATAGATAAATCCTCTACATTCTAGAAATTCATATTTCAGTTGTCAGTTTTTGCCTTCTGTTATCTTCAGCAACAGCCATTGATGGTGTCTCCATACAAAATAATTTTCTGAAACAATCCTCACCAGGGCATAGAGTAAATGAGAAACTTCACTCCACTAAGAATCATAAATTAACCTTTTTGACATAGTCCCAGCATTTAGTGTGCTGGGAAGAACTCTTGGTACCCACATGTCCACTGAATAACAAAATTTTTCCTTTTCCTATTGTCTGTCCGCTTAATTATTTCTTGGTTATGGGCACAGTCACTAGTGGTACTATCCGTTCATCTCTTGCCTAGGTACAGCCACAGCCTCATGACCCATCTTCCTGAATCTACTCTAGCTCTTTCTTCATCTATTCTGTATAGAAGGCATCACTACCATCTCTTCTTCCAAGTCATGCTGGCCTTCTTCTGGTTCTGAAAGACTTGCTTCACTTTCCGTCTTCAGGGCCTTTGCACATGTTAATCCCTCTTACTTGAATGCCCTTTTACCCCTGTCTTCACTTGACAAACTCTTCTTTATCTTTTAAGTTTCAGCTCAGACATCATTTCTGTAGGGAAGTTTCCCCCGAACTCCTTATTGTCCTGCTCAGTGTTGTAAGAATTTTTATGTGGTTAGATGCAATAAGGATGTGTGACATCTAGTGATAAATGAAAGGAAAGTTTATTAGTACTCACAGGTGGCATGTCTTGCAGGCCAGATGGGAAAACACATTAACAACATGGGCTCAACCAAGCGAGCAGAAAGCAAAAGGTTACAGTGGACCTGGGGAACGTGCTATTATAGTATTATATGGGTGGAACTGTAGCGGTTGGTCAAGCAAGAGTGAAACTGGGGAGTTTGTATCTGACATTCACAGGGGTATGAACTTAGGTAGGATGGGAAGGAGAGGGGAAAGCTGTTTATTTTGTAAAAGCAGGTTTCAAGGTGCTCACTGAGGGGTCTAACATAGGATCTGGGATGCAGAGGCATTATGAGAACTTCCTATTTTTATTTTAATTCACTACAGTCAATGATCCTTGTTATAATGTCTTAATTACCTCTGCTCCCATACTCTTTCTTCATGGGACTGATTTGCATTGTATCACACTTCTATCTTTCCCTGTCTGTTTTCTTCCACACTGTGGGTTCCATGACTCAGGGATTCTAGACAGCATCCTAGGATGCACAATAGTAACATTTTAGTTCTTTCTAGGACTAAATCCTTTTTCTGAACATTGGTATGCCTTATATTTGAATTACCAACATCCATCTTGAAACATTGAGCAGAACAGGCACGCTGTAAAATTGTGCTTAATGGAACCTAAATCTACACCCTGCTGAGATGTTGCCAGCACTCTTTGAAATCTTATCATGTTAGGAATTTGGTCTTTTTGCTGGAGAATCACTTAAGAGTTTAAGTGTTTTAGTAGAAGAGTGGTATGGGCAAGTGTGGATTTTTAACGAACTACTTTGGCACCAGTGTGGGATAGGGGGTGACCAGACCAGTTAGAACAGACAAGATGAGAGGCAGAATTTGGGTAGTGATATGAGAATGTGAGGAGAGGGCATGATTGGAAGGTCTTTTCAAAGCAGAATTGGAACAATCTTAATTTGGATGTTCATGTAGAAGTTTATAAAATAATCTGAGTTCTTTCCTTCAGAAACTTGGATGATAATATTCCCAAAGTTAAGGGGGAAAATGATGTCACTAGACAAATTCTCATTATGCCTCTTTCTTGGTTATCTTGTCAGGTATATATAAACACTGATTTGTTTTCTTTTAGAATTGGTATGGTCAATGTTTCTTTCTAGCAGTCTAATGATGTTGGGGAATACTTAGGTGCAGCATAAAACCCCATGATCTAAAATATAGTCCTAAAATGTACTAAGGCAAAAAGAAGCAAGTCATATTTCTGAGTACGGCACAATGGGAAAATTACACTTGTAAAACCATTTTACTTATTTAAACCACTATTAATTTCTGAGTATCACTAGAAAGAAAACAGTGTGATTTTTATTAGCTGTAACAGGCATAATGTTCCTTTCATGGTAGATGTTGAAATGATTACAATAAAAGGTAAATGTAAGGATTTTTTTTGGATGCTTAACTTATGAATGGTTTTATAAACCATTTTAAAGGCAAACAAGTCAGTTGAATGAAATGTGAACTTATTTCACCAGAATGATGGTTTATATCACAGTTAATCGGCTTTCTGAGGAAATAAACTAAACACACACTGTAGATTTACAGATTGAGGTGGTGGATTGATCGCATCAAAATTTTGGTAAAAGAATTTAGGAAGTACAGATACCCAAGAACGATGATACCAAGCCAGGGAACATCAGAGAGCAGACACTACTAAAATTTTTTGAGGAGAAAGAAAGCAAAAGGCAGCATGGTGACTTGTAGAGGAGACATGAAGGAGAAAAATCTAGTTCACTTTCTGGAGGCCTAGAGAGATCAAGGATTTAGTGGTAGTGGTATGGCAGATGGAGACAGACTTGCAGGGTGAAAAAAAAGGCAATAGACTGAAAATCTCCATGCCTAAGAGTTTACTCCTATCCTCATTGTCCATACATGCAATGCAAGACTAAAAGGTCCAAATAAATACTGCTAGTAAATAAACTAACACAGTTATATTGAGAAGCATTCTGTTTGGTGATAAGTACCTGGTCTCTGGGAACGCATGGTTTTGAAAATAATTCTATCACTGACTAGCTATGTGACTTTAGGAAGTTACAAACCTTTGAAATCTTTTGTTTCCATATATCTAAGAAGAGGATAATAATTGTACCTTTTTCTCATAAGGTTCTTATAGTGTTTTTGAGAGGAATAAATCACTTAATATTTGTAAAAAATTTGTAACAGTGTTTAGCAAATAGAAGATGCTATATGGTGTGCTGTTTCATTATAGCTTTTGGTAAAAAAAGAAGATGCTATGAAAAAGGAACAGAACACAAGAAAGGTCTTGGAAATTGAAAATATGAAAACCAAATTTAAAAAAATCAAATCAATAGAAGAATTTTAAGAGAATGCTAAAGATACAACCCAGAAGATAAAACAAATGGAAAAATAAAACATGGGAAGTGGGAAAGAAAACAAAAAAATTAATCAAGTCAATCCAACACCCAAATCACAGGAGTACCAGAAAAACAGACTGAGAAAACAGAAATAAGGAAATTATCAAAAAGTAACGCAGAAAATTTGCTCAAGCATAAGTCTCCAGATTGTTTCTGAACACTGACCACTTTTGACTGCTTGGGTAGGGATCCCCTAACATGGAAGCTATTGGAAGCAGAAAATTCCCACGGAAGAAAGGAAAAACTGAACTGCTATAATACAGTATGAGCCCCAGGGCTAAAAGTTGTAATGAAAAGGTGGCCCTGAACATAGTAGAACAATTGGGCAAATCATAGCCTCTGGGAGGAAAATCTGCACAAAAACAAACAGAACAAACCAGGACTCCCAGAGAAGGAACAAAGGACAGGAAATCCCATGGAGGTGAAACAACTGCACATAAAAGGACAATCTTTCATGTTGCACCATGTCAAGGGCAGGAAACAGTGCAGAAGACCTGAGAAAATCTGAACAATTATACATGGGCTGCTCTACAGGTGCAGTATAAGTTGGACAAAGCATTGAAGAAGAACCTTAACACAGCCAATATACAACAAAACCCTAGGGAAGAGGAAGAAACTGACTTTCAGAGTTAGCATGTCAAAATGATCAGATGCCCAGATATCATCAAAAAATTACAAGCCAGACTGTTCTAGTTTGCGAGTTGCCAGATTGCAATATACCAGAAACTCAATGGCTTTTAAAAAGGGGAATTTAATAAGTTGCAAGTTAACAGTTTTTTAGGTCATGGACATTTCCCAATTAAAGCAAGTCTATAGAAATGTCCAATCTAAGGCATCTAGGGAAAGATACCTTGGTTCAAGAAGGCCAATGATGTTCAACGTTTCTGTATCAGCTGGAAGGGCATATGGCAAACATGGTGGCATCTGCTGGTTTTCTCATGGCTTTATAAAAAGGGACTCTCTCCAAAATGTTTCCTCTTTTAAAGGATTACTGGGTGGAGTCACAACTCCGTGGAAGCTATCTGATCAAAAGTTACCAACTACAATTGGGTGGGTCACATCTCCATGGGAACAATCAAAATGCTCCCAGCCAGCAATGTTGAATGAGGATCAAAGGACATGGCTTTTCTGGGGTCCACCACAGATTCAAACTAGCACACAGACTAAGAAGCAGGAAGTTATGACTCACTCAAGACAACGAATTAAAACTTCCAAGAAAACAAAGACTTTGGAACAACTAATCAAAGACGTTAAAACAAAATTTTGCATAGTAATAAATCAAATGTGGAAACATAGCTAAAGGATATTAGGAAGACAATGTGTGAGCATAAAGAAGAATTAGAAACTTTAAAAAGAAAAAAAAAATAAAAAAAGAAACTTTAAAAAGAAGCATAACAGAATAACACAATAATGGAGATTAAAAATGCATAGAGACATACATCAGCAGATTTGAGCAGGCAGAAGAGAGTCAGTGAAGTAGAAGACAGGACAATCAAAATCACACAGACAGAAGAACATATAAAGAAAATAATAGGAAAAAATTGGCAGATTCTAAGAGGCCTACGTAACAGCATGAAGTGTACCAACATATGCATCATGGGAGTTCCCAAAAGGACAAAAGTAGGGAAAAGGAGCAGAGATAATATTTGAGGAAATAATGGCCAAAAATTTCCCAACTTTTATGAAAGACATAAATATATATGCCCAAGAAGTGCAACATACTCCAAACAGGAGACTGTTCATGTAAATAGTAACCAAAAAAAAGAGTTGAGATAGCTATACTAATATTGGAACAAATATGCTTAGAATCAAAAGCTATTACAAAAGACAAAGAAGGGAACTATAAATAAAAGATCAATCCACTATGAAGAAATAACAATCATAAACATTTATGTAGCTAACCACACTGCCCCAAAATACATGAGGCAAGCACTGGCAAAACTGATGGGAGGAATAGACACCTCTCCAATAATAGTTGGAGACTTCAATACATCACTTTCATCAATGGATAGAATTTCTAGTATCTAGAGAGAAGATCAATAAGGTAGCAGAACTTGAATGATGTGATAAATTTACTAGATCTACTTAGCAGACATATACAGAGCACCGACCCCCAAAACTGCAGGATCCACATTCTTCTCAAGTGCACATGGATAATTCTTCAGGATAGATCACATGTTGCTTAAAAAAACAAGTCTCAATAAATTTAAGAAGATTAAAATTATACAAAGCATCTTCTCTGACTACAATGGATTGAAACTAGAAATCCATAAGAGCAGAGAACTGGAGAAATCCACAAATGCATGGAAGTTAAACAATATACTTTTTTTTTCCATCGGTAGGCACTGGAAATTGAGCCCAGGTCTCCAGCCTGGCAGGCAAGAATTCTGCCACTGAGCTGCTGTTGCACAGCCCAACAATATACTTTTAAACAACCAATGAATCACAAAAGATATCCCAAGGTAAATTAAGAAATATCTTGAGATGAGTGAAAATGAGAATACAACATATGAAAGCGTATGGGATGCAGTAAAGGCAGTGCTCAGAGGGAAATTTGTAGGGCTAAATGCTGAAATTTAAAAGAGACAAAGCTCAAATCACAGACCTAACCACACACCTGGCAGAATTAGAAAAAGAACAGAAAACTAAACCTAAAGTGAACAGAAGGAAGACAATAACAGTGATTTGAGCACAGTTAATGATATTGATAATTTTAAAAATAGAGAATTAATAAAGCCAAGAGATCATTCTTTGAAAAGATCAATAAAACCAACAAATCTTTAGCTAGACTGGCAGAGAAAAAGAAAGATACAAATTATTAAAATCAGAAATGAAAGGGGGCACGTTACTACTGACCCCGCAAAAATAAAAATGGTCATAAGAGGATAATATGAACAACTGTATGCCAGCCAATTAGACAGCCTAGATGAAATGGGAAAATTCCTGGAAGCAAACAAACAACGTATTTTGACTCTAGAAGAAATAAAAGACCTCAACAGACCAATAAACAGTAAAGAGGACCAGTAATCAAAGCCTCCCAGTGAAGAAAAGCCCAGGAAATGGGGGCTTCGTAGATGAAATGCAAAAATGTTTCAAGAAGAATTAAGAACAACCCAGCTTAATTTACACTACTGAATATATATTTGACTGTGATGAAAGGGAGAAATTTTAGATTGTATATATATTGCTAAATAAAAATTTTAAAAAAACACATAAGAATATGCAACCCAGTGAACCCTAATATAAACCATGGACTATAATTAACAGCATAATTATAAAAGTATTCTTTCTTCAGTTGTAACAAATGTGCCACTCTAATATAAGGTGTTAATAATGGGAGGCGGTATGTGAACTCTGTATTTTCTGCCTGATTTTTCTGTAAACCCATAACTTTTCAAATTAAGAAATAATTTTTAAAAGACCCATAATAAGCCTTATGGTGAAATTTCAGTACAATGGAAAAAATAATAGGAGAGGACCCACCAAAAATGTCACATTTCAAGGGAGAGACATCAAATGCCATCGGACTTCTCCCAAGCCAACACTAGATGTCTGCAGGCAAGGATGCCAAAACCTTTGATGTTTGAAAGGAAAATAAAATTCAAGTTAGATTTCTGCACCCATCCAATCATGAGGGCAGAGGAAAAACAATGTCAGGAATTGGAGTAGTCAGTTGTCCACCATTTCTAGGGAAGCCACTAGAGGATGTTTTCTAGGAGCGTGGAAGAGTGCAGCTAAAGGAAGACACAGAGCTCAAGCAGTAGGGGCCACTGAAGTGAACAGTGGTGCAGCAGGCCTTAAAAGTAACAGCAAGACCAGAGCTGGCAGATACCATGAATGCAGCCAAATGCAGAGGACAGATGCACTGAAAGACACAACAGAAAAGCTCAGATAGAAATTGCCAGTAGCAGCGTATATGGCACAACAAAATCTACCCTGGAGAAGGTGGCATCACTAAAAAGGATTTTAGCATTTTACTTAAGGACTCTGCTCTTATATATCTTAGCAGAAAGGCCCCAAACTTTACACAGGCTCAATATCATGGCTTGGGAAATAAACTGCATTTCTGCCTTCTGTTTTAACTTTAGATAATAAGATGTGATTGTTAAAGAAAAAAGACAAACAATTTTGGTGGGAAAGAAACCTATTTTTAAGTATATTATTTGAAGTCACAAAGGTGGCATACTAGAGGGATTTAAAAAGTGTTGTAATTAGATTAGCAGGGCTAGGAAGGAAAGGTAGAGATTAAAATGTGCTAAATCTTCATTTATCATAATAGGAAGTTGATCAATGATGTCCAAAGTTGATTAACCAATAAATAGCATACTTAACTCTTCTTTTAGAGGTATAGAGGGAATCATCAAAAAACTTTTTAAAAAAAGATACAGAGTGCACGGGTGGTTCAGTGGTAGAATGCTCGCCTTCCATGTGGGAGACCTGGGTTCATTTCCCAGACCACGGACCTAAAAAATAAAGAGAAATATAAAAAATTGATTACCTCTGTGGGTGGCAAAACCTGGGTAAGGAGAACCTTGCTCTTTATTCATTAAAATATCTTCTATATTATTTGATTTCTTACCCTGACAGCTATTACTTTGATGAAATTAAAGATATTTCTTATGCCTTATGATTACAAGTGTGTAAACATTCACTGTTTAAAATTTGAAAATTACAGAAAACCATAAATGAGAAAAGAAAAGCATTAACACATAAATGTATGGCCCTTATTAATTCAACAAATATTTTTTGAACACATAAAATATGTCAGGCACTGTTCTAGACCCTGGGGATGCTGAATGACCCAAACAGAAAAAGCCTAAATCTTTGAACATTCATTATTCCTAAGCATTTATTATTTCATTATAAAGCTGTGATGAAATGCTTATATTTTTATGTATTATTTACATATATTATTTTATTATTTATTACATTATATTTTATTATATGTTGTATATATGTATTATATAGTACATTATTTCCCAGTTACAAATTCCTAAGAGTGCAATTGGTGTGTATGTTAATGTTTCTAAGGCCTTTAAACCAACCAAATTGCCAGTTTCCCTCCAAAGTAGTACTTACGTATTCCTCAGCCAGAAGCATATGCCTTCAAGCTTTCGCTGTTCATTTATATTTTCATTCTGTTTGGATTCGAGAGGGAATTGGTGAGTTAAATGTCTTTGAGTTTCCATCATGCCTGGAACTTCCAAGAAAGAACTGATTTTTATTATTTTATTATGCGATCATTTATTCACTGTTTACATTCAAGAAAACCCTCCCCCTCTAGTATGTGATTATTTAAAACATCTGATACAATTTTAGGAAAATCTGAACTAATGAGGATGACCCCATACCAAAGTTGATCCAGAAACCATTTTAGAGGATTACACAAGTTTAGATTTAGGCATAAGTCCTGAGATTTATCAGATCCTATGGTCTCATTCTAGGGAAATTAGAGAGATCAAGTGTTCTATAAACTAGAAGAAAGGTGCAAAATTTTCCTGGCTTTTAAAATCATTGATGAAATTCAAATTGAATGATATGTTTTAATAATCAAGTGGGCATGGGAAAGTCATATGAATTAAGAGTACAGGGGCAGGAGTCTAATAGTCCTGGATTTGAAGAGAGATCTTTAAGGAACTTAATGTCTAACTTTTGGCGAGTCCTTGCACTACTCTAGGAATCAGTTTTTTCAACATTCACTAATTCAGTTTGCAAGCTCCTCTTTTATAGGAAAAGCTTGTGAGCACCAAAGTAATGGACAATTTCAGCTTTTCTATAAACAAGAAGACTAAATTGGCAGAACCGACATATCAAAAATAAAGGAAAGATTTTTAAAAATAACACCTGCATTCGGCTACTAATAGTATAAGTAGTAGCACTTCCTTCAGCAATTAGTTCTGATATGAGATTAAATTAGGTTTTAGAGGAAATACAGATTCACTGAATCTAGAAGAAGCTTCCTTAAATAATTCAATCCAGTCATTGAGCACTATTAGCAAATAGCAGTTTTCATCTATTCATAGATTATACCACCTTTGAACTTGTATTCCTGAATCGTAAAACTTAGGACTTATTTAACTAGAATTTTGAAATCTAGTCTATATGTCTACTGATTATATTCTTACACATTCCATATACATAGACCGTAAATAGTTGAGAGGATAGGGCTTGAAGTCACAGACTTAGTAAAATGACATATGTAAAATAGGAAAATCCTTAGAGACAAAAAGCAGATTTGTGATTGCCAAGGGCTAGGTTGGAATAGAGTGGAGAATGAGGAGTGAGTGCTTAAAGTGTACTGTGCTGCTTGGAATGATGAAAAAGTGCTGTAAGTAGGTAGCGGTGATGGTAGCACAATACTTTGAATGTACTTAACGTTGCTGAATTGTATACTGTAAAACGCATAAAATAGTAGATTTTGTGTTATATGTATTTTACTGGGTGCCACATTTAAAAACACACACACACTCATAAACACCCAATCACCGCACCCTGTCACTTGTCCTGGGCAAGTTTCATAAACTTTGGCTCAGTTTCTCATTTTTAACATAAGGATGATAATAATAGTAACTACGTCATAGCATTGTGAGGATATATATATATATATATATATATATATATATATATTATACTGATTGTATAATTAGCTTAGAACAGTGCATGAACACTATTTAAGTTTCATTATTACTATATTGTTATTATTCTCAGTATCTGTGTTTTTTTAATGTAAAAAGCAAGGATTCAATCCTTTTGAGCTTGCAAACCACATTTGAAAATTTACAAACCTTCATTATAAAGATAATTGTAGCTCTTGCAACAGCTCTCGCAATGTGAAAACGAACATCTGGGGTTTCATTATTCTTTCCCTTTTGTAGAAATCCCATTTTGGAAATTGGAAGTACCTTGGTAAAGCTGTGTCCCTTGGAATGTTAATACGTGTTCTTGGAAGTGAAGGAAGGGCTCTGTGCTCAAGTAAGTTTGGGGATGCTGTTGAAAAAAAATAGGAAGTTATTTTTATTGCAGTGTTTCTCAGAATCTTTAATTTATTACACTACATTGTGAAGCTCCAAAAGGGGGGTGGGTACCGTATGCTGTATTTCCAAATGTATTTGACTATGGGACCAAGCCATTTGGGAAATGTTGCCCTTGATCAGTGGGTCCCCACCATTTAGAATTTCAAGATATCTTCTTAATGTCAAATATTTATAGTCCTGAATTATATTTGTAGTGTATTTTTGGTATCAATTGATTTATAAAATATTTGAAAGAAAAACCTCATGGCTCAAATGATAAAGTTAAATTTATTCATTTAATTTCAAAAAAAATAGCTATGTTCATTTTAAACATATCCATATGTTTTTCCATATATAATTCATGTGATTCATTCCATTTACAGACCCAATTCTTGTGACCCTCATGGGCTTTTAAAAAAATTCTGCTAACAACTTCATGGAAACAATGTTTCTGAACCCTCACCATACATTTAGAATCTTTTAAAAATGAAGTTTAGATGTCCAGATATCACCCATAGTTACTCATGTCTATATATCTGGGGTGAGTCCTTTACATAGATATTTCTAAAAGCTCTAGAGGTGATTTCAAAGTACAGACATGGTACAACACCCCTGATCCTAGGTGTCACTGAAAACAGCTCTTTAAGTGATGCTAGGGTGAATAGAATCCAAAACCAGAAGATGGTCAAGACAAAAAATGAAATGGAAATGGTAAAAGTGTTGGATGCACCAGTGAAGGAAGAGAGATTATTTGGGACTATGGTTGAATGAAAGCTTAGAAGATCAAGATTGAACTGGGGAGCAGCAAGTTTAAGGTTTTTAAAGTAGGACATTGGTAATTTAGCACAGTGCACAATTTAGCAAGGTAAGTGGATTTGAGGAAGAAAATAAACTAGGAGTTCAGGGCATTCAGTAGGATATCACTATGGATATCTATGTGACCAAGAGGATTGTTAGGACCCAAGAAAAAGTTAGAAACCTTTCAGATTAAGAAGGAAGCCAAATATAACAAATGCTGGTAAAGAATTAACAATCTTGAGACAGGTCTGTGTGAAGATTCCAGTAACTGAACAACTTAACTTTGGCCTCAATTCTGAACCGTGGTATAAGTGGAAAGAATGTGAACTCTGAAGTAAGACAGACTTGCTTGACCCTGAAATTTCAGCTCTACCGCTCACCAACAATGTGACTTCAAGTATGTTTAATTTCTCTGAGCTTCGGTTTTCTTCTTTGAACTGTGGTAAGGTTTAATATATTTAGCACGATACTTGGCATAAAGTAAATCCTCAATGAGCATAATTTCTTTCCCATCTTTCTCTTTCCTCTTCTCTTCCTCTTCTGGCTACTGAATTTGTCAGCAACAGACATCATATCACTGATTTGAGCTTTCTTTGCCTTTCCTGTAAGTTCAAGGATGGAGCACTCAACTTTTACCTTCCTTCGTCACCCTACTTTGCCCTCCACCTGGGACTCTTTGGCTTCTGGGAACCAACTAACCTGACCACTTAGATTGGGTACTTGTCCTCACCTTGCTTGGATTAACCAGATTCTGCTTGCCTGTCCAGGCCATCCCACCTATCACACATCTCAAAGTCGTCATTAACACCTCTCTGTCTCTAGTCTCTGGATCAGCCTGATCCCCTGATAGTGTAGGTGTGGTAGAGTGGCAAAATATAGGCACATGTTAAAATCATGGGGAAAAAGTAGAAGTGGAGGGCAAGAGGAATATAGATAGAATCAGAAGATGCTCAAAATGAACTTCATGGTCAGTACCCTGATGAACTTGATTTTGTGAGCTTGAAGTGACTCTGTTAACAAAAGTGGAGCTAAAACACAACCTCTCAGGGGAAAATATTAAGTGTGAGACTTCCAGGCACAGGCACAATTGCTGCAATAGTGTCATTTGAAACCTAATTTGATCATGTCACCACTGTCCTCTTTTTGCAGCAGCCATCACTGGTTCCCTAATGTTTACAGGATAAATCCAAACTGTTGAGTGTGTCATACAATGAATTGGCTTAAGCCTATAGTTTCAACCTTATGTTTCTTTTCCAAGTTTGGTTTATTTTGATATAACACTTTTAATTTTTATAATATTGTATTTTGCTTATGGCTTAAAAAAGCATGAAACATAAGCAACTAGACTGTTCTCAGGCCAGGAATAAGGTCTTTAATCAACTTCTCTTTCTCTCTTAAATACCGAGACAAACACACACAAACATATACACATAGAACCCAGAAAATACAAATGATACGTTAAAATTGAAAACATATCAAAACATGTTTCCATCAAAAACAATTGAATAGCCTGTATCTTACACTTTTTGATAGTTTGTGCAAACCCTAACTTTTATTCTCTTCTCTGAATTTCTGTGATAGTATTTGTACCACTCATAAATCACATGCTTTTATTATCAGTTATATATTTTTTATATATGAAGGCCTTAAATCTCAAACTAGACAGCAATTTCCTTTGAGGAAGGTGAGTATATCTATGCTTAGTTTTTCTTTAATACACATAGCCCTATGCTTTGAATATAATAGGCACTTGGCAAATATTTGTTGGGCAATTTCTTTCATGTAAATAAAAATTATCTGATTTGGTTGGAGTGGGATGGATGATATTACCATGGTGATAGAAGAGTAAGGAACAAATTAGAAATATGGAAACAACACCTTATTAGGTTGCTGCTCAGCCAAAAGGATTGATACAGTTCTGATTTGTTATCACCAAAAGCCAAACTATATTATGATTTTCTCAAAAGCACAATATTTTGAATGGAAGAAAAGAACACATCATCAAAACCTAAAACTAGATGGCAGCTACAAAGTCTCCTCTATTCGACATCCTCAAAGCTGGTAAGCAATAAATAATTTAACAGCAATGTCCTGAAGATAAATTCATCCAATCAAAAGTGATTTTGAAACTGTGTCCCTTGATCTTTGTGATGACCCTCAAAAACTTTGTCACCTCTTTTGCTTTCCTTTGCATTGTGTCCGATTTCGAATCAATTCATTGAAGACAGTCTGCATGAGCCTTACAGTTTGGCACAACTGCCTTTGGAGCAGGTGGATGAAGTTAAAGTAGATGCAGTTGAAAACTCTAAAGTTGCTTCATGTACCTTGACTCCAAACCCCAAAATTAAACATCCACATCCACGTACACTAACTTACAACAGCTATGGTTTTTATGGCACCAAATGAGAGCTTGATGGCAGCAGTTGAGTTTGGAGCATTTCCTACTGAAGCAAACTGATGGTGGCAGCAGTAGGTTGCTGTGTATTATTCACTATGGTTTAAGGGTTCACTTGGTTGTCTTGCAGTTGCCTCAGTGGACTCTTGAGTGGCAGAAGTTAAAGCTAATCCTGCAAGTGCTGTTAGTTGGCTTACATTCTCCATTGAACCAACATTGAAAACAGTACTTCCAGTTTGAGGTATACTTCTGCTGGTAAGTGAAAACCCATAGTTGCTGCAGAGTGTGGAGCAGAAGTGGTACAAAAGGCAAAAACAAGACGTGACAGGAGGCTGTTTGATGTGACAAGATTAAGGGTGCCATTACCAAATCCAAAGCCACCTGTAATCTCTAGAGGTTGTGCTGTAGTAATATTGCCCAAGTTTAGCTTTGGTGCATTTATCCTTAAGGAAAATCCAAGTCCTACTACTGTACTAGTTGGTGCTACTGGCATTCCAAAACTGAATCCTCTAACATGGAGAGCTAGAGCTGGGGTACCACAGAACAGGCTGGTAAAAAAATTTGCAATTGTTTGACACAGAGCACCATAAATAAACCTTGCTGTGTCAGGTGTAGATAAAGGAAACCCTGCAACTAGAGTGTCCATTGCTGTTTTTGCAAGGCCAAATTGAATCCACAGGCAAGGACATCAATGCCTTCAAAATTAAGCCTCACAGGGATTGAAACTTCCAGAGGTAACTGACACCCCTTCACCAGGTCCAAAAATGAAGCAGTAGGCCTCTGCAACTGCCTTCTTCATCTTTTGTTATAGCTCTCCATGCCCATCACATATTTTACGTGCCATACTCCCTGCTCATATACAAACACATTTTGCACTTTCACAATTCCAGGCCTATGTTCATTTGATTCCTTTAACCTGCACATTCTTGCCACATTTTTCTGCAGATTGAGATTGTTCTTACTGCAATATCCAGCCAACATTGCACTCTCAAATGAAGTTTCCCTGATCCTTTTATCAGAAATAATCACTTTTTCCTCAGCATTTCCATAATTTTAATCCATAACTTGGGTATATTAACAGATTCTACTTCATAGGATTTGGGGAGCATTAGATAAGTAACTGTGCAAAGTATGTTTTCTTTTCTTTTGTTCTTATTATCATTCTCCTCAGTGCGCATGCATGCTCAGAAAGTCTCTCTTGACCCCTATCTCCCCCCAGCCCTCCACCCATTTCTCTGCTCCCATTTTTCCTGGAATCAGTGAGGCAGTCATCTCCTCCCTGTGTCAATTGCAGTAGATATTTCCTAGAGCTCCTCCTATATGACCTTTCAGTAACATTTAATGGTGTTGATGACTCCCTCTTCCCGGAAACACTTTTTCTTCCCCCCCCCCTTTTTTTTTTTTAATGTTTTATCTTACTAGTGACTCCTTTAAGTCTTCTTTGCTGGTTGTTTATTTTCTTCTTACTCTCTAAACATTGAAAATTCCCTAGATTCACTTCCTTGGACCTTTTAGTTTCTCTCACTACAGTCACTTGCTCTCATCTAGTCTCACGGCTTTCAATACCATTGATATGCTTATGACTACTAAATGTGTATCTGCAATTTACACTCCCCGAATTCTCAACTTATGTATTACAACAGCCTAAGTAACAGGTATACCTCTAAAATCTGATATGATTGTCCTTAAAAGCACTTCTGATCTTCTCCCCAAATCTACACTACCTTCAATCTTTCCTATCTCAGTTTATGGCAACTTCCATCATGCCAGTTGCTTTGGATCAAAACCCTTTGGAGTCATCTTAAACTACCCCCATTCTCTCACTGTTTGCACCCAGTATAAATCACATCCTGTTGCTTCTACCTCCAAATGCAGATTCTGTATGTTATTTACCACCTCCACTACTATCACTCTGGTCCCAGAGAATTAAACTGAAATATTATCATAATCCCAGAACTGGGCTCCCATCTTCTACTCTTGGCCTCTCCTCATAAACTATTCTAAGCAAATAGAATGATCTTATTAAAACATAGAATATGCTACAATTTTGCTTAAAAAAAGAAAAGTCTGCAAGGGCTCTCCATTTTATCCAAAGTAAAAGACAAATTCCTTAGAAAGTGTGCCATAATCTGCTTCCCAACCTCCATCATACAAACAAATGAAGTAAAATAGAATGCATATCAGATGGTGTTTCAGTTTGCCAATGTTGCTGGAATGCAATATACCAGAAATGGGTAGGCTTTTATAAAGGGGATTTATTAAGTTACAAGTTTACAGTTTTAAAGCCTTAAAATATCCAAGTTAAATACCCAGAGAAAGATACCTTGACTCAAGAAAGGCCGATGGCACCCTGAACACCTCTGTCACCTGGGAAGGCATGTAACTGGCTTCTGCTGTCCTTTGACTTCTGGTTTCAAGCAACTTCCCCAGGGGCATTTTCTTTCTGCATTTCCAAATGTATCTCTCTCTGTCAGCTCTGAAGCTTTTTCCAAAATGGTTCTTCTTAAAGGGCTCCAATAAGCAACCCCACCTTGAATTGGCAGAAACACATCTCTATGAGAACCACCTAATCAAAAGGTCCCACCCAAAAAGATCTGTGCCTGCAAGACTGTATTAAGATTTTTAAAAACATGGCTTTTCTGGGGTATAAAACAGCCTCAAATCAGCACAGATGGTGATACCTGTTATGAATAACAAAGAAAGCTGGAGAGGAAGACAGTGCCACAGTATGGAGACCTTTGAGTTAAAAACATTTAGCTCTCCTTCATTCACTCTGTTTTAGCTGTACCTGCCTCCTGACTTCTCCCCAAACATGCCCAGCACACATATGGCTCAGGGACTTTGCATTTGCTGTACACTCGTTTTGATATTTCTCCTCCAGACACTTCCGTGGTTCACACTCTCATCACTTACAGGTCTTTAGGCAAATGTACACTTCTTGGTGAGGCCTTTTGTAAACATTCTATTTGAAGTAGCAATGCTTTCTCATTTATAATACACTCTTTCCTCCTCCCTGTATACACACTATATATTTCACCGATGTGTGCATCTTAAAGTGCAAGAAGAGAAGGATTTTCATGTGCTTTGTTCATTTCTGCGTTCTTAGTTCCTAGAAGAGCTACTTAAGACTATGCTAGCAGTAATCCCCAGAGAACCTCTTTTGTTGCTCAGATGTAGCCTCTCTCTCTAATCCAATTCCTCTGGTGCATTCAGTGTACTCCCCACTATGTGACATGACTATTGGGGTGCAAATCTCCCTGGCATCATGGAATAAGACTCCCAAGGATGAGTCTGACCCTGACATTGTGGCGTAAGAAAGCCTTCTTGGCCAAAAGGGGGAAGAGAAATGAAACAAAAAAGTTTCAGTGGCTGAGAGATTTCAAATAGAGTTGAGAGGTCATTCTGAAGGTTATTCTTATGCAGTATATAGATATTCCTTTTCAGTTTTTGGTGTAATGGAGTAGCTAGAGGGAAATGTCTGAAACTGTTGAACTGTAATCCAGTATCCTTGATTCTTGAAGATGATTGAATAACTATAGAGATTTTAAGGTGTGACCACGTGATTGTGAAAACCTTGTAACTGACACTCTCTTTATCCAGTATATGGGCAGATGAGTAAGAAAACAAACAAATAAATAAAAATAAATAATGGGGATATGGGGGTATGGGATGTTTTGGGTATTTTTTTTATTTTTATGCTTATTTAAATTTTTTGAGTAATAAGAAAATAATAAACTGTATATGGGGTGAGGAGAATATGGAAACTGTACATGCCATGTAGTTATTCTGTAAATATAAAACTCCTCTAAAAATCAAACTTATTGTTTTTAAAAAGTTGCTTTTATGTATGGCTATAATTTTATGGCTTCTATTGCAGAATCTTGGGAAGGAGGTAGAGTTCTCAAGTGTAAAATGGTTATCATTGATAATCAAAGTATAATATCATTATTAATTCAAAGATCTTGTTTCTGAGAACTATGCCACTGTGTCTGTAATCCATAAGAAGAGTAGCCAAGTAAATCACAGCATACATAGCATTGAGCTTCACTTTTTGTACTAAGTTGTCTTATAGCTTTATTAGAAAGGCATTTTACTCTTCATCCATATTGCCTCACTTTACAGCCACTACTCTCATTGAAATTGCTTTCCCTGGACTTATATGATTGTGCTTTAGTTGCTGTAGACAACGAATGTTCTATAATTATTATTTCTGACATATTTGTGCTGTTTGGTTTTGCTAATCAACTACTTTAACAGTTTTATTAAGATGTAATTGACATACAATAAACTGCACATACTTAAAGTGTATCATTTGATAAATTTTGAATATGTCTACACTTGAAAAATTGTGCTGGTTAACTTTTTAACTCTGACATTTTTCTTATTTAACTTCCTTGATGCAACTCTTGATTTTCTTCCTATTTCTAGGCTATTTTTTATTCATTTCACTTCACAGGATCATTTTATTTCCCCTGTATCTTAAATGTTGGTGTCCTCTAAGAATTATGCATTCATTTTAGACACATATATAGGCAATTACAGTGCATGTGTTAAGTACTATGGTAGGGAAGCACATGGGGTGTTGTAGGATGGATACCTAGTTTAGTTGATATTAAAGTCTGTAAAAAATTAAAACTAATTAGCTAAAGAATAACAAGGGAGAGTAGAGAGGTGGAGGAAGGATGGGCATGTTATGTGGGAATAGCATCTTTACTCGGCTCTTTCAGAATATTATAAGTAATATAAATTATACATTACAGCTAGCACATAAATATCAAGAGTGTGCATGGCTGTTAAGTGAGCAATGGGATGTACTGATCTGGAGGTCTTTTATTTTCTTGGTGCTCTTTCCACTCTTTACATGTTTCCAGATTGATCTCATCCACTGCAGTTGCTTAAACTATGCTAATATTGTCTACTTTCCCCAAGCTGTCTCAGACCCCTTTATCGAACACCAGACTCTCAGTCAACTGCTTTCTCAATGTCTAATGTCAATCTTCCATGGGCACTTCAACTGAAAACTGAAAATATTATCAAGGAATCCCTCTTTCTCTCCCTCTCTCTCTCCAAACCTGTTCCATCTTGAGAATCCTTTCTCTTTTAAAATGGTACTCCTATTTTTGAATAACTAAAACCAGAAACTTAGGTGTAGATCTCATCTAATTATTCTTCTCTACTCACCTCAGATTAAACATTAAACCTTATGGGTTCTACTTAATGGTTTTAAATCTATCTCCACTTCATCATTCCCACTTTCTACTATTCCTCATATAGCTTTTCCTTTAGGGAAATTGGTTGACCACCAGGTCCAGCAGGGATCTGGTTTGGATTGATCAAGAGCATGCACTCCACCAAGGCACATATATATACAGTGATAGACTCTAAATTAGTATATCATGATTTAATAATGCTATTAAATTTCAATTATTATTAATAGCAACCATTAATAGAATGCCTGTGATGTGCCGGATATTGCACTAGGTACTTTAGAAACTCATAGGAATTCTATAAATTGAATAGTATCTCTCTTTTGAAGAGGAAGGAACTCAAACCTAGAAATGGTAAACAATTTGTCCAAAGTCACACAGCAGAGTGGCAGAGGTGGGATTTCACCCCAGTATGACAGAATTGGAATTAAAATCAGGTCATCTTGATTCTAAGATGCATGCCTTATTCACCACGTAAGACCTCATTCATAAAAAATGATTCTCACTATATATAAAATGTTCCTAATGTGAAAAAGTCCCATGTCAGTGCAAAAACTGAAACAAAAAGTAGTTTCATTTTAATTCCAAGCTATAGTACAGCAGTTATAGAAGTGCAGTAACTTTTTTTCTGACCTGAGCCATGCATATTCCATCTACACTATAGAAAATTGCAATCTTAAATCTAGCCAATGAGTCACTATGAGGAAGATAATTTACAAGATGGATAATTTTATAACAAATATATTAGTTTAAGTGCCTTAAAATTGAGAAAAAGGTTTTCCGTGGTGGAAGAAGCAAAATGGAGTATAATATACATAAATGAGGAATAGCATTTCACAGCCAGGCATTCCTAACTTTATTGAGAATGGTCCCCCTTAAATTACTCTTGCAAAAGTCAATAATAGATGCTATTTACTACTAGAAATATATTTGGAGAAACTACCATTTATTATAATTAAAGTGATTTATTTGCTTGCTAGCTATTTGGCTGAGGAGTTTCTTAAAATTGAGGACAATCTGGAGTGTAATTTACCAATACATGTACTTTTACAGTATAATTCATATTCTTGGGTCTTTTTAAAGTGTGTCAACTGTTTTTCAAATATCAGTAGTAAAAATACCTGTTTACTCTAGATTTTTAAAATGTGGGTTATTAAAGCAGAGCTATTTGTTTGGATTCATTCAAAAACCAGTTATAAGTGTTTCAGGATGGCCCTAAGAATATAATAATGACCACCCATGAAAGTATCAATGAAAGACTAAATTCCATGGCCATTAAGGATTTTTTGATATTAGGTAATTATCAACTTGAAGACGGAAGGTCAGAGATTATTGTTTTACTGTGTATGTTTTTTTCTCCTGTTGGATTGAAGTTTCCAAGACACTGAATTCAAAGTTGGAGGATGCCACGGGTTAGCTATATGAGCTTGGGGAAATTTCTTACTTCTCTCAGACTGAGACTCAGTCTTCTCCCAAAAATTGGGATAATAATTACTTCCTTGCAGGTTTAGTGCAAAAATATAATCGCATAATGTACATAAATTGCTTGGTAAATTATTTGACACATTTTAGTTGCTTAATTAAAAGAGGTGTTCTTGCCCATTGTGGTCATAGTGACTAGTATTTATCTACTCAACATCCAGTCCTCTTCTACTTTGCTAACAGAACCCAAACTTCATTCTGGTGCTATGATCCAGCCCCGGTGGATGAATCATGATTGATCGGGACCTGTTCCTCAGAAAGGATATTATTGGAGTTTTAGGTGGAGTAATTCTTCATTGTGTGGGTCTGCCTCCAGCATTAAAGAATATTTCACATCCTTAGCACCCAGGCAATAATGTCAGTAGAATTTTCAGGTCAGCTTTTCTTTTTTTTGATACTGTTCAGTGAAAATTTGGAGTGGTGTCAACCATCTTGAAACCTTAAAGAAACACCAAGATATTGACTGAGATGCTGATCCAGAGTCCTGACATCTTGGAGCCACCAAACTAATTCTGGAACTATAAAGTTCTAGGCATTATGAGAGATCTAAGTGCCTTTACTGTTTAATCCATTCTGTCAGGTTTTCTATTATCAGTAGCCAGAAGGATTCATGACTGGTATATACCACAGTATATATCTGCAGTAGACTGAATCAGGTTGCCCACAAAGAATGTTCGAGTCTTAAGCCCCAGTCTTTTGGGTATGAACTCATTTGTAAGTGGGATCTTCAAGTCTTAACCCCTGCTCCTGTGGGTGTGGACTCATTTGTGAATAGATCTTCAAAGATCCTGTTAACATGAGGCCAAATGAAATCACAGTGGGGCCCAATCCAGTATGACCGGAGTTCTTTTATCAAAAGTCAATAACTAAGTAAGATATTCATTCAACACATATTTATACAGTGCTGTTGCACACACTTTCTTCCCCTTGGGGCAACCCATATTTGGAATGTGGGGTTTACCGTTGTCCATGTTTTCACGTGTGTGAATGCCTGAAATATGTACATTTAGTTTTGTTTATTTTTTTCCTTGTATGCTGTATGGTGGGGATCACATTTCATTATTTTTCCATGTGAGTATCCCCTTATTGCAAAACCATTTGTTGAATTTTTGTTTGGTTTGGTTTTTCATTTGTTTGCCTGTTTCTTTGGGAAGTGCATGGGTCAGAAATCGAACCCAGGTCTCTCTCATGGCAGGTGGGAATTCTACCACTGAACGACCCTCGCACCCCCAGTTTTGTTTATTTTTGAGCTTTATAAAAATGGTATCATGCTGCATATAACTTGTAGGGTTTTTTTCCACTCAACTTTATGTTTCTATAATTACTCTATAATGCTGTGTGTAATTATATTACAATTTATTTATCCATTCTTATGCCAAAGGCCTTTTGAGTTATCCCTAAGTTTGTTTGCTTATTTTTAAACAACAGTGTTATTATGCAGAACCTTGCATATGCTAGTTGGTGCACATGAAAATTCTTATGACTTAAGTGTACATACTCATATGCCTACTTTGTTTGCTAACATATAGCATGCTATACATATTTTTCTGAACCTTGCGTTTATTCAGTTAGCAGTATACCTTGGAATCATTCTATTACTTTATATGCAGATATTACACTTTCTTTTTAGGGCTGTGTAATATCCCATTATGTGAATGTACCATAGTTTATTCAACCAGTAACTTATGATTGTTGTTGTTATTGTTAATGGTATTTTAAATATCATTATATTGACTATTTAGTTTTAATGTATAGAAGCACAGTACATTTTTTGCATTTGATAATATGGCCATCCACTATCACACATTCTTACTGTTTTTAATTTGCCCAAATATATTTTTCAGTTTTATGTGTATACAATCCTATCTGACAGATTTGTTCCTTCCTTTTCAACCTTTGCATTGTAAAGGTTCAATAATTATAGAAGAGAACTTTCGAATTTGTGAAGAAGGGAATTAGACCTTTGAGAACCTAACAAAGTTGGAGTCCTCAAAAGGTAACAAACTCTATTAAATTGTGGAAAGTAGAAAAATATACTTAGATTCAATGGGAGGTGGCTTGTCTCTCTGTACTCACAGAAAAACAGGTGCCCTCTGAGAATTTTTAACAATAGTCCAGTCCACACTTAATTTTTTTAACTTTTTAATTGCAGAATATAACATATATACAAGGCAAAGAAAGAAAAAAGCAATAATTTTCAAAGCTCTCTTCAACAAGTAGTTTCAGGAAAGATCTGGAGGCTAAAAGAAATATATATGTATTTTATTATCACAATCAACCTTTTTTTCTTTTTTGTGAAAAATAACATATATACAAAAAAGCAATACATTTCAAAGCACAGTGCAACAATTAGTTGTAGATCAGATTTCAGAGTTTGTTATGGGCTACAGTTCCACAATTTTAGGTTTTTACCTCTAGCTGCTCTAAGATACTGGAGATTAAAAGAAATATCAATATAATGATTCAGCAATCATACGCGTTTGTGAAGCCCTACCCTTCTCTGTATAACTCCACCATCACCTTTGATCTTTCTCCTACTCTTTAGGGGTATTTGGGCTATCCCATTCTACCTTTTTCATGTTGAATGGGCTGTCAACAATATGGGGTAGGGAGATGGAACTAGCTAATGTTCTGGAGAGGCTGGGCCCTCTCGGTTTCACGACTTACCTGGTCCAGGGGCCCATCTGGAAGTTGTAAGTTTCTGGAAAGTTACACTGGTGCATGGACACCTTGTGGAATCTGATATATTGCCCTAGGTGTTCTTTAGGATTGGCTAGAATGGTCCTGGTTGGGGTTTGGCATGTTATGATAAGTAGCAATGTCTAACTGAAGCTTCCACCTCACCTAAATTTTGAGGTTTAATTTTTACGGTCTCTTTTATCTTGGAGATATCAAAATGAAATAAATTGTCATAAAAGCTTGCCCAACTCCAGTGATGCTCCCTGTCAGAAACAAATGCAAAACCTCTCTGGAGGAATATACCTTCATGCAAAGACTCACAGGATTTATGTGCTAAAGAGAACCTACAATCTAAAAACGCAAGGTTTATGGAGAAATAATCCACCGTGAGAGTTTTCAGTCACAGCAAAGAGAAAAAACAACTCAGAAGAATCTCAGATTATAAATGTATCATGTAGAAGTGACAAAATGAGCATGTTTAAAATGACAACATGAAAGAAGTAATCAGTATATTTCAAAATAATAAAATTAGTGAAAAAAAGAAGAGAGTAATTCCATCAGAATATGAAAATATACAAATAGCATTTTCATAAATAATTTTAAAAATTATACCTGTATAGGTTTCTCAGCGAACCGGCCACGAACTTACCACAGTCGTCTAGGTCCCAAGGCCTAATAAAGCGCCCCGAAATGTCGATGCTGGCTGAGCGTGACTGTGGGACGAGAAAACCTGATTAGGGCACGAGGGTGAAGATTCCGGGGGAACACGCGCCCGGCGGGACTGAGTGGTGGGGAGCACGAGTCGCCGGCGTGCGGTCTTCGGAAGCAGAAGTGGGCTGTGGATCCAAGAAACACTGCGTGGAGTAATGATGATTCCAAGTTTGGCCAAAGGATGCTAGAGAAAATGGGGTGGTCTAAAGGGTTTAGGGGCTCAGGAGCAAGGAGCCACAGATCATATTAAAGTTCAAGTTAAAAATAACCACCTGGGACTTGGAGCTACATTCAATAATGAAGATAACTGGATTGCTCATCAAGATGATTTTAACCAGCTACTTGCTGAACTGAACACTTGCCGTGGGCAAGAAACAGCAGAACCCTCAGACAACAAAGAGAAGAAATCCTTTAGCCTTGAAAAAAAGTCCAAAGTTTCTAAAAATTGTGTTCATTATATGAAATTCACAAAAGGGAAGGATCTGTCATCTCGAAGCAAAATGGATCTCGATTGCATTTTTGGGAAAAGGCAGCATAAGAAGACTCCTGAGGATGATTCCAGCCTCACCACTCCAGATGAGAATGAAACTAGTGCCTTCATCATCCAGGAGTATTTTGCCAAGAGAATGGCAGAGCTAAAGAACAAGCCACAAGTCACAGCTGCAGGTCCTGAACTTTCACAGCCCCAAACTGAATGGAAAAAGGGAAAGAAAAGAAGCGAAGAAGAAAAGACAAAAACCTGGAGAATTATACCCAACCCAAGGCCAAGCAGCCTAAAAAGGAAAAGTCTCAAGAAGAGAGCCCTGCGTGTGCAGCCAAGAAGAGAAGAGACAAAGTTGAACAGCCACACAGAGACCCTTGCTGGGATGAGCATTCTGATGCTCTTGCTGAGGGTGGGGATGATGGTGTGTGGCCACATGGAGACCAGGACTTTACCCCAAAGCCCAGAAAAAAGAAAGGAAAGAAAATGCTAAAAAAGCAAAGAGAGGCAGCAATCGGCACTACACTAGATGAAACACCAGAGAAAAAGAAGAAAGCTTCCAAATAAATGACCTCTAGCCAGGGCTTTCCAGATGTCAGGTGCTGCCAGGGCAAAAACCTTTGGCCTGAAGTCAGAGCATAGTTTAACTCGAGATAGTTTGTTCACATCTTTTAACATGCCCGTGGATTGCTGAGTCTCGCCCTCTCACCACATTTTTCCCAAATCATATTCCCAGAAGAACTTTTTTTTTTTGATGTTAGAAATTGTGGCTCCTGAACAAATAAATTCGTTTTTAGGCTCTGAAAAAAAAAAAAATTATACCTGTATAAAATAAAAACTCAACAGACATTTTAAAAGAGTAAATTAGCTAAAGATTTAAAGATGATTTTAAAAATGGAAAAGATAATTTTGAAGAAATTATCAGGAATAAGGCACAGAAGGTTAAAGAGATTGCAGTTATGGAGTAGAGATTTAAAATTTTAAAAATTATAATAATGTTTGACATATATCTATTAAGGCTTAAAATATTGTGAATATTTGAAGAGGTAATATTTGAGAACTTTCCACAAGGGGTAAGAAACATGCATTCTCAGATTCAGAAAACATGGCAATTTCCATAAAAGACTGAGTAAGAATAAATCTACAGCAATACAAATTGAAGTGAAATTACAGAATATTAAAATCTAAGATAAAATTTTGGAAGATAAGCCCTGACCATCAAATGGCAACTAGACTAATTGCATCAATTCCAGCCTGATGACAGTGGAATAGTATCTTCTAAATACTAAGAGAAAACAGCCATTGATTTAAAATTCTATACGTGGATGAATTATTCAGGAGCAGGGGCAAAATAACGAGTTTTTCACATAAAGACTGAGAAAATTTACCAATAACAGATTATCACTGAGATAAATACTAAAAGATGAGCTTCATGAAGAAGAAAATTGAACCTTGAAAGCAATGAGATATGAAAGGGAATGGTGAACAGAAAAGAGATCGTTTATCATGTTAGTAAATCTAAATAAGCACTGACTGAATAACACATTAATAATCATAAAGACTAAAATACTGTATAATAAAAATCACATGTAATGATATTGGGGGGACTTAACCATTTATGTAAATTGCATTCGTTTGATTTAAAAGTAACCAAATACCTAGTTTTTTAAAAAAGGCTTAAGCAATTGGAAATACATATTAGTTTATATTTTGAGAAGTCCACAGGTCAATGGTATCAAGCAGCAGCTCAAGTATGCTATTAAGAACACAAGCTCTATCCTGTGTCTGCCCTATCTACCTTAGTGAGTCTCTGCTATTTTTCCACCTTAATAGAAGATGGCTGCAGTAGCATCACGTACCATGTTCTCAGACAAACACGTTCAAAGAAGAAGAAAGAGGTAAGAAAATATATTCTATTTACCTTTTAATCAGGGCAGAACATCTTTTCCATAAACTCTACAGCGGACTTCTTGTTTCCCTCTGGCCACAACTGGCATACATATCCCATGGACCACAGTCCATCACTGGGAGAGGGGAATGGGATTTTCCCATGTGACTTAGAATAATCATAACTTATAGCCTAATGATTGGCTCACTTTGATTGAATTTATTGCTTCTCAGCATTCGGACAAAACTAAGGCTCCATTGGCAAGGAAGAAGAAAAGAATGTCTGTTGTTTTGGTGACCAAAATTGCTGGCCTCAGCATTTGAAGATCCTTATATTGTTCTAGAAGAAGAGATCAATTTTGGCTAACTTTAGTCAAATTGACAATTTTTTAAAATCAATTAAGCATGTTAAAAATTCAAGGGTAATCACTACTAGAAATAGACTGTATAATTTCCAAACCATGGGCGGACAAAAAGAAATTAAAAAAATAGTTTACCAATTTAAAGCAATTAAATAGTAAACATAGAGTGCTAGGCATGGAGTAATAAAGAGTTTTGAGGACTACCTTTGCCCTGGTCTAAATGAGTGTTTATTGTTAAGTTACTTCTCCCTGGGACTTGTTTATCCCAAGTGTAAAGTTAGGCAGTTAGTGTGAATGGTCTTTAAGTTTCCTTCCACCTCTAATGGTTTATAAAACATGTTGTATTTTGGAAATGTTCAATACTATATATATGCTAGAGAATATCATCACTGTTTTTCTCAGCTGTGCATGGTTATGACACATCTTTATTAGCACATAAACACATGAAAATTTCAGCAGCATCTTGGAACAGAAAATATTGCCTTGCACTTGCTTAATTTAAACCCATAGATCTTTTTGCCTCAATAAATAAAATTGCTACCTCTTACAACACTTCTATCTATCAAAATTGGTTCCCACTGGTAAACACATTTATCAGATTACTAATTCTTCCATCAGTGCGTGTTTTGGGATTTAAATTGATTAAAGGAATGATGCCAGAGAATGAAGATCTGACTTTGGAAATCTTGAAAGTTTCTCTATGTTACCAAAATTGACTTATATGCATTTGTTCTTTGTTCCATGTTGGGCAAAGCTCTTTATTTTAGCTTTAGTCTAAATCCACATGCATCCTTTTATGTCTTTCCTTGAATGGGTTAGCGCCTCTGTCACATGGGAAGGCACATGACATGTCTGCTGGTCCTTCTTTCCCAGGTTTCATCGATTTCAGCTTCTGCATGTTTCTCTCTTTCAGCGTCTGTTTCCCTCAGCTTCTGTATGTCCTTCTCTCTAGGCTTCTCTGGCTTTTTTTCTCAGCTTCTCTGAATTTCATCTTTTAGCTTCTCTGGGCTTTTTTCTGTGTCTCTTTCCATATTCATCCTGTTTATAAAGGACTATAGTAAGAGAATCAAGACCCACCTGGTGCAGTTCTCAACTGAAATAACCCAATCAAAAGGTCCCACCTGCAATATGTATACACCCACAAGAATGGATTAACTTAAGAACATACTTTTCTGGGGTCCATAAAGCCTCCAAACTATCATCCATGGTTGGAAAGAGAGATAGAATTTTATGGATGACAGGATGTCTAACCAGCATTCTTCTTGAGAAAAGTGTCTTAGCATATGGTCTTCTGACATATCCTCACACTTTTGCAAATTTTCAAATTAGCAGAACCCCTGGGATAAGATGGCAAGAAAAGGATTAAAAGGTTATTTTGAGGTCAGAATTTTTATCTTCGTGTATTTTGACTTTACCAAAGTGATAGCCTGAGAAGAAATATGGTAGCTACCAAACTGAACAATTTAGATTTGCTTTTTGATTCTTTTATTTTTTCTCAGAGGATTTATTTAGTCTCTAATAAAATGTACAACATTGTTAATGGGTACTGTGGTTGATAGAAAAGAGGTGAATTGGATCATTTCATTCTTCAAGAGCTTCAAGACTAGTAGAGAAAATAAGAGATGCACACAAATAGCTATTATATGTGGTAGAAAATGTTGTAAGTATCATATGAATGTGGCAGTTATGTGCCATGAGAGTTCAGAGGACAGGGAAGTGACTTCCAGTTGCGGTTTAGGAACCAGAGAAGAAAATTTGAACTTGGCTTTCAAGAATGGGTGTGATGTGGACATATGCAAAGAATGAAGTGTATTTCTGGCAGAGTAAGCCCTGGTAAAAGCACAGAGGCCACAAAACACTGGATAAATAGGGGAAATGTGAGAAGTCAGGTGTAATTGGAGATTAATCATTGTAGTTCACATTTGCTGAATACACAAAATATGTATTTGGTACTCTGCCTAACGTTTTACATATATTGTCATTTAATCCCTAAGAACTTGGTGAGGGAAAGTATAATAATTTCTAGTTTAAAGGTGAAGTAAGAATTTGAGATTGTGAAAATGTCCAAATCAACTCATCACCAAAGTGATGCCTTCTTTCTGTAGACTGGCTGCCAGCGATACTACGCTCCTCATGGACATGAACTTGGCAGTGTCTGTTGGTCTCTTCTTTCTCTTCCAAGTTTCATTGTTTTTAGCTTCTGGTTTCCATGACTTTCTCTCTCTGTGTCTGAATTTCATTCAATTATAAAGGACTCCAATAAGAAGATTAAGACCCATTTAGATTGAGGCGAGTCACACCTTAACTGAAATATCTTCATCAATAGGCCCTGCTTATAATGGGTCCAGTCATACAGGGATGGATTAACTTGATTAACTTTAAGAATGTGTTTTTATTTTCTGGGATACATACAGTTTGTAACCCCCACAACCAAGAATTTCTATGTGCCTCCTATTTTGCCACTCCCTCTTTTGAACGAAAGCACCTATTGTGGCTATGCTATCTTGTGTCATCATTGTACATTGATTACAAAGGGAGTAGGTAATTTGTCTCTTTATTCACAAGTCTACAGATCCACAGGAACTGTAATGAAGAATGGTAGTTTTTTTTAAAGGAATGCATGAATGATTATGGGTGAACACTGAAGGGTAGATAAACTAGTTCAGAGGTGGGAAATTGTCCTTTGTGGTACCCTTCTTATGTGTGGCCTAAATCAGGTTTCAGTTCACATTGGCTACAACTTTAATCCTTACCATTGCTACATTATAATTCTTATTTGAATGGCTCTAACTCTTGGCTGAAGATATTCTCAGAAGACCTCTTATTCTGGTTTGTTATTCTTGAGAGAGTGAAAGTAAACAGTGGCGAAAAAGAAGTTACAGTTCACTGTTTCCAAACTTTAGCTACTGAGATGTCGGGCTGTAGATTTATTATGTGAATTATTTCTCAGATTTTCAGATGGTGAACATGGTACTTGAAATTCACTAAATACTAAGATGGCAGCTAAAGATGTATAAAAGATTAGGGTCCAAAGGGTTTGAACGCATGAGAGCCAGTAAAATGTTTCCTTTTGATTGCTTTCATAAATTAAACCACAAACTTACAAAGCACAACACATAGAAGACAAAAGATTATTCAAGAAGGTAGGGGAAGAAATACTGGGACTTTCACTTTTTTCAAATGTTATATATCCATATAAATGCCATAATAAACAAGAAAAAATATATATGTGTGTGTTTTTATATTTATTTTTGATCTATTGTTATAGCCATTCTAGTAGGTACAATTTGGTATTACCCATGGTTTTAATTTTTATTTCCCTAATAAGTAATGATGCTGAGCAATTTTTTCATATCTTTACTGGCTGATAGTATGTTTTCTTGAGGAAACAGTATATTCAGATACTTTACTTGTTTTTTAATTGGGTCACTTGTCTATTGTTGACTTATAAGAATTCCTTATATATTCTCAAAAATAAATCTTCATCAAACCTACAGTTTGCAAATGTTTTCTCCAATTCTGTGGGATGTTTCTTAGCTATCTTGATGGTGTCTTTTGATGCACAAGACTTTTAAATTTTTATGAAATTCAATTTATTTATCTCTTCTTTGGTTGCTTATATGTTGTTGGGTATCATATTAAAGAAATCATTGACTAATCCAAGGTCATAAAGGTTTATATCTATGTTTCTTTCTAAGAGTTGTATAGTTTTAGCTCTCACACATAGTTCTTTCATACATTTTGAGTTAATTATTGTATATAGTGCAAGATAGGCATCCAAGCCCATTCTTTTGCAAGACCAGTGGCCCCAGCACCATCCATTTTTTGAAGAAAAGACTATTTTTTCCTCCATTGAATGGTCTTGGCACCTTTGTCAAAATTCAGTTAACCATAGATGCATGGTTTATTTCTGAACTCTTATTCTATGCTATTTATCGACATGTCTATCTTCATGCTATTACGACAATGTTTTCATTACTATAGCTTTGTAATAGGTTCTAAAATTGAAGAGTATGAGACTTGCAATTTGGTTTTTGTCTCTCAAGATTTTTTAGGTGATTTAGGCTCCTTGCAATTTCATAAGAATTTTAGAATCAACTTGTCCATATATTTAAAAAGGGAGTTGGAACTTTTATAGGCACCAAATTAAAACTGTAGGTAAATATAAGAAATATTGCTACTTTAACAACATTAAGTCTTCCAGAACAAGAACACAGGATGGTTTTCCATTTATTTAAGCCCTATTTAATTTCTTTCATCAATATTTACAACCTCTAATCTACTTTTGATCTCTATGAATTTTCTCATTTAGATATTTTATATAATTGAGATCATACATCATTTGTCCTTTTGTGTCTGGCTTTTTTCACTTAATATGTTTTCAAGGTTCATTCATGCTCAGCATCTAACACTACTTCATTCCTTTTAATGGATGAATAATATTCCATTTTATGTTTATGCCATATTTTGTTTATCTATTCATCTGATGATGACACTTGGTTTGTTTCAACCTTTTAGCTTTTGTGAATTATGCTGCTAAGAAACTTTTTGTCTGCTTGAGTCCAAATATCTTATTTGAGCCCCTTTTATCAATTTTCCTTCATTTTTAAGGATAATCTTCCAAGATATGGAATTATTGATTGTTTCTTTCTTTCTTTCAGCACTTTGAATATGTCATTTCAGTGACTTCTGGTCTTCATTGTTTCTTATTGCAGATCAGCTGTTCCTCTTGTTGATGAGACATATGTGGTTACTCACTTCTCTTGGGGCTTGCAATATACTCTTTTTATCTTTAGCTTTAGAGCATTTGATCATGATGTGTCTGTTTTTTTTATTTTTATATTTTAATATTTTACTTGACATTTGTTGAGCTTCATGGTTGTGTAGATTAATGTTTTGTTTCATCAAAATTAGGAATTTTCAGCCATTATTTCTTAAAATATTCTTTTTTCCTCTTTCCTGTAAGACTACCATTGTACATACCTTGGTATCCTTGATGATGTCCCTCAGTTATCTGTGACTTTGTTCATTTTTTTATTTCTTTTCTTCAGACCATATAATCTCAATTGGCTTATCTTCAAGTTCACTGATTCTCTCTTCTGCCTGCTCAAAAGTGATTTTAAGTCCCTCTAAGTAATTTTTCATTTCATTCATTGTAGTTTTCAACTCCAGAATTTTTAATTTGTTTCCTTAAAATATTTTTATCTCTTTATTGATATTCTCTATTTGGTGGGATATAGTTCTCAGATTTTCATTTAGTATGTTAGGCTTGGTTGCCTTTGATTTTTTGCACGTATTTAAATATCTGATTTAAAGTCTTTGACTATATATCTGGACTTCATAAAGGACTAAATATCTGGACTTCATAAAGGACAGTTTCTATTGATTGCTTTTTTCTTTCTGTGTGGATCATGCTTTCATGTTTTTATATGTCTTATAATTTTAGGTTGAAAACTGGACACTTAAAATGTTAAAGTATCGAAGTTCTGGAATTCAGAACCTCCTTTCTCCTAAAGGCTGTTGTGTTGCTGCTTATTGTAGGCATTATTTGTTTTTTGTTTTTTTTAGTGACATTTCTTAACTTGCTCTGAAAAGTCCTTATCTTTGTTATGGGTTGCCCATGAGGTTTCTCCTAGGTTAGCTTAGTGGTCAGCAAATGATTGGGAAGAGATTTACCTAACCTCTTGCAAACAATAAATCCTCCTCTTTGGGTGAGGCTTCCTGTGCACTTTGGGGCATTTATTCAACACTTAGCCACATAATTAACAAAGTATACAGAGCCTCAAAGTTAGTTCAAGGTGAGAGCATAGAATCTTTCAGGGTTTTTTCTGAGCATGTGTCCAGGTGTTCACAGTCCTAGGCATATGTATGGCCTTCTAGATTGATCAGAATTTTTCAGTCTTCAAAGATACCATGGCCCACCTTGTTCCTCAGCATTTCCTTTTATGATTTTTGGTGGGTCTATTATTTGCTCCAACTATTATCCATCACCTTAGGTAGCTGTGATGTTAAAACATTCCCCGGAGAAAAGCTTTTATGCCTCAGAGGATTCAAGTGAAGTCTAATAAAGACATGAATTTTGAGCGGGGTCTTAAAGGGAAACACCAGGCTAGTTAAAGGATTACAATTCTTTGGAAATTTGGCTCCAGTACTGTGTGGTTCCCTCCAGTACCAGGAATGTGAGTTGTTATTTTTCTAAGATAAGTTAATATATTACAAAGCTTGCTGTTCCTAATGATATCTCGGTGTTCTGATTTTGACAATTTTGCCAGTTTTCATTACTTTTGTGGATAGGCACATTTTCAGAGTTCCTTATTCCACCATTTTTGCTAATGTCACCTCAAAGATATTTTAAATACCTCAAGAGAATAGTCTATTATATTCACTTAGGTATTTACCATGTCTGTTGCACTTCCTTCATTCCTGAAGTTTCTTATTTCCTTCAGAAATACTTTCCCTTTTGCCTAAAGGTCTTCCTTTAGCAGTTTGCTTAGAGGAGCTGTGCTTGTGATAAATCATTTTTTTCTCTTATCTGAGCATGTCTTTATATTACCTTCATTTCAAGAGCTAGAAGCTTATTTGGCCTGCTGATGCTTGGTGCTGGTCCTTGTTGGTGGGGAGCATGTGTGCTGTTGTCATGGTCACACAGGAGACCCTGCTGCATCTTGTTTCAGCATTGTTTATTCTGTTGTACATAGAGCAACCTGAGAACAAGGTTGTTAGTGTCTATTTACTTTCATTATTCTTTAAAATTTTCTTTTTCAATTCAGTCTGTCATATAAAAACCTTATTTTATATAATTTTATATAATTGTCTCTTTTCATGAGTAGTGCCATAATAAGTCTATACTCCTTAAGGATAGGGTTTATTTACTATTAATCTTTTATCCTTAGTGCCTAACACTGTGACTGGCTCAATGTAATTTTGTTTCTTGAATAATATCAACAGAACTGTCAATAGACCAGGGATTATAAGCTGGGCAAAGAGCTGGGCAAGAAAAAAAATGACTCAAGAGGGACTGGGAGATTCAAGTTAATGATTTTAAAATTTTATTGTTGATAGATTTCAACTTGTTAAAATGCATATTCCCTGAACTGACCTCACCTCTTCATATTCTATTTCCTTAAGTCTGATATACCATCCAGAAATCTGCATTTTTAGCAAGCACCCGGGTCATCTTGATGCAAAGATTTTCTGCACAATCATTTGAGAAATATAGGTTTAGAAAATTAATTTTCAAAAGAATTTGATTTGTGTATAGGACCTTGTGTTCTTGTCATGTATGTCCATGTTTCTCATCTCACAATTTCAGGTTGTGTGATTTATAAGATAAACTTCGCTGAATTTGAGCACCAATCTAATATCCCATCCTCAAACAAGGTGTTAAAAATAAAGTAAATTTCAACTCTTCTGAATTATTAATATGGGTAGGACTCCACAGATATGTCAAAAATGGATTAATGTCATAAACATATGCTGTAGAAATCAAATCCAGACGGTCTGCAGTAATTCACGTGCTTGAATATTAGTCTTTTTGCTGTGCTACCAGCATTAGTTAAAATGAGACTGAATCCCCTTCAAAGAAGGTTAAGTCACACGTGGATTTTTTTTTCAAGCTTAAGTAATCTGCTTCCTGCTGGGACTAAAGATTCAAGTACATAGTGACAAAGTCTGTGGAAGCAGCTATTTTAGAGTGATAATTTATTTGGCAAGTAAAGATTGATCTAGTTAAATGCTTAACCAATTCCATTAACATCAGTTTCATTTGTATATGATTGAAGTGAATTTTTAAGATGTGCATGTGTTGTATCACTTCTGTACTTTTCAAAAAACATATGGACCTAGAGTTATTTCAAGGAAATGGAATAAAAATATATATCCTATATCATTTAGAAGTTCTTTGTTGCTGTAGAGGGATTATGTCTACATATAAGGAAATTAATCAATGAAATTTTATTTATTTGCAGTCAAAGTGCAAAAAGACCTTTATAAAACATGGACATTTAGAGAAAACAGCTGGTTTGTTTCAGTATTGAGAAGCATAATATTGATAACATAGCTCTCATTTTAATCTCCAGAATTGAAAGTTGAATAATCAAAAGCTGTTTATTTGTTTTAGATACTTTTATCAGCAGTTAGAGTATATTATCACCAAGTAGTTTGTTGCTTTAGTTATGACTGTAAGTCCTGAAACCTCAGGTTTCATTTATATTGACATGATGAACAAAGATGGATTTGAATATTATTCCAGTAAATAATTCATGTTCTTACATAGTTCAAAATTACTTTTTATCAGTAAAGAGAAAAGTGTGAAATATTGGCTGATAAATTGAAGAGCATAAAATAGAGATAAAGTCAATATTAATAAATACAATTAACAAAAACAAAAAAGAAAGAAAAACTAAATGTCTCTAAAATCTGAGGAATAAAAATTAGAAGTAAATGAAAACTAAAAAAAAAGTAAATGAAAACTAAGAAAGTATTCATGAAAATGACTTTTTTTCTAGGAAAATATAAATTACAAAAACTGAATCATGGAGAGAGAAAATCTGAGAAGACTGAAAACATGAAGTAAAATTTTTAAGTGTAAAAATAAATCCCTTCCTAAAAGTCCCTGGGATTTCATATTTGCCTAAGTCACTTTTTAACATTTCTTCAAAGAATATATAATTTACTATGCTATTTAATCTGTTTAGAAAATATAAAAGAAAGAATTTTCTCAGTAGATTCTATAAGCTAGTATAACCCCCAGGAAAAAATTTAAGAAACATAGCAAAAATAATGTAAATGATAGCAGGTTCTTATTTATAGCATAGAAAATCAAAATGCATAAAGACAGTATTAAGTATTGATAGTTAAATTCCTCAGTATATTGAAAGTAATATTCAATATTCGGTGGCTCAGCAGGTAGAGTTCTGGCCTGCCAATTCAGAGACCCCAGTTCTATTCCTGGTGCCTGTCCATGCAAAAAAATAGTAATAAAATAATAATAATAATATACATTGGTCATGGAGCACTTATTCTAAGAATTTTAAGAATTGTTCAATATTTGAAAATCCATTAATATATTTTGTAATATTAATAACAGAGAGAAAAAGTAACATCATTTCAGTAGTTGCTGAAAAGGTATCAGACTGAGGAAGTTCTCTTCCATTCCTAATTTGTTGAGTGTTTTTATCATGAAACCTATCATACTTAATGGTGAAAGCAGCTTTTCTCCTAATTTCAGGAACAAAACAAAGATGACTGCTTATACCTCTTCAACACTATATTGGTTGGAGGCTCTAGCTAAGGAGTTTAGGTGAACAAAAAATGAAATAAAAGTATCCACATTGGAAAGGAAGAAGCAAAACTATCTCTATTTACAGATGATGTGATCTCTTATATAGAAAATCTGGGGATTCCACAGAAAACTACTGGAACAATAAATGTGCTCAGAAAGGTTGCAGGACACAAAATAAAAATATAAAATCCAGTTATACTTCAACATGTTAGCAATGAACAATCTGAAAATGAAATTTTAAAATTCCATTGGCAATAGCCTTAGAAAGAATAAAATACTTAATAGAAATTTAACCAAAGAAGTATAAGACTTGAACACTGTAGACTACAAAACATTGCTGAAAGAAATTAGATACAACCTAAATAAATGGAAAGACATCACATGATCATGAGATTTGAGAAGCTTAATATTGTTAAGATGGAAATACTAACCAAATTGATTTGAAGTAATCCCGTCATAATTTGAACTGCATTTTTTTGCAGAAATTAACAAATGGATCCAAAATTCATGTTGATATTCAAGGGATCTAGAATAGGCAAGATAGTCTTGAAAAAAATAACAAAGTTGGAGGACTTACTGCAAAGCTACAATAATCAAAACAATGTGGTATTCTCATAAGATCACACAGATCAATGAAATATAAATAAGAGTCCAATAAAAACCTTTACATTTGTGGTCAATTGAATTTTGAATTGACCATTTAGTGGGGTGAGGAGATGTAACATATTTCCAACAAATGGTGCTGGGAAAAGTGGATATGCATATGGAAAAGAATGAATCTGGACCCCTAGCTCACCCCATATACAAAAATTAACCCAAGACAGATGAAAGACATACATATAAGAATTAAAATTACAAAACTTATAGAAGAAAATATAAGCATAAATTTTCATTACCTTTGATTAGGCAAAGTTTTTTTAGATATGACAACAAAGGACAAAGGAGAAATGAAAAAAATAAATCAGATTTCATCAAAATTAAAGACATTTTGTTTCAAAAGACACAATCAAGAAAGTGAAAAGACTATTCATGAATTGGAGAAAGTATTTGCAAATCATATATTTGAAAAAGGACTTCTATTCACAATATATAAACAATTGTCACACTCAATAATATAGAGACAAGTAAACCAATTAAAATTTTGGTAAAGGTTATAAATGGATAGTTCTTCAAAGAAGGTACACAAGTATCTAATAAGCACATTAAAGATGATAAACATTGTTAATCATTAGAGAAATGCAAATTAAATCCAGTACTAAGAGGGCAAAGGGTAGAAAAGACAGACAATGACCTTTTTTGTGAGGATGTGGAGAAATTGGAACCTTCTTACATTACTGGTGAGAATGTGATATGGTGTATTTGCTGTGCAAAACAGTTTGGTGGTGCTTCAGTAAGTTAAAGAATTACTAATAGACCCAGTACAAAAATGTACATAGTAGCACTATTTATAAAAGCCCAAATGTGATAACAACTTAAATGCCCATCAGCTGATGAATGGTTAAACAAAAGGTGGCATATTTACACAATGTAATATTACTTGGCAATAAAAAGGAATAAAGTACTGATAAATGCTGCAACATGGATGAACCTTGAATACAATATGCTACGTGAAATAAGTCAAACAAAAGTTCATATATCATATGAATAATTTATATAAAATTTACAGAATAGTCAAATCCATAGTGAGAAAACATAGAGCGGTGGTTGCCAGGGAGTGGGGGGAAGTGGGAATGATTAATGACAATGAGTATGGGTTTCTTTGAAGAGTGATAAAATGTTCTAAAATTTATTGTGGTGAATCTGTGCATATATTAAAATCATTAAATCATACACTTTAAATGGGTAAACTGGGTGGTATGTCAATTATATCTTTTTTTTTTTTTTAACGTGGGCAGGCACCGGGAATCGAACCTGGGTCCTTGGGCTTGGCAGGCAAGCATTCTTACCTGCTGAGCCACCGTGGCCCGCCCCTGTCAATTATATCTTAATAAGGCAGTTAAACAATATATAAAAGCATATTTTCAATTCATTAGATAATCTTTGAAACATCATTTAATGGTTTCCCACTGTCCCCATTATATACCTATGCAGAATTTATTTAACTATTTTTTATTGTTGAACATTTAAGTGGTTTCTAATGTTTTCAGTATTATAATCTGTGCTTTGATGAGCATTGCCATAGCTTAAGATTTGCATAGAACCTTTTTTTATTTCCCTATCATAAATTCCTAGAAGGGGAATTGCTGGACCAAAAAGTATACACATGTTTTACTTTGGATGGTGTGCTGGTTTGAAGCTGTTATGAACCTCAGAAAAGGCCGTGTCCTTTTAATCCATTCCTGTGGGTGTTGACCTATGGTGGGTGGGAACTTTGGGTTAGGTTATTTCAACTGACATATGACCCAACCCATTCAAGATGGGTCTTCATCTTTTTACTGTAGTCCTTTATGAAAGGACTGTAGTCCTTTATGAAAGGATAAAGGACAGAAAAAGCCAAAGAGCTTAGAGAAAAGTAATTTCTATTCTCCTCCTCTTTGTCCTTCCCACCTTCTTTCTTCTTAAACTCTATTTTCAGTAGTAATTACTGAACTGCTGAAGACATTTAGGTACTTCTCTAGTGAATTGCTCTAGGAGTTTACTTTTCAACTTTTGCTTTTCCAAATCTTAATCAGAACTTTGATAAAGACATAACAGACTGGCTTATCAACGTTTCACATGTCATGCAACTAAGAAGATTATTTGTCACATGTTCTACATTTGTTTGTTATGTTAGTCCTCATAATCCCCTTTACATGGAAGGGATCGCTGTCATTTCAAAAGGAGAATCTTGATACCTGAAGAGGTGAAAACAATTAAGGTCACATAGCTTGTAATTAGTAAAGCAAGTGTTCAAACTCAACTAGGTTTGGTTCTAAAGCATGTACTTCCTCTAATATGCTATATACATTTATTCAGTTCAACAAGTTTTTGTTGGGAACCTAGTGGGTGCCAGGTACTATTCTAGTGGTAGGGGATATAGTGATGAGTGACAGTGACATGATCACTACTCTTATGGAACTTATACATATAAAAGCTTGGTAAACTTTACAAGTGATAAGAGAAATGAAGAAAATGAGACAAGGTGATGATAGAGACTAACTAGGGAAGAACATTAGATGAAGTGGGCAGATGAACCTCTTTGAGGGGATTTGAACTAAGACCTGCATAATGAGAAGGGGCTAGCCATGTGAAGACAATGGGAAGCATGTTCCAGGAGAAATAATCGCAAGTACAAAGTCCTTGAGGCAGAAACTAAAATCATAATCTAGAAATAGAATGAAGGTTAAGGGAGACATTGTAATTTGTTCTGACAATCCATCATCTTGAACACCTTTCTTTGTTTCGAGAACTTCTTTCTGTAGGAAGAGTAGTGGGACACAAATAGAGCCTCTTTCCTCAAGAGATGAAATATTAGACGTTCTCCTTTCATAGGGCATAGGAATGTGATCCAGGCTACACCTGTCAGGCACAATAATTGGAGGTTTTAACTCAGGAGCTAGAGTCACAAAAGGAAAGGTAAGCTCTTTCTTTCTCTCAGACAGTCATAATGGTGCTGCCATTATGTTACTGGTCCAGAAATGGAGTGGTACAGCACTTCTATGCTCCATAGCTGTAGCGGTGGTTTTCTCATGCAATGAGTTCTGAACTTGATTTTTGCTGTTGTGTCTGGAAGTTTAGCTTGTAGCCTGGTTCTCTAAGCCTCCCAACAAGTTTTTTTTTAATTTCATTTCAATAAGCTCTTTTTCTCATTAATTAATCCACACAAGCTTCTGTTGCTTGTGATTAAGGGCCCTGAATGATATTGGCAATGTGGTGGAAACATAGTGTAAAGGAAATGAGTTGTAAGAGAGTGTGGTAAGGGAAAAAAAAATGGCCCCAGAAAGATGTCCACAACCTAATCCCCAGACCCTATGAATATATTATCTTACATGATAAAAGGGACTTTGCAGATGTGATTAAGTTAATGATATTGAGATGGGAAGAGTACCCTGTATTATCCAGGTGGACCCATTACAACCCCAAGGTTCCTTATAAGAGGGAGGCACGGGGTTCATATGAGGGAGAAGGAGCTGTGAAGATGGAAGCAGAAGTCAGGGTGATATGAATTCACAAGCCAAGGAATTCAGGTGGCCTCTAGAAGCTGGAAAAATTTTAAAGTATGGATTCTTCCCATAAAAACCTCCAGAAAGAACATAACCCTACCAACCCATTTTGGACTTATGTCCTCCAGAACTGGAAGACAGTAAATGTGTGTTGTCTCCAAGTTTTGTAGTAATTTTTTATGGTAGCAATAGCAATCTAATACAGAGACTTGTAATAAAGATATAGAGATTTGTAATAGTTTGGCTTTTAGTTTAATGGGAAATGTTGGATGCTTTTAAACAGGAAATTCATATTTCCTGGAATATTATTTTAGACATGATATTTATTCCTATGTGGAGAAATGCACTAGAATGGAGCAAAGTCAGAGTGGATGAAGATACATTGGTGAGAAGGCTATTGCAGTAGTCTAGTGAGAGTTGTCAGTAGCTTACTTAGACTTGTATATCGGTTATAGACATGTAAATGTTGAGAAGGATGAAATACACGCATAAGAAGTAAAACAGAGATTGGATGATGCAAGGCTCTCGGGAAAGAGCCAGACTAGACCTTAAGCACAGAAGACAGTCCCTTTATTTTGACAGGAATTAAGAGATGTATGTGTGTGTGTATATGTGATACTGAGTGTATGAGCAAGTTCCTTTTTAATAGGAGGATGTCATCTTCTCAAAGTGAAGACAAGTAACATACACACAAGATTTTTTGTTATGATGGGCACAGATATAACATTTCATACATAGACTAAATAACATCCATCTCAGGTTTAGTCTCATTAAATATTGAGTCAACTGCAGTCCAAGTCTTAGGCTGAGACTACAGTAACAAATAACCTTTGGGCCAAGATAGATGATTGGGTCCTGGCTTTCAGCACAAACAGACAGCAAACAAGCAACTCATTTGAGCTTAGTGTGTACCACTAGGAATATAAGGTTCTAACTTGAAAAATGTCAAAACCTATTTAACTATGTGCTTTCCCTAACTATATCTGGAGTACTGTGGTTATTTCTAAGCACCACAATTTTAGAAGGATATGACAAACTATAATACATTCAGAGTGGAACAAACAAGATATTGAATTATCTAGAGACCATTTCATGACAAACAGTTGGCAAAGGTATGGCAGTTTAGCCAGTTCCAGTTCTCACATATTTAAAAGACTGCTATGTGAAAGAGTGATTAACCAGTCATTGGTTAATGGGGATCTTTACTAATGCCTTTTAAAGTATAGGGTTCTTTTGAGGATTCAATGAGGATGTATGTATATGTGAATATTATTAATATTATCATTATTGATATAGTCTGATTTTATTTAAATGGAAGAACATGGACCAAAAAAGTTACAATTAAATAAACTTTAGTGAAATTTGAAGGTGTATATTGTAGAATAGTAATGATAGGTGTCTAAAGACAGAATAACTTGCCTATTAGGGTTGTAAGATCCCTGCCATTGAAGGAGCCCCAGCAGAACGTAGAGTTGGAAGTTAGGCTAAGATGTTTATTGGAGTCACACCTATAACTCTAAGAATATAAGATGTTTATGCTTTAATATTTTCTTCTGAGCTATAAAGCAGAGGAAAAAAGAATCCTTTGTATGCCATTGTAATAGCTCCTTGTTCTGACTGCCAAATATGTTGGGTTTTTCTTCTGGATACAGGGTAGGGTTGCACTTCTTTCCAACTTGTAATCATGTAGGCTGTGTAACTAGTTCTCCTTGATGAGTGTGAACAGAAATGACAATGTCACTTCATTGAATCATTTAATTAATAATATAAGGCCCTGTAGGGCCTTCTCTTCCCTCTGGCACAATGACAAACAATGTTACAAGATGATAGCTGTTCATCTTTCATCAGGCCTGGGAGAATGAGTAACAGCAGTAGCAGGATAGTACCCCCCCACCCCACCCCCCAACCGCCAGCTGCAGAACAGTGGTGGATGTATCATCTGAGTAAGAAATAAAAGGCTTATTTTTGAGATTTGTGAGTTGTTTGTTACTGCAGCATAACCTAGCTTATCTTGATTGACATGACAATGTTGAATTATAAGGATTTCTGGAGACTTGTGAAAGCTCTGGTTTGACAGTTAACATTTAACATTCCCTAACAAGAATTAAAATAACTAACATTTTTATATACCTGATACAAATAAAGTTTTCACTCTCATTGTTCCAATTCTGTACTTCCTCATGTTCACCTCCTTAGCCCCAGTTCCAGATGAAAGATGGAAGTAGAGGGCAGTTTGAATCTCTTTACAAGGCCACCTGTGTTCACAGACAGTTGTTGGTGTGGGAGTGCTATTCAACCCATTGGTCCCTGTATCTTCACGTACACACACACACACACACACACACATTTTACTCACCTTATTATCCCACCTTTCCTGACTGGCTGCCCATCATGATGACCTCATGATGGCTACTGGGCCATTTCTGAAACTTCGACACTCATACCAGGACATTCCACCCCTTTCACAAAGACCTATATTTCAGTATGTCACAGCACAGCATTGCCTTGACTTGAACAGTAAAAGGGAGGGTAACTGAGGGGAAAGCAAGAGATTAAGGTGGGTCGTTAACCATCTTAATGTAGAATGCTGTGAGATGACTGAGGGGAGCTTTACAGAAGGTTTTGTGAAGAGAAGTGAAATCAACACTAGAATCCTGGCACATCTGTTCAAGAGAGGAGCAATTGTGATGCTATATGGGACCTTTTTACAGATATTCATTCTATCATGGAAACAAAGAAAAGATGATGAATATAGGTGATCGAATTACATTAAATATACCTTTGTTACTATAACAATGTTACTTTTTATTAGCGACATAACCGACAACCTTCATTTTATCTTTATAAATTAGATCAGAAATAAAAATTCCTTTTATATTTACAACCACAGGGAAGATAACAAGAGAGGTAAAGCCACTGAAGATAGAAAAAACAGGAAAGAGGATTGCTCAGAATTATTTCACTTGTTAAAGTCAAAGCAAATTTTACAACAATTCTATCAGATGCTGTCTATTGCCCCAGTGTCTTGTTTGGCCCTCACCCTGCCAGCTAACAATTTTTTTTGTATGTCCCAGATTGTATGTATATGCTGCTCTTTTTTCCAGCTGGAATCTCTTTGAGGGTAATTCCATTGATTACCAGCTCTGCCATTAGCTTACTTTATTACCTTGGAAATCTGTTTTCTTGCTGGGCTTTGATTTTCTGATCAGTAACAAAAAGGGAGGAAGACAGGGTTGGGGGTGATATTCTCAACCTCTTGTTAGAAATGTAATTCTGTTGTATTTTCCCCTGGGAATAAGACGGTGTGTTACTTTTGAGGAGTACATTTTTAAAGGAAGCAATGATTCCCTTATAAAATAAAGGTACTGAAAATAAAACCAAAGAAGTGGCTGAAAATCCTTGGGGATCTGTAGATGAGGCCTGGTGATACGCCCAGAGAAAAATTAGGTGCTGTAGGAGTATATTTGCTTCTCATGAAACAGCAGGAAGCATTAAGCATTTACCAAATGCTAACTAACAACTGTTATTAATGAGGATTTAGCTGTAAGTTTTCACATTTCTTTATAAAGGAAAAGCTAAGGCTTAATAAGAGACCATGCCTATGGAATTATCTAGCGGAAGAAATCAGTTCTAGTATTATCAAAACGTGTACAAACGTCTTACAAAATTATGATAAAAGGAGAGCAAGAAACACCTCCAGAGGTATTAGCTGTTCTGTGCAAATGCCTCCTGCTTCCTCTACATTATCTCCATGGAGATGCATTGCAGAGCGATATATCAAGCAAGTTAGTATCAGGTTGCTCAAAGACAGCCTTCTTTGTCAAAATTCATGAGGCTTTAAAAAATCAGGTTAACTATCAGCTACATTGATTACCAACTATATAGACTTAAACACTATACTTTACCTCACAAGCTTCAGTTTCCTTATCTAGAAAACAAGAATAACATCTACTACCAGAGTTGTCAAAATTATGTATATAGAGATATATAATGCACCCTTATGATGACTGTAGTAGATCAGATTTTCGTTTTCAGTGCCCTAATCCACATGCCCTCAATCCACCTGGTGAGGCTCCTGGATCTCTCTCCTTTTATGCCCCAGTGATAGCTTATGGAGAGAGGGTTTGGAATGAATAGTGGAGAAAAGAGGGAGTGGATGATAGCTTTTGTAGCCACAAGATAAACTGCAGTGACGGTGGTTGTAGGTCATCCCATTAACTTCTTTCTCCTCAGTTTCACCTTAGGAAGACAGAATGATGGAAACCATGGAGGATACTCCCAGAAACTGCTGGGAAAAAATGAATCTGGGTGGTGCAAGGATCAGACTGTGGGGGTCATGAAAATGAGCCACACAGCTCTCATGCTGCAGGAAGCAAGACTGACTAATGGCCTCAGTCACTGTCCCCTGGATCCACCTCTACATTCCTGTGGAGGCATCACCATCTATGGGCTTCACCCAGCCAATATTTGAGCATGGTGGAGGTACTAAGGCAGGCCCATTGGGAAGGAACAAGGAACTCCTACAGTGGGTGACTTTAGCTTGACATATCACCATTGACTGAACTATTCTTGGACCTGACCTGTAATCCATGACCCTTCCTATCCAATTTCCCATTCTCCTTCTATCCTTCCAGAAATTTTAGACCTGCATCAGAGTGTGAAGGCTTTCTTTCCACTCTTCCTTAAATAAACTCTTTGTACATCTAATCTTTTCTGGTGGTCTGCCTCTAAGCAGGCTAGACTAATGCACCAAAGAAGCTTAGAAGTACAGGAAAATGAACAACCTCAGGTGCACTTTTCAAACAGTGAGTATAGAAGTGGATAAAGACTCTATCCTTCCGTACTTTGGAGGAACAAATTTGAAGTATATTCAAAGCAGGGATTCTCAAAGCATTGTCAGTAGAACCCTAGGGTTCCCTGAGAAACTTCCAGAAAATCTGCAAGGTCAAAACAAATTTTTTTTCCCTGTGTTGACATTTGTGCCAACGATATAAGATCAATGGTAAGTAGAGCTGCCGGTGGTTTAACACAAATCAAATAAGTAGCACCAAACTGTAAAAGTCATCATTGCATTCTTCACTGCCATGCAATCTCAGTGGGGAAAAAATCCAGTTTTATTGAAGAGCATTCTTGATGAAGCAGTAAAGATTGTTAATTTAATTAATTCTTGACCCTTGAATACATGACTTTTTAATATCTTGTGTTATAAAATAGAAAATCTATGCTTATTCAGACTTAGTTATTTTGAACACATTTCTTCAACAGTAAATGAAATGAGTATGCCCCTTCAAGGAAAGCACATTACAGAATTTGCTGCCAATGATATTTGACAATTCAAGCAAAAATTAGAATTTTGGAATGTTTGTATCCACCATTGTGAGTTCTACAGCTTTTCAATACTTAAAACCTGCTGAAAGTAACAATTAGCAATAGTTTTCAAGTACCATTGCAGATATTACAAAATCATGCATGGGTAAAAAAAAAATCCATTCAAAGTGCAAACTGTTCATTGAGTTGGTACTTTCAGAAACTCTTACTTGCTGAATTATGTATCAGGTACTATCAAATAATATCCAAAATTATTTGAAAAGGCAATTAAAACATTCTTCTTATCCAACTAGGTGTCTGTGTGAGTATGAATTATCTTCACATACTTCAACCCAAAGAACATACCACTACAAATTAAATGCAGAAGCAAATATGAGAATCTGATTGTTTTTTATTAAGCTAAACATTAAAGAGATTTGCCGAAATGTAAAACAAGCTTACCTTTCTGGCTCCATTATATTTTATTTTGAAAAAATATGTTTTTTTCATAAAATATGTTGACATGCATATTGGATATATTATTGTTATTTTTTAAATTAATGAATATATGACTATTTTGTAATTTTTCAGTTTGATTTTTAATATGCTAAATAGCAATTGATATAAACCACTTAAACAAAAGCATTTTAGGGTCTTCAAAAGAGTCATCCACTGTAAAGGGGTCCTGACATTTGAAAACTGCTATTAGAAGTTGCTTCTAATCACTGCACAAAATTACAAAACATAAGGGCATCATTTTCATTTAACCATTCTCTCATTTGTATACATTTAGGATGCTTCTCGTTTTTTTTCACAATTACAAGCATCAGTTTTGTTCCTCTTCCTGTTCGTGGCTCCTGCACATTTTATGTCACATCTAGAAATGTCCCTTCTAAGTGCTCTCTATCCAAAGCCCCATTTGGCCTTCCAGATTCAACTCCAGAGACAGCTGGATGGATATAATCCACATAAAAACAAAACTTCTTCAGGACCCTCATGTGTTTACATGTAGAGGGATCCTGAGACATAAAATCATGTGAACTGCTGTGCTTGCTACTTGGCTACTTGTAATCCTCCCTTTACTGGCCTTTCTTCTTCTCTATTTTGTTGTCCCCACTGCTGCACCCCTGCTTCTTGGAATAATCCCTCAAACTACACCCTCCCAAATCCTTTTCTCATGATTAAGATAGTTCTGGGCTCATAACAAGTACTCAATAAATGATAAACATTATTAGTATTGCTACTTCCTAGCTGTGCTTGATTGAAGCTATCATGTACCTCCTAAAAGGTCATGTTCGTTTAATCCATTCTTTTAGGTGCAACCTATTGTGGGTGGGACCTTTTGGTTAGGTTTTTTCGATTGAGATGTGACCCGCCTCATTCAGGGTAGGTCTTAATTTTTTTTCTGGAGTCCTTTATAAGAGCATAAAACACATACAAAAGCTAAGAGATGAAATTAAGAGAAGCTTATAGAGAAAAACCCTGGAGAAGCTAAGAGACGACCCACAGAAACTCAGAGAGGAAGCCACTGGAACCAGAAGGTGAAAGCATCTAAACCTAGGAGCAAAGGACAAGCAGATGCCAGCCATCTGCCTTCCCATGTGACAGAGATGTCCCAGATGCTGGCCACCTGTCTTTAGAGTCTAGGTATTGTCCTGTTGATGCCTTGAGTTGGATATTTTCATGGCCAAAGAAATGTAAATTGTAAGTTAATAAATCCCCATTGTAAAAACCAACCCATTTCTGGTATATTGCATTCTGGCAGCTTTACCAAACCAAAACACTAGCTTTATGACTAGTGTCATAAAAAAAACTATGACTATTTCTAGCTCTTCTGACACACCACCACTCAACTGCCTAAATTGTGAATGAGACTTAATTGCCAAAATGAATTGCTCTGATGTACTTCTGTGCGTTATAACATCTGTGTCGGTAGTCTTGTGTTCCCCTCACTCCTGCATTTTAGAACTCTAATCTCTGATCCGAGAATAAAACTAACCAGTCCTCCCATTCTGTATATCATTACTTCTGCCTCAGTGGCTTGTTGGACTGCCTGAAGGGAGAGGATGAGACTCCCTTGAACTATGAAGATTTACCCATAACTGGTTTTGAATCTAGTTGTGCATTATTGTAAGTTTGATAGAGATTGATCTTACTGCTATCTTTTAACATACTACCTCTTAGCAAGTTTATGAGGTTCCTATGATAGTTACGCAAAGAACAGAGCAACTGTTGACCAAATTGCCATAGGTCAGCTAGTAGCAATGTCTTAAGTGAAAAGATTAAAGATAAAGTGTAAAAGTATCACCTCTGTCAGTGGCTTAATGACAAAGCATCGGATTTTCTCTACAGAGAAATATACAACAAATATGGCTCATTGGTAGAAGACTACACACAAACACATCAGGATTTCTCATATATTTTCAATGATGGCAGTTATAGGAAGTCTGAAAAATATCTCTATGTCTTTTAAAAAGAAAAACTACAAGTGTTTGATTGGTTTTTAATCTTAAAAATAGTAAGGATATTTTTGACTTATGCATAAATGTTAACAGGTGGTATAAAATAAACGTTTTGGTTCTAAATTAATTGGTTTTCTGAAAAACCAAGGAAACATTTTGTAGAAATGCTTGCAATAAATATCCCAAAATCTACCTATGAAATTTTAAATAACACCTTAAACAGCCTCAAATAGATTTATATGAACCCCAAATTCCTAACCTGATGTTGCTTTCTGTAGTCTGCCGCTAACTGATTGGGCTTTCCTAGACAACACCTTACCCTATTCTGGGCTTTAATTTCCTCCTGTTTAAAATGAGGAGACAAGATTAGATGACTTGTAAGATCCCTTTCAGCCTTTTCATCTCTAAAAGAACCATCTGAACAAACATCTGTTATCTGGGGGACAGTGTTAGATTCTGGAAATACAAAGAAACTTTAGATGCTGTTCTTGTGAAACAATTTAATTGGAAATTAATCCAAACGAGCCAAATGCTAATTCATAAAGCATAGATAGAGTGCAAGGAATAGTGGCTGGTACCATAAGAGTGTATTATGGAATTTCACTTTGGGGGTGATCTCTGGGAGCTGGAGTTCTGGGTAAATCTCACTGAGGGCTCAAGGTCATCTTTGAATGTTTGAATGCCTTCAGATATGAGAAACATGGAAGAGATGCAGATGCTTGTTGGAGCAAATTGTATCTGTTAGGACATAATTAGAGGTGGGTTTAGAAGAAATCAGATCAGAAGGCCAAATTGAGACATTTAGATTGTCTGCTTTGGGCATAAGAAAGCTAATACTAAGGGAAATAAAAACTGACATACACATTCTTATTAAACAGTTAACTCTGAGGAGGTGATATTTGAACTTGGATAAGTAAAAATTAATTTGAACGAGTGAAGAAGGGCATTTCAACCAAAGGAATTTCTGGATATAAAGTCATGGCATGGTGAGAATGCACTACATATTAAGGAAATGGAGCGAGGTCTACTATGGCTGGATAAAGGGGAAGGTCAAACATTATGTGAGAGGAGAGTCTGTAAAGATAAGTGAGGTTCCACTCAGAAGAGCTCAGAATACAAAGCCAAGGGATTTGGGTGTGATTTTGTGGGCAAAGGAACCACTAAAGATGCTTACAGAAGGGAGTGATATGCTGTCAAGTGCTCTTTAGGAAAATGACTCTAGCTGGAACTTAAAAGATGATTTGAAAGACAGCAATAACAATGAAAATTCCATTGTAATTGCCAAGGTAAGAAATGATGAGGGACTGAATAGAGAGAGTGTAGAGAGAAAAGAGGGGAAGATACCAAACTACAAGCAAAGGTGGAGCCAGCAAGATTTGACAACATTAGAGAAATTGATGCCAGAGTAAAACAGCACAACAACAATAAAATAACAAAAACAACAGTAAGAATAGTAACACACACAGCTTATTGCATGATGTCTATGTGCCAGAAGTGGTGCTAGGAGGTTTACATATATTATATCATTTAATCCTTGCAATAACCCTATGGCATCGTTTTATAATCCCTATTTTTACTGATAGAGGAACTTGAAACTCAGAGAGATTAAGAAACTAGTTTATGGCTACATAGCCAGTATGGAGCAAAGTCTCAAATTTTATGGGATTTCCTGTTGATTCTTCAGACTTATTTCTGCCAAGGCTCAATGACCACTCCATGTAGATTTAGTTATTCTTTTCCTTGCAAGATTTCTACATGCATACACATATATTGTTGTTTCTTTACCCATCTACTTAAGACATCTTGAGGGAAGAAATCATATTTTTAGCTCTGTATCCTCAACACCTAACATGTTTTCAGCCCACAGTAGCATGCAACAATAATGTGGGAGTGAATTAATGAATGCTTGAAAATTAAAATGAGGTGGATCTAGCCTAATTTTTCCCATTTCCATTCCTTTAATCAATTTAGATCTTTCTGGATGGCTATGGGCTCTCCCTTTTAGCTTATCTTGGGCTCTCCCTTTTAGCTTTTCTATGTCTTATAATCTATGCTTTGCTTGGACTATGTGAAAAATTTTCTGCAACTTCCTATCAAAGAGGATTTTAGATATCAGAACTGGTCATGTCATATCTGAACCTACAAAAATGACATAGGTTTACCCAAATGACCTCCTACACAGTCAATCCATGACATGTGTGGGTAGTATAAAAGTTTTAGATTGCCTCTTGACCCTGTTTTTCATTTATAGTTTCACATCACTGGGTTGGCAAGAATATAATTAATCAAGCCTTATGTATAAGAGTCTTCCTATGGCTTTGTCAAACCAGTCAAAAGTACATACATTTCAAAATAAAAAAGCACAGGACTAGAGTAGCTCGAGATTAGCCATGCTCCAAGGAAAAGTTAAGGAAGGGACAGGAGGGCGACTGAGGTGGGAATTCGGTAGTGCAGCTAACCTGGGACAGCCTTCTACACCATGTGGGGCAGCATCGGTTGCAGAGGCCAAGGAATTGAAAGGCAGAAAGCTGGAGCCTGGTGCAGAGGGACAGAGCCTGTGGGAGTGCATGGATGGGAGCATGGGACTAGGAAGTAAACCAGGCCGTGTTCCTTGGGCATGTTAACCTCACCAGCACAGCCCTGTGGCCGGCAACTTACCCCAGAGCCCACACACACCTGAACCCTATCACCTGCTCCCATTTCCCAGGTTCCAGGCACCCCCACCCCACCAGCCCCCAGTGCACATACCTGCCCCACACCTCCACCCCAAGGGCAGCACAACCAACCTTTCCTGCACACCTCAGGAGCACTACTTCCCCCTCCCTTTTCCCTGCATGCTGTTGCCAGTGCATAAAGGCTACGGACACTACCCTCCATACCTAGGCTCACAGCATTCAGCTCTGGGAACCGCACTTTACAGTAGTCCTAGAACTGTGCATATGCATGTGTGTCCCTCAGCCTCACTTCCCAGCTTTGAGAAAGTGCCGATCTGCGCAGCCAAGTCACATCTGCCTCCAATCAGTGAAGGCATAATGCTGACTGCTGCCACAGCTCTATGCATGCACACAAGGGACCCTGTGCCTCAGACCAGCACACACCAGGGTTATGCCCTCCAGACTGGTGCACCCACACAGCTGCATCCTCCCTGGCTGTTGGGTTCTGACATTCACAAGCATCAGCGTAATATCCACAACCTGTGCCCATACATGCCCTGAAACAAATCACCATGCTGAGTGCTCCACCCTGTGCCTTGCTCCCTGCTGTACAGCCATCCTACAAACACAAGGCCTTAGACTACTGAAAGAAATCAACTCCCAAAGTAAATCAATCAAGACATTTACATGCTGCAAAGACAACAGAAGATCACTAAGGATGTCACAATGCAGACAGATATAGCCCAGCCTAATGACCAAATTAAAACACCAGAGGAGACACAGACGTTGTAACAACTAATCAAAGATGTTCATACAACTTTACTTAAGATAAGTGGGATAGTAAATGACATAAAGGAGATCAAGAAGACAGTAGAAGAGCACAAAGAGGAATTTGAAAGAATAAATAGAAAAATAGCAGAAACCACAGAGACTAAAGACTCTGTTGATCAAATAAAAAGTATACTAGAGGGCGGGCCGCGGTGGCTCAGCGGGCAAAGTGCTTGCCTGCTATGCCGGAGGACCTCGGTTCGATTCCCGGCCCCAGCCCATGTAACAAAAAACGGAAAAACAAAATACAATAAAACAAGAAAATGTTTAAAGATGTTTCCCTTTCTTCCTTCCTTCCTTCCTTCTATCCTTCCTTCCTTCTCTCTGTCTTTAAAAAAAAAAAAAAAAAAAAAAAAAAAAGTATACTAGAGTCACACAGCACCATATTTGAAGATACAGGAGAAAGAATAAGTGATACAAAGGACAGGATAATTGACTTCGAAGACTCAAAACAAGGAATGGCAAAAAAGACAGAAAAAATTGAACGGGAAGTCAGGGAAATGATAGACAAAAACAAAGCACACAAATATAAGAATCATTGGTGTCCAAGACAGAGAAGAGAGGAGTAAAGGGCTAGGAAGAGTAGTTGAGGTTATAACGGGGGGAAATTTCCCAACACTCATAAAGGACATAAATATACAAGTCAAAGAATCCTAAAGAACTTCAAACAGAATAAATCCAAATAGGCCTTCCCCAAGGCACATATTAATCAGTCTGTCAAATGTTGAAGAGAAGCAGAAAATCCTGAAAGCAACAAGAGAAAAACAATCTACTACATACAAGGGAAATAAAATAAGACTGAGTTCAAACTACTCAACTAGCACCCTGGAAGTTGGAAGGCAGTGGTATGATATATTCAAGACCCTGAAAGAGAAAAACTTCCAGCCGAGAATTCTGTACCCAGCCAAATTGTCCTTCAAAATTGAGGGAGACATGAAAGTTTTCACAGACAAAGTAGTCCTGAAAGAATTTGTCAACAAGAGACCAACCCTACAAGAAATACTAAAAGGAGTTTTCTGCAGGCTGAAAAAAAAAATTAAAAAAAAGAACAGGAGAGGGAGGTCTGGAGGAGGGAACAGAATTGAAGAGTGCAACTAAGGGTAATTTAAATAATAAAAAGAGACAGAGGGAGAAGAATATATAGATCTGATAAATAAAATAAAAAGATAAGATGGTGGAATCAAGAAACGCATTTTCAGTAATAATTTTGGATGTTAATGGAATAAACTTACCAATTAAAAGATACATATTGGCAGAACAGATTAAGAAACATAATCCAGCTATATGCTACTTACAAAAGATTCATCGTAGATGCAGGAATACAAATAGATTGAAAGTGAAAGGATGGAAAAAGAGTTTCAACACAAGTTGTAACCAAAAGAAAGCAGGAGAAGCTATATTGATATCGGACAAAATAGACTTTAAATGTAAAGACATCATAAGAGACAAAGAAGTGCGGGCCACAGTGGCTCAGCAGATTAGAGTTCTCACCTGCTGTGCTGGAGACCCGGGTTCGATTCCCAGTGCCTGCCCATGTTAAAAAAAAGAAAGAGAGAGACAAAAGGACACTATATACTAATCAAAGGGCCAATTCACCAAGAAGATATAGCAATCAGAAATGTTTATGCTCCCAATCAAGGAGCTCCAAAGTACATGAGACAGACAATGGCAAAACTGAAGGCAGTGATAGATGTTTCAACAATAATAGTAGGAGACTTCAGTACACCACTCTCCTCTATAGACAGACCAACCAGACAGAAGATCAACAAGGAAATAGAGAAGTTAAATAACTTAATGAATGAATTAGACCTAACAGACACATATAGTTCATTCTACCCCAAAGCACAGGATTATACATTCTTTTCTAGTGCTCATGGAACATTCTCCAGGATAGATCATATGCTGGGGCACAAAACAGGTCTTCATAAATTTAAAATTATTGAAATTATTCAAAACACTTTTTTCTACTCACAATGGGATGAAGCTGGATCTCAAAAACCACCAAAGAATGAGAACATTCACTAATATATGGAGATTAAATAACACACTCTTAAACAATTAGTGGATCAAAGAAGAAATTGCTAGAGAAATCAGTAGCTATCTGGAAATGAGTGAAAATGAGAATACAACTTATCAGAACTTATGGGATATGGCAAAGGTTATACTGAGAGGGAAATATATTGCCAAAAATGCCTATATTAAAAAACAAGAAAGAGCGAAAATTGAGGACTTAACACCAAACAGGGAGGAACTTCAGAAAAAGCAGCAAATTAACCTGAAAACAAATAGGAGAAGAGAAATAACAAAGATTAAAGCAGAGATAAATGAATAGGAGAAGAAAAGAAGAATAGAAAGAATCAATAAAACCAAAAGTTAGTTCTTTGAGAAAATCAATAAAATTGATGGGCCACTAGCAAAACTGACAAAGAAAAAAAGAGAGAGTATGCAAATAAACAAAGTCAGAAATTAGAAGGGGTGCATAAGCACAGACCCTGAAGAAATAAAAGAAATCATAAGAAGATAATATGAACAACTATATGCCAATAAAATAGACAACTTAGATGAAATGGACAAATTCCTGGAGACACACAAACAAGCTATGCTGATTCAGTAACAAGATGAAGTAGAAGCTCTCAACAAACCAATCACAAGTAAAGAGATTCAATTAGTCATCAAAAATCTTCATACAAAGAAAGGCCCAGGGCTAGATGGCTTCACTGGGGAACTTTATAAAACATTCCATAAAGAACTAACACAAAGCCTGCTCAAACTTTTCCAAGAAATTGAGGAAAAAGGAACTCTACCCAACTCATTTTATGAAGCTAATATTTTAATACCAAAATGGGGTAAAGATGCAACAAGAAAGGAAAACTACAGGCCAATCTCCCTAATGGACATAGATGCCAAAATTCCCAATAAAATAATTAGCAAAGTGAATCCAACAGCACCTTAAAATAATTATATACCATGACCAAATGTGGCTTATACCAGGAATGCAAGGATTGTTCAATGCAAGAAAATTAATTAAGGTAATACAACACATTAACAAATCAGAAAGGAAAAATCACATGATCATCTCGATTGATACTAAAAAAAGCATTCAACAAAATTCAGCATCCTTTTCTGATAAAAATACTCCAAAAGATAGGAATCACGTTGACTACCTCAATATGATAAAGGGCATATATGAAAAATGGATAGCCAGCATCGTACTCAATGGAGAGAGATTGAAAGCCCTCCACCTAAGATCAGGTACAAGACAAGGATGCCCACACTCACCACTGTTATTCAACATTTTACTAGCAGTACTAGCTAGAGCAATCAGGCAGGACAAATGAATAAAATGCATCCAAATTGGAAAGGAAGAAGTAAAACTCTCATTATTTGCTGATGATATGATACTATACTTGGAAGATTTTGAGAAATCTACAGCAATGTTATCTGAGCTAATAAACAAATACAGCAAAGTGGTGGGATATAAAATTAATGTGCAAAAATCAGTAACATTTCTATACATGAGCAATGACATAGCTGAGGAGTCAGTTAAGGAAAAAATTCCATTCAAAATAGCAACTAAAAGAATCAACTACTTAAGAATGAACTTAACTAAGGATGTAAAGGACTTGAACACAGAACACTATGTAACTTTGCTGAAAGAAATCAAAGGAGGTCTAAATAGGGGGAAAGACATTCCCTGCTCATGGATAGGAAGGCTAAATATAAAGATGTCAATTCTCCCCAAATTGATTCACAGATTTATCACAGTACCAATCAAAATTCTAATAACCTATTTTGAAGATTTGGAAAAGCTAACTACGAAATTCATCTGGAAGGGAAAGAGACCCCAAATAGCTAAAATCATCTTAAAAAGAAGAACAGATTGGGAGGATTAACACTCCCTGACTTTAAACCTGTTATAAAGCCACAGTAGTCAAAACAACATGGTATTAGCACAAAGACAAGCACTGACCAATAGACTTGAATCGAGAGTACAGAAATAGACCAGCAAATCTACGGTCAACTGATTTTTGACAAGGCCCCCAAATTCTCTGAACTGGGACAAATAGTCTTTTCAATAATTGGGCGTGGAAGGACTGGATATCAATAGCCAAGAGAATGAAAGAGGACCCCTATCTTATACCCTACATAAAAATTAACTCAAAGTGGATCAAACACCTAAATATAAGAACTAGCACCATAGAGCTTCTAGAAGAAAATGTAGGGAAATATCTTCAAGACCTAGTAATAGGAGGTGGCTTCCTTAACTTTATACCCAGAGCACAAGCAACAAAAGAAAAAGTAGATAAATAGGAACTCCTCAGAATCAAATGTTTCTGCACCTCAAAAGACTTTGTGAAAAAAAAGGCAGCCAACTCAATGGGAGAAAATGTTTGGAAATCACATATCAGCAAATGTTTGGTTTCATGTATATACAAAGAAAACATACAACTCAAAAACGAAAGAACAAACAACTCAATTATAAAATGGGCTAAACATATGAATAACCATTTTTTCTGAAAAGCACATACAGATGGCTCAAAAGCACATGAGAGATGCTCATTTTCACTGACTAAAAGGGAAATGTAGATCAAGACTACAATGAGATACCACCTCACACCTGTAAGAATGGCTGCTATTAAACAAACAGGAAACTATAAATGTGGGAGAGGATGCAGAGAAACTGGGACACTAATGCACTGCTGGTGGGAATGTATAAGGGTGCAGCCACGATGGAAGACTGGCGGTTCCTTAGGAAACTAAATATTGAGTTGTCCTATGACCCAGAAGAGCTGAAAGCAATGATAGAAAACAGACATTTGCACACCAATGTTCATAGCAGCATTATTCACAATTGCCAAAAGATAGAAATAAACCATATGCCCATCAACAGATGAGTGGATCAACAAAATGTGGTATATACATACAATGGAATGTTATGCAGTAGTAAGACAAAATGACGTCCTGAAGCACATGACAAAATGGATGAGTTTTGAGGACATAATGCTGAGCAAAATCAGCCAGACACAAAAGGACAGATAGTGTATGATTCCACTTTTATGACCAGCATAAAGGTGTAATCAAAGGCTTATAATACAGAATATAGGGGACTAAGAGATACATAGAAGCTAGAGATGGGTGAACCCGTAGCTAACGAGGTTGGACTCCAATATAAGGGAATAGATAGGAGGGAAGGTGATTCTCTTGTGGGTCTATAAGTAATAATATCATATTGAAGATGAACAACACTGAAAAGGGTTGTATAGACCTACGTGTCCCACTGATTCACACTAGCAATATGAATTAGTTCTCATAACAATTACGTCAAAGATATGATTTTTTAGTGTTTAAGTCCAGCGTACAAGGGGAAAACTGCTATTGCATGCTTTGAACTATGTTAAAAAGGAAACCATCAGCACTACCACAGCAACAGCAGAGGTAAAAAATGCGGTGAGGGACAAGAGTTAAGAGGAGGTTTAGATTTCCTGTCTGGCGAGGGTGTGTTTATTGGTTTTCTGTCTCTTGGGAACAATGAAATTATCTAAAATTGAATATGTTGATGTACTGTGGACTTTGGGCCTTCCACATGATGTCCAATGAATGCAGGTCGCTGAAGGATGCACTGATGGAGAAGTAGATTGTTGAACGATGGTGTACACTTATGAACGAAGGATGTGCTGCTACAAAAAGAAACAATGTCATGAGCCATCCAGTGATGTGAATGAACATATGGGACATTTGGTGAAACAAAATAAGCCAGAAACAAAAAAACAACAATGGCATGCTCACCTTTAGAAAATGCTTATAGGAAAACAGGGGCCTAGATTGTAAGCTTTCACAGCAGACACATTAATGCTGGAGTGGTGATTATTATTTCTGGATTTTGAGAGGCTGTTTTATATATATAGCCTGATATTTAGAGATAAGAACGAAGCTGAACAGGTTGGGGTTAAAGTAATTCAGAGCACAGGTGTAAGGAAGACAGTGTCTATACTTAAGAACCACACATAGTCTGTGAGACCAATGGAAGAAATATTTATTTGATTTGGAACTGAAATTTTCTGCAGGGCATCATCTAATCCAACCTATCTGTATAGCTCATTTGAACAACTGAAACTCAGGAAGCACAGAATAAGAAAGAGGTTCTTTAATCCTGTATAGATTATTTTAATGCTTGGAAACATCTCAGAATATATTAAGCAGATAATCACAAAGTATTGGCAAAATCCCATGAAGGAGGGGAGAAACAATATGGAACTATTAAAATTTACCATCAGAGAATCCCCTGATACTGTGTCCAACTTTAGGGACACCCAAATCAATAGGCTATGCCCTTGATCATGAAGCTTACTCTTGTGAAGCTTGTGTAGGTAGTGGAGAAGCTTAGACTACCTATAGGTATGCCTAAGAGTTACTTCTGGAGGACATCTGTTGTTGCTGAGATGTGTCCTCAGTCTCTCTAAGCCCAACTCTGCAAATGAAATCATTGCCCTCCCCCCATGTGGGACATGACACCCAGGGGTGAAAGTCTCCCTGGTGATGTGGGAGATGTCTCCCAGGGATGAATCCAGACCTGGCACTGTGGGATCAACAATTCTATCCTGACCAAAAGGGGGGAAAGAAGTGTAATTAATAAAGTATTAGTGGCAGAGAGAGTTCAAATAGAGTTGAGAGGCTACTCTGGAGTTGCTCTTATACAAGCTTCAGGTAGACTTCGCTACCTATCATTATGTGCCAAACCCCAACTAGGACCATTCCAGCCAATCCTGAAGAACACCTAGGGCAGTACATAAGATTCCATAAGGGTTGCCCTCACTAGTGTAACTTTCCAGAAACCTACAACCTCCAGATGGGCCCCTGGTCCAGATAAGTCCTGAAACCTAGCCCAGCCTCTTCAGAACATCAGATAGTTCCATCTCCCTACCCCACATTAGTGACAGACCCTTCCAATATCAAAAATTTAGAATTGTCATAGCCCAAACAACCCTAAAAAAAGGTATGGAAAGATCAAAGGTGATGGTGAAATTATACATAGAAAATAGGACTTAACAAATGAATATGAATGCTGAATCATTAAATTGATGTCTCTTTTAGACTCAGTATTTTACAGCAGTCAGAAGTAAAAACCTAAAATTGGGAAATGTAACCCATGTCAAAGTCTGAAATATATTCTACAACTAATTATGGTGCTGTGCTTTGAAATTTATTGCTTTTTTGTAGATACATTATTTTTCACAAAAAAGAAGGAGAAAAGTCGATTATGATGACAAAAAAAGTATTTAAGCCCTCTAGTCTCCTATATTCTGGAGCAGCTAGAAGGAAAAATCTGAGAGGATCATATGGTAACCCATGACAGATTCTGGACTCTGTCCTGTAACTACTTGTTGAAGAGTGCTTTGAAAACTACTGCTTTTTTATTTCTTTGCTTTGCATATGTGTTATACTATACAATAAAAAAATGTTAAAAAAAATAATATAAATTCAAAAGCACAAAAATTTAATTATCGTGTTTTTCTTTGGAAGAAATGAAAGTATTGTTTAAAACATTGCTGTACAGCTTACAAAATTTGGAGATAATGATTTTAAACATAAAATTATTTAAGGTGCTTAACATTATTGTTTGTTTTAAAAAGGAGCAATCAGTGTGAAGATTTTTTTTTTTTTTTTTTTTTTTTAAAGGAAAGACAGAGAGAAGGAAGGAAGGATAGAAGGAAGGAAGGGAAACATTTTTTAAACATTTTCTTGTTTTATTGTATTCTGTTTCTCCGTTTTTGTTACATGGGCTGGGGCCGGGAATCGAACCGAGGTCCTCCGGCATAGCAGGCAAGCACTTTGCCCGCTGAGCCACCGCGGCCCGCCCAAGTGTGAAGATTTTAGACTAATATGCGTTTGGGAAAGCAAATAAAATGCCTTCCATAAATATATCAACTAGAAATTTTAATTTGGTATTTCTATTCCCCAATAAAGAATACCCATCCATTATTTCTCTATTCTTTTGAATCCGCTGTTTAGAGGGATTGCATTGGCTTTGTGGTGGAAAATTTATCATTTTATTTGTTTTGTTTTTCATTAACATCCCAAAGATCTTTCAAAAGGAAAGACCCTTTGAAAAGGAAGGGGCTTACTTTTTCTTGAACAGATTAAGCAGACAAGTTTCAACCATGGTTATGCATTTACTTTTCTTAAAATTGGGATCTGGGATCAATGTCAGTGTAGACTATGTAATATTCTCACAGATTACACTTTGCTCAGTCAGTATTTCCTGACATCATATTATGTGCAAGGCTAGGGGAAAATAAAAATGAACAAACCATTCCCTGCACCCAAGGTGCTCACAGTCTAGTGCAATAGATAAGGCAATTAAAATTTAAATATGTAATATAAGATGAGAAATAAGTGTCATAAAATGTTCAGAAAACATAAATTTGCAAACAAACCAAAACCGAATTAGTTTTTCACAAATACTAGATTTATTTTGTCAAGTGAAGGTCATAGATCTTCATCATAACTTTGCTATTGGGTAGCACATGTTGCAATGCAAGCAAATCCAAGTCTGTATTTTGCCACGTTTAGTTTTTTTCTAGGACCTAATTCCAAAAACAGCTTTTTGACCTGTCCTGTAAGCTGGATGAAGCTCCTGATCTCCACAAGCAACTTAAATGAAAGATTCAATCAAGGCAGATATGGCAATAATATAGTGGTAGAACTCAGCTAAACTTCTAGGATTCAACATGGTGGATTAACTATCTGATTTTATCTAAACTCCCTTATGATAACCATGAAACTTGCATTGTTTAATAAATATCCAGGGTGCCTGTATAAGCCAGGGATTGCTCTAGGAAGTGAACAGTGCACAAAATTGCACAAAACAAGCAAAAATCCTTACCCTCATAATGCTTATATTCTGATGGGATTTTTTTAAACGTGCATACGCTAGTATCCTCTCTCATCTTGATTCTTGACTCATATCTAACTGCTTGCTTGGCTTCTCCATGTGGTCATCTTGTAGGCGACTTTAATTAATGTCTTCAAATCAAGTACGTGATATTTCCTGTAGCAACCAACCTAGTCTATTTCACTTGACTATTTCACTAGCTGTAAAACAATTCTACAATTTCTTTTGATCAGGCCAAAAACCTAGGATCATTGCTGTCTTCTCTTATTCTCAGTTCCTGCCTCCAACCCATCAGTTAACCTTGTAGATTCTACCTTCAAAATATATCCAGAAGTCTCACAACTTCTCACACCCTCCAATGTTACTGTCCTGGTCCAAATCACCATCATCTCTTACAATAGCCTCATAACTGACCTGTTTCTGATATTGCCCTCTCCTGTCTATTCTCCTTTTCATAACTGATTTTAAAAGTAATTGTATATACAATATGTGTATAATGGTGTTGCTGGGTATCTAACATGTAGAAATGTAATATATTTGACAATAACAGAACAAAGGAGGGGGATAGGAGCAAATTTGTATTGGTATAAGTAATTGAGACCAGATGGTATCTTGAATCCATAGAAACAAATGAGGAGAACCAAAAACGGTAAATAAGATTAAGATAATACACTCTATAAATATATACTTGTTCTTTTTTCTTCTCTCAGCATCCTTCAATTAAATATAATAATATAAATGTGATGGTTTACAGCTGCATGCACCCCAGAAAAACACGTTCTTAAACTTAATCCATTCCTGTGGGTGTGGACTTATTATAAATAGCAACTTTTGATGATGTTACTTCAGTTTAAGTGTGGTCCACCTCAGTCAGAATTGGTCTTAATCTTATTACTGGAGTCCTATATAATTTTGCAGAATGAAATTCACACGCACACACAGAGAAAACTATGGGAAGTAGAAGCAAGAAGTCGAAGGTCAGAGGAGCCCAAAAGAGAACTGAAAGGCCACCATGTGCATTGCCATGTGACAGAGGAGCCCAGGACAGGGGATCACTGGCAGCCAATCCCAGAACACTATAGTCTTCAAGGATAAAGCATTGCTTTGGTGATGACTTCAACTGGACTTTTCTGGGCACAGCTACATGATGATAATGTGAACCATTGATTGTATACTTTGGATGATTACATGGTATGTGGATATATAATATATATCAATAAAATTGCATTAAAAATAAAAATATAAATTTTCTCTAAAAAAGGGAAATTTCAGAGAATTATAAATATGTCATAGATGTTAAATATTTTGGAGTAGGAAAATTTTAAAGATCAATACAGACATCTATTTTTATTGCACTTACATTTATCATACTTTATAGATATTGGGTATTTTACAAATTGAAGTTTGGTGGTAACACTGTAATAGACAAGTCGTTTGGAGTCCTTTTTCCAAGAGCATGTGCTCATTTTGTTTCTCTATTACATTATAATTAAGGTATGTATATTGTTCGTTTAGATCTAATACTACTGCACATTTATCAGACTACAGAATAGTGTATACACAACTTTTTATGTGTACTGAGAAATCAAAACATTCATGTGACTTGCTTTGTTGTGATATTCATTTCATTGTGGTGGTCTGGAACCAGCAATATCTCTGAGGTATACTTGTACACAGTTTAGAAGATAAAATTAAAGAAATATCCCAGAAGTCAGAACAAAAAATCACAGAATAAATTTGGAATAGGAAGACTAAAAAAAAAAAAATTAGATCACTTCAGGATGTCTAACATCTGAGTAGCAGGAGTTCCTGAAAGAAATAATAAAAGAGAATGGAAGGGGGTATTTCTTAAGCAAAGGAAGTTGTAGAACAGAAGTATATGGTTTTCCAGATTGAAGGACCCCAGAGGAATGAAGAATTAAATGATACTCAACATATCATAAAATTTTGGAACACCGGGGATAAAGAGAAAAATTGAAACGTTTACAGAGCTGCTTCTGGGTATGATGGAGTAATAGTCCCATAATAGCCTTTTCACCATACCAGTGATAAAAGTGGATAGAATATATGTGGTAACTGTTTTCAGACATTTGGCAACAGGCAGAACAAACTGCAATCTCTGAGAGAGGTAAAATTCATGAGATGAGTTCTGTAGCTCTCTGCTGACAGAACACTTCATTGTCCACTGTGCAGCATGCAAGAGGCTAAGGCAGATCCAAGCCATTGAGGCAGAGGTCAGAGTTCATGGCAGCTAAAATAGCTGGAATCCTGCAAGAAAACAGCAGAGGCGGAGAGGAGAAAGATGTAGTGGGGGTGTCTCTCGAAGTCTGTTTGGGGGTTCTCCCATGAGTTAGTGGCTGAGATTTGAGTTTCACATATGCAGGATGAGAAGATCTGAGGTTTACCAAATAGTAACCTCTTGTGGGATTAAAACCAGAGCAGAGAGACATCGAGTAGTGAGGGCGGATAGTAGAGCTCCAACTGGGGCAGAGTAGAAAGACCCATTATCACTTCCTCACATCCTAATAATGCATAGAGATACCATCAATCTTGGTGCCTTAAAAGAAAGAGTTATGCCCTAAAGCAGGGATAAACTCATTATGGCCAGTGGGCTTGGTGCCTGTTTATGAAAATTTTGTAGTAATATGGCCACACCTATTCATTTATATATTTTATATGGCTGCTTTCATACTCAAAGGCAGAATTGGATACTTATGAGAGACACTGCATGTCCCTAAAAGCCTAAGCTATTTATTATCTACCTTGAAACAAAGGTTTCTTGACTCATGTGCTAGAGTGAATTCTGGTCTAGAACCTTCCTACCAAAGGCCAATCCAAGTCCTAACAAAATCCATATAGAAGGTTAAGTTTGGAGCTTGTATCTCCTACTGAGTTGAAAAAGTTTGAAGATACCTAGATTTTCCACATGACGTATTGTCAAAGACAGACTAAGACTAAGGCTACACATGTTCCAGCCTACACAAAGCTACTAGAGCAAAAATCCACACTCTCAAGAAGAAGATAAAGAATCAGAATCTCTACGGTGTATCACTAATAATGACACGTATACAGCAAAAAATTGTCCTGGCTTTGCATGTAACTAGAATTGAATAAAGGGATCAGAATTTACATGTTTACCAAAAGCAAGCAGAAAACTGAACAAAATATATGAAAGAAAAACATCAGATATTGAACAAGAGGCAGAACTTGTTTTACTTTTATTATTTTGAAAAAAAATACAATTACCTATAATTACCACAGACTTCTATCTTGATACATATTCCAAAATGTGGACAAGATAGAGGAATCCAGTAAGAGCATTATGGTCTTGCTTAGCAGAAGAGACAGCAGTTAGGGTTTTGGGATCCTGAGCCAGCTGAAATTTGTTGGGCAAAATTACAGCAAAGACAGGAAGATACAGGGGAAAAAACACAGAAATGACAAAAATTAGCATCCATTTCTGACAAAAATCTCAAAAATCTATGAATAAAATGATCTTTCTCAAAGTAAAAAAAGGACATATATATGGAAGACAAAGTTATAGCTAATCTCATATGTAATGGTGAAAGATGAAATTATTTCCTTCAAAAATCTGGAACAAGATAAATTCATTCTCTCTGGGGTAATACTACACAACTATTAAAATGACTAATATTAAAAAGGCACACAGTACTAAATGCTAGTGAGGCTGTGGAGCTTCTGGAACTCTCAAACATTGCTGTTGGAAACGTCAAATCATTTATCACCTCTGGAAAGCATTTTAGTAGTTTCTTATAAAATTAAATATAGTCTTACTAAATGACTAAGCAAACCTATTCTTGGGTATTTACTCAAAAGAAGTGAAAATGCACTTTATTTATCTATTTAGAATAGATAAACAAAATGCAGTACAGCCATACAATAGAACCACTACTCAGTAATAAAATGAATGAATTATGGATACATACAACAATGTGGATGAATCTCAAAAATATTATGTTGAGGAAAAGAAGCCAGACACAAAAGAGAACACATTGTATAGTTTCATTTATATGAAACTTTGGAAAAGACACATTTAATCTGTAGAAACAGAATGTAGATGAGTGGTGCCTGGGGACAGGGATGGAGATGGAGACCGGGAAGGGTCAGTCACCTTTTGGTGAATGTCCTGGACATTCACCAAACAAACCAGGGCTGCTACCCCACCCATATGGTCTGGTACCCACCACTCACCAAGGAACTATTCCTGATCATTTGCAACAGCAGCTACAAAATGAATGAATTATTTTAATTCCACCACAAAAATGTACGGAAAGACACTTCTTGGGCCAATTTATGGGTCTCCCACTGGACAGATACTGATCCTCCCAGTGAAAACCACTAGTGAACTATAGAAACACTACTTGGTTTTTACGAATAAAGACAAAGTCAGACTTCAGATCTTATCAGTTGATGGCAGCCCACGTCCGATCACTTCTATTGTTTGCTACCCAAATGGGGGTGCTGTAATGACCTGTTCCTATGATGGGTGCTATACTTTCATGGCAGAAAGACCTAATCACTTGGTAGTGCGGTTGGAAATTAACTTAAGCACCCAGAGACAGTAGTTTCTCTTGGGGGTGAAGACTTAATCCCATTCTATGGTCTGGTGACTGGTGGCAGGGAAAGAAATTTCTACAGGGAGTTGAAGGACTATTTTTACTATTCTCAGCAGTCAAGGTATTGATATGATGGAGACCAGAGAGGTATCAGAACACATTTGCCTGTCAGAACTTCTTTTTGTCATGAGAGCAACTGGCTTTTAGCCATCTGAAGAGAAAATTGAAGATATGGTCAATAAAATCAAATTTGGTGAGTATGCGGAGACTGGAAAGATAGTTGACAAAATCATCTTAACAGATTTCCTCAAAATTTACATCAATCACAGGTCAACTTTTGGTAATACCATGAGTATCCAGTATAGCGTTAACATTTTTGGTTTTACCAATTCAGAAGGAAAAAAGGTCAAAGAGAGGATTTTCTGAAACTGTTTCAAACTAAAGATGAGCACACAGCCCAGAAGATGTCCAATTGCTTTGCCACACTGTTTGGCATAATCCAGAAGGGTAGAAATCTGAGCTTGTGACCTCCTCTTTTAAAGGTTCAGAAGGTTGCCTCGAAGAACTTCCTGCAATCACTAAAGAAACATTCACAACCGAAATTCTTGGCTTAACCAATTCAGAAGATTCCAGAGAAGATCATATGGTCAGTGGAGTTTCAGGAAGGCTTGAAGAATAAAGGACTTTGTGTTTTGGGGTTTTTTTCCCAAGAGGCACTGCTTTTCCTGTGTTTTCCTCCTCCCTACACAACTCTAATAGTTAGAACTTCTAGACAGTAAAAGCAAAGTTTTGTTAAACCATGAAGAAAATATATAGTGTTCCTTATTTCTGGTGGTAGTTACATGAATGCATACCTTTATTAAAGTCACCTAATTTTACACTTCACAGTTGATTTCAAATAATACCATGTGTGTAACAAAACAGGAAAATGCAACCCATGTTCATGAAAATAGAAATCAACCCCAAATACCCAGATGTTGTATTTAGCGAACAAAGTTTTAAAGTATCTTCAAAGTTCTAACGGGAAAATAAGTTAAGGGACATGTCCTAAATAGGGAATCTATTCTGCAGAAGAAATATTGAATTCTGCAAAAAAAAATGGAATTCTGTACAAAGGATGAAGTAGAGAAATTAAAACTAAATAGTAGCAATAACTGAATTGCAAAATTTACTGGATGGGCTTGACAGCAGGTTGGAGATAGCAGAGGGAAAAGCCGGTGGACTTCCATATGGCTCAACAGAAACTATCCAGTCAGAAGTCCAGAGATAACAAGAGATTGAAGAAGTATGAGCAGAACCTCAGAGTCTTGTAACACCATTTTAAACAATATAAATATACATTTATTTAAAGTCCTAAAAGGAGAAAATAGTGAGAATGGATAACAAAATATTTGAAGAATTAATGCCTGAAAATTTCCCAAATTTGCTAAAAACAATCTATTTGCAGTTTAGAAAACACAGTGAACCCAAAGCAGGTTTTAAAAAAAACAAGAAATATTAGAGTTTTGCTTTACAAATTCCAGGGAAATAATTTCTTCTAAAAATTATATCCTTAGCCAAACCAAGAATCAATTGTATGGGTAGAATAATCTCATGTCTAGAAATGTACATTCTTTAAAAAAGTTCTTCTGATTTACCCTTTTACAGAAAGTGACTAAATGATGTGTTCTATTAAAACAAGAGTGTAAAACAATTAAACAGGAGATACAGTGTGCAAAAGACAGGGACTCCAACACAGGAGACAGTTCAAAGGAATACCTAGACCCACCTCCCAAGAATTCTGCTGTGGCATGTTGGAAGTGGGTTCCAGGCAGCCCTGTTTTTAATAGTCTCCAGGTGAGACTAATGCACAGCCTGATTTACAAACCATTGATTCATATTTCCTCATTTGATTTTATTAAGCTGTTTTAGTTTACTAAAGTTGCCAGAATGCAATGTACCAGAAATGGGTTGTTTTTTTTTTTATAAAGGGGATTTATTAAGTTACAAGTTTACATTTCTAAGGCCATAAAAATGTCCAAAGTAAGGCATCCAGCGAAAGATACTTTGACTCAAGAAAGTATGCATCGTTTCCTGGTATCTGGTTTCAAATAGCTCTCTCAGCCCCTGTGAATCCTTCTGGCTTCTGGTTTGCTTAGCATCTCATGGGAAGGCATATGGTGATATCTTCTGGGCTCTGCATTATCAAACATCTGTGCTAAATGTCTGCTCTCTCTCAGCACTCCAAGCATCTCCAAAGATCTGCATCTGTGTCACTTCTGAGCTTCCTCCAAAGTGTTTCCTCTTTTAAAGGGCTCTAGTATGTGTGGGCCACGGTGGCTCAGCAGGTAAGAATGCTTGCCTGCCATGCCTGAGGACCCGGGTTTGATTCCCGGTGCCTGCCCATGAAAAAAAAAAAAAAAGGGCTCTAGTAAACTAATCAAGACCCACATTGAATAGGTGGAGTCACATCTTCATTTAATCGAAAGGGCACACCCACAATTGGGTGTGTAACATCTCCATGGAGGCAATCTAATAAAAGGTCCTACCCTAAACAATAGGCCTGCCCCACAAGATTGGATTAGGAAAAGAACGTGGTTTTTCTTGGGTGCTTAACAGTTTCGAACTAGCACAATAACCTTGTGAGTTAGGCAGACAAAATGTTATAATCCTCATTCTACTAACTCAGTCAAGGTCATACATTTTAAAAATAGCAAAGCTATGACTAGAACTCCTCCAGGTTTTGAAATGTTTTCTAATTGCTGGATAACAAATCTTAAAAGTGGATTCACTTTCACGTAGGAGCCTATGTATGCCTAAATCGCTCTGTTTCTGGTCCTATTTGCTTGTCCAGACACCATCTCCCCATTACCCTTTGGTAGTGGGGAAAAGCAGAAGAAAGTGGGCAGGTCACAGTTGTGTACCTTGAGTAGAGGTCGACGATGAGCAAACCACCAGAAGAAGTCTAGAATGATTGCTTAAAGAAGGCAATTCTCAACATGGGAAAACCATGCAAGAAAATGAAAAACAGCCACTGAGCATGCCAAAGATCAATGAAAAACGACCTCCTGTGGAGCACCCTCCCAAAAAGTATTCCCCGGAGGAACAATCTTCGGAGGCTCATTCCTCAGAAGAGGAGTTTGCTCAGGAGGAATTCTTTCCTGAGATGCTACTTTCTGAGGAGCACCCTCCTCAGGAAAGCCTTTCTAGGAAGTACCTTTTTGAGGAGCACCCTCCAATGGAGCAGCCTCCTTGTGGAGTAGGAAAACATAAGCTAGAAGAAGGAAGTTTTAGAGAAAGGCTTGAGGGTTCGTGCCCACAACAAAGAGGGAACATATATGGCAGGAATTTAACCAATGATAAAGGTAGCAGATGACATGTAAGAGATGAAAGGAGCAAGAAACAAACTGATGGTAATACATTGGAATGCAAAATGGAACTGTCCTTATCCTATTTAATGTGTTCTGCCTTGAAGTCTGTTTTGCCTGGTATTAGTATTGTCAACTGAAATTTACGTTTGCATTTTCTTATAGCCTGGTTCCCACCTTAATTTTAACTTTGTGTGTGGCTTTGTTTTAGGTATTTCTCTTGTAACTGGCATACAGCTTTTTATTCGCCTACAATCTACAAGTCTCCCTCTTTCCAACATGAATTTTACCCATATGCATAGAAAGATGTACTTTATATAGTAAAGTTAAAAGAACAGTTTTCAAAAAGTATATATAGTATCCCATTTTTGTAAAAAATACTGTATATATTAACCTGCAAAGAAAAAACTGAATGTATATACATCAGAAGCTTAATAATGGCTATCTGTGTTAAATAATAGATATTTTTTTCTGTATCTGAATTTGTTATTTTTTCAAGATGAACTTGTGTCACATGCTCAAAAAATGATAAAATGAATATATGTAAAGCAAAAAAAAATTCATTCATCTAAAAAAAAGTGTTTCTCAAAATGTACTTTATAGACCACTAACATCAATATTTGCCTTGTAAATTCTGGGCTTCTTCTGAAATACAAATTTATGAGCTCAGTGTCTGGGCCCAGGAATCTGAATTTTTAGGAGGTGCCCCAGTACTCGCTTGTATGCTTGCTGAAGTTTTTGAGAAGCCTGATCTATAACTACCCTCAAAGCTGAAAAGGGGGTGGAATGAGATGCCACTGTTAGCACACAAGGCACCTTTGTGAAAAGAAAAAAGAGACCCCATTCCTGGAAGAATTATAAATAAGTGCCCCTGCTTTTTTATAATCAGAGCCAGATGCCTCTGTGCAGGGCAAATTTTACAGAAACATTTGGGAAAGAATAATTTGCATATAGAAAATTTGGCATTCATGTTAACAGTGATATTGATTGGATGACTATGCTTATTCACATTCCTTTATAAACTGGCTAAAATATGCGATTTTAAACCAGTCAGCTTAGAATATGGTCAAACCTCACAAAGGAATAAAGGACAAACTCTGTTAACAAAAGTTTTTCAGTGCCTTGCGGTCATTATTAATCCATCTTTTCTCGCCTTCCTTCTTTAGATTTTGAGATTATTATTATTTCCTTTCTTACATCCTCCAGTATTTCCAAAACTATATTTAAGTGGGGCCCAACGACTTAATGGAAAGAAAGTGAGTGATATAAATCACTTCACTCTGTATTCTCTCATTATCAAATGCAGTTACACCTGTGACTTTTTGGCAATACCTCTGACTTTAGCTTGGAAAAAAAATCTGTATATTGATGTTGTTGCACATGTTTTCTTATTTGCATTATGTTCCTGCAAAAATCTTTATTTTTTTCAACCACCCTTCAGCTACTTTCCTTTCAGTTACCCCATGGAGTCCCAGGGTTCACATTATATTTGGTCAATGAAAAGATAAGCTTGAATTCAAAACATGAGAGGAAAAAAAATACCAGGTTTAGAACATTTCTACAAAACTTTTAGGCATGTTAGAATATTGAGCAGAATATATTATCTTTTCTAAAGTCCCTTTCAAAGGCAATTAGCTTTGCTGTTTTGCACCCATCCTGGTGAATATAAGATAACACTCTCAAATTTGTTATTGCTTTAGCCTGAGAATGAGAGATGCTTCTAGTGCCAGTGTTATATAAGGAATGCCTGAAATAATGTTCTCATCTGTGTTAGCTCTATCTTCAAAATATGGCCATTTCTCACAACCTCCACTGCTACCACTGAGTCACCATCGCTTCTAACCAGGATAACAATCACAGACTGCTAACTGGTCTCCCTACTCCATCTTTAGCTCTCTTCCGTCTCTCTTCAGGAGATCAGCTAGATCATCCTATTAAAGTATAAACCAGATAATATTCTTCTCTGCTCAAAAATATCTGATGGCTTTTCATCTCATTCTAGATAAAGTGAAAATTGTACAGTGGCATATTTGGGCCCCAAAGGGCCTCTGGGACCTCATACCCTACTGCTCTTCTGATACCTCACTCCTGTTATTTTGGCTTCCTTGTACAGCTCATGCATGCCCCTGCCTCAAGAACTTTTTAATTGCTGATTCCTCTGCCCATGTGCTCTTCCCTGAAATATCTTCATAACTAGTTCCCTTGCTTCTTCAAGGACTCTGCTGAAATGGAAACTCCCATCCCTATCACCATCATTCCCTATCCTTTTATCTTTTTGTCATTAATTTCCATAGCTTTATCACCATTTAACATGCTGCATACTTTTCTTATTGATTTATTTCTTGTCTGATTCCCTCCCACAGGAAAAGAAAAAATAGTAAACTCTAAGAGAGTAGGAATTTTTTTGTCTGGTCTCTGTTCTGTTGAAAAGCCTGGAGTGATGCCTGCTATATAGTATTTCTTCAGCTCTCTCTGGTTCCTTTTCATAATTTGCATCTCTCTATTGATATGTTCTCTGGGTTTATCCACGATCTTCCTGATTTCCCTTAATTTTTTGTTCATGTTTTCCTTTAGCTCTTTGAGCGTATTTAGGACCATTTCTTAAGCCTTTGTCTGATAAATCCCAAATCTGGTCCTCCTTGTTAGTGATTTCTAATGCTGTAATCTTCTCCTTTGTCTTGGCCATCAATTCCTCTTCCTTTGTATGCTTTGTAATCTTCCATTAAAACCTGAATATTTTGCTATCTTAATGTGTTATGGCTGGATTAAGCATGCAACCAGTGAGTGTTATGATAGAGCTTTCTTTGAATATCAACAGCCAACAAGAAAAACAAAAAAAGAGTTAAAAAGCAGCACCTCTACCAGACTTTGCTGATTAACCTGTACTAGCACTGTCCTTCAGGGTTTATCCATGCAAAGACATTAGAGACTTGCTCCAGGCCAAAGCCTTAGAGCCTTCCAAGTTCTTTACCATACATGCCTTTGTCTAGGGCAGGTACATGTGGTCCTACGATTTCTCCCAGTTCTGCAGATAGGAATGTCTCCTCTTTCTTAGGAAACAGTTTCCTCACAGTCCCAGGCACTGCACTACATAAGCCATCCACCACCCCACCCCAGGCAGCATAACTTGACTGCTTCTCCACATTATTCTGCAGGAGAGCTCAGTGATTGTGCTGTGGTGGTTTGAAACTGTATTTACCCCCAGAAAAAAATGTTCTTAAAGTTAACCCATCCCTGTGTCAGGTATCAGAAAATAAAACTTAACATTCAAGATGGATTCTGTGGCAGGGGGGCCCCTTCAGTTTCTCTCCCTCAGCAGCTCTTCTGACAGGGCCTAAGGTGACAGCAAGATAGTGAGCACAAACGTGCCAACACCCCACCCACCAGAGGCCAGACCAGATAACCATGAGTATGAAGTCATGATCTGCACCAGCCTGATATCTCCCTGTGATGCCTGTGGCCACACATCACCTCCACCCCTCTTGGCATGGTTTTTCCTTTAAACTACAAGCTTGGGTAGGCAACATTGGCTCAGTGGCAGAGTTCTCACCTGCTGTGCTGGAGACCCAGAGCCTGCACATGGAAAACAAAAGCAAAACAAACAAACAAACAAAAAAACCACAAGCTGTCAGAAAGAAAGTTGGAGCCATGGAGCCATTTTTCCTTTCTCTTTCTCTAGCAGGTTTTGCTGGTTCTTACCTGCCTGTCCTCCCTTTGCTCTCAATCTGTTTCTCTCTTTCTCAATGAACTATTGAGCTTTAACTCACTGTCTCATGTGGAATCCTTTAACAATCCCATGCCTACCACCCTGAGGTATGAACCCATGGTAAATAGGACCTTCAGATAAGGTGCATCCCAGGATGGGTCTTGATCCTATTGCTGGAATCCCTTCCAAGATGATGAAATGCAGAGAGAACAAGAAAGCCACAGGAAGCAAGGAGCTGAAACAGAATCCAGAAGAGAAGGAGGAGACTGGAAAACGGTTCCATGTGCTTTGCTCTGTGGCAAAAGAGTGAAGGATCACTGAATGCCGGTCTTTTGGAAGAAAGCATCATCTTGATGATGTCTTGGTTTGAACATTCTCCCGGTCTCAAAACCATAAGCTAATAAATTCCCATTCTTTAACTCAACCCATTCCATGGTGTTTGCTAAAGCAGCCTAGAAACTAAAACATTGCATTCTGTATGCAGTGTAAGTAATTGGATGGCAGGTCCCTCAGCTAAAGACATTGGGCCAAACATACGTGCTCCCAGTACATGGACAAGGGTTGTCTAAGAGCCAGTAGTGGGAGCAAAGGCTGGCTGCATCCTGAGATGGTGAGGGTTAGGGCAGCAACCAGCCAGGGCATCAGAAAAGCCTCCCATTTTTAAAAGGGTTTTTTTCTTGATTCAGCTCTTGCCCTGTGTATTAGTCAGGGTTGTCTAGAGAAACAGAATCAGCAGGAAATATCTGTAGAGGTAAAATTTATAAAAGTGTCTCATGTAACCATGGGAACATAGAGTTCAAAATTCCTAGGGCAAGCTGTGAAACTGACAACTCCGATGGAAGGTCTGGATGAACTCCACAGGAGAGGCTTACCGGCCAAAGCAGGAAAAGAGACTGCCTTTTCCGAATCCTCCTTAAAAGGCTTCCAGTGATTAGATTAAGCATCACTCATTGCAGAAGACATTCCCCTTTGGCTGATTATAAATGGAATCACCTGTGGATGCAGCTGACTTGATAATGATTAAATTCTATGAAATGTTCTCATAGCAACACACAGGCCAGCACTTGCCCAACCAGACAAACGGGTACCACCACCTGGCCAAGTTGACATATGAACTTGACCATGACACCTTGCTATTGCAGTCTTTTAACTGTTTTCTAGAACTTGGAGAATATTTCCAGTTCTTACAGGTTGTTCAAAATTTCTGTGCAGAATTGGAGCCCTGAAGCATCTCACTTTGCCATCTTGATTGTCCTTCACTACCTCTGTCTCCTTGTCAATATTAGAAAATAAAAGCAAAATATGTCCATTAGGAAAGGATCACCTCCTATCTTCTTCCTCTCTGCACATTTCCCCACAATAACAAAATCTCATACCTGGATACGTAAAGAGACAAACTACTCAATACAGGAACTTTGGAAATTTGGAGATAGAAAAAAATTCATATATCACTTTCAACTTGACAAAATGTATAAACACAATGAATATACTTGAGATATCAGCTAGTAAAATCTTATTTTAAAGTGGTTGAACTTGAGGCCCAGGGAGTGGAAGCATTTGATCAAAGGTCTTTCATATATAACTTCTTATTTCACGCTCACAAAATAGAATGATTTCTAGGAAGAACATTGACCTTGAAGTAAGAAATCCTGTTTTCTATTCCTTTCCTGTATAGCCTTGATATGTTAGGCCAAATTTTGTAGCCCAACAAAAAACACATTCTCAATCTTAATCCACATTTTTATGGGTGTGATCTTATTTATCAATAGGACCTTTTGAAGATGTTACTTTTAGATAAGTTGCAACCCAATTGAATCAGAATGGGCTTTCATCTGCATTAATGGCATTTTTCATAAGTTGAAGAAATTCAGATGCAGTGAGCCACAGAGGGCCACAAGAAGAAGCTGGAAGTCAGAAGAAACCAGAAGAGCAGAGAAAGAGATCACTATATGACAGGAGGTAGAGATGCAAGCCAAGGAACCCCAAGGAGTGAGGCAAGCCAGTTCCTGACTGCTACAGATTTTGGGAGAAAGCAATGCCTTGCCAGTGCTTTGATTTTGGGCTTCTGTCCTTCAGAATGGTGATCCAATAAATTCCTGTCGTTAAGCCAAACCACTGTACACTTGGCCAAAACTCGTCTTCATTACTTATTTTAATTTCCTTATCTGTAAACTAGTTAAAATAAATGATGTTCTAACCCTCTCATGTTATGATTCTGCAAATTGATCATTGTAACCCAGCCAGGCTGAAGTCATACCCCCCATTTTTCACCATACCTATTGCCTCTTCGCGCTTGGAACAGGGACTTTCCTTATTCTACTGGAGGAATAGAATAAAGTGAGGTACTGCTAATACTTGCCCTGAAAGCCCATCAATTAAAATTGGTTCCATATGATTTCAGAATCAGGAACCAAGAGATCTTTTTTAGTTTGCTTGTTTTCAGTGAAACCAAACAATCGTCTTCATATGTACTGCCCTTAATCCAGAGGTGATGAGCAGATGGTTCAGATATGCAATGGGGAAGCATCTGCAAAAACCACATTTGCACTTTCAAAGGAAGGAAAGATTTATTTAGGCCCCTTATCTGAAGAAAGAGTATTCACACTTAGCATTTTGTTTGAAGAAAGTAAAGTGTGTGACTGATGTCCTTCTAGGTCCCCTTGGGAAAAAGCACCCTGAAACAGAGAGAAAACCATCAAAAAGGGAAATTTCTGTGAAATAAGAGTTTGTGGAGAGCACGTGAATAGCGATAGCGCCACGGTGAATGAGAGTCGTAGAATTATTGAGATGAGATATATCCTGCTTTTGGAGTTAAGAAGATCTGGATTCAATTGCTGGCTTTGTTATTTTAAACTTGGGTTTCCTTGGGCAAGTTAAGATATTTATATAAGCAGAATAGAGCTCAGAGTAGGCATGAAATTCATGTCTGAGGAATGAATGAAATTACCTTTTTCTTTCTGATTCACCAACTTTATCTGTAAAATGTAAATACTATTTTCCTCCTGACAGAACTCTAGTGTATGTTAGATTTCCCCATAGTAGGAGCTAACTTAAATTAAGTTCCCTCTTATTGATCCTATCTGATGATGAAATACACAATATTATTTTAAATAAATAAAAATAATGTTATCCTTTAATATTTGTGATCAAAGTTATCAGACAAGCTTTTGTAAAACTGGTAAAAAAAAAAAACTGCATAAACACATGTAAACTAATCATTAAATAAGTGCAGCATGTCATTGCATCCACCAGCCCTCTGAGACACAGGTACATGAGCAAACATATCTTATTTGACTCTTCAATATCTTTGCATCTGCTTCTTTCCCTCTCCTTTGATGTTTTAGCTTTGGGGAATTCTTACTGGTGTTTATAACATTTAAGATTTGTTTCAGTTGCACAACTCAGAAAATAAAAAATTCCACTGACTTAAGCATGCAGAAGTTTATTTTTGTTTCAAGTAAAATCGTTCTGGACTAGACAGTCCTGGGCTAATATTGAAGTTCTAAAGGCATCAGGGACTGAGACTTCTTCGTTTTTTCTGTCTCACCCTCCTAACATTGGTAATGGCTGTTGAAGCCCCAGCCATCACATCTGAGTTTTATGCATTAAGAAGAAGAACACAGCCTAGACAAAGTTGGTTATCTTTAAGGAGGCTTCCTGAATGCACCACACAACGCTTTCACTTACATTTCTTTAGTCCAAACTTAATCTTCTGGCTCATTCTAGATGCAAGAGAAGTTCAGAAATACAGTCTGTCATGGTCAGATTCAAGTGTCAACCTGGTGAGGTGGTGGTGCCTGTTTTTCTGGTCAAGCAAGTGCTGGCCTGTCTGTTGCTAAGAGGACATTTCATGGACTTAACTCATGATTACATCAGCTGCATCCGCAGCTGCTTGTATTAGTCAGCTAAGGAGAGTGTCTTCTGCAATGAGTGATGCTTAATCTCATCACTGGAAGCCTTTTAAGAGATTCAGAAGTGACAGTTTTCTTTTTGCTTCAGCTGGTGAGCATCTTCTGTGGAATTTGTCCAGACCCCTCATCAGGGAGAATAGCTAACTGAGTCTAGAATTTCTGAGTTCCTTTGTTGAGTCATGATGTCATAATCTAATCCATACCCTTTTTTTTTGCCACTGCCCCTTCTTATAATATGTAAATGAGAGGGGAAAACTGATAAATGAAGGAAACACTGGTTTAATCATAAGCTATTCTGGGACACTTGAGCATTTCAGTGTAGTGCCTAAACCATTCCTTCTCCTTGGAAAATGGTTATTTCACTTATTTTCTTCTATTGTTTGTGAATAAAGCATTGTGCCATTTTTGGGGAGATGTTAATAATGTACTAAAGCACAAAACTGCTAAGATCTTAACAACGAATGTGTTAGAATCTCAGAACACTTGGACTTGTAAAATAGAGGGCAGTGAAGCTAGTTTTAAAGCCTACTCATGTGTAGCTGTAACTGAATTCTGGGGTTTCTTATTCAAGTTTTCGAAATTCACTTGGAAAATGAGAGAGCAGATACAATCAATCACAAGCCTAGTCTAAATGTATGCCTACAGTCCCTATTGAAAAACAGCAGCCATCAGTTCAGTAATGAGATTGGAAACCAGATGTGTCAGGGCAGACACAACCTATTAACTTTCTATTTGTTGCTAGACATGATGCCATGGAAATACCTTTGCCAAACAAGTGGGTCTGATAGGATGTTCCTGACCCCGAAAGCTGTTTTCAGTGACCATGACATGCAGGTTTCTAGGCCAGTTTGGCTAGGGATGGCTTTCCCTGAAGAGAGGGAAAAATGAGACAAGGAGGTGTAAACCCAAGCTGTTTCAGTATGGGTGACCTCTCTTGTAATGGAACCGTGCATATATTTCATTGCTGCTTTACCTCCTTCTCTGTTTCTGGGAATGTCCTTTGCAATGGGTCTTTCTGAGTTTGTAAAGGGTTTATTGCACTTGATTCCTAGTTGAATCCTGCCTTTGTACCCTGCTGTTGTCCTGACATATATATTTTTGAAGTTTGGCTTTCCCAGTTCCAGCTCTTCTCCTGGCCCCCTTGCCCTCTGCCTATGGTGCATACATATTGGCACAATCACTCTGACAAATGCTCACACCTATCCATAGATGACCTCCATTGCTGTGCTCAATTGTATTTTAAAGTCTTTGCAGGAAAATGATTTTTAAAATCTGCTTAATTACAAATAGTATGTGTTTTTGTCTACTTTTCTTACATCAGGTCAGGAAAAGAAAAAACAGCTTCTATTCACATGATTTTCATCATTCTTTCTCAGTTTTCATCCTAATTTTGGGGGGTCTGAAGCTGTTAATTTTCTTTCCCCACTAGTTAGAGAAATAGAAATGGGATTCAGGTCTTTTTGCAAACATCAATATCTGTGCACATGTAGTCGAGTTCTCAGTCATGGGGAGTTTTGTTCCCCCTTAGACACACGACAATGTCTGGAGACATTTTTGCTTGTCACAGTGCGTGGGGTGCTGTTACTGGCACCTAGAAAGTAAAATGGGTTGTGTACACTGAAATGCTCAAGTGTCCCAGAATAGCTTATGATTAAACCACTGTTTCCTTCATTTATCAGTTTTCCCCTCTCATTTACATATTATAAGAAGGGACAGTGGCAAAAAAAAAGGGTATGGATTAGATTATGACATCATGACTCAACAAAGGAACTCAGAAATTCTAGATTCAGTTAGCTATTCTCGCTTTTTACCCACTCATGTTTAAAGGTCATCAACTAATTGAAAGGAAGATTTCTATAAATCTATTTATTTATAGAAATAAATAAATAAATCTGTGGTGGACCCCAGAAAAGCCATGCCCTTTGATCCTCATTCAATATTGCTGGGTGGGAGCATTTTGATTGTTTCCATGAAGATGTGACCCACCCAATTGAGGGCAGTAACTTTTGATTAGATGATTTCCATGGAAGTGTGTCTCCACCCACTAAAGGTGGAGTTGCTTACTGGAATCCTTTAAAAGAGGAAACATTTTGGAGAGAGTCCCTTTTGGTAGAGCCACATGAAAGCCAGCAGACGCCGCCATGTTTGCCATGTGCTCTTCCAGCTGAGAGAGAAACGTTGAATGTCGTTGGCCTTCTTGAACCAAGGTATCTTTCTCTGGATGCCTTAAATTGGATATGTCTATAGACTTGTTTTAATTGGGACATTTTATCGGCCTTAGATATGTTAACTAGCAACTCATTAAATTCCCCTTGTTAAAAGCCACTCCATTTCTGGTATATTGCATTCTGGCAGCTAGCAAACTAGAACAGGTAGACACTGTTAAACACACAACAAAACACAAGGCAACCTCCCACAACAAATAATTTTCTAGTTCTAAATGCCCACTATTCCAATAATAAGAAACCCTGATATAAACTGAAGCATTTTAGTATAGGATATTTTTCTTCCGCCAGCTCTATGTAAAGTTGTTCTCATCTTTGAAAAACATCCTTTATGGGAGTCTTGAAGAATGAACATTGTAGTGTGTTTTTAATGGAGGTCTGTACATGAGCAGAAAAAAGAAGAAAACTAGAAATATATGCAATATATTGAAATATATGTACATTTCATAGGCATGCTATTATCAAATTAATAAATTTAATTTCTTATATTTAACTTAATTTTCTCCTAAATTAAGTGTTTCTGAAACCATTTGAAATATATGATTTTAGACACATGATTACAAAATTACTAACTACATTTAGTTATTTTGTTTTTGGTTTTGCTCTCTATAGACTTTTAGGTGCTACATTAAAGAAAGGATGCTTTTTGAGGTTTTTGTTAGCTTTGTTTCATTATTTATCAGCTTGTAAGATGAAGAGTATTGCAGAATATATCCAACTGATTTTTCTCTAGTGAGAAATTGAGGTCCATTTGTTGAAGGGTTCTGGATACAGCTTAAAAAATATTTTGACGATAAAAATGTGAGTTATATTCAGAATTATCTATTATTAACATTATAGAAATAATTAACTCAAAAATGGCTCTTTCCTTTTTAATAACACATTAAAGTTATTTGAATCTTAGATAGAACAATTACTGTTGAGGAACATGTGGGTTTTAGAACCATTTTCACTTACTGGATGGAAAATAATGAAATAAAATAGTCTGATATTTTATTCAGTTATTTCGAAATTCAGTTATTTCAAAATCCAGGCTAGTGGTTCTATTTGGTAAATTAAATAAAAAGTATATATTTCCAGCAAGGCAATATTTGCCAACAGTATAGGCTTAAGAAATGAGATGTTTTAATAATTTGTAATAACAAACATGGAAGGTATGTGGGGAGAAAAATTATATTTTCCAGATTGTATTTCCAACTACTTCTGAAAGACTCAAGACAATAACTCCTATCCCAAATGTTTCATGAAACCATTAGGACTTGCTTGTATAAATTGCATATTTTGGCATTTCTTCTCTCTTGAAGCACATTAGTTGTGGAGGTAAGTATGGATGCTTAGTGGTACAGAGAGATAAATTATTACACATAGTATTACATTTTCAAGAACTGAAAGGAAGTGATAACTAACTACATGTTTTAACTTTATACCATATTTTCTTGGCATTTAAAATAGTCTCCTAGTGTTAAATACATTGTCTGGGACAAAAGGTTTAGGTACAGAAGTTAGGTTACCTTAGTTAAGAGATTAGATATTAGACAAATCTGGTTTCAGACCCCCCCCCCCCACTATTTTATAGCTTTAGGAAAATTTCAGAGCTATTCAACTGGTAAACCACAGCACATGCACAAATATCTTCTCTGCTCAGTCTTGGGTCATCCAAAGTCTCCAAGGCTGTGGCCTTGGGCCATTTCATTACACCCAAATATTATACAAGTAATATCAATTTCTATGTCTTTCACACAGTGGAAAAGGTTGGGAAGTTTGTAATGTCTGAATTTTAAATTATTTCTCTAAAAGATGGAGTTGTTATGAGAATTAAGTTAGATAAATAATTTGTCTGGTGCATATTAAGAGCTCAATATATGTTAGACAGTAGTAGTAGCTGTAATTGGACAAAATATATAATAAATATAGAACCAAGTATTTGAGATTCTAAGCTTTCATTCAAATGAAAAAGGTCACACAAGGGAGAATTGCTTTTACCATATAACCTTATGCATGGTTTGATTTATTTTTTATTGTATCAATATATCACCTCTTTTAAAAACTAGAGATTTTTTTTCCCAAAAGAATATGAGCCTTCAGTATTTTCTTTCAAGGAAATCTACACAAGGATACATTCTTTCCTTTCCTTATGTTCATTTTCTCCTCTCTGGTGTTTCATCTGGGTTTGGAAAAAAACCAAGACATTTCCATTGTTACATGAGCAGCTGTCACAGGAAGATGCTTATTTTGTTCAGTGGGAGTTGTTTATTCTTTCAGACCAGAAACTCTATATGCCAGGTTTCTTCACTGGCCTATCAAGCTTGCCATGATCTCTGCCTGTGAATTTGGCAATTTCCTGGGCTTCATTTTGTTGTCAGTCAAGAGAATATATTTCATTAGTTGTGAGCCTGCCACCAGTCTTCACTTTTATAACTTCTTTCTCGATCTTGACATTGAAAGATCTTGCAACAGGAGTTATATCTTTGATGTCTGTTGGAAAGATACCACACCTGCGTTTGAGTGGATCTGGTGCTTACTATGAAAGTTTGCAAGTTGTACAGGCAGAAACTAAGACTAGAGGGGACATACCTGATCTAGGCCAAAAGATAGAGCATCATTAGAGACCAAAGGAAGGAGAGACAATTTCATCTTTTCTGTCTGAAACCTAGTATTTGAGGAGATTCCCTATATCCAATATAAATTTCATTCATTTTTCAATTCTCATCTCCTGAAGTGTGCCAGTAGTAACTATAGACTTAAGGCCAAGATTAAAAATTCCACATGGCTCTGAGGTCAAGGAGCTCACAATTTAGTTTGTACCAGAATCACCTGGGAAGCTTGTGAAAACACAGTTGTTGCTTCTCCAAGTGCAGTAGATGAGAGAGGTGGGCTCAAGACTCTGTCTTACAAGGATCTCAGATGATTCTGTTATAGGTGATCTTTGGATGACTTTGAGAGGTACAGCCACATAAAGCATGAAGAATGGCTTGGGGTTGGGAATGATGATAATATTCAGTGGACAAAAGAAAGGTTACCTGGCTTTGAAGAGCAGGTCTCTATAGTGGAGCAGTGGAATGAGATTGAATAAGATGGGTCAGGCCAGAATATGAAAAAACTTGAATTCCAAGCTAAGGAGTTTGAACTAATTCCAGATAGCATCACATTTGCACTAGATCAAATAGGTCATTGAAGAAGCACTGGATGCTTTTACCAGAAAGGCATTTTTGTAAGATTTATGCTTTAGGAAGGTTGTTCTGGCAGCGAAGTCTAAGATAAATTGGAGCAAAATGAATTTGAGGGTTTCTAAAGCCATGGAGAGTCTGTTTTAACTGTTTAAGTATGAGGCAACAAGAACTGAGATAAGTTTGTAGTAGTGGAAAGATATAAAAGGCATGCATTGGAAGGGTTGCCAGAGAATCAGAAGGATACAAAGGATGAGGGTTAGAAAAAAAAGACTCAGAAAGGAATACAGTGTTTGGTGCCCAGGCTAATGAACGATTGAAGATGATGCTAATTGGCATAGGAAGTGGCAAAGGATGAGTGATTTCCTGGGAAGATGCAGAGTAGTAATTTGAACATACTTGGTCTGAATTGAGAGATGAAATATTCATGCAGAGATCTCTTACTGCCAACTGGAAATACTTACTACAGGCTAAAAAAAAAAAAAAAAATGTAGATCCCGGGTCCTAAAAATGGTGACATGACCCCAAAGTGCATTTTTCCCATTCGGTTAGTAAGAAAAACGTTTTGTCAATGCATTATGGATGTCTTCATTTTAAAAATCATATTATTTATGATTTATAGTACAGCAGCAACTGCATATTTAAAAATTTCAATTATTAAATTGTGCAGTAAAATGTTAGTGTGGGTGTCACATTAAGGATGTGGATTTTGTTCTTGGAGAAGGCATTTGGGGTGACATTGCTGGGTTTTATTTTAGTGCAGAAGGTAGTCCAGATACTCTACTAATGGTACATCAAATAAAAACCTCGACCATGGCAAGAAATTGTAAGTGTTCAGGATTTCCAAGGGTAAACATAGACTCTGAGGAAATGGGCAATAGTGAAAAATGGAGAAGCTGAAGATGATTTATTTATAAAATTGCTAACATTTTTCAGGTTGTGTTTTGCAACTTTATAGGAGGAAGAAACCACCCAACTCTGGCTCATTGTAACGAAGAAATCAAGAAGTTCCAGCAGAGGAAACATAGACTGCTTTAAATAACATACAGATGCATGCACCAAAGTGTTTATTTCATTCTGCCACAGTTTATAAGGCAAATTAAATCGAAGCTTTTGAATCTTTCAGTAAGAGTGTGATATTGGCTCTCAGTTGATCAGCTTGAAGTCTCCAGATACTAATAAGCATAATATGGTCCACACATCATTTAAGGGAACAATAGCTTATATATTACACATTATTCACTGACTAAAGAGATATGGAAAAAGGCTGACAGAGCTACCTGTACTGTACTTTTAGACCGAAAATAATGGGCATAGCAGTCTCTGCCAAAAAAATGTGATTTGGGATTTGCATATGTTTATGGACAGCAAAACCAAACAAAAAGAAAGTAAGTAACTTACAAGGTTAAGGGCTAATATTCAAAGCTTCACAGGATTCTGCTAATAAATAACATTTTCAAGAATGATCTACATAGGGTAGGAAAGGAACATGCTGGCAGATGAATATTCAACTTTGAATAGCCGAAGGCAAATGGAATTAACTTGGCTACTGATAAGCTCTGTGATTGTTTTCTACCAGACTGGGACGGCACCCAAGGTGATACTGTAAAATCCCCTAAAGCCATTTGTGCTCCTGAATGAAACTTGGAAACGTTTTCTAAGTAGAAATTTGGTAGGTCTTCAATAGTCTTGGTAGATTTGACTCTAATAGTTTGAATAATTATTAAATTTTAAATTAGCAGGAATGAAATATTCAAATATAATGATCTTAATTTTAACAAAGTAGTTCTTTAGAGATGGTGCAATCACTACTGGTCTTGCATTTTCTCTTTGAAGCTTGGGCAGACAGAATTATTTAAGATATTTCAAACGTATTGGCTGTAAGAAAGTACATTTAAAATATATGAGACTTGACTGGCTTCCTTGGTTGCCTGTATGCAAAGCATTTGTCTAAAAGCACCTATTTTGGTTTGCTAAGATGGCCAGAATGCAATATACCAGAAATGGATTGGTTTTTATAAAGAGGATTTATCAAGTTACAAATTTACAGTTCTAAGGCATTAAAAATGTCCAAACTAAGGCATCCAGAAAAAGATACCGTGACTCTGAAGAAAGGCTGAATAATGTCTGGGATCTTTCTATCAGCTGGGAAGACACATGGCTGGTGTCTGATGTCTTTGCTCCCAGTTCAATGTTCTGTGCTTCTGACTCCAGTGGCTTCCTCTCTAAGTGTCTCTGGGCCTTCACTTACCTTCTCAGGGCAAAACTCTGGGTTTTATCTTTTAGCATCTCATAGGAAGGCACATGACAATATCTTCTGGGCTCCTCTCCCAGCTTCTGGTTTTAAACAGCCCTTGCAGGTCCTGTGGGTCCTTCTGGCATGTTTCCTCTGCATCTCCAAATATCTGTGCCTGTTCTGAGCTCCTTCTTTCTCTGTGAACTCTCTTAAAGACTCCCTTAAACTAATTATGACTCACCTTGAACAGGCAGAGTCACATCTACACCTAATCAAAAGGTTACACACACAATTGGCTGTGTCACATCCCCATGGAAACAACCTAATCAAAAGGTCACACCCATAATTGGGTATTTCACATCTCCTTGGATACAACCTAATCAATCAAGAGGTCTCACCCTCAAATATTGGATCAGGATTAAAAGAACATAGCCTTTCTGGGGTATATAACTGTTTCAAACCAGCACAGTCCTCATAAAATAGACCACCTGCCTCTGCCCTTGCTATTAACTCCTCAGTTAGTTGGAGGTCGCTCAACCATTTCTGGGATTTCAGGGTTACCGATATTTTTCTTTCTCAGTGAAAATCTGTCCATGAGATACCCTTGGTAGTATAGTCCTGTATTCTCCATTCTTCCCCTAAACAGCATAGACAGGGAGACTTAAGGGTCATGAAAATAAAACGGATGTGAGTAAAACTATCTATAGGCCTTTCCCTGTGGCAACCAGCCCTACTATCACACATTCCATGGGTAGAAAATGACCTGATAGCAAAGGTGCGCATATACAACACTTCACTTCAATTTGAGACCCTTGAAAACAGAAGGATAAGCTGCATTTCAGATGTCCATCAAACATAAACTTGCAGTAAATTACACCCATATGGACATGTGATATCTCTTTCTTGTTGAGTATTACTGTTTTTAACCTGTTTTAACAATAATTATGGGCTCTTTTGAAATAAGAATACATGCCATAAAACAGATACCTATTGTAATGTAAGTTCCAAAGAGCTTGGGATCTACATCTGTCTTGCTCACTGATATATCCACAGTGTCTGGCATTAACAGGACCTCAACAAATAACCTTCAGAATGAATGAATGAAAAGCTATATGTTTTAAAATATAAATAAAAGAGCAATTCATATAGAAATGACAGTTGTATCAACAATAAAGTAACTTCTCAAGTAAAGTTTAGCACTGTTCACAAAGAATAACCATGACATTTGGTATTATAAATTCTTGATGTTTGCAAATTAGGAGTAACTCCTCATATCCTCAAGTTTCTCCTTTGAGGAAACTGATAATTATTACCATTTCAATAACTCCTAACAGAAATTTGGGTCTACTCCTTTTATTCTCAGTGATACATAATAGTATTTTCAGACAGTACGTTATAAATTTTAAATAAGTTACTGCTCCCTTATATTACACAAATTTTGCTGCTTCAAGGATTCTGTGGTGGGAAAATTCATTGTGGTCATGGACAGTTATTCTGCTGAAGGATATTCTCTTGTATAAGGGTAGACAACCACCTCTCTCATTTAATATCAGTTTTGACCTCTCTCATGTTATTGAGCAGGCACACACACCTTTTAATCTTTGGTACTTATTGGTTATATTTCCTACTAAAAAGTCAAATTATAGATAATGCAAATTCCTTTCGTACATGCTGTACAGCTACATAATGAAAATAAATCGAAGTTGGAAAATGTATCAGTTTTTTGGCAGTGTTTCTCCCCCTCTTGGAACCTTTAACACATGGTTCACTTCTTTTATTAAGTATTTTGCTGCCAGTTTTAACAACATGTTTTCCTCCTTGAACATTTGAATTAATAGTAATATGACAAGCAGTATGAAGATTGCATTAGAAATTGCCACCATTCCATCATCTGATAAAACTAAATCTACCTCTAGCCTCACTTTCTATTACTGGCATTAAAATATATGAAAAAGTGAGAAAGAGTGAAGACAGATAAGTTGTTAGAGTAGTTGAATAGGGATTTTTTATTTTAAATAGAAAAACAACCTATTTCTATATGGTCAAACATAATCTATGTATGGCTAAAGCTTTGTACTCATTCAACATAGTCTTCATTCTTATTTCTGTTGTCAGGAAAAGGATCTCAGGCATAGTATAAATGTTGTTAGAAAAGTATTATTAATGTCTTTTTATGCTTTTCTTATCTATAATGGAATTTCATGGATGAACATGGAGCAACATCTCCAATTATTTGCTACTAAAATTCCATACAGCTATATATTCCACTTTTTAAAAATTCAAAGTTCAAAACCACAATGAGATATCATCTCACACCCACCAGAATGGCCATTATCAACATAACAGAAAATGACAAGTGCTGGAGAGGATGCGGAGAAAGAGGCACAATTATCCACTGTTGGTGGGAATGTCAAACGGTGCAACCACTGTGGAAGGCAGTTTGGCGGTTCCTCAAAAAACTGAATATAGAATTGCCATACGACCCAGCAATACCATTGCTAGGTATCTACTCAGAGGACTTAAGGGCAAAGACACAAACGGACATTTGCACACCAATGTTTATAGCAGCGTTATTTACAATTGCAAAGAGATGGAAACAGCCAAAATGTCCATCAACAGACGAGTGGCTAAACAAACTGTGGTATATACATACGATGGAATATTATGCAGCTTTAAGACAGAATAAACTTATGAAGCATGTAATAACATGGATGGACCTAGAGAACATTATGCTGAGTGAGACTAGCCAAAAACTAAAGGACAAATACTGTATGGCCCCACTGATGTGAACTGACATTAGAGAATAAACTTGGAATATGTCGTTGATAACAGAGACCATCAGGAGTTAGAAACAGGGTAAGATAATGGGTAATTGGAGCTGAAGGGATACAGACTGTGCAACAGGACTAGATACAAAAACTCAAAAATGGACAACACAATACTACCTAATTGTAATGTAATTATGTTAAAACACTGAATGAAGCTGCATCTGAGCTATAGTTTCTTTTGTTTGTTTGTGTGTTTTTTTATATATATTTTTTGTATTTTTATTTTTATTTTTTTTCTATATTATCATTTTATTTTTTTCTGTTGTCTTGCTATTTCTTTTTCTAAATCGATGCAAATGTACTAAGAAATGATGATCATACATCTATGTGATGATATTAAGAATTACTGATTGCATATGTAGAATGGAATGATTTCTAAATGTTGTGTTTGCTAATCTTTTTTTTTAATTGATAAAAAAATAAATAAATAAATAATAAGGGGAACAAATGTTAAAATAAATTTAGTTTGAAATGCTAGTGGTAAATGAAGGTGAGGGGTAAGGGGTATGGTATGTATAATCTTTTTTTTTCTCTGTTATCGTTTTATTTCTTTTTCTGTTGTCTTTTTATTTCTTTTTCTAAATCGATGCAAATGTTCTAAGAAATGATGAATATGCAACTATGTCATGATATTAAGAATTACTGATTGTATATGTAGAATGGAATGATAGCTTAATGTTTTGTTTGTTAATTTTTTTTTAATTAATAAAAAAAGAAAAAAAATTAAAGGGAGTTAAAGCTTAAATGTATAGTGTCTCTATGTAGGATGTTGGAAAAGTTTGTGCAATGGATGGTGAAGTTGGTAGCACAATAGTTTGAACGTAATTGAACATACTGAATTATATATTTGATTGTGTAAAACAGGGAAACACTTAAGTTATATATATGTTACTAGAATAAAAATTTAAATAAACAACAACAAAACACCAGCAATTACAATTAGTGCAAGAATTTAAAAATAATTATCCTAAGGAAATAAACTTCTAATCACCCAAGGAAAGAAAACACACACACATATGCACACATGTGCAGCACTCTTTATGATGGTTAAATAAATGGAACCAACATAAAAATCCAATCATAGAATTGAGAAAATAATGGTACAATCATGTTGTGGAATACACTGTAGACATGAAATGAAAATTATGACTATTAGATAGTTTCATGAAAAGTAAATATCGGGGTTTAAAAAGCATAATGCAAAGTTGTATCTATATCCTGATTACACTTATGTCAGTACAAGTCATGGATATACATGGTGTGGTGGATTTAAGCTGTATGTACTCCCAGAAAAACATGTTCTTAGTTCCAATCCATTGTGGGTGTGAACCCATTGCAGGTAGAATCTTTTGATGGGGCTACTGCAGTTCAGGTATGACTCACCTCATTCAGGAAGGGTCTTAATCCTTTTACTGGAGTACTTTATAAATGAAATGAATACAGATAGAAAGTCACAGAAGCAAGAAACTGAAATCAATGAAGCCCAGAGGAGAAGGAAGAGACCAGCAGATGCCACGATGTGCCTAGACATGTGGCAGAGGAGCCAAGGATCACAGGCATCTGGTCTTTGGAAAGAAAGCATCAGATGTTGATTCCTTGATTAGGGTCTTTTCTTGGTCTCAAATTGTAAACTAGTAAATTCCCATTGTTCAGGTCAACACATTAAATGGCATTTGCTTTAAGCAATGTAGGAAATTAAAACACATGGGAACTGGGAAAAAGTGAGGAAGAGTGAAGACAGATAAGTTGTTAGAGTAGTTGAATAGGAATTTTTTATTTTAAAAAAGTTTCTGCTGTTATTGTTAAGAAAGTGTTTATTTTTAGATGTATTTTGAATTTCCATATAACCACACTTTCCCTAACCAACCTAATCCTAAAACACTGTAATTAATGCATTGTTTTATCCCATTTAACCTTTGGTCTAGAACTCCAGCAGTATTCATGGACCATTAAGTTTATGACTTTATAATGACAGAACATCTTCTTAAAGCCTAAGTGACCTCCAAATAGCTAAAAATTTGTTTAGATTCTCAGCTATTGAAGAATAAATAATACAGCCCATTGATTCAGTAGGAGAGTTTATTTTGGGCAAATAAAATATGTAAAAAAGAATTATCTACATGTTATCCATTTGTTCTATATCACATAGAAAAAATGGGAGTGAAATACCTTACAAGAGCTTGACTAAATAAGTACATGATTAATTAGAATGTGTATTGCTTCTGTCATAATATTCTAATTGGATTCAGCTTGTGCAAGTTTAGTTCAACTGAGATGTGACCTCTCTCATTCAAGGTGGGTCCTAATCCTCTCATTGGAGCTCTTTATAAGAGGATGAAACACATACAGAAGCTAAGAGATGAAATTAAGGGAAGTTTACAGAGAAAAAGCTCAAAAGAAGCTAAGAGAGGACCTACATAAAATAAAGAAGAAACCACTGAAGACAGAAACTGAAAGCAAAGAAACCCAGGAGAGAATGACCAGCAGACATTGCCATGTGCCTTGTTATCTGACAAAGAATCGAAAACTCAGGGTAATTAATCTTCGGAGAAGAAATTGTCCTGTTGATGCCTTAATTGGACATTTTCAAGATCTTAGAACTATAAATTTGTAAGCTAATAAATCCCCATTGTTAAAAGCCAACCCACTTCTGGAATATTACATTTGATCAACCTTAGCAAATCATAACAAGGGTCCTTGTAAAGGAGAAGCAGGAGGGTCATAGGAGACGTGATGAGAAAAGCATAGGTTAGAGAGGAGATTTGAAGATGGTACACCATCGGCTTTGAAGATGGAAGAAGGGTCACAGGTCAAGGAATATAGTTGGCTCCTAGAAGTTGGAAAAAAGCAAGGAAATAGATTCTTCACTCCAGCCTCTAGAAAGAATGCAACTCTACTGACAACTTGATTTTACCCTGGTGTAACTTATTTCAAATGTTGCCTAGACAGGATAAAAAGGTATGAGTTTCTGGGTGCTTAAACCCTAAAAATGTGGGTTAAAGATTTCAGAACTGCAGCAGTCACTGGAATATTGGTGGCAGTGGCTGTTGTTGTGTGAGCATGTGCATGTGTGTGCATTAGTGTGTATTTCTTGTATTTCTCCTTCATAAGGAAGTCTTAGGCCCTGTGCTCAAAAAGACTTGTCTTGGTTTGCCTCTTGAAACCTTATCTATGGCAGCAAAATTCCTAATAATAGGCAAATTGGGATGTGAAGGGACTAAGAGATGAATCAGTGCCGTTTAGGGGGGCACTAATTTATTGAACAAAAGAACCAGACCCTGCTGGGAGCAGAAGTGCTGATTAGGAAGCATAGGTGGCTCTTTCTAGCAGTTAGAATGAAACTTCTTTTTCAATATAGCCTGGGGAAATCTTCAACCCTGACCATTACTCTCTAAGGAAACAAAATAAAAATTTTCCATAGCTTTAGGCTTCTACCCTGTATTGTAGCAAAGGTCGAAGTTTACTGCCACTCTAAGTAATTCCATAAAAATAATCTTTGCCGATTATATAGGAAGCTGTCTTCAATTTGTGCTTTTGCTGCCCTATTAAAGAAAATGCAGCAAGAAGATTCTTGGAACATTCAGTAAGTATACTTTTTATAGCTTCTAAAAAAACACAGAAAGGTCCCAGCATGTGGAGCCAATACAGGAATTAGTATAAGTAGGAAACAAACCAAAGTTGAAAAACATTGAAATAGATATTTCAATAGTTATAACCATTTTCGCTTACTGTAGTTTATTCATTAATTGGATTGATAAATACATAGCTGTAATTCTTCCGAAGCTAAATTGGCCATTTGCTTAACATTTCATTTTCTAGTATTTCAGAGGAAGCATAGTATATCTCATGATTCTTCAGAAGTTCCTTTTGAGTTCATTGCTGCAAGTTATTATTGTCCTTTCTATGTAGTGACTAAGTTAATTAAAAGCAATTGAAGAAGTCTGGAGATAAACCATCTGATGAGTTGAGTTTGTGCTGTTTGTTAAGGTAATTTGGAAGTATGACTTGAAGGCACAACTTGACATGGCAGATAAAAACAGAGAGATTTTGTTGTTGCTCTATCACAGCTGCAGCTCTTAGAAGTCAGTTCATTTGTCTATTTCTTTCCACAAATGAAGATTAGTTGAACCATTATTTGCTGCTGGTAGGGAATATCTCAAACTAACTATAGTTACAATCCTGCATTCCTTCTGATTTTTTAGTTATGTTTTCTTATTTTATTTTTTATATCAAGTTTATTGATATAATTGACATGCAATAAATGGACCCATTTTAAGTGCATGGTTTGATGAGTTGGACAAATGCATATAGTCATGTAACCACTACCATTATATAGAACATTTACATCACCCTCAAAAGTTTACTCCTGCCCCTTTGCTTTTCATTCCTAACTCCTAGTATTAAGAACCCATTGATCAGGTCTTTGTGGCAATAGATTAGATTTAAGTTTTCCAGAATTTAACATCAATGAAATTAGTCAGTTTGGGTAATTGTGCTTGCTTTCTTTTGTTCACCAAAATGACTTTCAGACTTAACCATGCTGGGTGAACTGATAATTCATTCCTTTTCATTAATGAGTAATATACCATTGTATGGATAGACCACGGTTTGTTCCTTCATTTACCAATTGAAGTATGTGTGAGTTGTTTCCAGATTTTTGACTGTTGTGACTAATGCTGCTATGAACATTTGTGCACAGGATTTGATGAACATGTTTTCATCTCCCTTGGGCACATACTTAGGCATGGAATTAATGAGTTATATAGTAAGTGTATGTTTAACTTTGTATCATTTTCCAAAGTGCCTGGGCCATTTCTCATTCCCTTTAGCAATATTTGAGAGTTCCAAGTTCTTCCACATTCTCACCCATAAGTGCAATCTTTACTCATTCGTCTTAACCATTCTAATGCTAATGTATTATTACCCCACTGGGGTTTTAATCAGCATTCTTTGTCAACTAATGATGTTGATTATCATTTGATATCCTTATAGATCATTTATAAAACTTTTTAAAATCAGTTTTATTGAGATATATTTACATACCACACAATCCATCCAAGGTGTACAATCATTGGCTTTCAGTATCATCATGGAGTTGTGCATTGATCACAATCAATTTTAGAGCATTTACATTACTCCAAAAAAGTAAAACCCCATACCCCCTAGCAGTCACCTTTCAATCCCTCTATCCTTCCTCAGCCCTACATAATCACTAATCTAATTCTGTCATGATCAATGTATTTATATTAAAAGAATAGTAAAATAGTACTGTTAAATATTGTTCATAGTTTGCATTAGGTGTATTTTTCCCATATACAACCCTATAATTAACACCTTGCACTAGTGACTAAATTTGTTACAGTTCATGAAAGAACATTCTTATATTTGTACTATTCACCATAGACGTTATCCACCACAGGATTCACTGTGTTATAGAGTCCCATGTTTTATCCTTCCAGTAACATACATGATCTAAAACTACCACTTTCATCCACATTCACACTCATAATTCGAGACTGTTAATTATGCTCCCAGTAATGTGCTACTACTACCTTTATCCATTTCCAAACATTTACAACAAACCTAAATAGAAATTCTGCACAAATTAAGCATCACCTCATGTGATGGTTGGGTTCTGGTGTGAAATTGGCCAAGTGATTATGCCCAGTTGTCTAGTCAGGCAAGCACTGGCCTGACTGCTGCTGCAAGGATATTTTGTGGCTGGCTGATGAACTGGAAGGCTGTGTATTAAATCTTCAGCCAGTTGATCACATCTATAACTGATTACATCTGTGATCAACTAAGGCACGTCTCCCACTGATGAGATAATCCACTCAGCTGAACTTGAAGGATGAAAAGTGACTTTTTCACTGCTTCTTCAGCCAGAAAGCCTCTCCTGTGAAGTTTGTCCAGATCCTTTATTGGAGCTGTCAGCTCCACAGCCTGCCCTATGGATTTTGGACTCTTACATTCCCACAGCTACATGAGACATTTCTATAAATCTCATTTTTACAGATATATCCTGTTGATTCTGTTTCTCTACAGAACCCTGACTAAAATAGCTTGTTACTGGGAGTGGTTCTTGAGAAACAGAGTTTAAAAATGAGTTTTTACAATTGGTTTTCTATTCTGATTAGATTCAGAGGCACTAATGACTCTATTTTCAATAATCAAGATGACACTGACAGTCATTGGGGTGAGTTGGCAAGAGAGATTCTCAAAACGTCACCATTAGATTCTGCTAATTGTATGCTTATATGATGCAAGCCTCTGGGTGAAAATGTTCTTTATACCTTTATGGAGTTTTTGGAAATTAAGAAATATGATAATACTGGCTGTTTGTTGTTAGATATGCTCAATACAGGGATGAGGGAAAGGCATGAGCTGAAGGCATAAAATTTGTACCTTAAGTGCTATATGAACAATATAAAAAAAATCCATGTGTGCTCTGAAAGAAAATCTTATTTCCTGTAATCACAGACTTGAGATCTCTGAAAACCAGACACAAAGCCTCATTGTGCGAGTAGCAGATTTACAATGTAAACTAAAATCTCAACCTTGCAGTGTGTCTGCTGTTAAAGTAAGGGTTTTGATTGGAAAAGAATAGGATCCTGAAATGTGGGATGGTGCTATATGGCTTGATAATAATGGCACTGGGGAGACAGGATCCTTGAAATCTGGTGAGCCTTTGCTAGATAAACCTGTAATGGATTGCCCTGAGGAAGGAGCTTCCCCACCTCCAGCCCGCCTTGAGGAAACAGATTCCCTGCCTCCAGTCTATCCAGAGGAGTCTGCCATCCAACCTACACCTAATGAAATTAACCTTTCAGTGCCTATTAACCCTGTAACCACCAACCCTGTGGAAACAGCCATCACTCCTCTATCTGTAGCGACTAATTCTGTTTCACCAGATGAAACTGCAATGAAATGCCCAGAGGTAATTGACTTGAAAGACACTTCTATTTTTTTTCATAATCCACCCCCACCACTTACCTATTCTTCAAGAACTATATCTAGACGAAAGTTCCAACAGGCCCTGAAAGGTGAGGTACAACGTGTGACCCATGAGGAGGTACACTATACTCCAAAAGAATTGCATGAATTTTCTAACCTATATAGACAGAAATCAGGGTAGTATGTGTAGGAGTCAATATTAAGGGTGTGGGATAATGGTGGGAGGAATATAAAGTTGGATGAAGCTGAATTTACTGATATGGGACTGCTAAACAGAGATTCTGCATTCTATGTTGTAGCTCCATGGGTTAAAAGGGCGTTAGTTAACTGTTTGGATGGTTGGCTGAAACATGAATCAAAAGGTGGACCACATAACCTGAGGTTGAAATGTAAGAACTGCCCCTGTATAATGTAGATGATGGGATACAGAGGCTTAGAGAGATTGGAATGTTAGAGTGGATTTGTCATGGAAGACCTGCTCACACACTCCAAAGGAATATCCAAAGGACACATCTGTCATCAGAACCATGAGAAATAAATTTGTGAGACTAGCTCTATCATCCCTGAAGAGTTCCATAGTTGCCCTTCTCTATAGGTCTGATATTACTGTGGGAACTGCTGTCACTGAGCTGGAATCCTTAAACACAATGGGAATGACCAGATCTCAAGTTGGCAGAAGCCAGGTGGCAGCACGTAATCACCACAGACAAAGTGGGCATGGCCACCACAATGGACAGAAGAATCAAACCAGCAGTAAAAATAATCTGACTCTCAGAGACTTGTGGCATTGGCTAATAGAATATGGGGTACCTAGAAGTACAATGGTTGGGTAGTCTACTAAATTTTGTTTGAACAGTATAAACAAAAGAGCTATAGGTCACGTGAACAGAAGTCTGACATGAATTACAAAAACAGAATCACAGCCTCTTAATCAAGTTAATCTGTAAACTTGAGACAGTTTACAGACCCAGAGCGCCTTGAATGAGGGGGAGGCCAGGTCCCTTTGGGGGAGGACACTGTTGTTACACTGTCACAAATTTATGCTGTTAATCTTCCTCCAAGCCTTCCCCAAGGAGACCGACGGCATTTTACCAGGATAACTGCATACTGGGGAAAGGGAAATGATCAGATATTTCAGATATTATTAGTCACTGGCTCAGAAGTGACACTAATTCCAGGAGACCCAAACATCACTCTAGTCCACCAGTCAAAGTAGAGGCTTATGATGGTCAGGTGATTGGTGGAGTTTTAGCTCAGATCTGACTCACAGTGGGTCCAGTGTGTCCCTTGATTCATTCTGTGGTCATTTCTCCAGTTCCAGAATACATAATTGTAATTGACATACTCTGAAACTGGTAGAATCCCCACATTGGTTCTCTAACTCATGGAATGAGTGCTATTATGGTAGGAAAGACCAAGTGGAAGCCATTAGAACTGCCCTGCTAGCAAAATAGTGAATCAGAAGCAATACCATATTCCCGGAGGGATTGCAGATATTCGTGCCACTCTTAAGGACTTAAAGGATGCAGGGGTGGTGATTCCCACTACATCTCCAATCAAGTCTCCTATTTGGTCTGTGAAGAAAATAGATGGGCCTTGGAGAATGAGAGTGGATTATCCTAAATTTAACCAGGTAGTGACTCCAAATGCAGCTGCTGTTCCAGATGTGGTATTATTGCTTGAGCAAATCAACATATCACCCGGTACCTTATATGCAGCTATTGATCTAGCAAATTCTTTTTTTTCAATAGCTGTCAGTAAGGACCACCAGAAACAGTTAGGATTCAGCTGATAAGGCCAGCAGTATTTCTTCACTGTCCTGCCTCAGAGGTATATCAACTCTCCAGCTCTATGTCACAATCTTGTCCACAGGGACCTTGATATTTTCTCCCTCCCACAAGATATCACACTGTTCCATTATATTTGATGATATCATGCTGATTGTACCTATTGAGCAAGAAGTAGCCACTACTATAGACTTATTGGTAAGGTATTTGCATGTCAAGGGAATTAGATAAATACAACATAAAAACAGGGGCATTACACCTCAGTGTGATTTCTAAGTATCTAATCATGTGGGGCATATTGAGATATCCCTTCTAAGGTGAAGGATAAGCTGTTGCATCTGTCCCTTTTTTGATGAAAAAAGAGGCACAATGCCTACTTGGCATCTTTGGCCATATGGGCTATATGATCCACAGATTCAATGGTGCTGGAAGTCTCAGTAATAAATAGAGATGCCTTTGGCAGGCACCTATAAGAAATTCACAACACAGAACCTTAGGATTTTGGAACAAAGCCTTAATATTCACTGTAAATAACTACTCTCCTTTTGAGAAACAGCTTTTAGCCTCCTACTGGGCCTTAGTAGAGAGTGAATGTCTACCCATGGGCCACCAAGTTACTGTGAGACCTGAGTTGCCTATCATGAGCCATAAAGTTGGGCATGCACAGCCAGCAGCACTCCATCATAGAATGGAAATGGTATATTAGAGATAGGGCTTGGGCAGGTCCTGAAGGCACGAATAAGTTACATGAGGAAGTGGCCCAAATGCCCATGGTCTCCACTCCTGCCAAATTACCTACTCTTTCACAGACAAGAGCTACAGCCTTTTGGGGAGTTTTTCACGGTCAGTTGACTGAGGAAGAGAAAACTCGGGCCTGGTTTACAAATGGTTCTGCACTATATGCAGGGACCACCTAAAGTGGACAGCTGCAGCACTACAATTCCATTCTGGGATATCAAGGACAGTAGTGAGGTGAAATCCTCCCAGTAGGTGAAACTTTGAGAAGTGTACCTGGTTGTTCATTTTGCTTGGAAGGAGAACTGGCCAGAGGTTCATTTGGATCCTGACTCATGGGCTGATTCTAATGGTTTGGTTGGATGATCAGGGATTTGGAAAGACCATAATTGGAAAATTGGTGACAAAGAGGTCTGGGAAAGAGGCATGTGGCTAGACCTCTCTGAGTGGGTTAAAAACCTGAACATATTTGAGTACCATGTGAATGTGCACCAGAGGGTGACTTCGACAGAGGAAGGTTTTTAATATTCAAGTGGATAAGATCACTTCTTCTGTGAATACCAGTCAGCCTCTTTCCCCAGCAACTCCTGTCATTGCTCAATGGGCTCATGAACAAAGTAGACATGGTGGTAGTGATGGAGGTTATGCATGGGCTCAGCAACATGGACTTCCACTCATCAAGACCGACCTGGCTATGGCCACTGTTGATGCCCAATCTGCCAGCAGTGGAGACCCACACTCAGTTCCTGATATGACACCATGCTTCGAGGTATCAGTCTGCTACTTAGCAGTAGGTTGTTTATATTAGACCACTTCCATCATAGAAGAGGCAGTGATTTGTTCTAACTGGAATAGATACATACTCCAGATATGAGTTTGCCTTTCCTACATGCAATGTTTCTGCAAAAACTACCATCTGTGGACTTGTGGAATGCCTTAGCCACCATCATGGTATTCCACAAATCATTGCTTCTGATCAAGGAACACACCTCACAGCAAAAGAAGTGTGGGAATGGGCACATGCTCATGGAATTCTCTGGTGTTCCCCATCATCCAGAGGCTGCTGGGTTGACAGGATGGTGGAATGGCCATTGAAGACCTAATTACAATGCCAATTAGGTGGCAATACCTAGCAGGGCTGGGGTGATGTTCTCCAGGAGGCTGGGTATGCTCTGAATCAGCATCCATTTTATAGTGCTGTTTCTCCCATAGCCAGGATTTTTGGGTCCAGGAATCAAGGGGTGGAAATGGAAGTGGCACCACTCACTATCACCCCTAATGATCCACTAGGAAAATTTTTGCTTCCAATCCCTGAAACCTTCAGCTGTCCTTGTCTACAGTTCTTAGTCCCAAAAGGAGGAGTGCTCTTTCCAGGAGACACAATAGTGATTCCATTGAACTGGAAGTTAAGACTGTGACCTGGCCATTTTTGGCTTCTCATACTATGAAATTAACAGGCACAAAGGGATGACTGTTCTGTCTGGGGTAATTGATCCTGACTCTCAAGGGAAAATAGGACTACAACTACACAGTAGTGGTAAAGAAGAGTTTTCCTGGAATATAGGAGATTGCCTAGGGCATCTCTTAATACTACCATGCCCTGTGATTAAAGTCAATAGAAAATTACAACAACCCAATCCAAGCAGAGCTACCAATGGCCTAGAAACTTCAGGAATGAAGGGTTAGGTCACCCCACCTGGCAAAGAATCATGGCCAGCTGAAATGTTTGCTGAGGGTAAAGGGAACATGGAATGGGTAATAGAAGAAAGTAGTGATAAATACGAACTATGGCCACATGACCAGTTGCAGAAACAAGGACTGTAACTGTATGAATATTTCCTCCCTGTTTTGAGTATTTGCACATAAACAAATATTTTGTTTTCCTCTTACCATGTGACATAAGTTGTATTGTTCATGTTATAGTGTTTAAGCTATAGGATATCAAATTTAAGAGTGAATGTTACCTAAGGACTTGCACCCTATTCTGGAGACATGTAGTGCATTTTGGTTGTATGTGGGACAGTTGAGGCTTGTTAGGCAAAGCATATGTCAGTTATTGTGTTCTATTTGGAAATTAAGTGTGTTTCAAGGTAATGTATATAGCTGTCAAGTTGACAAGGGGTGGGCTGTGATGATTAGGTTCTTGTGTCAACTTGGCCAAGTGATTATGCCCAGTTGTCTGGTCAGGCAAGCCCTGGCCTGATGATTGCTGCAAGGATATTTTATGGCTGGTCGATAAACCGGAAGGTTGCTCTATGAAATCATCAGTCAGTTGATTGCATCTGTGGCTGATTACATCTGTGATGAACTAAGGCATGTCCAATCAGTTGAAGGCTTTTAAGGAAGAAAAGACTTTTTCACTGTTTCTTCAGCCAGCAAACCTGTCCTGTGAAAGGCTTCATCCAAACCCTTCATAGGAACTGCCAGCTTTGCAGGATTTTGGACACTTCCATTCTCATGGTTGCATGAGACAACTTTATAAATCTCATCTTTACATATATGTCCTGTTGATTCTGTTTCTCTAGAGAACCCTGACTAAAACACTTCCCCAGTCTCTACCCTTATTCTATCTTCTGGTAACTTATATTCTAGATTTTCACTTTATGAGTTTGCTTATTATACTTAGTTCATATTAGTGAGATCATACATTATTTGTCTTTATAGCTGTGTTTTCCTTCACCTCCTTGAATTGATTTTGGAGGTTTGTTTGAACATGTTTGATTATTTGTTCCAAATTCAGCATCTGTTTTGATTTACAATTTGTTCCTTTGACTGGGCCATATCTTCCTGTTTTTTATTATGGCTTGTAATTTTTTGCTTATGTCTAGGCATCTAAATATCTTGATGAGTTTTCTCTCTCTTGCCTAGGGTTTTATTGTTGATGGCTTTGAGTTAAAGCTCTTCTTTATCACTTGGTTCAACTTATTCCAGGTCTGTAGAATTGCCTATGTTTAACTGATCAAAACAGGGCCAGTGGCCCACGAAGGGGGCACAGCCTAGTTCTAAAAGGCCCTTGGGGGGAGTTTTATTGGTAGAAAAAGTGAAACTATCTACATAATTTTTAAGAAAAAAGTTGTGACCTGACTATTCTAACTCTGGTCAAAATGTCATTCAAATATCAAGGCAGGAGTGATATTGGAATATATGCCAATCATATTTTTACCTTAGAAAATATTATTTGAATAAAACCCTGGATTACTGAGAGATAAACCAAAATTTAAATTTATTTTAGACAAAATTGTTATCAATGACTAGCAGTAATAAGTGAATCCAGTAAAATATAACTGATATAGGAACGATTGTTTGGATATGATTTCAAAATCAATGCAGATGTCAATAAACAATATTTGACAAAGTACACAATAATTTCATAACAATTATCTGAATTCTAAGCCTCAGATTATAACAAAATGTGTAAAGGAGAAAGAGGTGAAATAAAATTGTTTTAATTTCCTCATATTTCATAGTAGATAGTAAAAAATGATTTAATTTGTTAACATTTTGTTTGGAAATAAAAACTGCATATAGAGAACTCTGATATACCCACAGATACATAGGTTCACCAATTTTGTCATATTTTTTCAAAATTGCCGTATCATTCTGTCTTTCTATTCGTCAATCTATTAATCCATCCACCTACCTTGATACTTGTCTATCTGTCTATCAATTCAGTTTCTCAACGCTTGAGTGCAGGTTGTATACATCAAGCTTCTTGAACACTTAATACTGTCTTGTACATTTCCTGAAGAAAAAAACCACATTCACTTACTTAACCACCTTAGGTGCAGTTGTAAAGCTCAAGAAACATGACACTGATATAGAGCTTGTAGTCTATGTTTCAATTGTTTCATATATCCCAATCATGTCACTTTGAACCTTTTCTCCTCTCCTGTTAGATTTTGTCTCCCCAAAGAGAAACTCTATACCCATTATGCATGAACACCCCATTTCCCTTCTCCCTTGTCCTGGCAACCTGTAGATACTTTCTATCTCTATAAGCTTGTATATTCTCCCATGTTTTCTCTGTAGTTACCATGGGACCTAAATTTAACATCCTAAATCTATGACAATATTGTTTGCTTTGATAGAAATTTAACTTCAGTAGTATATGCAAACTAAGACCCTATATCCCTTAATATGCCTACTTTTTTGTAGTTCTTGTCATAAATTTCAAATTTATATGTTAAAGTCCAAAACCTCTGATTTATCATTGCATTTTATGCACTTTATTTTTAGATCCTTTAAGAAGTGAAAGGTGGAGTTACAAACCTAAAATACTTGCATATATATTTACCCATGCCATTACCCTTACCAGAGATGCTTATTTCTTCATGTATCTTCAAGCTCTTTTACATTGTTTTTTCCTTTCAACCTGTAGAATTCTTTTTAGCATCTCTTTTAAGGCCGGTCTAGAGGTTATTATTTCCCTCAGCTTTTGTTTATTTAGGACTCTCTTAATCTCTCCCTCATTTTGAAAGATTTGTGCTGGATATAGAATTCTTGGTTGGTAATTTTTGCTGTAAGCTTTTAAAAATGTCATCCTACTGCATTCTTTCCTCCATGGTTTCTGGTGAGTAATTGGTTCTTAATCTTATTAAAGCTTACTTGTGTGTGACATGTTGCTTTTCTTCTGCAGATTTGAGATTTTATCTTTAGCATTTAACACCTTAGTTATAATATGCTGTGGTATGTGTCTATTTGGATGTATTCTGTTTGGAGTTAATACAGCATCTTACATCTGGATATTCATGTCTTTTGTTAAATTTAGGATCTTTTCAGCCTTATTTCTTTGAATATTCTCTCTGCCCCTTTATCTCTTTCTTCTCCTTCCGGAACTCTCAGAATGTGTATATTTGCATGCTTGATAGAATCCCAAAGGATCCTTGGGTGCTGTTCACTTCTCATTCTCTCTTCTTTCTACTCCTCAGACTGGATGATTTCGATTGTCTTATTTTCAAGTTTACTGAATCTTTTTTAAATTCTAGCTCCAATCTGCTATTGAAATACTCCTGGAAATTTTAAAATTTCTGTTACAATGCTTCAGTACAGTTTGGTTTCTTTTCAAAATTTCCATCTCTCTATTGATATTCTCTTTGCATTCATCTATCATTTCCCTGATTTCCTTTACTCTTTGTTCAGGTTTTCCCTTAGCTCTCTGAGTATATTTAGGACCATTTTTTAAAAGTCATTTTCTGGAATGTCTCAGCTCTGATCCTCCTCATTGATAGTTTTCTAATGCTTTAATCTTCTACTTTCTTCAGGCCAAGAATTTATACTCTAAGATGCCACTTACTTAAGCTTGTATCCAGATAGTGTTATAACAGAGATTTTATTGAATGGCATAAACTGATAAAAAATATAAGGGAAAGTAGAATACAGCTTTCAATCTTTGAAGATTGACATATGCCCTTCAAGGCATATCCATATAAGGAGTTTAGAGATTAGTTCCAGGCCCAAATTTGGGGGCGTCCCTGGTCTTTTCTGTGTATGTGTGTTGATTTGGGCATAGGCTTGTTGGCATGTGCCCCAGGAGTTTCCCCATTTACATGGATATGAATGTTTCCTCTTCCCTAAGAAATAGATTCTTTGTGGTCTGCACACTGGACTGGATGTCCTTTAGCCAGCAATCCCTTGCTCCAGAAATCTGTGATGTGGCTGATCTCACAGTATTCTATAGGGGAGCTTTGTGAATTACCTTCTATTTGTAGGGCAACTTCTGCAATCAGTGTCCTGGTTCCTTAGGTCATCACAAGAGAATTCAGACCAGACATACATGCTCCCACTATGTGCGTAAGGTTTACTCTATTCTTTCCAGAACTGGGGCCAGGAAATTGCACTGGGAGCATGGGCTGGCTCCATGCCAAACTATTGAAGGGATGGAGAAGGGGCAGCCAGCGCACCAGGAGACAGTACTGTTTTTAATTTGCTCATTTCTTGATTCAGTGCTTGCCCGGTTACTGCAACCTTTTAACTATTTTCTGGAGCTTTGAGAGAGATGTTTCTGTCAGTTCTTGCTGGTTGATCAAAGCTTCTGTGGCAAGGCAGAGAGCCCTAAAGCTTCCATTTCACCATGTTGATAGGGGCATTGGGTTCCTTTAATTTAATTTTACATTCTGACAGAGTACGTGCTATGTACTGATAATTGCTACTAGAATTCAAACTGGTTACAATACTTCTAAACTATTAAGGAAGATGAAAGCAAAGAGCAAGAACTTAGCAGGAAATAGTGCACACATGGTAAATAAAATTATATTGAAAATAAGGTGACATAATAGGCAAAGTAAGATCAAATATATCTGTTATGACAACAAAGAAAATAGTTTTAATTCCAATTTCAGACATTTTCCCTACCCAAATGCCATTCTCTATCTCTCTTGCAGACTCAATTCAAATTTTCTGTGGTCCCTGAAAATGTATTGAGGACTCTCTAGTGGCATATCTTGGACAATGAAGTATAAGGAGAAATGCACTGATTTGTAAAAATATCAACTATGCATTCTGCACAAAATGAAATTAAGAGATCGAACATAAAATGGCAGAGACATCAGAACAATGCAGAAAACTAAAAAATATAGAAGTCATTTCCCACTAAAGGAATGTGAGGAAGAACACTGGGGGAAATTCAGTATATTGTGTTGTGTTATCTCTCTCTAGTGGCTTTCAGCAAGGACTTGTGTATGTGAGAGAGAACCTTAAGCCTGAGGTGACTGATTTGAAAATACAGTGGCAAGAAGAAATGGTCTTGCTAAGAGGTTTTTAAGGTAATAATCTGGACACCAGTGAGAGTTTAGCACTGAAGTACAAGTAATGTCATATCTGAAGCCCCATTTATTAAAACCTTGGGTAACAGAAGGAGGAAGACAATAATAGATAGTAAATTCTCTGCCTCTGTTACCTGGTTCCTCATTAGACTAGACTAACTAGTTCACAGCAAGAGCCATAATGCAGACAAGCTTTGACAGAATAAAGTACTATCATCTATGATTTATTTTTGCCAAAACTGTTTTACCTGAATCCAGTCAAGTGTAAAGCCTTACCTTCTAATTTCAAGCAGAGGAACCATTTTAATGACACCTTGAGGAAATAGACAAATTTAGAAAGTGGGATATTATACAAAATCAATTGTTTGATCAACTTAAATGGCAAAGTTGTAAAAATTCCATGTTCTAAATTAAATGAGGATAAATATACATAAAAACTAAATACAATGAAAAACATTTAATTGGATTCTAGTTTGAAAAAATATATAAAAGTTTTTACTGTATGTGATGAAATTGAATAAAGAGTCTTTATTAGAAAGTATACCAAAATTGTTAATTCCTTAGGATGATAATTATTTCATGATGATAGAGGAGAATGCTTTAAATTTTAAAGGAAACATATTACTGTTTTACAGGTAAAGAGTCATGAATTCTGGAAGTGAATTCCAAATTGTTCAAGTAAAAAATATACATACATACATACATTCATATATAGGTATATCTAGATAAATTAAATATGACAAAATGTTATTAGAACCTCTATGATGAGTATATAGGGGATTCTTTCTTCATCCTTTCAGCTATTCTATTTCTGTGAAATTTTTCAAATAAAGTAAAATTATGTTTAAAATAGACTAAATATAGTTAAGATGCCAATTCTACCCAAATTGATTTACAGATTCAATGCAATACCAATTAAAATCCCAAAACCATAATTTGTAGAAATAGAAAAACCAATAACCAAATTTATCTGGAAGGTCATGGTGCCCCAAATAGCTAAAAATATCCTGAGAAAGAAAAATGAAGTCGGAGGTCTCACACTACCTGACTTTAAGGCATATTATGAAGCTTCAGTGGTCAAAACAGCATGGTACTGGTATAAAGATAGATATACTGACCAATGGAATCAAACAGAGTGTTCAGATATAGACCCTTTCATATATGGACAATTGATCTTTGATAAGGCAGTCAAGCCAACTCACCTGGTACAGAACAGTCTCTTCAATAAATGGTGCTTGGAGAACTGGATATCCACATGCAAAAGATGAAAGAGGGTCCATATCTCATACTCTATACAAAAATTAGCTCAAAATGGATCAAATACCTAAACATTAGATTTAAGACCACAAAACTTTTAGAAGAAACTGTTGGAAAATATTCTATAAAACTTGCAATAGGAGGCAGTTTCCTGGATCTTATGCCCAAATACGAGCATTGAAGAAAGAAATGGGTAAATGGGAAGTCCTCAAAATTAAACACTTTTGTGAATCAAAGAATGTTGTTAAGAAAGCAAAAACACATCCTACACAGTGGAAGACAACATTTGAAATGACATATCAGATAAGGGTCTAGTATCCAGAATACATAAAGAGATTGTGCAACTCAACAACAACAAAAAGACAAATAACCCAATTACAAAATGGGCAAAAGACATGGACAGACACTTCTTAGAAGAGGAAATACAAATGGCTAAAAGGCATATGAAGAGTATTAATAAGGGCTACTTAAGTATAAAAAGCAAGAGTGGTAAAAACAGTTCTGACAAATAAAAACAAAAGGATAAGATGGTTAGATCAAGAACTTCCTTTACAGTAATAATTTTGAAAATTAAAAGAGTAAACTCCCCAATTAAAAGATACAGATTGGCAGAATGGATTTAAAAACATGATCCATCTTCTGCCCATTTGAAAGTATTATGTATGCCAGAAAACCATATTTTATTCTTATTCAATCTTGTTGGGGCAACCATTTCTTTTAATCCTAACCCAGCACTGTAGGTTGGAAGCTTGATTAGATTATCTGCACAGAGACGTGACATGCCCAATTGTGGGTGTGACTTTTGATTAGATGGAGGCTCCACCTATTCAGGTAGGTTCTTGATTAGTTTACTGGAATCCTTTAAAGGAGGAGACATTTTGGAGAGAGTCAGTAATGACAGAAGCCTCAGAGCTCACAGAGCAGAGTTGAAACAGATGCTGACATGTGGAGATGCTTGAAGCCCAGAAGATGTTTCCATGTGATGTTAAGATGTAGAGAGCCAAGGGAAGCCAGAAGATGAAAGCTAATCCCGGAGTAGCAAAATGTGGAACTGCCACAGGAACAAACGCTCAAAGCAACAGAGCCCAGGAGCAAGGGACCAACAGATGCCAGCCACGTGACTTCCCAGCTCACAGAGGTGTTACTGACCCATCAGCCTTTCTTGAGTAAAGGTAACCTCTTGTGGATACCTTAATTTGAACACTTTAACTTCCTTAGAACTGTAAACTTGTAACTTATTAAATTCCCTTTTTGTAAAAGCCTTTCCAGTTCTTGTATATCACATTCTGGCAGATTTGCAAACTAGAACACATCTATATGCTGTTTACAAGAGAATCATCTTAGCCCCCAAGGATACAAATTGTTTCAAAGTGAAAGCATGGAAAAAAGATATTCCATGCAAGCTGTAACCAAAAGAAAGCAGAGGTAGCTATACTAATATCAGACAAAATAGACTTTAAATGCAAAATCCTAAGAGACAAGGAAGGACACTATATTTTAATTAAAGGGCTTATTGATCAAGAAGAAATAACAATCATAAATGTTTGTGCACCCAATCAAGGAACTCCAAAGTACATGAAGCAAACATTGGCAAGACTGATAGGAGCAATAGATGTTTCTACAATAATAGGGTAAAACTTCAATACAACACTCTCTTCTATAGATAGAACAACCAGACAGAGGATCAATAAGGCAATGAGGAACCTAAACAATGTGATATAAATGAATTAGACTTAACAGACATATCTAGATCCTGGTACTCTAATGCACCAGGTTAGACATTGATCTCAAGTGCTCATGGTATGTTCTCTAAGATAGATCATATGCTAGGGTACAAAACAGGTCTTGATAAACTTTAAAAGATTAAAATCATTCAAAGCACTTTCTCTGAGCATAATGAAATGAAGCTGGAAATCAGCAACTAACAAAGAACTGGAACTTTAACAAATACAAGGAGTTTAAGCAACACTCTTTAAAAATATTTTATTGTACACAACAAACAAACATACAAATATTCTTCACATACAAACATTCTATACATGATGTACAATCAATGGCTCACAATAATCTCACATAGTTGTGTATTCATCACCATGATCATTGTTTGAACATTTGCATCTTTCCAGCAAAAGAAAAAACTCACACATGCCATACTCTTCACTCCTCCCTCTCATTGACCACCAGTTTGTTCCCCTTCTTTTTTGTCTATTTTTATCTATATTTTTTACTCATCTGTCCATACCGTAGATAAAGGGAGCATCAGACACAAGGTTTTCACAATCACACAGCCACACTGCAAAAGCTATATCATTATACAATCATCTTCAAGATACATTGTCACTGAACACAGCTCTACAGTTCAGGTACTTCCCTCCAGCCACTCTAATACACCATAAACTATAAAGGGATTATTTATATAACGTGTAAAAATAACCTCCAGGATAATCTCTCGACTCTGTTTAAAATCTCCCAGTCACTGAAACTTCATTTTGCCTCATTTCTCTCTTCCCCCTTCTGGTCGATAAGGTTTCCTCAATCCCCTGATTTGAGTCCCAGCTCATCCCAGGATTTCTTTCCCACATTTCCAGGGAGGTTCACATCCCCCCTGGAGTCATGTCCCATGTAAAGAGGTGGGGGCAGTTAGTTCACTTGCCATGTCGGCTTAGAGAGAGAGAGGCCACATTTGAGCAACAAAAGAGGTTCTCTTGGAGTAGCTCCCAGGTACAATTTCAAGTAGGCTTAGCCTATCCTTTGTAGGGACAAGCCTGATAGGGGTAACCCCCAAGATTGAAGGCCCAGCACATTTATTCAATCATCCACACCACTTGTAAGAATACCAGGGATTCTCCAAATGGAGAAGTTGAATTTTCCCCCTTTCTCGCCATTCCCCCAAGGGGACTTTGCAAATACTTCTTTATTCACTATTCAAATCACTCTGGGATTTATTGGGGCATCACATTAACCTGCACATACCAACAAAATCTCATGCCCTATTCAAGGTTCCATGTACTTATGGTATCCAATTAAATTGTTCATATAAGTTAAATTAGGAAATGCACTCATCAAAATATACATTTTAAACAACACACTCTTAAACAATCAGTGGGTCCAGGAAGAAATTGCACAGGAAATCAGTAAATATCTGGAAATGAATCAAAATAAGAATGTAACATATCAAAACTTATGGGATGCAGTGAAGGTGTGTTAAAGGGAAATTTATAGCTCTAAATGCCAACATTCAAAAAGAAGAAAGAGGTAAATCCAAGCTGAATAATTGGAGAAATTAGAGAAAGAACAGCAAACTAAAGCAAGTAGAAGAAAAGAAATAACAAAGATTAAAGAAGAAATAAATGAATTGGAAAACAAAAACAATAGAATAAATAACCAAAAGTTGATTCTTTGAGAATCTCAACAAGATTGGCAAACCCTTAGCTAGAGTGACAAAGTTAAAAAGAGGGAGGATGAAATAAACAATATCAGAAATGAAATGAGAGGTGGTCATTACAAAGGACCCCAAATACATTAAAAAAAAATCATAAAGGATACTATGAACAACTGTATCCCAACAAACCACACAACTTAGATGGAATTGACAATTTCCCAGAAACTCAAAAAGGACCTATATCATCAACGACCTTCCTACAAAGAAAATCTCAGGGCCAGATGGTTTTTGAAGGGAATTTTACCAAACATTCCAGAAAGAACTAGCACATTTCTGTTAAACCCTTCCAAAATTGAAGAAAAATGAGTACTCCCTAACTCATTTTCTTAAGCTACCATCACTCTAATACCAAAACCTGATAAAGGTACTATAAGAACAGAAAACTACAGGCAATCGCCCTAATGAATAAAGATAAAAATTCTCAACAAAATACTTGCAAATTGAATCCCATGGTATGGCACATTAAAAGACTTATACACTGTGACTGAGTGGGGTTCATTCCAGGCACACAAAGGGGGTTCAGTGCAAGAAAATCAATCAATGTAATACAACACATTAACAAATCAAAAGATAAAAATCACATCATTATCTCAATTGATAATGAAAAGGCATCCAACATAATTCAGCATGCTTTTCTCATAAAAATACTTCAAAAGATAGGAATGAAGGAAACTTCCTTAATACGATAAAGGATATATATGAAAAACCCAAGCCAGCATTGTACTCAATGGTGAGAGTCTGAAAGCCTTACCCCTAAGATTAGGAATGAGACAAGGATGCCCCTGTTACCACTGTTATTTACCATTGTTGTAGAAGTTCTAGCTAGAGCAATTAAGCAGGAAAAAGAAATAAAAGACAAGCAGTCCATAAAGGAAGAAGTAAAACTCTCATTATTTGCAGATGGCATGATCCTATATTTGGAAAATTCACAGAAATATATGGCAAAGTTATTTGAGTTAATAAATAAATTCAGCAAAGTGGTGGGATACAACATTAACACACATAAACCAGCAGTGTTTCTCTCCACTGGTAATGACCTAGTTGAGGAGGCAATTAAGAAAAAAATCCCAGTCACAATAGCAGCTAAAAGAAACAAGTATCTGGCAATAAATTTAACCAAGGGTGTAAAAGACCTCTTCACTGAAAGCTACAAAACATTGCTAAAAGAAATCAAAGAAGACCTAAATAGGAGGAAAGACATTCCATGTTCATGGATAAGAAGGCTAAATGTCATTAAGATGTAAATTCTAGACTTCCGGAGAAGATGGCGGCTTAGTAAGATGCGCGGGTCTTAGTTCCTCCTCCAGAACAGCTACTAAAGAAATAGAAATGGTACAGAACAGCTCCTGGAGCCACGACAGAGACCAAAAAGACAGCGTACCCCATTCTGGAATGGCTGAACCGGCAGGGAGAATCCGCAGCGATCTGGCACCTAAAGCGGTAAAAAATGGCGAGAGTATCAGTGTCCGATGAAGAAATGTTGGAGCTCAGAGAAGCTTTTGCCAAAGTTGATACGAATGGCAATGGGTACATCAGCTGCACTGAGTTGAATGATCTGTTCAAGGCTGCTTGCTTGCCTCTGCCTGGCTACAGAGTGAGAGAAATTACAGAAAACCTGATGGCTACAGGCGATTTGGACAAAGATGGAAGGATCAGCTTTGATGAGTTTATGAAGGTTTTTCATGGACTCAAAAGCACAGAGGTTGCCAAGACCTTTAGAAAAGCAATCAATAAGAAAGAAGGCATCTGTGCCATCGGGGGTACCTCAGAGCAGTCTAGTATTGGCACCCAACACTCATATTCAGAGGAAGAGAAGTATGCCTTTGTCAACTGGATAAACAAAGCTCTGGAAAATGATCCCGATTGTCGACATATCATCCCAATGAATCCAAACATGAATGACCTCTTTAATGCAGTCGGGGATGGCATTGTTCTTTGTAAAATGATCAACCTGTCAGTGCCAGACACAATTGATGAGAGAACAATCAACAAAAAGAAACTCACCCCTTTCACCATCCAGGAAAACTTGAACTTGGCTCTGAATTCTGCTTCTGCCATCAGGTGCCACGTGGTGAACATTGGCGCTGAGGACCTAAAGGAGGGGAAGCCTTACCTGGTGCTCGGACTTCTGTGGCAGATCATCAAGATCGGGCTGTTTGCCGACATCGAAATTAGCAGAAATGAAGCTTTGATTGCTCTTTTGAGAGAAGGGGAGAGTATGGAGGATTTGATGAAACTCTCCCCTGAAGAGCTCCTGCTGAGATGGGATAATTTCCATCTTGAAAATTCAGGCTGCAACAAAATCAACAACTTCAGTACTGGCATCAAGGACTCAAAAGCTTATTACCACCTGCTCGAGCAGGTGGCTCCAAAAGGAAACAAAGAAGGCATCCCTGCTGTCGTTATTGACATGTCAGGACTGACAGAGAAGGATGACATCCAGAGAGCTGAGTGCATGTTGCAGCAGGTGGAGAGGCTGGGCAGCCGGCAGTTTGTCACGGCCACAGATGTTGTCCAAGGGAACCCTAAGTTGAACTTGGCTTTCATTGCCAACCTCTTAAACAGATACCCTACCCTACACAAACCAGAGAACCAGGACATCGATTGGGGGGCTCTGGAAGGTGAGACGAGAGAAGAACGGACATTTAGGAATTGGATGAACTCATTGGGCGTTAACCCTTGAGTCAATCATTTGTACAGTGACTTATCATATGCCCTGGTGATCTTCCAGCTCTATGAAAAGATTAAAGTCCCTGTTGACTGGAACAGAGTAAACAAACCACTATATCCGAAACTGGGGGGCAATATGAAGAAGCTTGAGAATTGTAACTATGCAGTGGAATTGGGGAAGAACCAAGCTAAGTTTTCCTGGTTGGCATTGGTGGACAAGATCTCAATGAAGGAAACCGGACTCTCACATTGGCCTTGGTTTGGCAGCTAATGAGAAGGCACACACTGAACATCCTCGAAGAAATTGGGGGAGGACAGAAGGTCAACGATGACACTATTGTCAACTGGGTGAATACGACATTGAAGGAAGCGGGGAAAACGTCGTCCATCTCCAGTTTCAAGGATCCAAAGATCTGTACCAGCCTACCTGTTCTGGATCTCATCGATGCCATTCAACCAGGTTCCATTAACTATGACCTTTTGAAGACAGAAGACCTGGGTGATGAAGAGAAGCTCAACAATGCTAAATATGCCATCTCCATGGCCCAAAAGATTGGCGCGAGAGTGTACGCTCTCCCAGAAGACCTGGTTGAAGTGAGCCCCAAGATGGTCATGATGGTGTTTGCATGCCTCATGGGGAGAGGAATGAAGAGGGTGTGAGCCCGGCAGGCGGGGTCGGATGCAGGCACCTGATGCTCCTGGAAACTCGGGGAGCTGTCACAAGCCTCTCTCTATCACCTCTCCCCTACGCTCTGCCTCCCTTGACTTTGTTCTCCAACCTTACAGAATGGCACCGTCTTTGGGGCTCACCTCTGCTGGCCACCCTTGTCTCTGGGCCCTTTAGAACATCTGATAAATCAGAGAGGCCGTGGGGGGTCCCAAGAGTAGCCAACAGAATAAGCTTCATCATCAGAGCCTTTGTTCAGAACTGGGGTCCCAAATATCATCATCTTTTCATGCTTCCATCCAGTAAGAGGCTCTCTGTTGTTAACTGTAAGGTTTGGGCTCAGACTAGATCTGACATCTTGAATACTGTGCCATCAAGTATAGGTTCATCATTTTTGGCCAAAGGTTGACTCCAAAGAGGGTGTAATGAAGCAGCCAACCACCAGAGGGCAGCGTGGGGTTGTAACCAATCCTCTATCCTTTGGGGTGCTGCCTCTTCAATATAGTTAGCCCTGTGCCTTAGGTCTAGTTTTTGTGGTGTGGCTAAATAAATATCTGGTGACATTTGGAAAAAAAAAAAAGATGTAAATTCTACCCAAAGAACAGATTCAATGCAATCTAAATCAAAATTCCAACAACCTACTTTGCAAATGTGGAAAAGCTAGTTTATCAAGTTTATTTGGAAGGAAAAGGGGCCCAAAATAGCCAAAAAATCCTTCAAAAGAAGAGCAAAGCAGACTTACACTTCCTGACTTTAGAGCTTATTATAGAGTCACAATGGTCAAAACAGCATGGTGGGCGGGCAACGGTGGCTCATTGGCAGAGTTCTCACATGCCATGCCAGAGACTGGGGTTTGATTCCTGGTGCGTGCCCATGCAAAAACAAACAAACAAACAACAAAAACAAAAAACACGAAACATCATGGTATTGGCACAAAGATAGCATATTGACTGATGGAATTGATTTGAAAGTCCAGAAATAGACCCTCAGGTTTATGGTCAACTGATTTTTGTCAAGGCCCCCAAATCCACTGAACTGGGACAATATAGTCTCTTCAATAAATGAGGCCAAGAGTATTAGATATCCATATCCAAAGGACTGAAAGGGGATCTTTACCTTATACCATATACAAAAAAATTGAGTCAAAGTGGATCAAAGACCCAAATATATGAGCCAATACCATAAAATTCCTAGAAGAAAATGTAGGGGAATATCTTCAAGACCTAGTGGTAGGAGATAGCTTCTTAGACCTTACACCCAAAGCAAATCAATGAAGGGAAAAATAAGTAAATGGAAACTTCTCAAGATTGAGCAGTCTGAACTTCAAAGGACTTTGTCAAAAAGGTGAAGAAGCAGGCACGCACTGGGAGAGAATATTTGGAAACCATATGTGCTGGCTTTAAACTGTTTTATACCCCAGAAAAACCATATTTCTTTAATCCTCATTCAATATTGCCAGTTGGGATCTTTTTTATTGTTTCCATGGAGATGTGACTGACCAGATTGCGGGTGGTAAGTTTTGATTAGGTGGTTTCCATGGAGATGTGTCTCTACCTATTCAAGATGGAGTTGCTTACTAGAGTCCTTTAAGAGGGAAAATTTTGGAAAAACCTTCAGTGCCCACATATCCCATACAGCCAGAAATCTTTGGAGATGAAGGTAAATGCCCCTGGGGAAGCCATTAAAGAAGCCAGGAGAGAAAGTTAGCAGATGTCACCATGTGTCTTCCCAGTTGACAGAGGTGTTCAGGATTGCATCAGCCTTTCTTGAGCAAATGTAACCTCTTTTTGGTGACTTAATTTGGACACTTTCACAGCCTTAGAACTGTAAACTTACTAAACTCCCTTTTTAAAAGCTGTTCCATTTCTGATATAAATTCCCTTTTTAAAAGCTGTTCCATTTCTGGTATAAATTCCCTTTTTAAAAACTGTTCCATTTCTGGTATATTGCATTCCAGCAGCCTAAACAATCTGAAACACCATATATCTGATAAGGGTTTGATATCTAGTATATATAAAGAAATCCTACAACTCAACAATAAAGTACAAACAACCCAATTATAAAATGAGCAAAAGGTATGAGTAGACATTTTCCAAGCAGGAAATACAAATAGCTAAAAAGCACATGAAAAGATGTTCATCTTCATCAACTATTAGGGAAATGCAAATCAAAGTTACAATGAAATATCATCCAACATGTATAACATGGCCACTATAAAACAAGCAGGAAACTTAAATGTTGGAGAGGATGTGGAGAAATTGGGATACTTATTCATTGCTGGTGAAAATGTAAAATGGCACAGCCACTGTGGAAGACAGTTTGGTGGTTCCTCTGAAAACTAATATTAAGTTGCCCTATGACCTGGCAATTCTGTTACTTGGTATATACCCAGAAGATCTGAAAGCGAGATAAACAGATATCTGCACACCAATGTTCATAGTGGCATTATTCACAATTGCCAAAAGTTAGAAACAATCTAAGTATTCATCAACAGAGTGTGGATAAACAAATTGTAGATTATAAACATATGATAGAATATTATACAGCAGTAAGAAAGAATTAGGTCCTGAAGCATGTGACAACATGGATAAACTTTGAAGACAGAATGCTCAGTGAAATAAATCAGACACGGGACACATGCTGTTTGATTTCATTAATATGTACCCCTAGAAAATGTAAACTCAAAGTCTTAAAATGCAGAATAGGAGACCTGGAGATAGACAGAGGCTAGAGAAGGGAGAGCCTTTACCTAATATGCACAGAATTGTTAATGAGGTTGAACTTAAATGTTTGGTAATGGATAGAAATGATTGTAGTTTGTTATTGGGATTATAAGTAATAGTGCCATATTCAAGGTGAATTTGATTGAAAGGGGTTGTTTAAAGTCATTATCTCACCGACTAATAATGCAAATATAAATAAGTTCCCATATGATCTACTACATATGTATGACACTTGTGTACAGAGTTAATATTACAGTGGTAAATGGAGAAAAATTACCTATTAAATGCTATGGACTATATTTAACAGTAATACTTTGCTAGCACCACACCAATACTAAGTGTAAATATTTGAAGGTGATAAAGGATATGGGCTGTTGTGGGTTTTCTTTTTATGTATGTGTCTATCTGTTATTTTTCTCTTTGGAGCAATGAATATTATCTAAAATTGAGAGTGATGATTGTGCAACTGAGGATAATGTGATACATTCATTGTATACTTTGATAAAATACATGGTATGTGAATACATTTCAATAAAATCTGCAGACTCAATAAGTAAATAAATAAATAAACAGAAAATTACAAGTGCTGGAGAAGATGTGAAGAAATAGTTATACTCATTTGCTGTTGCTAGAAATGTAGAATAGTACAGCTGCTCTGGAAGGCAGTTTGGAGTTCCTCAGGAAGCTAAGTATAAAATTGCTATTTGGTCCAACAATCCCATAACTAGGGATATACTCAGAAGAACTGAAAACATGAGACATGATTAGACATTTGTACACTGATGTTTATGTCAGCATCATTCATGGTTGCCATTGGATAGAGGTGACTGAAGGGTCCATTGACTAATGAGCAGAAGGGCAAACTGTGGTGTATGCATGTGATGGAATATGGTGTGGCTACAGAAAGGAATGAAGTTCTGAGAAATGTGAGATGTATGAACCTAGATGGATATGGTGGGATATGGAAATCCTGTATTTTATGTATGATTGTTCAGTAAACCCACAACTTCTCTAATAAAGAAAAAATAATAATAAACTACAAATAATTTTACGCTATTACTCACTGTAAGTAAATATATCACCATCTTTTTGCTAAACATTACAAAGAATGAATCCAACCTATTTTCATGGCTGTGTCCCCTAAACAGATGGGGCATTATAGAAGGGAAAATGGGAGATGAGCTATGATGCTGAGTTTTAACTAGGATGTAGCGAGTGCCATGAAACATCTTTGTGGAGCAATCCATCGACAATTGTAAAAAGGATTAGAGTTTATAAGAGTAATCTTTGCTAGAAATAAATATTTGGGAGTTACTGTTAGAGCTAGGGAAGCATCTGAAATTGCCCAGCTACAAAAATTACAAGGCAGAAGAGTGAGGAATTCCCTCATTTCAGGATCAAATGCTAAGAAAGTAGCAAAGGAACAAAATTAGAAATGAACAAAGAACTAAAATAATCAGGAAACAATGTGGTCTTGATAAGAAGGCTAGAGAATGGTTAACAAGTCAACAGTGTAGGTGTCAGTGAGCCTTTAAGTTGGCTTCTGGCCTTCTCACTCCATTCTTATGTAAATAAGAATACATGGAATTCATATGCAAAAAATACCTTAAAGAGCTGTTTTCATTTATAAGAAGCCCAGTTGCAGGAAGTCTATTTTAAATCATTGTTGTCACTCTTGCCTCAAGGAGATTGTGGCTTTGAATTTTACTGTTCTTCTGGGAGTGCCTTAACAAAACTATGAATTTTTTTTCTGGTGATAATCTTAAATTACCCTTGCTCCTATTTTGGTGAGGAGGTCAATGAGGGAGAAGGGGAAGGACAAAAACTCTTCTAAAACATTTAGTAGTATATTCATTAGCAAGTTAAACCATACAGAAAGTTGACTCCATGCTGAAGTGACAGAAGGCACTCAATAGATACTTGAATTGACTTAAATTTGGTGGACTTTTTTGTGACTATTACTAAGGCTAAATGGGTAAAACAGATGTAATGTAGTAGCTGCCTGGTTAAAAATGCGGGCTTTGCTGTGACTCTCACTGCTTGTTTCTTAATAGCCCGGTATTAGCATTCTAGAGTTATAAATGTTTTTAAAATATTCAATGACTGTAATTTTGAAAATAAAACTAAGTTCAACAGCAGTTTTTTGAATGATAATCTGCAGAACACTGGACAAAGAAGGGAAAGGATTGTGCATTTAAAACCAAGGGGCTAGAATGTCATAAAAAGACATACCACCGTGACTCTTTGGCTTATAAAAGTGAGACTGAGTTTATGCTTTTATTTTTGTTTCATTTTTAATTGTTTTTGTTAACATTTATATGCTTTCCTTATTCATTTGTAATTGCAGGCAACTGGTATAAATCTCAATTATTGAATAGTCTCATTATGCTTATATTCTAAAGGAAATAAACCTGTTCCCAAACTGACAGCCATTAGTATAACTCTTTTTGATCTGCTAGACAGTGTGCAAAGTTATTCAGGTTTGTTTCTTGCTTATTGCATAGAGGATCTGTCCATCATCCAGAGTACTTCCAAACATGCCATTGGAGCTTGAAAAAAGAGACACTTTGCTAACTACTTCTTATGACTACAATTTCAACAATTTCCATGGACGTGAAATGCCCTAGTTCCTGGACAGGCATACATTTATTTCACTAAGTGATTGAATTATGGGTGGCTTTTAAAGAATAAGCTGGTGTTTGTTTATAAAAAATATCTTCTGAAAATATGAATTATTATCACAGATCCTGACCTATGCAATTTTATAGCTAGAAATAGAATCTGTTATTCTGCAATTTTTATGTTCCTTTAAAAGTATGTATCCAATCTCAGTTTTCACTGTTTGCTATTTGAAACTTTCTATGCACTCAGTACTCTTAAGTCATTTTAACTAAAGTTGTTGCTTTATTATTATTTATAACTAAAGTAGTGTGTGTGTTTGTGTCTGTATGTGTGAGAGAGAAAGAGAAAGAACAGTAGAGCAAAAGAGGAATGCAGATAATTTTTATGTTTTGCTTTCATTTATTGAGATATAGTTTATCTAGAAGTTGAGGGGCCTGATTTAATTTGTTCATTCAATCATTCATTTACCCTTTCATTTATTTATTAAACATTTATTGCATCCCTTAAGCGTTTTTTGAGCACCAGTCTGTGCCAGGGACACTTAAAAGCACTGGGGCTACAAACATGACTTTAAAAAGCTACTCTATTTAAAGAACTCCTAATTTAGTAAAGAAAATGGAAAAGTCCTGAGGGTCTGACAGAATGCTGTCCTAAAAGAAAGGCTTAAGGTTTGCAAGCTCATTATTGGAAGACGTGGATTCTTGTCCTAAATCAGCCATTTTTCTGTATCTGAGGCTTTGGGCAAGTCATCTCCCTTCTTGAGAGCTCAGTTCCTGCATATCTAAAAATGGTTCGATAGGGACCCTTAGGAGTCTGGGGGAAAATGTAAAGATAATCAGGAAAAGTACTCCAGAAATTTTAAAGGGCTCAGGTACATGGAGAATTGCTCCTGTGATGATGGCTGAGTATCTGAGAACAGAATGATTGATGGAAAAGTTCTATCTGTAAAATCAACCTCCAGGTTTGACTAGAAATCAAAAATTAGAGTCAAAAATTGAATGCTTGGATAGTTAAAGGGTACTAAACTTGTGGTTCTTATAAGATGCATTTGTATTTAGAGTTAATCTTTAAAGTATTCCAACCTTGAGTAATCTTTCACTTTGTCCAATAAATCTGTAGACTAGAAATTACTTAATTTCTCCCATCCCTATCCCATTGTACTGCTATTCACAAAGTTTGTTGTCTGCCTTTGTTATCATGTGATGCCATCGATTTCAGTTTAGCCTTCAGTCATTCTTCAGTTTTGAGTGTCTGTAAGTACTAGCAAAGAATATGTAACATGAGTTGGCTTGGTTTGCAACATATGTCTTTCTTCAGTCTCCCAAATTATATTGTAACTCCTCAAAAGTGTTCCCTCACAGTTCCTTCCCCATTATCTAGTCCTCACACAAGCATTCATTTATTCATTCAATTAACAATTACTTAGATTTTTCCTTTTAGATACTCCAGGTTCTGTAGGTTTGAACCTATTTGTAAATGACATCTTTAAAGACCTTTTCAGTTAAGGTGAGGCCAAAGTGAATTAACACTTTGGAAAGTCCTTTTAAGTAAATGAGATTAAGCCAGAAGCCACAGGGAGCAGGTAGAAGCTGGGAGTCAACAGAACCCAGAAGAGAAAGGAGAAGGCACCGCCATGTGCATTACCATGAGATGGAAAAGTAAAGGAATGCCAATGATTGCCAGCCAGCCAGAAGATACTGACCCCAGGAGGAAGCAAACCTTCCAGTCTCTGCAACCATGAACCAGCAAATTTCTGTTGTTAAGCTAACCCATGGTCCTTATAAGCAGAGAACATTTGGGCACAGTAGGATTCAGAGAAGACAGATGGCCATGTGATGGACACAGAGGTGGAGTTATAGATTGCTACAGAATGCTACAGAATTTCAGAGAAAGCCTGATCCAAGACTTCTAGCTTCCAAAACGGAGAGACAATAAATTCTGTTGTTCAAGCCAAACTGCCATTGGTATTTTTACAGCAGCCCAGGCAAATTAAAACACACACTAGAGTAAATGCTTATAGTATTATCTCATTTGATTCCAAAAACAATCATTAAGTGAGTCACTATTATTATCCCCATTTTACCTCTGAAAAACAGACTGTTAGAGATTAAATCACTTTGCTCAAAGTACCACTTCAGCTGGTGTTTATTGGTCTGTCCAGCTCAAAAGTACCAGCTTCTGCTTTGCCACCTCTCCCATATGAAGTAAAATGCCCATTTGATATTTATACTACCTGCAGACTCAATTTCAACTAGACAAAATGTTCTTAAATTTTTATTCTTACTAATGTGGATGGAAGGTCTCCTCTCTCCAGCCCATTTGTGCTAATGTTTTGAAAAGGCAGAAACAAAGATTTAACATTATAGTAACATGAATTTTATTACCTAATACATCACTGAGTTGTTCTTCTCATACATTTTTCTCTCTCCATAGTAATTAATAAGTATGTTATAACAATTTTTGAGGGATATAAAAAATTAATGTTATGAAGTCTAAAGTTTGGGATAGACGTTTCAAATAGGACATTAAGCTTTATCATTTTTGATGAATATGATTTATTTCCCGTAAAAATCCAAATGCTCTAGATGGGTGGACATAGTTCCAGGTCCTCTATTATTTTCTAGACAAGAGGAAAGAGACATGAAAAGAGAAAGAATGATCAAAGACAGGAATTACTGTATTTCCCTCATAATTTATCTTCATGACTGATTTGGGAGAGAAATTAAATGCAAATAGAAGTACTTTTTTCCTTATAAAATAATCTTAATAAAGTCATGTTCTGATATTGTGAGATAAAGGAAGAAAAATTTTAATATCAACTTGTTTGTTGCATATATTTGTGAGTGAAGAGGAAATATTGCTTGGAGAGTTGAAATTCTCAACAATGCAGGAGTCACAGTTCTGATCATTAATTTCTGAAACAGAGCATGTGTAATTTGTGATACATTTATTTTGCCTAAAGAAGTTTCCCCGTAATCCCACAAGGAGAACCCTCAATATAGCCAGATTCATTAAGTAGGCCTACTGTTTTCCATTTGAGTCTTTCCATGTTTTATTTTTTAGTGATTCCTGAAGCAACCTCTCAAATTCCAGAACATGCTTCATGAATTCTTTGAACATTGGCACAAATTAATATTAATAGTAATGAATTCATTTGTGCTTCAGTAGTGGAAAACTTCATTTCAGTTATTAGAAATGCCCAGGACTGTTCAGAAAGTGAGAGGAAAACCTAAGGAGGTCACTGGAAAGCAGAATGAGGGAAGAGGACCAAACATTTGGACTCACTGAGCAAGCATTCCCCTAGGCTACTGGTCATTCCAAATGTGTCTGATCTTCTACATTAGCTTCATGCCACTCAGCCCTGTGCAAGATAATTTAAATATAATGGAATGAAAAGGTCCCTCAACTCTGAACTGGACAGATCAAAATCTAGATCTTGGTTCTGCTACTATTACCTTGCCAAGTCTCAGTTTCCTCTTCTATAGAACAGAGATGGTAACATGTTTCTCATATGATAGAAAAGATGAAATGCAGTAAAGTATGTGACAGCATTGAGCCAATAGCAGGGGCTTAATATTAGCTGTTAGTGGAATATACATTTGAATTCCACCACAGTGGATTACTTGAAGTGACTTATTTTCTTTGCATTGCAGTCATTTCCTTGCTTCAAAACAGAATTGAAAAGGACCTCAGAAGTCACCTTGCTTAACCCTTACTTTGAAATACATGTTCTATCAACAGCTTTCCATTGGCCTAGTAGATTACAATCTGCTTGGACATCCCAGCTATGAAAACACTACTGCCCTCTGTGACATTTTACCCCGCCATTGTATAGCTCTTGTCAAAAGAGCTACTCCTGTTTCATCCATCCATTCAACAAATATTTATTAGGCACTAACTAAATACCAGGCACTTGGGATGAAAAGGTGAGTAAGACAGATAACATCCTTTGCCCTTCTGGAGATCACAGACTCATGGGGTGATGGACATGTAAATGGACGATTATACCAGTGTATTATATTAGAATATTGAAATTGTGCAGGCATCTGGGGGCTCTGCAAGAGCAGAGGAGGGATTGCAGCATGGCCTTGGGTGGGGGTAGGCTGCAGGAAGAGGATCCCCAGAATGGATGTGTGAAGGATGAGTAACTTCTCCTGGTGAAGAATGAGAAAGTGGGTAGTCTCTCCCAGGTACTGTACAACATGGACATAGGGTCCTGAGTGAAAGAGGAGGTGACTTGTGTTGGAAGCTATAGATATGACTGGAGACCCAGAGTGAGGAGCATTGTAAGGTTGAAGAGGTACCAGGAATCTGATCTGAAGGGAAGTGTTTGCTGGGCCAAGAAGCTGGGGCTTTATACTGCATACACTGGGGATTAGAGTGTTTTGCACAGAGGCAGAAAGTAGTCAGATTTGTAAAGCAATACTAAGTGTTCTCCACAACCTTCATTCTGAGAGATAGCACATGAGGATTTTTTTCAATGAAATAAAATTAAATCTGGCTTTGAACAGCCCCTCCCCTTTTCCAGGATGGCAAGAATTCCATATGGCTCATGTTTCAGAGATTTTTCCTCTTTCTTATGACTTCTATAGATTGGTTTTCTGTTTAAGTTATTTTTTCTGGGTGAATTCAGGGAGGATTATTTCTACTCTTGTTTTTTATTATGCTTATAATATCAAATTTTGTTTCCCTAATTAATACTAAGATAGGTTTATAGGAAATATTAGATCCATGCAGCTCAAGATTTGTTTGAAAAATCAATTCTAAGGTGTCCAGAAAGAAATTTCACTTGTTTTTGATTTTTGACTTTCATCTGTGTGGCCTATACCTTACTTAATATTTGGTATAGTGTACCATAAGGTATACTATATTAGAGAAACTAGAAAGAAAGATGCAGTTGTTTCTCCTCTCCGAAAAAAAGCTCACCTCTCTGTCCTGGGTCAGGACACTTTAGTCTCCTCAGCACCAACCTCCCTCAGTGAGTTGAAACTCAAAAAGGAAGACTGTGTAGATGAGTTACATCCAGGTATTCAGCAACTTCAGGTTTTGAATTTGGTGGCCACAGGAACAAGATTACCAAAAGATAATTTTCAAAAAAAAAAAAAAAGAGGCTAATCTTCAAAATAAGCAAAGCCAAAGAGTCTGACTTGGGTTTGGGAAGGAAAATGTATGTTTTCTTCACTATTTAAAGTCCTTAAGAACCAATAAAAAGGGGAGCAAAAGTAGTTCAGTGGTAGAATTTTCACCTGCCATGCAGGAGGTCAGGGTCCGATTCCTGGCCTATGCATTTCTCCCCCTCCTCACCAAAAATTCAACAAATGGTGCTGCAATAATGGGATAGTCATATGGAAAAAGAAAGAAATGTCACCCCCACCATACAGCATATAAAAAAAAGAGCCAATAAAACACACAGATCATATCTGAATAATTTATCCATGCACAGTTGCTTTGCGGAAATTTCAGTACCATAGATGAGAACAAGATTGGAGGAAAAGTTTGAGGGAGACTGGGAGATGGAGAAACTAGTTAAAAAATTCTTTCAACCTTTGATCTATTACCTCAACAAATAGATCTGTTCACTGCTCTGTGCAAAGCACTGTTCTAGGCACTGAAGATTCAGCAGAGCTAGAGATACCTGCATTCGTGGAGCTCACATTCTACTTGATGAAAATCAATAAATAAAATAATTTCAGTAATATAGCAGATTATGATTCCAAGCCCCACCATAATTAAGAGGGTGGAAGCTTTGAACAACCAGCAAGAACTAGCAGAAAAATGTTTCTCAAAGCTGCAGAAAACAGTTTAGAAAGATTGTAGTAACAGGGTAAGTGCCAAATCAAGAAAAAGGCAAATTAAGGAAGATAGACTCTCCCTGTGCCCTTGCTGAACCTTATCCCATTCCCTGACCAGCTTAGTGCAGAAATCACCCAAGCTTCCAGTGTGGGTTCCTAGTCCCAGTTCAGGAAGGAGCAGAGCAACCCTCTTGCACATATTTGAGGCATGTATGTCTGGCACAATCTGTCTGGTGGCAACCTGAGGGACTAAATCAGGACCCTTGTCACAGGCTCACTGTCCCAGAATGAGACTTGCATGTACGGGTTGCTTACAGAACTCTCCTAAACAATGCTGTGCGAGAGTAGTCAAGTCCTGGGGCAAGGGATTGATAGCTGTGGGACATACAGTCCCATGCCAGGACTATGAGTAAACTGTTTCCTAGGAAAGGGTAGACATTTGTATTCATGAGAACAGGAGAATTCTTAGGGCCACCACATTCTCAAGACAAGAGCATCCACAGAAAAGACCAGAAGGCCTCTATGCTTTGGTCTCAATCTGTTGTCTAAACTCACAGTGTACATAAGCTCTGAAGGACAGCACTCACACAGAAAAATTTGCAAAGATGGGAAAGGTGGGGTTTTTTGTCCTTCTTATTTTTAAGTTAGCTTGTGGCATTCAAGGAAAGTTTTGTCACGGCACCAGCTGGATACCCCTTAAGGAACTGATACTTCAGAGTCTAAATTCCAAAGATAGCACCATAAAATGTTAAAAAAAAGTCCAGGCTGTGACAAAAGATTACAAAACGTATTAAAATAAATAAATAAAAAAGCACTGGAAATAATGGACCAGGCAAAAAAGAAGATTACAACATTAAAAACCATTGATGAGGGGGATCAGAGCTGACACATGCCAGCAAAAGAACCAAATGTGATCAAAGATCTGAAAAAAACATGCACAAAGAACTAAAGACATCAGGAAAAGTATAGATGAACACAAAAAGAATATTGAAAGAGAGATGGAAATTATGAAAAGGAACCAAACCAATACAATTTAAAGAAATTTAAAAATTCTTAGAGGGGTTCAGTCCATTAGTTGATCGGAGCTGTCAGAAATAAGAATTATTGAACTTAAAGATAAGACAATACAGTCTTAAAAACAGAAAGAAGAAAAACATGAAGAAAAGTGGGAAGTCTAAGGATCCTGTAAGAGGACATCAAGCATACACATTTTGGGAGTTCCAGAGAAGAAAGGGGCAGAGAGACTATTCAAAGAAATAATGGCTACAAACTTCCCAAATTTAGCAAAAGATATGAATATATATATCTAAGATGTACAATGAACTCCAAACAGAATAAGGCCAAACAGACCGACAATGTGACATATTGTAATCAAACTATTTGGTGCCAAAGATAAAGAGAAATTCTGAAAGCCACAAGAGAAAAGCAAGATGAAATGTAAATTTAAGGGCCAATTTTTTCTCAGAAACTGTGGAGGCAAAAAGGCAGTGAGATGACATATTGAAAGTGCCAAGAGCAAAAAATTGCTAACAAAGGATTTTATATCTCATAAAACTGTCTTTCAAAACTGTGAGTGAGGTTAAGAGTTTCCTAGATAAACAAAAGCTGAGGGAGCTTGTCACCACTAGAGTGGGCCTATAGGAAATGCTAAAGATGTATATATACACACACACACACACACACACACACACACATATCAGTGCTGTTGTATTTTTGGTTTATAGCTCCACTTTTTACTTCCTACGGATATAAAAAGCAAAAGGAAACACATATAATGCAAATAACATGATGCTAGATCAGTGGTTTTGGATTCAGTGTACAAACATATAATTTGTAACAAGAACGCCATAAAGATGGGGGTGATGTTGGAGTATAGGAACACAGTTTGCGCATACTGTTGCATTTAAGTTCATGTCAAGGTAGTGAATATTATTATAGATTTTGTATATTAAATTTAAGCCCCATGGTAATTACAAAGAAACTATCGAAGTATTTGTCAGCTCATAGACACAGAAATTGAAATACAGATTGCTAAGAGTGGGGGAGGGGGAATGAGGATTTAACGCATAATGGATGTAGAGTTTCTGTTTGGGGAGATGGGAAAGTTCTCTTTTTGGATGGTGGTGAGGGTATTGCAATATTGAGATTATGATTAATCTCACTGAATGGTATGCTTGAACGGGGTTGAGAGGGGAAAGTTTATATTGTGTATATGTTCCCACAGTTCAAAAAAAAAGGGCAACTAATGAAATGATGACAATTAAATGCAATATGTGTTCTTTCTTGGACAGGATCTAAGAAGGAAGGAGAAGAGGATCAAAGGGCATTATTAGAACATATGAAAAATTGGAATATATGCTGTAAGTTTTACATCAATGTTAAATTTCTTAAACTTAACCGCACTTAGGTGTTTATATAAGTGAATACCTTTGTTCTTCCAAAATGCACCTGGCAAGATTAATTGTTCAAGGCGTATGATATAAACAACTCTCACTCAAATTTTCAGAAAATAGATTGATAGACATTTAGATTGATGAATGGATTGATAGATTAATGGATATATAGAATGAATGGCAAACATGGCAACATATTAAAATTGGTATATCTGTTTATCTGGGGAGATGGGGTATTTTAGAACCCCATTCTCTGTATGGGGTTTGATTTATTTTTATTTATTTATATTTTATTTAAGTCTGAAATTATTTCAAAACAAAAATTTAAAAAAATAGCAGATTGTGATAAGTGCTATGGACAAAATAAAGCACTGATGGACAAAATAACAAAAGTAAGGAGAATGAAAGATATTGAGGACAGGTGAATTTTAAATAAGACAGTCAGGTAAGGCCTCATTGAGAAAGTGACATTTCAGTGAAGAGCCAGTTGGAATGGCAAAGGCAAAGGCCCTGAGGTAAGGTGAGAGATTGACTGATGTATTTGAGAGAAGACAGGAACGCTGGCTGGGGTTTTATAAGGGGTGGGAGAGGAGCAGGCTACCTGACATGGCATTGAATTGTGCTTAAAAGCACACATTGGGGGCAGTGTGACCAGGGCCCAGTGGCAAGAATTCTTGCCTGCCAAGCCAAAGACCCGGATTAGATTCCCAGAGCCTGCCCATGCAAAACAAACAAACAAACACACAACAACAACAAAAAGCACACACTGGTAAGCCAGACTACCTAGAATCAAAGGCAAGATCCCCTCCTTACTGCCCTGTCACCTTGGGCAAGATATGTAAGCTCGCTGTGCCTTACTTTAAAGTACATTTGATAGTATATAATGGATCTAATGGATGATGAGATCATCCCTTATTATCCAGGTGGGCTCTTAATCCAGTGATGTGTATGTATAAGAAACACACAGAGGACAGACACAAGGTGGAGAGAAGTCCATGTGAAGATGGAGGCATAGATTGGAGTAACACCTGGAGCCGCCAAAAGCTGGAAGAGGGAAGGAAGGATTCTTTAGTGAATAAATTTCAGTTGTTCTGAGCCACCAAGTCTGGCAATCTTTTAGCCCCTAGGAAACTAGCACATAATAAAATCTCTTTCATAAGTTCATTATTAACTGATTTATTTATTAACTGAAGTTATTTGTGATTAATTGAGTTATGTGTGTCTATGCAGGGTTTAGAAGGGTGCCTAGTAGATATATGCTACTTAAATGGTAGTCGTTATTGGTCCAAGATCCCTTATCTAAAGGCTTTCTAAAGGCTTTTGTCTAAAATCCTTAGGGTGAGATACAGTTTGTAATTCAAACTGTCAAGATTTTAAAATGTTAATGCAGAGTGCCTTTGCCATATATTATGGAAAATCCTTTTTGGTCCAGGGCATAATGTATCATAGTAGAATGTATGAATAGTCACACAAAGTAGGATGAGACTCCAAATAGCCAAATGCTGATTCAAATCAGATTTCGCCATCAGCTGAGTATTGGAAATTCATTTCTGAGCCGTGTGCATTCTGGAAATACAAGAAAAGGTTTACAGACCTGTGTGTGTTATGAGGTCAGAGAAATTGATGAAGATCTAAAGTAAGGTATTAACTAAGGGAACAGAGAGACAATGATAGGCACAAGAAATGGTAAGGAAATAGAATGAAAAGGACAGGGTGACTAAGTGTACATGACAGGTGTGAAAGAAGAGGAAAGAATCAAGAATATTCCTGGAGTTTCTGTTCTGGGTCACCGGGAGTAAGGTGGAAGCATTCTCTTAGATGGAAACTGGAAGGAGAGGCACAGACTTGGGGATTGGGGAAGATTAGTTCGGTTTTGAATATATTGTGTTTTAGGTGTCTGATGAACATCCAAACGAAAATATAAAAAAGAAAGTTCTGTATATAAGTCTGAAACTCACCATGGAAATCTGGCTGGAGATAAAGATGTAGGACGCTTGGCAAAACAGGAAATTGGAACCACGGGAGTGAGTAAAATCAACTAAAGATGGGGTCTTGAATGATACTAAAATAGAGCTTAAGGTTAAGACATTTTTTACTGACCAAGCAGAGGAAGAAGAGGTGGCAAAGTTTATTGAAAAGGATAACATGGACAAGTATAAGAAAGAGTAAAAGAAAACAGAAGCATTACTAAAACCAAGAAAAGAAAGAATCGCAAGGTGGGGCATGTTTCACATCAAATGCTTTTGTTAAACCCTAATCTGCATTCCTGCAGCTTTTAGACTTTGAGTGAGTCTTGTTTTGTCCTGAGTAGATATATACTCAGAAGTGGCTAGATGCAACCTTTCTTTCACATGATGTCTTTCAAATATTAAAATACAATTTTGACAATTCTCCCCACCAACACACACATATACACACTTGTACACACACTCATTCACACACTTGTACACACAAGTACCCTTATTCCTTTGTGTGTGATCAAATTTGTTAATGTCCTCCTTGAAACAGTATGTGAGATTTTGGTACAATTCTCCAGATGCAGTTCAATAGTGGGGCTATCAATCTTGTTATTGAAAAAGGTTAGCTTCAATAAAGCTAGGCCATATTGTTACCTCCTATTGTCAACTACACCCCCCTCCCGGGTCTTTTCTACTTTCACTACTGTTAAACTATCTCTCCCTCCTTCTGGGTCCTGCTTTGTCCTTATTGGCCCCATGTGTATTCCAAGGCTATTGGAGGCACACACTTACTTGAGACTTATACTAGACCTCATAGATAATGGACAGGAGGAAAAGAAGGGTGGATACCATGATGGGGAAGGGAAATCATTCATAGGATAGGCAAGATACTAGTTTTCTACAGTCATAGACAAATACCCAAATGCCATAGATCAAGATGAAGTAAGGATGCTTTTGGATGTATGTAACAGAATGCCCGAATAAAAGTCACTTATCTAATAAGAACATTTATTGGTATCTTTTAATAAGAAGTCTTAACATAGACAGTTCCATGTCTGGTTAGTTCAGTTGCCCAAAGTTGTCTCCAGAGACCCAGGCCTTTTCCAGCTCTGCTCTGCCAGCCTTACTTTAGTCAGAAATGTCTCCTCCAAAGTTTGATTATAGGATAAATGCTACAGTTCCTGGCATAGTTCTTTATACAACCAATCCCAGAAGTCAGGAAGGAAGAACTGAATGTTTTCTTACCCTTTTTTCTCTCCTCGCCTCTTCTCTGTCATCCTTCTCTTTCTCCTCCTCGTCCTCCTCCTCTTTCCTCCCTCTCTCTCTCTCTCCAACAGACTGTGCCATGGGTTCCACTCCTAGAAGTGAGTCACATGCCTAGGTGCTAACTACACCTGCTTCTTCAGTCTCCAGTTTGTCCTTCCACCTTCTTTAAAATGTATACAAAGAAGAGAAGTTTTTAATTCTAATGTTTTCTAATAGATAGCCTTTTCCTTTATGCCTAGTTCTTGGGTCATCAATTCTTGCTTTATAAATTTTAAAGTGCACACACATTTAGAATTGTTACATTTTCCTGGTGAGTTGAACCATTTATCATTACATGGTGATTCTGTATCAAATACATTTTGTCTTGAAGTCTATTTAATGTAATTCACCAGCTTCTTTTGTTTAAGATTTCCCTGGTGTATGTGTTCATATTTCCATCCTCTCACTTTTAACCTTCCAGTGTCCGTATGGTTTAGAAGTGTATATTGGAAATGGCAAATTTCTGAATTTTAATCCAATGTGACAGAATCTGTATTTAACTGCTACATTTAATCCATTTTAATTTAGAATGATTATAGTCATATTTGGAAAATTTTCAACCACCATACTTTCTCCCACTTTTCTTTATCTAATTGATTCCTTCTCCTGTTGATAAAAATTGATTGTGTTTGTTGTGTTATTTTTCTCATTAAAATATCCTTCCCTACTGATATGGAAAATACACACTTCTCTACTTCTGTGTGTATGTGGTGGTCCCCTTAACATTTCATAATTTAGAAGGTCTAAAATCACCCTTTCCCAATATACATGCTATTTTTTCTGGTATTTAATTGTTTACTTTTTTAACATACACAAATTAGAAATTAAGTTCATTACTCAATTTGTTTTTATTATTTCATACAGCCAGTTTATTTATACTTATCTACATATTTATCATTTTATTTGCCAATGAATTTCTTCTTGTGCCTCAGACATTCCTAAAAATATCCTTCAAAATTAATTCTGCCTTGGGCTATAAATTCACTTGATTTTGGTTAATTGGATAATTTGTTTATTTTGCCCTTGTTCTTGACACATACACAATTCTTAATATACATTTTTTTCTCAGTATGTTTAAAATATTATTCCACTGCCTTCTGGTTTCCATTGTTAATGGTAAAGAAATCTTGCATCAAGCTAATTGTCATTCTTTGTAGGTGCTCTGTCTTTTCTTTCACCACGTTTTTAGATCTCTGAATTCTCTGCATTTTCTGTAGAGTTTATCTGGGAGTGAATTTTCTTACTTATCCTAACTGATATAACATGTTTGGTATATTTGTGGCTATATAGCGTTCATCACTTCCAGAAAACATCATCAATTCTCACCATTTAGGATTATATTTGAGCCTACACTAGGCCTTCTTACTCTATCCTCCATAATTTTCAACCACTCTTTATCTTGGTATAATTTCTTCATTGCTGTCTTGTATTTCTGTTTTTCAATTCTGTCTAGTCTGCTGTTTAACACGTCAACTCATCCTTTGCCTTTAATAATTGTATTTTTCATTTTTAAAAGTTTTATTGTTCTCTTCTTCTTATGGACCTAGTCATATTGTTACTTTTCAATTTCTGTGTTCCAATCTTTTTATTTAATAATGTCTACCTTTATTTCTTTTTCCATTTATTTTCCTTGCAATATCTGAAATTCTTGGGTGTCTAAATGTGTTATTCATTGATTCTACTGACTATCTCATGATGGTCTGATTCCTTCCGTGTTTGGTGATTTTTGATTGTGCTTGTATTTGACTAAATTTTATTTGTAGATTTATCAGGCTAAGATGGGCACCACTCCAGCTCTTCTTGGCTTCACCTTTCTGTTATTCCAACCACCACTGCAGAGACTAGCTCTGTGCATGTCATTCAATTTCACACCAGTGAAATCCTCTCAAGCCTCTATCTCATGTTCCTTGTCTCCAACACGAGACTTCATTGTTGATGTCAAGGCATAAGATATCTGGAACCTGTTCCTGCAGACATATGTGCAACCCCTATGTGCAATGGAGTTAACCTCCCATTGGCCAAATTTCAACCCATGGGATTTAGGAGTTGGAAGATAAATGAGTTCCCCTTTCTCTCCTATCATCTAGTTTATTCACCTCATCTGAGCACAGTCCCACAAACCCAAGCAATTAGTCACTCTTAACAGTGACCAGTTCAGTGATGCACCCTTGTTTTTGCTGTTTCTCCTTTTTGCATCAATTAGTACTCTTCTCTTTACTTACTTCTGCCTCTCTGGGACAGTATGTATGACTTTGCTCAGGCTCTACTTTCAGTGCGAACTCATGCAACAAGAATGGAAAAGATGTGAGACTCTATTAAAGGTATTCTCTTCCAGATAGGATTTCTGTCCCTTCTGCCAGCAATATTATTGGCCTGAGACTTTTCCAGCCTCCTTCCAGATTCCAAAGCTTAACATGGGGGCTTCAGGTTTAATCCCAAAAGTCTCCTTCCTGCTGTCCCTCCAAGATTCATTTTTTCTGACTGCAGCTGTGCTCATTGTTCACTGTTCCACTGTCAGCATACAGGTTTTGCTCTTTTATTTTCCTTCTTCATTTTTGGGGGAGGGGGAGGAGGCATGGAGAATTCCCTTACTTTCTGCAAACCCAGCACCCTAGGAACAAATATGTTTTATGCAGGATCTAGCTGACTTTTTCTTTGTAGCAAAAGGGGCTGCAGCAATTCTAGTCCACTATACTTCCAGAAGCAAAAAGAGAGTTTTGCACTTCTTTTTATTCCTTTTTTTCTAACTTTGCTTTTCTTGCCCACATGATTATAATATATCATGCTCGGTGTTTTCCATCTCCTTAATCATTAGAAACAACAAACATCCAACCATCTATTGAGTTTATTATTTCTGCTTACCTTTACTGAGCTGTTTGTATGTGCCAGGCGTTATGATTCAGTGGCATTCTCAGCCATGCAAGCAAGTCAGACTATTTCAATACTGTGTAGTAAATGTTGCCATGAGAGAAAAACAAGGCACTATGGAAATCCATTAGAAGGATCACCTATCTTTGCCTATAAAGGTCATAAAAACCTTAACAGAGAAGGTACACATGAGTTGAAACATGAAGAGGGAGTGGGAATTTGGCAATTTACATTCTATAAAAAGTCAAGCAGAAGCAGTATCTTGTCATCCACCCTCAAATACTTGGAGGCCCAAATGATTATTGGAAGTAGCTGGTAGATAAATTTTAGTTTAATTTCTAGACAAACGCCAATAATCAGGATTGGCAACTATGGAAGAACCTTCCTAAAAAGGAGGTGAATACTGTCACAGAGTGAGGTTCGTCGAAAATTCAGCTGTGATGTTTTAGAAGGGACCCCTCCTCTTGGTGGAAAATGGATTAAAATGGGCCCATCCATTTTTAAGAGTCTCTTATTCACTGTTGACATGAACCATAGTGAATTGTTTAGTCGATTTCTGAATTATTCATGTAGCCACTACAGTAGCTAGTTAGACCCTGGAGCTTTAAAATAACAAAACCAGGGTAACAAAACTCTTACACCTGTGCAAGGAGGTTTAGTTAGCAGAAGCAGCAGAAGGTTCTCATTATATCCAATGTTTTAGCAAGGCTCCTGTGTGATGTTAAATGTGAAAATGCACTTGGCTGTACTCGGAGAAACTGCATTATGAATTAATAATGTTCTCTAGTGACCAGGCCTTTTGCTATATTCTCACAAAAACTAACAACTTGTAATAGTGGCTCTGCCTGAAACTAGATGCCACACACATTTAAAAATAAAATCTGGGAGCATCATTATAAAGACAGTTTATACAAAGGAAAGCACTATTATGCTCTCTTAAAAATTTAATTATCTAATTAAATTCTGAATTTTAACAACAATTTTACCTTTAAGAAAATAAAGCAATTATGTTCAAAGCAGTCATTTTACCAGACAATAAAAATATAAGAAACTAGAAATTTTCTCTTGTGATTCACAAGAAACAAGGATGAGAACATATACTAAAGGGAAAATGAAAGAAGAGAGACATTAATGTGTTAAGGCCTTCCCAGGGAGTCAAAACAGCATTAAACATCATTAGGGAATAGATGTAATTTGTTTTCTTTCTAAATTACTTTTCAATTCCATCCCAAATGTTGCATGGCAATATTTTCACTGGTGCCATTTTAAAATTCATCAAACTACAGAACCCACTTCATCTGGAATCCACAAAGTTAAAAAAAACTTCCTATTTTCATCTTCTAATGCTGTCCCTAACAAATGTGGTCCTTTACATCAAGCACCTGTGTTCATTAATATTAGGGGGGGTGTTTTAGTACTTTGCATATAAATCCAAAAAACTCATTTTCATGTAGATTATAGTGGAAGGCTAGGTTTTCCAGTAGACCCTCACTTGATCAACAAGCATTTATTGAGCACCTACTATGTGCTGAGCTCTGTGATGAGTCAGGTGGCTGTCTGATAGAACTCACAGTCATCTAGGGACAACAAGTGGACAGAAAAGTGCAATGTAATAGGATAAGTGCTAATAAGTGTAACCTAATGAAGGTAAGCAATCTTAAAAACTGAGGAAGACTCAGTTACTTTTACCCATGGCATTTGAGAATGGGGCAGGGAAGGATCAAGAAGGCCCTGACCTGTAAATCGGATGTTGAATGAAGGAGTTGGAGCTCAGATTATTTGCATAAGATTCGCTTTGGGATATTGAGCTAAACTGCTGGGTCCGAGGGTATGTGTATCTCTATTACACTTTGACTAAATGCCAGCAGTTTGGTTTCCAGAAGGCCTTCACCAGTCTAGACACGGAAAAGCAGGGCATGGGGCTCCCCTCTCCCGATGTACCTGAAAACCCTTGACATAATCAAGCTCTCCTTAGTTTGTCAGTCTAACAAATGAAAAAATATCTCCTGGTGTTTGAATTTGCATTTCTTTGATTACTAATGAGTAGGAGAATCTTTAACCAGCTACACTGATGTGTGCCTGTGCAGTTACACAGGGCCCAGGCTTGGTATAATGCTTGGTCGTTGCAAACTTAAAATTCTTAGGTGCTCTGCATTTTTGCATTTTCATTTTACATGGGGTCTAGTGAACTAGATACATAATTCTTCAGAGGAAGTAGAGGACTATAATGGAATTTTACAATTTCTGTACTAAAGGGGCTATAAGATTGGGATGGGATTAAGTGGTTCAGTGGAAAGAAGAAAAAGAATGGTACACTGTGTAGGACCAAGCTCTGTAAAACTATGGATGAAATATAAAGGCAAATCAGAGAAAGGACTGATGAATTTTGCCAGGGGTAGGTTGGGATAGAGAAGGGGCTATTTTGTAGAAGTACTGATTGAGTCGGACCTTGAAAATTGCCTTGCCTGTTTCACAAAAGAGGAAAGTCCTTTTAGTCTAAGAAAACAGCATATGCAAAGAAAGGAAAGCGTTTGTTCACTGAACAAATATTTATTGATTGCCTGCTGTGTTCCAAGCAGTGAACCAAAAAAATCCTTTCCTTCATAAGCTCGCATTTTAGTGAAGAATCTGGACAATATACAAATAAACAACTCAACTTGAATATATTGCCAGATGACAATAAGTACAATGAAGAAAAATAAAATGAGATAAGAAGATAGAGAATGAGGAGGAGGCTTTTAAAGTGGGATTTATGATAGGTAATGTTTGAACAGAGATTTGAATGAAGTAAGAGAGCAAGCAGTGTTGAGGGAACAGCCAGTATGAGGTCCTGAAGCAGAAATAACACTGTAATCAAGGGCAGTCTGTAGGTCAGTGTGAGTGGATCCCTGTTAGGAAGGGAAAGTGGTGGGTGAGAATGTTAGAGAGCTAGATGGGGCCAACCTATGTAGGGCTTTGCAGAACATGGTAAGGACTTTGGGTTTTATTTTAAATGAGATGGGAGCTACTAGAGAGTAGAGCAAGAGAAGGACATGTCTAAGTTGTATGATTGTAAAAGAGTACCCTGACTGCTCTGTGGATAATAGATGGTGAGAGGGCAAGAGTGGAGTGGTAAGAAATCTGTTACAACGACACAGACAAGATAAGGGGGTGATGACCATTATTGTGGTGGAGGCATTCAGAGGGTTAGATTTGTGGTATATGTTCAAGGCAGAGACAGTATGATATGTTGCTGAATTGCATGTGAGAAAGGATGCTTCCAATATTTATGGCCTGAGAAAACGGAAAAATGGACTTGCCATTCACTGTGGGGAGGTCCTATACACAATACGCTCAGGGTAGTTGGCTTAGGTAATGGAAATAGGAGTTCAGAATTTGCAGGAGGTGAAATAAGCCAGACCAAAAAGGACAAACATTGCATGATCTCACTGATATGAAATAATTAGAATAAGAAAACTCACAGAGTCAGAATCTAGGAGATACATTACCAAGGGAGGAAATAGGGATAGGGAACGGGGAGTTAATGCTTAAATTGTACAGTTTCTATTTGGGTTGTTTGTGAAGTTTTAGCAATGGATGGTGGTGATTGTAGCACAGCAATGTAATTAACAGCACTGAATTGTATAATGGAATTGAGTTAAGAGGGGAAATTTTAGGCTGTATATATATATTACTAAAATAGATATTTTTGTATGCTGTAAGGAAGTCATATTTCATTATTTTTCCATGTGTGTATCCCATTATTGCAACACCATTTGTAGAATATTTTTGTTTGCTTGTTTGTTTGTTTGTTTTTGGGGAAGTGCATGGACCGGGAATTGAACCTGGATTTCCCACATGGCAGGTGAGAATTCTACCACTAAACTACCCTAGCATCCCCTAAATTTTTTTTAAAACTAACCAAGCAAAGGACTATACAACACAAACAGTGAAGCCAATTGTAAACAAGGGCTTTAGTTAATAGTAGAATTCTAAACATGTTCTTTCATAAATTGTGACAGATGTACCACTGAAGGTAGGTGTTAATAATAGGGTGGTATGTAGGAACTCTGTATGTTATGCATGATTTTTCGGTAAACATACAACTTCCCTAATATGAATGAATGATGAGTGAGTGAGTGAATGAATGAATGAATAAATAAGTAAATAAATAAAGCGTGCATGAGGAAAGGATGGGAGGTGCTGCTGAAGTGAAAGTTGGAAAGTATCTGGAATTGGGTCTCAGAGATTAGGAGTTTGGACATTATCCTAAGGACTTTAAGTCACACAAGAGTATAAGAAAATTTTTACTTCAAATGAATTATTTTGACAACCATGTGGAATCTTCTCTTAGAGAAGTGGGTGAAGGACCAGCTAGGAGGTTAGAGTTAGAGTTCAAATGAAAGACAATGAGTTATGGTGCTAAAGTACTAGCAGTTGGTTTGGAGGGGAAATGATGAAATTTGAAAGAAAGCCACAGATTCTTTCATTCATTGAATGATTTTGAGCAAGTGTTTTCTAGACATTTTTCTTGGGGCTAATGAATATGACAGTTAACAAAACAGAAAATTTATGCCTTCATGGGTCTTATGTTCTAGTGAGATGAGAAAAACAATAAATTAGGTAATATATAAAGTAGATAGAATAGACATAAGTGCTATAGAGACAAATGTAGTTGGGAAGGAGAGTCAAGGAGTGGTTTCAATTTTAATTATGAATGTCACAGCAGGCCTGCCTGAGAAAGTGATATTTGAATAAAGAACATTTTGATTTTCAATAACTCTATTCCTTTACTCAGTAAACAGTTACTGACTGTATATTGTACCTAGATGTTTTCTGATATACCGTCATCTGCTAGAGCTTAATTTCAGTTTTTTAATAACATTTTGGGATATAAAAAATTTAAATTATGTTTTCAGTCAGCCTTTCTTGGTGATATTTGCATTACCACTGCCACAGCCCTTTGGGATCTTAGAAAGCTCCCAAATAATCTTTGATGAATGTCTCCACAGATAATGCCACCACTAAAAGAGTAGGTATAGGAACTTCTGGGGAAGAATTAAAGTATTTAGGCCCTAGAGTAAAGGACCGTAATGAACTAAATGGGGATATAAACTGACATTTAATCTAATAATAGTGTTCTGCCTATATAATTGAAACAGGGTAGGAAAGAACAAGGTAAACTACAAAGCCACATCTCATCAGAAAGTTCAGCCCTGACTACCCTATCTAAAATGGTAGCATCCCATATATACCACTTCTTATCTCCCTTCCCTGCTTCTTTGCTTTCCATTTTACTTATCACTAGCTGACATACTATCTATCTCACTAAGTTATTTGTGTTTATTTTTGTCCGACTCTTTGACCAGAATGGAAGCTTCTTGAGGGTCAAGGATTTTGTCTCACATGTTCCTTATTGAATTCCTTAACATCTAGAACAATGGATGGCACATTCTAGGCATTCTTATATTTCCAATTGTTGAATACGCAGATGGTAGGCAGGAGGAAGAAGAAGAGGAGGAGAAAGAGGATCAATAGGATGACATTACAAACTCCTAATCCATTACTTGAAGTTAGTACCAGTAATGAATTTTGTGGTATTCATTCATATTGCCTGTGCCAAAACTTTCTGGGTCTATTGATTTGTAATTTTGGAATAGCTGATCAGGTAGGGTATTTTGGTTTGCTAAAGCTGCCAGAATGTAATATACTAGAAATGGATTGGCTTTTACAATGGGGATTTATTAACTTACAATTACAGTTCTTAGGCCATGAAAATGTCCAACTTAAAGCATCAACAGGATGATCCCTGGACTCTAAAGACAGGCTGTCAGCATCTAGGACATCTCTGTCACATGGGAAGGCACATGGCCAGTATCTGCTGGTCTTTCTTTATCAGGTTTCATTTCTTCCAGCTTCTGGATGCATGTTTCTCTCTTTTAGCTTCTGTGTCTCTTAGCTTCTCCAATGTGTCCTTATCTCTCAGCTTCTATGGGAGTTTTCCCATGAACTTCTCTTAATTTTGTCTCTTAGCTTTTCATGCATTTTATCTTTTTATAAAGGGCTGCAGAAGGGGATTGATAACTACCTTCAATGGGGTGGGCTACATCTCAATTGAAATAACCTAATAAAAAGAAAATATGTCTATCCACATACAGACATGGATTTTAAAAAAAGACATGGTCTTTTCTGGGGTGCATAACAGCTTCAAGCTAGTACATAAGGTGACCAACCATTTTTGTTTCCCTAGGACTGAGGATTTTCCTAGTACAAGGGACATCAATGCTAAAAAGCTGCAGGCAAATCAGGATAGTTGGCCACCATCTGGTCAGGGGTGTGGGCTTCAATTGAGCATGCAAAATGTGACCAAGTTAGCACAATGTAGTGGTTTCATATCCCAGCTGTTCTACTAAATCACTATGTGAATTTGGCAATTTCTTTCCACCCTGAGGCCTCTGTTTTCAACATCTAGAGAAAAGGGGTTTGGGCTAGCTACTTTCTAATGGTCCTTCTAACTCTAATAGCCTGTGGTTCTTATTTCCACATGTAGGTTTTGAATCCATTATATCAATCTTACCACAATGACCTTACAAAGAGCAGCTGAACTAGCCAGCCATCTGACTTGAAACACTTCACTAAATAATTGTAATAACTTCATTTTCCATTGGAAAATCCACCTAACAAACATTTTCAAATTTTATTCCAGAGGCCTTGCATCCAGTGTTAGTGCTGTTTTCCAAATTCAAGTGATTTACGTTTTAGGTGGGTCCAGGGAGATTTTTCCCCAATGCTTTCTTTGCCATTTGGTTGACTAGGGAAGTAGAGGGTAGGCTCTAATTTTAGTGGCCTTGAGTAAAGACCCTTGCGTGACCAAAATCTTTTACTCCTTTCCCCTGATTCTTTCAAGGTTGTTAATAGTGGGTAAAAGCTTATAGGGAAAACATACTTTAATGTTTGGTAACAGATTTACTTTCCCTTCACAAAATGGGATAAAAGTACCTGCTATTATACTTTTGTTCAGCATAGAGTACCAGAGGACAGCAAGAAGACACATGAGACTAAAAGGCCAAGAATGGGAAAGAATAAAAAGCTTACCTTTGGATGTAAAATGGCCATGGGGATCAAACATTCCCTTTTTGCCTAAGACATTATTATGGACCACATATCCTCAGACCCTTGTAATGTTCTCAGAGCTGGATCCCCATACCAGTCAAGTAGTATTTTTACAGTGATAACTTTCCCTCTCAAATTTTCTCTTTTTTTTTTCCCTTTTCTCCCTCAGACTGATTTACTACTTCAGAGTTGATGACACAGACATTTATCTGACCTACAATTCTCATGAGTTCTCTTAACTCTAATCAATTTCCAGACTGTTCACATCAAATTTGGGCTCATACATAACTACAGCTAATATTAGATGTCAGAATGGAGATAACACATGTGCTGTGGATGGTAAATTTCCATGGAAGGAGAGAATTATTACCTGTTTTCTTTTTCTTTTCTCACCAGCATTTGGTCCAGCTTGTATATATATCCTTTTTCATATTCACTTGTACAAGTCTTTTCTTTCTTTCTTTCTTTGCAGCCTGTGGTAGTTTGGAACTTAGTACGTATCCCAGAAAAACATGTTTTTAAATCTAATCAATTCCTATGGGTACGAATCCATGGTAAGTGGGTTCTTTTGATGAGGTTACTTCAGTTAACGTGTATCCATCTCATTCAGGGTAAGAATGAATTGTATTACTCGAGTCCTTTATAAGATAATGAATTTCAAATAAAGAGATAAAGCCATGGAAGCAAGAAGCTGACGTCAATGAAACTCAGAAGAGAAGAGAGAGACCGTCAGATGAACCAAGGATTCCCTGTAATTGTCTTTAGGAAGAAAGCATCACCTTGATGATGCCTTGATTTGGACATTTTCCTGGCTTCAAAAACTGTGAGTGAATGAATTCCCGTCGTTCAAGCCAAGCCATTTCATGGTATTTCCTTTTAGTAGCCTAGGAAACAAAAACACAGACTGTATGGGTTATGTCTCAGTACTTCTTATAAAATCCACCATTTCCTCCTTTAGTTTCAAATTGCATTAATTGAAGACTTTTCTTAAATTATTTGCCTCATGTTTTTCAACTATGAATCACAAGGACCAGGTTTGGGATCGACGCTATCCTCTAGTGTGACCCTACTTTTCGGGATACAATATTTTCATGTTGACCAGACTATACAATTAAAGACAACCATATTTATATACTCAGGATTTTTCAGTCTTGAAAACAACTCAGACACCATTTCTTTCTTAATACTATATATGATGATAGAATCCCTTTTAGACTGTGAATTGATATAAGTTCAAACCCTTGGGAAGCTGCTCACAGTAACTTAGGAAAACTCCAGCTGTTAGAAATATCTGCCTTACCTTAGAATGAAATTTGTCTCCTTAGATATCCAGCCAGGGATTCTAGCTCTTCCTCTTAAATTTATCAGCAAACAGCCCTCTTGTCCATGTAATAACCTTTTAGAGATTTGAAGAGAACAATGTCATTATGTTCCACCTAAATCTTATCTTCTCCAAATTATATGGCCCTATCCTTTCCACAAGTTCCTCATATGCATCATTGATTCTCTTCTCTGGCCATGCTCCTGTTTGTGTTAGGTGAAACAGAATACAGTATGCCATAGATGCAGGAATTTTACCTGTGCAGCTTAATTTTGCAAACCCCCCATTTTTTTGTAGCAATCATACCGCAACAGTGGTTCTCAAACCGTGATCCCTAGACCAGAAAAATAGCAGCATTAACATCTCCTGGGAACTTGTTAGAAATGAAAATTTTCTGATCCTGCCCGAACCTTGTGAACCAGAAGCTCTGGGGATGGAGCCCAGGAACTTGTACTTTAACAAGCCCTCCTGGTGATACTGATGTATGCTCAAGTTTGAGAAAAACTGTGCTCTTGACTGATATTCAAACCCTAAAATCTCTTACATGGACTGTGTTCTGGTTTGAAAGGATGTATGTCCCCTAGAAAAGCCATGTTTTAATCAAAATCCCATTTTATAAAGGTAGAATAATCCCTATTCAATACTGAATGTTTGAATCTGTAATTAGATCATCTCCCTGGAGATGTAACCCAATCAAGAGTGGTTGTTAAGAGGGATTAGGTGATGACATGTCTCCACCCATTTGGGTGGGTCTTTTTTGATTAGTTTTTGGAGTCCTATAAAAGAGGAAACATTTTGGAGAATGGAAGATTTGGAGAATGCTGCAGCACAATGAAGCAGAGAGTTCACAGCCAGCAAACTTTGGAGATGAAGAAGTAAAATGCCTCCCGGGGAGCTTCATGAAACAGGAAGCCAGGAGAGAAAGGTAGCAGATGACACCATGCTTGCCATGTGCCCTTCCACTTGAGAGAAATGGACTGGAGGGAAGATGAGACTTGTCTTAAAATGGCAGATAATCTGGCAAAATTGAAGGCAGATTTTAAAAGCCATGAACTTGGATATTTAGCAGACCAGATCTCCAAATTAAATGTCCAAAGTACAGCCTGGTTTTGCCTCACAGCTTATAGCGAAATGTGACAGGAAGGAGATAAGTTGAAAACTGAACTCTTGGGTACAAAGAAACCAGAAATTGATGTCCTGGAAAATTCTGGGCTTCCAGAAAGGGAGACTGCAGAGAATAGTGCCTTGTGTGAGGATTTAACCAAATGTGGAACCAGTCAGCCATTTCAGAGAAAGCCAGGATTGAACATGGAGTTATCCAGGAAGGATTTGTGGTGGAAACTTCTTATGTCTGATGAGCATGATCCAAGACTAGTGCATCAAAAGCCAATGCGAGTGCCGTGGGACCTGTATAAACAGAGCCACTGCCAGTCTGGACTGGGGTGTTCAGAGATGGGACACATTAGAAGAAAAATAACTTCAGAAGCAAAACCATGGAGGCTGGGGTCTGAAGTCAGGAAGCCTTGGGCCAGGAGAGCAGACCTACTCAAACCTGTGAAGAGGGTGAGTTTGCCCCAAAGGCAGAGAATGGGCCTTCCACCTCGTTGCAGTGGAAGAGTCATGCTGCCTCAGGTGTTGGAGAGGGTGAAGCACATTCCTTGGGGTTTGGGGAGAGCCGGGCTGCCACCACATGGTGGGGTTGAGCATGTGCCCCAGAGATGGCAGAGAGCCTGGGTGCAGCCCCAGTGTTTGAAGAGGGTGGAGCTGAGAAAAAGGTAGTCTCCCCAATCTCCTCCAAGGTTGCATTCAGAAAGAGGCAGGCCTCTGCATAGGCCCTTGGAAGGGGTGGGACTGCTGCTTTCAGAAGCCCTGAAGATAAATGACTCTCAGACTTTGAAATCTAATGGTCTTCACCCTGTGGCATTTCAAAACTGTATGGGTCCAGTGACTCCTGTGTTCCTTCCTCCCTATGGAAATGGGTATATGTATCCTATGAATGTTCCTCATTCGTATGTTGGCAGTAGATAACTTGTTTGAGTTTCACAGTTTCAGAGCCAGAAAATATTTGGTATTCTGCAGACAAAGTTGTTGTTCCTAAACTTTCCTTATTTGCAGATGACATGATCCTATATACACAAAATCCTGAAAAATACACAGCAAAGCTGCTAGAGCACATAAATGAATTCAGCAAAGTGGCAAGTTACAAGATCAACAAGCAAAAATCATACGCATTTCTATACACTAATAATTAACAATCTGAATAGAAAATCAAGGAAAAAATTCTATTTACAAAAGCAAGTAAAAGAATCCAATATCCAGAAATAAATTTAACCAAGAATGTGAAGTACACATGGAAAAAAAAATTACTGAAAGAAATCAAGAAGACCTAAATAAATGGAAGAGTATTTCATGTTCATGGATTAAATAATTAAATATCATGAAAATGTCAATTCTACCCAAGGCAATTTACAACTTCAATGTAATCCCAAACAAAATTCCAGCAACCTTTTTTGCAGAGATGGAAAATACGATCATCAAATTTGTATAGATGGGTAAGTTGTCCCAGATAGTCAAAACAATCTTGAAAAAGAACATCAAAATTAGAGGACTCTCACTTCCTGATTTTAAAATTTATTAGAATGTTACAGTAATCAAAACAGCAGGTACTGGCACAAGACCAGACTTATACACCAGGGGAACAGAATTCAGAGTTCAGAAATAAACTTTCACACCTTTTATCAACTGATTTTTGACAAGGTTGCCAAGCCCACTGAATGGGGAAACAATAGTCCCTGAGAAAACTAGATACCCATTTGCAAATGAGTGAAGGTTGGCCTACTACCTCTCACTACACTCAAAAATTAACCCAAAATGGATCAAAGACTTAAATATATGAACTCAAACTATAAAATTCCTTGAAGAAAACATAGGGAAGCATCTGCAGGACCCTTTGTTTCTTAGACTTTACACAAAGCACAAATGATGAAAGAAAAAAAGGGAACTTCATGAAAATTAAAAACAATTCACATCAAAGAATTCATCACGAAAGTAAAAATGCATCCTACAGAATAGAAGAAAATATCTGGAAACCACATATCCAATAAGAGTTTACTTAATATCCAGCACATAAAAGAAATCCTGTAACTCAACAACGCAAAGACAAACAACCCAATTTAAAATGGGCAGGGGAAAAATGCAGTGAACAAAATTCCTTATGATATAAATATCACAATTCTGCCTCTGTGTGTGTGTATGTATAGATATAGAAATACATATATGGATGGAGACATTAAAAAATGTGCAGGAGACTTGAACAGACATTTTTCCAAAGGCGATGTACACATGGCCAGTAAGCACAAGAGAGATACTTACTACCCTTAGCCATTAGGAAATTACAAATCAAAACCACAATGAGATGCCATTTCAGAACCATTAGAATGGTTATTATTATGAAAAAAAAAACAGGAAATACGTTTTGGAGAGGATCTTGAGAAATAGGAAAACTCGTGCATTGTTGGTGGGAATATAAAATGGTGCAGCTGCTGTGGAAAAGAGTTTGACAGTTCCTTAATAAATTAAATATAATATTACCATATTATCAGGCATTCCCACTTCCAGGTATATACCCAAAATAACTGAAAGCAGGAACTAGAACAGATATATCCACACCAATGTTCACAGTGGCATTATTCACAGAAAGATGGAAGCAACCCAAGTGTCTAGAAACAAATCAATTGATAAATAAAATGGGGTATATACATACAATGGATTTTTTTTTTGCAAAATTTGAGAATTTTATACACCATAAAATAGGAAATTGTAAAGTACTCAGTCAGTATGGGTATGGTTGGTATTCAGAAAGAACTCACACATCATAACATTCACTGTCAAGAAACATACTGGAAAGGACTTTATTAACAATTTAACTTAAATAATGCTTATTTCACATACAATGGAAAATTATTCAGCCAAAAAAAGAGAATGAATTTCTGATCCATGTAACAACATGGTTGAACCTAGAAGACATCACACTGAATGAAATCAGCCAGACATAAAAGGACAAATATTGTTTGATCTCACTGTTATGAAATAGCCAAAGTAAGAAAATTCATGGAATCAGAATCTAGAATACAGTTTACCAGGGACTGGGTTGGGGTGAGGGAATGAGCAGTTAATAATGTCCAGGGGTGCAGAACTTCTTTTGGGGGTGATGGAAAAGTTTTGGTAATGGATTGTGGTGATGGTGGCACAACATTGTGCATGTAATTAGCACCAATGAATTATTTACTTAAATATGGTTAAAGGGGATATTTTAGGATATACATATGTTATTAGAATAAAAATTTCTGAAATATCATAGGACTATGCAGCATAAACAGTAAACCTTAACATAAGCTATGGGCTATAATTAATAGTATAATTATAATAATATTGTTTCATCAACTGTAACAAAGGTACCACATGACTGCAAAATGTTAATAATAGAGAAAACTGCATGTGTGAGAGGAAGTCTATGGACCTCTGTATTTTCTTCATGAGTTTTTCTGTAAACTCACAACTTCTATAATAAATAAATACAAACATACATCTATATATACATACATGCATACATAATGCCCCCCAGTGATTCAATTCACTTGGCCTGGTATGAGGTCTGGGTGTGAATTTTTTAAAAAAACCTCTCTGAAATGAATTTAATGTGTAGTTGGGATTGATTGAGAAAGACTGAAATAGGGCCTGGTTGGGACTTTGGATTTTACCTGAATGAGTTGAGAGTCACAGCAAGGTTGCAAACAATGGGGTGATGTGATTTGTCCCATGATTTAATGGGATACTTCTGGCTTCCCTGTTGAAAAGGGAATATGATGCATGGCACAAAAAAGAAGCACAGATGAAGTGCTTTGGGCATTTAAAGAACCCAGAACTTCACATGAAGTGAAGTAAACTTCAAAACAGGGCAAAGTTAGATAACTGAGAAGAATTCTAAGCAAATGAAATGACACCAGCAAGGGAAAAGACATGAGAGGATGCAGGGCATATTTTGAGAATGGCAAGAACTTGAGGACAGTAACATTGTAAGCTTGTAAACCAGAGAAGAAAGGTAGGTTAATGCTATGTCTTTGAAGGTCTTGAGTGCTGGGATCAGGGTTTTAATACTTACTTCAGCAAGTCGGATGAGTCAATTGAGAGTTTTCCAGCAGGAAAATGAGATTCTCAAACTTAAGTTTGACTGCTTCTCCTCAACTACTCCCACAACTAATGGCTTATTAAGAATCACCATTTTACACCTGACATTTCTTCCAAATTTTATGCTCACTGCCTCTTGGGTAAAGGCCTTCATTCTCTAATTGGGTCACGCCCACAACCTTGTCACTGGCACCCCTAGCTATACTATGACTTTTCTCTGATCTGCCCTGCCTTTGGGAGCTTTACAAAACATAAAATTGAGTACATCATTTGTTTTCTTAAACATCTTTACTGGCTCCTTACTGTTCTGTCACACCTTTTTTTTTTTTGGTTTAAGTTTTATTAGAAAGCGACTCTTTAAGGCAGCATTTTAAAAAATGATTTAGCTTCATACTTACAAGGACTTGTAAAAATAACACAAAGAGAATACATAGAGTACACTGAGCAGGATAATTCTTTATTGTGAGGGGCAGTTCTGTACATGGTAGAACATTGAGTGGCATCCCTGGTCTCTACCCACTAAGATGCCAGGGTAAATTTGCCTTCTAGGAGATGTATGGCAACATCTAGAGACATTTTTGGTTGTCAAGCTGGAAGGGGGTGCTTTTGGCATCTGTCACACTTCTTAACTGGTGTGAGTGAGATACTTCTCACTCATATTTCCATGAGGTCAGTGGCTGATATGACCTCCTTAGCTAAGCATGGATTTCCTTTGAAATTTCATGTTTGATCTTCTCAATGCATGCAAGTTCTGCACTCTCTTCTATAATATGCCAACTTAAAATAAGATTCTCTTTATAGTCTTCATGGATAATTGATATTTGTGAAGGCTGTGTCAAATATGTATGTTAGGTTGTCATATATCTCCTCACTGTCCTCCTTTTATATCCCATTGTATTTAATTGGTTGGTCCTAAGATTCTTCACCAGGTTTTCTCCTCTCTTCCAACATTCAGACACACATACAAGCACGTGTGCACACACTCATCTTACACCCTCCTTCTCCCATTATTTTACAGACCACACTGAAATAATCCAGCATGTTTTATCACAAGGCCACCCCTATGTCACTAAATTTTCAAAACCATTATTTTCAGTGGTTGTATAATATTTCAATGCTCATCCTCTGCTGTTGAACATTCAGGTCTTTACCATTTTCAGAGGCTATAAATAGCCTTCTTGTGTAGCTTTTTCTTTTCTTTTCTTATTTCCTTAGGATAGATGCCTAGAAATGGGTTTACTAGATTGAAAGTGATGAAGAGCTTTGTAGTTATATGTACGCATTTCCAATTTGCATTCCAAAAGTAGTCTAAAAACGTGCTGGCTCCTCTGCCCCTAACCAGTTTTGGGGATTGGTGTTTAAAATGATAGGCTATAAACTGTATTTCATCTTTGCTTTAACATAGTTTCCTGTTTCTTTGTGGCATGATGCATGTTCGCTTGCTATTTGGTTTTAATTTTTGGTCGGTTTATTCATTTAGTTTCCTTTGCTCACTTATCTACTTGGATCTTTATTGATTTTGATGATCACTCTGTCTATTAAGGATACTAATTTCATAGACCCACACATTGGCCAAAAGAGGAACATAGCTCTGGCTTTCACTTGGAAATGCCAGACACCAGTTTCCTGTAGAGAAGAAACAATATTTGGAAGAATAGTACTAGTGGGAAATATGTGGCTTAGTGGAATAGGTGGGATGTTTCCAGAAACCACAATACAATTTCACAAAAGAAGATATTTCTCACTGGAGAGTAAGTTGTGACACCAAAATCTGGGCTACCCTATGTTTAATTTATCATTTATTACCCACTTTCCCTGTGCAAAATTCATCTTATCACCGTTACCATGTCTTTTCTTTTTAGCTTTTCTACTTTTCCAAAATGCATAATACTAATTCACCCAAACTTTCCAGGTATGTGTGAACATAAGCTGCCTAATATAGAATTACTGTAATGCGTTTTCTCCTCTGTTCATTAGAAGGATGATAACAAAGAATGTTTTATACCCAAAATAGGGCTTTTATAAAAATTCTCAGAAAGTCATCTTCCACAATTATTTGATGGTTCCATTTAAGCTAAGAAGCACAAGCATAAAACCTCCAGTTAATAATGTCATGAAAATATTTCTTATAGAACAAACACGGTAGCATCACTGGACCTGTTGATGATCCCTCTGGCGCCCACACAAGGAGGGTAAGTGACCAGCTATCTAATTATTTTCTGTAGTTGGGCACGCTCTTTGGGTGTGTATTTCTTTAGTGTGCAGTGCCACATGCAGTCCCCACCCCCACCACCCATCCCACCTCAGAGGGAGTAGGGAACACAGGTGACTGCAGTGGTGGTGGTGGTGCTGCTTGGGTAGAAGAGAGGCTAGTCACACCCTCAGACACAATCATAGTGATGACTCATGGCATTTTCGATGGCTCCATGTGATTTTAGAGCAGGATCTGGGTCATTTTCCTCTCTGCTTCCCTCAAATTCACTAAGGCTAGACTTTACACATGGTAGGTGCTCAATAAATGTCTGTGGCCTGCGTGGCTGAGGCTAATTAATATAAATCAATATATCATGTAAATCGTTACGGTGGGGATGGGAACACGACATTGTGAATGTCATTAACAGCACGGAAATATCTATATCTATAGCTATATGTATATGAACACAGTTAAAACTGGGCGTGTTAGATTATATAGACAGTAACAGAATATCATTTAAAAATCCATTAAACTGCATTACACAGTGAATCCTTAATTAAAGCATGTTTTATACTTAATAGTACAATTATAAAAATATGCTTTCATCAAATGTAAGAAATGTCCCATGCCAAAGCAAGGGGTTAATAATAGGGTCGTGTTTTAGATTCCTAGGCTGCTCAAACCAGATATCATGAACATGATTTGCTTAAACAATGAGAATTTATTTGCTTACAGTTAGAGTACAGTAAAACGTCAAATCAAGGTTTTATCATGTAATGCTTTCTTCCCAAAGACCAAGTGCCAGCAATTTTTGACTCTACCACATGGCAAGGCACATGGGGACATCTCCTGATCTCTCCCTTCTCTTCTGGGCATTGTTGCTTTCAGCTTCTTGCTTTCTGTGGCACTCTCTTGCTCTGAATTTCATTCTTTTTATATGTGGATTAAGTTCCATACTTAACTGAAGTGGATCACAACTCAATCAAAATGTCCTACTTACAATGGATTCACATCCACAGGAATGGATTAGTTTTAAAAACCTGCTTTTCTGGGCAACATACAGCCTTAAAACACCACAGATGGCATGGGGGATTCCTGTATTTTGTACATGATTGTTCTATAAACCCACAACTTCTTGGATACAGAGAAATGGAGAGAGAGAGAGAGAGAGAGAGAGAGAGAGAATACCTGGAACTCTTCAGTTACCAGGATTCATGGTAACTGCTGGTTAATAGTTGAAGACTGTGTCAAATTTAATGTCAACTCTTGATCAGAAAACCTAATCAATTATTTCTGCTTTATCCCTAGACTTGGGAGAGCTGGTTGGCAAATGGTGATGGTGTTGATGGGGAGGGGAATTTTGGCCTATCTCTGCGTGGCATGCTGATTCTGAATTAAGAGGGAGAGAGAGAGAGAGAGAGAGAGAGAGAGAGAGAGAGAGAGAGGGAAAATTGCAATAAAATTTTGAATTAACTGCTCCAAAAGCAAATGTAAACAAATGGATGAATATCATATATAAGGCATTCAGAATATGTAGTCCTCATATGCCTTTTGCCACCATGGCTCAAGATTCTTGATCCAGTTTGACCTTTAGAAAGAAGAATGACAATTTCTACTGTATTATCATAGCACCTCTGTAATAGGATGCCAATGGTTCCAGCTTTGCCTTGGTTTTTCTTCTTTGGAATCAAGATAAAGCTGATGCTCTCCCACTGCAACTTCAGGAACATCAGGTCCCTGTGTCCTTATTGCTTTAACTTGTCTTCTGTTTAAGGACAGTGATTAAGAAGCAAAGAAATGTGAAGGTGGCATTCTCCCTTTCCCTCAGACTGGGCTTGCTATGCCACCTAAATTGTAGACATAATAATTTTGCTTCAGCTAACTGATGACCCATACCATCTGTACACTTTTCCCCTGCTATTTAGAATCTCAGATGATATTTCTGTATTAGAAATCATTCCTCCAGGAGAATATTTTATGACATTTAAGAAACTGCTTTGTCATACAGTGAGAAGTGTCATGATGGGATTGAAGAAGGGTGAATTTAGAAAATTGGGGCTGAGTGAGGTTAAATTAAAAGAGAAAGTTTGGTGGGTACATAGAAAGCCCCTCACTTTACACAATGAATATGTTTCCTAGGCTCTCAAGCAATCTTAGCAAGAGCCCTTCCTACAAGACTAGTTTCCTCAAAATTGTTGACAGGACTCTTGTAAATAAGACAATATATAAAAACAGTATCTGATACATATTATGCACCATAAATAGCAAATATTTAACACAACATATTGTTAAGTGGAAAAAATAGTCTTGGGATCAAATCCCAGTTTCAACCCTAGTAGATACTCTGTACCATTTAAACATTAACTCCTCATTCCATACTCACATACTGTCCCCGGATAACCTATATTCTAGATTCTGACTCTATGAGCTTACTACAGAGTTTCTGTTTGGGGTGATAGAAAAATTTTGGTAATGAATGATGGTGATGGCAGGATAACATTATGAACGTAATTAACAGCACGGAATTATATATGTGAATGTGATTAAAAGGGGAAGTTTTAGATTGTGTATGAGTTACTAGAATAAAAATTTTAAAAAAACATAGGACTGTACAACTGTGAACTCTGTTGCAAATGATGGACTGCAATTAGTAGTACAGTTATAAAAATATTCTTTCATGAATTGTAACAAATGTACCACACAAATTCAAGGTGCTGATAATGGGGTGGATATGAGAACTCGGGATTTTCTCCATGGTTTGTCTGTAAACCTACAGCTTCTCAAATTAAAAAAAAAAAATCCCAGTTGCACTACTCTCTAGGTGTACAACCTCGCACAAGTTAACTAATCTATCTGAGCCTTGGGTTTGTTTGTTTGTTTGTTTTTCATAAAGTGGAGATGATGACAATACCACAGTTTATAGAGTTGATGTGAAGATTAAATCAGATTAAAGCATATCCATCCCCTAGCACAAGTAACCCGCAGTACACTTGCAGTGAGAGACAGCTAAAACCAAAAGGATAATTGTCTGCAGTATCTCACGAGTGTGCTGCTGCAGAATCTTTCTGTGTCTCCCCTCAGTCTGTTTTCTCTGCTGCACTGTTCTTTTCACCATGCTCCCAAGAATAGATTGCTATGCCTGTTTTATGCTAGTGCTTACAAGTAATTCCAATCCACTCATTCTGCATGATGGGAAACAGCATGCAAAGAGGAAAGGGTGCAGACTGAGCCTGGGACCTGTTCTTCTGCCTCCCTGCCTGCAGTTCTTTCCACAGTCCCACCACTGCCTTTCCTCAGGGACTGCCTTCCTCAAAGATCCAACTCCTCCCCACGGAACATTTAGCCTTAAGAATGGAAGCCTCCTTGCTAATTCTCTGACAGCAGAGGAGGTGGAATTTTTTGTTTGTTTCATAGTTTGGCTCTTGTTTTGTCTCCTTGACAATACATTGGTTTAAAATTAAAAATTCCATTTGTCAGTCACACTCACCACATTTGAAGTGCTCAATAACTATATGTGCCTGGGGGCCACCCTATTGGGTAATGCATATACAGAACATTTATGTCATCGCACAGAGTTCTATTATATGTCACAGGCTAGCCATCTCCCCCTCCACAGACAAACAGGCATTTTATTTCTAAGGTTATGTCTCTATCTTTCAACATCACCTGTATTTATATCTATATCTCCCCATCAGGAAAAGGATGTGTTTTGGATGGAAATACTTTAACTTTTGCTGCACTGTCTCTTGACCACAAGTCATACAGGAAAATAGCTTGCTGATACTGGAATTTTCTGTGGCTTTCAAACACCCCTTGGCTAGAGGAAGAAAGGAGCCCATTATGTTACAGTACTGAGTCTCAACACAGCTACCTTCCTTTAAACAGAGCTGGATGTAAAGGATTGTAAATGTATATTAAAATGTCAATTTTTCCATTGCCTTCACACATTTGTGCTTAAACGACTCATAGGCTTATGATTTCTGCTTTGGAAATTAGACCAGCCACTTTGGGAATAAATGGAGCAAAGGAGTCTAGTCAGGAAATTGAAAGTTACGGTTTAAGTTCTTCTGTGAAATGATCTTTATTGAGGCCCTACCATGTGCCTGGTGCTACATTCTAAGTACTAGGCCAATGCGGCTCCTACTGTACTTCATGGAACACAGGCTCAGGCACAACAAAGACTTTCAGCAAATGACATTCCATTACTTAGACAATGCAAACTGTGCAAAAAAATAGGCAAAGAGGTCCTGTGTTGGAAGGTCTACTGGGTAGGACAACTGCCTGGGTCAAGGTCAAGGTAAAGGTCAGTGGATGGCAGCTCTGCATGCCCCTTTTCACCTCAGAGAGGAGATACAAATCTGTGTTGCATGAGAATTAAGCTTCTAAACCAGGGGGAGGGAGCCTCACCACTAAGCAAAATTCATGTATCAATCAACCTTTGCATAGCATTCCTACCCTGGCAGACAGCTGAGGTGCTCTTTCTGGGTTTTGGGTTCAAGATGGGATCAGGTCTTGCCATTGGACCTAATGTCTCCTCTGGTGCAGGATGGAAATTTATTGAAACATCTGAATAAAATAGAAAGGAAAAAGAGGTGGGCCAAGGCTGGGAGTTGGCCTCTGAGATGTTCCCAGGAGCCAGGAGGCTGGGGAGTGAGGGGAAGAGAGCTTCCAAGATTGGGGCTTGAGCAATAAAGTGATGGCAATCACTGAGATTGAGGAAACTGTGCCAGGAGGTGGTACAGAGAAGTTTCTAACTCAGACCTGGATCCCGCCACACCCACCCATGTTTATATTCCTTAGTTCATTTAGTGGGAATCTAGGAAGGCATGGAAGGGATTATATTGTCATCTCAAGTCCCTAAAGAAGTTGCATTTTAGAAGGATGTTTAATTTCCATAACATTTATGTGGGCAGGATTGGGCAAACCCCTCTAGACCCTATTTTTAAGGGTCATTTCCACTTGCTATTTTCTAGTCTAGAAGTATTCAAATATTGTTATTTGTTTTAATGATGGAAGCATTAAATCCTTACAGAAATTTTAGAAAATTCAAAAAGCATAAAAGGCCATCACCTTATGGCGCAAAGGTATATTATGAACATCTCAGCAAATTTGATATATGCAACAAATATTTATGGGGTATCTGCCATGTGCCAGGAACTGATTGAGCACTGGAAGTATATTAAGGAATAAAAGAGACAGAATCTCTGCCTTCATGGAGCTTGCAATCTAGGAAGGAGAGAAAAAGAATACACTATTAAATAAATAAATGTATAAATGAAAGCATCAAGTACTGATAAGCATGGTGAGGATAAATGTAGCAGAGTAAGAAGGACAGAAAATGATGGAGATACAATTATAATAAGCTGACTGGAGAAGGCTGAGGATATGATATTGGTGAGCTGGGAGCTGAAAGTCATAAAGAAAGATCAGAGGGCAAGTTTTCCTAGGGCAGAGGAACAAACTGCAAAAGTCTTGGGGCAGGAAGGAACTTGTGTGCTCAAGGAACTCATCAATGAGCAGTGTGGCTGCAGCACAAGGAACAGAGGGAAGTTAGTACAAGTTGAAATTGCAGAAATGGGCCAAAGAAAAGAGTTTGCATTTTGTTTTATCAGTGTGATGGAAGGACATTACAACTTTTTAATCAAAGAAGAAAAGTGACCTGATTTATATTTAAGGAAATTACATTGATTGATGTCCGAGGTGCCATCATGTTGGGGACTTCCCTGTATTAGATCTCCTGTTTGCTGGATCCCATCTTTGCCTCTTCCTGGGTTTACTCCCTTATTTTGATGGTCAAATCCCTCCATAGTTTTGGTTTTAAAAGTATAAAGAAGATAAATGTGTAGGCCTAGATTATCTGAAAATACATCTATTCTCCCCACACAGTTGATTGATATTTGTCTCCATATAGGATTCCAACTTGAAAATCATTTTCTTTCATTTTGTAGGTATCACTCCATTATTAAATTAGCTTCTGAAATGGGCCGTTGAGAAGCTTGATGGTGTTGCATTTTCAAATTTTTTGCATGTGACCTATCGTTGTCATCTCTCTAAGATTTTAGACTTTTATCTCAGGTGTTCTGAAATTTAATGGTATGCCTTTGTATGGTGTTTTCCTTGTTTAATGCCCTGGGTACTTTGTAGAAAATGACAAACTGGAATCTCTTGTCCTTCAGTTCTAGGAATTATATTTTTAAATATGTTTTTCTGTCTCTTCTCACCTTTCTTATTCCCTCTCTCCCTCCCTCTTCATCATTCCTTCCTTCCTTCCTTCCTTCCTTCCTTCCTTCCTTCCTTCCTTCCTTCCTTCCTTCCTTCCTTTCTTTCTTCCTTCCTCCCTCCCTCCCTCCCTTCTTCCCTCCTTCCTTTCTTTCTTCTTTTTATTCTTCCTTTCACTCATATTAAGATTTGAAGATATTAGATTACTTTCCTAATTTTATCTTTTTTTTCTGCAATGTTTCTGATCTTTGTTTTATGTTCTACTTTCTGGAAAATATACTTGTCTTTATTGCCCAAACTTTCTACTGAGATTTATTTTTTAGTTTTGGTATTATATTTTAAATTTCTAAGAACTATTTCTTGTATTTGGAGTTTTCCTTTTTAACAGTATTTGGTCCTATTTTATGAATTTAATATTATTGTATTTCTCTGAAATTATTAATGACATATTAGGGATTATTAATTAATTTATTAATATGTTTTGCTCCTTGCATTATTTATGTTTCTTCTTAGTTCCTTCTTCTGTTTCTTTATTATGGTCTCTTTCTTCCCATCGACAGATTTTCTGAAACATCTCTTGTCCCTTGGCTCGCTGCATGTTTGGTGTAAAACACAAAAAATATACTAAAACTCTGAATTGATACATCAGGCTGTGGACTGGGAACCTTCAGTGTGGTAGAGGCCCAAATGTAAGTACATGTGGGTCATTTATCCAGAGATGAATATTTCATTCTCCCCTCTTGGGAACTACTCTGGATTCGGAGAACTATACTGATGGAGGGAGAAATACATACTTACCTATGTTTTCTTAGTCACTTTAACGATTTGTGACCTTACATATACCTCCTTAATCCATTTAGAATGCATGAAAATTATATCACATAGTAGCATAACATAACATAATGGAATGGAATATAATATTAACCTGATTCCATTTATAGCGCAATGGCCCCAGATACATAGCCTGAGGTTGAATCCTGGATCGACCACTTGCCAATGGTTGCTTCACTCTAATTGTGTGACCTCTGGAAGAATACTTTTCCTCTCTCTGTGTATTGATGCAGGTTCTCTAGGGAATTTCTTCCTTCTGACTGCTGAAATCAATTCTTCTCCTTTTAAGGCTTCAACTGATTGGATGAAACTTCTCTCTCATTGAAGGCAATCTCTTTCGTTAACGTAGATGCAATCAACCATAGATGCAGTCAGCTTACTGAAGATTTAAGTTGAGGAAATGTCCTCACAGTAACAATCAGGCCAGTGCTTGCTTGACCAATCAATTGGACACCAAAACCTGGCCAAGGTGACACATGAACTTAGCCATCACACTCTGTGTCAGTTTCCTCTCTGTACAATGGGAATAATAGTAGAATTTACCATATGGGGGTTTAGTAAGACTCACAATGAATTAATATATGTAAAGCACTTAGAAAAGTTCCTGACATGTAGCAAGCACTATCTAATAATTTTTTATCATTATTATTTACTCTGCATCAGTACCACACTGCTGTGACATTATAAATATAGTGCTTTAAAACCTGCGGAAAAGAAATTGGACTTTACTCTAGGGTCCCATCTGATAGGAGAAAGACCTTGGGAAGATGAATGTTGATCCAAAAAAGGGAAATAAGGTCTTGTCTAACCGTTATAATTGCCCAAAGTTGGAATAACCACCTTGAGATTTAATGAGATCCCTGACAATGGAAATTTTCAAGAGAATGTTTGCCAAGCATTCTCTTGTTCTATTAGAGAGAGGTTCCCAACAGCAAAAGACAATTTACATTAAATGAATGCTGAGGCACTTTCAAAATCTGACATTTTACTGTTGCAACATGGCAGATAGAATGAATAGGTCAGATGTAGTAGAAAAAGCAGTGCAGATTTCACCTGAATTTTTAATGACTGTGATTTTAACTAAGCATAAATATTAGAAGGTCTTTGCTAAACTAAAAGAAGTTATCATATCGAACACAACTAAATTTCATATCCCTATAAAGTAAAAATTGTAGGAAAACCAATTCAAATGTGGAAAAAATGTCAGAACTTAGCTAAGTTTGCGGATTTCTGGGCAAAAATGTTGATGACCAATGGAAATTAAATCCATTCTTCCTACCAAAGGATATATAATTCAATAAAACAAATAATCAATGCTATTGAGCTGGTATTAACTATAATCTTGTGAACAGGTGAAGTGGATAAAGATTCTTTAAACTTTGAAGCAAAACATGTTTATTGAATTACTCTGAGCAAGTATTTGTAATGTTCTGAAATACTGATCTCCCAGGCAATCTTGCAAGTTTTAAGTTAAATGATGGAAAAAAAGAGCCTTATCACCAATTTAATTTTTCTTAGAATTGATTTTCCTTTCAAATGACTACTTAATTCCTCTTGCAATAGCACTCACTATGACAGTTCTGTGTTTTTAAGGGTTCAAGGAGAAGATTGAAAACAAATGACCCCTGAGAGCCCACGACCAAATGTACTCAATAGAAGGGAGTTATAAACTTTGAGATGTTTTTCTAATAAGGAAATTGTTTTCTGATTTAGCCCCAACTCTTCATGTACTCAAAGACATGTCTTTATGAAGTGCTTCATTTAGGAACCAACCGGAATCACAGAACCAGAATATCTTAAGACAAGTCCTGTAACCTAGGTCAGGAATAGAGTCAGAAGTCAGAGGTTAAGAATGCAGCCTTTGGAGTCAGCACATCTGATTTGATTTTTTTTTCTTAATTAGAGAAATTGAGGCTTTTACAGAGCGATCATGTACAAAATACAGGATTTGTACATAACACCTTATCATTAATATCTTACATCGGTGTGAATCTTTTGTTGCAATTGATGATCGCACATTTTTACAATTATACTATTTACTATAGTTCATTGCTTAACTTAGGGTTCACTGTTTGTGTAGTGTAGTTACATGGACTTAAAAAATATTTTTATTCTGTTACCATGTATATGACCTAACATTTCTCCTTTTAATCACATTTAGATATATATATTTCAGTGCTGTTAACTGTGTTAACAATGTTATGCTACATCAACACCATCCATTACCAAAACATGTACATCTTTCCAAACAGGAAACTAGTACATTTTAAGTCTTAGCTTCCCATTCCTATCAGCACCCTGATGGTTTGAATCTTGACTGTGTGATCTCGGGGTGCTGAGCTTCAGTTGTTTTTCTCTATAATATGGTTGTGGTAATGTTATGACATAAGGTTGATGTGAGAAAGAACAGAGACTGCATGGAGTCTGGCACATAGTAGGCTGTTAAATACTGAATTCTGAAGAGTAACAATGAACCCCTTTGATATCTGGGAGAGGGCAGAGGAGATGGCAAGCCAATGCGGACAAAAGGAAACACAAACCACACTTTTCTGCCTGACAGAATTACACTGGATCTTCAGGTATAAAAACTTTGACTCCACTCATACTTTCTTTACTTTCTGCAGATGTCAACAATCCTGCATCTTCCCAGGTCTGTTGGAGGTATCTGAGCCACATACTGGCAACCTCTAGATCTAGCTCTATTTATCCCCCGAGTTTCCCATGTCTTGTCTGGCTCATACAAGGAACTGGATTGGGCTTTATCAATGTAAGTATTTAGGATTGTCCATCCATAAACCCTTGCCCATGTGCCACACTGCTTTCTCCATCCCATACTCTCTGGTTCTCAACAAACTTCTGTCTCAGAGCACTGGGTCATGGGTAATTGAGCTAAGAGGAGGGCAAAGCTATCTTAAAACATAATGTAAATAACAGTATTTACTGGCTGTTAAATGTGGTTCTCTGGCAGCACACATTTCCCAGTCTTTGAAAAAAGGTACATCACCTTCCATCAATACTGAAGTGACCTTGATGGGTGTCTCTCAGTGCACTGTAATTCAGTGCTGTGAAAAGTCATTTACAAACAGCCCAAATGCATAACATCAAGGGAATGATGAAGTAAATTATGCTACATCCATATGATGGACCATTATGCAACCATTAAAATGATGTTTACAAAGAGTTTTTAATGACATGGGAAAATGCTAATGATGTAATGCCTAGTGAATAAAAATAGGCTGCAAAAATATTCCACATAATATGATCTAAATCATGTAAGGAAATACATATATACTTTTATATAACTGTATATAAAATAGTATAATGTACAGTATTAAGGCCACATCTATCGAATATAAAATGTGTTTCTTTAAGTATGCATATATATATTTATATAAAATGTGCTAGAAATAAATAAATGTAATAATAACAGTGATTATCTATTGATGAAGGAATTACAGCTGATTTTTATTTCTGGTTTATATTTTTCATTTTCCCCATAAGCGTTCTACAATATGCAAGCATTGTTTCTATAATCAGCAGAAAATAAGCATTCTTCATTTCAACCGATTACCTTAACCAAAGTTAATTGCATTTGGGCTGTGCAATCAATCTATTTCCTAGGTAGCTGGGATCTGGTTCTCTGACTGCTTCTGTCTTGAGTGCACGTGATTTCACTAGACTAGCAATGGTGAACGGAAATGCTTGAGCATTCTAACTGTAGTTAAAATATGCCAAGTCGATACGGAACTATATGAATACAAAAGTCTTTGTGCTATGAGCTATATCCTATTCTATGAAATGGGTTTGTGGTAGGCTAAATAGTGTTTCCTTAAAAGATGTACACTTCTTTATCTCTGGAACCTGTGATTATTAACTTCTATGGAAAAAAAATAAGACTTTGCAGATGTAAGTATGTTGCAGCAATTGAAATGGGAAGATTATCCTGGATTATCTGGATGTGCTTTAAATGTATGTATCCTTATAAGAGATAGACAGTGGGAGAGTTGATGACACACCAAAGAGGAGGAGGCCATGTGATCACAGAGACAGAGATTGGAGTTGTGTGGCCACAAGCCAAAGAATGCTTTCAGGCACCAGAAGTTGGGAGATGCAGGAAATAAATTATCTTCTAGAGTATCTGGAGGGAGCACAGCCCTGCTGCCATCTTGATTTTGACCTAAGGAAACTGATTCCAGAATCCTGACCTCCAAACTATGAGAGAATTAAAATCTATTGATTCAAGCTGCTAAGTTTATGGTTATTTGTTATAGTATTGATAGCAAGTTAATATGAGGATACACTGAAATATTTAAAACATGGAACCCGGCTATAAGAATTCGTAGACAAGGGGAATAAAGAAGGGCCTAAAAAGAGAAAATTACAATATTTTGTCACAAGTGACAAATTCTACCTGTGATGCTTAAGGAAGTCTTTTTAGAAGAGGTGATTGGGGGTACTGTTCCTTTGAGGGAAATGAGGTATTGCTTTCAGTCCTGTTTGAGTGGTAGAATGATTAATTTGTGGCAGCCGTGCTTGGGGCACAGTGGAGAAGCTACTGGATTGGTAGTCAGGAGAGATGTGTTTTTTCATTGTTCTGCTACTAACCATATGACTTTAGGCAAGTCCTTTCTCAATATGTGCCTCAATTTATATATATGTATAAATATATATATATATATAAAATATAAAGTTTAAGCTAGATTTCTCTTGACATTCTGAGTTTCCTTAAATCTATGTTTTGACGATACTGGGGCGGGGTGGGGGGTGAAAACTGAGACCCAGTATAGATGGGCTGGTAAGTTGTATTGTGATTGCTTATGAAACCAAGATAAGTGTTCATAAAAACAAATTTCAAAATTTAAAATGAAATTTGGGATTTATTGCAGCACTAAGATGTTCAAATGACATACAAACATTTACTACATAGTATGGTGTTTACCAAATTTTCTACTATTAAAATGTTTAGGATAAGAGAGGATTGTGTGAAGATGGCAGAATAGGAAGCTCCAGGAATCATTCCTTATATCAAAACAGCTATTGAACAGTTAGGAAATGCCTGAGTCAACTATTTTGATACTCTAAAATCGAGTAGAACATTATGTAAGGAAGAGTATGAGGAAGAGGCAGGTAAATGGTAAATATTAGTGAATTGTTCTCTCCATGCTGCATCTACCACCCCCATCCTCCAATATACTGACAGAGGCCCTCAGCCCCAACTACTGGTACAGCTTGCTGGTGTCTGGGTGGGATATATAGACCTACTTCCCCAAGATCCAGGGGTGTGCAGTCCAATTGCTGAATACTGCCGGGACCCAGCTCTGTGGTCAGCCATTTTTCCAATCCACATTGGGCAAAAGCAGCAGAGAAGTCTTAAAGACAGTACCCGTCCTTGAAACTACTGACAAACATTTAAAGGACTGCATTTATTAAGCAAGTACTGAATCAACAAAACTTAGCTTCAAAGAACCATAGAAGAAGCTCCTGGTACCCTTGTCCCTCCCCCAGAGCAGCGTGGAGCTGTTTGGTGCTCCCTAGCTTCCTTCCAACTGAGAAAGACTGTCCTAGGAAACTCTTCTCTGTGACACTACCCTCCCAAAATTGCCCTCCAGGCAAAACCAGGTTGGAACAGTGAAAATGGTGTAAGAAATAATTGAATTGGATGGCCTTAAGTAAAGGTTTACCTGCTTTAAGTACTACAGTGGAGCACAGGGGGAGGGAAAAGATCTGTTTACTAGGGAGTAGAAGCGGAATTCAAACTCCTGTAAACAAGGGATCCCCTAAGACCACTAGCAAGCACTAAGCCTAGGACAAGACACAGACACAGAAAAGACAAGGAGGACGCTACACTTTGTATTTGCCTTGGGCTGACCTTTATAGGAGGGCTGAACTCTGTCAGAGACCAACCAGGGTGTAGCAATAAGGCACTCACCTCATTTGCAAAATTTAAGATGGTGAAGTGTTGGATCCTACCTTTATTTAAAATTTTGTTAATTTGTTCATTTTGAAATTAATCTTGATTTTTTAAATATTGCATGAAAATGTTAGTTATCTTGAGTTTTGTGATTTTTTGTGACCCTCTTAATTTTGTGTCTGAGGTGAGTGCCTCACTCATTTCACCCTAGTCCTAGCCTTTCTTGGTTTATAGTATAGACATATAATGAGGCTCCACTTCTTTTATCTGACTCACCCCTGCACTTTCAAATCTAGAATGCATGATTTATCAAGATTGATACGGAGGGCCACGGTGGCTCAGCAGGCAAGGACGCTTGCCTGCCATGCCAGAGGACCTGGGTTCAATTCCTGGTGCCTGCCCATGTTAAAAAAAAAAAAAAGATTGATATGGAAATAAGGTTCCACTCCTTTAGAGGGAGATGCCCTTGGATCTCTGCAAAGGCTTATGAAGTGGGGCATTCCCTAAACATATAAAGGAGCTCAGATTTGTCTATTATCTATGACAGATGTCTGCTACAGACAACAATGTAGAAGTAAAAAGAAATTCCAGCTACAACTTCACCTGTCTGGGATCATCTTACATAAGGAAAAACAGCTCAAATACCTTAATGCACTCTGAACATAGCTTTGAAATGGATTACTACCCCCAGAGTTCAAGGGTGAAATTTTAGATATGGAAAACGTTAAGCTGCAAGTCCTAAATTACATACTAGAAAGGTTTCAGAGCAAGGACGTGGACTGAAGTCTTTATTTAAAAAAGCAACAACTGTAATCCCTCCATTCTGAGAGTGTCTTCTCATATACAGTCAGGTATTATTATTTAGACATTGGTACTAATAATCTAGCAGTTTTGAGTCTCTAACAAGGGTTATGCAAATTAAGCTATCTCATTTAATTATTTTAACAGCTAACAACCTTGAAAGTTGTGATTAGACTTATTTTATTGGGTTTTGAGAAAACTGAGATTCAGAGGTAAATAATTCACTCTAGCAGACAGTAAGGAGGCAGCATATGAATTGAAGCTTTTTTTTTTAAATTAAAGTAATATCTTGGGTGATGTGACGGTGGCTCAGTAGGCAGAATTCTTGCCTGCCATACTGGAGACCTCAGTTCAATTCATGGTGACTGCCCATGCAAAAACTAAATAAATAAATAAGTATTATCTTACATTTTTTTGTCTGATTATATTATTTTCATGAAGAGTTATTTCATCTTAAAAGAAATATGTGCCATAATTCCTTCCAATTTTTCTGTCATTAATATGTTAAACATTTCAACATTTGGTTGTAAATGAAATTTGAAAAATATTAGATCAAGGGTAAGCCCTAATCCTCTCTAGATCTACACAGTTTATTACCAATATTATTTTGATATATATTTAATTAGAAAAGCAATACATGCATAGAGTAAAAAAATAAAACAACGCAAATACATAAAACAGAGAGAAAAAGTTCCAGCTCTCTATTAAGAGTTAACCACTTATAATCATAAAAAAAGATTGATATATACTTCTATTTATGAGTAGCTCTCAATGAACAATTTTTGGATATGAACCTGCCACATTCCAAATGAGTGGCTCATTAACTTTACTATGTAACCCAAACAGTCCAAATTGACAGAACGCTTTGTCTGTATAGGTCCAGAGTGTGTTTCAGCATGCATTGGGGGCTTGGTATATTTGTAACATATTTTATAATTCTTCAGGCAGAGGAGACTGACTACAAGGAAATAAAATAATTACCACTTTCAGAATAACAGTCTAAAGGCTTTTGCTTTGCTTAACAGCTTAATTATTTATAAGACACTTATCCATCCCTACTCTTTTTTTCTTGATTCACAGTCACCCAGTGGAGCATTTTTAATGGTTAGAGACTTGTGTTATACAGCAATGGACTTAGTTTCTTCGGAATGAAAATTCACATTAAGCACACAGATCCAAGGGCATCTGGCCAAATTCTCAGGTGGATTTACCCAGTGCCTTTAAAATCTGATAATAGTTTATGCAATACAAGCTCTCACGTAACTCTTCACTCCACCTTATTAATCATCAGTGCCCTCTGATTTCTTTTTTACAGAGCTTATGGCCTAACTCTAACAATGCTGGGAAATGTCACAGCAGCTAATATTTAACATTCCAGTTCTTTTTGATTTGAATAAGGTAAAGATTGTAGTTTGCTGTTTTGGAACTTTAAGCACAACCAGAAAATTTATAGCTTGATTTGTGTATAAATGTCAACAAATGAATTGAGAACCAGAGCTTATAACTATACTATAACCATATCATACCATACTATACCATACTGTATTATAGTATACTATACTATACTATACTCTAATCAGATCACAAAGTCACATGGAGTCTCACCCTTAGAAATCATACTATGCAATGCTTTAATTTCACAGATGGAGAAGTTGAAACCAAAAAAGGTAATACTATTATTACAATCCATTCTTCTTCCTATACTTAGGTATACCTATGTGTGGCATGTGGATTTATTTAATAGAAATATATGTGGATGCTAATGTACATATGTCCACACTCAACTACCTGGTGTTTCAGGCACATTTAATCTATTTTGCCTTATTAAAAAAATAATACGCACTCTCTTGGGCTATTGAGCTAATTAATAAATACAGTAAGCAAAATGGGAACAATAACTCAGAGCTATTTTTTGTCTGTGCTTTGAAATCACTTTTCAAGTCTTCGTCAGTAGACTTTTTTCATTTATTCTTTAACTTTTGACTCTATCTCTTAGCAATTGGGACTATTTCAGCTTTAGAACAAAATACAGAGATTGGAAAGGGAAAAAGGAGGTCAGATGAATCAGAGCAAGAGTTCTTTTCAAGTTGGCTTTGGAAGATTTATCAATAAAGATATTTGAGTTAAAAACTATGTTTTTTAAAAATTGTATTCTTACTTTATTTCTGTTTTGGTTTGCTAAAGCTTCCAGAATGCAATATACCAGAAATGGATTGGCTTTTACAAAGGGGCTTTATTAGGTTACAGATTTAGTTCTAAATCCATAAAAATGTCTAAATTAAGGCATCAACAAGTTGATACCTGGACTCTGAAGAAAGACTGCTGGCATTTGGAATACCTCTCTCAACTGGGGAGGCATGGGGTCAGGGTCTGTTGGTCCTTGCTCTCGGTTCCATTGCTTTTAGCTTCTGATTCCAGTGGTTTTCTCTCTTTAAGCAACTGTGGGTCTTCTATTAGCTTTTCCAGGGCAAACTCTGAGTTTCATCTCTTAGCTTCCCTTGGCTCTCTCCAGGTTCTGGCTCTTTCAGTTACTGTGGATCCTTGCTTAGCATCTCCCAGGACATTTCTGTCTGCATCTCCAAGAGATTGTGTTCTTTCCAAAATGTTCCTCTCTTAAAGGACTCCAGTAAGCAGATTAAGACCCACCTTGAATGGGCAGAGTCACATATCCATGGGAACAACCTAATCAAAAGGCCTCACCCAATAATACATCTGTCCCCACAAGATTAAATTAGAAGAAAGTGGTTTTTCCAGGGTGCATAAGAATTTCAAACCAGGACAATTTCTATCTGTTATACTGGAGAGCGCCAAGATATGGAAGAAGAGGCTGAAATCAGGTCAGAATATTCCTCCAGAACCTGCTGCTTTATGTCCCGAATCTGTCTTGGGTCAGACTTCATTATGCAAAAATTCATGCTTTGAGTAGGGGTGGCAGCTTATAGTATATCCCTAGTGTTTATAGAGGATTTCCTATTAGTTAGATTGAATAACGAACAATTAAATTACAATATTTACTCAGTGTTATACAAGACTCTTAAAAAGTACCATTCTTATAGAATAAGAAACATCCTCCAATAGGGAAAATTCAATCCCTGGTTCTTGATATATAGATGAAATTGTGACCACTACACTAATAAGGAGCTATAACTCCATGCTTCTTATGTGAGACTCCATGTGACTTCATGGTACAAAGTACCATGTAGAAGTGAGCGAACAAGAACCCATTTCCACTAGCATCAATATTAACTACGGGGAGTGCCCACAGTAGAAGGAAATGCATTCAATAGCCAAATAACATTTCTTCACTTGGGGACTGAACTCCTTCAGGGAAGTTGTGGTGATTTGGGTGCTCATCTATTGTAGTAGGACTTTCTGATGAGATTATTTCAGTTAAGGTTAGGCCTACCTCAATTAGGATAGGTCTTAAGCCTGTTACTGGAGGCCTCCATAAGTGGAATAAATTCTGATACAGAGGGAAAGAAAGCCTAGAAAGAGCAGCTGGAAGCTGAATATCAATGGAATCCAGAAGAGAATGGACAGGCTACCATGTGCATTGCCATGTGACAGAGGAGCCCAGAATCAAGGATCACTGGCAGCTGGCTCCAGAACGCCACAGTTTTCAAGAAGAAAGCACAGCCTTGATGATGCCTTATTTGGATTTTTCTCTTAGTCTTAAAACTGTGAACTAATAAATTCCCATTGTTGAAGCTGACTTATTGCATGGTATTTGCTGGAGCAGCTAAGGAAATTAAAACAGAAGTCATTAGCAGTTTTAAAGTAGCAATTAGACATATAGACATCTTTAAAACAATCCTCCTAAGTCTATAGACATGAGAGCCTTGGCCATAGGGAAAATTGGATGCATATTAGACCACTGTGTTAGAGGCATTTAGTTTTGTGCATGGCATTTTCTTGCCATCCTCCTCTCCTGTGCCTATTGCAGTTATTAAAAATTACAAATTATACCATTTTTTTTTCTGAACCTTCTACAGACTCAGAGTATTGCTCGACACTATGGTCCACGCAACTGTCCCTAGAGGTTTGGACTTAAGATGGAAGATGAAACCTTTATCTTCCCATCTCTGGAAGGAATATCTCCTTCAGTTGAAAATTAATTTCTACTTAGGACGTATCCTTCAAAAGTCCTATTATATTGACATTTGAAGCCATAGCAAATGAGGGAAATGATGAATCATGGCTTTTATAAGTGTAGCTTGCAGGTACATGAAATCATTGATATCATCACGTGAAATGCTCTTGTGTGGACTCTTTTAAAAGGCTTTGGTCCATAGAAGCTAGAATAGAAAGATGTAAACAAAGGGAGTAAATGTTTTGGTATAGTCTCCTTGTGAGACTGCTTGAAATGCGAACTAGATAGAGCGCACTCCTTCTTCCAGGCACTGAGTATGCAGAAGCATATGATATGAGGGTCTTTTTAATTTGTTTTCTGATACCATCCTTTGATTTGATTGCCTTCTTGATGAGTCCTACCTGGAATATCATTAACAACCTACTACTTACTTCCCTTGTAACTTAGTTGCCAGGACAGTAAAAATGCAGTTATAAAAGCCAGGAAACCTGACAGAATGGGGTACTAGCAAAAGCTACAGGCTCACTTCTGTAAAACACATCTTAGGGAAACAACAGCAGAGAAAGAGAAGCATATATTTGAACCATGATTGACAAACTTTCTATCTCTCTCACACTCACTAAAATAATTTCAAAAATTATATGTGATATAATTTCAAAAAAAATATATGATATCCTCTCATATTTTAAGTTGATAAATTTGTCATATGAGTGCACAGAGTTCTAAAGGATATAATTCTCAGCATCTTGTAACTATTTTTAATAAAACTTATCAACCTTTTACAATGGAACCTAAATGCCATTTATATGGGAGCTCAATATTCAGTAACAAGGGAACCATGAATCACATGTAAAAGATGATTGTTTATTAAATGATCTTAGGAAAATTGCCTCAAAATATGGAGAAAAAATAGAGCTGATTTCCTATCCATTACCACATATGAAGTGGTATTACAGATGAATTAATGACTTAAATATGAAAGATAGAACTATAAAGTTAATAGAAATGTATATGGAAGATAATTTTTATAATCTAGGAGGAGAGAAAGAAGTTTTTAGACAAAACTCCAAGGGCACCAAACACAATGCAAATCCCTGGTGAATTTCATTTTATCAAAATTCAAGATTTTTCTTTAACAGAAGATATCATGCACACTGTTAACAGAAAGGGAACAGAAAGAGAAAGGATACTTGCAATGTCTAAAACTAAGATCAATATGTAGATTATTCGAGGGACTCTTAAAAATCATCAAGAAAATAACCCCAGTTGAAAAATTGACAAAGGTTATGGACTGACATTTTACAGAAGCAGAACTCCAAAAGGCTAATGGGAGTGTGAGGAGATGCTCTAACTCAATAATCAGAGAAATGCAAATCACAAAAAAGAGGTAATTTTTACCAGTCAGACTGAAAAAATTGGGAATGTGGAGGAGGGGAACACCCCATGGGTGTCTAGATTGATTCAGTCCTTCTGGAAAGCAAACTGATGGCATTTAACCAAAGTACAATAGAGGTACACATACCCTCAGACCCTGCAGTTTAGTGGACCATCCTTAGGAGAATTTCACACAGGTCCATATACAGACATACGCAAAGATATTTTTTGCAGTTTTAATTTTATGTTTTGCAGAACAGAGATGGATGCAATCTTGGCGTTCATAACTTGGGAAAAGGTTTGGTAAAATATGTTATATGTGGCAGTTAGACAAAATGGGCTAGAACCACATATAGCAAAGGGCTGGTGAAAAGAGAAATAGAATGAGATCTATAATTCAACACCATTTATGTAAATTTAAAATACACCTATACGAAAGGATAGACAGCTTACAAGAGCAGAATTGAGGATAAAAGGAAATAAATACGAGCAAACAACAGACAGGCTTTGCAAGAACTAATAATTACAGTGTGCTGTGAGTTAAAGAATACGATTAAGACCAGCCTCTCCATTTGAGATTCCATTAGAAGGGATGTGGAAAAGGCTCAGAGGAATTCTGGACTTGAGTCTTGCCAATGTCTTTCAATTGCACTGCCTTAGTTGCCTGTGCTACCATGTCACAGGGTGGACTCTCCAGCCCAATATCTCACTGAATTGGATCTTTTAAAGGAAGTATGGAAAATTAAATTTATCAACTAATTTGAATAAAAATATAAGCCTGAGTCTGCCATCAGTTCTAGCTTCAACTATTCTGTTTAGGAAACATGGCAGAGTAGAGAAACGAGTGTACTCCAGATCCAGGTACCCCTAGGGTTGAACACAGCTCTACCATTGATACCAATGGGGCCATTAGGAAAGCACTTCACTTCTCTGCATCTCATTTTCTCCTCTATAAAAGAGGGCTAATGATACTTATCCTGTTGGATTGCTAGGATCGGGGATAATAAATATACAGTATTTAACCATCAGTGAATGGAAGACAATAGTGTTGATCTTGCTTGGTTGTTAGCATAGAATATCCTACAAGACACAGAAATGTCAGCAGCAGATTGTGTTCTGCTTTGTTACATTCATTATGTGTTTTAAATAGGAATTGAAACATTATCAAATACAATATTTGAACCCAGTAAATGAGATATTCCCCTTATATTTGACAAAGCCCACTCTTTTGGAGCATCTACAATGGGTTAAGCACAGTGCTAGATACCAAGGTGAGGAAGGGAGGGTAGGAGAGAGATAACAAGAAACGACCATGGTCTGGGCCTACCTTTGGTACAGCTTAAGGTCATGCCAGACGCACCCTTAAGGACTGTAAGACAAGGTGGGCTCTCATTGTAAATATCTGTGGGTCTCCTTTCTTCTGATGTTTCTGTGGTCTTCCCCAAACACTACTTTGCTATGAGTGGTGGTAAGGCTGCTCTAGGCAACTATTCACTAAGCAAATATTGTGTGCCTATTCTGTGCTAGGCTGGGAGGTGGTTTTAATGGTGAATAAATTGACAGTGTAGTAGAAACATATGAAGTTTCTTGTTGTACTGTCACACTTTGGTGATTTTGACATCAAATTCTGAACTAACTGAAGAAACTTGCTGGTTCTTGAGTACTGAGTGTTTGATCAAATATGTTCCACTGTGACGTGCTGAATTTTGGGATGAATCATGCTTGATATTTCGTATGGCAGTGCAAACAGGATGTGCCCATTTCTCTGATCCTTTATAACAGTTCTAATCCTGGCTGCTTGACACTGAGGAGGTTCTCTTGGCTGAGTCTCTCTCTCTCTTCTCTTTTTCTTTCTTTCCTTATGATATTCTTTGTTTAAAGACATTTATGAAATTTTAAAAATCTTTAGGAAAAAACATGATTAATAGAAATAACTATTCCTTACCATTGCAATTTACAAAGCATAGATGTATTTGTTATCTCATTTTAACCTCAAAAATAGTCTCTTAGGTGAGTAGCCTCATTTTGTAGGGGTCAAAACTTATTTTGAAATCTGACTTCATCATAGCAATTTCTATTTTTCCGTAATGACTCTCAAGAGAAGAAATAAAAAACACACTCTATATTTTTTCTTATGAATATTCAGTAAATTATTAAAATAAAACTGAAGTTTAGTTGACTATTGCATACTCCATCAAATTTCCAAGTTTCCTTTTGCTTTTGCTTTCCTCCCTTCTAGCTCTTCTCTGTTATCTTTTCTCCAAGGCTGACCCCATGACTCTATGTTCTTGACCCATACCCTTCTGCCTTCTTTAGTACCTTACTCCATTGAATGTCTTTTTTCTCTTTTGTGCCTGCAATTTCTCTCCCCTAGCTGCTTCTTCTGCATCAACAAACATGGGGAGGCAATTCTTCTACTAAGTGGGGAGGATATCTTACCCTATATGCATCCTCACCTCTCTCCTTTCTTTTGGAAACAGTCTAAGCCTCTTGAAGTAAATCGACCAAACGTCTTCAAATCTATTCCTGTTTTCTCTACTTTTGTCCTTCTTTTCTCTTCAAATCCTCACAAACTGGTTTTTTTCTCCACCAGCCTACTGAAACTGCTCTCTGCATGGTTGGCCTGGTAAACCTGGTTGGTCCAAATGTATTTGCCTTAGGCATGATCATGTGATGTGATCAGTACTACTCATTTGACCTGTTCATGTAGATGACTCAGTGGGTATGTTAACAGGGTCTAAACATCATTTATTTTAGTTTGGGTGCCTATATTCAGCATGTAATTTCCCATATAAAATGAAATAAGCCAACTAACAAGACGAAACCAACAAAAGCATGAGTCTTGGAGTGGAAGGATTATAGTTACTCCATATTATCAAGTTGTCTAAGTCATTTTGAGCAAATACCCTTTCCTCTCTGAATTTTGATTTTCTTCCTAGAAAAATCTAGTCTGCTTCACAGGGTTGTTGTGAGAATTAAATGAGAAGATGTGTGTGAAAACATTTTGTGGCCTTTAAAGTATGGTGTACACTTGTGTGTTGACTCCCAGCCTGTGTAGTCTAAAGTGGTCCCATCACTGGATTGAATAATCATAGAAACATATGTGATGAACCGTAGTAGTTAGAGGACAATTTGCATGAGTAGAAACACATGGGAATGGAAGAGGGCAACAGATATTACAAAAGCTAGCCCCAGTGGCTTAATCATAGTTGTTGGAGGTGTAGCTTTGACCACAGGTTGGTAGCTGTTACTTAGTATTTTCCTAGTCCAATCTGCTTTGGGTAGGTTCCAGCCTCCTACATCCAGAGAGGACTGTAGATATAAATGCAAAAGCCTGTTTTACTCATCCTCTTTGGGTCCTCTCTAACTGAGGGTAATATGAAGGGGAGTTGGACAACATTTCTCTTATTCACAGCAGATATTTCTGTTAATCTGAGGGTTCTAGTGCACAGTGGCAGAGCCTAGAACGAGACGGTGGGAGTATATGTGGGAGACTGGTCCCTGGCACTATTAGGGGCTATGGTTTAGACCACTGTACCCAGCAGGACAGGATGATAAGGCCTGCCAGAGGCAACAGTGCTCACGGAACATAGCAATCGTCAGGAAAAATGGTTGTGGTGCATGCAGCTACTTGTATTTGTTCATCAAAAATATGTGAACTGTCATTTGGAATCTCGCAGAAATTATTGAAAGGATATGGATTGGAACCAGAGTTGAGGGCCTATTGGAGCAAATGGGTTGGGATAGAGGTAATTAGCAGTGTATATCTAAAACTTGCATAAAAGTAGCCTCCTGAATAGTCTCTGGACTCTGTTTGAGCTCTCTTAGCCACTGCAACCTTATTCTATTTCTTTCCCCTGTTTTGGTCAGGAAGGCATTATCGATCCCATGGTGCTAGGGCCAGGCTCATGTCCCACATTGCCAGGGAGACTTTCACCCCTGGATGTCATGTCCCACATGGGGGGGGGGGTAATGATTTTTACTTGCAGAGTTGCATGGAGAGAGAGAGAGAGAGAGAGAGAGAGAGAGAGAGAGAGAGAGAGAGAGAGAGAGAGAGAGAGAGAGAGAGAGAGAAAGAGAGAGAGAGAGAGAGAGAGAGAGAGAGAGAGAGAGAGAGAGAGAGAGAGAGAGAGAGAGAGAGAGATCACATCTGAGCAACTAAAAAGGTTTTCTGGAAGTAACTCTTAGACATACCTATAGGTAGGCTTAGATTCTCCACTACAGAAATAAGCTCCACAAAAGCAAGCCTCAAGATCAAGATTAACCTGGGAGTCCCTAATGCTTGAGACAGGTGTTTTCCTGGGGGTAAAGCTTAATAGTTTCATGTTTTATTCTCCTGTCCTTTAAGGGACTTTGCCAATGCCTTTTAATTGTCTGCCCAAATATTCTGGGATGTAACTGGCTATTACATTAAGCTATACAGAATTACAAACCCTCATTCCCATTCTGGGCTCCATGTGTTTGGGTTGTTTAAATGAGCTATCCAGACAGGTTAAGTTAGATTATGTGCCACAGAAATTTAGGTTTTGGATAAAATAAAGCTCTCTTCCTTTGGTCTCATACAGTAGTTGAAGTTATAAAATACAGATAATGTCATCCTTACCCCTGTATTCTGATTCACCTTAGTCTCTACCAGATTGGCTTCAGTCTTATAAATTGAAACCAGATCTTTTTTTCAGTTTAGTTAATAGTTGTTGTGTGCAGCAATGTGACATTCAGAGCTGCAGAACTCCAAATTTGAGTCTTAGGTATCATACAGTTCTAGGGAGATACTAGGTTATGCATGTATAGCATGGCATCTCAAAGTCTAGAAAATAGCATCACCAGCTCTGGACTAAATGTGACTGCTACAAGATCTTACACTCTAGGCCCCAATTTTCTTAAAAGTATTTTCTAAAAGAGACCATATAATAATTGTTCTTTTGTTTATGGCTTATTTTGCTTCATATAATGTTCTGAAGTTTCATTAATCTCATTGAGTGCTTCACAACTTGTTCCTTTCTGTAGCCACAAACTACTCCATCATATATGCACACCATAGTTCGCCATCCTACTTCTCAATCAATCTATCCTTCAGCCACCTCCATCTATTAAACATCATGTATAATGTCCAAAGTCAATGACTCATGTCTCACATTATCCTCACTTAGTTGTACAATCATCAACACTCTCAATTTTAGACAATTTTCATTCCTCCCAAGAGGAATAACTGATAAACACACCCTCATCAAATGGAAAATCCTTTAACTCATATCCTCACTCTCAAAATTATTTACCGCTGGTGTTGCTGTGGTACTGTTGATGGCTTCCTGTTACATATAGACCATGGCATGCAATAGTTTTCCCCTTATAGCCCCCTATTATTGATTCTTTGTACAAGATTCATACTTTTGAAGTAGCTCATGTAGGAACTTATTTATATTTGTAGTGTTAATCGGTTGGATACATGACTCTGTACAATCCCTTTCAATCATGTTCAGCTTCAATACAGAAATATTACTTATAAACCCGCTAATGAACTGCCTTCACTTCTATCCATTCCTTTACATTTAACTTCAACCTCCTTAGCTATTTGTTCACCCATCTCTAGCTTCTGTGTATCTATAGGTCCCCTCTATTCTAAATTATAAGCCTCATAGTTTACCTTTACCAAGGTCATAATAGTGAAATCATGCAGTATTTATCTTTTTGTGTCTGGATTATTCACTCAGCATTATGTCCTCAAGGTTCATCCACATTGTCATATGCTTCAGGACTTAAATTTTGTCTTACTGCTGCATAATATTCCATTGTATGTGTATACCACTTTTTGTTTGTACACTCGTTGGTGGAAGGGCACTTGGATTGTTTCCATCTTTTGGCAATTGTGAATAATGCTGCTAAACATTGGCGTGCAAATGTCTGTTTGTGTCATTGCTTTCAGCTTTTCTGGGTATATACCAGGTACTGGTATTGCTGGGTCATAGGGCAACCTGATATTTAGTTTTCTAAGGAACCGCCAAACTGTCTTCCATAGCAGCTGTACCATTACACATTCCCAATCATTTTACTTTTAATGTCTTGATTTATTAAAGACACCATAACCTACAGTTGGAAAATATCATTGAATGAAATTCCCTAGCTGTGACCACTATGCAGTCTTCCTGCTAATTCATACTAAACCAAATAATTGATATGAAAAAACACCTGAGGTTGTAAGTTAATGAAATACAAAGGATATGTGATATATTTCCAGTATCAAGTCAGTCTTGTGTAGCAATTAAGGAATCTACATGTAGTAGTACTGATATTAATCTTATACATCAAAACCATGGTAATATTGTAAAGTTGTAATCTGCCAAGTAAACTGACAAAATAAAACAAATATATAGCCATCCAATGTGGAGTGATCCTTACTGAGTTCCTCATTTTAGGCCTTGATTATAACACAACCTGTTAATGTGGTCCAGTTAAAAAAAAATGAAATAAAAGAGAACATCTTTCATTGAGGGAGCCCCTAAAAGAAAGTGTATTTGCCTAGACTTATGTGTAACCAAACTTGACCAAAAATTGTTGAAAATAAATATTACAAAAAGCCACTTGAGTCTATTTTTGAGGAAGAAATTGAAAATGAGGACACTTGAATTACACTTTGAAATGGTTCTGAAAAAATACATAACCTCTTTCAATATCTGATTACCCTAGAATTACTAAAGAATATAAATGCTATCTTTTCATCTGTGTAGTCACTTACTATGTGCAGCATTCTTTTGTCAAGGCTTTCTAGCATAATAGTTTTAGAAATATATGAGTGCTGTTGTTAGCTAATTTTCATTAATAAAACATGAACCAAGTGGAAATTTTACCACACAAACTAGAACATTTTTTCTCTTCATATATTTTCTTGAAGGATATCATCCTTCTTAATTTAATATTTCAAAACCCATTCCATGTGATGGGAATATTAAAATCGGATTTTTTTTTTGCCATTTTCTTTTTCTAGTTGGTAACTTTACTAGGTTTATAAACACTCACACCAGTCACACTAATTCCTTAATGGATGGCAGTAATATCAGAATTTAGTATGAGGACGATTCTGGGCCCAATTAAACACATATGTTCAGTTTCTGCTATTTTCTTGACCTTAAAAAGACTTCATGCAATTAATGCAAAGTTGCAAAGTGCTCTCTGATTCAGCACTTCTTGGTATCTCTCCCAGGTCCAGTCAGAACACAGATGTTTTTAGTGCCTCTTCTGTATTTTGCTAACTAAATGACAATCTTTCTGGGACACAGGTTTTAATTCTGTAAACTGGGGCTGATAATTGCTGCCTAATTTACAGGGCTTGTTTTCCTGCCGCCTCACAATCAGTGCAGGTGAAAGTGCTTTGTAATTAACTAAAGTGCAATACAGCTTTGAATTTGCAATACTCTTGTTAGTACTCATATATTGGCCAATTAATGAAGTTAGCAGATCACTTTTACATAGAGTATTTTATTTTTTTAAGCCTCGTATCCAGAAAGAACCACATAGCTCTGCCTTGCTGTCCTGGCCATCTCATAGGGTCAACACAAGGGTTACATGAGATGATATTGTGCTATAAAACACAATATATTATTGGTATTGTCCTCATCCATTATATACTTTATGAACTTTTTGTTTTCAGTTTTGAAGAAGATATTTCAGTCCGTTTTCCTTTTATCAAATCTCAGCCAATCATCTATTGATCGCAAATGCCAGAAATGGTCTGTTACTTCACCTTTCTGCAGACAGTTATCTTTAAAATTAAATCTACATCAAAATCTAATTTTCTTATTGACCATATTATGGAGAGCAAGTGTTAGCTCAAAGTTTAATTTGCATTTTTTGATGACTAGTGTTATACAATTCACACCCATGAATTGTCCATTCATATTTTTGTCCATTTTTCTTATTGGTTTCTCTGATTTTTTTCTGTTGTTAATTGGAGGAGTAGCTTGTATATTCTATGTATAACATTTATCAGATTTTAACATCGAAAATATCATCTCTCAATCTGTCACCTGTTTGTTAACTTTGTCTCTTGATGAGCAGAAATCCTTGTTCATGAGACATGTTATCATGCAAATACATCATTATGATATATATAAAACAAGCCAAGTGTGTCAGTTTAAACTGTTGTGTACCCCAGAAAAGCCATTTTCTTTAATCCTGATTCAATATTGTTGGGTGTGGTCTTTCTGATTAAGTTGTTTCCATGGAAATATGACCCACCCAATTATGGGTGGGATCTTTTGATTAGGTGGTTTCCATGGAGATGTGTTTCCACTCATTCAAGGTGGAGTTGCTTACTGGATTCCTTTAAGAGGGAACTGTATTAGTTAGGGTTCTCTAGAAAAACAGAATCAACCGTGGGAACGCAGAGTCCAAAATCCGCAGGGCAGGCTGTGAAGCTAATCATTCCGATGGAGGGTCTGGACGAACTCCACAGGAGAGTCTTGCCAGGAAGAGAGCCTGTCTCTTCTGAATCCTCTTTAAAAGGCTTCCAGTGATTAGATTAAGCATCACTCATTGCAGAAGACATATCCCTTGGCTGATTACAAATGGAACCAGCTGTGGATACAGCTGACATGATCATGATTTAATTCTATGAAATGTCCTCATTGCAACAGACAGGCTAGCACTTGCCCAACCAGATAAACAGGTACTTCCACCTGGCCAAGTTGACACATGATCCTGACCATGACAAGAACCATTTTGGAAAAAGGTTTAGAGCTGACACAGACACAGACCTTTGGAGATACAGAAAGAAAACACCCCTGGAAAAGCCATTTGAAATGAGAAGCCAGGATAGAAAGCTAGCAGACATTGCCTAGCACCTTCCTAGGTGACACAGAAATCCCAAGCATCATCAGCCCTTTCTTGAGTCAGGGAGTCTTTCTCTGGATGCCTTAGTTTGGACATTCTTTTGGCCTTAGAACTTTAAACTTGTAACTTAACAATTTCCCTTTATAAAAACCAACCCATTTCTGGTATATTGCATTTCTAGCACCATTATCAAACCAAAGCACCAAGGAACTCATTGTGCTTATGTAATTTATAAAACATAATGATAAAACCAATACCCATGAACCCATAAAACTAATACTGCTCCATTTAAGAATTAGAAATTACCAATAGAGTTGAATGTATCTTTGTCCTCCCCAATTTTCTCTTACATCGAATCTCTTCAAGGGGTAAACATCATTTTATATAAATAAAAAAATTATTTATATTCCCTTGTCCAGCTCAATTTTAACCACTTTTTGTATATATCTCTAAACAGTGTATTGTTAATTTTTCCTGTTTTAAATTGGCATAAATTGGTGTATATTTTTCTTTGACTTTGTTTTTTCATTCTACAATGTCTCTAAGTTTTATCCATGCTAATGTGTGTAGCTGTAGCTCATTCATTTTCAGTATTGTATAATATTTCATTCTGAAAATTTACCATGGTGTATCCTGTTAATGGCTATTAGGGATACTTTTAGTGGTTTTATTTATTTATTTATTTATATTTTATTTGTGTTGATTTGTTTTGGGGGGGATATAATAAACATATGCTCCTATGAACACATCGCTCCTGTTTTGTGCACAAGATTGTCTCTAAGGCTATATATATATGAGTAGATTTACTAGATTGTAGATTACAAGTATATTTAATTTAAAAGATAATGCCAAGTGATTTTTCAGTGTGGTTAGACCACTTTACTCTTCTCTGCACAATGTCTGAGAGTTGCTTTACAATTCTCACTAACATTTGGTACGCTCAGGTTTCTTAACTTTTACAATCAAGTTAATATAAAATGGTATCTTATCATTTGATTTTACCCACCCATAATTCCTAATGATGTTGATTCTTAGTGAATATGTCAATAAACAACTCGGGTGCTTTCTTTCTTAAGGTGTCCACATATTGGCTCATTTTATCTGGGTTGTCATTATTATTAACTTTAAGAAGTTCTCTACATATTCTAGAAACTAACTCTTTGTTAGTGATATGCATACAAATCTTTCCAATTTTGATTGCTCTTTTCAGTTGATTCATACTGTCCTTTAGTGAACATAAATTCTTCATTTTAATGTAGTTTAATTATCAAGCTCTTCCATTAAGAATAGTATTTTGTCTTACATTAGAAAATTTCCTATCCCGAGGTGTAAATGTATTTCATATTTTCTTCAAAGATATTTAAAGGTTTGCATTTCATATTTAGGCATTTGCTCCATTAAGAATGATTTATATGTGTGGTTTGATATAGAAATCCATTTTTATTTCTTCTAGATGGATAACCAGTTGTTTCACCAAATTTACTGAGTGATCCATCCTTTTTCCACTCGTCTGCAATGCCACCTTTGTTATATGTTAAATGTTTATATATTGTTTGGGCTGTGAATGGACTTTTTTGTGCTTCATTTAAATATTTAGCTGGTTCTGCATTTATGCCATTTATTCACTCAGTCATTCCTTGAAAGATTATTAAATATCGACTATATGCCAGGCACTTTTCTAGATGATAAAAATTCATCACTGAACAAAAGGGACAATAACACCTGCCCTTCGGAAGTCTATACTCCAGTGGAGAAAGTGATAAAGTCACAAATCATTAAATTAAATAATTTATATATATATATATATCAAATATCAAATGGCAACAAGTACTATGAAGGAAAATAACGCAGAAAAGTATAAAGAGAGCCAGGTGGGTTGAGGGTTTCTATTTAAATAAAATATACAAAAAAGGCCTCACTGCTTTTAGCATAAATCTGAAGGAGATTAATGGGTGAGCCATGCAGATACCGAGGGAGGGCTATAACAGGCAGAGGGGACAGAAAGTACAAAAGTCTACATGGAATAGCAATGCATGGAGGCCAGTGTAGCTCAGAGTGAAATGAGCAAAAGAACAACAAAGTCAGAGTGGTTATAGTGGGACCAGACCAATAATTATGCCACTCTATTTTAATTACTAAAGCTTTATGCGAAACGATTTTTTTTTTTAGATCAAATTCCTCCCATCTTCTATGAAAGTATTTTGGTGATTTGGCTATCCTTAGTTATTGTTTCTCCATATAAATTTTAGAATTGATTTGTCATTTCCTTGACAAACCTTGTTGAAACTTTGATTGGAATTCCATTGAACCTAAATATAAATTTGGGGAGACGTGTTATCTATCTTTCTGAAAGTGAGTATCCTTTGATAAAGAGCATGGTATTATGACAGAAAAAAATAAACACTGTACTGGATAATGTTAAACAGGCAAAGATGACTTTAAGTAGCTGCTATAGCAGGAGAGAGTAAATAGAACTTGACTCTACAGAAAATAGAACTTACTCTACAGGAAGAAAGGAGCTTTTTCTGTGGACCTCGACTCCAGAAAAGCAAGCTTTTTAAGGGGTAGGAGTGGGTTGGAGGCAAAACACTGGAAGATAATAGGGGATGGGTGAGTGATTTTGAGGTTGCGTTTGGACTACCTGGTCTTGGATCTTTTTCTTTGTGGTAATTAGGCTACCTTGAGTCTTCAGAGGCCTAGGAGGAGAAAAAGGGAGATAAAGGATTACCTGGTTAGGAGCCTCTCAAGCACCTGGATAAGGTAAGGGCTTGGGTGAGAGGGAGAGGGAAGAGGGAGGTCATGGGCGAAATAGATATTTAGAATAAATAGTGTCTGAAATTGTTGTTGTCCCCAACCCACTTACCCCCACCCTTTTCCAAGTCCTATTTGCTTTTCTCTGCAATCACACAGCTGCAAGATTAGTTTCAAGGAATTTGACAAGGGCACAAGGAGGAAGGCTGGCAGCTTGGTCAAAGGAAAGAAAAAAATTCTAGTCAGTATCCCTTTCATATACTTAGGTTTTCTTATGTGTGCTTTAAGAATGGTTTACTATTTCATTCCATGAGATTCTTGTAGATATATTGTTGGTGTGAAGCCCTGTGTACAAGGTGTCTTGGCCAATTTCCCAACCCTTTTATCTCTATGGTTGTCACCATACTGCTCTCCTTTCTGCTCCTCAAGCACACTTCTACCCCAGGGCATTTGCACTTGCTTCCTCCTGTTCCTGGAATGCCTGTCTTCTGGACATCTGCATAGATCATGCATTTCCGTCTTTCAGGTTTCTGACATAATGCCAATTTATTAGCGTGGCCTTCCCTGATTGTGGTACTCATGATTTGGGGGATAAAGCCACTGATAGCAGTTACTGGAGACAGAGGAATAAATGAACCGAGTCCACAAATCAAGTGGCTTCAAAATTACTGCTCCCCAAAAGAGCACATATGACAAGCTCTTCCTTGTTCTCTAATAAGGTTTGGAGTAGCAAACAAGTGCTCAGAAAACAGAGTTTGAAAAGACAAAGATTTGCTACCACAGTTTGGAGTGCATTTTAGGGCTGAGCCACATTCTTAGGTAATCATTAATTTCTGACCAAGACTTTCATCACTGGGCTTAGAGTACTACATTTTCCTTCAAATATCTATTTCATTTAGGAGTTGCTTGGAAACTTTGCCTTTAGACGTAGTATTGGGTTTATATATGCATTCATTAGTGTGATGCCTGTTTGTAATTTTGATAACTGAAATGTGAAAAAAATCCTTATTATAAGTGGTAGCTAAGAGAAATCAACAAGCAAAACATGCACAAGTCTTGAACTTTGCCATTTAGAGAAGGAGGCATTTAGAGGGCAGGTGGAGAGGGTAGCTAGGGAGTGAAATGATCTGTCACTGGTATTGATATTTACAATTTACAAAGCATTTTTTCATATGTGTTATCTCATTGAACTCTTATTATAATGACAATTATCAACTCTTTTCTAAATGGATAGAGTGAGGTTCAGAGTGATGACATTATTTTTCCTGGAGTTGTTCAGTGTGAATGGCAAAGTCAGGACTGAAACTCCTAACTCCTCCTCTACAAAGTTTTTATGTCCCCATCATATTCACCTGTTCATTCCCCTATGTCATATACAAGGTGATGTATACATGAAAAAAAAAATAGTTAAACCTTATTATGAGTTATTTGGATGGTTAAATCATTCATATCTCATATTTATTTGTGTATGCAAAAAATCAATTGCTATTCCCCTTTCTCAATAAAAAATCTGGAAATATACAAATAAGTGCATGTGTGCATATATATTTGTGCATATATCCATTTGCCAAAAGATCTCGAATCAAAGGAAAAGTGTGTAGTCTCCTGTTTTAACCTTAGTACCTTATAATGGTGGTGGTAGAGGGGCACTTGAGTGAAAATATAACATGCCATCACTTTGCCATTCTGAAACATATCTCCATATGTTTTAACTGTAGTTATGAAAATCCTAGATTTAAACCTGTGATATATGGCACACATTAAGGATAATACATGTTTGATTGTTAAAATGTTTCATTATTCCATTGTGGTTTATGTTTTATTATTTATTGTCTACAGTTAGCAAAATGTTATCTTATCTGTAGGCAATTGTCCCTTGCTTTAAGGAGAAGATGAGGTTCTTTTTTGCCACATTCATACATCTTTGGAATAGCTGTCTTATATTCATTCAATCTTGACATCTAGATCACAGTATGTATAATGTTGTGTAATATCATTAGAAGCTCTAGAGATAAATGGTTTCTAAGAAGAAGAAAATATAAAACAAATAAAAGATAAACCGGAAAGTGACAGATTTCAGTAATACATTACTTTTATCATACCTTTTCCCATATTTCATGTTGTAAAAAGAACTATTACAATTTCATGAATTCTTGTTTTTCACTGCAATAGGCAGAGCAAACAATATGTTTAATAATGGTTAATGTTTCCTTTTAGATTTGATATTTTTCCAACTAATTTGTCACCTTTTCTTGACCATTATTGCTCTCTGTTCACTTCAGACTGCAGATGTAGGAAGTGTGAATTCTGTGTAGTCTCCGATAAATACTAATGTCATAACAGATTCTTCTGAGCAGATTCACTTTAGGTTATATTGATCAGTATACATTATGAAGAACTCTTGTTAAAATGATAGTAACACAGATTATTCTTTGACTGGGTTATTTCAGGATTAATTAAAACTAAAAACATAACTCTGACCTCAACATGATTTAATGTTCTCTTTTCCTGGAAAATGCAGTTTTCTGAATTGGGAAAGAATAGGCATATTTTTATTTTCTCATGGGCGTATATGTTCCAAGTAGAAAGTGTAACTTTACATTTCCCAAAAAATTAAATTAACTATAACTAGCCACAACAAAATCTAAATAATTTATTTTAGCAATTGGATATCCATTCTCAGCATCAGTTATAATCAAATGTGTGTATGTGTGTGTGTATCAAATTCAAGAATTGAAATTAACTTAGAGTTTGGTGTTCAGACCTGGATTCTGCCATCAGTTAATTGTGCGGCTGTGGGCAAGTCATTTCACTTCTCTGAGTCTCACTTTTATCACCTGCAACTTAGAGAATATGGCTTTCATAATCACTAAAGCCCTTTCCATTTGTGCAACTTTATTCGGTAGCTTAACCTCAATTTCTATAAATGGACAGGAGCAGATAAACATTCAAGACCTCTGCACACAGAATAGGCTCCAAAATATTTGTTGAATGAAATAGATATAAATGTTGAAAATGGGGTGATGAGTCCAAGTATTCTGGTCAGAAAAGATTCACCATTGGAGGCCAGGTAGACTAAACCCACTAGTGTTTACTTAAATTGCTGGTGACCAAGTGCTCACAATTGCCCACTCTTGACCCACTGACTTGACACACCTAATTTTTTTTTTTTTTTTTTTACATGGGCAGGCACCGGGAATCGAACCCAGGTCCTCGGGCTTGGCAGGCAAGCATTCTTACCTGCTGAGCCACTGTGGCCCGCCTGATAACCAAACTTTTGACAAGCTTCTCTCCTCCAGATAGGCCCCTGAACTTCACCTACCTGAGCTTAAGCAACCACTAAGGTACAGAATGTTCCCTTCTAACATTTTACACTGAGAATCTGCCACTCACGGGAGAACATTTCCTGTCAAAGCTCCCTGATTTTGCCACCTGCTCACCCTACTGCTTCTGCCCTCCCCCACAAAGTTCTTGCTAGTCCTACTTAGCCCTCCCTATTAAAGAAAAGTCCTTGTCTGATTTTGAGACTTGCAGATGCTGAGGTCCGAGGGGCTGCCCTATTGCAGCAGGCCTTTTGAATGAAGTCCCTCCTTACTTAAGTCCAGATTTATTTTTTTTTTGACATAGGTCAGGCTGATCTTTACAGTTATATACTGCCTGACTCATTACAGTTAATTTGAAGATGAAGCTAGGTAGATCCTGTTTCTCTCTTTGCCTTTCTGTTGTGGCCTCCACTCCCCTGACTCCATTGAAACTCTGCTTTGGATATTTTATCTCTCCAGTTTATCTCTAAAACTTTGATGCTTCTGAAGCATTCTGGTCACAAAATCTTTTAACTATTTTTTTTTTCGGTACCTGATTGCTCATTCTTTATCCCTCATCTGGTTCTTGTAATTTGAATATACATATCTTTCGCTTTGTCTTAAACTTTTCTGTTCTTCACCTTTACTTCCATGGCTTTAAGTATGTTTGTAAATATATATTGCCACATCTCCAAACAGTGCATTTATTTTCCTTCAGTCAGGAGTTTTTAACTGGAATCGTAAGAGGATGTTGCGCCTGTTTGGGGCCCAAAAGACAGCGAGAAGCCTGAGTCGACTTAGTTGATCCCGTGAAGAAACCAAGTGCTAAAACCTGATTGGTTGAAAGCCTTCAACTGACTCAACCCCCTCCCTTGGCATTTCCAGAAATTTCTGTAACTGAGTCATGTGGTTAACGGTGACCAATGAGAGGTTCTTCCTAGGCCCCACCCCATTTTAGGACACCATTATTATCCCCGCCAAGGTTGTAATCCACCTCATTTTATCTGGGCTTGCGGAGCCTGAGCTTCACCATTCACGTGCCGTGACTACTAACGAGTAAGTTTTGTAACCAACAGGCACCTGTGCACTAGAGAAAACCTTTTCTTATTCAAAGGCACGAAATCTAAAATTTATTTTTTCAAATGAGAGGGAAAAATTAGTTCAAGAAAGTGTGAAAGCATATGGGAGAGATCTGTGACAGAAAATATTGGAGAGAATGTGAGTAAAAATAAAGCGTAAGGATTGTAGGGAGAATGGAAGTTAAAAGAGGAGTGTAATTGAGGAATGAGAAAATAGAAAAGATAAAATGATAAAGGATAATCTGAGATACTGTAAGAAAATAAAGCTGAGTAAACAGACAGCAAACATAGAAATACATAAATATGAAAGGGGAAAAGATTATAGGTGAACATGAAAGAAAATTAAAATTGAATGCAGAAGGGGTGAGGGGCACTGAAGTAAAATTTGAGAATGAAGGATGCTTAAGAAAAAGCAACATAGAGAAAATGCTCAAAATGTTATAGTAAATGCGAGGATGATATAAAGCATGAGAACATTTATGGGGGAAAAGGGAGGAAATGAGTAGACTAGGAAATAAACTAGAAAATAAGAGCATGGAGGTAATATAAATATGAGAGCAAGAATGAGAAACTAGAATGGATGAGGAAATAGGACAAAAATTAAAGAATGAGAAACGTGAAGAAACTGGATGAGAAGGAGAATGATAATATAGATAAACGGGAACGTTGGCGTTTGCCCAAATGCGAGCGTACCTCAGGCTTGCTCCGAGGTTGGGCGGGCTGGGACTGGATGCAGCTGCGCAGGCGCCGGGCGAGTCCGCCACTTCTGGTGGCTGGTTCGCAGCTACCTGCTGCCGGCTGCGGGTTGCGCCGTCGGGTCTGTGAGGAAAAATCTCCGGCCACCCGGAAGTATTTCGACTTTTAGCTTTGGGAGCGGAAGGCGGTCTCAACCTCTCTGCATTTACCCTGAGCTTCCAATTTGTTTGATTACCTTCATTCTCCTAATCCATAGAGTTTCAAAGATTTGAGCTTTCAGGATCCATAATCATTTCTTTACCTTTACTCTGAGGTTGGATTTTGTTTGCTATATTTTAATCACTCTGTATACAAAGAGGCTTTCTGCTTTGACCGTAAAGCGCCCTCCCGCTTGGCCGCATCACTTGAAATTGTACTGAAGTGGGAAGCTCTTTTGTGACAAAGACTAGTGTTGTTTGGACATCCCAATTCCCTGCAGAGCATAAAGACTCTAGAAATCCAAAATATATTGCTTGTCCTGCGTTTTCCACTTTTTACTGTTTGGCTAAGACGATAAAAAATAATTTTGGTCTTAAAAGTTTTCAACAGGTTTGTTGTTGAAAATTTGGAAATAAGAAATTTGTGAGAAATTGTAGACCCATCACGAAACAAACAGCTCGGTGGTCATTTGTTTAAATCCTAATTTAATGAGCAATACTGCTTTTATTGAAGGAAAAAGAGCCGGTCTCTCAATAATGCGTTATATTAAATGGGCGATTTCAGATTTAGAGCTAAAGATAAATCCAGGAAATGTCATGTATCTTATGATTTTTGAAATGTGGAATAGCTTATTAAAATGTCCTATACACCTCTTTTCAAAGAATATTTCGTATTCTGCTTTCAAAAGCTTTACACAGGATTATGAATGAAAGTAAATCAACAAATTTCAGGAATTAATATGTGTATATGAACAAGTGAACTAAGAGTTTTTTTTGTTTCCCGGTTTCGAGCAAATGTGTTACATACTATCATCTAAACTAGGAATTTATAGATGGAAAAATGCCACAGGATGTTTCAGTAAAACCTTTTACCATGCAGATTTTTCTCCATGAAAATGTTGCGTTCCTAAAGTTCTCTTGCTGGAGAATATATGTTGTTTACTTGTGAAGAATAAGAATTCAATGTGTAGAAACAAGATCTATTAGGAAACTGTTGCTTCTAGCCACTGGGTTAATATTTGGTATTGCTTAGAGATTTGGATCTAGAAGTTTACTTAGCAAGTTAAATGCGCTTTTTCACCAGCTGCTTGCTTTTCCTAAATAATCCATTTTTAGTTTTTTTCTTACTAAACATTTTAGACATCATTGCCATAATACATGGTGTGTTTTTAAAAAGTTTCTAAGGTCTGCTCTTGGAAATAGTCTTTTAAAGCATTTCAGCAGGTTTCACGTGGAAGTGTTTTGGAATCTATGACTACTGTGAGAAGTGTATATATGAAATTCAAGAAATCTCTTATGTGTAATTCTTTCAATGTAATGATTCCCAATTCGATTATAAGTTTCTAAATTATTTAATAAACTTTTTATTTCTTTATTTCATCTTGTTGTGATTTGACTCCTATATCTATATTTATTTGTCTCTTGGTTCCTGTTTGTTTCACTGTTAAGCTTTCAGACCTTAGGCTCATCAGAAAGCATGTTTGAACCAATATTTCCATAAATTAATAGTAGGGGGTTTACAAACTACAGAATGTAAGTAGAACAAATTATTCTTCAAATTGGACAATTCCAAGAATTGTTTGAGACGTTTCCCTTGTAAATGCAATGAAATAAGGTGGCAATTAGAATTGAACCATATAAATGTGTGCTCTAGTTGTGAACCCTAGAAAGGTGACAGTTTAATGAGATTTGACAGCATGTAGAAAGGTGAAAACTCATTAACAAGCCAGGATCTGCATTAAAAAAATTGATTAGCATTTTTGTATTATGTAAGAAGATTGATTAGTATTTCAGGACCAGAGAGGCAGTTGTGTGGCGTTTAAATTTATTTTGAATTAAAAATGATCAGTTTAAAAAAATTATAGAAAATTCTTATGCAAATGAACCATAATCAAGCCATGCTTCAGACTCATTATGCATGATTGATTTGCTCTGTAACTTCTAATTCAAGGAGCAGAGGAATTCCAATGATCATATTGTTTATGCAGTGCTGTGCCACACTGCAGGAGGTGATATTAAATTGATTATGATAAACAATATAAACCAACAAGATAGGTTGTTTTATATTTATTTTACATGAAATGAATAGGATTTCTTTTTATCCTGAATCTTTCAACTTTCTCATAGATGTTGAAGTCTTTTTGAGGTTCTTAAAGATATCAAAAATCAAGAAGCTTAGTGAGAATAAAGATATGAGAGGACACTACTTTGTAATGCCTTTAGTAGAATATACGTGCTTATTAACCTAGAAGTTTGTTTATTAGTGATCTGTAATTAGGTATTTCCCTAGTGTGCTTCCTTAGTGAGCGCATTTGTAGTTGTGAGAATACTTGAATGAATCTCAAATTGGCCTATCCAGGAAAACCATGAAGTCAACATGTTGGCATTTCTCATAGGTTCCAGGGTTTTAAAAGTTCTTAAGTGTGCCACACTGTGCGGTATTCATGCTGATCTATTTCTTGATCTAATTTAAGGATTTTGTGAACAATCGATAGAATAAAAGTCAAAGTTGATATAGCAAAAGTAAGTGTTTCTTTTTTTTTTTTTACTTTTTTAACTTTTAAAAGATAGATTTTAAGTTGCTTTTTTTGATACTGCTTAAAAAGTGGACTAAACTTGAAAAACTATGAAGGCATTTCTCACACCTTCCTGACCTTTAAAAATTGTACCACAATATGCAAAATTCTTACTAATCTGTTTCTGTAATTCTTGGTTTTAACTTTAGGATTTTGAGAGTACTGTTTGGTTCAGGATAAAAGCCAAAGTTGATCTATCAAAAGTAAGTGTTTCTTCTGTTTCTTTTTAACTTTCAAAAGATGGATTTTAAGTTGTTCTTTTTGGTACTACTTGAAAAGTGGACTAAGTTTGGGAAACTATGAAGTCAATATGATCAAATTTCTTACAGCTTCCGATTTAAAATTAATTATACCACAAATGCAAAATCTATACTAATCTGTTTCTGTAATTCATGGTTCTTACTTTAGGGTTTTGAGAGTACGGTTTGGTTCACGATAAAAGCCAAAGTTGATCTGTCGAAAGTAAGTATTTTATTTTTATTTTTTCATTTTAAGTTTCACCTGTCAGCTTTTAAGATGTCTTTTTCATATAGATAGTATTTGATTTCTGATTTTAAATGATTTTGTTGTTGGCAGTTTTTCATTAGTGTTTTATATAACATTTAATTTTTATGATTGTAGTAGTATCATGGTGAAAAGTTTGAAAAATACAGTAAAGTAGGAAGCAAGAACAAGTCATGAAAATCATAATATATAATCCTATAATTCACAGTTAATCACAGTTAAACTACTGTTATATTTCCCACTAGTCTTTCCACCATGAAGGTATTAGAATATTCATTAAAACCCAATAGAAACATTTTAATGGCCAAATATTATAAACCATAACTGAGATTTGTGATTTCAATCTGAAACAGGCATCCTGTGCTTTATTTGAAATGTTCTGTAGTATTCTTTTTTTAATGTTTTTTTAATTGTGAAATATAATGTATATACAAAAAAGCAATAAATTTCAGAGTGCATCACAATGATTAGTTATAGAACAGATTTCAGAGTTGGGTATGGGTTACAAGTCCACAGTTTTAGGTTTTCATTTCCAGCTTCTCTAAGATAGTGGAAACTAAAAAAAAAATCAATATACTGATTCAGCACTTATACTCATTTGTTAAACCCTAGCTTCTCTGTATAACTTCTGTTTTGTAGTACTTTTACTAAAATGTCTTTGTTTCCATATTCTATTGTTAGGCAATGCTTTCATCAAGAGGGGAAGAAAGTTGTGCCTCTTTTATGCTGGGGATTTTTGAAAATGTCAGGAGTCAGAAAAGTTTCCTGTATGGGTAATAAACTCTTGAATAGTGTTTCTGAAATTCAGTACTATTCAAATTCAAATTTCGTTTCAGATTACTCTTTGCTGTTGAGACTACATTATGCACTGTAGAATGTGTAACAGAATCCCTTGTCCTGACCAGTTAGATGTCAATAGCACCCACCCAGCTTGTGGCAGTGAAAAATGGTCTCCATACATTGCCAAGGTCTTCTGGGGCTGGGAGACAAATATGCCTAGTTTGGGAACTTCTGGCATCCACAGAATACCGGTGGGAGGGAGGATTGAGAGATTACAGGCTATGAAGACTAAAAGTAGGGAGGCTGGAGATGGCCTGAAGAAAGGAGGGAAGAGAGTGTATGATGGAGAGGAGAGAGAGTGCATGACAGGAATGGTTTAGAATAGAGGAAGAATACAGATTAGAGAGTATAGGAGGGTTAGAAGATCAAAGGGAGGCAGGAAGGAGAGTGCTGGAGGGAGATGAAATGACAGCCTTGGGAAAGAAAACTGGGAGAGGGAGAATGCAGGATTTCTGAAGGGAGTGAGAGGGCAAGATGTATTGGATGATGGATATTTCAGTTCTAGTTTGCTAGCTGCCAGAATCCAATATATCAGAAACGGAATGGCTTTTAAAAAGGGGAATTTAATAAGTTGCTAGTTTACAGTTCTAAGGCTGAGAAAATGTCCCAATTAAAACAAGTCTATAGAAATGTCCTATCTAAGGCATCCAGGGAAAGATAACTTGCTTCAAGAAGGCTGATGAAGTTCAGGTTTCTCTCTCAAGTGAAAAGGCACATGGCAAACACAGTCAGGGTTTTTCGCTCATCTGGAAAGGCACATGGTGAACACAGCATCATCTGCTAGCTTTCTCTCCTGGCTTACTGTTTCATGAAGCTCCCCAGGAGGCTCCTTCTTCATCTCCAAAGGTCGCTGGCTGGTGAACTCTCTGCTTCTTGTGGCTATGTCAGTCTCCGCTCTCTCAATCTCCCACTTTCTCCAAAATGTTTCCTCTTATAGGATTCCAGTAAACTAATCAACATCCACCTGGACACATCTCCACCTAATCCAGTTTGGCAACCGCTCTTGATTGAGTCACATCTCCAAAGAGATGATCTGATTAAAGTTTCAAACACACAGTAGTGACTAGGGATTAGAAGAAACAGCTGCCTTTACAAAATGGGATTAGGATTAAAACATAACTTTTCTAGGGTACATATATCTTTTCAAACTGGCACAGGCAGAAAGTAGGAGAGTGCAAAAGAGAGGAAGAGAGAGCAGGAAGAAGAAGGGAGAATGAGGGGGGAGTAGAGGAGGGAGGTAGATTGTGTAGGAAGAGGGAATGGGAAGAGGAGAGAGAGATTGGAAGGAGGAAGGAGGAGAAATGCAAGGAGAAGAGAGAGGGCCAGCTAGGGAGAGAGTACAGGAAGAAAGTTGCAAGAAGGAAGGAAGGAATGTACAAGGGTCAAGCAACAAAGGTGAAAGAGCCAAAGAGCTCTTGAGGAAAGGGAGTACTGGACTCGAGGTGAGCTACAGATGAGCTGCCTTACTGCCCTGGCCACTCTGCTTACTGCTCCTTCCCGTGGTTTCTGTGTAGAAAAGTGGGCTCTGGGTACTTTATTTCCTTTTCCTCTGAAGAGACCGTGGATACCTTTGGGTTTAAAAATAAAAAATATTTTATATGAAATCACTGAATTTTGAAATTAATTTTACGAATATTGATTGATGGCCTTCTGGGTGCTAAACACTGTTCTAGGCAATGTAGGTAACAAATAGGCAAAGTCTCTGCCATCAAATCACCTCAGTTGAACTGAAGGGGGACAGTCAAGTACATGGCAGGTGATGCTAAGTCCTTTGAATAGATGCAAGCTAGGTAAGGAGGCTCTAGTTTATATGGGACAGTCAAGAAAGACCTGCTGAGGTAAGGTGACCTTTGAACTAGGACCTGAAGAGAGTTAAGGGGTGAGCTCTGTAGAATATTAGCAGAGGAGCATTCCAGGCCAAAGGAACAGCAAGTGCAAAGGCCCTGTGGAAGCAGCTCAGAAACAGCAAGGAGGTTTAGAAGCCTCAGGAAGAACCTTGTGGGCCATGATGCCTCCTCTGGCCTTTAACAAGTGAGAGGGGAAGCCACTTGGAGGGATTTGAGCAGAGGAGCTACATTGGGATATATCTGGTATTTGAGTAGTTTTCAAATGTTTGCCTTATCAGAATCACCTGAGGTCACTGCCAAAATGCATATTCCTAGGTCCTACCCCAGACCTGTGAAAGCAGATGATTTGGTGTGGGGCCCGGCAATCTGCATTATTTACTAAGTGTCTTCAAGTGATTTTGATACAGGGGGTTGAGGAACACACCTTGAGAAACACTGCTTTAGAGGAGCCTCTTTAGCCACTGCGTATAAAATAGGGGCAAAGGCTGAGACAGGGAGACAAACTCGGAAGCTATGGCATTAATCTAGGGCAGCCATGATGGTAGCCTTTGAGCAGTGTGCTTGAGGCTATTCTTCACCTCGACATTTTGCTGTTCCCCCCCCCCCCCCCCCGGAACTTGTCTCTTGCATCTCTAAAATGTTCAACACGAGCCATTTTCAGACTTCAAAGATTAAACATGTGCATGAAACATTTGGAAGTATAGTGTGAGAAAATGATTGAGTCCAATAAATTGTGGGATCTGTAGATGGCTTCATGCCTCCCTCCAGTCTGATGTTGATCTCTGAGTCACAGACACCTCATTTTCAAACACATACTCCATTCTCAGACACAGGATACCAAAGGTGCATGACGTCCCCCTTTCCATCTGCACCTTAGGAAGGCACTGGCTTGTGAGGTAGGACCATTTCAAATATGAAGGAGGCACTTTTTCCCTTGAGTTTGTACATAGGCAACTTCAAATTGGATTGCAGGCTATAGGTGAGTATTCAGTGCAGTGACTATATAGGGCCGAAAGACTTTCTTCGTCCCTTCAACATGTTTGGCACTGACTGCTGAGTCATCATAAGGGACTCTGGTCTAATGTTTTTTTTTCTGTATTATGCTAATTATTTTCACAGTAATCCTGTCTAGGAAGTAAAAATCCCGTTTTCATTGAAGTAAAACTGGAGTTCAGCAGAATTGTGACTTTTTAAAGAAGCTCAAACATCTCACATGTGGTAGAGCCAAAAACAGAACTCTGGTTTTCCTGATGCCATTAACACCACGCTGAGTGTGTATGTATATGTGTTTGTGTGTGTGAGATAGTATATGTATGTGTTTTGTTCTGCAGCTAAACATGTCTTTTTCTCTTATTTTCTCTCACAAATACCCATATGTGTTTAGAATGGAACATTCTTTATCTTTAAAATATGATTGCCTACCAGTTAAACACCAAGCCGGTGAAAAGAGTAATAGAGGAATCACCTCTGTACCCATCACCCAGCTGAAGAAAGAAAATATTGTTATACGGTTAAAGCCTTTTGTATGCCCTCCCAGATCCCAAGTCCTCATCTGCCCTTAGAAGTTATTCTGCATTTTTAATGCAGAGATTTTTAAATGAACATTGTTTTCAAAACATTAGCAGTCTAGTTGGTGTCTAAGAATTATTACATATATGAATATGTACATGTGTATGTTTGTATATACATATGTAAGTATATATATAGAGAGATTTATGCTTATTTGATGTCCCTGAAATGTATTTCCTATAACCTAAATTAATATTGATAATAATATATTGCATTTGTATAGCAGTTTACATTTCCAAAATACTTTGAAGTATTTCATCAATTTCACCTTTTATTAATTGACATTCAGGCCTACTTCTCTGGCCCTGCAAAGCCTTGAAAGTCTAATAGATATGCATGTATGAGCCTGTTTAGGGTACATTAACCCCTTTAGATACTCCCATATCTTAACCGCTGTATATCTGCTAGCAAATAATGCTGCTGCATATTCTCATATCTGAAAAGGCATTAATGGGAAGCATTGGGATATTATTCTGCTTTTGAGTTATAATCAAATGCACCATCTATATGCATAAATACATTTTAATTCACAGCATATTATTAGAAATAAAAAATGGTGTGTATTTGACTTAGAGCAACACCTGCAGGTTTCTTAGAACTTCTTGACATTCTTTATTGCTAATTATCATAAATCAGATTTTTTTCCTATGGCTTCTTTCCTATTTCTGGTTGAATAGAGCTGTATGAATTATTTCCCTCCGTTTCATTCATTGGCTTTTCCAGAGATATGTTTTGCTCTGGAAAAGGGGAAAGAAAAGTCAACTGATTATCTTCCTCAGATTCAGGGGGTGCAATAATTTTCTGTCATATATTTCAGGCCAATATTCTCATCTCCCAAAGCAATTTTATCATCTTTAACTTGATTTTCTTTTTACCCAAGGCTAAATCATCATTTTTACATTAAGGATTACACAGCTTCTGGAGAAATGTAGAAAGGACTGGGAAATAGTTGAATTGGAGGAAAAGTAAAGTTTACCCTTGGCCAAGCTGTATAGTATATGCTAAATAATGTAAGGAAATGAATGAAATAGAATCATAGCCCCAAGCTGGCACAGGGAGGAAGGTTCTATTCTCATGGTTTATTAGCAAAATCCTGTGAACCTCATTAAAGAATTGAGTCTTGGAAAATGGGGGTGGAGGGTGGGTGGGCAAGTAATACCAGATCCTGCATGAAGGTACACAAGCAATCTCCTTTTGTTGCCTGAGTTTCTTAGATTCCTGAATGCAGCAGTACAGTAATTTTTTTTTTTTACATGGGCAGGCACTGGGAATCGAACCCGGGTCCTCTGGCATGGTAGGCGATCATTCTTGCCTCCTGAGCCACCGTGGCCGCCCCTACAGTAATTATTTTTAAAAGAAATGATTATATCCACAAACCTGAAAGAGAAGGGAACTGAGCATTTCTGCCCTTTGGAAATCTGAAGCCCATTCATTTGGCACTTGGGGTTATGAAAGAGACGAGTTGTATCACATTTACCATGCTGCTTGGAAAAATGACGTTTAATGTTGTATGGATTACCAAAGTTCCAAAGTAACCAAAAGGCTCTCTGAAGTCAGGCTTGGGGGATTGCAAATGGGGGAGTTCTTCAAACCTAAATCTGGTATGGCTTAAATACTTTCAAACCTGTACGTCACAAACTTGCATAGCAAATTATTTGTCAAATTCCAATTTGAGGTGTCATGTTGTATACTGGACTTGAAGCTAGCTGAGATACTAATTTAGATGATATCTCATCAATACCTTCCCAAAGAGAGTGAAGAGTAACTTTACCATACAATACTGGCAAAGGAAAGCATATTGAGGAAAAATTATATAAATGGAACCAGTTGTCACAGACGGATTAAGGAAATGCACATCCTCTGCTTCCCCGTGATAGACTCTGCTAACATGAAATTATTTTGTCATCATAGCAGAATCCTGGACAATATTGCCATGTGATCATTCTGCATGAAATCGGGCTTGACTAAGTCAAGACCGATATAACATAGTGTCTGTATAAATTGTAATTCAGCTCACTACTTAGCATTGAAAGCAAAAATAAGCATGTAGTTCCTGAAAACAAGGGATGGTATATGAAATAACCATTTTCTGCTGAGAAAACAAGCTTCATGAAATTCAAGAGGGTTTTCTTTTTAAAACATTACTTACTAATTGCATTTACGCATAAAAATAACTCTTAAGGCTTTCTCTAAGTCTGCTCCATACTGTTGCATATACAGTATTTAGAGATGATTCATTAAATTTATGAATGTTTTCAACTAGTGTTGAATATAACTTACTAAATTTTAATTTTAAATGACAGCATAATAACCTCTTTTGAAGTCACCCTGTTTAAGCTATCTCTGACTACAGACATTTGTATATTTTGCCTGTGAAGCAGTGGATGCACTCACAGGAGGAAAAACTGAACAACTTTTCTCCCCTCTACACTCTACTCACCTTTAGCCCAGCTATAACTTATAGACCTCTCTTTTTTCTTTGCCACTCTGCTTGGTGATCTGCACATAGGAAGTATTCAGCAAATGCCCAGTGATGAAGATATTCCTCTCTGAGTAGCCACTACAGTCAAATGGAAAAAAAATTACAGGACTTTAAAAAGCCAGGCATCTCAGCTCTGTCTATAAGTATCTGCAATCTTGTACCATCTTTTGACCTCTCTGGGCCTCAGTTTCCTTGTCTGTCATATGAACAGCTTAGAGGTGATGCTTTTTAAAATTCAGCCCAGGATTAGCCTTCTATAGCTTGATGGCATCCTCCCCTATCACCCTACTTACCTTCTGTGATTCCATCTTTACCTCCACTGGAGGTGCTGCTCTGTTACATTTGTGTCAAACAGCCCTGTGTTTGTTGTGTTTCGAATTTTACAGTTTCATCAGGAACTTCTACACTGACATTTGAAGGAAAAAGCAAATGCAGCCTTTTCCTCTCAGTTGAGAATATTGCCACATGTTTGAAATCTGGGTCACTAAAGCTAAACACTCTTCTGGTGCAGAATGGTCCTTTCCTTTCTGCTTTCATATGTCTTCCTTAAGCATTTCCTTGCTGCCACCATTTAGTGCTTTGATGGGGAGTCAGGAGATCTTCAGATCTCCATCTGCTACCAACTCGCTGGGTCACCTAGGGCCACTTGCTTCACAAATTGTACCGTGGTTTCCCCAGCTATCAAATTACGGTGCTTTATTTGATGATATCTAGAATGCCTTATATTCTTACTGCATATGAGTCTGTGTTTGGGGGTGCTATTTATTCAAAGGCAAGGCAAGGAAAAGGAACTATTAATGAGCATCTATTATGTGCTTATATGGGTAGCTATCCATAGTTTATACTTAAAAAGACTTTATTTGGTGGGTGATGGAAAGTAAGTTTTTGAACAAGAGTTGAACATGGTAAAAGGAGTGTTTTAAAAGGTCAGCATGATGGTGCTCCCTGAAGATAGGAACCATATATAATTCATCCCTTTACCTTCAACCCCAACACAGTACTCAGCAAATGGTCAATACATAATTAATGTCCATTGTATGAGTGGATGAATGAATGGTGGTGACATATAGTGCCTGGAATCTGAGAAAGGAGAAATGCTAGTGAGAAGACTGCTGTGATAATCTGAACATGAGGTAATATAAATCTCAACTAGATTGATAGTAGGAAAAAACACACAAAAAGGATATTAAAGAGGAAAAATTGACTGGGCCTCGAATCATACTCCATATGGGCAAGAGAGCAGCCACACATGACACTTAGGCTTGTGAAGCTTTGTTGTTTGCCATGATGGTGTGGCACCACTCTCAGACATTGTGTGTATGGGGGTGTCACCCTGTAGTCAGGTATCTATTACCAGAGTGTAATGACAGTCAGCAAACTGTGGCAAACAGGTGGCACACGTCACAGCCTGAATGAATTGGAAAGCTGAATTCATTTGCGTTTGACCCACCTAAGGTCTGAAATAGAGTTTAAGGATGTAGTAAAGAAATCAGAGGATATAGCTCATATGTGGAGGTTAATTGTGAGAGGTTAATTGTGTTGACACTGACTTCTCTTTTCCTGTTTTCTCTCTGTTTTTTCCCCATTGCTTTCCTGCGTTCAAGATGTCTGCCGAAGGTCCTGCCATTGGCATTGATCTGGGTACCACCTACTCGTGTGTGGGTATATTCCAACATGGAAGTGTAGAGATCATTGCCAATTACCATGGCAACCGTACGACCCCAAGTTATGTAGCTTTCACAGAGAGCGAACGCCTCATTGGAGAGCCTGCTAAGAATCAAGAGGCCATGAACCCCACTAACACCATCTTTAATGCCAAGAGGCTGATTGGTCGCAAGTTTGATGAAGCCACAGTTCAGTCAGACATGAAGCACTGGCCTTTCCAAGTGATCTGTGAAAAAGGGAAACCCAAAATAATGGTAAAATGTAAAGGTGTTAATAAGACCTTTTTCCCAGAGGAGATCTCTGCCATGGTTTTAAGCAAGATGAAGGAGTTTGCAGAAGCCTATTTAGGGAAAAAAGTAGATCATGCAGTAATCACAGTTCCAGCTTACTTTAGTGATTCACAGCGTCAGGCCACCAAGGATGCAGGGACCATCGCTGGTCTCAACATCCTGAGAATCATTAATGAGCCCACAGCTGCAGCCATAGCCTATGGCCTTGATAGAAAAAGAAGCTTTAAACATGCCAAAAATGTGCTGATCTTTGACTTGGGTGGTGGCACCTTTGATGTATCTATCCTAAACATCCGCGAAGGCATCTTTGAAGTAAAATCCACAGCTGGCGACACCCACCTTGGTGGGGAAGATTTCGACAACCGTATGGTGAACTACCTGATGAAAGAGTTCACATGCAAACACAAGAAGGAGATAACCTCCAACAAGCGGGCAGTGCGCCGCCTCAGAACAGCCTGTGAGAAGGCAAAGCGCCTCTTGAGTTTCTCTGCTAATGCCGACATTGAAATTGATTCATTCTACGAGGGTGTGGATTTCTACACTTCAATCTCCCGAGCTCGCTTCGAGGAGCTCAATGCTGACCTCTTCCGTGGAACCCTGAAGCTAGTAGAGCAAGCTCTGAAGGATGCCAGCCTTGACAAGAGCCAGATTAATGAAATCGTGCTGGTGGGTGGATCCACTCGTATCCCTAAGATCCAGAAGTTGCTGAAAGATTTCTTCAATGGAAAGCAGCTCAACAAGACCATCAACCCTGATGAGGCTGTGGCATATGGTGCAGCTGTACAAGCAGCTATTCTCATTGGTGACACATCTGAGAATGTTCAAGATCTCTTGCTCCTTGATGTCACCCCTCTCTCTCTAGGCATTGAAACAGCAGGGGGTCTTATGTCACCTCTGATCAAGAGAAACACCACCATTCCTACGATGCAATCCGAGATGTTCACAACTTACCTTGACAACCAGACCACTGTCTTGGTGAAAGTGTATGAGGGAGAAAGGGCTTTAGCTCAAAATAATAAGGTGCTAGGCAGTTTTGAACTTTCTGGGATCCGTCGAGCTTACTGTGGTGTTCCCAAAATTCTGGTTACCTTTGAGATAGACAGCAATGGCATTCTCACTGTCACTGCTGTAGACAAAGGTACCGGCAGGAAGAACAACATCACCATTACTAATGACAAAGGCCGTCTCAGTAAAGATGATATTGACCGGATGGTTGAAGAAGCAGAAAAATATAGATTAGAAGACCAGGTCAATAGGGATAGGGTGGCAATCAGAAATTCTATGGAAGCCTACATCTTTGATGTTATACAGACAGTTGAAAATAATAATAGGGAACTTAAGTTTGGAAAAGAAGATAAAAAGGGGGTTCTTGAAAAGTGCCAGGAAGTGCTAAATTGGATCGAGTGCAACCAAATGGCTGAAATAGATGAGTACGAGCATAAACAGAAAGAGGCTGAAAGAATTTTTAACCTGAGTTTTGTCAAGCTTTGCTTCTCAGCAAGATCTGGCTGCTGTGGTGCCCAGTGCTCAGAGGCGCCTGGGTCAAGTACTGATGAAGAAGACTAAACAGTCACTTTGGAAAACCTTTCCAGTGCTACACCACTTATGTGATTTCTATTTCAATATTTTATTTTTAGTCTGCATAAGCATGTATGAAAAAGGAAATAATCCAAAAAAGGAGGAAGTTTCAAAACCTAGTTTAGTTCCTGATGCCTGCCCATGCAAAAAAAAAAAAAAACCTAGTTTAGTGATAAAAATGTTTGCAAGATTGATCAATAGTTTAATATTAATTTTTCTCTTAACATGTCTTATGGATTTATGAACTTGGACACATTTTTAGCCCTTCAAGTTTGTGGGTAGGGGTTTATTTGGAATTAGCACTTAAAAAAACATTTAAACATGTAACCTTTGTAACAAGAAAGAGGTTTTATTGTCATCCCACAGTCTTACCACTTTAATAACCATTACTACTTGTGAGAAATTGTGGCTCTCTGCCTGTAAACTTACATAAACATTTTGTTCTAATCCATAGACTACGGTAGAATTTAGCTCTTTTAGTCACATTTCTCTGTATTTCTTCAAAAAATCTGGGTCTCTCAATTTAGAGAAAAGTCGAAGTCCTTCCCAAGACCGAGTTACCATTTGAGATTTTAAGTCTTCACATTGTAAGTTGCTTAACAAGGGTCAGAATGTTTTTTTCTTGCCACTGATTGTTCATCCATTGACCTCTCAGCTACAAATTTGAAAACATCTGTTTATTTAAGAAGGAAAAATCTGTTTCTTGTCCTTTTTAAAGTCAGTCTCCATGGATATTTGGTTGCAATGTCAATTTGTCAATGATTCCTCTGGCGTGTTTCAGTTGTAGACAATAAATATTTCTTTTTGCATCACAGTTATGGTACTGTGTTTTAATTATTTCTAAGACTGAATATCTTTGATTTATTTAAATTTGGGAAAAGATGTTAAGTTGGGGATATTGACATTAAGAAAAGTTATGCTGCAATTTAAATGAACTGATAATGTGTTGATTTTGGTTACATGAGATATGAAATATCTGATTTTCTGAAGTAGTTTAGGGTCTTCCTTTCTTCTATGGGTTGAAAATAGTGAATTAACTGTTTATAGGATGGAGCCTAAGACCAGAGAAGTGTGCATTTGGCATTGTGGGTCTGTGTGGCAATGATGTATTAGTGCCAAACCAAGGGCAGAAACATCCCATTTAAGTTCAACTCACCTATCTGATATCTTAATCAGATTAATTTAGACTTTTGAATTAATCAAATCAATCTCTGAATGGGGTCATTTCCCTTCAGTTCAGTTATCAAACTTTAATTGAACATTCTGTATCCAAATACATCTATAAAAATGCTGTGTTGACCCACAGGAGACCATGTGAAGCAGTAATGGCGAAAGCAGAGCACTAAACGTGTTGGTTACTAGAAGATCCAGAGTTGCTGAGGGTATCACACTGGATTTGGAGGAGGAGTAGATGTGGAGAGCATGGTGATAGACCCGGTAGGAGGAATGGCAGTAGGAGGTGTGCTCCACAAATACTCACTCCCTTCCTCTTTCCCAAGGCAGATGTTTAGGACCATAAATTAGTTTTTCCAAGATGAGGAAGTTTGGGGAGGTGATGTATTACAGGCTAAACAATCATTTTGGGGCTGAGGGTGGGGGATAGATACCAAAGGATATAACTGAGGTGAGATTTCTAAGGTCCATACAAACAGCCACCAGAGAGTTTATATGAGGCACAGCAAGACAAGGGTTATGTTAAATGACCAGGCCAAAATTTAGGAGTCCACTGAAATTGAGGGAAGGGGAAACACCACCAGACACAGGAAATATGTTGGGTATATAAACATTCATCTTTTACTCAAAGTAACTGCTGGAATCAGAGCCAGATAAACAGATGGACAAAATACAGATCTTGCCCTTAAAATGCTGTCTATTGGGGATAGATGTTTAGAGTATGCATTTTGCTTTGGTATCTGAGTAAGGAGGGATTGATGATTGGATTGAGTTTAGAAAAACATGGAAAGGATTTTGGGAGTGTCTGCAGAGATAAGCAGAGGGAAAATGAGATGGGTGAAGAAGGATGCAAACTTTCCTTTTTTGGTGCAGACTTTAAACAGCATCAGTGGTAGAATCACAGAAGTCTCAGAACTATTAATATGGAGATGTCTAAAGTATAAATAAATGTTTGCATCACTTTCAAAGAAAATGAGTCTTTGTTTGACTTTGGTTGTTTCAAAACACGACACTGCCTTGATGACAGCTTTTTGGGGACATGAGAAATAAACAAAGCTGACAGGATACTAGTATTTATCCATCTGCCTGATGTGAATTTAGTGGTATTTAGAACGAAATAATTTCCCAGAATCTCACAATAGGAATACAGTTTCACTTAATTTTTGTTTGAGAAGCAGGAACAAGTAACCTTTATAGTACCCCACAAGTCAAGACCTAAAACAGTGGTTTTAGGCTATTGCAGTTGTTTGTATTAAGAAAAGAGATACTAGGCTGCACATAGTAACTGCTTAATGATAATAAAATACAAACTGTTTAGCGTAATTCTTGGATTTTATAGCCTTTTAAGATAAAAATTCTATAGTATTTACTGATGAATTTCCAAATAAGTCTAAAGGCTATTACTTATTAAAAAAATCGTGAGATTTAATTAATTAAGCACACGTTATGTTTACTAATATAAGTTATATTTGCAGATTTAATCCAGGCTTGCTCTCTTCAATATGGCAATATGATGGTGATTTATGACATCCACAGTTATATAAAATCGGTATTCAAATAGGAAGCAGAAACAAAATTGTCTTTTAATGTTTTACCTCTCTATTGAAATCAGGGTAACAAAAGATTCAACAGACATAAGAAATGTTTTCACGTGGCTCAGTGGTGCCTTTCAACCCCTCCAAGAATCACTCCAGAGCGTCTCCTGTTTGTACATTCTAAACCTCAAACATATCAGAGAGAGGGCCTCAAGTGGGAGGGATAGTCATTCAGAGCATTCACCTAAATTCCTCAGGACCATTATAATGGATTCAGCTTGGGATAGATTATTTTCCTTTAACTCACCTGTGGCCTGTTTGTGTTTTTGGATGGCTGGTCTTCACTCCTTTGTCATTTCCCTAAATTCTCTCATGGGTCCATTTTTCGAGCTGTAAACTGACCCTAACATGGGCTTCAGGCAAATACCGGAAGCAGAACAGCTGTGTGAATGGGATTGTTGGTTGTACATTATAAACATTCCTTTCTCTGAGCTCCTGGTTACGAAAAGCACACTGAATCCTTCCCAGTTCCCATAACCTGAGAGCAGGCCCCCTCAGGAGGTTCTCAAGAGTGTAGTCTGAGAAGAAAGGGTGATCTGTGAAAGAAGCTCCCAGAAGGTAGCATGCAACCAAATGTAGGTCAGTATAGGCATTTGCCGTGTAAACGCAGATCAAGGAACCTAGAATGGAGGAATGCTGCTGTGGTAGAGGAAGGTACCCTAGGTCTGGTTGAATCATTATTTACAGATTCTGTCCAAGCTGAATCTTGCTTAGATATTTGAAGAAGTCATACATAACACCAAATCCTTACATAGCACCATGTACCCATCAATCTTGCTACAAAAGTGAACTCATTTGATTCCTGCTAAAGCTTTACGGAATAAATACCTTTTCCCCCCATTTTACAAATGAGGGGACCAAGGCACAGAGAAGTTATTTAACTTGCCCAAGTTTGCATAACTAATCGGTATGGGAGCTAGGATTTGAATCCAGGCAGTGTAGCTCCAGGGGTTATTATCTCCACATCAAGATGTCTTTGCCTTTGATTTTTGCCCTTAGTGTGCTTTACTAACTAGTATATATGCAGGATTGCAGTATCCTAGAAACGGGTTAGCTTTTATGATGGGGATTTATTAGTTTACAAATTTACAATTCTAAGGCCATGAAAAATGCAACTCAGTGCATCAACAGGATGATACTTTCTCTGAAGAAAGATCAATGGAATCCAGGGTTTGTCTTTTACATGGGGAGGCACATGGATGGTATCCACTGATCTTTCTTTCTTGGGTTTCATTGATTTCAGGTCAGGCTCTTTCAGTTTCTGTGAGTTCTTGCTTGCTTCTTTTGGGGCTTTTCTATCTAAGCTCTCTCTATCTTCATGAAGAACTCCAGTAAAGGATTAAGACCCACCTTTAATGGGGTGAGTCATATCTCAATTGAAACAACCTAATCAAGAGGTCCCAACCATAATAGTTTTGCCCCACAGAAATGAATAAAAAGAACATGCCCTTTTCTGGGGTACATAACTGCTTCAAACCATGACAAGCTTCATGCCACCTAGCTAGTTCTACCTTTGGTGATCTGATTGATTCCTGAATCCTAAGAATGTTTTTTGGTTACTTAATCCATGCACCACTATCCCCCCCCCACACACACACAAACACTTAGAAGCCAACACATAGTTCTGGGGCCCTGTGCCTGATCTTCATGTCCAATTCCTGCAGCTAGGTGGCTCTCTGGGCTCTCTGTTAGTGTGTGAACTGGCTGATTTTTGATTATGTGTTTCTAAATTGTGCTACACCTATCCCAGAATATCCTAATTACCTCTTCCTGGATTTGTCTGTTCCCAAGCTTCTATAGCCCACTCTCATCTGCTCTGGATGTTGTACTTTGCCTGAGTGAATCCCCTGGCCCCCCATTATCTTCTGGATTATATTGATATCATTTTTTCCTATTAAAAATAAAGCTACTTTCTCTCAATCCTCCCAGTAGATCCCACAGTGTGCCATTTTTATGTCTTTCATTTCTAGAATTAGGTGACATATCAAAGGTATGTGATGGCTTATTTTCGTTTTTTGCAAAGGGTAACATGGTGTGACAAGGAATATGGAGGGGCAGGATCCACAAAGGCCAGCAGAGAGGAAGACTTCACATTGTAAAATTGATTAACTTGAAGATTATTTCCATATCAAGAGCTGACCCTCTTTCTCATTTCTCAAGAGCTACTCCATTTCCATCCATTGAATTTAAATAAGAAATAATAAAAGGCAATATATTCACTTCACTATCCTTAGCAATGCTTTTCAATTTTATGGATGGTTTGATTCCAATACCTTCCCTTAAATTCAGGTAATACAGACTTTCATATTCCATATTATAGAGGGAAAGTCCTACCTTACTTATGGACATTGGGTATGAAATTGGCTTTAATAAAGTATTTCCCAACTGCAAGTCCTCATAGCTTTTCTATACATTTTAGGGTGTGTGGTGTGTCTTAAAAGAACCACAGCAAGTGAGAATGAGTGATGTGACAGTTTTAAGACAAAGAAGGAAAAAAATCTGCAATTTTTTTTTCTATAGTTGATGGAAAGTGATGGGTCTTATGACAGAGCCTGCTGAAGTGGAGAGTGGTGGTGAAAAGATCTAGTCCATCTTGCAACCCTCCCATTATCTAGATATTTGATTTAATGTAAGGCACTCAGAATTCTACAGCTATAGATAACTCACCCATGAATGTTGGGATTTGGCATATTTCTTTCAGATAATAACTTGCTTCAGTTAAATTAGTAAAATTGAAACCTGATGCTGGCAAAGCTGTGCAGAAACAGGCATATGTTGCTGATGGCATAACAATTACCCCAATAAGAGCAATTTGGCAGAATATAAATAACTACACCTTTTGGCCTAGTAATCCTGTTCCTCAAATCCATTTTATGAAAACTAATCCAAGATGGAAGAAGCTAATAGCACATTATGTATTTCTACACCCATCCACAGAAAAGAGAAAAAGGATAAATGAAATGTCCAGCAATAGAGGACAATTAAGGTAAAAATTGTCTCAACCAGATGGAATATTATTTAACCATTAAAATTGATGAGTATGGAGCTCAGAGGTCAGCAACCTGGTCAGTTTAGGCCAAATCCAGCTATGATCTGTTTTTATAGATAAAGCTTTATCAAAATATAGCAATGTCATTACTTTATATGTTGTCTAGGACTGCTTTTGTGTTACAGTGATAGAGTTAAGAGTTTCATAGAGACAGTCTAGCCTCAAAGTAAAGTATTTACTATATGGTCCTCTGCAGAAAATTTTCCAACCTCTGACTTAGAAGATTCTTATTGCCAAAAGAAAGTGAAATTTCAAATTGCAGATACAGTGATTATAACTACAGAATTTATTAGGTATGCACACAGAGATATATGTGTACAGATGGCAAGTGGATAAATAGAGCAGAAATTGATGTGGCTGGGTTGAGGTGAAATTAGGGGTTTCATTTTAACAAATCCCTTTTTATGAAATTTTATTGAGATATATTCACACACCATATAATCATCCAAAGTATGCAATCAGTGGTTCATAGTTTCATCATATCGTTGTGCATTCATCACCACAATCAATTTTAGAACATTTTCTTTACTCCAAAAAATAAAAATTACAAGAACACCCAAAACATCCCATACCCTTTATCACCTCCCTATTATTTACTTTTTGTCTTTATATCCTTACTCATCTGCTCATACGCTGGATAAAGGGAATGCCTGTCACAAGGTTTTCACAATCACATGGTCACACGGTAAAAGCTAAATAGTTATATAATCATCTTCAAGAATCAAAGCTACTGGATTACATTTCAACAGTTTCAGGTATTTCCTTCAGCTATTCTAATGCTGTAGAAACTACAAAGGCTTATCTATATAATACATAAGAATAAAGTCCAGAAGCCACTGAAACTTTGTTTTGTTTCATTTCTTTTCCCCCTTTTGGTCAAGAAGGCTTTCTCAATCCCTCAATTCCTGGGCCAGGCTCATCCCTGGGAGTTATGTTCCACACTGCCAGGGGGATTTACACCCCTTGGAGTAATGTCCCATGGAGGGAGTAAGGTAGTGAATTTATTTGCAGAATTGGCTTAGAGAGGCCACATCTAAGCAATAAGAGAGGTTCTCTCAGGGGACTCTTAGGAATAATTATTAATTAGCTCAGCTTCTCCTTTGTAGCAATAAATTTCCTAAAGGGAAACCCCAAGATTGAGGGCTTGGTTTATTAAATTATTAGTCCCTAATGTTTGTGAGAATATAATGAATTCCCCAGGTGAGGGAGTTTAATATTTCCACACTTTTCCCCAGTCCCAAATGGTGACTTTGCAAACACTATTTTATTTTCTGCTCAAATTATTCTGGGATGTATCAGGGTTCCATCCTGTACAAAATAACAAGATGTCATTCCTATTCAAGGTTCCATGTAATCATGTTCTTTGAATACACTGACCATGCAGGTTATATTAGATACTGTGCTACAGCAAGTATAAATTTTATACCAAATAGGCCTCTGTTCATTTGGTCTCAAATGGAAGTTGAATTTTTAAAGCACAGTCAATATCATCCTTTGCCCTGTATTCTGATTTACCTTAGTCCTAACCAGATCATCTTCATTCATATCTCTAATTGAAGTTTGATCTCTTTTCAACTTCTTTAACTGTTGCTGTAGGGGATAATGCTGACTTTCAGAGCTGCTCTCTCAGATATCACACTGATACCCAAAGTTCCAGGGAATGACCAGGCTATACAAAAAGCTTAACATCTCAGAATTTAGAAATAACAGTTAAAAGTAAGGTATAGTTGTGACTACTGTAAAAGCTTAAATCTAGGGACCTTTACAATAAGCTTTGTTGAATATTCTATACTCCTTCATCAATTGCCCAATCTCTGCCCATGTTCTATCCCCTGATAGCTTATGCTTTCAAATTCAATTCTAGAATTGAATTATGGATATTCCATATTAGTGAGGCCTTACACTATAAAAAATCATTTTGATGTGGCTGTTTTAAATTAATAAATGAACATTTTGAACTTGAATGTTTCCTTCTCAGCCAGCATGCACATATGTGGTAACTGTGGTAACTGCACCAGGAAAGGTCATAGCGGTTTTGGTACTGGCTAACAGTGCTGTGAACGTAACACATTATTCATGTAGGATGCCCTCACACTGACAATGTTGCTTATCTCCTTTCAATAGGCAGATTTTTTTTTCTTTCTCCAGCTGCATCCCTAGATGATAAACTATTTAAATTAAAGGATTGATTTGATCACTGATGACAGGACAAGAATGTTTAGCTCAGGCACTCCTGTTATTCTGACAGCCCAGCAGGGTTGAAAATAGTGACACAATTTATTTGATTCTACACTCCATTGGCCCTTTAAAAAGTAATGCTTGCACTCAGAGCATTGCAAGTCTTGAGTCGTTCTGCCAATAGGAGAAAAAAAAAAGCTCATTGGAGGTCTGTTGATCTTTAAAGAGGATGGGTTGCAAGTCAACACAGCAGTTATCCCCGGCAACATGAACAGCGCTCTTCACTCCAGCCTCAGAAGAACTCTTGTGCTTTGTATTGTCAAAATGCAGGATACTAGAGTTGTGAGGTTCCAAAGTGTGGAAAGATGTTCGCCAAATTGAACAGTTTCTGGGATTTCGTTTCTGCATCTGTAAGATATAGGATCTGCATCAGATGAGTGCTTTTCTACTTTGACTGCATATTATAGTCACCTGGGAGTAATTAAATCCAAATTACAAAAGGGGAGGAGGGGCTGGGACTTCTTGCATTGTTTAAAATCCATCTGGATGGTTCTTATGTACAGCCAGGTTTGAAAACAATTGTGCTAAATGATCTCTAAATGTCCTTGTAATTGTGTGTTTGAATAACAACGTATATATATATATATATTATTTAGCTACTTGCATGTGCGTATTATGCATACAAGGGGTTTTTGTCATCAAATGGCAATAACACGTCATAAAACCAAGTTATTGTAGTAATATACCTATTGATTATTGAACATCTATATATGCCAAGTACTTGCTTGGCCCTAAAAATGAAAAATCGTTGTATTCAACACTCTTACAAAACTCAGAAATTGATATCCTCGTTCCTATTTTACAGCTGAACAAACTAAGGTTGATCAGGAATTGAATATCTTGTCCAAAGTCATAATCTGTAGAGCTGGAATTTTAACTGAGGTTTATATCCCAAGTCTGAGCACTCTTCTTTTCAATTCACTACTCTTCCTATAATCTCATTCTCTAGGAAAGGTAATTTTCCCTAAGCTACCTAAATTAACTCTTATATTTACTGCTCAAGTATAATGCTGGTTGCACAACCTAAGGACGTCCTAGACCACGGCAGCCAGGCACTCACCTAGAGGTTTCGTGGAGAAAATACTGGCACATGTCTCCTCTTTGGCTGTTTTGCATTTTACAGGGTTCTGTGTCCATACTCCAGCACCCTAAAGGTTATTTAGTGATCATTCTCTCTCTTCTCCCACTAATATCAAGGGTACTAGTGAAGATACCATTAGTTAATATATTACAATCAGTAAGAGATGTTAAACCTTGGTTTAAAGCTGTAGATCCACAAATGGAAGACACTTCAAGTGTTTTTGGAGATCAATAAAATAATATATAGGTATTCACTGAGTAATTCCTTATGCACTGGACTCTTCATAAATAGAATCTCATCCATTCTTCTCCACAATCTTGTATGGTAGGTGCTATTATCTCCTATTATAGACAAGGAAACAAGGCTCAGAGAGGTCACACAGCTAGTAAGTGGAAGAACTGAAATTTGAATCTCATTCTGACTCCAAGGCCACACTGCATCTCAGTAACTTCATTCATTCTTATGTTGTTCAAGAAAAGGTCTCTGTCACTTGTCATATGTTGAAGCTCTTTTTTAGCTGATAAAAAAGTATTCATTCTCATGCCTGCTCTTTGAAATCTGTATTAAAAATGAATGGTTGGTTTCCCGGTGCCTGCCCATGCAAAAAAAATAATAATAATAATGAATGGTTGGTGCTTGCTTCAGCAGCACATATACTAAAATTGGAATGATACACAGAAGATAGCGTGGTCCCTGTGCAAGAATGGCACTCAAATTCATCAAGCATTCCATATTTTTTTAAAAAGAAAAGAATGGTTAGTTAGGTCCCCTTCCAGATGTCAGATACCAGAGTTCTGGATCGGGAATACTCCCCTTTCATGAATAACATGCTATTTATTTTGCATTTCTGCTACAGTTGTCTAAGGACATATGGCTGATCTTTCCTTGCATGAACTTCTGCTCATATAGTTAAAAAAGGCTTCATAGTTCATATTAAAATGCAAGTGAACAGTGACTTTTATATTATGAAAATAGAATTCTTAGATTACCACTTTGAATCGGGTGTGCATCAAATGGCATCTGGCTTACTTCTTGGTGGGGCCAGTAGGGTAAAATGAAAACCAGAGGCAGCATTTTGCCCAATCCTTCTGTAAACGATTTTTCAGGTGTATCCCTGAGCTAATGATCAGGTGACAATATAATTTACCATCCTAAATGGGATCCTTTCAGATGAAAGTAGGTGCTAATAATAATTATGCTGGGATAGCAGGGATAAACCTGGATATAGGGTCACCCTGTCTCATGCATATCACTAGGAAAACATTTCTTCCCATATCAAAAGTTTAATGCTAAATTAACATGTATTAGAAGTTGTATTTCTCTTGGTTCTAATTCGATTAAAATTTATTAGCTATCTGCTATGTCCCAGGTTCTGTGCTGGGTGATGGATGCAGTATGAAAAGTCACTGACTTTCCCTTCAAAGAACTTGTACAAAGCTGGAGGGACAGGGACATAAATGACTGCCCCTAATGTAATTTAGGTTTTAAAGTAATGTAATTTACTTTACTTTTTAGTAAAGTATGAGAGTGCTTGGGGAGTAGAGGTAAGGTGGTAATAAAATTATGATTCAAGGTTGTGGTTGGGAGAGGGGAGGATTACGAAAGACTTGAAATGTTTGAGCTAGGCCTTAGAAAATGCAGTTTTTGGCTGAGGGTAAGGCATTCAAGGCAGAGAGTACATACGTAAAGGCAATTTGGTATAGAAGTGCCTATGAATTTGGAGAAAGAGTATTGTGGTGTGGCTAGGAATATCAAAAACAGGGGAGAACAGAGCAACAAATGAAGCTAGAAAAGTATGTGGCCAGCAAGATAGAGAGGGCTCTTAATGTCACCGTACTGGCCTGTCCTTAAGAAGGGAAAAAAGAATATTCCTTGTACTGATCACTCAAAAAGAGAATCAGATTAACAACGTGAGTAAAGTGAATTTCAATATTTTCCCCAAATCAACATATCTTTACCTGCAATCTTCATTCATCAAATCATTATTACTCAAATTATGGTCTTCAGATCAGCATCACCTGGGAGGTTATTAAAAATGTAAATTCATGTGCACGATCCCCTGCCCCCGTTTCTGAATCAGAATCTCTGTGGACAGGGCTAAAGAAACGATATTTTAATAAGTTCTCCAATAGGATTCTTATGCATATTAAAATTTGAGGGCCACGGCATTAAATATTTTGTGGGCATCTTTTTGCAACCAGCTTCCATATGGACACTGGATATATGGAGTTGGGTTGAAACAAATACAGTCTCATCTCTCTATGTAGAACAGTCACACCTACATGAAAACCTCCTCTATGAGAAACAAGCATCAGGAGGACATAATATTTCTAAGTATTTCATGACTACAACACTAAGAATTTGTGATAGATTCCAGAATTTTATGGGGAAACACGGGAATCTTAATGTCTAAAGCAAATATTTGCTTTATTGTATATGGATTTTTATTAAAATTGAATTTTTAAAGGAGTTCAAGTGCTATTGAGGATTTGGAAGGAAGCTATACCTTTCAGCTTTTAGCTTTTTAATAAGTTTGTCTGCCTTTATTGCTTTGGTGATATGCACATCCATTTAGAAACAGCTTAGTACTTGATAATTAGTCCTTAATCATGGGTTATTATTATTTTTAATATTAAATATTTTAAATATACCCATGTGCCTATCATAGATATTTAATATATGCTATGTTTTGCTCTGTGAAATAAATATGTTAATGTATATCAAACCAAGACAAAGAAGGATAGAAGAAATAATATAGAAGGGGTACTATTTGGAGAAATAAGGGCTGAACGTTTTCCAGAACTGATTGAAGTCATGAACTCATGGATACAAGAAGTACCATGTACACACAATAGGATATATAAAATACAATCCACAAATTGTAGTGAGACTACAGAAAACAAAAACAAAGAAAATATTTCAAAATCAGCTATTAAGAAAAGCAGATGAAATAATTATTCTCTGAAAGTTGAGAGAAAATACCAACATAGAGAGAACATAACATAAGAGAGTGTTTTTGTATTCCTATCTGTACACATATATAGATGTATGGATATAATTAAAGTTCTTTATTGTTGATTCTATTTATTGTTGCCAGGTGCTATTTTGTATGGTTGGCATGCTGAATAAATTAAACAGCTTGCCTCAAAACTATCCTCACCCCCTAGCTTCTAATTGTAGGAGACAGTGAATAAACAATAAACATAATAAATAAGTGCAGTGAAAAAAATCAGAATGGGGGAGTGCCAGTGAAAAGCTATCAGTGGTGGAGAGGAATATGTTCATGGTAGGCCTCACTGAAAAGTGACTTTGAAGAAAGACTTGATGAAGGTGGCAGAATTATCTGAGCAGTTACTTGGAGAAGAGCATTCCTGGGGAATGGAACAGTAAATCCAAAGGTCCTGGGGTAGGAACGTGACTAACAGTACTGAAGGATATTTAAAAAAATGCCAACATGCTTCACGCATAGTGATCAAGACAAGGTCATAGAATTAATGGGACCATGTCATGGCAAGAATTTTGGCTTTTACCCTGAGTCCTGAGTTGTAAAGCCATTGGCATGAACTGAGTTATGTAAAAACACGACAGCTCCAACTGCTGATTGGCTGTGGAGAAGAAGCCGGGTAGAGACAGGAAGAGGAGTTAGAAGGCGTTTGCAGTGAACCAAGTAAGAGCTCATGATGGCTTGGAAAAAGAGTCTGAAGTGCTGATGAATGAGACGTGGAGTCTAAGAGGTACAGAGAAATCAAGGATGACTCCAAAGATTTTAGCCTATGCCCCTAGAAGGATAGTTTCTGCCTTCTGTATGAGGCAGACTGAGGATGGAGTAAGTTTTTGTGGAAAATCAGAAATTAAGTTTTGGGCATGCTCATTTTGGCATATCTATAAGATAACCAGGGGAAATATTGAATAGGAAGTGGAATACTAGTCCAGAGTTCTGGAGAAAGATATGAAGTATAGCTAGTGATAGACATTTGGGAGTTATTGATATATAGATGATATTTAAAGCCAAGAGAGGAGATGAGATAGTCAAAGGATAAATTGTAGAGAGAAAAGAGAATAAATCCAAGGACTGAGCCCTGGAGCCCAACAGAGTTAAAATTACAAGGAGAAGAGAACTGGCAAAGAGGCTCAGAAGGTACAGCCAGTGAGACTGGAGAAAAGCAAAACAAAAAACAAAACCAAGAGTGTATACTTCCTGGAAGCCAAGTAAGTGTATCAAGGAAAGAGGTGGGGGTTGTGTGTGTCTGTTATAACCAGTGCTACTTATAGCTCAAGTCAAATGTTACTTGAAAATTGACCATGGGATTTATGGATGTGAAGCTCATTTTGAACTAAATGACATTGAATCTGGTGGAGCAGTGGGGGTGAAAGCCTGATTCTAGTGTGTTTAAGAGGGAAAATCAGGAGAGGAATTAGAGACAGGATGTGAAGAGAACTGTTTGCAAGTTTTGCTGCAAAAAAGAGAAGAGAAAAATGATCTAATATGTGGCAGAGAAATTAAGGTCAAAAGAAGTTTGTGGTGTGTGTAAGATAAGAGATGAGATAAACATCAGTATGCGTATGTGTTGAGGGTGGTAGTAGAGTAGAAAAAGAAAATGCAAGAAAAAGAGAGAATTGCTGGAGCAATATTGCTTAGCAGATAAGAAGGGATGAGGTTTAAGGGGCAAGTTGAGGTTTTGGCCTCAAGTGAGAGCAAGGATGCTTCATCTATAGCAACGGGGTCTTTTAGATATCCTATTGGAAAATTGGACTGAATCATTAAGCTAATTATAGCATTTTAAAAGTTCTCAAATGTTTCATCACATGGTCAGTGTTGAAATTCTACCTGCTTGTAGTTGACAAGGGAGAATCTAGATCTTAGAGAATGTAGCTGGAGGCCTAATTAACTCCTAAGAACGTACTGGGTATATTGTGAGGAGATTGCTGTTGGGAGTGGGCCGCAGTGCAAGAGTGACTCTACAGTGCAAGAGTGACCCCGCAGCACTCTGCTTTACATCCTAGAACTTGAACTTCTACCGATTATTACTTCTACCCTAGGTGAGGCCAACGGTGCAGTAATATTAGAGTATGAATCACTTCAATTAAATGTATTTAATGTTACATTTAAGAAAATCTTTTTAAAATTGCTGCTTGCATTTTCAGTCTGGAGCCAGCAAAGTATTTTGGGATTTTTTTAATAGCAAAACTCTATTCCTTATTTCTCATAAATAATAAAATTGCAGTCATATTTTGCATTCTTGTTTTTTATATATATTTTCTGTCACAGTATTAGCTCATTTACTTATTCACAAATATAACAATACAGCTATTTTAAACCTTGTAAATTAAACATAAAAATGGCCCACGAGTTATGATCTGACATAGTAATTCTTCATAGTATAATTTATAATTTGACAGTAATGAAATTCATAAATAGGAATAACAGTGCTGAAACAGACAGAAAAAAATTGAAGTTATCACGACCAGTTGCAATGAGAAAATAGCTTTTTGGATTGTTAAAGTTGATAATATCTTAATTGCAAGCTATTAATTCTGAAAAATAATCTTTCAATCTTCTTAACCTTTAAGTTAAATATTTCTAATATGAATTTTTGCCTGCCTGCAGTAGTTTTGTATGAAGAATTCCAATTATTTTATCATATTAATCAATCTCTATAACATTTCTTTCAAATAGCCATTCTTAAACCGTGGGTAAAGACAGCATGGAAAACCAGCATTCCACTCCTAACCAAAAAGTGGAGAGAAGTGAAAACAGACATTCACACAAAACTTGTACGTGAATTTTCGTAGAATCATTATTCATGATACCCAAAAAGTGGAAAGAACCTAAATGTCCATCATCAACTAGTGATCACATAAGCAAATGTGGTCTCTGCCTATACTGGGATATTATTCAGTCATAAAAGTGAATGAAGGACTGATACATGCTATGATATGGATGATCCTTGAAAACAGTATGTTAAGTGAAAGAAGTCAGGCACAAAAGACCACGTATTATATGATTTCATTTATATGAAGCATCCAGAATAGGCAGACACATACAGGCAGAAAGTGGATCAGTGGTTGCCTGTGGTGGTAGGGGAGGGGAAGGGAGTAGGGATGGGCAGTGAATGCTAATGGATACAGGCTTTCTTTTTGGGGTGATGTAAAATGTTCTAAAATAAAATAGTGGTGATGGTTGCACAACTCTGTTGGAGAAAATATTTAAACTCACTGAAACTTATACCTTAAAAGAGTGAATTTTATGGTATGTGAATTAAATCTTAATAAAACTGTTAAAATATTAGCTGAGAAAAAAGGCAGCATGAAAGTTACTTTAGTCACTTAAAAACACCTTCCAAATAAGTTCAGAAGTTTTATATTCATTCAACTTTTTAAAAAAATACAGCCCACCTATGACTCCTTGTAAAAAAAAAATAATGAGCTAAAGAATAGGTACTTTTCATCATTTTTCTATTATAGTAAGTGGCCATTGAAAGGTTGATTAAATATCAAGGGTCACTGTATTTCTAGAAATATTTTTAAACCACTTGGAATCAACATAAGTGTTGACTGTACAAGCAGGCCAACATAGATGTGAAAAAGTGCCATCGTTAGGCTGACTCAATATTTGGAAATTTTTCTCTAGAATAGAGGGATCTCTTTTTTCTTTTTCTTTATTTAGCTTCTTCCCCAACTAGATACAATTATGAGAGCCATGCAATAAGTTCTGTCGTGGATGAGCTTGTGAGCACCACAGTGAAATAACATACAGTGATGAAATGACTTACAGGAACATAAGCTGCTAGACATCCAGACTGGGAGTCCTTAATCAGACAGTATAACTAAGACATTCAAAAGTATGACTTCTGTGTTTCTCCCCAGAAGAACAAACATTTCTTCATCTTTTCTAAAGAATTTAAAGTATCAAAGGGTAAAGAGGTTGGCTGAACACCACAGAAAATATGCTTACAGTTCAGAAACCTTGCTTTTAACAGTTTCGTAAATTATACTCTATAGTTTATATAGTTCAGTCACAGGCATTATGTCATTTGAGCCTCAATGACAAACCTCAATTTAGGTATAGTTTATGTCCTTATTGCTATTGTACAGATGAGGAAACAGTCTTAGTGCTTGGGACTCAGTTAAGGTCCTGTGTCAAATAGGTGTTTGTGGTGGTTTGGAACTGAATGTACTCTAGCAAATCATGTTCTTAAAGCTAATCCGTTCTTCTGGGTGTAAACCTACGGTAAGCAAGACTTTTGATGAGGTTCCTTCAGGTAAGGCATGGCCCAGCATGGGTTTTAATCCTCTTACTAGAGTCCTTTATAAGATATTTCTGTTCAGGCAGAGAGGGAAAATCATAGAAGCCGGAAATTGAAAGCAGTGAAACCAGGTGAGAAAGGAGAGACCAGCAGACATTACAGTGTGCCTTGCCATATGGCAGAGTAGCCAAGGTTCACCAGCAGCCAGTCTTTGATAAGAAAGTATCATCTTGATTTGAACATTTAATCTCAGCATCAAAACTATAAGCTTGTAAGCTAGTAAATTCCCGTTGTTTGGGCCAACCCATTTCATGATTGCAGCCCAGCAAAATAAAAACACATTTTGGTATGGGGAATTGTATGTTGCTATTGCAAATACCAAAAATGTGGAAATAGATTTGGAATTGACTAATGGATAGAGACTGGAAGAATTTGAGATGCTTGATAGAAAAGGTCTAGTTTGCTTTAAAGAGACTGTTGGTAGTAATACAGATGCTAAAGGTACTTCTGATGAAGGCTATGCTGGTTTGAAACTGTTGTGGACACCAGAAAAGCCGTTTTCTTTAATCTTCATTCAGCATTGCTAGGTGGTATCTTTTTTACTATTTCCATGGGGATGTGACCCATTTAATTGTGTGTGGTAACTTTTGATTGGCTGGTTTCCATGGAGATTTGTCTCCATTCAATGTTGGGTTGCTTACTGGAATCCTTTAAGATGGAAACATTTTGGGAAAATCTTTAGCGCCAACCAAGGCCACACAGCCTGGTGGAGCGGTGGGGGTGAAAGCCTGATTCTAGTGTGTTTAAGAGGGAAAATCAGGAGAAGAATTAGAGACAGGATGTGAAGAGAACTGTTTGCAAGTTTTGCTGCAAAAAGAGAAGAGAAAAATCATCAAATATGTGGCAGGGGAATTAAGGTCAAAAGAAGTTTGTGGTGTTTGTAAGACAGGAGATGAGATAAACATCAGTATGTGTATGTGTTGAGGGTGGTAGTAGAGTAGAAAAAGAAAATGCAAGAGAAAGAGAGAGAATTGCTGGAGCAATGTTGCTTAGTAGGTAAGAAGGGATGAGGTTTAAGGGGCAAGTTGAGGTTTTGGCCTCAGGTGAGAGCAAGGATGCTTCATCTATAGCAACAGGGTCTTTTAGATATTACCTTTGGAAATACAGAAAGAAAACGCCCCTGGGGAAGACTCATGAAATGAGGAGAGAAAGCTAACAGACATTGCCATGTGCCCTACCAGTGACAGAGGTGTCCAGACACCAGAGACCCTAGCAGATGCTAGCCAGGTGCCTTCCCAGCTGACCGAGGGATTCTAGACAGCATCAGCTTTTCTTGAATGAAGGTAACCTCCTTTTGTGCCTTAATTTGGACATTTTCATGACTTCAAACTGTAAATTGCAGTTTAATAAATTCCCTTTTTTAAAAACCATTCCATTTCTGGTATATTGCATTCTGGCAGCTTAACAAACTAAAACAAAGGCTGGTATAGAAATGATGAATGTATCATTGCAAATTGGAAGAAAGGTGACCATTGTTTTAAAGTGGCAGAGAACTTGGCAAAATTGAAACCTGATGTCAGATGGGAGGCAGGCTTTGAAAGTGATGAGCTTGGATGTTTCATTGAGATGATTTCCAAACTATATGTTGGAATTGCAGCCTGGTATCTCCTTGCAGTATATAGTAAAATGTGAGAGGAAAGGTATAAGCTGAGAACTGAACTATTGGCACAAAGAAACCAAAAAATGGATGGTCTGAAAAATTCTGAGCTTCCAGAAAGCAATTCCCCAGAGCATAGTGCTCCATGTGAGGATTTAACTGAACATGCAACTAGTCAGCCATTTCAATGCAAGTCAGGATTAGAAGTGCAGTTATCCAGAAAGGAAATTGTGGAAAGTTCTATTGTCTAATGGTTAGGACCCCTGTGTACTACATGCAGAACCAACAAGGTTTTTGCAAGATCTGTATGAATGGAACCATGGCCATCCTGGACTAAAAGGGACAGAAAAGGGAAAGATTGAAGTAAAAATGTCTTCAAAGACAGAACCGTGGAATCTGAGATCTGAAAATTTTAAATGCCATGTTTTCAAAGCAGCTTTCCTTTTCCAGCCTATCCAGGTCATTATTTTTTATTTCATAGACCTTCTTGCAATTTGAGTTCATGTGTGTATTTGTGTGCTTGTTAATTGCCTCTCTTCCTTAATCTCCTAGAAGATCCATTAAGGCAGGAACCACATTAATTTTTTCATTCACCTGTGTGTTCTCAGAGGCTTGCCTATGTCATAGGCATTCAAACAATTTAGAGAAAGGATCAGCCTTTATCGTTGGCCCCCAGTTGTAGTGATTTGGCCTCCAAGAGAAAAGAGCAATGTCTGGAGACATTTTGGATATCACAGTTGGGGTGTGGTTGCTACTGGCATCCAGTGGATAGAGACCAGGGATGCTGCTAAACATTCTCTAAGACCCAGGATAGCTGCCACAACAAAAATGATCTTTCACTCAATGTTAATTGTGTGGAGTTGAGGAACTTACACTTAACGATATAAGTAGAAGATTGCAGGGGTTTCATTCCCCTTAGTGGGTATTCTAGTTTGCTAGCTGCTGGAATGCAACACACCAGAGATGAATTGGCTTTTAATGAAAGGGGATTTATTTTGTTAGTTCTTCAGAGGAAAGGCAGCTAACTTTAGCGGTTCTTTCTTAAGTGGGAAGGCACAGGATGGTCTCTGGTGGCCTTCTCTCCAGGCCTCTGGGTTCCAACAACTTTCCCCAGGGTGATTCCTTTCTGCATCTCCAAAGGCCTGGGCTGAGCTGCAAGTGCTGAGATGAGGTATGCTGAGCTGCTTGGGTTGTGCTATGTTGAGTCTCTCATTTTAGCACCAGCTAATTAAGTCAAACATCGTTCATTGCAGCAGGCATGCCTGCTAACCGACTGCAGTGTAATCAACAATGGATGAGGTTCACATGCCATTGGCCCATGTCCACAGCAATAGAATTAGGCACCTTCACCTAGCCAAGTTGACACCTGAATCTAACTACCACATGTCCACCCCTTGTCAACTTGGCAATTACGCTCATCACCTTAAACAATATTAAAGTGCAAAAAAATTCTCTTCTAGCTGTGGACCTATGAATCTCAAAACAAGTTTTCTGGTGCCAATATGCAAAGGAGGATATTCACAGGATACAGGTTTTCACTTCCATAGGGAGAAATTTGAAGGAACACAGATGTAAAACCTGCAGGGCAAGTGCCATTGGATTTCAAAGTCTGAAAGTCATTTATCCTTTGGCTTTAGAAAGTGGCAGCCCCACCAAGGGCCTATGCAGTGGCCCACCTCTTTTGGAAACAACCTAGGGGGACATTGAGGAGACCACCTTTTTATTGGCTTCACCCTCTCCAAGCTTTGGGGCCACACCTGGGCTCTCTGCCATTTCCGGGGCACACACTCAACCCTTCCATGTGGTGGCAGCCAAGCTCTCCCCAGTCCCCAAGGAGCATGCTGTACCTTCTCAAAGGCCTGAGGCAGCACAACTCTTCCCCTGCAACGAAATGGGAGGCTCATTCTCTGCTCTCAGGGCAAACTCACCCTCTCCATGTATATGGGTGGGTCCACTCTCCTGATGAGGTTTCATGGCTTCAGACCCGAGCTTCCATGGTTCTCACTCTGCAAACTCCAGTTTGCCCCTTTTGTGTCCCCCTTTGTCCAGACTGGCAGTAGTTCCATTTACACCAATAGTCTCTTCAAGCACTCCAGGACCTCTCCATCATTCTCGTCACAGTTCCTCCAAAATCTTCCCCTTAGCCACCCAAAAAACCATTCCAACATATCTGGTACTTGCAAACCGCAGCAGCACCCCACTCTCCTGTACCAAACCTGTTCTAGTTTGCTGCTGCCGGAATGCAACACCAGAGACAGATTGGCTTTTAATAAAGGGGGATTTATTTCATTAGTTCTTCAGAGGAAAGGCAGATAACTTTCAACTGAAGTTCTTTCTTATGTGGGAAGGCACAGGATGGTCTCTGCTGGCCTCTCCAGGCCTCTGGGTTCCAACAACTTTCCCTGGGGTTATTTTTTCTGCCTCTTCAAAGGCCTGGGCTTATCTGTGACTGTTAAAATGAGGTATGCTGAGCTGTTTGGGCTGTGCTACATTGAGTGTCTCATTTAAGCACCAGTCAGTTAAACCAAACATTGTTTATTGCAGCAGGCATGCCTCCTAGCCGACTGCAGATGTAATCAACAACAGATGAGGTTCACATGCCGTTGGCTCATGTCTACAGCAATAGCACTAGACACCCTCACCTAGCCAAATTGACACCTGAATCTAACTACCACAGTGGGTGTGGTAGTTTGAAGCTGTAATGTACTCCAGCAAGGCCATCTTCTTTGAATCCATTTTTGTGGTTATAGACATATTATGGATGGAACCTTTTGATTAAGTTGTTTCAATTGAGATGTGACCCACCCAATTCAAGGTAGTTTTAATCCTTTACTGGAGTCCTTTATGAAGGGAACTTTAGAGAGAGAGAGAATTACCCTGAGAGAGCTTAGAAAAAACAGGACCTGAAAGCAATGTAGGATCAGCAAATGTAGGCCATGTGCCTTGCTCTCTGACAAGGAACCCCAGTTGCCAGCATCTTTTCTTCAGAGAAAATATAGTCCTGTTGATGCCTTAATTGGAACATTTGCAGAGCCTTATAACTGTAAATTTGTGAGTTAATAAATCCCCATTGTAAAAGCTAGCCCATTTCTGGTATACTACATTCCAGCAGCTTTAGCAAACTGAAAGAGTAGGTACCAAAGTAATAACCATACTAGCAAAGTTAATTAGTAATGCTATTTGCATTTTAATTTTAATTTTAAAGTGCCTACCATAAAAAATAAAAGTTTACGAATTAGACTCATTTTTTATCTCAAAAATTAAACAATAGATGGCTCCAGAAGGCACCTTAATTTGCTCTTCAATTTCTTGGTAGGTGAATATCTTCATGATTTATAATTTATCATAGTTAATTTTACCCTCCTTCCTACACATACTTGTTTTTATGCTAAACTAGGTGTATGAAAAATTAAATCATAATATTTATGCCATTTGGCTCAACAAATATTCAACCAGTACCTAATATGTGCAAGGCATGCTTCTTGTGTCTGGAGATAAATAAGACACAGACTTTGTCTTCATTAAGCTTATATCCCTTGATTTATCTCTTATGATAAATATCTCGTCTTGGCAGCCTGAGAACATCACTCATAGTAATTTATCATTATTCAGGATTGCCAAGGTCCTTGGATGGTATGTCCTGACAGTAATGTGATACCTGGCATTGATTTATATGAATGAAGAGAGAGTGCTTTTTGGTCTAGTAGAACATGCCCAATATTCTACAGACATGTAGAGTTTTGATTCCCTCAGAAACAGGCAGTAGCAAATAATTGATCTGTGCTTCAGTTTGGTTAAAGCACGTGATCACAGAAAACATTCATCCGGTTGCCCAGGCCTCGAAACGTGGAATCAACCTCAACTCCTGTCTTTCTCTAACCTTCATATCCAATTGTCAGTAAACCCTGATGACGCTATCTTAGAGATGTCCACTTGTCACACAGCCATCTCCACCAACCTAGGCTAACCCATTATTACCTCTCTCCTGGACTATTGCAGTAGCTTTCTATTCACCTCCTTTCTTCCACTCTCTTAATGACGATTTCTCCACTTACAACCTCAGTGACCTAGTAAGATGTGCTAGGTTTTGTAGTTTCTCTATTGGCTTCCTACTGCATTTAGAATAAAATCTAAATTTATACTGGTTATCCTATGCTGATGTCTCAGATTTCCTCTTCTACACTTCTTCCCCTTGCTCACACTGCTGCAGCCACAGTGACCTCTGTGCTGTTTTTGGGTACATCAAGCACATCTTGCTAGAGGGCCTTTGCACTTGTAGCTCCCTCTGTGTAGAATGCAGTTCCCCATTTTTGCTCTTCTATTTACAGCTTCCTGGTCAAATTTCACCCCTCAGCAAGATCTTCTCTGATTAGTAGCTCCTGCTTCTCTCTGTTCCTTACTCCATTTGATTTTTCTTCAGAGCTTGCAGATGAATGGGGCATATATATACACTTTAAAAAAATTTTTTTTCCAGAGAAATAAGGGCAAGAATATTCTAGTCTGCATTTACTCTTTTGTTATTGCATTGCTCCACTACAATGGAAACTCCACGAAGGCAGTTGTCTGTGCTGTCCACAACTGTATGCTTGTGCCAATAACAGTTTCTGGAACATGGCAAGCGCTTAATAGATGTTGAATTAGCTAAATTTCCAGGTTTTCATTTCACGTACAAAAATCCAAAGTCAGTACATTTTAAAGGGAATTTTTCATTGAGAATCTGGTAATTAAATGGATGTATTTGTAGTTTTCCTAAGAAATTAATTAATCATAATCATTAAAGTAAGAAGCTTATTGATGAATTAGCAAGAGGAGTTAGATTTGAGTTCTGAGACATGGCTCTTCAAAATGTGTGATTTTGAGCAAAATATTTCACCTTTTATGTCATCTGAAAATTGGAGTGAATAAATTTCCATCCTGCCTATCCCATGGGAGTTTGAGGTTCAAATTAGACAATACATGGGAAAACTCCTGTAAGCTATATTGGCTTACATGTTTGAAGTGTGGATTTCAGATTTTTTTCTTACATTTTGAAAAATTATAGGGTCTTCCACTTCAATTGATTGATCCTTTTCCTAATTTAAATAACCAACCAAAAGCTGTAATGTGGTTGTAGTTTTGCACATATTTGAGTTTCTTTTTGATCTCCAATATTGATTTAGTTATGTAGCCAAACAATGGGGAAATGCAGAAGAATGATATTATAAGACCAACATGGCAGAACAAGTTTCTACTATAATAGGTGTAGTAACTCATGTATAATTTCAAGATGATAAGCTTTCCACTTTCTATTGAATGAGAATCCTCAGCAACTCCCTGATAAAAATAAAAAGATTTTTGCTTATTTGAGATTTGCAAAGTCTTAAAAATATGTTTGTTGAATAGCACACAATCACCTAAGAATTTTCCAATCTCTAAATATATCCAGTCGTGAATATTGTAGACTGAAACATCTCTATGTATCACTGAAAATGTGCTAACTGAAGATTTCCCCACTGAACAGTGGGGCTGTTCAGCAACTGTGTAATGTAAGGTAGATATTTACAAAGCTTGTCTACATTATCTCCACAATTGATCATCACTAGCTTTTTTTTATAGTTAAGGGAATTATTCTAAGTTAAGTGGTTTGTCCATTGTCATATAACAAGTAAGTGACATACAACTAGCAATCCAGGGCTCTTCTCACAAGCCAATGCCACCATCTTCTTTGCCAGAGCTCCAATGCACCAGTTTTATATCCGCTGTCATCATGAACAGATATTAACTGGTTCCACTCTAAAAGAGTTTGGCATTTGTAGGGGAGGTCAGTCAGATTAATATCAACCACTTGTACAGGATTTTGTGGTTTCTCACGATATGTGGAAGACATTCTGGAGGAAAACAAATTAAGTTACATTTTAGAAAATAGGAGGGACTACAACAAGTGAATTTGAGGTTATAAGGATTAACTAACTTGAGTATGGGCACAAGCAGAAGAAAAGATGACAAATGTAGGCTTTGAGGTGTTCCCTAGGGCTGTGAATTATAGTTATATCCATTCAGGCAAATGCAAGGATTGCAAGGAGACATGGGTATTTTTCCAACATTTGCATGGCTGTTTCTTTCCAGAAAAATAGGAGAAAATGATCTAAAATATGTCAACTGTGTACCTCATACCAGGCGCTGTTCTAGTTCCTTCGTATATGTCATCTCATCTGATTCTTGAAACACTGAAATGGTATTGTTACTACAATCTCTTGAAAGCACATGAAGATGAGGCAGAAAAGAGATTATATTACCTCTGTGAAGTTAGACAGTATGTAAGCGGCAGAACTGATGTTGTACTTAGGCCCATCTGCTTCCAAAGCCTATTTTCTTTCTACTAAGACACACTGCCTCTCTACTACTTTGTTAAACTGTTAAGTCATATAATTTCCCACAATCCTATCATACATGATAAGACCTCACAGATGACTAGGTGAATAAAAACTGCTTTTTGAAAACTTTAAATGTATGTTTGGAGCCACAGTTAACTTAAAATAGGTCTCTGTTTCACCTCAATGACTCTTTGGAAAACCATTTTCCACCAGTACAAATATATTTGATCTGTTAAGGCTTTTCCCAATAAATTTCTCATTTGCCTAAACATAAATTTTGTTTGCAAAACACTTGCAAGTGTAAAGACAGCTCCAATATGAATTATGGTGCTTGGAGTGTTCAAATAAGATTGATAGTGACTGGACTGAGAATTAATGTCATACTTCTCTGGAGAAGAGTTTTAGTAAGTTTACTTATGGCACCATTTGCAGTCAGCTTAGTCAGTTGAAAATTTTAATTAAGTTCTGGGCAGCCACTATGTATACAATATTCTGAGGCCATTTTTTTTCCAAGTGTCCATAGAAAATTGGGTACATATACATAAGCACCATTCGTGGGCTTAAATCATGGCCACTAGGAAGGTTCAGAGGGTGTAAAATTGGCTCAGGGCGGTGTTTGCTGAACCTTCAAGCCAACGTAAATATTCGAGATGTATATCGGTTGCTATTTATTTAAAATAATGTGAAATTTTAATTTTGTGTCAATAAAGCTACCTTATCACCTATAACCATACCTAACATATAAACCTGTTTTTCAGAACATCAGTGAGTGTTCCCTATGCGGAAAGCTCAACAAGATTGCCAAATTAATCTTTTTTTTTATTAGAGATGTTGTGGATTTACAAAACAATTCTGCACAAAATACAGGATTCCAAAATCCTGTCCCGTCATGAACACCTTGCACCTGTAGGGAACATTTTTTACAGTTGTTCACAGCAATTTTTAATAAGTACTATTTTTTTTAACAGTACTTACATTTGTTATAATTGATTAATGATCATTCAAATAGTATTAAGTGTCATTCATAGTTTATATTAAGTTTATATTTTTCCCTTATACCCTTCTATTATTAACACCTTGCCTTAGGTCGTACATATACTATAATTAATGAAAGAATATTCTTATATTTGTATTGTTAATGATAGTCCTTCGTTTACAATATGGTTCACTATGTGGCACAGTCTTATGCTTTATCCTTCAATTTTTATTCTAGTAACATATACATTCTAAAGTTTCCCCTTTCAGCCACATTCACCTTTACAGCTAAGTGCTGTTAACTATACTCACAATAGTATGCTACCATCATCTACTCTCCTTTCCAAACCATCAGCTTATATAGAGAATCTGTATAAGTAGAGCATTAATTCCACATCCTTATCGCCAATCTAACTCCTGGTAATACATAATCAAGACTCTAACTTCATGAGTGTGCCAATAATTAGTTCTTAACAATGAAATCAGACAATATTTTTCCTTGTGTGTCTGGCTTATTTCACTCAACCTAATGTCCTCAAGGTTCATCTACGCTGTCACATGCATCAGGACTTTATTCATTTTACAGCTGAATAATATTGTATTGTATGTACATACCACATTTTGTTTATCCATTCATCAATTGATAGTCATGTTGGTTGCTTCCATCTTTTGTCAATTGTGAATAATGCTGCTATCAACATCAATGTGCAAATCTGTTATGCCCTTGCTTTCACTTCTTATGAGTATTTACCTAGTAGACAGATTGCCAGATCATATGGCAATTTTATACTTATCTTCTTGAGAAACTGCCAAAATATCTTCTTCCACAGTGGCTGCACCATTTTACATTCTACCAGCAAAGAATGAGTGTTCCTATTTCTCCACATCCTCTCCAACACTTATAGTTTTCTGTTTTTATAATAGTGGCCATTCTACTAGGTGTAAAATGATAATTCATTGTGGTTTTGATTTGCATTTCCCAATAGCTAGTGATGTTGAGCATCTTTTCATGTGCTTTTTAGCCATTTGCATTTCTTCTTTGGAGAAATGTCTATTCAAATCTCTTGCTTGGATTATTTGTCTTTTTATTTTTGAGTTGTAAGATTTCGTTATATAGTCTGGATTATAAACTTTTATCAGATTTGTGGTTTCCAAATATTTTCTCCCTTTGTAGGTTGCCTTTTCACTTTCTTGACAAAGTACTTGGATGCAAAACAGTTTTTAATTTTGAGAATGTTGCATTCATCTGTTTTCTTTCACTGCTTGTGTTTTGAGTGTAAAGTCTAAGAAACCACTGCCTACCACAAAATGTAGAAGTGCTGCCCTATATTTTCTTCTAGGAACTTTATAATCCTGGTTCTTATATTTAGGTCTATGATCCATTTTTAGCCAACTTTCATATATGTGTGAAATAGGGGTCCTCTTTCATTCTATTGCATATTGATATTCAGTTTCCCCAGCATCATTTGTTGAAGAGATTATTCTTTCCCAAATGAGTGGATTTAGCAGCCTTGTCAAAAATCAATTCACCATAATGTAAGGGTCTATTTATGAACTCTCAATTCAATTCCATTGATCAGTGTATCTATCCATATGCCAGTAGCATGCTGTTTTCATCATTTGTAGCTTTGTAATATGCTTTAAAGTCAGGAAGTGTGAGTCCTTCAACTTTGTTATTTTTCAAGATGTTTGTGGCTGCCCAGAGCCACTTACCTTTCCAAATAAATTTGATAATTGGCTTTTTCATTTCTATAAAGTGGACTGTTGGAATTTTTATTGGGATTCCATTGAACTGCTAAATCAATTAATGTAGAATTGACATCTTAATGATATTTAGTCTTCCAATCCAGGAACACAGAAAGTCCTTCCACTTATTTAGGTCTTCTTTCATGTCTTTTAGCAATGTTTTGTAGTTTTCTCTGGGTAAGTACTTTACATCTATGATCAAATTTATTCCTATTGCAAATAGACTTTTGTCTTGATTCCTCTTCAGATTGCTCACTACTAGTGTATAGAAACACTACTGATTTTTTGCACATTTATTTTGCATCGCCCCACTGTTATGAACTCATTTGTTAGCCCTAGTGCGATTGCTGTAGATTTTGGGGGAGACTTTCTATATATAGGATCATGTCTTCTGCAAATATTGAAAGTGTTATGTCTTCTTTTCCAATTTGGGTGACTTATTTTTTCTTGCCTATTTACTCTACCTGGAACTTCTGACAATGCACATCCTTGTGCATTGTAGCAGGAAAGCTTTCATTCGTTCACTGTTGAGTATGATATTATCTGTGGGTTTTCATATATGCCATTTATCATGTTGAGGAAATTTCCTTCTATTCCTATCTTTTGAAGTGTTTTTTATCAAGAAAGGATGCTGGATTTTGTCAAATGCCTTCTCTTCCTTAGCTATAATTATCTTGTGGTTTTTCCTCTGATTTTTAATGTACTTTATTACATCATTCAATTTTCACGTGTTGAACCACACCACCTTTGCATCCCTGAGATAAAACCCACTTAGTCATAGTGTATGATTCTTTAAATGCACTGTTGGATTCAATTAATAAGCATTTTGTTCAGGAGTTTTGCATTTTTATTCATGAGAGAAATTGGTCTGTGCTTTGCTTTTATTGGAATATATTTATCTGGCTTTTGTGTTGGGGTGATGTTGGCTACATACAGTAAGTTAGGGAGTATTACCTCCTCTTCAGTTTTTTGGAAGAATTTGAGCAGAATTGATATTGCCTGTGAAGTAATCTGGTCCTGGGCTTTCATTTGTTGGAAGGTTTTTGAAGAATAATTCACTCTCTTTACTTGTATTTGGTCTGTTGCGGTCTATTACTCCTAGAGTCAGTGCAGGGTGTTAATTTGTTTCTAGGAATTGTCCATTTACCTACGTTGCTCAATTTGTTGGCATACAGCTGTTCACAGTGTCCTTTTATAATCCATTTTATTTCTGTGAGTTCAGTAGTAATGTACCACCTCTCATTTATGATTTTATTCATTGGTATCTTCTCTCTTTCTTTCTTTGTCAGTCAAGCTAAGGGTTTGCTGATTTTATTGTTTTTCTTAAAAGAATCAACTTTTGGTTTTGTTAATTTTCTCTTTTTTCAATTTTCAATTTCACTTATTTCTGCTCTAATCTTTGTCATTTCTTTCCTCCTGTTTGCTTTGGGATTAGTTTGCTGTTCTTTTTCTAGTTCCGCCAGGTATACAGTTACGGCTTTGATTTTAGTTCTTTATGTTAATATAGGCATTTAGGGCTATAAATTTCTCTCATAGCACTGCCTTCTTTCTATGCCATAAATTTGGATATGTTGTGTTCTCATTTTCATGATCCTATGTATAGAAAGTCTCCCCCCAAATCTACAGCAATTGTACTAGTGCTAACAAATGAGTTCATAACAGTGGGGCGATGCAAAATAAATGTGCAAAAATCAGTAGTGTTTCTATACACTAGTAGTGAGCAATCTGAAGAGGAATCAAGACAAAAGTCTATTTGCAATAGGAATGAATTTGACCATAGATGTAAAGTACTTACCCAGAGAAAACTATAAAACATTGCTAAAAGACATGAAAGAAGACCTAAATAAGTGGAAGGACATTCTGTGTTCCTGGATTGGAAGACTAAATATCATTAAGTCTCAAAATAATTACTGATTTCTCTTTGTTCTAGTTTGCTAGCTGCTGGAATGCAATATACCAGAAACAGAATGGCTTTTAAAAGGGGGAATTTAATAAGTTGCTAGTTTAGAGTTCTAAGGCCAAGAAAATGTCCCAATTTAAAGCAAGACTACAGGTATGCCAATCTAAGGCATCCAGGGAAAGATACCGTGGTTCAAGAAGGCCGATGAAGTTCAGGGCTTCTCTCTTAAGTGGAAGGTCACATAGTGAACACAGTCAGTGTTCCTTTCTCATCTGGAAGGGCACATGGCTAACTCGGCATCATCTGCTAGCCTTCTCTCCTGGCTTCTGGTTTCATGAAGCCCCCCAGGAGGCGTTTTCCTTCTTCATCTCCAAAGGTCGCTGGCTCGTGGACTCTCTGCTTTGTGATGCTGCTCTCTCTGAATCTCCTTCTGAATCTCCTATTCTCCAAAACGTTTCCTCTTTTATAGGACTCCAACAAACCAATCAAGACCCACCCAAATGGGTGGAGACATGTCATCCCCTAGTCCAGTTTAACAACCACTCTTGACTAAATCACATCATCCAGGGAGATGCTCTGATCACAGTTTCAAACATACAGTATTGAATAGGGATTATTCTACCTTTATGAAATGGGGTTTTGATTAAAACATGGCTTTTCTGGGGGCATACTTCCTTTCAAACCAGCACACTCTTGTAATTTCTTCTTTGGCACACCGATTGTTTAAAAGTGTATTGATGAAGCTCCATATTTTTTTTTAATTACAGTTCTCCACCTGTTACTGATTTCCAGTCTCATTCCATTATGGTCAGAGAAAGTGCTTTGTACAATTTCAGTCTTTTAAAATTTATTGGAACTTATTTTATGACCCAGCATCTGGTCTATGTTGGAGAATAATCCTTGAGAAATTGAGCATAATCTATATCCTGCTGTTTTGGGGTGCAGTGATCTGTATATGTCTGTTAGGTCTAGTTCATTTATTGTATAATTCAAGTTCTCTGCTTCCTTATTGACCTTCTGTCTAGACATCTTATTGATTGATGAAAGTGGTGTTTTGAAGTCTCCAGTTATTATTGTAGAAATGTCTGTTTTTCCCTCCAGTTTTGTCAGTATTTGCCTCATGTATTTTGGGGCAGCATGCTTAGGTTTATAAATATGATTTTTATTTCTTCTTGTGGATTACTCCTTTTATTAAAATATAGTATTCTTCTCTTTTTTTTATAGCTCTTTTGCATTATATTTTGCCTGCTATTAGTATAGCTATCTTTCCTCTTTTTTTTGGTTACTGTTGTGTTGAATATCTTTTTCCAACTTTACATGTTCAAACCATTTGTTTTTTGTTGTATCTAAGATGAGTCTCTCACAGACAGCATATCATTGGATCATACTTTTTTATCCATTCTGCCAATGCATATTTTTTTATTGAGCTGTTTAGTCCATTCACATTCAAAGTTATTACTCTAAAGGTAAAACTTACTTTAATCATTTTATCCTTTGGTGTTTATATGTCACATATTTTAGTCTCTCTTTTTACCCTTTTAGATATGCTTACTGATAGTCTTAATTTATACACTTCACTCCAAGTCCCTTTCTCTGCCTTTTCCTTTCAGCCTACAGAACTCCTTTTTGTATTTCTTGTATGGCAGGTCTCTTTTTGACAAACTCCTAGTTTCTGTTTATCTTTAAATATTGTAAACTCTCCCTCATTTTTGAAAGATAGTTTTCCAGGACAAAAAATCCTTCTCTAGCAGTTTTTCTCTTTCAGTACTTTAAATATACCTTACCACTGCCCTTTTGCCTCCATGGTTTCTGATGAGAAACTGGCATTTTGCCTTATTGCAGTTCCCTTGTATGTGACAAATCACTGTTCATTTGCTGCTTTCAGGATTCTCTCCTTATCTTTGGCATTTGACATTCTGATTGCTGTGTGTCTCAGAGTATGTTTATTAGGATCTTTTATCTCTGGAGTACATTGTGCTTCTTGATCATGTATATTTATGTCCCTTATAAGAGTTGGGAATTTTTTGGCCATTATTTCCTCAAATATTCTTTATGCCATTTTCACTACTCTTCTCCTTCTGGGGCACCCATAATGTGTGTCTTTTTGTGCTTCATGCTATCATTCAAATCCCTAAGACCCTGCTCAATGTATTCCATTCTTTTCTCTATCCCGTCTTCTATCTATACAATTTCAGTTGTCCTGTTTTCTATTTCACTGATTCTTTTCTTTGCCTGTTCAAATTTGCTGTTGTATGCCTCTACTTCGTTGTTGTTGTTTTTCTGTATGCTGTATAGCAGGGCCACATTTCATTATTTTCCCATGTGAGTATCCGCTATCACAGCACCATTTGTTGAATTTTTGTTTGTTTTTTGTTGTTTGTTTTGCTTGTTTGTTTTGTTTTGGGGGAAGTGCATGGACCGAGAATCAAACCCAGGTCTCCTGCATGGCAGGTGAGAATTCTACCACTGAACTACCCTTGCGCCCCCTCTACTTTATTTTTAATCACTCCTATTGTATCTTTTTTAATTTGACGATAATCTGCAAATTTTTAAACATTTTTTATTGTGAAATATAACATATATACAAAAAACAATGGATTCAAAGTCCATTTTAACTAGTAATTACAGAGTAGATTTCGAAGTTTGATATGGGTCACAGTTCCACAATTTCAGGTTTTTTCTTCTACCTGCTCTAAGACACTGGAGACTAAAAAGAAACATCAATATAATGATTTAGTAGTCATACTCATTTGTTAAATCTTAACTTCGTTGCTATAACTCCATCTTCTCCTTTGATCTTTCTCCCAATCTTTAGGGATATTTGAATTATGTCCATTCTAACTTTTTTCATGTTGAAAAGGGATTCTCCTATTATATCTTTGATTCCTAGCAAATGTTTCTACTTAGGTTTTCAAATTCATCTTTGTGCTCACAAAATGTCTTCCTAATTTCATTTATCTCTTTGGTCATATTTTCATTTATCCCCCTGAATTGATTTAGGAGATTTTTAGAACGTCTTTGGTTAGTTGTTCCAAATTAGATGTCTGTGTGAAGTTTTGATGCATTTCTTTGTTTGGGCCATATTTTACTGTTTCTTAGTATGATTGGTAATTTTTTGCTGATGCCTCAGCATTTGGTTTTCTTGATGAGTTTGCACTGGAGGTCAGTTTCTCTTTCTTGCCTAGAGTTTTATTATTGATTGGCTTTGTCTTAACATTTTTCTTTGACAATTGGTTCAACTTGTTCTAGATCTTTAGAATAGCCCATATTTAATCAGTAAGTTTTTTTCAGCTCTTCTTCTTCTGATTCTTGTCCTGGATATATGGTACAATTTTTGGTATTTCACTATTTGCGCAATTGCTTGACCCCTAGGAGATAGCTTCCTTTCCTCTTCTCCTTGTGGAATGTTGATCTGTTCTGTTTTTTTTTTTTTTTTTTTTTGATTCTACGGTTTTTGCAAAATACTGTTTTTGTTGTCTCTAGCTGCTTTTGCCTGGAAGGCAAATTCTTGGAGAGTGTCACCCCACAGAGGACTTTCACTTGTTGATATTTCCCAGTCAAAGCAAGCCCAGGAATACATGGATAGGGTATAGACTGTTTTCAAAATGCCCTAGAGGGGAGACCAGGAAGAATGACAAATGTTTCTTTGTTTTCCCACTGAATCTGTGCTGTCCCATCCTTCCCAGCAGATAGTGTTCTTCAGCAAACTGTTCTCCACAATCCTAAGGAGATACTGTGTCTTAAGTCTCCATTGCTTACACCCTTGTGGGGGAGGGGTCGAAATTGAGGCTTCCTCTATTTTTTTAACTTTTTTATTGTATAGTATAACATATATACAAAGCAAAGAAATAAAAAAGCAATAGTTTCAAAGCACTCTTCAACAAGTGGTTACAGAACAGATCCCAGAGTTTGCCATGGGCTACCATATGATCCTCTCATATTTTTCCTTCTAGCTGCTCCAGAATATAGAAGGTTTGAGGCCTTAAGTATTTTTTTATGATCACAATCGACTTTTTTTCCAAAAAACAACATATATACAAAAAAAGCCAGAAATTTCAAAGCACAGCACCACAATTAGTTGTAAAACATATTTCAGACTTTGACATGGGTTAGAATTTCACAATTTCAGGTTTTTACTCCTAGCTGTTCTAAAATACTGGAGACTAAAAGAGATATCAATTTAATGATTCAGCATTCATATTCATTTTTTAAATCCTATCTTCTCTATATAACTAAACTATCACCTTTGATCTTTCCATACCTCTTTTAGGTTGTTTAGGCTATGGCAATTCTACATTTTTTATATTGGAAGGGTCTGTCACTAATATGAAATAGGGAGATGAACCTATCTGATGTTCTGGAGAGGCTGGGCTAGGTTTCAGGACTCATCTGAACCAAGGACCCATTTGGAGGTTGTAGGTTTTTGGAAAGTTATTCTAGTGCCTGGAACCCTTGTGGAATCTTATATATTGCCCTAAGTGTTCTTTAGGATTGGCTGGAATGGTCCTGATTGGGGGTTGGCAGGGTATGATATGTAGCAAGATCTACCTGAAGCTTGCATAAGAGCCACCTCCAGAGTAGCCTCTCGACTCTATTTGAACTCTCTATGCCATTGATACTTTATTAATTACATTTCTTTTACCCCTTTTGGGAATTGTTGATCCCACGGTACCAGGTCTGGATTCATCCCTGGGAGTCATCTCCCATGTCACCAGGGAGACTTTCACCCCTGGATGGCATGTCCCATGTAGGTCCCTGCCATTTTTGTCTTGGGTGAATTGAAACTCTAGCTCAGAGTTATGACCTGGTGATCTGAATTTGCTTATGAAAAGCTGGAATAGGGCAGGCCATGGTGGCTCAGGGGTAGAGTTCTTCCTTGCCATGCTGGAGACTTGGGTTTGATTCTTGGTGCCTGCTCATGTTAAAAAACACAAAAAAATCTGGAATAAGTGCTTAGCCATCCTCCCCTCCTATCCTTGAGGAAGTGCCACCCTTTAGCAGACTGCTCTCCACAGCCCTAAGAAGGCACTGTGTCTTTACATCACCCTCCTACTATTCTGGTAGGGGGTGGGGTTAAAACAGAGGCTGCTTTCTGCTTTTATCTGGGGCTGATTGAGATAATTGCTGCCCTCAGAGCCTGGACCCAGTGATCTAAATTCACTAATCAAAAGCCCTGATCAGTGCTTGGGCATGAGCCATATCCTGTTCTTGGAGAAGAAGACTTTTATGTACCTTTCTGACAGTAGCAGTCTGTTAGAGACTGGATCCTGAGGTAGCCTGCCACGAGAATAGAGAATGGGCACCAACCACTACCAGCATGGAAAGTGCTACTCACAGTTCTTCGCTGGAGGTGTTCTAGCTTGCAAACTGCTGGAATGCAATATACCATAAATAGAACAGCTTTTTAAAAGGGTGAATTTATTAAGTTGCAAGTTTCCAGTTCAAAGGCTGTGAAAATGTTCAAATTAAGGCAAGGCTATGAAAATGTCCAAACTAAGGCACCAACCAAATGTTACCTTCACTCAGAAAAGACCTATGAAGTTCAGGGTTTCTCTCTCAGCTGGAAAGGCACATGGCGAAGTCTATTTATCTCCTGGCTTCTTGTTTCATGAAACTCCCCCAGGGACATTTTCCTTTTTCATTTTTAAAAGTTTCTGGCTGTGTGGGCTTTTTCCAAAAATGGTTCCCTCTTAAAGGGAACCCCACTTTGAATGGGTGGAGACACATCTCCATGGAAACAATCAGAAAGGTCCCACCCAGCAGTATTGAATGAGGACTAAAAGATATGGCTTTTCTGGGGTACATAGCAGATTCAAACCATCACAGCAGGTTAGGTTATCAGTCTCTTCCTCCCACTGTTCTCTGGTTGCTGTACAGTATTATTCTGACCTCTCAAGCCCCAGAACAGTTTTTTCAGACAGTTTCTAGATGTTTATTATCTGCCCTGAAGGACAGACTGAGTTCTGGAGCTCCCTACTTTGCCATCTTTCCCCCATTCCAGACAGAACATATTTTTATTGGGCACAACTCTGCACTTCAATTTTGGTTTTCCCTAAGTACATATTTCTCTGCATTAACTCTTTCATCTTTAAAGCTATTGGTGTGGTAAAGTAAGATGTAATTTTTGATGAAGCTATATGAAGAATGGGTGGCTGCTGTCTCTGGTGCAGTATTTATTTCTGGTCCCATCTGCCCTTTTGTCATCTTTAATAGGAATTATTTGAAAAATCGCTATTCTCAAGCCAAACGTTGAAAGTTTTCTATTTTGAATAAGATTCAAAACTATACTTCCTTTTTTTCAATTTTTTTTATTAATTAAAAAAATTAACTAACACAACATTTAGAAATCATTCCATTCTACATATGCAATCAGTAATTCTTAATATCATCACATAGATGTATGATCATCATTTCTTAGTACATTTGCATCGATTTAGAAAAAGAAATAACAAGACAACAGAAAAAGAAATAAAATGATAATATAGAGAAAAAAATAAAAATAAAAAATACAAAAAATATATAATAAAAAACTATACTTCTTATACACTGCATAAAAATTGAGCTTTAAGTTTAAGGAAAATGTTCTGAAAATTAAAATTCATAAATGTTTTTATTCCTCTTCTTCTTTCCTTTCCCTGGCATCTTTACTTTGGGTCATGACATTACAATTCTTGCAATCACCCACACTCGAAAGCTCAGTCATTATTTGATATCTCTCTTTCTCAAAGCCCTATGTCCAATCAGTTGCCAAGCCTTATGGTTCTGCTTCTAAAATATTCCTCAATAGCCTGTCTCTTTCCTTTTCCACTGTTATCACTCCGTGTCAGCAAAAAATCCAGTAGACACCCTAGAGTCCATTCTTCTACTAATCCTCAAAAGTGCTGTTGCTTTTTTCACCTAAACGTCTCTCACATTCTCATCATTTCTAGCCTTAACAGTTAGAAGAGTTTCTTAATTGGAATTCCTGGCTACTCTTGCCCCCATTACACGTACGTGTTTCTATGTCTGTCTCTTTTTTCTAGACCATTAGCTACATAACAACAGAAATCTAACTTATTCAATGCTGTACCTTCAATACTTAATACAATGCCTGCATACAGCTGAAAATCTTTCAACATTTATTTAACAAATGTTTATTGAGTACATACTATGTTTTACACACTGGGACTATAGAAATGAACAAGACATGATTCTGCCATTACAGCACTTAAGTTCTAATTAAAAGAGACAGACCACCAAGTTAGAGATAAGCAAAACAGAATTTGTAATAAACGCTATAAATAAAATTAATGAGAATGGGACAGAGAATATGAGAGGGATTTTAATTTTCGTAAGAGTCGTGGAAGCCTAAAAGAAGAAATATAAGCAACCATGTAGTGAGTGGGTAAAGAACATGAGAGACAAAGAAAAGAGCATTTGCAAAGGTCTTGAGGTGAGAAGAATTGGTCTACTTGTGGGAGAAAGACCAGTTTGGCTGAAGCCTAGTGACACAAATTGAAGTGATAAGAAGCACTTGAAGGGCTTTAAGCCATCAGATAACCATTTGGAAGACTTGTCTTATTTCTGGCAGAGAGGGATCAGGAAGACCGGTTAGGTGCTGTTGCAAGGATCTAGGTGAGAGGTATTCTTACAAGAGTAAGTCGTCTCTTGCCTTGATTTCTATAATTGCCCTCTGTTTCTATGTCATTATAATCCACTTTCTACTCCAGATGTTTTTCCTAAATAATATACACTCGTATATTCAAAATTGAGGTTTGAATATACCTCAATTTTCCAATGGTTTTGCAGTACATGTACATTGAAGTTCAAACTCCTAGGTGTGGAATTTAAGGCTTTCTATGACATGGATCCATTCCTCTTTGCAGAGTTCTCTTTCATTTCCTTTCTATACATATTCTGGGATCAAGCCAAACTGTATTACTCAGAGCTTCCCAAAGGTGCCCCATGCTTTCCTATCTCCATATATATAATTAGGGGAATCTGCTTGGAATGTGTTCCTCTTCATTTCTTTCTATCAAGTGCCTGCACATACTTTTGGGACCAGGGCAGATACTGAAACTTATAAGAGACCTTTCTTGATTTCGGTAGTAATAAGTGATGCATCCCTCAGTTGAATCCTTATTTGAAGCATGCTTTTCTCCCTTTCCTACCTTAGTCTGCCCTATAATAGAGTCACCTGTGTCTTATTCTGTCCTGAATCTACCATAGTACCTTGAACATAGCATGACCATAGCATAAGCATTTGCTGAAATCAGTGTATTCTTATGTATCTAACAAAATGCTCCATAGCTTAGTAGATAGTTCATAATTATAAGAGTCTTTAAAAAGCAAAATATATGCTTTATCGTTCTGTATTGTTGGATACATGCTAAGTTTGAATCTCTGGCCAACTGGTTCTCAGGTATATGAATTTCATATGTATATGTTTTTCTAGAAAGCCCTTACTACGTAAGAATAGTTAGGGCTTGCACTTACCCCTAAGTCAGAATCTTTAATTGAAGTTGATATTTAAGAAGTGAAAGTTTATCAGAGAATTGCAAGAAAATAGTAACTGCAACAAAAAGAATAGTAAAAGGGAGGAAATCATGTCGGGGTTGGCATTAGCTCAGTCAGATATGTTAGGAAAAAGCTGAGGTGTGATTGAACCCCAAATGCTAAAAAAAAATGAAAGCCATCAATAGTAGGGAGTAGGTTTTCCCATAAGGGAAGCAGGTGTTTATTTGTCAGATGGTTGAATGATGTAGGAGAAACATTCTAACATGTCACAGTTCAGGATGTACTGTGTGACTCATATAAAAGACGAAGCACTGGCCATGGCCATGACCAGTCAGGTTTCCCCTTGTTACTCTATAATATGAAATAATTTTCTAGGATTACAAAGTTGTTTTCAGTGGATATACAGTCTGTTCAGGAACAAGGCATCTGGACCTAGACAGAACTGGGTTCAGATTTATCTTGAAGATATGCAGGGGAGTGATTTGAATTATTTGTGACTTAAAAAAGACCATTCTGTGGCTTTGAGGTCAAGAATGGTTGCGATGTGGGGGGCAATTTTCGAGTAAGGAAGACAAGTTAATTAAGAGACTGTTGCCTGTTAACACAAGTTACTTCAGGAGATGGAAATAAAATGGACAAAGGGAGGGCTATTAAGTTGCATATAAACTTATATATTGCTTCACTTGTTGCAAAGAGATGGATTTATTTTGTAATTAGAGATAATAAAACGATGAATTAGAGGAAAAGTTATTTTAACTTAGAAAAGAAGTGATGGCATGAACTATTCTAAGCTAGTGGCAGTGAACAAAGTGGTTATTTGAAAATTATTTAAGAGGTAGAATTGGCAGAATGTGACTATTGGAAATTGAACAGGGTGGAAAGGAGAGGACAGAGTTTAGGATGATGGCCAGGCTTCTGACTGGAGCCACTGAGTGGATGTTGCCAGTATGTGCTGAGATAGAAAAGCAGCAAGTAAGGGGGAGTGAGAGAAAATACTCCGGTGGGTGGGTTTTTGCTTAGTGAGTTTAAGGTGTATGCAGGACATTCAAGTGGTAATATCTAGCAGGATGGTGGCTATAAATGTCTGGAGATCAGGAGAGAGAAGTGAGTTGTAGAGCACAACTGGCATTTATTAGCATAGAGAATGTAATAGGACCTAGAAGTGTATCCCAGGGAAATCAGAGATTGAGAAGAAGATGACTATGCCAGAGTCTCATTGTTTAAGGGATGGGTGGGGATGCACAAAAAAGAAAAGACAAACAGGAACCATTATGTCCTACTCACACTTATATCCCTAGAGCCTGGAATAATGTCAAGCACATCATAGTATGTGTTTTGGTTTTCTAGGCTCCTCAAAGCAGATACCATGAAATGGGTTGGGTTAAACAATGGGAAGTTATTTGTTCAGGGTTTTGAGGCCAAAAAAATGTCCAAATCAAGGTTAAGTTATGCTTACTTCCCGAAGACTGGCTGCTGGCAATCCTGGGCTCCTCTGCCACATGGTAAGACAGGTGGCAGTGCCTGATGGTCTCGCTCTTCCCTTCCATGTTTTTTTTATTTTAGCCTCTTGCTTCTGCGGCTTTGTCTTCCTCTGTCTGAATTTCATTCTGCTTATAAAGAACTCCAGTAATAGGATTAAGATCCATCCTTTTTGAGGTGGGTTACACCTTAACTGAAGTAACTTCATTGTAAGTTCCTACTTACAATGGGTTTATACCCACAGGAATGGGTATGAACATGTTTTTTTTTCTGGGAGTGCATACAGTTTCAAACCACCACAGTAGATGATAAATATCTGGTAATTCATGAAAGCGTTTTTTCAATGACTGACTAAATGAGTGGGTGAACTGAAGGGTTCACATATGAGAATGGTCAAGATGAGGCTAAGGAGATAGGTATTAGTTGGATTATAAAGATCTTGTTGGCTAAGCAACATTTTGCTTTAGAATTACCTTGGGGGCTTGCAAAACATAGATTCTTGCCCCCACTACTAATTTAGCAAGTAAAAGGTGGGGCCACAATTTGCGTAGTTGGCCAGTACATTAGATATTTCTATTGCAGGATATCCCTGGGCCATAGTTTGAGAAATCCTGGCCTAGCCTAGGGTATGAGAGTGTCAAGAGTGGCAAAGTTTTCACTGGAAATCCAGCTATATGACATTTTTAATAGTTTAGCGATAGTGCCCTGAGTTCTTAGAGAAGAATTTCTGGAATAGTCACAAATCTGCAGCAAAGGTATATTTCCTAGCACATGGCAGGCTGAGGCAACCAAGAAGTGGCAATAATGTCATATTTCCTAACAGTACCACTGGTATTTCTGGTGGGCAGCCATGAATGCAGTAATTAGATTTTGAAAAAATGTCTTTTCTACATAACATTTTGCTTCATAAAACCCTTGCTGCCCTAGAATATATGAAATTTGGAAGAGGAGACAGCATTTTAAGCCAGATATAGGACCCATGAGAACAAAATAAATTATTTTCTCTCAAAAACAAGCAAGCAAACAAACAACAGCAGGTAGTAGAATTCTTTTTATTAAAAGTATTCCAGGAGCACGAGAAGCAAATCAGAAGGGAACTGATACAGATTAAAGCCAAGATTGCCAAAAAAAAAACAAACAAAAAAAAAACCACAAAGAAATGTGATGCCCAGATATATCTCCTTGCTCAAGAAATAAGCAGCAGACTTAAGATAATCCCATGGGGGGTTGGGGGCTCCAAGGCCTGGGGACTTCAGTACTGATTGGTACAGGCTTTTAAAGAGGAATTGAACAACCCTTTTTCCCTTGCATTTTCAATGGCCAAAGCTAGAAATGACCTTTACAGAGAAACTGGAACAGGAGTTACTGAGACAAAGTGCATGTCATGAGGGAAGGTCAGCAAGGGTGGAGAGCTAGGAAATGAAAATTTGCATATAAGAGAATAGAGAAGAAAAATGTCATCCAGCAGAGGTTAAGACTTACCTAACAGTTTCTGGTGGCAGGTTTCCTGTACTTTACCCATTTTTGGACATATCCCCATCTCTGTAGCCAGGAAACAGCTCTGTTGCTGAGGATGGAGCGTGGAACAGGCTGAATGTCACTTGGGAATTTCAGTTTTTATTTTTGATTCTCAAATAAAATAATTGCTCAACCACTCTCCCATCCCCTCTCCCTGTTTGTTTTTCTTCACAGCACCTATCACTACTGGATGTATTATGTCTTTTTATTTTTACCTTCTCTCACTACAATGTTAGCTCCATTAGAGCAGAGCCTTTTCTATCTTTGCTTCTGTAACTTTGACACCAAAAACAGAACCTAGAACATAATAGCCATGTAGTAAATCTTATTTGAGTGAAAAAATGACATGATCCAATATAGAGACCGTCTTTAAAAATCCACGACAAAGCTACTAGACCTATTAAACAAATTCAGCAAAATGGCAGGGTACAGGATCATCATGCAAAAATCTGTAGAGTTTTATGCACTAGTCATGAACTGGGCTCCCTCTCCCAAGGCTCACCCAACAGAACTCTGGCTCAAGGCATCCTCACGTGATGCCACAACTCAGGGTCCAGAAGTTCTAGGCTGCAGTGCACTTGGAAGAGAAACTGCTTGAGCCAAAAGATTTCAAACTGGGTAAGTTGGAATGGGAGTCTCAGTAGCCATCTGGTCAGTCTCTTTTAAAGAAACTTAGAGGATTTCCAACTGGGTGATGATAGGTTGACATTTAAGTTTCCTATTACATAGGAGGGTTTTAGACGAAACAAGGATCAGAAATCACATTAGTTACTATGATATATTTGTTCATTTCTGACAGGCTATCTCTGGCTTAGTACCAAGTGCCTAAGTGTTGCTCAGGCTGCAGTTCTATTAGGTTTGGAAGGTCCTGTCCCTGAGATAAATTGTTTTGTGTTTTAGAAAGTTTGTGTCATTTATTGGATAGAATTTACTCCAGGCAACACCTCATGCAGGCAGCCATTTTATCTTGTTTAGCAACTGCCCCTTCTTTGGGCTGTTTTTCCAGGTGATCTCACTGAAAATTTGAACAAAATACCTCGATTATCATTATTGATTTCCTTTCTTATTGAGTGGTGGTAATAGGCTTGAGAGTTATTTTGTCCCTTCCCCCGTCATCCCCCCCCCCCTTTTTTTTTTATTATAGCAAGATTTGCTGGATGACAGTCCAATTACATTTAGGACGTTTAGGGTGGAGTTATTTACCCAGTTGAGTGGATTACAATTGCAATGCTCTTTCTGAGTGGGGGTGTCTATTATTTTATTTTTATTTTCAATTCTGTAGAGACAGTCCATTTCTATCTCATTTTTCTTTTGATTACCTATCTTAAGAGCAACCATCTGTCTTCAAGGTGATGACGAATTTGAGCAGAATCTTGAATCACCATCTGTAGAACAGGAAATTTAAAAAAAACATGCAGGATGATACAATTAAAAAACAAATCCAAGGCATACTAATTGTTCCCATTATTCTATGATTCCAAGAACCTAGGTCAGGAAATAGGTCTGTCAGTTGAAATGCTTGAGCCTGACTGATGTCGTGAAATACTTTGACTTGGTCCTTTAAGTACTTAGATTATTTCTCTGATTATATCAGATTAAATAAGCATCATTTTCAATAATGACATCTCAATCAAGCTTTGGGTATATAACCAGTGTTTCCAGTTATGTCCTGTTAATAAAGAGGATATTTCCTTATTGAACTTATACAAATAATCATAATTAGAATATTCAGTAAGAGGTTCCAAATTCTCTAGGATCAGGCAGGGAGAAAAAAATACATGTTTTATGAGTTATAGCTAGCCTAGGGAAAAGCAAGAGGGGTGCCTTGCAATAGAAAATAAAACATTAAAATATCAGCAGTTTTCCAGGTGGTGTAATGGTGGCTCAGTGACAGAATTCTCATCTTCCATGCTAGAGACCTGGGTTCAATTCCCAGAGCTTGCCCATGCAAAAAAAAAAAAAAGTGTATGTACATATACACACACACACACACACACACACACACACACACACACACACACACACACACACATATATATATATATATCAGCAGCTTTCCAAACAAAATCCATAATCACAGTTCATCAATTCATTCAGTCCTAAGTAATTAATTTTCGCTCCACTCAATCTTGGGTTAGCAATCTCATGACCCATCAGCTCTGCATTAGATTTCTGGAAATCCTGACTCAGTCTTGTAGTAAGGTCCCAACATTCTTTAAGCAACATCAGTAAAAACCAGTACCCTAGACTCTCTGGCACAGTCCTTTCCATAGGTACCTAACATAATCTTTTTTGTTGTTGAAAACAAAACTCTCTGGCCTGTAGCTGATTGCAAGTGTTTTCAGGAAAGCGTCAGAATAAAACAAACAAAATCTGTGGATTACAAAAGGCTTAAAAGACAAAAAGACAAAGAATGGCATGGTTTTATAAAAGTGTTTTATAAAAGTAAAAGATCTAATGAGAGTTTATTATAAAATAATGCAATTGAGAAGAAAAATGGTTGTTTTAGTAGCATGTAACACTGTCATGGTTAGGGACAGGTGTCAACTTGGCCAAGTTGTGGTACCTGTTCATCTGATTGGGCAAGCGCTGGCCTGTCTGTTGCAATGAGGACATTTCATAGGATTAGGTCATGATCACGTCAGCTACATCCACAGCTGATTCCATTTGTAATCAGCCAAAGGGGAGTGTCTTCTGCAATTAGTGATGCTAAATCCAATCATGGGAAGCCTTTTAAGGAGGACTCAGAGGAGACAGGTTGCATTCCTGCTTTGGCTGATGAGCCCCTCCTGTGGAGTTCGTCCAGGCCATCCATTGGAGTCATCGGCTTCGCAGTCTGCCCTGTGGATTTTGGACTCTGCATTCCTATGGTCACGTGAGACACTTTCATAAATTTTATATTTGCAAGTGTTCCCTGTTGGTTCTGTTTCTCTAGAGAACCCTAACTAATACATCTTGGTACCGGTAGTGGTTCTTAAGGAACAGAATCTTAAAAATGGGTTTTTAGGAATGGTTTTCTACTCTGACTGGGCTCAGAGACACTAAGGACTCTGATTCCTGTAATCAGAATGACACTCCCAATCCATGGACTGAGTTGGCAAAGGAGATAGTCAAAATATCATCATTCGATTCTCCTAATGCTTCGCTTGTACGAAGCCAGACTCTGGGGGATAATGTTTTTGACACCTTTACACAGTTTTGTAGAAATAAGAGTTATAGCGATGTTGGTTGGTTGTTGTTAGATACACTGTCTACATTAAAGGGTGAAAGGGATGGGCTTAAGGCTTCAAACAAGAAGCTTAAGTGCCGTCTGAAAGATGTAGAGGTTTCTATGAGTATCCTGAAGGAAAATTTTATTTCCTGTAGCTGTAGACTTGAGATCTCTGAAAATCAGACTCAGAATCTTATTGTTAGAGTAGCAACTTTACAACGTAAACTGAAATCTCAGTCTTGCATGGTGTCTGCCGTTAAAGTGAGGGCATTGATTGGAAAGGAGTGGGACCCTGAAAAATGGGATGGTGACATATGGATTGATAATGATGTTGGGGGTGAGGTTGAAACCCTAGACCATGCTGAGCCTTCTTTAGATAACCCTGTAATAGTCTGCCCTGAGGACATAGCCGCCCCACCTCCAGCCTGCCTTGAGGAATTGGCCACCCAACCTCCTCCTGAAGGGATTAGCCCTAGAGTTATTAATCCTGTTTCACCAGATGAAACTGCAAATGAAAGCCCTGAAGCAAATGGCTTGGAAGATATTTCTAGTTCTTTTCATGACCCACCCCCACCACCCCTCATTTCTTCTAGACCTATAACTAGACTAAAATCCCAACAGGCCCCTAAAGGTGAGGTACAAAGTATCACACATGAGGAGGTACGTTATACTCCAAAAGAACTGTGTGAGTTTTCCAATTTATATAGACAGAAATCAGGGGAATATGTGTGGCAATGGATTTTAAGAGTGTGGGATAATGGTGGGAGGAATATAAGGCTGGATCAGGCTGAATTTATTGATATGGGCCCACTAAGCAGAGAGTCTGCATTCAATGTTATAGCCAGAGCAGTTAGAAAAGGTGTTAACAGCTTGTTTGGGTGGTTGGTTGAAACATGGATCAAAAGGTGGCCAACATTACCTGAGGTTGAAATGCCAGAACTGCCCTGGTATAATGTAGATGAGGGGATCCAGAGGCTTAGAGAGATTGGGATGTTAGAGTGGATTTATCATGCAAAGCCTGCTCTTACACCCCAGGAATGTCCAGAGGATGCACCTTTTACCAGAACAGTGAGAAATAAATTTGTGAGACTAGCACCATCATCCCTCAAGAGCTCTGTGGTTGCACTTCTCTGTAGGTCAGATATTACTGTAGGAACTGCTGTCACTGAGCTGGAATCCTTAAACACAATGGGGATGACAGGATCCCGAGTTGGCAGAAGCCAGGTGGCAGCACTTAATCACCAAAGACAGGGTAGACATGGGTATTATAATAGACAACAAACTCAAAGGAGGCATCAAAATTATATGACACGCAGAGATTTGTGGCATTGGCTAGTAAATCATGGGGTGCCTAGAAATACAATAGAAGGGCAGCCTACTAAATTCTTGTTGGAGCTGTATAAACAAAAGAGTTCTAGGTCAAGGGAACAGAAGTCTAACCTGAATTACAAAAACACAGAGTCACGGCCCCTTAACCAATTTCCAGACTTGAAACAGTTTACAGACCCTGAGCCCCTTGAATGAAGGGGAGGCCAGGTCCCTATGGGGAAGAAACCTGTTACACTGCCACAAATTTATACTGTTAACCTTCGTCTAAGTCTTCCCCAAGGAGACCGATGGCCTTTTACCAGGGTAACTGTGCATTGGGGAAAAGGAAATGATCAGATATTTTGGGGATTATTAGACACTGGTTCAGAAGTGACATTAATTCCAGGGGACCCAAAACATCACTCTGGACCACCAGTCAGAGTGGGGGCTTATGGAGGCCAGGTGATCAATGGAGTTTTAGCTCAGGTCCGTCTCACAGTGGGTCCAGTGGGCCCCCGGACCCATCCTGTAGTTATTTCCCCAGTTCCGGAATGTATAATTGGCATAGACATACTGAGCAACTGGCAGAATCCCCACGTTGGTTCTCTAACTCGGGCAGTGAGGGCTATTATGGTGGGAAAGGCCAAGTGGAAGCCACAAGAACTGCCCCTACCAAGCAAAATAGTAAATCAAAAGCAATACCGTATTCCTGGAGGGATTGCAGAGATTACTGCCACTCTTAAGGACTTGAAAGATGCAGGGGTGGTGATTCCCACCACATCCCCATTCAACTCTCCTATTTGGCCTGTGCAGAAAACAGATGGGTCTTGGAGAATGACAGTGGATTATCGTAAACTCAACCAGGTGGTAACTCCAATTGCAGCTGCTGTTCCAGATGTAGTATCATTGCTTGAGCAAATCAATACATCCCCTGGTACCTGGTATGCAGCTATTGATCTGGCAAATGCTTTTTTCTCAATAGCTATTAGTAAGGACCACCAGAAACAGTTTGCTTTCAGCTGGCAAGGTCAGCAATATACTTTCACTGTCCTACCTCAGGGGTATATCAACTCTCCAGCCCTATGTCATAATCTTGTTCGCAGAGACCTTGATCGTTTCTGCCTCCCACAAGACATCACACTGGTCCATTATATTGATGATATCATGTTGATTGGACCCAGTGAGCAAGAAGTAGCAACTACTCTAGATTTACTGGTAAGGCATTTGCGTATCAGAGGATGGGAGATAAATCCAACAAAAATACAGGGGCCTTCCACCTCAGTAAAATTTCTAGGTGTCCAGTGGTGTGGGGCATGTCGAGATATCCCTTCTAAGGTGAAGGATAAATTGCTGCATCTGGCCCCTCCCACAACCAAAAAAGAAGCACAACGCCTAGTGGGTCTTTTTGGATTTTGGCGACAACATATTCCTCATTTGGGTGTGCTACTCCGGCCCATTTATCGAGTGACCAGAAAAGCTGCTAATTTTGAGTGGGGACCTGAACAAGAAGAGGCTCTGCGACAGGTCCAGGCTGCTGTGCAAGCTGCTCTGCCACTTGGGCCATATGATCCAGCAGATCCAATGGTGCTGGAAGTGTCAGTGGCAAATAGAGATGCTGTCTGGAGCCTTTGGCAGGCCCCTATAGGAGAATCACAACGCAGACCCTTAGGATTTTGGAGCAAAGCCTTACCATCTGCTGCAGATAACTACTCTCCTTTTGAGAAACAGCTTTTGACCTGCTACTGGGCCTTAGTAGAGACTGAACGCTTAACCATGGGCCACCAAGTTACCATGAGACCTGAGTTGCCTATCATGAGTTGGGTGTTGTCTGACCGACCAAGCCATAAAGTTGGGCACGCACAGCAGCACTCTATTGTAAAGTGGAAATGGTATATACGAGATAGAGCCAGAGCAGGTCCTGAAGGCACAAGTAAGTTACATGAAGAAGTGGCACAAATGCCCATGGTTTCCACTCCTGCTGCCACATTACCTTCTCTTTCCCAGACCAGAGCTATGGCCTCTTGGGGAGTTCCTTACAGTGAATTGACTGAGGAAGAGAAAACTCGGGCCTGGTTTACAGATGGTTCAGCACGATATGCAGGTACCACCCGAAAGTGGACAGCTGCAGCATTACAACCCCTTTCTGGGGTGTCCTTGAAGGACAGTGGTGAGGGGAAATCCTCCCAGTGGGCAGAACTTCGAGCAGTGCACCTGGTTGTTCATTTTGCTTGGAAGGAAAACTGGCCAGAGGTGCGTTTGTATACTGACTCATGGGCTGTTGCTAATGGTTTGGCTGGATGGTCAGGGACTTGGAAAGACCATAATTGGAAAATTGGTGACAAAGAGGTCTGGGGAAGAAGTATGTGGATAGACCTTTCTGAGTGGGCTAAAAACATGAAGATATTTGTGTCCCATGTGAATGCACACCAGAAGGTGACTTCAGCAGAGGAAGATTTTAATAGTCAAGTGGATAAGATGACCCGTTCTATGGATACCAGTCAGCCTCTTTCCCCAGCAACTCCTGTTATTGCCCAATGGGCTCATGAACAAAGTGGTCATGGTGGTAGGGATGGAGGTTATGCATGGGCTCAGCAACATGGACTTCCACTCACCAAGGCTGACCTGGCTACAGCCACTGCTGAGTGCCCAATCTGCCAGCAGCAGAGACCCACACTCAGCCCCCGATATGGCACCATTCCCCGAGGTGACCAGACAGCTACATGGTGGCAGGTTGATTACATTGGACCACTCCCTTCATGGAAGGGGCAGCGATTTGTTCTAACTGAAATAGACACATACTCTGGATATGGGTTTGCTTTCCCTGCACGCAATGCTTCTGCCAAAACTACTATCCGTGGGCTTACAGAATGCCTTATCCATCGTCATGGTATTCCACATAGCATTGCTTCGGATCAAGGAACACACTTCACAGCAAATGAAGTGCGAGAATGGGCACATGCTCATGGAATTCTCTGGTCTTACCATGTTCCCCATCATCCAGAAGCTGCTGGATTGATAGAACGGTGGAATGGCCTTTTGAAAACTCAATTACGGTGCCAACTAGGTGGCAAAAACTTGAAAGGCTGGGGTAATGTTCTCCAGGAAGCTGTGTATGCTCTGAATCAATGTCTGCTGTATGGTGCTGTTTCTCCCATAGCCAGGATCCATGGGTCCAGGAACCAAGGGGTGGAAATGGGTGTGGTGCCACTCACTATTACTCCTAGTGATCCACTAGGAAAATTTCTGCTTCCTGTCCCTGCTACCCTGAGTTCTGCTGGTCTACAGGTTTTAGTTCCAAAACAGGGTGTGCTTTCTCCAGGAGAAACAACAGTGATACCACTGAACTGGAAGTTAAGATTGCCACCTGGCCACTTTGGGCTACTTATGCCTCTGGATCAACACACCAAGAAGGGGATTACATTATTGTCTGGGGTAATTGACCCTGACTATCAGAAAGAAGTAGGACTGCAACTACATAATGGAGGTAAAGAAGAGTTTTCTTGGAATATAGGAGATCCCCTGGGGCGTCTATTAGTACTACCATGCCCTGTGATTAAAATCAATGGAAAACTGCAACAACACAATCCAGGCAGGACCACTAATGGCTCTGAGACTTCAGGAATGAAGGCTTGGGTCACCCCACCAGGTAAAGAACCACGGCCAGCTGAAGTGCTTGCTGAGGGGAAAGGGAACATGGAATGGGTAGTGGAAGAAGGTAGTGATAAATATGAACTTCGACCACGTGATCAGTTACAGAAACGAGGACTGTAATGCTGTTTTGTTTGTGTTATACTATTTAAGTTGTAAGATATCAAGTTTAAGGATGAATGTTGCCCAAGGATTTGCACGCTATTCTGGAGAGATTTAATGTGTTTCCAGTTATATGCAGGACAGTTGAGTATTGTCAGGTAAAAAAAAAAAAAATGTGTGCTTATTTGTTTTCATTTGGAAATTAAGTATGGTCTAAGGTGATATATATATATATATATATATATATATGTGTGTGTGTGTGTGTGTGTGCCAAGTTGACAAGGGGTGGACTGTCATGGTTAGGGACAGGTGTCAACTTGGTCAAGTTGTGGTACCTGTTCATCTGATTGGGCAAGCGCTGGCCTGTCTGTTGCAATGAGGACATTTCATAGGATTAGGTCATGATCACGTCAGCTACATCCACAGCTGATTCCATTTGTAATCAGCCAAAGGGGAGTGTCTTCTGCAATTAGTGATGCTAAATCCAATCATGGGAAGCCTTTTAAGGAGGACTCAGAGGAGACAGGTTGCATTCCTGCTTTGGCTGGTGAGCCCCTCCTGTGGAGTTCGTCCAGGCCATCCATTGGAGTCATCGGCTTCGCAGCCTGCCCTGTGGATTTTGGACTCTGCGTCCTACGGTCACGTGAGACACTTTCATAAATTTTATATTTGCAAGTGTTCCCTGTTGGTTCTGTTTCTCTAGAGAACCCTAACTAATACAAACACCTTTTGAAGAATAACTGAAATGATAACTGATAACATTACACCATTGTCTAATATGAGGTAGAACAGCACAAGGACATTTCATGGACACTGAAGACATTGACAAATGTTTAGGAACTTTATATAATTTCTGGAATATATGTATGTTAGTAACGTTTTATCCAAACTGATCTACCAGCAGAAGGGTAGAAAACACCTTTAATTTGACAAGTTCTCATGGAATTCATAACATATCAAATAAACCTGTTTCTAGCACCTCTCTTTTTACAAGGTGAAAGATCAGATCCTTTGTGATTTTTTAGAGGCCCTCTTTAAATCTCAAAGCCAGTTTGAAATAAAAACGGATATTGTTTAGGATTTGATTTGAAAAGGCAAATGTCAAAAGTTATCAGGAGATTTGAAAACCTAGTTTTTAAAATAGGATCACAGGTCACAGTGAAATAATACTTGACTCTCTATGTTAAACCAAGTGATAATAAAAGATTTTAAAAGTAAATATAAGAGCCAACACAATGGTAAACAAACAGCTGTTTTGTTTTTCCTCAAAGGTGTGAAGACTTGTTTCTCTTAAATAATCAAGGACATGATAAAGTCAACATAAATATAAGAAGTTATTCTGATAAAGTACAGAGCTCTGCCTTTTATATTGATTATTCAGAAGACAGAACAAAAACAAATAAAAAAATAAAAACTCTTTACAACTTCTTACTAGGAACAGTCCAATAATCCAAGAAAACTTTGTCATTTTAACAGGGAGAAAATCAAATTCTAGTTTTGTATCAGCAAACTATTTGATACTAGGGCACTTGAAAATCTTATAGTGTCGTCAGATCATACCCAATTTTGTGCATAAGAAATAAAATTCTTTTTCTAGGAACCATCTACAACTTTCAATAGTTGATCCTTCATATTTTTACCTTGTATTTGAATGCTTTTAACTCTCCAACTCCTTGAGGGTATGGTTGCATTTTATTAATCTTTACTTTTTCTTATACAATAAGCAGGAGACTTTGCTGAGAGGAGTTTTGTAAATAGTAGGGGAGCAGAAAACAGAGGAGGTAAGTGGAGTGGGCAGCAAGGGGACATGAAATTGGGGACCAGATGTGGTAAAGCATGGATTGAATTACAAGAAACCTTGGGAATTCTACCACAGAAGCAGGAGCCACCACATGACTTCCCTGCAGCCAGGGGAAGAGTAACTTCATTGTAAGCCCCCAGACTGGAAAGATGGTAGGAGATTCTGTGGAAACAGATTTCTTCTCCACATTTCAGAAATCCTCTTGAGATTCAGAAAGAGTTGTGCCATTAGTATGCACAGGTTGCACTCTGAAGGGCTGGAGAACAAAGAGCTTCCAGGCATGCTTTGTACAATTCTGTATTCTGAACTCATTCAAACCCATCAAGCAAAAAAGTTGCTAGCCTCTTTAAGGGTTTTCCTCACTTAAAGACAGTGGCACTAGAATGCCCATTTAAAATCAACAAATGAATGTTACTTGCAGTGGACAAGTTTATGAGACAGGGCTTCTAGTATTCTTAAGTACAGTAAAGAGTAGTTGGTTATAGCTTGTGGTGGTGTGGAACTGTATGTACCTAGAAAAATGTTTTCTTAAACTTAATCCATTCCTGTGGGTGTGAACCCGCTGTAAGTGGGAACTTCTGATGAGATTACTTCAGTTAAAGTGTGGTCCACCTCAATAAAGATGAGTCTTAATCTTATGACTGGAGTCCTTTATAGGCAGAAAGAAATTCAAACTGAGAGAAGGCCAGAGGGGGAGCAGCCAGAGGGTGAACATCAACAGAACTTGGAAGAGCAGGAGGTGACTAGGAGATACTGTCGTATGTCTGGCCATGGGACAAGCTAAGATAAGGGGTCCGTGGCAGCCACCCAGAAGACCACAGTCTTCGGGAAGAATGGAGCAGCTTGATGATGCCTTGATTTGGACTTCTATCTTAGCCTCAAAACCATAAGCTAATAAATCCCCATTGTTTAACCCAACCCATTTCATGATATTTGCTTGAGCAGCTCAGGAAACAAAACATAGATAATTTTTGCTGGTGCAGGTCTGATACAGACCAACTATAGATGCACATGCTTACCAATTCCATGTTTGGAATTTTGGGTCCTCAGGGTTTTTAAATTTTTTTTCATACCAGGCTATTTAAAAATTTTTTTAAGAGAAAAGCATTCTTTGTACAAACAATATAATTGAACCCGTGCATTTGGGTATGCATTTTTTGACATAATTTTTTTTATCCCCAAAGCATTTTTTTTAAAGAATATGGTAAAGGTTATACTAGTTCTTTCTTTTTCTTATTTGAAGTATTAAGGGCTTCTGCGGGGGAAATTAAGCTTCTAGTAAAGATGGGAAAGCCCTACTTACTACACTATTAAATCTTTTCCTGCTTAATACTGGAAACTGACAGAAAGAGTATTCTGTTTGTTCAGATTTAGGGAGGAAAGACGTGGCAATTCTAGTACTTGCTGTTTCATTTATTCTCAAGCTTCAAATTTTCTGTATATTTCCATTGCGGTGTGCATATGCCTAAAAATGTGAGGAGATATGATAATAGAAGTCAATATTCTCTGACTTCTTTTATGATTTTTAAAATCTTCAACTTGACACCAGAGCAATTACTTTTTTCTGCATTTAATTCTCTAATACTTAAGGTTATCTGTAAAATATAAACATATTTAGGTCATAGAAAACTGATGTCTTGCTGTTTCATTGGTCCAGTTTTTCTCAAGGGTAAATTACTTCCTTCAAGGAATCTATGTATTTATCCTTAACCTGTAAAGGTTAAGTATTACTTATAACTCTCCTCTTTAATATGACCACCAAGGAAACTTGCAAGCCCTGTTTTTCCCCCCATCCCTTTATCAGAGTGCATCATGAACTTTGCCCCATCTTGTGCCTCTTGAGGCTACAGCTGATATTCACTGTCAGTCAATTATGTCAGTAGCACCTGTGAGATGATAATCAAGGAATGTTTCAGGAGATTTCCTCTGGCCTGACCGTATTGTACAAAGCTAAACTCAAGGTATGAAGATCTTCAGATTGGAATTCCTTTCCTGTTGACCTCTTTGTTCCGTTCTTTCCCCATCTCTGGTGGGAAGGATTTCTGTTTTAAGCACAATAACACCTTAAAATTAGGCTATCAGAGGCAGTCACTATTAGGAAGGGAAAGATTAATCTTGGAGATGTTCCAAGCTGTGCTTTAAAAGGCAGAGTATTATGCAGTGGTTAAGAGCGCAGGTTCTGGAACCAGACTGCCTAGGTTTGAATCTTGGTGCCACTATTTACTAGCTGTGAAACCTTGGGTGAGTCATTTCATATCTTTGTGCCTTGGTTTTAAAAATCTATATAATGGAGGAAATAATAATAGCAATTACCCCATAGGATTCCTGGAAGGAATGAGTGTAAAGGAGGGCTTGAATGTGCCCAGCAGATAGTGAGCATTCAGAAACTGTTAGATGTACTTCATTGTTTTTCCCTGAAAGTCCTAAGCTGACCCTGTAAGTAGGCTACAAGCTAGGAACGAAGGTCCCTTGATTTTGACCATACTGGGCTGGGATCCGGGGAACAGGGAGATGTGAGAGAAGAGAAGATAGAGGGAAATCAGAGAGGAAAGAGGATTTCCTTATGCCCGCTGAAGGTGTCTTCATTTTGCCTGAAAATAAACAAGATGGGAAATGTTGTTTGTCCTTTGGAAATGAGTATGGTTCTGAACAACTAATAGTAAGATTTTTCTCTTTGTAGTAATGGACCATGTCTGAATACCCTTCTAGATGTGATAGGACTTAACAGAAGGGTGGCAAAAATGATTTAGGTTTCACTTTGGGGTACAAGACTCCTGCTAGCAGAGATAGTTTGAATAAAGGAATATTTGATCCTTTTGAGGAAGAATGGAACAATGTTTTCTTTTTTTTTTTTTTTTTTGCGTGGGTGGGCAGGCACCGGGAATCGAACCCAGGCCTCCAGCACGGCAAGTGAAAGAACTCTGCCACTGAGCCACTGTGGCCCACCCTGGAAAAATGTTTTGACTTTGAAATTACCACAAAATCCAGGCTGTGGTTTGGCCTTATCCCTATAGGGAGAGTTCAGCAGATGGCTGACTGTATTTCTTGTCTCACTATTGTAGGAAGCACCCTGTCCAGATGTGTAAGCTTGCCTCTAATTTTTGCTAAGCTTTTTGATATGTGGGTGCAAAAAAAGTCACTCTTCACTCACTTGACTCCATCACAAGATTAGATCATGCTTTATCACTCAATGTGCACCATGTGGAAAGTTTATTCAACTTATGTGAATTATTTTCTTTTAACCAAAATGGAATGCTTTGGTAGATTTTAGTGAAGAGTGAAGTAATCTTGTTAGAAGAAAGATGGCAGGTTTTTAATAGGATGAAACATGAGAGAATAGTCTGGAAAACAGATTAATTGAAGAGTCTCCAGACTCTTAGACATGTTGCTCATTAATGCATGGTTGTGTCTTTCGTTTTCCATGTGACCATGTATTTTAGAATGCTTTATAGAATAGTCAAACCCCTAATAAAGGAGTTCAAAATATCCATCTTTGTAAATGTTAAAATAGTACATTGAACATTTTGATTAATTAAAAATTCTTTATCTTCTAAATGAATATGAAAAGCTATTTAGAAATGGAGAGAGATAGTCCTTAAGAGCCACTAAAGTATATGCATATCACTCTTGGAGAACAGGAGAAACATGCTTTATAATCAGAGAATGACAGAGCTGGAGAGAACATTGAAGACCATCCAGACTAGCCTCCTCATTTTTTAGATGAAGAGACTGAGACCCAGTTACTGAAAATGTCTTTATAGTCAATACAGCTCATAACTCTTACTAGCTGGTAGTAGAACCCATAGCTTCCAATTTTCAATGGAGATACCCTTTTTATTTTACCATAATAGTAAGACCACTAGTTGAGTATAAGCCTAAAATAAGCAGTCAGTAGCTAACTTTTCCTGGTACTGTTTTAGAGCAAACCTCAAGAAATCTCAGGCATGATTTTAGGAATAAAGATTGAATTCGATGGTTATATGCAAGTTCCTCTATGTTAGAACTTCACGTATGGAGGCTTACTTTGCTAGGGACACTTTTAATCTGCAAACAGTCCTGAGAATGAGTATGGGGGCTCAGGGTGGCAGTTTTGGGCCATACTCAAGGGATGTGGGGGGGAGATGGCAAAGTTGGAAGATTCTAGAAACAGAAGCTGCTGCTCTAAACTGATTTCAAGACTTTAGACATTGGAGAAATCTCAAGGTTTTCCCCACCCAGGAATTTCTTTGGAAACTTTATCACAAAGGAACTATACCCTGTACCATATTCCACCTTATATGTTGGTAAATCTGGGCTATTAGCTGCCCATGATTCTAGCATTCAGCATTTTGTTTCCAAAATAATAGGGAGCCCCACATGTGACAACTGAAGTTGAAAGTATCAGCCCCCAAAATCCCTTCTCACATTTTGCAGCCCAATACCTTCCTTTACAGAAATGAAAACAGAGGCCTGAGGACGAAGAGAAACTTAATCCAGGTCACCCTGGAATTAGTTGCTTTGTGCTATGTTAGTCATCTGCAATTATGGTCATATTTCTCAGCACCACTAAGAATAGCCAGAGTTAAAATTCAAACTCTGTTTTGAAAGAGAAAGAGACATTTTTGGAAAGGGTAGTGGATTTTTCTTGAACTGTGACTGGTGGTGGATTCTGGGAGAGGAATTTTGTCACCAGGCTTTGAAATGAGCTCCATAAAATGTATATCAGCTGTTAGTATTCCAACAGCTGTCCAGAGTCAAGGGTGGGAGAAGCAAATACAAAGAGAAGTTAAGCTTCCAACATTGAATTTCCCCATACTCTGTGGCTTGGATAGACAGCCTTGGGCTCTTTCTGAAATATTGGAGGTGGTTACATTAATAAAAAAATATGGGGCTCTTGAAAGTGATAAAAATCCAATAAAATTTCCAACCTCAACCTGGGATAACTAATTAAATGTTATTTTCACCTTCTTGCTGAATAAGAAATGCTGAACCAGCATAATAGTTTCCCTGCAGGACCATGATTATTTTAGAAAATGTATTAGTGGACAATTTTGAAAATTGTGATTAGAGAAGATAGACAGAATTATGGCTTCTGGTAGGCAGCTGTCTCATCAACTTCTTCCATTGGAATTTAAGTTTTTCTGAGAGAGATTTACTCCAGGATAACTGAGTAATCTGAAAGATGATCACACTCACTTCCTGAGGCATTGAAAATATAGGTGAGATGACATATCATCCTTTCACCCCACTCCATAATTAACATCCTTCTCTTATTCTGCTTTCCCTACAGGCTGAAGTTCAAAAATCTCTTGATCATAATTTTCAAGGTCCTTATCAATATGATGTAACCTGCCTTTCAAGACTTCTCTTCACTCTGTCCCCAAACCTCTATGTACCCAGCAGTCATGCAAACTTGTTTTCCCTTTCTTTGACAAACAATGGCTTTTCTTTCTCCATGCCTTTTGTCTAACTGGAATTATGCCCCTTGACCTTTTCATATTTTCTTCTCCATGATTATTCCATTATATGAGTAAGTAGCTGCTATTCATTAAGTATTGGCGACTATATGCCAGGCATTTGCTAAGTACTTTCTCGCATTTAAACCTCATTTCTCTCCCATTATACAAATGAGAGACTTGGGGCTCAGAGAAGTTACAGCTCTTGTTCAAGGTTACACAGCTTATATTTTGAGGAGTCAGAATTCAAACCGAATTTTCTCTAGCTCTGCAGCTCATGACCTTGATAACTGTGTATGCTGCCTTATCCTCCCTCGGCAGAGTTAATGATTCCCTCCTCTGTGCCTGAACTGCCCTTTAGGTATCTAATTTTTTTGCCCGTTACTTGTTTGGATTATTTACATATTTGTCTCCCTGGCTTATCTGTGAGATCCTTAAAAGCAAAGACTATGTTATTCATCTCTATACATTATTCATCTCGAAAACTGTGCCTGGTACTGACTAGATGCTCAGTAAACATTTGATAATCTAGGGGTCACAAATGATGCAATATATAATATTGCTCAAAGGAACTTACTTTCTATTTGGGGATACTGAACATACACATATGGAAATAAATTGAAAGAGAAATCTGTGCTCTGTCACTAAATGAACACAGAGCTATAAAGAGGCTGTCAGTTTGCATAACTGCATGCATTTGTGCTAATTATCCTGTTTTGCAATGAGACGAGCCAAAGGCTTATTGAAGTAACCTGGACACCAAAGGGTGGGTAGGTGAGTAGCGCTGGTTGGCGAAAGCAATGGACCTTGCTGCACCAAAATGAAAGCATGGTTGCTTGGAGTGCTGCCCTGGGGAAGGAGGGCATCATCAGTGAGCCTCTTACGGTCCTCTGTGGGGACTTTAAAGGAAGCTCTGTGAACTGGCCTGACAGAGGTAACCAAGTGTGATAAATATGAGCAGGGACACTGGAGTCAGTCTGCCTCAGCTAGAATCCCATGTCTGACTCTTTATTAATTGTGCAACCTTGTGATTTTCACCTAAGTTATTTGTCCTTCAGTTTCCTTATCAATAAACTGGGGGATAATACTAAAACCCAGCTTACAGAGTTGTGGAGAAGATTAATTGGGTTAATAGAAGTAAAACACAGAAAACAGTACCTGGCATAGAGTAATCACTCAGAGTTTGAATTTTTTCCCCACAAGCCTTGAATTACCCTCCCCCCCATATCTACTCTCCTGAGCTGCTGTGTATATCAAAATAAGTAACGAAGCCAGGTTTGTCAACAGTCAGTAAAACAGAAAAAAAAAAAACTATTTCCCTTCGATTGGCATTGATAGTTAAAATGTAAGGAAGTGAAACCCACCACTGTGAAATCCCAATTTGAATATTGACGAAGAGGTCAATAAGCTCTAGAGCTAGAAAAGGCTATGGTCTTCTTTGATAAAACCCCTCTACTTTACAGATGAAGAAAGCAATGTTCAGAGAATTCATGCGGCTTGCCAAAGGTCATACAGAAAGCCAATGATGGAATTAGGACTAGATGTACTTCTGTCACTCATTCAAATACAGAGAAAAAAAAAAGCAAAAATATGTAGTGGTTATCCACAGGGCGAGACCTGTTTAGACATAATTACAGTAGCCCAATGCAGAGATCATGGTCTTAAGAATAAAGCAAGATGTGCCCTGATGCCAGAACCACCTTCTCTTAGGAGAATGTCCAAATTTCATGTCAAGTAAGCTAATTTCTTGGGTGATCCTTCAAACCTGAGCTATTGTGCTCAATGGGGAAAAATTACTATCAATCATTGTAACTATTATTGTGGGTGTGTTTTTTTTAATCCCTTCAAATTTATTCCCTTTGTATCACAGACATTTCAAAAGGGAGTGTTCTAGTTTGCTAGCTGCCGGAATGCAACACACCAGAGACGGATTGGCTTTTAATAAAAGGGGATTTATTTTGTTGGTTCTTCAGAGGAAAGGCAGCTAACTTTCCACTGAGGTTCTTTCTTACATGGAAGGCACAGGATGGTCTCTGCTGGTCTTCTCTCCAGGCCCCTGGGTTCCAACAACTTTCCCTGGGGTGACTTCTTTCTGCATCTCCAAAGGCCTGGGCTGAGCTGCGAGTGCTGAGATGAGGAATGCCGAGCTGCTTAGGCTGTGCTACATTGCGTTCTCTCATTTAAGCACCAGCCAATTAAGTCAAATGTCACTCATTGCAGCAGACACGCCTCCTAGCTGACTACAGATGTAATTGGCAACAGATGAGGTTCACGTACCGTTGGCTTATGTCCGCAGCAACAAGATTAGGTATGCTGACCTGGCCAAGTTGACAAATGAATCTAACTAACACAGGGAGGTACTGCTTAGCAAATTTATTTTGCATAAATATCCATTTATAATTTCCCTTATGACATTCCTTTTTAAAGTTAAGTTTTAAAAAATCACAGAAATGTTTTTCCTACAGTAATAGCTTGAAACAGAAATGGCTGAGAATCATATTATGATTATTTCGAAGGTCTCTATATTTTATGAAGTTCTCCTCAGGTAAAAGAATATGTGTGTGTGTGAATCAGCTCTTACATCAAAAAAGTTCATGTTTGTAAGAAATCATATGGTTTTCTGCTTTGGTATTTCCCTATATAAACAATTTACAGGTACTCCTTGGACAAAATCTATTGGTAGTATGGGTAGAAGTATCACTGTAGCACTGCATCATACTCTAAATTTCTATTCATTTTCTTGCTCTAGTAACAGCACATCAGATCAATCATGGCAGGCTTTTTCTGGGAAGTGCCATGTAGCACATGAGGACTGAAGAGGCTGCGATGGGCCATCAGAGGTTATGACAGAACTGGGCAAACCTACTGTGTTAGAAAGGCTGTTATCACTGTCAGTTTGGCAAATTGTGGGTGGTTCTGAAAAGGCTGATTTGGTTATTCTTGTTAAAGTGGGCCTCAAGATCATTTATGCAAAGTAGATTGGGGTCAGTGATACACTGAAATAGAGTAACCTAGAAAAGAGGCATTTTGGATAATTCTAGATGGAAGAGTGAGGATATACTTACATGTCATTTGAAAGGTTCTTTGCTCCTAAAACAGTCAAAAGCTACTGAAAGTAAGTACTTAGATTTTCAATTACTCACCCCTGAAGATGCTATTCAGAGGCTTATCATAATAAAGCTAAATTCAATATTAAGATAGTATTGCAGCTTTTGTTGCTATGGAGATCATGGGACTCCAACAGAGGCTAAAGTAGACTGCTCTGTTGTTATCAGTATGAGAAACGTACACTTAACATACATATTGGTGCGTGATGCAATTGGTTTTTTATAATTAAAAAATGATATATGCTTATGGTTTAAAATTTAGAATATGCAAAAAAAATTGTAAAGAAAAGAAAATTCACCTAGAATCTCACCACCAATTTTTAAGTGTAAAAATTGAGGACTGTAATTGAGGCAAACCATTGCTGATATTTTGGTGTGTTTCATTCAATAAAGACTTTTTAGAAATGTCCATATGTCAGACAGGCACTATTCTAGGCAATGGGGATACGGCAGTGAAGAAGACAAAGTTTCCTACCTTCATTGAGCTTACAGTCCAGTGGTAAGATGAAAAGGAAGATAGATAGATAGATAGATAAAGATAAGACAAATTTTGATTTGTCTCTAGTGCTCTAAATAAATTTTAATAGGATAAAGGGGGAGAGCAGTAGTTCTCAAAATGATATGGGACATCAGAATCACCTGGATGACTTGTTAAAACAGATACATGTGCCCTACCTCCAGAACTGCTAATTCAGTAGGTTTGGGTGGGGCCTTAGAAATTGTATCTCTAGCAAGTTGCCAGATTATGCTCATGCTGCTGCTCCATGGACATATTTTGAGAATCGAAGGGACTGAGAAAAGTGGTTGTGGGATGAGAGTTGGCTCTGTTAGACAGTATGGTCAAGAAAGGATTCTGAGGAGATGAGAAAGAGGCCATATAAGTGAAGAAGAGGAAGAAAAGGTTTTGGAGAGGGATGATGGATTGTTATGTGCCCCAATTTCAACATATTCTTGGTCTTGATCCACATTTCTCTAAGTATGAATCCACTGTAAACTGTATCTTTTGAGGGTCTTATTTTAGTCAAGAGAGAGACAGACAGAAAAACTTGGGAGGAGCTAGAAGCCTGGAGAGAAAGAGAAAGAAAAGGGCATTGCCATGTGATGGGAAAGCCAAGGAACTCAAAGACTGCCAGCCAGCCAGAATGCTACTGACCTAGTGAGAAAACAACAAACCTCCAGTTTCTGAAACTGTAAGCCAATAAATTCCTGTTGTTTAAGCTAAAACCAGTTTGTGGTATTTGTCATAGCAGCACGGAAACTAAGACAGATGGGTAAGTGTAAAAATTGAGGACTGTAATGGGCTTGTGTGTTCTTGAAGAACAAAGCAGAAAGTTGGCCAGTGTGGCTGAAGCACAGCACGTGAATGAATGATGGAATGAAGGAGTAGTTGGGTCAATTTTCAGAGTCATCTAATAACTTCTTATTCATTCTGTTGACCTTTGATCTGATATAGCAATATCAGATTTTTGCTAGTGTTTTCAACCACATGAATAAGAAATGAGTACATCCATAGCAATTAATATTCATTTTAATATTTTTCTAATTTATTTTCTAATTGTGATCATAAAAGCTGTAAAATAATTTTATACCTTCTTTTCTAATAATCATGCTTGTTTTTGACAATTGCATGTGTTACTGTCTTAGATATATTTTAGAAACAATGTTTTTCTTGTGACATTAAATTTTTCACCAATGAGTATGACCTTAAAATCCAATAAGAATGTGTTCTTCTATATCTTGTTCTCTAATAACCATGCTCAATAACCATATGAAAATGTTCAACCTCATGAATAAATAAAGTAATGCAAATTAAAACAATAACAAAACAGTTTTTCACCTATCATATTGTTAAAGATAAAAAAGATTTATATACCCAATGCTGGTATAGTTATGGGAGAACAGATACTCACATTTTGCTATTTTTTAATATTCTGAAATTGTAATTTTGTTTGTCTCTTCAACTCAGGCTTTATTCATTAGGGAGTTTTTCTTCCTCTCTGAAAATCTGTAGATAGGTTATGTTTTTATTGTGCTGCTTTTAATTTTACTGCATTATTGTCATAGAAGTTGGCCTATTCATTTTGCCATTTTTCAAATTCACTCAGTTTTTCGATAGGGATCTGGTAAGGTTCTCTCCACCTCATTCATATCATAGATGCTTTTATAAAAAGATATATTTTTTTATACTTGTGATGGTTTGAAGCTGTAAGCAACTCGGAAAGCATATTCTTAAATTTAATCCATTCCTGTGGGTGTGAACCCATTGTACGTAGGATTTTCTGATGAAGTCACTTCAGTTAAGAAGTTGTGGCCCACCTCAAACAGAATGGGTCTTAATCCTATTACTGGAGTCCTTTATAAATACAGTGAAATTCAGACACAGAGGAAAAGCCACGGGAAGCAAGAAGCTAGACATTGCCAGAACCCAGAAAAGAAGGGAGAGACAAAGAGATGCCACCGTGTGCCTTTCCATGTGACAGAGGAGCCAAGGATTGCCCCCAGACAGCCCCAGAATGACAAAGTCTTGGGGAAGAAAGTATTGCCTTGATGATGCCTTGATTTAGACTTTCTTTTAGTCTCAAAAGTGTAAGCTAATAAATTTCCATTGTTTAAGCCAACCTATTTCATGGTATTTGCTTGAGCAGCCTAGGAAACTAAAAAATACTCTACAAAATAGGCCATGTTTTCACTCTATTTATTCGTATATTAATTATATTATTCAGATTTTCTACATCAGGGGCAGCAAACTATAGTCTGCTAAATCTGATTGGTCAGCTGTTTTTATAAACAAAGTTTTATAAAAACTCAGCTAATCCCATTCATTTACCTATTATCTATGGCTGCTCTCATGTTATTATGGCAGAGTCCTGTGGATGTCCTGCAAAGCCTAAAATATTTACTATCTGACCTTTTACAGAAACGTTTTCTGACCCCCTATTCTATATCTTTTTTGTCTGTTTAATTATTTGTTAGAGTTTTGAAAAATCTGTGGTAATTCTACTTCTGTCAACTTATCCTTAATTTTAACTAGATGTTGATTTTACATGTTTGCCACATAAAGCTCATCTGCCCTACAAAATGACCACCTTTCCTTTTTGTCTAGGAGTACACTTGGAAACAATTTTGTCATTTCTGCCTGCGATGTATGTTTGCTTGGTAAATCTCAGCCAGCCATCTTAGTTTTCATCTCTCTCCACTGTATTAGGATCAAGATGAAACGGGAAGACTCATGGCTTGGAAAGAAACCCCCTTTCAACCTTACAAAGAATGCGAGATTCCATGCCAGTGGTCCTTAGTTCAGGCCTCTGGTTCTCTGATGATGGGATACCAGTTGTGCGTGGGTGGAAGCTTCTTTCCCCCTCCCTGTGTTGTCTTGTTGCTGTTTCAGAGGGGTAGGCATAACTTGGCTAATAATTATATTATTTCAATTGGGACCATCTGTTCTAAGAGTGATTCTTGCTGGAGATTGGCATATTATTTTTTGATGTCTTTAGTTTCCAGAGCTGTTTCAACTTTGCAGTTTTTTGCAAGTTATCTTGAATGTAACATTTTCAGTTACAGGATGGACAAAGAAGGTGAATTAGGCACAGGTAGTTGGCTACATAACAACTCCAATGAATTTTAGAAATACCTAAATGTTGAAAAATGTTGATGAATTCACTTCACTCTTTTTAAGTTTGTACTACATTTATAGTGCTGAATGTGGCATTTGCACATTCTTCGGGTATGTATTGAGCTCCTGCTGTGTGCCAGGCATTAAGGTAGGTGCTGGGACTATCACTGTGAACAGTACTGGCTCTCTACTTCAGGGAGTTCAGAGTTTAATGTGGGAAACAGAAAAAAAATTGGTGATTTCCATAGTGTGATTTTTAGGGGTGTTGCACCAGGTTTTAAAACCTGCTTATTTAATCCTGACTTAAAAAGTAAGATAGTATATTTACAGACTTCATATGTAAAATTGCTATATCTGTCTCTCTACTACCTAACAGCCTATCATTATCTATTGAAACTATATTTTTTATTTGGATAAAACCCTGCTAAGTATCATGGCCATGTATTATAGAAAAGATATTGCCTTATATACATGTATTGTTTCTATTAGTCCTAACTTTCATAAATAATTGACAGTGTGTCACAGAAGTGTGTGAGCTGGACTGGAAAGCAGAAAACCTGGTTGAAGTTTTACCTCTGCCATTAAAGTAAACTTTGGCTCAGTTAGCCCCAAATATTTGAGTGCAGAAGAGACGAATTACTGTCAACATATAATAACATCCCCCAAATACTATATATCTATCCTTAAATGATTTTGAAGTTTTTATTACAGAGATAATACATGTGGATTGAGAATAATTACTTGAAGTTCAAAAAGTCCAAGATGAATATAAAAATTATCTATGTTCTTACAACCCAAAGACAACTGCTATAAAATATTTGGCTTACACTTCTATTTTTTTTAATCCTTAAATATGCAGATATATAATTTAAAAACAAAGTTGGGGTTATACTATGGTTCTCTCTTTTTTCTTTCTTTGTATGCTATATGGCGGGGGTCACATTTCATTCTTCTTCCATGTGCGTATCCCCTTATTGCAGCACCATTTGTTGAATTTTTGTTTGTTTGGTTTTTCATTTGTTTGTTTTTTTGTTTGGGAAGTGCATGGACTGAGAATCGAACCTGGGTCTCCCACATAGCAGGAGAGAATTCTACCACTGAACTACCCTCGCACCCCCAATACATCTCTTTTATTTTATACATTTTCAGTAGATTTTATGAACATTTATGAACATTTAAAATATCATAAATATTTATCATAATATTTTAATCGATTGAAAAATAGTCTTATGCATGGATGTAGGTTATTGTCTTCCTATTGTATATTCATACTGTTTCCAGTTTTTTACATTTATTTATTTCCTATACTGTTCGGTGGGGGTCACATTTCATTCCTTTTCCGTGTGACTATTCCGTTATTGAGGCACCATTTGTTGATTTTTTTTTTCTTTTTTTGGCAGAGGAAGTGCACAGGCTGGGAATTGAACCCAGGTCTCCTGCACGGCAGGCAAGAATTTTACCACTGAACTGTGTTTGCACCCCCTTGGTTCCAGTTCCAGTTTTTGGTTGTGTAAATGATGCAGTGATCAGTACATTTGTGCATGATTTGTTTGGAGACTTTAGAATGCTGTTATTCAGATTAATTCCTAGAAATAGAATGTGGATAGAGTACCATAATTTAATTAAGCAAAAACTAAAACTGTTTTTATTAGTTAACTTTTAAGATTTGCGTATGAAAAAACCATAATGGTATGACACAGTGCCTTTTCTTTGAAGATCCATATTTCATTTCCTCTTGAGAAGGTAGTTTTTATTTTGTGGACATCATGAATATTGTCCATAAATGCATTCCTGCTTCCTACTAGTTACTACAAGTATTAGGTCCGCCCAATGTATGTATTTCATAACATTTTTTGGATGAACCTCTCTTCCGGCTTCAACTATTTTTCCTACTCAAAGCAGTTGTCTACAGTTTCCTACACACAGTTACTTTGTGTCAACTTTTTCACATAGATTTGATATTGCTATCTTATGTGCATTTCTTAAGTTCCCTCAGTTCTCTGTAGAACATAGAGAAACATAATTTCGTCAAAATGATAAATGAATGAATGTCTTTACAATGATAAGGGAGTGCAGATTTCATCAATGATGCTTGTAAATAAGGACCTTATTGGTAAGATGGCTTTTTTTCACAATGTACAGATTATCTTTTATTAGTAGCATATTAATTAGACAATGCTCAGCATTGTTTTTAGTTCGCCTTATTATCTTTATATTTCTCAAGTTTTCAGGCAGGCCTAATGATATTAATACCTTATTGTGTACTGGGATTATTTTCAAATAAGTGGCATACATTTGAGAATATGCTCTAGTAGTATAAATAGGCAGATGTGTGTGTTCATTTCTCTTTCTTTTGACTAATTGTAGGTCACAAAATATTGAAAAAGTGTACAAATTTAAGCACAAAAATGTCAAGTTTTCAAATGTTAGTAGTTAATGTTAAAATTGAATGCATAATGGTATCTGTCAAGAGGGTAATTCTGTAAAGAACAATTAGTCTCACCAGAAACCTCTTAGTGAAATTTATTTGTAGTAAAATGAACTGAAAATACCACATATTTATATTGGAAGATGCTGATCTGTATAATAGATAGAATATAGATATGGACTTAGCAGTGCAGATCAAATGCACACTGTCTAGCACTTTCTGATAACAAAACTCCCTCAGGATAAGAAGGACCACATTGATCAAATCATACAAATGTATGGAGCAAATGTATTAATTTGAGCATCTTATGTACCATGTGTACATCAACTGCTAGACTCATCAGCAAATATGTTTCATGTTTTGGAAGTACTACTTCTCACTGCCTCTTTCTTTACTAAAAGATGCTGGAAAAAAATTTCTGACTCATCCATCCAACCGTGAGCCACAGCTTCCTTGACAATAAAATAGTAATTAAAAAGATCTACTTTGCCCATTTTTTCTGAGTAGTTATTAAGGCAAAAATGTGACAGTGAGTTTCATTCATGTATGTGATAAGACTTATAAAGCACTTGGGAAAGCATAAGCTCACAAAATGGAATCTAACACCAATAAGCAAGTAGGTAATATCCGGTTTTCTTGGGGCTGGAAGAAAGTGTAGTTTAATGGGTAAATACATGGTCTCCAGATTAATGTCTGGGCCCTGTAAGATATTCTCTAAGAGAATTTGGGCCAATTGCTTGACTACTCTGAGTCTTAGGTTACTTCTCATTAAAATGATATAGGTGCACTTATCTAGACGAGGAATGTCATGAGGATTAAATGACGTGACATCAGGCTTCTGCTTCTATATATAAAGCATAACTGAAAACATTGAATGTGAGAGACAAATAGCAGGCAATATTATAATCTGTGTGTGTGTGTGTGTGTGTGTGTGTGTGTGCACGCATGCGTGCGTGATGTCTTGGAGCTATGTAACTTCAAAAAAACATGCTCTTAAACTTAATACATTCCTGTGGGTATGAACCCATTGTAAATGGGACCTATTGTTGGGGTTATTTCAGTTAAGATGTGGCCCAACTGAATTGGGGTTGGGCGTGTCCTCATGCTATTACTAAAGGCCTTAAAAGGAAGGCCAGAGAATGATAGAGAGAAAGCCACAGGAGAGCAGCCAGAAGCTGGAAGTCAACAGAACCTGGAAGAGAAGGGAGAAGCCAGGAAAGGCCATTGTGCACATTGCCATGTTGCAGAAAACACCAAGGATCATGGATGGCCAGTTAGGCCGCTCCAGAATTTCTTAGTCTTCTGGGATACAGCATTGCATCAACGATGCCTTGGTTTTGAAATTCTCCTAGACTCAAAGCTGTGAGCCAATAAATTCTCCTCGTTTAAGCCAACGCATTGCATGGTATTTGTTTCAGGAGCCAGGAAACTAAACTGGGACCAGTGGGGAGTCTCAGAATGTTAAAAAATGTATACGTAATGACACTAATTATCACTTTCCTGAAGTGCAGAGAGTTGATTTAATCCTCTTCAACTTAAGGCACAGGATCAGACAAAACCATCCTTTTATTCTATTTTATTTTTTTTTGCCCCAATCCCTACCTCTATTCTATTCTTCTACAGGAGCATTCATTTAAAATAATTTGATATGTCTATTTTATATGTTTTAAAATTTATATAAATGGTATTTTGCTATGGATTTTTCTTGTTTCTATTTTTTTTTAATTTGACACTAAATTTTTGAAAGCTATTCATGTTAACATACGTACATCTAAATTCATTGTTTCAAAAGTGCTGTTGAACAATCCATTATATGCATGCTCACACTTCCCTCATTTGTGCTCAGATGTTAGACACTTAGGTTCACGAATACCCTACTAGCACAATCACATGATGATAAATATCCTCATACATGTCTCCTAATGAGCGTATGTGAAAGACATAAAAGAATATCTGAGATATATAAACCAAGAATGAGATTGCTTAGGCATTTGGCATCTGCAAACTTAATTTCACCAAACACTGTCTGCTTGTCCTCTTGCATGGGTGCTGTAGCTTACACTGTCCCAGCATTGCATGATGGTTTTCACTTCCCCACATGCTCCCCAAGTCATAGGATCCTACTTTTCAATTTTGCTAATCTGTTAGGTGTAGAGTGGTATTTCATTATTTTGATGATTTCTCTCTGGTTGAGTGCCTTTCCGTATTATCTATTAGCTATTCTGTTGTTTCCATCTAGGAATTATCCTCTGTTCTAGTTTGCTAGCTGCCGGAATGCAATATACCAAAAACGGAATGGCTTTTAAAGAGGGGAATTTAATAAGTTGCTAGTTTACAGTTCTAAGGCCAAGAAAATGTCCCAATTACAGCAAGTCTATAGAAATGTCCAATCAAAGGCATCCAAGGAATGATACCTTGGCTCAAGAAGGCCGATGAAGTTCAGGGTTTTTCTCTCAAGTGAGAAGGCACACGGTGAACACAGTCAGAGTTTCCCTCATCTGGAAAGGCACATGGTGAACACAGCATCATCTGCTAGATTCTTCTCCTGGCTTCCTGTTTCATGAAGCTCCCTGGGAGGCATTTTCCTTCTTCATCTCCAAAGGTCGCTGGTTGGCGGACTCTGCTTCTCGTAGCTATGTCATTCTGTTCTGTTCTCTCTGAATTGCTCTCATTCTCCAAAATGTTTCCTCTTTTATAGGATTTCAGAAACTAATCAAGACCCACCTGAATGGGTGGAGACACGTCGTCACCTAATCCAGTTTAACAACCACTCTTGATTAAATCACATCTGCAGGGAGATGATCTAATTACAGATTCAAACCTACAGTATTGAATAAGGATTATTCTGCCTTTACAAAATGAGATTTTGATTAAAACATGGCTTTTCTAGGGGACATACATCCTTTTAAATCAGCACATCCTCTATATTCCTTTCCCATTTTTCTATTAGGTTTAATGTCTTTTTTTTGTTAATTTGCACAAATTCCCTGTGTACTTTAAATATTAATCCCTTGCCAGTTTCTTAGGCTGCAAACATCTTCTTTCAGTCTGTCATCCATCTGGGAAATTTGCCATTGATTCCCTTCATTGTCCAAAAATCCTGCATTTTGATATAGCTAAATGAAGTTTTTATTTTTAAACATTAGAGTTTGTGAATTTGGGTTCTTGTATAAGAAGACTTTATCCATATTAAGACCAAAAACAAAAAAATCAAAACCAAAGTCACTTCTGTTAACTTCCCTTTCATATCAATACCATTTTTGTATTTGAAAAGAGGTAGGAATCTAATTTTATGTTTCTCCACATTATGTACCAGTATTCTCAATATCATACACTAAACATCGTTTTTGCCAACTGATTTGAGGAGTCACCTTTTTTTGTGTATCTGGTTCTGAGGTCTCTTTTATCCTCCATCCAACTATTATTATTTTTTCAGTGGTGTGCCAAGAACACCATGTTTGTTACTGTGTCATAGTGGTATTAAAGCTAGTGATAGATGATGCAGTAACATTCTAAACACTCTCCCTATATTACCTCATTTAATTCTCTCAAGAACACTAGAAGGTAGGCACTGTTATTATGCCTAGTTTTCCTTTTTTTCCATTATAGATGTTTATTCACCTCCTAAGTGTAGAAGCAAGGAGAAGACAGCTGAAGACAGAGGTAAGGTGCAAATAACTGTCATGCCAGTGAAGACATTTAACAAATAAGAGAGCAGAAAGGAGTGTGAAAAGTGGGTTGGAGAGAAACTGAGCAAGGCATGGTCACATATCAGGCAGGAACAGCTGAGGCTGGCAAATCACACTGCAGCACTCTCTTGCTTGGCATTGGGAGTGGGAGATGCCCCTCTTGCTGGGAATTCCATTGCTGATTTAGTAGAATTCTCAGGACTTATTTTCCATTCTGCTGTGCCTGATTGTTTGATGAATGAAGTAATTTGTGCTTGATTTTTCCCTTCTAACTCTCTTCTCAAGAAAATAAATAAATAATAGGGGGAACAAATGTTAAAATAAATATAGTAGATTGAAATGCTGGTGATCAATGAAAGGGGGCATAAGGGGTATGGTACGTACGAATTTTTTTCTGTGTTTTTTAAATTTCTTTTTCTGAATTGATGCAAACATTCTAAAAAATTATCATGATGATGAATATATATACAACTATGTGGTGATATTGTGAGTTATTGATTATCAAGAATGGAATGATCATATGGTAAGAATGTTTGTGTTTGTATGCTGTTATGTTTAATAAATAAAAAAAATACATTTAAAACCACCTGATTGAGTACATTAAACAGATAAATAAAAAATGAGGGACGGGAGAAAAATCATGGAACTATTAAACTTTACCATCAGGGAAACCCCTGATACTGTGTCAAACATTTGGGACACCCAAATCAGTAGGCCAAGCCCTTAATCTTGAGGCTTACTCTTGTGAAACGTATTATGTAGCCGAGAAGCTTAGCTTACCTATAGATATGCCTAAGAGTTACTTCTGGTGGACCTCCTTTGTTGCTCAGTTGTGGCTTCTCTCTCCCTGAGCCCAACTCTGCAAGTGAAGCCATTGCCCTTCCCCCTATGTGGGGCATGACAACCAAGGGTGACAGTCTTCCTGACAGCATGGGAGATGACTCCAAGGGATGAGTCTAGCCCTGCAACAGTGGGATCAACAATGCCACCCTGATCAAAAGGGGGAAAAGAAGTGCAACACATAAAGTATCAGTGGCTGGGAGAGTTCAAACAGAGTAGAGAGGCTACTCTGGAGGTCACTCTTATGCATGCTTCAGTTAGACATTGCTACCTGTTATAGCTTGCCAAACCCCAACCAAAAGTATTCCTGCCAATCCTAAAGAACACCTAAGGTGTTATATAAGATTCTACAAAGGTTCCATGTACTAGGGTAACTTTCCAGACACCTCCAACCTCCAGATGGGTCCCAGGATCAGATAAGTTCTAAAATGCAGAAGGGCCAGCCTTTCCAGAACATCAACTAATCCTATTCCCCTATCCCATATTATTGACAGACCCTTCCAACATGAAAAAGTTAGAATGGGTAAAGCCCAAATACCCCTAAAGGGTAGGTGAAAGATCAAAGGTGATGGTGGAGTTATATAGAGAAGGTAGGGCTTAACAAATGTATATGGTTCCTGAATCATTATATTGATATTTCTTTTACTTTCCAGTATCTTAGAGCAGTTAGAATTAAAAACATAAAACTGTGGAATTGTAACCCATACCAAGCTCTGAAATCTGTTTTTTTTTTTATCATGGGACTCCATTCTTTTTTTTCCTCCAGAAGTAGTTACCATCTGACAGAATCAAGAAGTGCATTATTTTTCTCTTTGCATCATCACTATTATTTTATTTCATTTTTTTTAGAACCACACATTGTTGAAATATTGAAATGCTTGCCTCTTGTAATCAGTGCAGTTTAAATAAGACAAACTTTGTTGGATATCTTATTATAAAGCATTACTAAGTACATATTTTAAATGTAGCTGAGTGAGTAAACAATTGGAGTACTGTAAGTTGCTTCAGAGGATAAACCTGAATAACACATTGAAACAACTTCAAATACCACAGCTCTCTTTAGAGAACTGATGTGTTTTTCTTCATCAGAAAACTCTCCTTGAGGTGACACATTTTGGGAAACTGAGAATCTTAATTTAGGCATTTTATTTCATTTGATATTCCTTGCCCTTTTGTTTTGTTTGACAACTATAGTTGAGTTAATCAGCTATAGTAACTCAGACCTCTATTGCCTTGCTAATCATGCAAATGTACTTGGTTAAAGCCACCCTGCATTTGGTTGGGGTTTGGCAAGCTATGATAGTAGCAGGTCTAACTGAAGCTGGCATAAGAGTGACTTCCAGTGAGGAGGGGCCAAGATGGCGGCTTAGTAATGTGCGCGTTTTAGTTCATAGCTTGCCAAACCCCAACCAAAACCATTCCTGTCAATCCTAAAGAACACCTATGCAAGGTTGCAAGCACTAAGGTAATTTTCAGAAACGTGTAACTTCCAAATGGGTCCCTGGGCCAGATAAGTCCTGAAATACAGAGGGGCCAGCCTCTCCAGAACATCAACTCATTCCACCCCCCTATTCCATGTTATCGACAGCCCCTCCCAAAATGAAAAACATAGAATGAGCATATCCCAAATGCTCCTAAAAAGTGGGTAAAGATGAAAGGTGATGGTGAAGTTATACAAAGAGGGTAGGTTTTAACAAATAAATATGGTTGCTGAATCATTATATTGATATTTCTTTCTTCTCATTATTATTATTACTTTTTTTTTGCATGGGCAGGTACTGGGAATCTGGATCTCCAGCATGGCAGGCAAGAATTCTGCCAATGAGCCACTGTCGCATGCCCTATATTGATATTTCTTTTAGTCTCCAGTATCTTAGAGCAGTTAGAAGTAAAAACCTAAAATTGTGGAATTGGAACCCATACCAAACTCTGAAATCTGTTCTACAACTAATTGTTGCGATGTGCTTTGAACTTTATTGCTTTTTTGCATATATGCTATCTTTCACAGAAAAGAAAAAAAGTCGATTTTGATGATAAATGCACAGCTATATGATATTGTGAACCATGGATTGTACACTTTGCATGATTACATGCTATCTGATTATATAGTACATATCAATAAAAAGTACTAATTTCAGAGGATGATGTGATTCTCATTCCTGTTTCAAATAAATCTTTACATATTATAAAAGAAAGTCTTCCTTAGCAAGCCCTGTGTGCCAGTTTGAATATATTATGTACCCCAGAAAAGTGATGTTTTAATCCTGATTCAATTTGTGGAGGCAGCCATTCTTTTAATCCTGATTTTAAAAAGTAGGTTGGAATTTTTTATTAGATTACCTCCATGGAGAAGTGACACACCCGATTTTAGGTATTAACTTTTGATTAGATGGAGGTGTGACTCCACCCATTCCAGGTGAGTCTTGATTAGTTTACTACAGTCTTTAAAAGAGGAAACATTTTGGAGAATTGCCAGAAATGAGAGATCCTAGAGAAATGAGTGAATCTTCAGAGCCGGCAGAAACTTCACATCAGAGCTGACACAGATGCAGACACATGGAGGACAGAGACATGGATGTTTGGAGATGCTTGGAGGGCTCCAAGACATTGCCATGAGATGTTAAGCAAGCCAACCCTGGAGAAGTAAAGTGAGGAAACTCTACAAGAATAGAGGTTGAAAGCAGTGGAGCCCAGGAGCAGCGGACCAGCATGGATCCCCAGCTGACAAGAGTTGTTCCTGATCCACCAGCCTTTCTTCAGTGAAAGTATTCTCTTCTTGAAGCTTTAATTGGATATTTTCACTTCCTTAGAACTGTAAACTTGTAACTTATTGAATCCCCCTTTTTTAATGCCATTCTAGTTCTGGTACATTGCATTCTGGCAGCTTGCAAACTAACAAAGCCTGAAAGCCAGGGGTACCAGTCCCACCAAGAGCATATCTAACCCCATAAGATCAACACCGCTTCATGAAGAAGTTAAAATGGTCATTGACCAGATATCCCTGAAGAGTGAGAGAGTAATCAGGTGAAAGGGAGGAGGTTTCACTGAGAAATTAGGATTTGGCAAATGATTATGTCTACTGACTCAAGTATATAGGTACTTCGTTTTCATTTCTCTAAATAAATAATGAGTGAATAACTGTATAGCTTTTGTCATGCGGCTGTGTGAGTGTAAAGGCCTTAGGACAGACACTTCCTTTGCCCAGTGTATGGATAGATAGGTAATGAAGAAAAGAATATATATATATATATATATATAATTAGAGGATATAAGTTTTATGGGATGTTTGGGGTGTTCTTTTCATTCTTATTTATTTGGAGTAATGAAAGTGTTCTAAAATTGTGGGGGTTGAATGCAAAACTATATGATGATGCTTGAGCCATCGATTGTATACTTTGTATGGTTTTATATGGTGGGTATATATATCTCAGTAAAATTGCAATAAAATGCTAGCTGAATGCAAGCTAAGGAAATGAGACTTCAGGACCAGACATGACAAAGAATATAATCTTTGCAAAACTACTTTGGAAAGTAGTGAATTTTAGGAAAATTCACTAAACAAACAGACTATTATAGTCTTCAACAATAAAAAATGCAAACTTGTGAAAGGAGAGTATCTGATTTCCAGGGTTGCCACATAATATTCAAATGTAATTTTCAAGAAATACTTAGCAAGGTATACAAAGAAACAGAAAAATATGGCTAATTCAAGGGAACAAAATCAAGTGTCAGAAACCAGTCCTGAGAAAGTCAAGTCATTGGACTGGTTACACAAAGTCTTTTAAAACTTTCTTAAACCAAGAACCAAAGTCATCATCTTCATTGAAGACACCTGGCAGCAAAAAATTGAGAAGTGACCAGAGTTCATGCAAGTTCTCCTGAAGAGGTGTTCCAATTAATAAAAATGATTTGTAGTCTTCAATTCCGTCACTATTTCTGACAAATTTTTTGATCCTCTGAGCTTCATCTATAGCTAAGTACTTCCAATTAAATGTTTTGAACACAGACTTCTCTTTAATATGCATTTCTTAAGATGTTACATATACATCCCTTTCTCCTGGTAATAAAACCTCTCTGACAAAAGCAGCTCTTTGTTCTTTACCTCCTATCAAACAGATATAAGCATCGGTACCCATCTCTTGAATGTGCTCATCCAGTTGTGTAATGTAGACCTAGGAACCAAAAGCATATGAGGGCCAGGAATGTTTCTATAGTGTTTCATGTACCCAAGAAGAGAGATTGTTTGAAGAGTCTTTCCCAGGTCCATTTCATCTGCAAGGACAACATTGATGCCATTCTCATACAAAGAAATGAGCCAATTTAATCCTTAAACCTGATCTCTTGGTTTACCCCATTTTACATATGATAGAGATCTTTGAGCCCAAGTGCAAACAGTTGCTTTGGAACTTTCTGTTACAAGTGTTCTTCATCCCCCTCTTGCCCTGTTCTGTCGTGTCAATAGTCACCAACTGATAGCAAGTTCTGTTTCTCATCCTTTTTTAGTCATGGGCACTGTGGTTTCATCTTCAAAGGTGACACCAGAGTCTTCTGGGCAGCAGGTTGAATGAAACGTGCAAATAGCTCTATCTGCTTTAACAAACACTCAAATCTCTTTTCTCTGTCAATTTGCATTTTTTCTTCATAAGTAGGATCTGGTTCTTGGATTTCTTTTTGCTTTTCCTGTGATGCATCATCAAATACTTCTCCATCTCTGGGTCAGTGGGAGTGGCACTGGCCACTGAGGGAGCTGCCTGGGAAATTCACTCTGGACAGCCTGTGTTTCTGTTGTTGCTCCCACTGCTGGAGGCGGAGACTGTGGTCTTGGAAGGTATGCTCTCAAGAGGCAGGGGTCATTGAGGCTTGGCTGCAGATGACATGATGTTCCATCTGTTCCATCTGCATCACCTGCTGCTGCCAGAGGCCAGACTGGCAGGGATGGAAGGAGAGACCTAGGCCTGTTGCTGTGTCATAATGAATGTTTTGGAACTGAAGAAAACATGGACAAAAACTAAAAGAAATCAGGGAAATGTTATATGAACAAAACGAGAATATTAGTGAAGGAATGGAAGTTATAAAAAGGAACCAAAAAGTTATTTTGGAGCTGAAAAGTGTAATAACTGAAACGCCAACTAACATCACACAAGAAGTTCAACAGTAGAATTGAGAAGGCAGAAAAGTATATGAGAACATGAGGAACGAAAGCTGAAATTATCCAATCTAAGAAGCAATAAAAGAAAAAGAGAAAGAAAATTGACCCTGAGGGCACCATGAAACAGACCAACATACCCAATATGAGAATCTCAGAAGAAGAGAGAGTGAAATTGGCATGAAGAAAATATGAAGAAATAATCACTGAAAACTTTGCTAATTCCTGGTGCCTGCTCATGCAAAACAAGCACAAAAAGCAAAAAACTTTGCCAAACTTCATGAAAGACATGAATCTACATATCCAATGAGCTCAATAAACTTCAAAGAGGATACATTAAAAGATATTCACATTAAGACACATTAGAATCAAAATGGCAAAAGCCAAAGTAAGAATCTTAAAAATCAGGATGAGGGAAGAGACTTCTCATGTACAAGCAGTCCTCAAGAAGGCAAACAATGCAATTAAAAGTGGGCAAAGGACTTGAGATTATCTCCAAAGATATCCAAACAGCCAGTTTATAAATATAAAGACAATTGACATCATTAGTCATTAGGGAAATGCAAGTCTAAACCACACTGGGAACGTCGGGTTGATCAAGATGGCAGTGTAAGATGTTCCAGGATTCCATTCTCCAACAGAATCTTTGAACAACTAGGAGACCCAGAATCTGGAACAAATAATCAAACATGGTCAAAGAAATCTCCTAAATCAATTCAAAGAGATGAAGGGAAAATATGCATAAAAGGATAAAAGATATTAAGAAGACAGTAGAATAGCATAAAGAGAATTTGAAAGAATCCATAGTAAAATAAACATTATGCAAATGAAAGATACTGCAGATGAAATTAAATATATACTAAAGACCCACAACAGCAGATCTGAAGAGGCAGAAGAAAGAATCAGCGAGCTAGAAGACAGAGTACCCAATTGTGTACAGGTGAAAAAATTGAAAATTTGAGCAGGTTCTTAGGGAAAAGAGTGAAAACACAAAGCACACAAATATATGCACCATGGATGTTCCAGAAGGAGACGAGAAGGGAAAGGGCCCAGGAAGAGTATTCTAGGAAATAACCGAAAATTTCCCGACTTTTATACAATACATAAAGTTATATCTCTGTGAATGCCAAAGTAATCCAAACAGAATAAAACCAAATAGACCCAGTCCAAGACCTAATCAGACCGCCAAAGCCCAAAGAAAGGGAGAAAATTTTGAAAGCAACAAGGGAAAAGCAATTCCCCACATACAAGTAAAGGCAAATAAGACCAGTGCTGATTTGTCATCAGACACCATGGAGGTGAGAAGGCAGCAGTATGACATATTTAAGATAATGAAAGAAAAAGATGCCAGCCAAGAATTTTCTATCCAGCAAAGCTGTTCTTCAAAAATGAGGGAGAGTCAGGGCCGGCAATGGTGGCACAGCAGGGTTCTCACCTGCCATGTTGTAGAACCGTGTTCAAATCCCGGTGCCTGCAAATGCCAAAAAAAAAAAAAAAAAATTAAAAATGAGGGAGATTTTTAAATATTCACAGGTAAAAAGAAAGTGAGTGAGTTCTTAAAAGGAAACATGTCCGCGAGGAACTACTAAAGGAGTTCTGTCAGTTGAAAAGAAAAGACAAGAGAATGTGGCCTGAGGGAGGGTACACAAATGAAAAGTCTTAGTAAGAGTAACAAAAATGATACAAAGAAAGGAATAATAAATGTAGCAAATAAAAACCAAAGGCTCAAATCATTGAAGTAAGTAAGCCACAAAAGACTAAGCACTGGCAACTCATCAGGCACTATGGAGGCAATATATTTAAGATTCTGAAAGAAAAACATTGCCAGCCAGAGTTCATCATTCAGAAGAGCTGTCCTTAAGAGCTGTGAGTTTAAAATTTTCACAGATAAACAAAGGCTGAGGGAATTTGTTCAAAAGAGACATGCCCTGCAAGAAATACTAAAAGAAGTTCTGTTAATTGAAAGAAAAATACAGGAGAGAGAGGTCTGAAGGAGATACAAAACTGAAGAGGACTAGTGTTTTCATTTGTTAATGCTGCTGGAAATGCAATATACTAGAAAAGGGTTGGCTATTAAGTCACAAGTTTACAGTTCTAAGTCCATAAAAATGCTGAAACTAAGGCATCCAGAGAAAGATACCTTGACTCAAGAAAGGACCAATGATGTTCATGGTTTCTCTGTCAGCTGGGAAGGCACATGGAGACATCTGCTAGCTTTCTCTCTTGGCTTCTCCATAGAGATGGCTTCACTGGAGGCATTTTCTTTCGGCATCCCCAAACATCTCTGTCTGTGTCAGCTCTGAAGCTTTTTCCAAAATGGTTCCCTCTTAAAGGACTCCAGAATGTGACCCACCTTGAATGGGTGGAGACGTATCTCCATGGACACCACCTAATCAAAAAGTCCCATGCACAGTTAGATGGATCACATCTCCATGCAAACAGCTTAATGAAAAATATCCCACCCTACAATACTAAATCAGGATTAAAGAACCTGGCTTTTCTGGGCCCTGTTCTGTCTGAAACAAGTTTCACACTGGCACATTCATTAAGGGTAACTCAAAGGATAAAAAGAAGAGAGAGAGAGAGAGAGAAAAAAAGATAAGACGTTTGAAGTAAGAACTGCCTCTCCAGTAATAACTTGAATGTTAATGGACTAAGCTCCCCAATCAAAAGATGCAGACTGACAGAATGGATAAAAGGTGTGATACATCTATATGCTGTTGACATTTTAGACACAAAGATACAAAAAGTTTGAAAGTGAAAGATGGACAATAAATTCCATGAAGATAGTAACTAAAGAAAAGCTGGTGTAACTATACAAAATATCAGCTAAAATAGACTTTAAATGAAAGAATGTCATGAGACAAGGAAGGACGTCATATATTAATAAAAGGAATAACACCAAGAAGAAATAACAAACATAAATGTTTACACGCCCAAATCAAGGAGCTTCAAAGTACATGACGAACATTCTTCTCAAGGGATCATGGAATATTCTCCTGGATAGATCATATGCTGAGGCACAAAACAGATCTCAATAATTTGTAAAAGATTGAAATTGTTCAAAACACTTTCTCTGATCATGGTGGAATGAAGGTAGAAATCAATAACCACCAAAGAATGAGTACTTTCACAAATATATATATCCAGGCCCAGACCATGTTTGTGGAAAGCAGAGGCTGGTGCTGCCATAAAACTGAAAATCAGGCAGGTACAGAAGTAGGCATAGATATATTAGGACTTACAAACAAGAGGGCTACTCCAGTGGCAGCTGGTCCAGAGGGAAAACACCCCACAAAGTGGTGGGGTTATAAGAGGCAATCTGTGCATGAATTTAGAACAAAAGTATTCCATAGAATATGAGAACAATCCTTAAAGGGCATAAGACCGGATATTTTACTATGATGAATGTTCAAGACTAAGATACCATCAGTGCCGTTTTACATCCGTGATTATATTCTTCTCCCTATGGGGAGATTGTTTATTTTCTCTACATTTGGCCCAAGCAGTCTTGTTACATGCTTGCGGTATCATTCCCACTTAGCAGGGGCCCCGGGGCCCTGGGCGACCAGAGAGGCAATAAAAAAGGGTGTCTACTGGATGCTGGTGATGGCAGTGCAGTATTGGAATTTAATTAACATCACTGAAATGTACCCTCGAAAGCGGTTAAAATGGGAAATTTTGAGTTGTATATTCATTACTACAATAAAACATTTTGAAAAATCAAGAAAAAGCGAAAGAGAGAATTGACTAAAACTACAACACAGTATCAGCATGAAGCATGCATAACACGGGAAGAATTACTTGAATATATATATATGTACTATACATATATTTTTGATACATTTATAAATATACCTCACAAATGTATATCCATACGTACATATATATATACTTACATGCATATACATATTGATTTAGTCTGCCAGAGTTCTTGAATAAATTACCTCACACTAGTTGGCTAGTGCGGAATTTATTTTCTCACAATTGTGGGGGCCAGAGGTAACAAATCGAACGGTTTGGATCATACTTTCTCTGAAGTCTGTAGTGTTCTAGTGGTGGCTTGCAAGGAATGCATGACTCTATCTGCCTCCCTCACACAGCCATCTCCCTTCCAGGCTGTTTCTTACTACTGCATTCAAATTTCCTCTGCTTTTAAGGTCTCCCGTGATTTGGGATTAAGGGCCACCCTGATTCAGTTTGGTATTATTTAGTTAATAACATGTTCAAAGTTCTTATTTACAAATGAGTTCTCATCCACAGAACCGGGGGTTAGGACTTGAGCATGTCTTTGTGGGGGGAATGATTTAATCCCTAACACATATTTATGGAACTGTCTATACGTATAATCTATATCATGTATTATATGCACATATATATATATATAAGAAGATATATACCTATATAATATACATACACTTGACAGAGATGTTAAATACATTTCTTACTAGGAATGAGGGCTAAAAAGTAAAAGTCACTGGACAATGAAATGTTTGATCATCTTTAAAAAGTAGAACTTCCTGAAATCACATGCCTTGGCCTTTTCCATGTCTGAAATACATGTCTTAGAACAAAAGAGTTCCAAAGTCTAAGTCTGGTTGCTACACAGACCCCAAAAGAAGATATTTTCTCCTTTGGCAGTCCCAGCTTATCATGGGCACTGCAGGTTGTCCACCCAGCAACTAGCCTGGGACCTGGAGCCACTCTCTACAAGGTTTGTAGTTGGGAAAATGCCTGGAGATGTCAAGGAGGTAAGTCTCCCAAGGAGGATTGAATCAGAGTCAGGAACCAAATGAAGACCCTCATGAGTGAGGACTTAGTGGTCTACCCACCTGAGAGCAGAGGGAGCCCCCAAAGAATCCATATCTGCCCTTCTGTCTGCCCCAGAAGACCCCAGACAGAGCTATCAGGCTAGGCTCCCTCAACACGTAGGCGTTTGGGACTCAGGGAGTGAGGGCCTGTGTCTGTGGAGAGCAGACTCAGATTGGTAGATGGAGGAGGCCCAGGCCCTGGCAGCTATCAAGTGAGGACCTTGAGGGAGGACTGAAGGGGTATCCCCACCCCATAGAGAGGGGGCCTCACAGAATTCATTTCTATACCTGCTTGCAGACCTTGGATCTGCCTTGTGATGGGGCCTTGTGACATGGTGGCCAGATGTGGCACCTCCGACTTCCATCTCAAGAGAGGGAGAGAAGTGATGGCCTTGGTCTGAGGGATTCTTTCAAGTAAGAAGAGGGAAGAGGCCCAGGCCCTTCCAGGTATCAAAGTGAGGACATTGAAGGAGGATTGACAGGTCTGCCCAGAATCTGGCTCCCCCGCTGCTGTCAGCTCTGGGAAGCATGGGTACATGATTGCCTGATGTGGCATCCCCTAACTTCTGCCTGTGGGCTTGTAGAGAGGTTAAGATCTTGGTTTGAGGAAACCAGCTGCAGGTCATCAGAGGGAAGAGTTTACCAGGCTCCACGAGGATTTGAAGTGCTGACCCTGAGGGAGGATTGAGGGGTGCCCCCACCCTAGACACAAGAGATCTCCCAGAAAACACCTCCTGCAGCACTGGGATGCCCTGGGCAGGTCTGTCAGGCAGACTCCCCCCTTTCCTCTTAAGGAGTCTCAGGGAGATGGTGGCATTGGTCTGTAGGACACATCAGGTCAGCAGAAGGGAGGGGGCCCAGGTCCTCTCAGGAGTAAATATGAATACCTTGAGGAAGACTGAGGTTAACGCCCACCCCAGACAGATAGGATCACAGAGAAATCTACTCTATCCCTGCCATGAGTCCTGAGATCCCTGAGCATGGCAGTGTGGACGTTTACTGACCTCACTTCAGCCTCAAGGGTTTCAAGGAGGTAAGGGATTTTTTTGAAGGGGCCGGATTAAGGCGAAGAGAAGGAAGATCCCAGGTCCTGCCAGGTGTCAAGGTGAGGATGGATGGGAAACCAAGGTTGCCCTGCCCCTTCTGTCAGCTATGGGGAGACCCAGGAAATGGTGCTGCACATGTTTCCCTCACTTCCTCTTCCAGTGTCTCATAGAGGTGAAACCTTGGTCTTAGCTGGGTGAGCAGAAGAAAGAGTCTCAGCCCCTGCCAGGGTTCCCAGTGAGGACTGAGGGGACCCCTAACCTCAGGAGAGACAAGTTCATAGAGTCCATACTGCCAAAACTGGGAGGCCGTGGGCAGGAGGGACTAGCTGTGGGGCCCTCCCACTTTCTCATGATCAGACTCCAGGACGTGAGCTCTTATTATGAGGGTGTTGCCAGACATGAGGAGAGGGATGGGGTTTAGGGCCCACCAGAGAACAGTGAGGATCCTCAGTGATCACTGCAGGCCTCATCCACCAGGGATAATGGCGACTCCACAGAATCCAGCCCCATTCCTCTTGTCAGCACTTAGAGGCCCAGGACTGTTCTTGCAGTCTGCATCCTGATATGATCCCACAATCCTTCTTATATGGGAAAGAACTGGAAGGTGGGGCCCGGGGTCAAGGCATGCATCCTCAGGTGAGCTGAGTGGAGGCAGCCCAGGAAGAGTCAAGAGTCAAAGTGAGGTTCACTCTGAGTGTCTACAAAGGCCCCACCCATCCTGGTACAGAGGGCACCGCACAGTGCCCAGGCCTACCTGCCTTCTCTCAGTTCTGGAAGATTCATGCTGTGCTGGCTGGCTGTCCCTGAGGAGCACTCTCACCTTCTCCCTCAGGTTCTTCAGAGACAGGCTAGGAGGACAGGAGACCTGGGAGGCCCTTGAACACCCCTAAAGAAAAGACTTGTAAGTCAGACCTTGTCAAGGGTGCCAAGGAGGGGTTTCTCAGATGACATCTGTGACACTTTCCTTCTCTTCTTGCTGCCCACACTCCTACCTGCTGTTCCTGACAAGAATCGCCATGCCTCGTGGTCAGAAGACTAGGGTCTGGAAGGTTTAGCAATGCCTTCAGGCCCAAAAGGAGATATAGAGCCTCATTACTGCATGGCTGGAGAGGCCCCCTCCTCTTCCTCCCCTTCTTATGCTCTAACCCCGGGAACACTTGCTACTGGGATACTGAGCTGCTTTGCTACCCTGGTAGCCACTCCATGCACTCAATAAGATCAAGGTTCTGGCCATAAAGAAGAGGAGGGTCCAAGCACCTAAGGTTCAGCCAGATGCTCAGTGGTTACTCAGAGTTGCAAGAGATGAGAAGGTGGGTGATTTGGTGATGCTCCTCGTCTTCAATATTGAAGAATGAGCCTATCACCAAAGGCAAAAGTACAAGGACCACTTTCCCATCATCTTCAGGGAAACCTCTGAGTGTCTGCAGCTGTTCTTTGGCATTTATGGACCCCACTGGCCAGTGCTAGGTCTTCATCAGCACATTGGGTCTCATCTATGATGGGATGATGAGTGACGGTCAGAGCACGCCCAAGACTGGGCTCTTGATAAATGTCCTGGGCATGAGCTTTGTAGAAGGTAACTGTGGTCCTGGGAAGTATTGATCATGATGGGGTTGTAGGTGGTGAGGGATCATTTCATCTACAGGGAGCCCAGGGGGCAGGCTGGGTGTGGGCAAGGTATCTGGGGGTGCCCAGCAGCGATCCTGTGTGCTATGACTCTCTGTGGGATCCCAGGGCCTATGCTGAAAGCAGGAAGATGAAGGTCCCGGAGTTTGGGACTGATGTCAATATACCATCCCCATTGTATGAGGATGCTTTGAAAGATGAGCAAGAGAGCAACCAGGCCAGAATTTCCACCATGAACAGCACTGCTGCCAGGGCCTGTGTGAGTTCTAGAACTTTATCCAGTGGCTTTCCCAGCCCTAGTGAAGTCTGAGGTCAGTTCTGTCCCTCCAGGGTTGAAGTGGGCAGCCAGTCATCTACGTGGGCCAGCCTAGGGCTCAGAAAGAGTATAATGTCTTTGTGCTCCTGCTCTATATGGGTGACTTAGATATTAACCCTTTTCATTCTTTTCTTCGGTATTTCTCAAAAGTTGCTGGTTTAAATAGAAGGTATACTAACTAAAGAATATAAGGTGCTGAAAGACATTATTCACACATGTGGGCTGTTTATCCAGTTCAGGAGCAAAAAGGTTATTTTGTAAAACAAAGTGGGAAACCTTTCATTTTATTTTGTGATTTGAAACAAGACATAGCATTGGAATAGGAATTTCCTTGGAAATGAAAAAAACCGAGCAATAAAACAGAGAAAAAATGTACAAGATCGTTAACTGGTTTCCCTTATCCTTTTTAGTTTTCCATTCTGTAAAATTAAAAGACATATATCTGAAAAAATATATATATACCTGGATTTGCTAGGTTTATTTAAAAATGTAGGAGAAAGTAAATCAATCACCCACCTCACTGACTTTTTTGCTCCCCACACATTAATTGAGCATCTGCTCTTTGGAAGGCACTATATTCATAGTAGAATACTCGATGAAGCCAAACACCCTCTACCCATAGCATGGTAGAGTATAAAAGCAGCTACAGAATAAGGAATATGGTGAAATTATTCTCTAAGACCTAAAGAACAAGTAAAAAGAGGTAAAGATGTGTGATTCCAGATGAGGACAGTCAAATGTAAATGCCCTGAGTGAAAACATTTTGGAGTTCTTTCTGGAGAAGCTACTTGTAATTAAGCCAAATAGGGGGAAGGATCAGACTCTCAGATACAGTATCTTAGAGGTGACAGAAAAATCTGGGGTGGAAAACTCTTCCTAGCAGTCCCTTTTGGATCATGGATAACCCAGAAAGCAATGTTCACCTGAGGCAGGCACAGAAGGTGTCCTTGTTCCAGTGCAGTTGAACACAGTGCAGGAACTAGGTGTTTTACAAGCATCATGTGCAAGGATTTCACAAGAAATAAGGGAGAAACTCCCTTGAAGTGAAGTCGAGAAGCCATTAGGATCCTATTCTTTTCCCTGGCCTGGGAGAGCCAGACCTGCTCCATTAAAACATTTCAAATAGGTTGTTTTGAATGTAAAACTTGGCTAACTCTAAGCAAGTGCTTGATTTCTGGTAGAGATCTAATTAATGAAACTAGTCATTTGGGCGGAAGAATAGCTGGGACGGAGGGAAGCAATTGGTCCTCGACTCAAATTCTAGGAGCTCTGAGCTACATCCAGGTGGGAAAGATATCCTGATAACCAAATTAAGTAGATCCTCTAAGAGAGAAAATTTCCTGAGCTATGAAGCAGCATTTTTGGTTGATTATCTATTCTGTGTGCTATTAAGCTGCATATTCCCTGTGGTTTCCTGGATAACAACAACAAAATCCCAGAGAGGGAGGTGGGGGTTAGGGCTAAAACAATATTGCAAATAACTGCCTTTTATTAAACATCCAACCTATGCCAGGCACTGTGCCTGGAGCTGTGCATATATTCCATAGACTCCACCAGTCCTACAAGACACGGCTTATCAAACCCATTTCACACATGAAGAACCTCAGGCTCACCGTGCTTGATAATTGGTCATGATGACATGGCTAGTAAATGACAAAACTGGGACTAGATCCGTAGTCTGAATTCATCGAGATCCCACACTATTCCCACAAAGAACAGAGCTAGGAAGAAAGGCCCAATGGGACACCCCCAGCTACTGAGGGGCCTCAGGAGGATCCAGGGGAGATCAAGTGCCAGAGTCCATAAGAAAGATCACATACAAGACCAAGTCCAGAGGGCCCCAGGCAGGCTGGCAGTCAGGACTCTGAATCCAGAGTTCAGCATAAGGTGGAGAAGAGATCAGGAAGAGAGAAGGCAGGATACGTGGTGGGAGTGGGAGGTATGAGAATGGGCTTGGGGAATTTCTGAAGCATCATTGTCAGCTAAAAGTTGCAAGTGACTTGAGTGGGCAGGTTTATTGGATGGATGGACCAGAGGCATGCCAGACTTCCACTGTCAGAAAGAATATAGCTGACCCCCCTACATTATTCAGTTGAGCTATATCTCTCGAACACTGGAGTGGTCTAGTGCCTCCTTACCAGAGCCCTAGAGCTGAAGTAGTCTTGATGTCTGCTGGAGGCTTTTTTCCCCTATGTACAGTGGGCTCCCTTTGCAGAAATTGGGGCTATGTGAGTGAGCGGGGTGCGAGACTGACAAATAACACTTGAGACAGGCCAGGAATACCAGTGGGTAGCAGAAAAGAGAGTAGAACTGCAAAGAGAGAAAAATTGGAGTGTGAATTCTCTGGCATTAGGTACGTCAGAACTGGGTACAAACACATCTTGTAAGATGATCCAGATGGCGTCCACAGCTTAGACTAACTTCCACAGTGTCTGAGATCCTTGGCACATCACAAGCAGGTGTCCGGTGGCTCTGATTGATGGTCTGCATCGCCACCGTCTGGGATGGAGGTCTGATCCAAGATGCAACCATTTGCGGGGTACATGGGGAACCCATGGAAATTATGTACTTTCCTATTGAACCGCGATGTGTGGGGTCCACTGCAGGGGTCCATCACAGACCTTCCCATTGAAAGCATCCCCAGGTGTTTGACGCCAGTTAGATGTCCAGAATGACACTTCAAAGAAGATTTTCCACAGGAATTCTGCAGTTCAGTGAGCAGTGGTAGCACTTCGGGATTCTTCCATGGAGGCTGAGGGCCTAGGCAGAGAGAAGTCTCTACAGCTTGAATTGGAAAATGAGACCCTATGGTACTTTGATTGATTGATTGATTCATTCATTCATTCATTCATCCATCCAGGAAACAAAGGCTGGTGCAGAGGAGACCAGTAAGCAGGGACCTCTGCCATAAACCACAGGGACAGGGGAGGGTCTGAAGGAGGGAGGGGCCATGTAAGGCCAGAATGATAAGGCCAGAATGATTCTGGCCCCGTGGCTGGCTCCAGACCTTGGTACCCCAAAGTCAAGAGGTACCAAGCTCAGCACTGTTCTCTTTTGCTGCAAGTTTGTATAGAAGCCTCAGTGAGTCAAGACTGAACTCATTTTCCCTTTGGGGTTATTGGTCCTTCAGGCTGATTCGGCTGTGCTCAGGTCTCCTAAACATGACGATTTGGTATATGTGGTCTATCCCTGGGGGACATTGGAGTACTGAATAGCAAACCAATCATTTCTTTCAAAAGTTCTTGTTCTTGATAGGTGTGTAATAAACACTGACTGTGGCAAAGGCCCCCAGAGTTGAAATTCTGGGACCCAGAAAGCTTAACCAAGGGAGGTCAACATTACTATGCCTTTCTTAACTACACTGAAGTCAGCACTATGACTGTTTCAAGACAGGCCTGAAGCCTTGAGCTCTTAATGCCAGGAGACATTCTAAGACTCTTAAAACAAAGAAGAACGTTAGCTAATGGTCCTACAGAAGCCTTTGCATATATGTGCTAAGTCAAAACAAATACCAACTCTGTGCTGAATGCTAGTGCTGTGAATTCCTGAGTTGTATTCGCCACAATTTCCCTCCTGCCAAATGGCCAAATCCCTTTATATAAGTAACCAGAAGAGTGCATGAGCTAACAAAGGCCATATAAGACATCCTATTCAGTCTTTTAAAAACTTAAAGAAAGATGTGACTAAAGAAAGGTATGTGACTAAAGGAAGTTGGCTGTATAACTGAAGTTACTAGGAACCTGTTTCAGAGATGCCACCAATGGCCTCCATTTACATTCTTAGCCTAGGACATGTCCCTATATTATAAAGTAAGTCATTGAATCAATGCTTTGTAAACCTCTGTTGAAAAGCATGATGACCAATGACCAAGCCTGAATTCAGATGTGGGGACACAATTAAGGCCTTAGCACTGAAAAGTACCTTGGGAGGTTCTTTCAAATCCTCTTCATAATCTCCTTTAAAGCAAACAATGAAAGGGGCAGAGGATTGTACAACATATGAACCCTACTGTAAACAATGGACTATAGGTAATAGTATATGTATAAAAATGTTTCATGAATTGTAAGTTACCTCATTAATGCAAAGTTTACTAATAGGATGGTGCATGGGAACTTTGTATTTTATAAATCTTACATGGTATTTCTGTGAATCTACAACTACTCTAACTAAAACTTATTAATAAGTTTTATTAATAAGTTGAGGGTACAGAACTGTACCCTCAAACAAAACAAAACAAAGGGGTGGATCCTCAAAAAGGGAAAATGATGATATTTAGTGGCATAACTGGGATGAGGACCCAGGATCCTTTCGCCTTTTTTCCTTTCCACTGTACTAGTCTATCTCCCTACAGAGCAAATATTCAGAACACACTTGTCCAAAAGGCTACAGAATATATATCACCAATGACACTGTTGTATCATGCCAGCTGTGGTCCAGAATGACTTTCATGTGGGTTCTGTCTCCATCCCTCCCATCAACTCATTCATCTATTTTCAAATATACTCTGATGAATATGTTCATGATGGCTTCTGTTCCAGTTTGTAAACTGCCAGAAAGCAATATACCAAAAATAGAATAGCTTTTAAAAAGGGAAGTTTATTAAGTTGCAGGTTAAACTTCTAGGCCATGAAAATGTCCAAATTAAGGCAAGCCTATAAAAATGCTCAAATTAAGGCATTCAGGGAAAGATACCTTGGTTCAAGAAAACTGATGATGTTCGGGATTGCTCTCCCAGCTGGAAAGGCACATGACAAGATCTGCCAGCTTTCTCTCCAGGCTTCTTCAATGGTTTCCCTAGGACTCTGTCCATTTTGCTGGCTCTGTTGGTTCTGGTGGCCCTAAAGCTTTTTCCAAAATGGTTTCTTCCTCAAGGGCTCCAGTAAGCAACCACACCTTGAATGGGTGGAGACAAATCTCCATGGAAACCATCTAATCAAAAGTTAACACCCTCAATTGGGTAGGTCCCATCTCCATGGAAACAATCAGAAAGGTCTCACCCAGCAATATGGAACAAACATTAAAGGACATGGCTTTTCTTGGGTACATAATAGCTTCAAAACAGCACATTCCACCCTTTGGACCCCCAAAAGACATGTTCTTTCCAAACACAAAATATATTCATACCATAACAATACCAGAAAGCCTTAAACCATTTCAGTAACAACACAACTACAATACAAAGTCAGAAAGTGTGCAAAACCTCATCAAAGTCAGCTACAGGTATGGTCTGTCCTAAGGGAAAATTCTCCTCTGGCTCTGAACCTGTAAAACTCAGAACAAGTTAGCTGCTGCCAATATACAGAGGGACAACCATAGTCATAGAGTACATGTTCCCATTTCCATAGGGAGAAATTGGAAGGAACACAGGCATCACTGGACACATACAGTTCTGAAAAACAGTGGACAAACTCCGAACTCCATTAGGTTTCAAAGTCTGAGAGTCATTAATCCTTGGGGCTTTGGAAAGCAGCTGTCCAACCCTTTCCAAGGGCCTACGCAGCAGCCTGCCTCTCTCTCTGAATGCACCCTTGGGGCACACTGGGGAGACCACTGTTTATCATGTTCTACCCTCTCCAAGCATCCAGCTGCACCTGGGCTCTTTGCCAACTCCAGAGCACATGCTCAATCCCTCCAGAACAACGCAGTGATAGCCAGGCTCTCCCCAATCCCCTAGGTATGTGCTCTGCCCCCTCTGAGGTCTGGGGCACAATTCTTCTAAAGTGAGGTGGAAGGCCCACCCTTTGCCTTTGGGGCCAATTCACCCTCTCCAAATTCTAGGGGGGTCCACTCGCCTGGCCCAAGGTTTCCTCGCTTCAGACCTTAGCTTCCATGGTTCGACCTTTGAAGCTGGTTTTCCTCCAATGTGTCCCTTTTCTGCCCCTCTTAGTCCAGATTGGCAGTGGTTCCATTTACACAGATCCCATAATACTCATGTTGGTTTTCTATGTAATAGGCAGGGATCATAACTATCTAACAATAGGACTCTCCACATATCCTTCCTGGATAATTCTATCTCCAATTCTCGCATCTTTTGAAATGGCTGACTGGTTCAATGTTTAGTTAAATCCTCATGTGGGGCACTATTCCCTGGGGTCTCCCCTTCTGGAAGCCCAGTTCTTCAGACCATTAATTTTTGGTTTCTTCATACCAAAGTGTTCAGTTCTCAGCTTATCTCTTTCCACTTGCATTTGAGTGTAAGCTGCAAGAAGCAGCCAGGTCGCATTTTCCACATTTAGTTTGGAAATTTTCTCAGCAAAGTATCCTGCATTGTCATCTTTAAATTCTAACTTCCAGCCAACAGCAATACACAATTTTGCAAGATTCTGTGCCACTTTAAAACAAGGATCGCTTCCATCAAGTTTGCCATAACACATGCATCCTTTCTATCTAAAGCCTCATCAGAAATATTTTTAGAGTCCACATTTCTACCAACAGTCTCTTCAAAGCATTCTAGCCCTTCTCTATCAAGCACTCACAGCTCATTCTGAATTTTCCCCTGATCCATTTTAAAAACAGTTCAAACGCATTTGGTATTTGCAAAGTGTAGCAGCAATCCACTACTGGTACCAAAATCTGTTCTAGTTTGTAAGCTGCTGGAATGCGATAGACCAGAGAAGGGAATGGCTTTTAAAAATGAAAATTTATTAAGTCACAAGTTTACAGTTCTAAGGATGTAAAAATGTCCAAATTAAAGCATCCAGGGAAAGATATCTTGGTTCATGAGGGCCAATGATGTTGGGGATTCCTCTCTCAGCTGCTACGGCACATGGTGACATCTGCTAGCTTTCTCTCTAGGTTTCTTTAATGGCTTCCCTAGGGCTCAGTCCATTCTGTTAGCTCTGTTGGTTTTGGTGGGTCTAAAGCCTTATCCAAATTGGTTCCTTCTTAAGGGGCTCCAGTAAGCAACCCAATCTTGAATGGGTGTAGACACATATCCATGGAAGCCATCTAATCAAAAGTTACCACCCGTAACTGGGTGGGTTGTATCTCCACGGACACAATAAAAAAGATCCTATGCAGGAATATTGAATGAGGATTAAAGGACATGTCTTTTCTGGGATACAAAATAGCTTCAAACCAGCATAGCTTTCTTTAGTCATGCCTAGCTAAACAAGCAGAAATTTTCCTTGGGAGTGGAGTTTGTATAAAGGAGACATTTAGAAGAGGATCTTACCCAAGAGGAGATAAGATTATTCAATGTACCTACTACCATCATGATAACATGGTGGAAATGCTGCTTTAGAGGCAGCTACTACAAGGCAGTCCACTGACAGAAAGGTCACTGACTGAACTTGACTGTTTGGGGAAGGAGATTTGGAAGGGACAGTCAAAAGCAGGTACTCCATAGTGAGCACGCCCTTGGGCAGTGAGAACAATATTTATGGGGGCGAAATGGAAATTAAAGAAAATACCATCATGATATATAAAGGGATGAGATTTGGAGGCAACAGAGCTGAAAAGGAGCCCCCAAATTGTGGAGAATGTGGTCATCCTATCATGAACTCTGTGGTGATTTGGGTACACTATCATTGAGGAAGGAGTTCCCACCATTCGTTCTACTGTGAATGATTATGTTTCCACACTTTTAGAAAAGAGAGAAGCTGGCGACCCTGGTACTTATCCCCTCCCCCTCACCTGCCCAGGGTTCTTTTTCCCAGACTGCCTCTGCCCCATCGTTCTGACATCACATGTCATATGAAGAGAATGATGACTTCAGCTGGTTGCCCCACGACCAAGGTTCTAGAATTTTCTGGACACTATTTATTGGGCACCCCTGGGCTCACAGAAGGCATTTTGGACTTGGCAAAAAGGTGCTCTGGTCTTGAGTACCAAAGTGCTCCTGATATTAGCCTAGCTCCATGGCTACTCAGGATACCAAAGAGAAAAATAAAGTCAAGCTTCTTCCATCTATTGATGGAGAGGAAGAAAGAGGGAGTCCATGTAAATCTTCTGTTGATCTGAATATGGATTCCAGGGAGCTCCTGGAAGGGCACAGTGACCAAAGTGTGAACCCAGGTCCAGCCTTCCCAGACAACCCGCAACCACAGGACCAAAACCAAAGCAAAGAAAATGAGGAAGAAGCCAATGATATTCTTGGGCTTGCCTTCCCAAGAAAGCTTTGGATGATAGTGGAGAATGACGCATTCAAGTCTGTGCGCTGGAACGACAGAGGGGACACTGTGATCATCGACGCAGATCTTTTTCAGACGGAAATTCTTCATCGGAGAGGCGCAGAGAAATTTTTTGAAACAGACAGCTGGAAGACTTTCATTCAAGAACTTAACCTCTATGGATTCAGCAAAATACACCAAACCAACTCTTCAGATCACTCTCCAGAGAACAAGAGAATCGTGGTAAAGTAGAAAGTTACCCATTTCCTCTGTTACTTAGTACCTTCATAATACACCAGATGAATGATATAATGAGAGAGTTTACTTCTCTGAAACTGTTCTTTTCATATGGGACATTATTTAAGGAAAGATTAAAGTATAGATTTTGAAAACACAGATTTTCATATTAAACTACAATCCCTTTAGAGATAATCTGCAGGCATGACTGAAATTTCAAAGAGGACAGTTAAGATTAGACATCAACTCCCTAATCTAGGAAAAGATTTACCTTTAGTGAGCTCATGATTTAGGGCATAAGGAAACTTGCTAGGAATTGTTGAACAAAGATATTTTTCTGTAGTCCCACGAGCAAAATGAGACCGTTATGATTGGGGGGCAGGGTAGAGGAATGAATACTTTTTCCTGGAATAACTAAAATGTTTCATTTTGTTTTAGATCTACCACAACTCAAATTTCAAGAGAGACAACCCTCTGCTCCTCCAAAATATTCAGAGAAAATTCAACTTCCCAAAAAGTATTGCCCAGCCAAAGATCTATACACCATCTCCAAAGAGACCGAAGCTGGCTGCTACAAGACACTCGCCGAGATTCCAGAAGGATAACTCCATGCAAGAAACCAACCAAACTTCGCATAACACCTCCCCAAATGTTCAGGGACCCAGGGGCAGCCCGGCCTTTATGGCCCCTAATATCTGGCCTTTGAGCAGTATAATTGGGCGTTCCATGGAAAACTGTCCCCCTACTCAGTCAAATGTTCCAAGTGAGGAGGGCACCTCCCAACAAGCTATACCTGCATCTCTGGCTGCTGCCGGACCCACAGGTGCAGGGGCACTGCCCATGGGCCCCACAGATTACCCAGATAGTGCTTCCATAATGCACCTGTTCAATATCTGTTACTCCATCCTGATGGGTGCCCTTTCAGTCATGGCTCCAAATGAGCCGTTTGACGAGCAACAGGAGAGTCCCTCTGATTACCACTGCGTGCTGTGTGAGCAGTTCAAGGACCAACCACCTCCATAAACTCACATGTCCTTGGGGACTGAAAAAGATAGCTGTTTTGGACCAATCAACCTATTTCAGAAGTTAATAAAGAAAAACAAAACCCCAGGATGGTAAATAAACAGGTTAACAAGAATTATGAGTCTGTGTTGTTCCTCATGTTCTGTTTCTTACACATCTCATCACAGAAGCCGGAGGCAGCTGAAAATCTTTCCCATGAAAGGTTTTGGTCTGCATTGTCTTGTTTCATTTTTAGAAGTAGCATTTTTCACATACTTACGTAAGGGTTTCGTTAGGGAGTGCTGAGGGCAAGCCCAGTTAGCTCTGGTTCCCTGAGACTTGCCTGCTGGTCAGGAGACAGACCAGACTTGCAACTAACTTCTTGGGTACCACCTAACATTATATATATACCTTCTAAAAGGAGATTTTTTTCCTCACAACTCCTCTCAATGTTGCTAGGAATTTTCTGACCAACAGCTGAATGTCTCCAGACAAAGATTCAGTGGCCTCCAAAGAGGCCACTTGCCAAGAGTTGTACAACCACCACATTCCAGCTTGGAAAAGAAGGGCCATTCCAGTCAGTGTCAGGGGTGGGACAGCAAGCCCATCATCCTCATGGGCAAGAACATTAGAAACTTTGCTAATAAATGACACACACAAGAGAAAAGAAGGAATGCATTTGAGACAAAATAATACTAGTTACCACTTTTCAAAGTCAAATTCTAACAAATTCTAAAGGCTGTGTTTAGGATCTTTTCTTTGGACATGAAGTAGCTGTGTCATATGTGACACAAGCATGCTTCATGAACTAAAGAACACTTTTTCAACACAGCAAGGGTAATTTGGAAGAGCAGATGGTTGCTGTTTCAAATTATGATATTGTCTTCACTGTGCAGTGGTCCATCAATGGCTGGTCCCCACCAGGAAAAAAGCAGTCAGTGCCTGGTTCTAGCCTTTCCACAATGTCCCTGGATGCTATTAAAAAAAATCTATGAGTTTGGACCAGAATAAAGAGAAGGGAAAACAAATAAGGGATCCCTCAAAGAATGTTTATTTGTCCAATCCAGAAATGATCAGGACCAAAATCAGTGGCAGTACTGAGACTCTTACTAGTAGCTTTTCATTTTTAATTAAGGTCAAAGTTGACGAGCCCAAAGAGACAGCATGCCAAGGAAGTCTTGATCTATCCCCCCTCCCCTTTTCCCCTTCCTCTAAGCAGAGATATCTGTTTTATGAACAGCATTTAGTCGATAGCACTCTAAAATGCAGTGGCATTTAGAGTGAAATCCTGATTTCAACTGGATTTCTTTATTTGCATCATGATGGTAAAAGGCATGTAGCTTGCGTCTCCATAATGTTCCTCTTAGGAGCCTATACTTCCTGCCCCAAAGGGATTAGGTACTCTGGGATGTCCACCTGGAATATATCCTTTCCCCCTTTTCTAGGTATGGGCTCTAGTAACCACCTGGCGTTTGAAATCACGGTCAGGTACTTCTGTTTCAGGTCGGTCAGTATAGCTTGATTTTCTAGTTCCACAACCTTGTCAGGAGCTAAGTCCTCAGGCCACACTGCAAAGTTTCCCCAACATCAATGAGCCCTGTGCACAAAGAGAAAAAGACAGGCATTTTTCAACTTCCATAAACCAAACCCTGTGTGTGTGACATGGTTATTCAAAGTGACCATCACCACAGACTAAGATGATACCATCAAAAGGAAATTAGAATTGAATCCCTTTTACTAAGCATTTATTATGTTCCAAACTGTTCAGGGAATTTGGGGGAAGGCAAAGGGAGGGCTCCAGAAATAAAGACAATGAGGGGCTTATCGTCAGTGAACCCACAGAGGTAGTGGGTGAGTCCAAGCAGAACTGCTAAGGGGCAGCGGTTACAGATTGGAAGGGTACCAGCCACTGTGAGGGAACTTAAAGTCAGGTGATGCCTAAGCTGCTCACCAGTAACAGGTGTAGACCCTGATGACATACCTCCACACCTGGAGGTCAGGGGCGTTGCCCAGGATCTCGTGGGCAGTGGGGGTGGGACAGCTGTGTGAATCTGGCAGACAGTGTGACTCCCAGAGGGCATCCCAATCTGCTGTGTGCTGCCTCTCCTGGTCTCTGACAGACACACACACGTAGATATGGACCTGTCTCAGCGTCTCTTACCACACATGGAGAACTAAGGCCCAGAGTAAGGAAATGATTTATGTAAAATCGCAGTGTCTGTCCCAGGCAGAACTCCAACTGGTACCCAGGCCTGCTGAACCCCTTGCACTGTTCTGCTGCCCCACTGAAGGTATGTTGCTTAAAGAAACCACAACAAATACAAGATCAACTATATAGAAAACAGAAGCCACAAAACTCCCCAGTAAGATCCTGGGTGATAGCATTTAAACCCATCACATACACGCACTCTGCCATACCCTGACTTCGCCTCTGTGCCTCCACACCCTGCACCCCTCATGCCACATGCCCTGTTCCCTCATGTCCCTCTGGCACTCCCCATGCCCCCATGCCTGTGCCCACATGCCCCATGCCCGCTGTGCCCCATGTCCCATGCTTCCATGACCCCGTGTCCTACCACATTCCATCATCCCTCTTCCCCCTGCCCTCTGCCCCATGCCACACCCCACACTCCACAACCTTCACCCCTGCCCTGCATTGCACACCCTGCCCTGTATCCTGTGCAACATGTCCTCACACTGTGTGTCCTAGCTGGCATTTCTAGGTTAACTGTGATCAGGTTCTGCTCACATACTGAGTCCTAAAGCCGAAGGTCCTTCCAAGAAGGTGACTGGAGGGCTCTGAGACCCACTCAGCCAACAAGCAGAATCTCAGTTCAAGTGCATACCGGCCACACTCTAGGCCAGATAAGTCCTGAAATCCAGAGGGGCCAACCTCTCCAGAATATCAACTATTTCCATCCCCTTATGTGTTACTGACAGCCCTTTCCAACATGAAAAAGTTAGAATGGGCAAAGCCTAAATACCCTAAAGTTGGAAGAAGAATCAAAAGAGAAGGTGGAGATCTAACAGTGAAGATAGGATTTAACAAATGAATGTGACTGCTGAATCATTATGTTGATATTTCTTTTAGTCTCCAGTGTCTTGGAGCAGCAAGAAAGTAAAATCTAAACTTGTGGAACTGTAAGCCAGGCCAAATGCTGAAATCTGTTCTATAAATAATTGTTCTGGTGTGCTTTGAAATTGATTGCCTTTCATATGCATATTAGTTTATTCGCAATAGGAAAAAAATAAAATGAATCAATTGACCATAGATCTGAGGGTCTATTTCTGAACTCTCAATTCAATGCCACTGATCAACATGGGTATCTTTGTGCCAGCGTCATGTTGTTTTGAGCACTGTAGCTTTATAATAAGCTTTAAAGTCAGGAAGTGTAAGTCATCCCATGTCATTATTCATTTTTAGGATGTTATTCGCTATTCAAGGCCCCTTTCCCTTCCAAATAAATTTGTTAACTGAACTTCCAAGTCTGCAAAGCAGGTTGTTGGAATTTTTATTGGTTTTACATTGAATGTGTAGATCAATCTGGATAGAATTGACATCTTAATGATATTTAGCCTTCCTATCCATGAACATGGAATATCTTTCCACCTATTTAGATCTTTGATTTCTTTTAGCAATATTTTGTAGTTTTCTGTGTACAGGTCTTTTACATCCTTGGTTAAGTTTATTCCTAGGTACTTGATTGTTTCCTACCACTGTCATAGATTTCTCAGGATTTTCCAAATATAGGCTCATGTCACCTGCAGATAATGAAAGTTTTACTTCCTCCTTTCTCAATTTACATGCTTTTTATTTCTTTTATTTTCCTAAACGGTCTGGCTAGAACTTATAAAACGTCAAGCACAATGTTGAATAGCAGTGGTGACAGCAGGCATTCCTGTTTCATTCCTAATATTAGAGGGAAGGCTTTCAGTCTCTACTCAATCCAACATTGAGTAGGATTTTGTTTTTTGTTGTTTTATTTTTATTTTTTTGCTGTCGGTTTTTCATATATGCCCTTTATCATGTTGATGAAGCTTACTTAGATTCTTACCTTTTGATGCACTTTTATCAAGAAAGAATGCTGAATTTTCTTGAATGCCTTTTCAGCATCAATCTAAGTGATCATGTGATTTTCCCTTTCAATCCGTTAATGTGTTGTATTACATTGACTGATTTTCTTGTGTTGAACCCCTCTTGCATGCCTGGTATAAACCCCACTTGATCATGTGTGTAATACTTTTAATGTGGCTTGGGATTTGATTTGCAAGTATGTTGTTGGGAATTCTTGCATCTATTTTCATTAGGAAGACTGGCCTGTAGTTGTCCTTTCTTGTAGTATTTTTATCTGGCTTTGGTATAAGAGTGATGTTAGACTTATAGACCGAATTGGGGAGTGTTCCCTCCTCTTCAATTTTTTGGAAGGGTTTGAGCAGGAATGATGTTAGTTCTTCTTGGAATGTTTGGTAAAATTCCCCTGTGAAGCCATCTGGCCCAGAGCTTGTTTTGTAGAGAGGTTTTAGATGACTGGTTGAATCTCTTTCTTTGTGATTTGCTTATTGATGTCTTCTATCGCTTCTCAATACAGTATACGCTGTTCATGTGTTTTTAAGAAATTATCCACTTCATCAAAGTTGGCTAGTTTGTTGGCCTACAGTGGTTCATAGTCTACTCTTATGATGCTTATTTTATTTCTTCAGGGTCCGTGGGAATGCCCACCACTCTCATTTTGATTTTATTTATTTGCATTTTATCTTTTTGATTTTGTCAATCTAGCTATGGGTCTGTCAATCTTGTTGACCTTCTCAAAGAAAGAACTTTTGGTTTTATTGGTTCTCTCTGTTTTTGTACTCCAATACATTAATTTCCCCTTTAAACTTTGTCATTTCTTTTCTTCTACTTGCTTTTAGGTTAGTTTGATTTCTCTAGTTTCTTCTGTTGTTCAGTTAGGACTTTGGTTTTAGCTCTTTCTTCCTTTTTAACATAGCATTTAGAGCTGTAATTTTCCTTCTCAGCACTGCCATCCTTGAATTCCATAGGTTTTAATATGTTGTACTCTCATTTTCATTCCTCTCTAGATATGTCCAGGTTTCTCTTGCAATTTATTCTTTGACACACTGATGGTTTATGAGTGTTGTGTTTAACCTCCATATATTTGTGAAAGTACTCATTCTTTGGTGGTTATTGATTTCTACCTTCATTCCACCATGATCAGAGAAAATGTTTTGAATAATTTCAGTCTTTTACAAATTATTGAGATCTGTTTTGTGCCTCAGCATACAATCTATCCAGGAGAATATTCCATGATATCTTGAGAAGAATGTTCCTCATGTACTTTGAAGCTCCTTGATTTGGGCGTGTAAACATTTATCTTTGTTATTTCTTCTTGGTGTTATTCCTTTTATTAATATATGATGTCCTTCCTTGTCTCATGACATTTTTTCGTTTAAAGTCTATTTTAGCTGATATTTTGTATAGCTACACCAGCTTTCTTTTAGTTACTATCTTCATGGAATTTATTGTCCATCTTTTCACTTTCAACCTTTTTGTATCTTTGCATCTAAAATGTCAACAGCATATAGATGGATCACACCTTTTATCCATTCTGTCAATCTGCATCTTTTGATTGGGGAGTTTAGTCCATTAACATTCAAGTTATTGAATGGAGAGGCAGTTCTTACTTCAAACATCTTACCTTTTCTCTTTTGGTCAGGTCTATTTTTTCTCTCTTCTTTTTATCCTTTGAGTTACCCTTACTGATTGTGCGAGTGTGAAACTTGTTTCAGACAGAACAGGGCCCAGAAAAGCCAGGTTCTTTAATCCTGATTTAGTATTGTAGGATCGGATGTTTTTCATTAAGCTGTTTGCATGGAGATGTGATCCATCTAACTGTGCGTGGGACCTTTTGATTAGTTGGTTTCCATGGAGATATGTCTCCACCCATTCAAGGTGGGTCACTTTCCGGAGACCTTTAAGAGGGATCCACTTTGGAAAAAGCTTCAGAGCTGACACAGACAGAGACGTTTGGAGATGCCGAAAGAAAATGCCTCCAGGGAAGCCATCTGTATGGAGAAGCCAAGAAAGAAAGCTAGCAGATGTCACCACATGCCTTCCCAGCTGACAGAGAAACCATGAACATCGCTGGTCCTTTCTTGAGTCAAGGTATCTTTCTCTGGATGCCTTAGCTTCAGCATTTTCATGGCCTTAGAACTGTAAACTTGGGATTTAATAGCCAGCCCTTGTCTAGTATATTGCATTTCCAGCAGCATTAACAAATTAAAACACTAGGACTCTCCAATTTTGTATCTCCTCCAGACCTCTCACTCCTGTATTTTTCTTTCCACTAACAGAACTTCCTTTAGTATTTCTTGCAGGGCATGCCTCTTTTGAACAAATTCCCTCAGCATCTTTTTTCTCTGTGAAAATTTTAAAGTTGCAGTTCTTAAGGACAGCTCTTCTGAATGATGAACTCTGGTTGGCCATGTTTTTCTTTCAAAATCTTAAATATATTGCCTCCATAGTGCCTGATGAGTTGCCAGTGCTTAGTCTTTTGTGGATTACTTACTTCAATGATTTGAGCCTTTGGTTTTTATTTGCCACATCTATTATTCCTTTCTTTGTATCATTTTTGTTACTCTTACTAAGAATTTTCATTTGTGTACCCTCCCTCAGGCCACATTCTCTTGTCTTTTCTTTACAACTGACAGAACTCCTTTAGTAGTTCCTGGTGGGCATGTTTCTTGTTTAAGAACTCACACAGTTTTCTTTACCTGTGAATATTTTAACTCTTCCTCATTTTTAATTTTTTTTTGGCATTGGCATGCACCAGGATTTGAACACGGGTCTACAGCATGGCAGGTGAGAACTCTGCTACACCACCATTGCCCGCCCTAACTCTCCCTCATTTTTTTTTTGAAGGATAGTTTTGCTGGATAGAGAATTCTTGACTGGCATTTTTTTCTTTCATCATCTTAAATATGTCATACCACTGCCTTCTCACCTCTATGTCTGATTACAAATCAGCACTAATCTTATTTGCCTTTACTTGTATGTGGGGAATTGCCTTCCCCTTGTTGCTTTCAAAATTTTCTCCCTTTCTTTGGACTTTGACGGTCTGATTAGTATGTGTCTTGGACTGGACCTATTTGGTTTTATTTTGTTTGGAGTACTTTGGGATTCACAGATTTGTATGTGTATTTATAAGCATTGGGAAATTTTCAGTTATTTCCTAGAATACTCTTCCTGGGCCCTTTCCCTTCTCTTCTCCTTCTGGGATATCTGTGCTGTGTATATTTGTGTGCTTTGTGTGTTCAGTCATTTCCCTAAGAACCTGCTCAAATTTTCCATTTTTCCACCTGTACATGCTTGTGTACTCCATTTTCTAGCTCTCTTATTCTTTCTTCTGCCTATTCAAATCTGCTGTTGTGGGTCTTTAGTATATATTTAATTTCATCTACAGCATCTTTCATTTGCATAATGTTTTATTTCAATGGATTCTTTCAAATTCTCTTGTAACTATTCTAATGTCTGGTTAATATATTTTATCCCTTTATGCATATTTTCCTTCATCTCTTTGAATTGATTTAGGAGATTTCTTTGACCATGTTTGATTATTTGTTCCAGATTCTGGGTCTCCTAGTTGTTCAAAGATTCTGTTGGAGAATGGAATCGTGGAACATCTTACACTGCCATCTTGATCAACCCGAAGTTCCCAGTGTGGTTTAGACTTGCATTTCCCTAATGACTAATGATGTCAATTGTCTTTATATTTATAAACTGGCTGTTTGGATATCTTTGGAGATAATCTCAAATCCTTTGCCCACTTTTAATTGCACTGTTTGCCTTCTTGAGGACTGCTTGTACATGAGAAGTCTCTTCCCTCATCCTGATTTTTAAGATTCTAACTTTGGCTTTTGCCATTTTGATTCTAATGTGTCTTAACGTGAATATCTTTTAATGTATCCTCTTTGGAGTTTATCGAGCTCATTGGATGTGTAGATTCATGTCTTTCATGAAATTTGGCAAAGTTTTTTGCTTTTTGTGTTTGTTTTGCATGAGCAGGCGCCAAGAATTAGCAAAGTTTTCAGTGATTATTTCTTCATATTTTCTTTGTGCCAATTTCACTCTCTCTTCTTCTGAGATTCTCATATTGGGTATGTTGGTCTGTTTCATGGTGCCCTCAGGGTCAATTTTCTTTCTCTTTTTCTTTTATTGCTTCTTAGATTGGATAATTTCAGCTTTCCTTTCTCATGTTCTCATATACTTTTCTGCCTTCTCAATTCTACTGTTGAACTTCTCGTGTGATGTTAGTTGGCATTTCAGTTATTACACTTTTCAGCTCCAAAATAACTTTTTGGTTCCTTTTTATAACTTCCATTCCTTCACTGATATTCTTGTTTTGTTCATATAACATTTCCCTGATTTCTTTTAGTTTTTTGTCCATGTTTTCTTCAGTTCCAGAACATTCATTGTGACACAGCAACAGGCCTCGGTCTCTCCTTCCATCCCTGCCAGTCTGGCCTCTGGCAGCAGCAGGTGATGCAGATGGAACAGATGAAACATCATGTCATCTGCAGCCAAGCCTCAATGACCCCTGCCTCTTGAGAGCATACCATCCAAGACCACAGTCTCCGCCTCCAGCAGTGGGAGCAACAACAGAAACACAGGCTGTCCAGAGTGAATTTCCCAGGCAGCTCCCTCAGTGGCCAGTGCCACTCCCACTGACCCAGAGATGGAGAAGTATTTGATGATGCACCACAGGAAAAGCAGAAAGAAATCCAAGAACCAGATCCTACTTATGAAGAAAAAATGCAAATTGACAGAGAAAAGAGATTTGAGTGTTTGTTAAAGCAGATAGAGCTCTTTGCACCTTTCATTCAACCTGCTGCCCAGAAGACTCCGGTGTCACTTTTGAAGATGAAACCACAGTGCCCACGACTAAAAAAGGATGAGAAACAGAACTTGCGATCAGTTGGTGACTATTGACACCACAGAACAGGGCAAGAGGGGGATGAAGAAAACTTGTAACAGAAAGTTCCAAAGCAACTGTTTGCACTTGGGCTCAAAGATCTCTATCATATGTAAAATGGGGTAAACCCTGAGATCAGGTCCAAGGATTAAATTGGCTCATTTCTTTGTATGAGAATGGCATCAATGTTGTCCTTGCAGATGAAATGGACCTGGGAAAGACTCTTCAAACAATCTCTCTTCTTGGGTACATGAAACACTATAGAAACATTCCTGGCACTCATATGCTTTTCATTCCTAGGTCTGCATTACACAACTGGATGAGCAAATTCAAGAGATGGGTACCGATGCTTATATCTGTTTGATAGGAGGTAAAGAGCAAAGAGCTGCTTTTGTCAGAGAGGTTTTATTACCAGGAGAAAGGGATGTATATGTAACATCTTAAGAAATGCATATTAAAGAGAGGTCTGTGTTCAAAACATTTAATTGGAAGTACTTAGCTATAGATGAAGCTCAGAGGATCAAAAAATTTGACAGAAATAGTGACGGAATTGAAGACTACAAATCATTTTTATTAATTGGAACACCTCTTCAGGAGAACTTGCATGAACTCTGGTCACTTCTTAATTTTTTGCTGCCAGATGTCTTCAATGAAGGTGATGACTTTGGTTCTTGGTTTAAGAAAGTTTTAAAAGACTTTGTGTAACCAGTCCAATGACTTGACTTCCTCAGGACTGGTTTCTGACACTTGATTTTGTTCCCTTGAATTAGCCATATTTTTCTGTTTCTTTGTATACCTTGCAAAGTATTTCTTGAAAATTACATTTGAATATTATGTGGCAAGCCTGGAAATCAGATACTCTCCTTTCACAAGTTTGTATTTTTTATTGTTGAAGACTATAATAGTCTGTTTGTTTAGTGAATTTTCCAAAGTAGTTTTGCAAAGATTATATTCTTTGCCATCTCTGGTCCTGAACTCTCTTTTCCTTAGCTTGCATTCAGCCAGAATTTTATTGCAATTTTACTGAGATATATATACCCACCATATAAAACCATACAAAGTATACAATCAATGGCTCAAGCATCATCATATAGTTTTGCATTCAACCCCCACAATTTTAGAACACTTTCATTACTCCAAATAAATAAGAATGAAAAGAACACCCCAAACATCCCATACAATTTATATCCTCTCTCTCTATATATATATTCTTTACTTCATTACCTATCTATCCATACACTGGGCAAAGGAAGTGTCTGTCCTAAGGCCTTTACACTCACACAGCCACATGACAAAAGCTATACACTTATTCACTCATTATTTATTTAGAGAAACGAAAATGAAGTACCTATATACTTGAGTCAGTAGACATAATCATTTGCCAAATCCTAATTTCTCAATGAAACCTCCTCCCTTTCACCTGATTACTCTCTCACTCTTCAGGGATATCTGGTCAATGACCATTTTAACTTCTTCATGAAGCGGTGTTGATCTTATGGGGTTAGATATGTTCTTGGTGGGACTGGTACCCCTGGCTTTCAGGCTTTGTTAGTTTGCAAGCTGCCAGAATGCAATGTACCAGAACTAGAATGGCATTAAAAAAGGGGGATTCAATAAGTTACAAGTTTACAGTTCTAAGGAAGTGAAAATATCCAATTAAAGCATCAAGAGGAGAAAAGCTTCACTGAAGAATGGCTGGTGGATCAGGAGCAACTCTGTCAGCTGGGGATACATGCTGGTCAGCTGCTCCTGGGCTCCACTGCTTTCAACCTCTATTCCTGTAGAGCTTCCTCACTTTACTTCTCCAAGGCTGGCTTGCTTAACATCTCATGGCAAAGTCTTGGAGCCCTCCAAGCATCTCCAAGCATCCATGTCTCTGTCCTCCATGTGTCTGCATCTGTATCAGCTCTGATGTGAAGTTTCTGTCGGCTCCGAAGATTCACTCATTTCTCTAGGATCTCTCATTTCTGGCAATTCTCCAAAATGTTTTCTCTTTTAAAGACTGTAGTAAACTAATCAAGACTGACCTGGAATGGGTGGAGTCACATCTCAATCTAATCAAAAGTCAATACCTAAAATCGGGTGTGTCACTTCTTCATGGAGGTAATCCAATAAAAAATTCCAACCTACTTTTTAAAATCAGGATTAAAAGAATGGCTGCCTCCACAAATTGAATCAGGATTAAAACATCACTTTTCTGGGGTACATAATATATTCAAACTGGCACACAGGGCTTGCTAAGGAAGACTTTCTTTTATAATATGTAAAGATTTATTTGAAATAGGAATGAGAATCACATCATCCTCTGAAATTAGTACTTTTTGTTGATAAGGACTATATAATCAGATAGCATGTAATCGTGCAAAGTGTACAATCCATGGTTCACGATATCATATAGCTGTGCATTTATCATCAAAATCGACTTTTTTTCTTTTCTGTGAAAAATAGCATATATGCAAAAAAGCAATAAAGTTCAAAGCACATCGCAACAATTAGTTGTAGAACAGATTTCAGAGTTTGGTATGGGTTCCAATTCCACAATTTTAGGTTTTTACTTCTAACTGCTCTACGATACTGGAGACTAAAAGAAATATCACTATAGGGTGTGCGACAGTGGCTCATTGGCAGAATTCTCGCCTGCCATGCTGGAGATCCAGATTCCCAGTACCCGCCCATGCAAAAAAAAAAAAAAAAAGTAATAATAATAATGAGAAGAAAGAAATATCAATATAATGATTCAGCAACCATATTTATTTGTTAAACCTACCCTCTTTGTATAACTCCACCATCACCTTTCATCTTTACCCACTTTTTAAGAGCATTTGGGATATGCTCATTCTATGTTTTTCATTTTGGAAGGGGCTGTCGATAACATGGAATAGGAGGATGGATTGAGTTGATGTTCTGGAGAGGCTGGCCCCTCTGTATTTCAGGACTTATCTGGCCCAGGGACCCATTTGGAAGTTGCACGTTTCTGAAAAGTTACCCTAGTGCTTGGAACCTTTGCATAATCTTATATAATGCCCTAGGTGTTCTTTAGGATTGGCAGGAATGGGTTTGGTTGGGGTTTGGCAAGCTATGATAGTAGCAGGTCTAACTGAACCTGGCATAAGTGTGACCTCCAGAGCAGCCTCTCGATTCCATTTGTTCTCTCTCAGCCACTGATGCCTTATTTGTTATACTTCTTTTCTTCCTTTTGGCCAGGTAGGCATTGTTGATCCTGCAGTGCCAGAGCCAGGCTCATCCCTGGGACTTATCTCCCACCCCATCAGGAAGACTTTCACCTCTGTTTGTCATGTCCCATGGTACGGGGTGGGGCCAAATCCCTGCCACTTTAGAACAAGGATTTCCTTTCTTCTAGTTTGCAATGACACAGTAATCATTTCTCTGTAAGGCCTTATTGGAAGAACATTTAGCATCTGTATTTCTCACAACCATCTGTTCAAAGTATTCCAGGCCTTTCCTATTAACCTCCTCACAATTCTTCTGGAATAGATCCCTTATCCATGTAAAAAGCCATTCCAACTTGTTTGGTATTTGAAAACCACAGCTCCCACTTTCAGCATGAAAATCTGTTTTGGTTTGCTAAAGCTACTTGAGTACAATATAACAGAAATGGATTGGCTTATATAAAGGGAATTTATTAAGTTAGAAGTTACAATCTTGTATGACACTATAATTGTGGATACATGGCACTAGGCATTTGCCAAATCCCATATAACTTTACAATACAAAGAGTGAACATTATACATACAAATTTAAAAATTGTTTAGGAGATTTGGGGATCCCAGGAGGGAATGGAGAATATAACAAAACAGTCTAGCTGTGTTACAAATTATGAAAAATCCTTACTGGTGGTAATGGGGCAGGGGATAAATGTGCTGTCTTAAGTAACTTTGGAAGAGAGTGGAGTCTGTTTGAATAGAGTTAAAAGGAACTTTTTTTATTAATTAAAAAAGATTAACTAACAAAACATTTAGAAATCATTCCATTCTACATATACAATCAGTAATCTTAACATCATCACAGAGTTGCATATTCATCATTTCTTAATACATTTGCATCGATTTATAAAAAGAAATATAAAAGACAACAGAAAAAGAAATAAAACGATAATAGAGAGAGAGAAAAAACACTATACCTCATGTACAGCTTCATTCAGTGTTTTAACATAATTACATTACAATTAGGTAGTACTGTGCTGTCCATTTCTGAGTTTTTGTATCCAGTCCTGTTGCACAGTCTGTATCCCTTCAGCTCCAATTACCCATTATCTTACCCTATTTCTATCTCCTGATGATCTCTGTTACCAATGACATATTCCAAGTTTATTCACTAATGTCGGTGCATATCAGTGGGGCCATACAGTATTTGTCCTTTAGTTTTCGGCTAGTCTCACTCAGCATAATGTTCTCTAGGTCCATCCATGTTATTACATGCTTCATAAGTTTATTCTGTCTTAGAGCTGCAAAATATTCCATCGTATGTATATACCACAGTTTGTTTAGCCACTCATCTGTTGATGGACATTTTGGCTGTTTCCATCTCTTTGCAATTGTAAATAACACTGCTATAAACATTGGTGTGCAAATGTCCGTTTGTGTCTTTGCCCTTAAGTCCTTTGAGTAGATACCTAGCAATGGTATTGCTGGGTCATATGGCAATTCTATATTCAGTTTTTTGAGGAACCACCAAACTGCCTTCCACAGTGGTTGCACCATTTGACATTCCCACCAACAGTGGATAAGTGTGCCTCTTTCTCTGCATCCTCTCCAGCACTTGTCATTTTCTGTTTTGTTGATAATGGCCATTCTGGTGGGTATGAGATGATACCTCATTGTGGTTTTGATTTGCATTTCTCTAAAGGCCAGGGACATTGAGCATCTCTTCATGTGCCTTTTGGCCATTTGTATTTCCTCTTCTGAGAAGTGTCTGTACAAGTCTTTTTCCCATTTTGCAATTGGATTAGCTGTCTTTTTGTTGCTGAGTTGAACAATTTCTTTATAAATTCTGGATACTAGACCTTTATCTGATATGTCGTTTCCAAATATTGTCTCCCATTGTGTAGGCTGTCTTTTTACTTTCTTGATGAAGTTCTTTGATGCACAAAAGTGTTTAATTTTGAGGAGCTCCCATTTATTTCTTTCTTTCTTCAGTGCTCTTGCTTTAGGTGTAAGGTCCATAAAACCGCCTCCAGTTATAAGCTTCATAAGATATCTCTCTACATTTTCCTCTAACTGTTTTATGGTTTAAGACCTAATGTTTAGATCTTTGATCCATTTTGAGTTAACTTTTGTATAGGGTGTGAGATACAGGTCCTCTTTCATTCTTTTGCATATGGATATCCAGTTCTCTAGGCACCATTTACTGAAGAGACTGTTCTGTCCCAGGTGAGTTGGCTTGACTGCCTTATCAAAGATCAAATGGCCATAGATGAGAGGGTCTATATCTGAGCACTCTATTCGATTCCATTGGTCGATATATCTATCTTTATGCCAGTACCATGCTGTTTTGACCACTGTGGCTTCATAATATGCCTTAAAGTCAGGCAGCGTGAGACCTCCAGCTTCTTTTTTTTTCCTCAAGATACTTTTAGCAATTCGGGGCACCCTGCCCTTCCAGATAAATTTACTTATTGGTTTTTCTATTTCTGAAAAATAAGTTGCTGGGATTTTGATTGCTATTGCGTTGAATCTGTAAATCAATTCAGGTAGAATTGACATCTTAACTATGTTTAGTCTTCCAATCCATGAACATGGTATGCCCTTCCATCCACTTAGGTCCTCTGTGATTTCTTTTAACAGTTTCTTGTAGTTTTCTTTGTATAGGTCTTTTGTCTCTTTAGTTAAATTTATTCCTAGGTATTTTATTCTTTTAGTTGCAATTGTAAATGGAATTCGTTTCTTGATTTCCCCCTCAGCTTGTTCATTGCTAGTGTATAGAAACACTACAGATTTTTGAATGTTGATCTTGTAACCTGCTACTTTGCTGTACTCGTTTATTAGCTCTAGTAGTTTTGCTGTGGATTTTTCAGGGTTTTCGAAGTATAGTATCATATCATCTGCAAACAGTGATAGTTTTACTTCTTCCTTTCCAATTTTGATGCCTTGTATTTCTTTTTCTTGTCTAATTGCTCTGGCTAGAACTTCCAACACGATGCTGAATAACTGTGGTGATAGTGGACATCCTTGTCTTATTCCTGATCTTAGGGGGAAAGGTTTCAATTTTTCCCCATTGAGGATGATATTAGCTGTGGGTTTTTCATATATTCCCTCTATCATTTTAAGGAAGTTCCCTTGTATTCCTATCCTTTGAAGTGTTTTCAACAGGAAAGGATGTTGAATCTTGTCAAATGCCTTCTCTGCATCAATTGAGATGATCATGTGATTTTTCTACTTTGATTTGTTGATATAGTGTATTACATTAATTGATTTTCTTATGTTGAGCCATCGTTGCATACCTGGGATGAATCCTACTTGGTCATGATGTATAATTCTTTTAATGTGCTGCTGGATTCGATTTGCTAGAATTTTGTTGAGGAGTTTTGCATCTATATTCATTAGAGAGATTGGTCTGTAGTTTTCTTTTTTTCTTATATCTTTGCCTGGTTTTGGTATGAGGGTGATGTTGGCTTCATAGAATGAATTAGGTAGCTTTCCCTCCACTTCAATTTTGTTGAAGAGTTTGAACAGGTTTGGTATTAATTCTTCCTGGAAAGTTTGGTAGAATTCACATGTGAAGACGTCTGGTCCTGGACTTTTCTTTTTCGGAAGCTTTTGAATGACTGATTCAATTTCTTTACTTGTGATTGGTTTGTTGAGGTCGTCTATTTCTTCTTGAGTCAAAGTTGGTTGTTCATGCCTTTCTTGGAACTTGTCCATTTCATCTACATTGTTGTATTTATTAGCATAAAGTTGTTCATAGTATCCTGTTATTACCTCCTTTATTTCTGTGAGGTCAGTGGTTATGTCTCTTCTTCCATTTCTGATCTTATTTATTTGTGTCCTCTCACTTCTTCTTTTTGTCAGTCTTGCTAAGGGCCCATCAATCTTGTTGATTTTCTCATAGAACCAACTTCTGGTCTTACTGATTTTCTCCATTGTTTTCATGTTCTCAATTTCATTTATTTCTGCTCTGATCTTTGTTATTTCTTTCCTTTTGCTTGCTTTGGGGTTAGTTTGCTGTTCTTTCTCCAGTTCTTCCAAGTGGACAGTTAATTCCTGAATTTTTGCCCTTTCTTCTTTTTTTGATATAGGCATTTAGGGCAATAAATTTCCCTCTTAGCACTGCCTTTGCTGCATCCCATAGGTTTTGATATGTTGTGTTTTCATTTTCATTCGCCTCGAGATATTTACTAATTTCTCTTGTGATTTCTTCCTTGACCCACTGGTTGTTTAAGAGTGTGTTGTTGAGCCTCCACGTATTTGTGAATTTTCTGGTGCTCTGCCTATTATTGATTTCCAACTTCATTCCTTTATGATCTGAGAAAGTTTTGTGTATGATTTCAATCTTTTTAAATTTGTTGAGACTTGCTTTGTGACCCAGGATATGGTCTACCTTTGAGAATGATCCATGAGCACTTGAGAAAAAGGTGTATCCTGCTGTTGTGGGGTGTAATGTCCTATAAATGTCTGTTTAGTCTAGCTCACTTATTGTAATATTCAAATTCTCGGTTTCTTTATTGATCCTCTGTCTAGATGTTCTGTCCATTGATGAGAGTGGAGAATTGAAATCTCCAGCTGTTATGGTAGATGTGTCTATTTCCCTTTTCAGTATTTGCAGTGTATTCCTCATGTATTTTGGGGCATTCTGATTCGTTGTGTAAATATTTATGATTGTTATGTCCTCTTGTTTAATTGTTCCTTTTATTAGTAGATAGTATCCTTCTTTGTCTCTTTTAACTGTTTTACATTTGAAGTCTAATTTGTTGGATATTAGTATAGCTACTCCTGCTCTTTTCTGCTTGTTATTTGCATGAACTATCTTTTCCCAACCTTTCACTTTCAACCTATGTTTGTCTTTGGGTCTAAGATGTGTTTCCTGTAGACAGCATATAGAAGGATCCTGTTTTTTAATCCATTCTGCCAGTCTGTGTCATTTGATTGGGGAATTCAGTCCATTAACATTTAGTGTTATTACTGTTTGGGTAGTACTTTCCTCTACCATTTTGCCTTTTGCATTATATATCATATCTAATTTTCCTTCTTTCTACACTCTTCTCCACACCTCTCTCTTCTGTCTTTTTGTATCTGTCTCTACTGCTCCCTTTAATATTTCTTGCAGAGCTGGTCTCTTGGTCACAAATTCTCTCAGTAACTTTTTGTCTGAAAATGTTTTAATTTCTCCCTCATTTTTGAAGGACAATTTTCTGGATATAGAATTCTTGGTTGGCAGTTTTTCTCTTTTAGTAATTTAAATATATCATCCCACTGTCTTCTTGCCTCCATGGTTTCTGCTGAGAAATATACACATAGTCTTATTGGGTTTCCCTTGTATATGATGGATTGTTTTTCTCTTGCTGCTTTCAAAATCCTCTCTTTGTCTTTGACCTCTGACATTCTAACTAGTAAGTGTCTTGGAGAATGCCTATTTGGATCTATTCTCTTCGGGGTGCGTTGCACTTCTTGGATCTGTGATTTTAGTTCTTTCATAAGAGTTGGGAAATTTTCAGTGATAATTTCTTCCATTAGTTTTTCTCCTCCTTTTCCCTTCTCTTCTCCTTCTAGGACAACCACAACACGTACATTTGTGCACTTCATATTATCATTCAATTCCCTGAGCCCCTGTTCAAATTTTTCCATTCTTTTCCCTATAGTTTCTGTTTCTTTTTGGATTTCAGATGTTCCGTCCTCCAGTTCACTAATTCTAACCTCTGTGTCTTGAAATCTACCATTGTAGGTTTCCATTGTTTTTTTCATCTCTTCTACTGTATCTTTCATTCCCATAAGTTCTGTGATTTGTTTTTTCAGACTTTCCATTTCTTCTTTTTGTTCATTTCTTGCCTTCTTCATGTCCTCCCTCAATTTATTGATTTCGTTTTTGAAGAGGATTTACATTTCTTTTCGTATATTCAGAATTAGTTGTCTCAGCTCCTGTATCTCATTTGAACTATTGGTTTGTTCCTCTGATTTGGCCATATCTTCAATTTTCCTGGTGTGATTTGTTATTTTTTTTTCTGGCATCTGGACATTTAATTACCTTAATTAATTTATTCTGGAGATTGCTTTCACTTATCTTACCTAGGGTTTTCTTGCTAGATGAGTTTGTTGTCTATTTGTTCATTCACCTTCAGTTCAGCTTTTTCTGGGCCTCTAGCTTAAGTTTTGTTTAACAGAGGGTAAATTTTCACTTCTTATTTTCTTGTTTCTTGCCCTGCTTGTAAGGTGCCTTTTCCCCCCTACACTTAGGAGGGTCTACATAGGTATTAAGGACTCCAGCCGGGTTTTCCCAGACTAAGCTGGCCTCCTTTCAGGGGGAAGGAATCACCTGCATCAGTTTTCCCTGAGTGTGCGACCCAGCAGGTTGAAAAACTTTCCTGTGAAGTCTCTGGGCTCTGTTTTTCTTATCCTGCCCAGTATGTGGCGCTTGTCTGTCTGCAGGTCCCACCAGCAAAATATGTTGTGACTCCTTTAACTTTGGAAGGCTCTCCCTGCTTGGGGCGTGGTGGAGACAGAGGAAAGGTTGTAGGCTGGTTTTAATGGCTTCAAATTGCGAAGCCCTGGGATCTGAATTCCTTGAGAGAGGGACTCCACCTGAGTTGCGCCTCACCCCTCCCATGGGGAAGGCCCAGGTGACAGACAGCCCCAAAAGCAGCCTGCTTCTGCGTTTGGGGCAGTTGCAGCCTGTGCAATCCCGACACTGAGTCCATAGGCAACCAGGCCTCCACAGAAACAGCCACAGAAGGCTCTGTTTCGTCCCCTTTCCTCTCTTTCAGTCAGCCCAACAGGTGACCTCCGCCCAGATCAGTTTCGCCTGAGCTGGGGGCCCACCCCTAATAGTCAGAATTTGTCCATCAATGCCACCACCGGTGTTTGGTTAGACTCAGTCCCTGCTACTGTTGGAGACTCTTTCCTTTCCCTCCGGGAAGCCGACTGTGGGTGAGGGCGCCGGTCGCTGGCCACCATGGCTTGGGGAACTCGCCGCTCCAAGACTCACAGCTGGTCTGGAGACTCACAGCTGGTCCGGGAAGCTGCCTGTGGGGGAGGGGCGCTGGCCGCCAGCTGCCGCGGCTTGGGGAACTTCCTGCTCTGTGACTTGTAGCCGGTCCGGAGACTCGCAACCAGTCCTGGAAGCGCCTGTGGGGGAGGGGTGCCGGTCGCCGGCCGCCGCGACTTGGTGAACTCGTTTTTCCGAGACTCGCAGCTGGTCTGGGAAGCCACCTGTGAGGGAGGGACGCTGGCCGCCAGCCACCGCCGCTTCAGGAAGCGCACACTGCTCGGGAAACTCACCGCTGCGGAGACTCGCAGCCAGTCCAGCTGGTCCAGACTGGGGTACGTTGTGTGTCCGGTCTCTGCCGTGGCTCCAGGAGCTGTTCTGTACTGTTTCTGGTAACTTAGTAGTTGCTCTGGAGGATGAACTAAAACGTGCGCACCTTACCAAGCTGCCATCTTGGCCTCCCACTCCAGTTAAACGGAACTTTATGTAAGTACTATAGTCTAGTTTATAAAGCAGTTTCCTACAGAATTCATAATTCTGAGACCACTATACATTTACAAAGGAATTGACAAAGTAATTATATGGATGGTAGATGGTAGGAGGCTGTCTTCCTGCTGTTGGAGTGGAAAGTTACAGATAAGCAAAGGCAAGAGACTAAAATGAACCTTGTAGTAATGGGTCGGAGTTGGAAATATCAGTATGAATTCATGTTCAGTTTAGTATATATAAGTGGTTATATATAAAATATTTATAGAAATGTGTATTAGTTAGGGTTCTCTAGAGAAACAAAATCAACAAGAAACACTTGCAAATAGAAAATATATAAAATTGTCTCATGTAACCGGGAGAACACAGAGACCAAAATCCATAGGGCGGGCTGTGAAGGCAATGATTCCGGTGGAGGAACTGGGTGAACTCCACAGGAGAGGCTCAACGTCCGAAGCAGGAAGAGAGCTTGTCTCTTCTGAATTCTTCTTTAAAGGCTTCCATGATTAGATTAAGCATCACTCATTGCAAAAGAAATGCCCCTTGGCTGATTACAAATGGAATCAGCTGTGGATGCAGCTGATGTGATCATGATTTAATTCTGTGAAATGTCCTCACTGCAACAGACAGGCCAGCACTTGCCCAACCAGGAAAACAGGTACCACCACTTGGCCAAGTTGACACATGAACCTGACCATGACAATATGTTTATATCTATGGCTAATATACCCACATACATTTCATTGCTCTGTCAACAGCAAGAATACACAAACAAAAACTCAGCAATGAGGACATTAAATTAATTAATTAATTAATTAACTTGTTTTTACATGAGCAGACTCTGGAAAACAAACCTACGTCTCCAGCACAACAGGCAAGATTCTGCCACTGAGACACCAGTGCACTGCTCTTATTTCTAGATCTAGGACTCTGATACTAGGATTCTAATTCTCTAATTAAAGAACTGGAGGTCCATGAGAAATGACTTACCTATGACTTGGTCAGGAAGTATATAAGATGTTGTACTTGTAGTGAGAGAAAGAAATGAAATGCTAAAAATTAATGTAATGATGGGCAACATTAAATGGAAATAAGAACCAACTGAAAAAGCATGAACAATTTCAGCAACTAATGTGGGATTTTATCATAAATCTAAGTATAAAAGAAATGTCCGTGCATACATAATGAGATAAGTGATTGAGAAAGTACATAAATGGGAGAGAGTAGTCAAACAATCCGATTTGGTTTGTTAAAGTTGCCAGAATGCAATATACCAGAAATAGAACAGCGTTTGAAAAGGGAAGTTATTAAGTTGGAAATTTACAGTTCTTAAGTGTCAAAACTAATGCATGCATGGACAGCCACCTCGACTCATGAGAGGGCTGGTGATGTTCAGGGTTCTCTATCAGCTAGGAAGGCACATGGCGATGTCTGCTAGCTTTCTCTCCTAGATTTTTCAAACAGCTTTCCCAGGGACATTTTCTTTCTACATCTCCAAAGGTTTCTGGCTGTGGGGGCTTTGAAGCTTTTCCCAAAATGGTTCCCTCTTAAAGGACTCTAGTAAGCAGATTAAGACCCTGCTTCAATAAGTGGAGACACATTTCAATGGAAACCACCAAATCAAAAGGTCCCATGACAAGTGGGTGGGTCACATCTCTATAGGAACAACTTAAATTAAAAAGATCCTGCCCAACAATACTGAATGAGGGTTAAAGAACATGGCTTTCCTGGGGGCACACAACAGTTTCAAACTTGCACATTCCACTCTGTGGACCCTAAGAAAAAGATATGTTCTTTCCATATATAAAATACATTCATTCCATTACAATTTCACAAAGCCATAAATCATTTCAGTAGCAATACAGATACAATACAAAGTGAAAAGCAGTACAAAATCTCATCAAAATTTGGGTCCTTAGACCAGATAAGCCCTGAAATGCAGAGGGGCCAGCCTTTCCAGAATATCTATTAATTCCATCCCCTATCCCATATTATTGACAGGCCCTTTCAACATGAAAAAATTAGAATGGCCTTAACCCAAATACCCTTAAAGAGTGGGAGAAAGATTAAAGGTGATGGTGGAGTTATACAGAGAAGGTAGGATTTAACATATGAATATGACTGCTGAATCATTATACTGATATTTCTTTTAGCCTCCAGTACCCTAGGGCAGCTAGAAATAAGAACGTAAAATTGTGGAATTGTAACCCACACCAAACTCTCAAATCTGATCTACAACTGATTGTTGTGATGCACTTTGAGATTTATTGCTTTTATGTATATATGTTATTTAAAGAGAAGCAGAAGTATAACAGAGAAGATAGGATTTAACAAATGAATGTGACTGCTGAATCATTATGTTGATATTTCTTTTAGTCTCCAGTGTCTTGGAGCAGCAAGAAAGTAAAATCTAAACTTGTGGAACTGTAAGCCAGGCCAAATGCTGAAATCTGTTCTATAAATAATTGTTCTGGTGTGCTTTGAAATTGATTGCCTTTCATATGCATATTAGTTTATTCGCAATAGGAAAAAAATAAAATGAATCAATTGACCATAGATCTGAGGGTCTATTTCTGAACTCTCAATTCAATGCCACTGATCAACATGGGTATCTTTGTGCCAGCGTCATGTTGTTTTGAGCACTGTAGCTTTATAATAAGCTTTAAAGTCAGGAAGTGTAAGTCATCCCATGTCATTATTCATTTTTAGGATGTTATTCGCTATTCAAGGCCCCTTTCCCTTCCAAATAAATTTGTTAACTGAACTTCCAAGTCTGCAAAGCAGGTTGTTGGAATTTTTATTGGTTTTACATTGAATGTGTAGATCAATCTGGATAGAATTGACATCTTAATGATATTTAGCCTTCCTATCCATGAACATGGAATATCTTTCCACCTATTTAGATCTTTGATTTCTTTTAGCAATATTTTGTAGTTTTCTGTGTACAGGTCTTTTACATCCTTGGTTAAGTTTATTCCTAGGTACTTGATTGTTTCCTACCACTGTCATAGATTTCTCAGGATTTTCCAAATATAGGCTCATGTCACCTGCAGATAATGAAAGTTTTACTTCCTCCTTTCTCAATTTACATGCTTTTTATTTCTTTTATTTTCCTAAACGGTCTGGCTAGAACTTATAAAACGTCAAGCACAATGTTGAATAGCAGTGGTGACAGCAGGCATTCCTGTTTCATTCCTAATATTAGAGGGAAGGCTTTCAGTCTCTACTCAATCCAACATTGAGTAGGATTTTGTTTTTTGTTGTTTTATTTTTATTTTTTTGCTGTCGGTTTTTCATATATGCCCTTTATCATGTTGATGAAGCTTACTTAGATTCTTACCTTTTGATGCATTTTTATCAAGAAAGAACGCTGAATTTTCTTGAATGCCTTTTCAGCATCAATCTAAGTGATCATGTGATTTTCCCTTTCAATCCGTTAATGTGTTGTATTACATTGACTGATTTTCTTGTGTTGAACCCCTCTTGCATGCCTGGTATAAACCCCACTTGATCATGTGTGTAATACTTTTAATATGGCTTGGGATTTGATTTGCAAGTATGTTGTTGGGAATTCTTGCATCTATTTTCATTAGGGAGACTGGCCTGTAGTTGTCCTTTCTTGTAGTATTTTTATCTGGCTTTGGTATAAGAGTGATGTTAGACTTATAGACCGAATTGGGGAGTATTCCCTCCTCTTCAATTTTTTGGAAGGGTTTGAGCAGGAATGATGTTAGTTCTTCTTGGAATGTTTGGTAAAATTCCCCTGTGAAGCCATCTGGCCCAGAACTTGTTTTGTAGAGAGGTTTTAGATGACTGGTTGAATCTCTTTGTTTGTGATTTGCTTATTGATGTCTTCTATTGCTTCTCAATACAGTATACGCTGTTGATGTGTTTTTAAGAAATTATCCACTTCATCAAAGTTGGCTAGTTTGTTGGCCTACAGTGGTTCATAGTCTACTCTTATGATGTTTATTTTATTTCTTCAGGGTCCATGGGAATGCCTGGACTCTCATTTCTGATTTTATTTATTTGCATCTTATCTTTTTGATTTTTTCAGTCTAGCTATGGGTCTGTCAATCTTTTTGAACTTCTCAAAGAAAGAACTTTTGCTTTTATTGGTTCTCTCTGTTTTTGTACTCCAATACATTAATTTTGCCTTTAAACTTTGTCATTTCTTTTCTTCTACTTGCTTTTGGGTTAGTTTGATTTCTCTAGTTTCTTCTGTTGTTCAGTTAGGACTTTGGTTTTAGCTCTTTCTTCCTTTTTAACATAGCATTTAGAGCTGTAATTTTCCTTCTCAGCACTGCCATCCCTGAATTCCATAGGTTTTAATATGTTGTATTCTCATTTTCATTCCTCTCTAGATATGTCCAGGTTTCTCTTGCAGTTTCTTCTTTGACACACTGATGGTTTATGAGTGTTTTGTTTAACCTCCATATATTTGTGAAAGTACTCGTTCTTTGGTGGTTATTGATTTCTACCTTCATTCCACCATGATCAGAGAAAGTGTTTTGAACAATTTCAATCTTTTACAAATTATTGAGATCTGTTTTGTGCCTCAGCATACGATCTATCCAGGAGAATATTCCATGATCCCTTGAGAAGAATGTTCCTCATGTACTTTGAAGCTCCTTGATTTGGGCGTGTAAACATTTATGCTTGTTATTTCTTCTTGGTGTTATTCCTTTTATTAATATATGATGTCCTTCCTTGTCTCATGACATTTTTTCATTTAAAGTCTATTTTAGCTGATATTTTGTATAATTACACCAGCTTTTCTTTAGTTACTATCTTCATGGAATTTATTGTCCATCTTTCACTTTCAAACTTTTTGTATCTTTGTGTCTAAAATGTAAACAGCATATAGATGCATCACACCTTTTATTTATTCTGTCAATCTGCATCTTTTGATTGGGGAGCTTAGTTCATTAACATTCAAGTTATTACTGGAGAGGCAGTTCTTACTTCAAACATCTTATCCTTTTTTTCTCTCTCTCTCTCTTCTTTTTATCCTTTGAGTTGCCCTTAATGAATGTGCCAGTGTGAAACTTGTTTCAGACAGAACAGGGCCCAAAAAAGCCAGGTTCTTTAATCCTGATTTAGTATTGTAGAGTGGGATATTTTTCATTAAGCTGTTTGCATGGAGATGTGATCCATCTAACTGTGTGTGGGACTTTTTGATTAGGTGGTGTCCATGGAGATACGTCTCCACCCCTTCAAGGTGGGTCACGTTCTGGAGTCCTTTAAGAGGGAACCATTTTGGAAAAAGCTTCAGAGCTGACACAGACAGAGATGTTTGAGGATGCTGAAAGACAATGCCTCCAGTGAAGCCATCTCTATGGAGAAGCCAAGAGAGAAAGCTAGCAGATGTCTCCATGTGCCTTCCCAGCTGACAGAGAAACCATGAACATCGCTGGTCCTTTCTTGAGTCAAGGTATCTTTCTCTGGATGCCTTAGTTTCAGCATTTTTATGGACTTAGAACTGTAAACTTGTGACTAGCCAACCCTTTTCTAGTATATTGCATTTCCAGCAGCATTAACAAATGAAAACACTAGTCCTCTTCAGTTTTGTATCTCCTTCAGACCTCTCTCTCCTGTATTTTTCTTTCAGCTAACAGAACTTCCTTTAGTATTTCTTGCAGGGCATGTCTCCTTTGAACAAATTCCCTCAGCCTTTGTTTATCTGTGAAAATTTTAAACTCACAGCTCTTAAGGACAGCTCTTCTGAATGATGAACTCTGGTTGGCAATGCTTCTCTTTCAGAATCTTAAATATATTGCCTCCATAGTGCCTGATGAGTTGCCAGTGCTTAGTCTTTTGTGGCTTACTTCAATGATTTGAGCCTTTGGTTTTTATTTGCCGCATCTATTATTCCTTTCTTTGTATCATTTTTGTTACTCTTACTACGACTTATTATTGATATGTACTATATAATCAGATAGCATGTAATCAGGCAAAGTGTACAAAGTGTACAATCCATGGTTCACAATATCATATAGCTGTGCATTTATCATCAAAATCGACTTTTTTTCTTTTCTGTGAAAGATAGCATATATGCAAAAAAGCAATAAAGTTCAAAGCACATCGCAACAATTAGTTGTAGAACAGATTTCAGAGTTTGGTATGGGTTCCAATTCCACAATTTTAGGTTTTTACTTCTAACTGCTCTAAGATACTGGAGACTAAAAGAAATATCAATATAGGGCATGTGACAGTGGCTCATTGGCAGAATTCTCGCCTGCCATGCTGGAGATCCAGATTCCCAGTACCTGCCCATGCAAAAAAAAAGTAATAATAATAATGAGAAGAAAGAAATATCAATATAATGATTCAGCAACCATATTTATTTGTTAAAACCTACCCTCTTTGTATAACTCCACCATCACCTTTCATCTTTACCCACTTTTTAGGAGCATTTGGGATATGCTCATTCTATGTTTTTCATTTTGGAAGGGGCTGTCGATAAAATGGAATGGGGGATGGATTGAGTTGATGTTCTGGAGAGGCTGGCCCCTCTGTATTTCAGGACTTATCTGGCCCAGGGACCCATTTGGAAGTTGCACGTTTCTGAAAATTACCCTAGTGCTTGGAACCTTTGCATAATCTTATATAATGCCCTAGATATTCTTTAGGATTGGCAGGAATGGGTTTGGTTGGGGTTTGGCAAGCTATGATAATAGCAGGTCTAACTGAACCTGGCATAAGTGTGACCTCCAGAGCAGCCTCTCGATTCCATTTGTTCTCTCAGCCACTGATGCCTTATTTGTTATACTTCTTTTCTTCCTTTTGGCCAGATAGGCATTGTTGATCCTGCAGTGCCAGAGCCAGGCTAATCCCTGGGACTTATCTTCCACCCCATCAGGAAGACTTTCACCTCTGTTTGTCATGTCCCATGGTACAGGGGTGGGGCCAAACCCCTGCCACTTTAGAACAAGGATTTCCTTTCTTCTAGTTTGCAATGACACAGTAATCATTTCTCTGTAAGGCCTTATTGGAAGAACATTTAGCATCTGTATTTCTCACAACCATCTGTTCAAAGTATTCCAGGCCTTTCCTATTAATTTCCTCACAATTCTTCTGGAATCGATCCCTTATCCATGTAAAAAGCCATTCCAACTCGTTTGGTATTTGAAAACCACAGCTCCCACTTTCAGCATGAAAATCTGTTTTGGTTTGCTAAAGCTACTTGAGTACAATATAACAGAAATGGATTGGCTTATATAAAGGGGATGTATTAAGTTAGAAGTTACAACTCTGTATGACACTATAATTGTGGATACATGGCACTAAGCATTTGTCAAATCCCATATAACTTTACAACACAAAGAGTGAACATTTTTCATACAAATTTAAAAATTGTTTAGGAGATTTGGGGATCCCAGGAGGGAATGGAGAATATAACAAAACAGTCTAACTGTGTTACAAATTATGAAAAATCCTTACTGGTGGTAATGGGGCAGGGGATAAATGTGCTGAACTAAGTAACTTTGGAAGAGAATGGAGTCTGTTTGAATCCTGTTAAAAGGAACTATTTTTTATTAATTAAAAAAGATTAACTAGCAAAACATTTAGAAATCATTCCATTCTACATATACAACCAGTAATTCTTAACATCATCAGATAGTTGCATATTCATCATTTCTTAGTACATTTGCATCGATTTATAAAAAGAAATAAAAAAGACAACAGAAAAAGAAATAAAACGATAATAGAGACAGAAAAAAAACACTATACCTCACATGCACCTTCATTCAATGTTTTAACATAATTACATTGCAATTAGGTAGTATTGTGCTGTCCATTTCTGAGTTTTTGTATCCAGTCCTGTTGCACAGTCTGTATCCCTTCAGCTCCAATGACCCATTATCTTACCCTATTTCTATCTCCTGATGGTCTCTGTTACCAATGACGTATTCCAAGTTTATTCACTAATGTCAGTTCATATCAGTGGGGCCATACAGTATTTGTCCTTTAGTTTTTGGCTAGTCTCACTCAGCATAATGTTCTCTAGGTCCATCCATGTTATTACCTACTTCATAAGTTTATTCTGTCTTAAAGCTGCATAATAGTCCATTGTATGTATACACCACAGTTTGTTTAGCCACTCTTCAGTTGATGGACATTTTGGCTGTTTCCATCTCTTTTCAATTGTAAATAATGCTGCTATAAATATTGGTGTGCAAATGTCTGTTTGTGTCTTTGCCCTTAAGTCCTCTGAGTAGATACCTAGCAATGGTATTGCTGGGTCATATGGCAATTCTATATTCAGCTTTTTGAGGAACCGCCAAACTGCCTTCCACAGTGGTTGCACCCTTTGACATTCCCACCAACAGTGGATAAGTGTGCCTCTTTCTCCACATCCTCTCCAGCACTTGTCATTTTCTGTTTTGTTGATAATGGCCATTCTGGTGGGTGTGAGATGATATCTCATTGTGGTTTTGATTTGCATTTCTCTAATGGCCAGGGACATTGAGCATCTCTTCATGTGCCTTTTGGCCATTTGTATTTCCTCTTCTGATAGGTGTCTGTTCAAGTCTTTTTCCCATTTTGTAATTGGGTTGGCTGTCTTTTTGTTGTTGAGTTGGACAATCTCTTTATAAATTCCGGATACTAGACCTTTATCTGATATGTCATTTCCAAATATTGTCTCCCATTGTGTAGGCTGTCTTTCTACTTTCTTGATGAAGTTCTTTGATGCACAAAAGTGTTTAATTTTGAGGAGCTCCCATTTATTTATTTCCTTCTTCAGTGCTCTTGCTTTAGGTTTAAGGTCCATAACACCGCCTCCAATTGTAAGTTTCATAAGATATCTCCCTACATTTTCCTCTAACTGTTTTATGGTCTTAGACCTAATGTTTAGATCTTTGATCCATTTTGAGTTAACTTTTGTATAGGGTGTGAGATACGGGTCCTCTTTCATTCTTTTGCATATGGATATCCAGTTCTCTAGGGACCATTTATTGAAGAGACTGTTCTGTCCCAGGTGAGTTGGCTTGACTGCCTTATCAAAGATCAAATGGCCATAGATGAGAGGGTCTATATCTGAGCACTCTATTCGATTCCATTGGTCGATATATCTATCTTTATGGCAGTACCATGCTGTTTTGACCACTGTGGCTTCATAATATGCCTTAAAGTCAGGCAGTGTGAGACCTCCAACTTAATTTTTTTTCCTCGAGATACTTTTAGCAATTCGGGGCACCCTGCCCTTCCAGATAAATTTACTTATTGGTTTTTCTATTTCTGAAAAATAATTTGCTGGGATTTTGATTGGTATTGCGTTGAATCTGTAAATCAATTTAGGTAGAATTGACATCTTAACTATGTTTAGTCTTCCAATCCATGAACACGGTATGCCTTTCCATCTATTTAGGTCTTCTGTGACTTTTTTTTTAATGTTTTTATTGTAAAATATAACATATATATAAAGCAAAAACAGAAAAAACAATAATTTTTAAAGCACTCTTCAATAAGTAGTTACAGAACAGATTCCAGAGTTTGTTATGGACCATCATTCCAGCATCTCAGATTTTTCCCCCCACCTGCTCCAAGTCTTCTAGTCTGAAGACTAGAGGGAGTAGTAAATATAGTAATTCAGCAGTTATACTCATTTGTTCAATCCTGTTTTCTCTGTTATACCTCCTCCTTCTTCTTTAATCCTTCGAGGGACAGAACAGTCTCTTCAATAAATGGTCCCTAGAGAACTGGATATCCATATGCAAAAGAATGAAAGAGGACCCGTATCTCATACCCTATACAAAAGTTAACTCAAAATGGATCAAAGATCTAAACATTAGCTCTAAGACCATAAAACAGTTAGAGGAAAATGTAGGGAGATATCTTATGGATCTTACAACTGGAGGCGGTTTTATGGACCTTAAACCTAAAGCAAGAACACTGAAGAAGGAAATAAATAAATGGGAGCTCCTCAAAATTAAACACTTTTGTGTCTTTATTACTCGAATTTTGTGTGGAGCTCTTTTCTTTCCTACTATTGTGACCATAACTGGTAAACTGATGTTCAGTAGTATTAACTCTAATTTACAAAGGACAGTCTTGGGCGGAATTGCTTTTGTGGTCATAAAAGTAGCAGTTAAGGTGTACTTCAAACAACAGCAGTATTTACATCAGGCACACTGCAAAATTCTAAATTCTCCAGAGCAGGAAGCATAAAATTGTGACTTCTAGGTGTTCTTGCAGCCCTTTCAGCCATAGGAGTCTGTTGTGTTGTTCTGATTCCATCATATGCACATCAGTGCAGACTTGTAATAAGCTACTGCTCCTTTATTTTAAAGAAATACAATAAAGGGTTTAAAGTAGGGAAAATCCTCAGTAATCACAGAACCTAAGAATATGATTTATTTCATTGTTTTGTATGTACTTCCATTATGGCAGTCATCCGAACAGTATCTTGGCATGGTCATACTTTTTGGATTTTGTTCATATTTTCTCCAGACAAATGTAGAGGTCAAACTGTGCACATATTAAAAGATGCACATGTCGTTTTATTCAAATGCCTCTTTTGTAGATGTTACTTTTCAGTGTTTTCTTAGAATCAGCAACTCAATGAAGGTAGTATGAGGATTTTTCTCACTGGCCTAATTTGATTATCTTCTAAACAGGACTATATGTTACTATGAGGAAATGTAAAATAAATTAGTTATAAAGAAATAACAAACCAAAAACATATGTAGCCATTCGAAAGATTATCTGAACAGATGAATTTGTTGCGTTTTTCTTAACCCATGTGATGACTTCCATAATGTCTACAGTAAAAATTCACAGGGCTCCCAGATCTATTTTTAGCTATTCAATTTCATTTATATAATGGTGACATTTCATTGTTCATAATATGGTTTTCACTTGTGCAATCCGAATTGCATATAGAGAGGGTGAGAGAGAGTCATCAGGTCCTTCCATCACTGGAATAAAGCTTTTTTTTTCCCTGAAATCTGTATTAAAACTACTTGTTACAATGAACTTTGAAATTTATTGCTTTTTTGTATATATGTTATTTTTCACAGAAGTTTAAAAAAAGGTTGACTGTGATGATAAATGCCCAGCTATATGAAAAAAATAAAAAAGGAAAAAAATACCTGCCTGATTCTCTCCCTTTAATCAGTGTATGGACAGATGAGTAAAAAATAAGGACAACAAATAAATAAATAATATGGGAGGATAAGGGGTATGGGATATTTTGGGTGTTCTTTTTCATTTTGATTTTTATTTATTTATTTTTTATTTTGGTATGCATTTTTTTGGAGTAATGAAAATGTTCAAAAGTTGATTATGGTGATGAATGCACAACTGTATGATGACACTGAACCATTGATTGTACACTGTGGATGATTATAGGGTATGTGAATATATCTCAATAAAATTGCATTAAAAAGGAGAAGCTAAGCTTATTTATAATTATGCCTAAGAGTCACCCCCAGAGAACCTCTTTTGTTGCTCAGATGTGGCCTCTCTCTCTCTAAGCCAACTCAGCATGTAAACTCACTACCCTCCCTCCTACATGGTACATGACTCCCAAGAAGGTAAATCTCCCTGGCAGTATGATTCCTGGGAATGAGCTTGGACCTGGCATCATGCAATTGAGAAAGACTTTTTGACCTAAAGGGGGAAGAGAATGAAACAAAATAAAGTTTAAGTGCCTGAGAGAATTCAAATAGAGTCGAAAGGCCATTTTGGAGGTTTCCTTATGCATTGTATAGATATTCCTTTTTAGTTTTTAGTGTACTGAAATAACTAGAAAATAGTAAGTCCAGTACGTAGGATAGTTATATTATTTAATCTATACTCAGCTAGAAGAAAATATTTGAAACTGCTGAACTGTAATCCAGTAGCCTTGATTCTTGAAGATGATTGTATAAGTACATAGTTTTTACAGTGTGACCATGTGATTGTGAAAACCTTGTGGCTGACATTCCTTTTATCCAGTATGTGGACAGATGAGTAAAAAAATGACAATAAATAAATAACTGAATAATAAATCATTCAGAATGGATAAGGAGTATGGGATGTTTGGTTGTTATTTTTCTTTTTATTCTTATTTAATTTTTAGACTAATGAAAATGTACAAAAATTTATTGTAATGATGAATATGCCACTATATGATGATACAGTGAACAATTGATTGTACACTTTGGATAATTATATGATATGTAGATAACTCTCAATAAAATTGCATCAAAAAGACCCAAATAACTAACTTCAACAGAAACAAAATACTGTACAAATATGATGAAAATTGCTTGAAATTTGAAATTTCACTGCTAGCTTAGAATGAACTTATTTCATTATGTGTTGTATTTAGAAATGTTTGTGTCATTTTGACACATGCAAGAACACTATGAGAAATGTATCAAAATTTCTGAAGCAAAATAGAGGACATCCAAACACCCTAGAAACTAATGTGATGTGTAATAAAGATAAGAATATAAAAGCTGTAGAAACCTTTGGTGTTGTAAAATAAGTGGTGAAACATGTTTAATCCTACTGGCAAATAAATGTAAAAGCAGATTGGGGACAAAGCAAGTAAAATGGTTGCTAAGGTGCCTCTCTCAAATAGCATACACGGAATTGCAGATGTGAACAAAAAATGAAGCAGCAATTATTATTCAGAGAATGACAGAGTCAATACTAATTTCTGCAGACTGATGAATCCACCAATATTGTACAATCAGAAAATATTTGACATAATTTGAATAAGGTAGTAGATAAAATTTTTTTCTCAGCCAAACTGTAAAAACAAAACAAAAACACTGATTCTGGCTGTATGATTGCTGGTAGAGTAATTTATTTTGTTCCTATCGTCTTTCCTCCTAGACATGCTCAAAGAAATTTATAAACTCTAAAGATAAGGAAAAGTTCCACAAACACAGTGACCCATAACATTTAGGAATGGGGTGGAGGGCGATATGGGTTTAAGATAGGCATCGGGGAAGAGGGGATGGAAAATAGCTAATTAAATATATATCCAGATTTCTCAACATGCCTTGAAAACTAAAATACAAAGCAATACACACTCTTATAGAATGCATTGATAAAAAAAGTGAAGAAAACAAAATTTACCCACAATTCCATCAGGTAGTGATGACTGCAAATAATTTTATGTCTAACAACCTTTTTCCTTTTCACTTGTATTTATACTTACTGTTTTCAAACTGCATTTAATGTCCAACAAATACCTTTCCAAATATATATACACACACATGCACACACACACAATAACACTTTATGGCTGAATGTTATGATATTAAGATATGTCACTATTTATCTAACAACTTATTGTTGAGATTTATAAATTGATCCTTTTATTTTGGGGGGGGGTGTATAGCCTGGGAATCTAATCTGGGTCTCCCACATGGAAGGCAAGCATTCTATCACTGAATCATCTGTGATCCTTTTTTTTTTGAAATGGTAGGTACTGGGAATCGAACCCAGGTCTCGGGCATAGAAGGTGAGAACACTGCCACTGAGTCACCTTCACACTGCCCTGTGATCCATTTTTTAGTGCTATAAATTAATTTGATGACCATCCTCTTAACATATCCACTAGCTTATATTTTATTTTTCCTTAAGCTTAATAGGAGGGGGCTTGCTGGGTTAAAGGATATGCACAATTTTAATGCATTCTAGAAAATTTGTAGCAATTTGGACTCTTATCTGTAGAATAAGAAATTGACTATCCTCTCAGACTCCAAGCTAGATTTTACAGATTTAAACCTGTTTATTACTTTGAAAAGAGAAAAATTGTATCTCATTCCTAAAATTATATTTGTTTCATTATTTTTGATAAGAGAAGTTATAGATTTACAGCACAATCATGCCTAAAACAATGGAGTCCTACATAGCATCCTATATTTGATACATTGCATTGGTGTGATATTTTATTACAACTGATTAAAGTTCATTTTTATAAGTGTAATATTAACCGTAATCCATGGTTTTACTTAGGGCTCACTGTTTGTGTTGTGCAGTTCCATGGATTAAAAAAAACATTAGTCACAGGTTATCAGGAGATAGAAATAGTGTAGAGATTGGACATTTGGTGAAGGAATAGAAAATAGAGATTGTGCAACAAGACTGATTGTAAAAATTCAGAAATGGGTAGCACAATACTATCTGATGGTAGCCCAATAATATAAGTACACTGGATGAAGCTGAATGTGAGTATGGTTGAGGAAGAAGGGCTGGGGACATATATGAAACCAGAAAATATAACATTAAATATAACAAAGGCATTATGCCAAAATGAAATGTCAACAAGTTGGGGATATGGGGATGGGTACGGGACTCTTTGTAGAAGAAAAGGAAATGTCTTCATATAGATTGTGAGGCCAGTGGCTTGGCTATGTGATTATACCAGGAACCATTGATTTTTTACTTGTGTTACATTGTATAATTTGCGAATAAAATTGTTTAAAAATCAACAGAGAGAAGCAAGTGCTGGAGAAAAGAGACATACTTATTTACTGTTGGTAGGAAGCTGAGAGGCGCAGCCCCTCTGGAGGCTATAATGAGTGTTCCAATTTCTCTACATCCACCCCAACACTTCTAAGTTTCTTTTTCTTTTTTTTTTCTAATAGAGACCATTCTTCTGGGAGGAAAATGGCATCTCATTGTGGTTTCAATTTTCTTTTCTCTAATGGCTGATGTTTTTGTATATTTTCTAATTCTCTATGGATAAATGTATATTCAAGTCTGTTGACCATATTTAAATTGGGTTGTTTTTCTTTTTTTGTTGAATTGAAGGATTTCTTTATACATTCTGGATATTAAGCTCTTCTTGCATATGTGGTTTCCAAATATATTCTCCCATTGTATAGGTTATCATTTCACTTTCATGATAAAGTTCATTGATGCATAAAAGCTTTTTAAAATTTTGATGAGCTCTCATTTTTCTACTTTTTCTTCTCTTGCTTGTGTGTTGGGTGTAAAGTCTAATAAACTGTGGTCTAACACAGGGTCCTGAATGCTTCCCTATGTTTTCTTCTAAGAGTATATAATTCTGGCTCTTACATTTAGTTCTTTGATCTACGTAGAAGTGATATTTGGATATGGTGTAAGGTAGGGCTCCGCCTTCATTCTTTTGCAAATGGAGATCCAGTTTTCCCAGCTCCATTTGGTGAAAAGCCTATTTCTCTTTTCAGTGGTCTTTGCCCCCTTATCAGAAATCACTTGGCCATAATGCAAGGGTTGATTTCTGAGCTCTCAATTCTATTCTGTGGTCTGCACTTGTACCAGCACCTTGCTGTTTCGATTATTATGACTTTGTAATAAGTTTTACAATTGGGGAGTATTAGTCCTCAAATTTTGTTCTCCTTTCTCAAGGTGAGTTTGGCTATTTGGGGCCCTTTACATTTCCAAGTAAATTTTGTAACTGACTTTTCCATTTCTGCAAAGAAGGTTGTTGGAATCTCTATTGGGGGTGCATTGATTCTGGAATTTCTTTTGGATGGAGTCGACATCTTAATGATATTCAGTCCTCTAATCCATTAACAAGGGATGTCCTTCTATTTATTTAGGTCTTTGATTTCTTTTAGCAATTTTATTTTTAATTTTCTGTGTACAAGTCCTTTACACTCTTGGTTGCATTTATTTCTAGATATTTTCTTCCTTTAGTTGCTATTAATGGATTTTTTTCCTTGATTTATTTTTTCAATTTTTTATTACTAGTATATAGAAACACTACTCATTTGGAGACATTGTTCTTGTACCCCACACCCACTTTGTTGAAGTTAATCACTGGCTGTAGAACTTTTGTTGTGGATTTTTTGGTATTCTCTGTATATAGGATCATGCCATCTGCAAATAGGAAAAGTTTTACTTCTTCCTTTACAATTTTGATAACTTATTTCTTTCTCTTGCTTGATTGCTTAATTGCTCTAGCTAGATCTCCCAGTATTATATTGAATACCAGTGGTGACAGTGCCATCCTTTTCTTGTTCCTGATTTTAGGGGTAAAGCGTTCAGTCTTTCGCCATTAAGTGTGATGTTAGCTGCTGTCAGTAATTTTCTTTTCTTGTGATGCACTTATTTGGCTTTGGTTGAGGGTGATGCTGGCCTCCTAGAAAGAATTAGGTACTGTTCCCATCTTTTCAATATTTTGGAAGAGTTTAAGGAAGATTTGTGTTATTTCCTGTTGGAACATGTGGTAAGATCTCCTGTGAAGTCATCTAGTCCAGGTTTTTTCTTTGTTGGGATGTTTTTGATTACTAATTCAATCTCTTTAGTAGTTATTGGTTTGTTGAGATGTTCTATTCCTCTTGAATCATTTTAGGTACTTTTTTTTCATTGCTTTCAATTTGTCCATTTCATCTAGGTTATCCAACTTGCTACCAAAACAGTTGTTCATAATATCTTCTTATAATCATTTTTATTTCTATGAATTTAATAGTAATGCCCACTCTCATTTCTGATTCTATTTATTTGTGTCTTCTATCTTTTTATCTTCTTAAGTCTATTTGTCAATTTTATTGATCTTTTTAAATAATCAAGTTTTTATTTTGTTATTCTCACTATTGTTTTAAATTTTCTATTTTATTTATCTCTACTCAGGTAACAAAACCAATCAGGAAATCTAACATTTCCATCACTTGAAAAGTTTCCTCATGCCTCCTTGCAATTAATTGCCATCTTCTACATGAAGTGACCATTCTGATAGCTATTGCTATAAATTAATTTTATATGTTCATGAACTTCATATAAATGGAATTATGCAGCATGTACTCATTTATGTCTGGTTTCATACACTTCATACACTCACCAATTATTTTATTAGCATTCTTTCATTTATGTTGTTCTGTTTATCAGTAGTTCAATTTTGTATTGCTGAGTAGTATTCCATTGTATAACTATTTTATATTCTTCTGTTAAGGAATATTTGAGTTTTACCACCTACATTTTCAGCTTTTCTGAAAAAAAAGCTGTTATAAATGTTTCTATGAAATTCTCTCTTTTTTTAAAGACATATTTTCATTTATCTTGCATAAAATATTCAGAGTGAAATTGCTTGTTCACAGGATAGGTGTTGTGCTAGTTTACAAGCTACTAGAATGTGATATACCAGAACTTTTAAAAAGGGGCATTTAATAAGTCACATGTTTACAATTCTAATCCAATAAAAATGTCCAAACTAAGGCATCCAGGAAGAGATACCTTAATTCAAGAAGGTCAATGGGTATAGAACACCTCTGTCAGCTGGAAGTCATGTCGCTGGCATCTGATTGTCCCTTGCTCCTGAGTTCCATTGCTTTCAGCCTCTGTTCCTGTAGGGATTCCTCAATTTGCTTCCCTCAGGGCTGGTTCTCATCTCTTTGCTTCCCTTGGCTCTCTCCAGTTTCTGGCTTGCTAAACATATCAAGATGATAACTGCTGAGCTCCAAACATCTCCAAACATCCCTGTCTCTGTTCTCTGAAGCAACTGTTCTCTAAGCATCTACATCTGCTTCTGTCATTTCTCATTTTCTCCAAAATGTTTTCTCTTTTAAAGAATTCCAGTAAACTAATCAAGACCTATCTGTGTTGGGTGGAGATGTGCCTCAAATGGAGTGGACACATCTCCAAGCACACAACTTGTGCTTTGGGTACAAAGTCTAAAAAAATCATTGCCTACTATAAGTTCTTGAAAATGTTTCCTTAGATTTTCTTCTAGGAGTTTTAGGATCCTAGTACTTGTGTTTAGGTCTTCAATCCACTTTGAGTTAATTATTGTATATAGTGTAAGATATACAACATTCTTTCATCCTTTTACATATAGATATCCAGATCTCTCAGTACCACTTGTTGAAGAGATTGTTCTGTCCCAGTTGAGTGGACTTGGCAGCTTTGTCAACTATCAATTAGACATAGATGTGACAGTCTATTTCTGAACTCTCAATTCAAGTCCATTGGTCAATATATATACCTTTATTGCAGTATCATGCTGTTTTGACCCTTGAAGCTTTGTAATATGCTTTAAAGTCAGGAAGTATGAGCCCTCCAACATTGATCTTCTTTTTCAAGATGGTTTTGGATATTCGAAGCCCCTTACTCTTCCAAATAAATTTAATGATTGGCCTTTCCAATTCTGTAAATTAGACTGCTGGAATTTTGATTGGGGTTGCATTGAATCTGTAAATCAATTTGGGTAGAATTGACATTTTAATGATATTTATTCCTACAATCCATGAACATGAATATTCTTTTTTGATTTCTTTTAACAAGGTTTTGGAATTTTCTGATTAGATTTATTTCTAGATGTTTTATTCTTTTAGTCGCCATTGTAAATGAAATTTTTTTCTTGGTTTCTTCCTCAGATTGCTGATTACTAGTGTACAAAAACACTATTAAGTTTTGTGCATTGGTCTTGCATTCTGCCACATTGCTGAATGCATGTATTACTTTTAGTAGCTTTGTTGTAGATATTTTTGGACTTTCTATATTTAGGATCATGTCATCTGCAAATAATGAAAGTTTGACTTCTTTCTAATTTGTATTTCTTTTTTTAAAAATTTTTTATTGTGTAATATAACATATATCCAAAGCAAAGAAAGAAAAAAGCAATAGTTTTCAAAGCACTCTTCAGCAAGTAGTTATAGGACAGATCCCAGAGTTTTCAGGAGCCACCATACCATCATCTCAGATTTTTCCTTCTAGCTGCTCCAGAACATTGGAACTTTGGAGGCTAGGAGGAATATATATATATATATATATTTGTATCATCACTTCTTTTTCTTCTTTGTGTAAAACAACACATAAACTAAAAAACAATGCATTTCAAATCACAACACAACAGTTAATTGTAGAACAGATTTCAGAGTTTGTATGGGTTAAAATTCCACAATTTTAGGTTTTTACTCCTAGTTCCTCTAAGCTTTTGGAGACTACAGGAAACATCAATACAATGATTCAGCAATATCATACTCATTTATTAAGCCCTATCTTCTCTGTATAACTCAATCATCACCTTTGATCTTTCTATCCCACTCTTTAGGGGTATTTGGGCTATGGCCATTCTAAATTTTTCATGTTGGAATGGACTGTCAATAATATTAGGCAGGAAGATGGAAGTAGCTAATGTTCTGGAAAGGGTGGCCCTACTAGGTTTCAGGACTTATCTGGTTCAGGGACCCATCTGGAGGTTGTAGGCTTCTGGAAAGGTACCCTAGTGCATGGAACTTTGTAGAATCTTATATATTGCCCGAGGTGTTGTTTAGGATTGGCTGGAATGGTTTTGTTTGGGATTTAGCAAGTTATTGTAGGTAGCAATGTCTAACTGAAGTATGCATAAGAGTGCCCTCCACAGAAGCCTCTCTACTCTGGACTCTCCCAGCCACTGATACTTTATCAATTTGGGCACCTTTTGTTTCTTTTTCTTACATAACTGCTTTAGCTAGAATTTCTAGCACAGTGTTGAATGACAGTGGTGACGGGGGCATCCTTGTCCTGGCCCAGATCTTAGTGGGAAAGTCATCAGTCTTCCACCCTTGAGTACAATGTTTTCTGCATTTTTTTCATATATGCCCTTTATCATGCTGTGAAAGTTTCCTTCCATTTCTATTTTTTGAAGTGTTTTTATCAAAAAGGATGTTGGATTTAGTAAAAAATAATTAGTCATTAGTCAAGATAATCTCTGCATTAGTCAAGGAAATCATGTGGCTTTTCCCCTTCAATTTGTAAATGTGGTGTATTATATTAATTAATTTACTTGTGTTGACCCACTCTTGAATTACTTGGGATAAAACCCATTTGATCATGGTGTATGATTCTTTTAATGTGCTTTACATTCAATTTGCAAGAATTTAATTGAGGACTTTTGCATTTATACTAATTAGAAATTGGTCTGTACTTTACATTTCTTGTAGTATATGTAGCTTTGGTATTAGTGTGATGTTTGCCACATAGAATGAGATTTATACTGTTCCATCCTGTTCAGATTTTTGGAACAATTTGGGCAGAAATCATATTAATTCTTCTTGGAATGATTGGTAGAATTCATGTGTGAATCCAGCTGGTCCTGGGTTTTCTTTGTTGAGAGGTTTTGATGACTAATTCAATCTCTTTACTTGTAATTGGTCTATTGAGGTCTTCTCTTTCTTTAAGAGTCAGTGTAGATCGTATGTTTCTAGGAATTTGTCCATTTCACCTAAGATGTCTAATTTGCTGCCATACAGTTGTTCCTGGTTTCCTCTTATGATCCTTTATATTTCTGTGGGGTCAGTAGTGATGTTCCCCTCCCAGTTCTGATTTTATTTATTTGCATCCTCTCTCTTTCTTTGTCAGTCTAGCTAAGGGTTTGTCAATTTTATTGATCTTCTCAAAGTTTTACCTTTTGGTTTTGTTAATTCTCTCAATTTTTTTTCAATTCTCAATTTTATTTATTTCCACTCTAATATTTGTTATTAATTTACTTCTGCTTGCTTTGGGATTACTTTAGTGTTCTTTTCCTAGTTCCTCAAGTGTGCAGTTAGGTTTGACTTTAGCTTTTTCTTCTATTTTAATGTAGGCCTTCAGGACTATAAATTTCCCCACAGCATTGCCTTCACTGCATCCCATAAGGTTTGATATGTTGTGTTCTTTTCATTTGTTTTGAAATATTTACTGAATCTTGTTGTGATCTCTTCCTTGTCCCACAGTTGGTTTAAGAAGTATCATTTAATTTCCATGTATTTGTGAATTTTTCAGTTCTCCACCTGTTTGGTTTACAGCTTCATTTCATTATGGTCAGAAAAAGTGCTGTGTATATTGTCAATATTTTTAAACTTTTTGAGGTTTGTTTTGTGATCCAACATGTTGTCTGTCTGGGGAATTTTCCATGGAAACTTTGAAGACCATTTTTCCTGTTGTTTTGAGGTATATTTCTGTTAGATATAGTTCCCTTATCATACAATTGAAGTTTTGTGTTTCCTTATTTGTCCTCTGTCTAGATGTTCTATCTATTGAAGAGAGGTGTATCAATGTCTGCAGCTATTATTGTAGAGATGTCTGTTTCCTCCTTCAGTTTTGTTAGTGTTTGTCTCATGTATTTCAGTGCACCATGACTACTTGTATAAATATTTATGAGTGTTATTTCCTATTGGCAAATCTCTCTTTATTAATATTGAATGTCTTTATTTGTTTCTTATAACAGCTTTTCATTTAAAGGCTATTTTGTCTGATATTAGTGTAGCTACCCCAATTCTTTTTTGATTGCTGTTTGAATAGGACATCTTTTTCCAACCTTTCACTTTCAACCTATTTGTGTCTGTGGTTCTAAGGTGAGTCTCTTGTAGAAAGCATATTATTGGCTTTTAAATCCATTCTGCTAATCTATGTATTTTTCTTGGGCAATTTAATCCATTCCCATTCCTTAAAGGAAGTACTCACTTCAACCATTTTATCCTTTGTTGTTTTATATGTCATATCTGTTTTTGTTTGTTTATTTGTTTCTCTCTTTACCCTTTTAGTTACCCTTACTGATAATCTTAATTTCTACACTTTGCTCCAAGTCTCTCTCTGTCTTTCATTTTCAGCCTGAAGAACTCCTTTCTGTATTTCTTGTAGGGTAGGTCTCTTATTGATGAACTCTCAGTTTCTGTTTCCTTTTATCTGAGAATATTTTAAACTCTTCCTCATTTTTAAAGGACAGATTTTCTGGATAGAGAATTATTGGCTGGCAATTTTTCTCTTTCACTACCTTAAATACATCATACTACTGTTTTCTCACCTCCATGTTTTGTTGAGTAATTGACACAGTCTTATTGCGGTTCCTTTGTATATGGTGAATTGCTTTTCTCTTGCTGCTTTCAGGATTCTCTATCTTTGGCATTTGACATTTGGATTAGTATTTGTCTCAGAGTACTCTATTATGATTTGTTCTGTTAAGTACATTGCAATTTCTTGGGCATGTATATTTATGTCTTTAATAAGATTTGGGAAACATTTGACTATTTTTTCCTCAAATATTCTTTCTGCCCCCTTTCCCCTTCTCTTCTCCTTCTGGGACACCCATAATGCAAGTGTTTGTGCACTTCATTCTAACATTAAAATCCCTGAGAAACTGCTCAATTTTTCTGTTATTTTCTCTATCTGCTCTTCTGTCTGTAAGATTTCAATTGTCCTATCTTCTGGTTTGCTTAGTCTTTCTTCTGCCTTTTGAAATCTGCTGTTTTATGCCTCTAGTGTATTTTTGATCTCTTCTATTCTACCTTTCATTACTGTAATTCTCTAATGTTATCTTTTATACTTTCAAATTTGTCTTCATGCTTACACAATGTTTTCTTTAATAATAGCCTTTTTTCTTTTGGATGGATACGAGAAGCTGCACTTTTCTGGCCTGCCAAGCAGATGGCACCCTTTAGCAATCTGTTCCCTACAGTCCTAAGGAGGCACTGTGTCTTTAAAACACCATAGCTTCTGCTTCTGTCAGGGGTGGAGTTGAAATAATGACTGCTGCTGTTTTTCTCTGGGGTGTGTGGGAACAGCAGCTCAGAGCCAGAATGCAGTAATCTGATTTTGCTAATCAAAAACCATGATCATTGCTTGCCCATGCCCCTCACCCCAGTTCTTGGGGAAGAGGATTTTTATGACCTTTTCTGAAAGCAGAAGCTAGCCAAAGAGTGGATCCCAAGGTGGCCCACCCTGCAGAAAGAGCTAATCACCGTACTTTGCTGCAGTTTATTGGCTTCTTCCCCCCTTTTTTTCCTGGATGCTGTACAGTTGTTTCAGACACTTTCTCCTAGTTTACTAGCTGGTTTGGAGAAATGAGTGACTCCTAGAGCTCCCTACCTTACCAACTTCCCTGGAAGTCTTTACGCTTTTTAATATTTCAGTCTCAAATAGAGAAGAATGACTCTTTGTCTTAGCCTTACTACTGGAGTAAGTATATTTTCTTAGAGTTAATATGTACCACTTTACATAATATGTCAGAACCATACACCAATAAAATTCCATTTATCTCCTCCATTATATTATGCTATGGTTGTTACATATTTTAAGCCTATATATGCAGTAAACACCATAATAGCATGATTTCCTATTACATAGTTACTTGCCTTTCAAAGAAATCAAGAGGAAGAAAAAAAGTAGTCTTTTATATGTATCCTAAACTTACCATTTCTTTTCCTCTTCTTGCCTTTCTGTTGATGTAAGCTTCCATCTGATGTTGTTTCCCTTTAGCTTAAAGAATTTCCTTTCACATTCCTTTTGTTGCAGTTCCAGTAGGAACAATTTTCTCTAAACATTTGTTTATCTGAAGATATTTTTAGTTTGTCCTCATTTTTGAAGGCCATTGTTAATGGAGGTACAATTTTACCTTGAATTTTTTTTTTTCTTTCAGGATTTTAAATATACTGTTTTATTATCTTCTGTGGTCCTTTCTTCCTGAAGAGAAGTCAGGCCGCATTTTATCATTGTTCCTCTGTGTTTAAAGTGTCCGTTTTTTATTTTGGTTGCTTTTAAGATTTGTTTTTTGTCTCTGCTTTTTAGCAGTTTTAGTAGGATGTCTCTAGGTGTGATTTTTGGCTTACTTTTCTGGCTTGAGGTTGACTGAGCTTCTTGGATCTCTAAGTGATATGGATGACTTTTTATCCCTTTCCCATTTAAGATAGCATATTTTTCATTTCTTATTTGCTTTTCATTCTTTTTTAGAGCTTTCATTTCTCTGGGAAGAGTCACAATCTATTATCTCATTGCAACTAAACTTTTCTTTATATCGTTAAAACTTGCTTTTAATAATTACTTGTTTTCTAACCCCAACATCAGTGCTTTATCAGAGTCTATTTCTTTTAGGTGTTTTTACTTTCTTTTGTTTTAATTATGGGTCAAATTTTCCTTCTTCACATATCAAGTAATTTTGATTGTCAGGTGCATATTGTGGTTGATACATTAGAAAGTGACTGGATTATGGTATCGTCTTTAACAGGTGCTGGGTTTTGTTCTGTCAGGCAGTTAAATTATTGTCAGAGACTTTCAGTCTTGTCAGGCTTGGTGTTTTGCCCTGTTAGGGCAATATTTTTTATTTTTCAATTTAGTCTTTGCTCACATTCATCTGCCTGGGCCAGAAATACTGTATCTCTCAGCCCTGCCCTATATGTACTTTAGCTCTCAGCCCCATAGCAGGCGATCTCTCTTAGACATTGTGGAGTCCTCACCCAGCAAAAATATTTTCCATCCCTCTGCCAATGGCTCACATGAGTCCCCACTCAGACTAGGGGGCACCTTTTCTTGAACAGCTCCCCAGTTTCCAGGACCCTGACTCAAGAATTCCAGGTACTTCAATCTGTTTTCTGCCTATACTCACTCTCTTGGATAGCGCATCCATTTTCATAGTTTATAATCCTTGCATACATTAATTGCTCCCCAATTTGTATTGACAGCTAAGATCTACCCTCTTGTATCAGCTGATTGCTCATCAACTCTGTTTGGAAGTCTAATAGATATTGTAAACATAGTGTGTCATAAACTGAGCTTTCTCTCATAAGCTCCTCCCACACTCTTTTCCAACATGGTATGCCACATCTCAGTGCTTCCAGCTGTTCTGGCAAAAAGCCTTGCCATTGCCTCCTCATACCACAGATTCAGTTCATAAGCAAATCTGCTTGCTTTGACTTCAAAGTATTTCCAGAATATGGCCACTTTCCATCATCCCCACAACAACCACTTTGGTGTAAGCTACCATCATCTTTCTACTAGATTGCTGAATTAGCCTTGTAATAAGTCTCTTGAATTCTATCCTTTTTTTCCCTTCAGTCTATTTTTCACACAAAATCAAGAATGATCCTGATAAAATTTAAGTTATTTCTCTTCTCTGCTTAAAACTTTCCAGTGGCTTCCCATCTTACCCATGGTTAGAATCAAAGTCCTTATCAGGGCTTGCAAGACCTTATCTGATCTGCCCCTGACCTCTGCTTGTCTCTTTGACTTTATCTCTTACTGTTTTCACCCTTGCTCACTGGAGACTGGGACATATTTCAAAATATGTCAAGTAAACCTCAGTCTTTAGCTTGCTGTTCCTTCAGCCTGGAATGGCATTTTTCCTTAGATATCTGTATATCTCAGTACTTCACTTTGTTCACACCTTTATTCACATGACAACTTTTTTGTATGGTCTTCCTCAATTATTTTATCTAAAATTGCACCCACTACTCAACTTTCTGTCCCTCTTTTCTTTTTTCTCATTAGCTCTATTTAACATGTAATGTGCCATTGATTTTCCTTATTTATATTGTTTATTATATGGCTCTCTGTTCCAGAATATAATTTCCAAAAATTGGAACAGATTTTTGTCTCTTTTATTTATGATTGCCTTTCCAATGTCTAACATACTGCCAGGCACATAGTAGGCCCTCAAAAAATACCTGTAAATGAATGAAGGAGTTCTTCCAATTGCAGCCAGACTTGAACACTAGAAACACAATTTTACTAGTGTTAAAATGCTAACCCCTGCTGTTGCTTTGTTTTTTTCTGCTTCTTAGTGACAATGGGGAAGGCAATGATTCATCTATGGCAGTGTGAAGCCTGAAAGTCTGAACTAAGACTAGAAACAATGTTGATGGCTTCAGGGTATAATGTCAGGAGTCCAGACAGTTGTCACTCTCCTGGCCCTGGTGGTGATATTTGGGAAAGGAACTTCTCTGGACATTCTTGGAACCTGGGTCAGCAGGGAGGCAGGTAGGAAGATGACAGAGTATTCTTTTGAAATTGATTGCGCCCCTGAGTGAACAGAAAACGTGAAAATTCACCATTGGGTACATAGACGCCTCTGTAAACATGTAAACAGACTTTCAGGCTTTAGCTAATAAATTAACATTTCAAACCACGGCATGTCTGTATTACCAACGAGCCAGCAAGTCCGTTTGGTCAGAGTCACCATTTGGTCTGTTCTTTAGTGTTTGTTCAAGTGTTTCCAATTTGTTATTGAAATTTATTCTTATTTTCAAGAGCATATGGTTTGAATAATGGGAAATTTCTGCAACCTTATTAGAAGAGTGGTTTTAATATAAAGTAATTCATTGTTCAAAGATGAATTTCAAAATATTGCTGACTGGACGTCTGATTTAAAGCCATATCCTGGCATCTTGGAAAATATCTTTTTTATATTTGATTGGTAATTCAGATAGTACCATAAAATAGGAATTTTATTTTGGGGACACTTTTAGGTATTTTGACGATTATGGTGCCATATATGGATTAAGATTCATGCTATTCTATTCATATAATAGATGATTCTAGCCTTGATTCCATCATTGTTTTCTCTTCTTTTTTTATTAATTTTTTAGATTTTTTTAAAAAATATAAAAACAAACTAACACAAACATTCTTAACTTACAATCATTCCATTCTACATGTATAATCAGTAATTCACAATATCATCACATAGTTGCGTATTCATCATCATGATCATTTCTTAGAACATTTGCATTAATTCAGAAAAAGAAATAAAAAGACAACAGAAAAAAATTCATACATACCATATCCCTTACCCTTCCCTTTCATTGATCACTAGCATCTCAATCTAAATTTATTTTAACATTTGTTCCCCCTATTATTTATTTTTATTCCATATGTTTTACTCATCTGTTTCTATCACTGTTTTGCTGTTTAACTTGGATAAGTAACTTTCCAGTTCTGGTTATATAATATTGTGCTCTCTAAGGATCTTTCTTTATCTAAACTGCTACGATTCTATTATAAAGATTTTCTGTTTCAGTTTTTACAAACTTCTGCATTTGGTTTAATAATTTCCATCTAATCATTAGCCTGTGTTGGTGATAATGTTCCTTTAAGCATTCGCTTGAACCTGAGGTTAAATTTGATTTTCATAACTGTGCTGACTAATTGCCTTTACCTTGAAAAACCCTTGTGTTCCAATAAATGAGCTCAGATTAGAATGAGAACAGAGAATTCAGGCTTCCCCCACCACAGTTATTATATAATTTGGGTGTCCATCACCTTTAGATGATCTTATTTTTCTATTGTTTTAGTCATCTTTTTTCTTAACAATTTTATATGAAATTCATTGCAAGTGAGGAATAATGATATTAAAAATTTTTAGATTTTATTTGAGGATCTTATTACCTAAATTATAGGAGCCTTTTTTACTGATAAAAGGATTATCATTTCACATTGTATTATTACAGTGTAGAAAATCTGGTAATGAAACAGCTGTCAAACTTAATTGAAATTCTATTAGAAACTTAAGCTGTAAATTTCCTCTTTTATCCAAGCACCTTTCAGCATTTGAGGTTATTATATGATTTTACTTTATTTAGTGTTTTATTGGAGTCTACTGTCATTCATTTATTAAGAAATTTTACTAAACCCATCCCTGTGGTATATCGTTTCCTCAGATTAAATTAAGAGCACATTTAGATGAAGAAAATAGGAGATTTAAGCTGTAGGAAAAAATCCTTTGTTTCACAGACTAATAGCCATAACGTCATTGAAATCCTTGTATTTTCTTTACTTATTTTCACCAGGCTAAAATAATAGTGATCGACCTAAATTGATAATGAGCCAAGAAATTATGTTATCAAGAGTCTACTTCTATTCTGTTGCTTTCACGGTCTGAGGTCTTAGGCAAGTCACTTTCCTTCTCTGGGCAATAGTTTCTAATAAGAGAATGAACTAGAAGGTTAACCAGGTGATTTCTAATGTTCTGTCTAGGCTTCAAATTCTATTCAAATTTAATTCAGTCAAAGGGGGAAGAATATTATTTTTTCACAAAATTGTTTTATATGTTTTCCAATAATAAAAATTGATTCCCTGTAGCATTCTTAAAACATGATTTAACTATCTTTTAGTTAGGTTCATTATCTAAAAGTTATTCAGACTACTGCAATAAGTATGCTTGCTTGGGAGCCCCTAGTGGACCCAGGACCATAGACGTGAACACTGGGACCTGCTCTGAGGGAACATTTCTTTATATTTCTTGTCCTCAAAAACAAAAGGTAAGCAGCAACTGTTAAAGAAGCTGAAAAAGAAATACACAATGAAGCTATTTTCGTTGGGATTAAGGTACATCAGAATACAAGGTAAAGGATGATAGTGTTTGTATTCTAAAACTTTACCTTCTGTGTAAGACCAAAGAAAGACATGTTTATTTTGTCCAAGATTTAAATATTCTGTAGCACATAATCCAATGAAACCTATTTGGCCAGTTCATTTGAATAACCTAAATACATGGAGCCTAAAATAGTGATTGAGATCTTGTAATTCAGTGTCGCTTAATGTAATACCCCAATACATTCCAGAGTATGCTGGGCAGGTAATAAAAAAGTATTTGTAAAGTCCCTTTGAGGACTGGAGAAAAAAAAAATGAAACTATTAAACTACCCCACCTGGGAAATTCCTGATACTCCCTCAAGCATTAGGTACTCCCAAGTTAATAGGCCACGTCCTTAGTCTTGTGGCTGGCTCTTATGAAATTTATTTCTGTAATGGGGAAGCTAAACCTATTTATAATTATGCCTTAGAGTCACTTCCAGAGAACTTCTTTTGTTGCTCAGATGTTCTCCCCCACCCCCTTTCTCAGCTAAACTTTGCAAATAAACTCATTATCTTCCCCCTAGGTGGGACATGACTTCCAGGGGTTTAAGTCTCTCTGGAAACATGGGACATGAGTCCTAGGGATGAGGCTGGTCATGGCATCATGGGATTGACAATGCCTTCTTGACCAAAAGGGGGAAAATAAGTGTAACAAAATAAGGTTGCAATGGCTAAGATATTTCAAATAGAGTTAAGTGGCTATTCTGGCATTTACTCTTAAGCAAGCTTCAGCTAGATATTTCAAATTACCACAGTATACCAACCTCAACCAACGGTATTCCTAAAAACCCTAAAGAATACCCAACGCTCTGAGACTCTATAATAGTTTCACTCAGTCTATTTTTCAGAAACCTAAAACCTCCAGATTGTTCATATGCCAGATAAGCCCAGTATCTCCCAGAACATCAACCAGTTGTATCTTCCTACACCGTAATGCTGACACCCTCTCTCAACATGAAAATATTAGAATGGTCATTGTTCAAATATCCCTAAAGATTGATGGAAGGATCAAATGAGAGGGAAGAATAGTATCAGAGAAGATACGAATTAACAATAAGTATGACTACTGAATCATTATATTATATATAATATCTTGGAGTAGCTAGAAGGAAATAAAGAACCTTTGGAACTGTAACCCTTACCATACTTTGAAGTTTGTTCTATAACTAGTTGTTCAAATGTACTTTGAAATGTATCAGTTTTCTGTATATACGGTATATTTCACAATAAAAAAATTTTTCTTTGAAAGTAACTATGCGTCAGTGCCAGGAAAGTTCATTGGTTATGCCTCTGACAACATTAGAGACAGACCCTGCTTCAGAGTGCAGGGAGGATTTGAGCTATGAAAGTGCGAAGGAAAGTAAAAAGGGCAAATGAATGAACTTCTCAAACCCTTCCCCTTGAGTAGCATAATTGCAACACTTCATGCATGATAAAACATCATTTTTCAGCAGTGGCAAGGATCCATTCTCTTGTTTTCCTTGCATTCCAAAGTGGTACTCACAAAATAATATTTGTCACAGTTGTACATGGCAACCAAGGGACATTTTTTTCAGTATGTGACAATTCACATGATTCTAAAATTTATACTTATGTAGGTCTAGATAGGAAGTGTTTGAAACATGAATCTGAGTCTTGACATTCTCCGTAAGATGAATTTGGACTAATAAACAAAATTAGTTTTATTTTGTAAGAATGTTTAATAAGACATATAAACGTATATAGTATACTAACCAGTTTTATTTAGATAATTTAAGCAGTTTTTGAGGAAAATCCTATGGGGTTGATTCCAACAAATCTGACAAAGAAATACATGTGCAAGCCATAATTTTAGTAAAAAATCTAGAAGAATTATTTGTATGAGGTATGACACATATTTTGATTTTGTTCTTTGCAAAGATTACCTCAGTTGTGTTTATAGAAATGACATTAATTGGAACAATTCAAATCCTATGTATTATATCTTATGTATATGGCCCAAACAGAATATCTTGAAGCATTACACATAGGATGTATCAAAACCATTCAAACACACAATGAGAATGCTCACTGAATGCCATTAAAGCAACTACATTTAATTTAGAAATGGTAAGAGGTACATTAGAATGTAAAACAGATCCTCAAATAAAAAACAAACTATACCTTTGGTATGAAATGAAATTGTGCTATTCAGTTATTTTATATGAACATTGCTTACTATTAATAATGTCAGCAAAAGCTTACAAAAATTATGAAGTATTGAAAATACAAAGTTTTAGGAAAAAAGTTTCTTAATTAGAAGAAATTGCATTGGAATTATACAACAAAAATTGATGTTCCAATATAATATGAGGGCATTAGAAAAGGAAAGGAAAATGTTTTCAGTTTCTGAAGAAATTTCAGGTATAACTTACCCCAAAAAGATTTTTTCTGTATATATCAAAGAATAATTTTACTAAATGAAAGAACTGAACCAATTAATTAAAAAACTTATTGTTGTTTTTCTTTAAAATATAAAACAACATGGAAGTATTTGAAATGAAGCACTTTAAAAATAGTAATTGGATATTAAACCATGAACTTTAACAAACAGTACAATTATACAAATTTGGTATCATCAATTGTAACAAATGTTCAAAGCAAGGTGTTGTTGTTGTGGTATATAGGAATATATAGGAATCCTATATTTTATGTACAGGTTCCATAAACCCACAATTTCTCTAATAAAAAAATAAACCAAAACATTTGCAAACAAAAGGCAACTGAAAAAATAATAATTGGATCCAGCAATTGCATTAAGAGATGGGGTGAAAATTGCATTATAAGTGATAGTAAGTTATACAATGAAATTAAAATATTTTATAAGTTTTGCTGTGGTGATATTGCATCATGCACAACATCCTGAAAATATTTAGATGGCATAGGTAAAATCCATTATTTATTTCTAAACCTTAGTATTGCTTTAATAAGTTTACTGATAATTCCAGGTTGCAATGCTTTGGCAGGGTAAGGTTTTCTTCAAATTGAAATTGATAAAATATAAGCATCAAAATGACTGAAAAGTTGTCCAATTTGACAATACTGTCCACAGAAGACAAATCATGTGATAAATATTCAAGGCATAATTTGTGATTTTGCTGAAATAAAGGCTAGAAAAATAAATGTTATAAAATAAATATTATGGTCTATGAATGTTTAGTTTATTACTCATCTTAGCGTTGTCTTGTCTCAACAGAAAAGAGACAAGTGTAATAGTTTTCTATTTTGCTGACTCTTAATCATATATAAAAATCCTTGCTTTGCACATGTATTTCAATTTTCTTTTTGTGAGCACATATTTGTCAAGGTCAAATGACAGAGCATATTTTATAATATGCTGACTTAGAGGTTTTACTATTTAGACATGTAGTATGTACCCTCTATTTTCACTCTGACCTCAGGTCCCATTATTAATAGGGACCGGCCTGAGTAGCCTGATATATTTGTGTTATAGGTGGTAAAATTGAAGTCAGACAGGAAAAAGTGATTTGCCCAAGGTCAAATAGCAGATATGATCAGGTGAAAAGTAGTCTTATTAGGTATCAGTTTTCTATTGCTGCTGCAACAAATTATCATAAACTTAGTAGCTTAAAACTTAGAACAACATCCATTTATTATCTCACAGTTTGGTACGTCAAAAGTTTGATTTGTGTCTCACTGAGCTAAAATCAAGATGTCAGCAGATCTGTGTTCCTGGCTGGAGGCTCTGGGAAAGAAACTGCTTCCAAAACCTTTGAGGCTCTTGGCAAAATCCATTTCCTTGTGGTTGTAGAACTGAGGCTCTGTTCCTTGTTGGCTGTTGGCTGTTGGCTGGGAGCCACTGTTAGCTTTTAGAGGTTGTTGGCCCCCTTTCTTTCATCCTCCAACTTGGGGCACGGTCTCCCCTATTTTGGAATCCATAGCCGTAATTACATCCACAACGTCCTTTTGGTCAGGTAAGGAAATATATTACACAGGTTCCAGGGATTAGGGCAGGGACATATCTGGGGTGGTGGTGGCATTCTACTTACCATAAGAGAGAGTACCCAAAAATAGAGTTGCAGAGCTAAAGGGCAAAAATTGGTTTTAGACTTCTTGATGCCTATTACCACGTACGTTTCAGTAATACCCTTACTAGAATCGACTGTCATAATTTCTTAAACAGTATTGATGGTCGAAAAATCCTGTATCTTTGCTTAAATTTGTTTATTCAATTACTGGGTAAGGTGAACATTTCTCCATATACTTGATAGATGTTTGCATCTCATTTGTTAATTGCTAATAGTCTATCCATTTTCTTTGTCCATTCATGGATTGGGTTATTTGAGTTTGTTTATAAATGCATTTAAACTTATGTACATATGTTTACCTTTATTGATGTGTGGTTTATGGAATAACATATTGTGTTAGTATGAAAGCTGCTGGAATGCAGTATACCAGAAAAGGAATGGCTTTTATAAAATGTACTTTAATACATTCCAAGTTTACAGTTCTAAGGAAGTGAACGTGTCCAAATTAAGGCATCAATAATAGGGTACCTTCAGTCAAGAAAGGCCGATGGGCCAGGAACACCTCTGTCAACTGGGTGGTTATGTGACTGGTATCTGCTGGTTCCTTGTTCTTCGGCTCCATTGCTTTCAACCTCTGTTCCTGTGGGGGTTTCTCACTTGCTTCTCTGGGGCTGGCTTTCATCTCTTGGCTTCCTTTGGCTCTCTCCAGGTCCTGGCTTGCTTAATATCTCATGGCAATGTCTGTTGGGCTCTGAGCATCTCCAAACATCTGTGTCTCTGAAGCATCTACATCTGGTCTCTTTATCGGCTCTGAGGCTTCTGTTGTTTTCTGTAGGCTCTGCTCTGAAGTTTCTTTTGGCTCTGTCGTTTCTGTCATTCCTGAGGTTTTTTGGCTTTCTCTCCAAAACGTTTCCTCTTTTAAAGGATTCCAGTAAACTAATCAAGACCCACCTGGAATGGATGGAGTCATCTAATCAAAAAGTTATACCCACAATTGAGTGTATCACATCTCTTGGAGATAGTCTAATCAAAAGATTCCAGCCTACATTATTGAATCAGGATTAAAAGAAATGGCTGCCTCCACAAAATGGAGTTGAGATTAAAACCTGGTTTTTCTGGGGTACATAAGACTTTCAAACAGGCACACATATACTCAGAAAATTTGACAAGTAGAGAAATATTTTTTAAATAATATATTTGTGATTTCTATTGCATAGGGATAATTAGTATATGGTTCATGCGGTCTTTATGCATTTTTCAAGTAGTTCATATCACACTATATATATAAATTTGCATTCTGCACATGAAATTATAACAATATTTTCCTATGGTATAAAATTTTCTTCATATGGTTGCATAACAATCTATCATATGGATACATTATAGCTTGAAATATTAACCTTTCGCCATATATGAGGGAGAGTTTTCCCTAGTTTTCAGCTTTGCTTTTGAATTTTATTCACTTTTTCTTTTTACATTCAGATATTTAAAATTTATCCCTGTTTAAATTTCCTGTTTCTTCATTTTGCAATTGCTTTCATTGTATCTGAGCACAGAAAATTCTTCCAAATACAAGATAATTGCATTTTTTTCCTAAAAATTATATGGTTTAAAAATATTTCACACTCAAATCCTTCTGGAATTTGTATTTGCATATATTGTGAGGGGGTTTCTAAATATTTTCCTACTTCTATCAACTCCGTGCCCATAAGGAAAAATCACATTACCATGTCAAATCGTCTTACATTAACTTGTAATTATTCTTGGATCATGTAGTAAACTGATATATATATATTAGAGTGTATTTCTCAGGTGTGTGTTCTAGTCTGTGTGTGTTCTATTCTGTAAAACTATCTGTTGATTCTTGTGCCACTTCTTTCCTGCTTTATTTATTGATCTTTTATAATATTCTTTAATATATGAAAAGATATCTTTAACTCAGTAATTTCTGCCAAATAATCTTTCTACCTTAGCTTTAGAATTATTTTAAAATTTCTCTAAATAAGTTATGTAGATAATGTGATTGAGTTTATGTGAAACCTACAAATCTATTTAAGAAGAATTGATTTATGATATGTATATTCCTATCCCAAAATATGGGCTGGCTCTCCATTTATGAAGATCAAAAAAACATCGTCTCCGTAAAGTTTTAAATTTTTTTTCATGTAGATCCCACAGGAGTTGTTAAGATCAGTCTTATGTTCCTTATTTTTAAATTTATATTGTGAATGGAATAGTCCCCTCCTATCTATAATTTGGGTATTGTTTATACACAGCAACACTATTAAATTTTAGGTGTTTAAATCTGTGCCACGTTGAAAACCTCTTATTTCTAGTAGCCTTTCAGTCAAGTTGTCTTTAAAAAAAAAATTCTAGGTCTATAGTCGCATAATTTGCCAAACAATGATACCATTATTTTCTTCTTTCCGCTGATATCCTTTATCTCTGTTTTAACAGATATGCTAGAATATCCAAAGTAAAATTAATGTTAAATAGTATTAGTATCATTGCTTTCTTGCTGATTTTAACAAAGAAATCTACTTAATTTCACTATTATGAATGATGTTTCTTTTTTGGCTGAAATAATTCCTTTATGCCGCACATCCTTTATGGAGATGTGGGAACTGTTACATTTGTTTTCCTCTTCCTCTTTCTTTCTAAGACTTTGTAAATAAAACTGGCGGTTGTAGAATCCATTTTCAAACTGTACATTTTATTTCTATTTGTTTTTCAAATATCATTCTATTATTTCTGAAGAAATATGTAAATAATTTAGTAATTAGAATATAACCAATTATTTAGAGTACATATTTACAATTTTTAGAGATATATTTATATGCCAGTCTGTTCTTTCCAGGCATCTGTCCGTTCTTAAATTTTCATTGTGTATCTCCTGAAATTTTTTGTCTTTCTGTTTTCTAGAGCTCATTTTCTAGTAGTTTAATTTGAAAGTAGTTTAATTATTCATGCAGGTGCCAGGTTGGCAGAATTCTTGGGTGATTGCATGCTTACAAATGTTTTCATACATGAACAAAAACTTGTCTGTGTGAAAACACCACAGATTTTGCTTCCATATCCTTTGGGGTGCTAATGTTTTAGAGAAGACTGGGGTCAACCTAAGTTTGGGTCTTTTGTGAGCTAGCTTTTCTTATTATTATTCCTTTGCATTATTTTCATGAATATTCACAGGAATTTTTCTTTAATAATTGAAATCTAGAAATTTCACTGGGAAAAAATAAGACCCTAAGATGTTTGCTGGTATGGGAATTAATTTTATTCATCTTACTTAGAACATTCTGAGCACTTTAAATTTCCAGAGAATGATCTTTTTCCTGAGGTGGAAAGTTTTCTATTCTATCTTTAATTCTTGCCTCTTTTTCCTCTGATTTATTCTCTTTTTCAAGAATACCAAATAGTCGTAGGTTGCAATTCCAGAATATATCTTCCATATTGATCATATAGTATCTTCTAGTTTTTAGTCTCTTTATCTCTGCATGAAGAGGCCTGGAAGAACCCATAAAGTTTATTCTTCTTTTGGTTATTCATTTGTGCTTTGGTTTGCTAAACAAAGCAGCCATAATGCAATATTACCAGAAATGGATTGGCTTTTAAAATGGAGATGTATTGTTACAATTTACAATTCTTAAGCCATGAAAATGACCAACTCAAGGCATCAACAGGACAATAGCTGGACTGTGAAGACAGGATTCTGGCTTCTGGGACATCTCTGACACATGAGACGGCACATGGCCTGTGTCTGCTGTTTCTTCATCCCCAGGTTTCCTTGCTTTCACTTTCTGGTTCCAGTGGTTCCTTCTCTGAGCTTCTGTGGGTCTTCTCTTAACTTCTCTGGGCTTTTTCTCTATGAGCTTCTCTTGGTTTCATCTGTTAACTTCCTCTCAGTTTCTCTGGGAGTTTTCGGAGTGTCCTTTATCTTCTTATAAAGGACTCTAGGCAGGGGATTAAGACCCATCTTAAATGGGTTGGGTCACATCTCAATTGAAACAAACTAATCAAAAGGTCCCACCTACAATAGGTATGCACCCACAGTAATGGGTTAAAAGAAATGGCCTTTTCTGGGGTACATAATAGCTTCAAACCATCACAGTGTCTTCAGTGATAAGAACTAATATTTATTACATATTGACTATATGTTGATATGTTGTGTTCTATATGTATTATCTCATTTAATCCTCCCAACCACCCTGCAAATGAAGTTCAATTATCTATATTTTGACAGATGAGATAATCAAAGCTCAGAGAGGTAAAAGATCACACAGATGGTATGTTTCAACCCCAGAATCCATGTTCCAAAGCATGTCATCATAAGTTTTTTCCTGACTTGTTTATTGTCTCCATTGTGTTTTTTCATTTAGCAGTTGATTTCCCTCATTTCCTTATTTCAGATTTTCCCCTTTCTTAAGGTTTTCTCTATTTTGCTAGAGACATTCTTCTCTTGAGTCTTGTGGAGAATACAAATTACATTATTTTTTAAAACAAAATATCTGGTTCCCCAAGCTGTGGCAGCCGGTGACCAGAGCCCCTCCCACACACGTGACTTCCCGGGCCGGCTGGGAGCCTCGGATCAGCGGTTCCCCAAGCCATGGTGGCCAGCGACTGGAGCCCCTCCCACACATGTGGCTTCCCGGGCCGGCTGGGAGCCTCAGATCAGCGGTTCCCCAAGCTGCGGCAGCCGGTGCCCCTCCCCCACAGGCAACTTCCCGGAGGGAAAGGAAAGAGTCTCCAACAGTAGTAGAGACTGAGTCCAACCTAACACCAATACTGGCATTAATGAACAACTTCTGACTACTAAAAATAGGCCCTCAGCTCAGGCGAAACTGATCAAGGTGGAAGTCGCCTATTGGGCTAACTGAAAAAGAGGAAAGGGGGTGAAACAGAGCCTTCTGTGGCTGTTTCTGTGGAGTCTTGGTTGCCTCTGGGCTCAGTGCTGGGATTACACAGGTTGCAACTGCCCGGAACGCAGAAACAGGCTGCTTTCAGTGCTCTCTACCACCTGAACCTTCCCCGCAGGAGGGGTGAAACGCAACTCAGGTGGAATCCCTCACTCAAGGAATTCAGATCCCAGGACTTCACAATTTGAGGTCATTAAAACCAACCTACAACCTTTTCTCTGTCTCCACCACACACCCAGCAGCGAGAGTCTTCCAAAGTTAAAGGAGCCACAACATCTTTTGCTGGTGGGACCCGCAGACAGACAAGCACCACATACTGAGCAGGTTAAGAAAAACAAAGCCCAGAGACTTCCCAGGAAAGTCTTTCAACCTGCTGGGTCCCACACTCAGGCAAATCTGATTAAATGCCCAGACGCCAGCAAAAAATAACAAATCACACCAGGAAAATTGAAGATATGGCCCAGTCAAAGGAACAAACCAATAGCTCAAATGAGATACAGGAGCTGAGACAACTAATTCTGAATATACAAACAAAAAGAAATGGAAAACCTCTTCAAAAACCAAATCAATAAATTGAGTGAGGACATGAAGAAGGCACAGGATGAACCAAAAGAAGAAATGGAAAGTCTGAAAAAACAAATCACAGAACTTATGGGAATGAAACATACAGTAGAAGAGATGAAAAAAACAATGGAAACCTACAATGGTAGATTTCAAGAGACAGAGGCTAGAATTAGTGAACTGGAGGATGGAACATCTGAAATCCAAAAAGAAACAGAAACTATAGGGAAAAGAATGGAAAAATTTGAGCAGGGGCTCAGGGAATTGAATGATAATATGAAGCGCACAAATATACGTGTTGTGGGTGTCCCAGAAGGAGAAGAGAAGGGAAAAGGGGGAGAAAAACTAATGGAAGAAATTATCACTGAAAATTTCCCAACTCTTATGAAAGACCTAAAATTACAGATCCAAGAAGCGCAGCACACCCCAAAGAGAATAGATCCAAATAGGCATTCTCCAAGACACTTACTAGTTAGAATGTCAGAGGTCAAAGAGAAAGAGAGGGTCTTGAAAGCAGCAAGAGAAAAACAATCCATCACATACAAGGGAATTTCAATAAGACTATGTGTAGATTTCTCAACAGAAACCATGGACAGTGGGATGATATATTTAAATTACTAAAAGAGAAAAACTGCCAACCAAGACTTCTATATCCAGCAAAATTGTCCTTCAAAAATGAGGGAGAAATTAAAACATTCTTAGACAAAAAGTCACTGAGAGAATTTGTGACCAAGAGACCAGCTCTGCAAGAAATACTAAAGGGAGCACTAGAGTCAGATACGAAAAGACAGAAGAGAGAGGTATGGATAAGAGTGTAGAAAAAAGGAAAATAAGATATGATATATATAATACAAAAGGCAAAATGGTAGAGGAAAGTATTACCCAAACAGTAATAACACTAAATGTTAATGGACTGAATTCCCCAATCAAAAGACATAGACTGGCAGAATGGATTAAAAAACAGGATCCTTCTATATGCTGTCTACAGGAAACACATCTTAGATCCAAAGATAAACATAGGTTGAAAGTGAAAGGTTGGGAAAAGATAGTTCATGCAAATAAGAAGCAGAAAAGAGCAGGAGTAGCTATACTAATATTCAACAAATTAGACTTCAAATGTAAAACAGTTAAAAGAGACAAAGAAGGATACTATCTACTAATAAAAGGAACAATTAAACAAGAAGACATAACAATCATAAATATTTATGCACCAAATCAGAATGCCCCAATATACCTGAGGAATACACTGCAATTACTGAATAGGGAAATAGACACATCTACCATAATAGTTGGAGACTTCAATTCCCCACTCTCATCAATGGACAGAACATCTAGACAGAGGATCAAAAGAGAAACAGAGAATTTGAATATTACAATAAATGAGCTAGACTTAACAGACATTTATAGGACATTACACCCCACAACAGCAGGATACACCTTTTTCTCAAGTGCTCATGGATCATTCTCAAAGATAGACCATATACTGGGTCACAAAGCAAGTCTCAACAAATTTAAAAAGATTGAAATCATACACAACACTTTCTCGGATCATAAAGGAATGAAGTTGGAAATCAATAATAGGCAGAGTGCCAGAAAATTCACAAATACGTGGAGGCTCAACAACACACTCTTAAACAACGAGTGGGTCAAGGAAGAAATTACAAGAGAAATTAGTAAATATCTCAAGGCGAATGAAAATGAAAACACAACATATCAAAACCTATGGGACGCAGCAAAGGCAGTGCTAAGAGGGAAATTTATTGCCCTAAATGCCTATATCAGAAAAGAAGAAAGGGCAAAAATTTGGGAATTAACTGTCCACTTGGAAGAACTGGAGAAAGAATAGCAAACTAACCCCAAAGCAAGCAAAAGGAAAGAAATAACAAAGATTAGAGCAGAAATAAATGAAATTGAGAACACGAAATCAATTGAGAAAATCAATAAGACCAGAAGTTGGTTCTATGAGAAAATCAACAAGATTGATGGGCCCTTAGCAAGATTGACAAAAAGAAGAAGAGAGAGGATGCAAATAAATAAGATCAGAAATGGAAGAGGAGACATAACCACTGACCTCAAAGAAATAAGGGAGGTAATAACAGGATATTTTGACCAACTTTACACTAATAAATACAACAATGTAGATGAAATGGACAAGTTCCCAGAAAGGCATGAACAACCAACTTTGACACAAGAAGAAATAGATGACCTCAACAAACCAATCACAAGTAAAGAAATTGAATCAGTCATTCAAAAGCTTCCCAAAAAGAAAAGTCCAGAACCAGACGGCTTCACATGTGAATTCTACCACACATTCCAGAAAGAATTAGTACCAACTCTGCTCAAACTCTTCAAAAAAATTGAAGTGGAGGGAAAGCTACTTGATTCATTCTATGAAGCCAACATCACCCTCATACTAAAACCAGGCAAATATATTACAAAAAAAGAAAACTACAGATTAATCTCTCTAATGAATATAGATGCAAAAATCTTCAACAAAATTCTAGCAAATCGAATCCAGCAACACATTAAAAGAATTATACATCATGACCAAGTAGGATTCATCCCAGGTATGCAAGGATGGTTCAACGTAAGAAAATCAATTAATGTAATACACCATATCAACAAATCAAAGCAGAAAAATCACATGATCATCTCAATTGATGCAGAGAAGGCATTTGACAAGATTCAACATCCTTTCCTGTTGAAAACACTTCAAAGGATAGGAATACAAGGGAACTTTCTTAAAATGATAGAGGGAATATATGAAAAACCCACAGCTAATATCATCCTCAATGGGGAAAAATTGAAAACTTTCCCTCTAAGATCAGGAACAAGACAAGGATGTCCATTATCACCACTATTATTCAACATCGTGTTGGAGGTTCTAGCCAGAGCAATTAGACAAGAAAAAGAAATGCAAGGCATCAGAATTGGAAAGGAAGAAGTAAAACTATCACTGTTTGCAGACGATATGATACTATACATCAAAAACCCAGAAAAATCCACAACAAAACTACTAGAGCGAATAAATGAGTACAGCAAAGTAGCAGGTTACAAGATCAACATTCAAAAATCTGTAGTGTTTCTATACACTAGCAATGAACAAGCTGAGGGGGAAATCAAGAAACGAATTCCATTTACAATTGCAACTAAAAGAATAAAATACTTAGGAATAAATTTAACTAAAGAGACAAAAGACCTATACAAAGAAAACTACAAAAAACTGTTAAAAGAAATCACAGAAGACCTAAATAGATGGAAGGGCATACCGTGTTCATGGATTGGAAGACTAAATATAGTTAAGATGTCAATTCTACCTAAATTGATTTACAGATTCAATGCAATACCTATCAAAATCCCAATAACTTATTTTTCAGAAATAGAAAAACCAATAAGCAAATTTATCTGGAAGGGCAGGGTGCCCCGAATTGCTAAAAGTATCTTGAGGGAAAAAAACGAAGCTGGAGGTCTCATGCTGCCGGACTTTAAGGCATATTATGAAGCCACAGTGGTCAAAACAGCATGGTACTGGCATAAAGATAGATATATCGACCAATGGAATCGAATAGAGTGCTCAGATACAGACCCTCTCATCTATGGCCATTTGATCTTTGATAAGGCAGTCAAGCCAACTCACCTGGGACAGAACAGTTTCTTCAATAAATGGTGCCTAGAGAACTGGATATCCATATGCAAAAGAATGAAAGAGGACCCGTATCTCACACCCTATACAAAAGTTAACTCAAAATGGATCAAAGATCTAAACATTAGGTCTAAGACCATAAAACAGTTAGAGGAAAATGTAGGGAGATATCTTATGAAACTTACAATTGGAGGCGGTTTTATGGACCTTACACCTAAAGCAAGAGCACTGAAGAAAGAAAGAAAGAAATGGGAGCTCCTCAAAATTAAACACTTTTGTGCATCAAAGAACTTCATCAAGAAAGTAGAAAGACAGCCTACACAATGGGAGACAATATTTGGAAACAACATATCAGATAAAGTTCTAGTATCCAGAATTTATAAACAGATTGTTCAACTCAACAACAAAAAGACAGCCAACCCAATTACAAAATGGGAAAAAGACTTGAATAGACACCTCTCAGAGGAGGAAAAACAAATGGACAAAAGGCACCTGAAGAGATGCTCAATGTCCCTGGCCATTAGAGAAATGCAAATCAAAACCACAATGAGATATCATCTCACACCCACTAGAATGACCATTATCAACAAAACAGAAAATGACAAGTGCTGGAGAGGATGCGGAGAAAGAGGCACAATTATCCACTGTTGGTGGGAATGTCAAATGGTGCAACCACTGTGGAAGGCAATTTGGCGGTTCCTCAGAAAGCTGAATATAGAATTGCCATACGACCCAGCAATACCATTGCTAGGTATCTACTCAAAGGACTTAAGGGCAAAGACACAAACGGACATTTGCACACCAATGTTTATAGCAGCATTATTTACAATTGCAAAGAGATGGAAACAGCCAAAATGTCCATCAAGAGATGAGTGGCTAAACAAACTGTGGTATACACATACAATGGAATATTATGCAGCTTTAAGACAGAATAAACTTATGAAGCATGTAATAATATGGATGGACCTAGAGAACATTATGCTGAGTGAGACTAGCCAAAAACTAAAGGACAAATACTGTATGGCCCCACTGATGTGAACCGACATTAGAGAATAAACTTGGAATATGTCATTGGTAACAGAGACCATCAGGAGTTAGAAATAGGGTAAGATAATGGGAAATTGGAGCTGAAGGGATACAGACTGTGCAACAGGACTGAATACAAAAACTCAAAAATGGACAGCACAATACTACCTAATTGTAATGTAATTACGTTAAAACACTGAATGAAGCTGCATCTGAGCTATAGTTTTTTTTGTTTGTTTGTTTTGTTTTTTATATATATTTTTCTCTATATTATCATTTTATTTCTTTTTCTGTTGTCTTGCTATTTCTTTTTCTAAATCGATGAAAATGTACTAAGAAATGATGATCATACATCTATGTGATGATATTAAGAATCACTGATTGCATATGTAGAATGGAATGATTTCTAAATGTTGTGTTAGTTAATGTTTTTTAATAAAAACAATGTCTGTTATATTCTTGGCTTTATGCAAGGAAAAGCGTTTTTTAATAAAAAGCTCTGTAAAATGAATTTTGATGGTATTATCCATTAAGGTATGAAATAACTCTATATGATACCCTATATGAATAACTTATTTTAGAGTATAGGTAATTATAATAATATAATATCAGTGGTTTCATCTATGCATTCAAAATTACATATTGAATAAATATAATAAATATAATAAAGGCTTAAAAGGTAGAGAGTTTCTATTTGGATGATAAAAATGTTCTGGTTATGAGTGGTGGTGGTTAAAAAAAGAACTGACATATTGAGCCTCTACCAACCATGTCCCAAGCAGTAGAGAAAAGAAGCATTCCAGATAGAATGTAATAGGATAATAAATTGTACTTATTCAGTATCTAGGAATTTTGATTAAAATTCTAAAGCTGAGAGCAGTCATTGTAGACACATCCCCATACAGGACATATGAAAAACTAGCAAAATTGCTCCAGTGGGACCTCTTCTCCAATCAGTTTATATAAGAGATTACTTGATATTTTAAAGAGGATTGTTGAAGAGAATATTAAGAATAGACAGCATAATAGCTTTATTTTTTTGCAATGTTATTGAGATATATTCACGTACCATGCAAACCATCCAAAATAAACAATCAGTGGCTTACAGTATCATCACATAGTTCTGCACGTATCCTCATTTCAGAACATTTTCATAACTCTAGAAAATTAGAATAAAATAAAACCCAAAACAAAGGTTCCATGTACTAGAGTAACTTTCCAGAAACCTACACCTCCAGATGAGTCCCTGGACAAGATACGATCCAGCCTCTCCAGAATATCAGCTAGATCCATCTTTCTACCCCATATTATTGACAGCCACTTCCCACATGAAGAAGTCAGAATGGGCATAGCCCAAACACCCCTACAGAGTGGGAGAAAGATCAAAGGTGATGGTGGAGTTATACAGAGAAGGTAGGATTTAACAAATGAGTATGAGTGCTGAATCATTGTATTGATTTGTCTTTTAGTCTCCAGTGTCTTAGAGCAGCTAGAAGTAAAAACCTAAAATTGTGGAATTGTAAACCATACCAAACTCTGAAATATGGTCTACAGCTAAGCATTGCGATGTGCTTTGAAATTTATTGCTTTTTTGTATAGACGTTATTTTTCACACACACAAAAAAGTCGATTGTGACAATAAAAAAATATTTATTCCTTCTGGCCTCCAATGTTCTGGAGCAGCTAGGAGGAAAAATCTGGCGTGATGGTACAGTAGCCCATGACAAACTCTGGGATCTGTCCTGTAACTACTTGTTGAAGAGGGTTTTGAAAACTACCACTTTTTACTTTCTTTGCTTTGTATATATGTTATATTATACCATTAAAAAGTTAAAAGAAAAAGAAAGGAAAACATTTAATTCGACTAAACCATTGAACTTTACCATGTGTTTTCTGACTTGTAATATGAATTGGGTTCTAATAAATTTTTTCTCCCAGAAAATAAAAACAAATACTCTCATACCCCTTACCACCACCACCACCCAACCTCCCACCATTCTTGGCTTGTATTATTGGTGTGGTACATTTGCTACTGCTGATGTAAGAATATTAAAATATTAGCGTTTACTCTAGTCCATAGTTTTCAAAAGGTACATTTTTCTTATATACCCTTCTATTATTAACTCCTTGTAACAGTGTCGTATCTTTGTTCTAGTTCATGAAAGAACTTTTATATATTTTTTTATTTGTACAGTTTATTACAGTCATAGTCCACCACAAAATTCACTGTGTTATACATTCTCATGTTTAAAACTCCAACTTTCCCTCTGTTGACAGATATGACTAAACTTCCTCTTTCCAACACATTCACATGCCATTCAATACTATTAGTTATTCTCACAATAACATGATACCATCACATATATTCCTTTCCAAACATTTAAGTTCGACCTAGTTAAACACTCTGCCCATATTAAGCAACTGCTCCCCATTCTTTAGCCCCATTCTAGATCCTGTTAACTTTTATTCTATATTTTACATCTATGAGTTTACATATTATAATTAGTTCATGTCAGGGGAATATTTGTCTTTTTGTGTCTCACTAATTTCACTCAGCGTAATATCCTCAAGGTTCAAACATGTTGTCCTGTGCTTCAGGACTTCATTTCTTCTTAATACTGAATCATATTTCATTGTATGCATATGCTGTATTTTATTTATCCATTCATCTATTTATGCATACTTGGGTTCTTGCCATTTTTTTTAGCAATTGTGAGTAATACTGCTAGGAATATTGGTAGGCAAATGTCCATTCCTGTTATCAGCTCTTCTGGGTATATCCCAGGTACCAGGATTGCTAGACATTAAGGCAACTGTATACTTACCTTCCTGAGCAACCACCAAACTGACCTCTACATTGGGTGCACCATTTTACATTCACCTTTAGTGAATGTGTGTTCCTATCTCTCTACATCCTCTCCAACACTTGTAGTTTCCTGTTTTGTTGGGTTTTTATAACAGCCATTTTAATAGGTGTGAGATGATATGTCATTGTGGTTTTGATTTGCATTTCCTTAATAGCTAGTTATGCTAAGCATCTTTTCATGTGCTATTTGGCCATTTGTATTTCCTCTTTGGAAAAATGTGCATTCAAGTCTTTTGCCCCATTTAAATTGATTGCTTATCTTTCTATTATTGTGTCGTAGGATTTCTTTATATATTCAGTATATCAAACACTTATTGGCTGCGTGGTTTTTAAATATTCTCTCCCATTGAGTTACCTGCCTTTCACCCTTTGACAAAGTCCTCTGAAAGAAAAAAGTATTAAATTTTGAGGAGGATGCATTTATCTATTTTTTCCTGCATTGCTAGTGCTTTGGGTCTAGGAAATTACCTCCTATAACTAGAACTTGAAGATATTTCTCTATATTTTCTTCTAGGAATTTGATGGTACTGGTTCTTCTATTCAGGTCTTTGATCCGTTTTGAATTAATTATTGTATAGGGTGTGATAGGGTCCTCTTTCATTTTTTCGATATGGATATCCAGTTTTCCCAATACCATTATGGAAGAGACTGTTCTATCCTAGTTAGGTGAATTTGGGAGCCTTTTCAAAAACCCACTGACCATAAATATAGCGCGTTATTTCTGAGCTCTCAATTTTATTTCATTGATCATTATGTCTTTATTTATGCCAGTACCATGCTGTTTTGACCACTGTAGCGTTATAATATGCTATAAAGTCAGGGAGCATGAATCCTCCACCACATTCTTATTTTCCAAGATGTTTTTTGTTATTCAAAGCCCCTTTCCCTTCCAAATAAATTTGATAATTAGTCTTTCCATTTCTGTAAGGTAGGCTGTTGGATTTTTTATTAGGATTGTATTTAATCTGTAGATCAGTTTGGGTAGAATTAACATCTTAATGTTATTTTGCCTTTCAATCAATAAACACAGGTTGTCTTTCCATTATTTAGGTCTTTGATGAATTCTTTTAGCAATGTTTTATAGTTGTCTTGTGTACATGTCCTTTACAACCTTAAAGTTAAGTTTATTCCTAGACATTAATTCTTTTAGTTCCTATTATAATGGGATTTTTCCCCTGATCTCCTCCTCAGATTGCTCTTTACTGGTGTCCAAACTACTGATTTTTCCTTGTTGATCTCATATCCTACCAGTTTGCAGAACTCATTATTTGCTCTAGTAACTTTGTTGTAGATTTTTCAGGACTTTGTAAATATAGGATTGTTTCATATGCAAATAATGGAAGTTTTACTTCTTCCTTTCTAACTTGGACAACTTTTATTTCATTTTCTTTCCTAGTTGTTCCACCTAGAACTTCTAGAACACTGTTGAATAACAATGGTGAGAGTGAACACCATTTTCTTTTTCCTGATCTCAAGGGAATGCTCTCAATCTCTTGCCACTGATTACAATGTTAGCTGTGGTATTTCATATATGCTCTTATCATGTTGTGGAAGTTTCCTTCAATTCTTGTCTTTTGAAGAGTTTTTATGAAAAAAGAATGCTGGATTTTGTCAAATGCCTTTTCTGTATCAATCAAGATGATCATGTGGTTTTTCCTTTTCAATTTGTTGGTGTGGTGTATTACACTAATTGATTTTCTTGTGTTGGACCACCCTTGCATATCTGGAACAAAACCTACTTGGTCATGGTATATAATGTGCTATTGGACTTGACTTGCAAGTACTCTGTTGATGATTTTTTGCATCTATAGTCATTAAAGAGGTTGGTCTGTAGTTTTCTTTTTTAGCATGCTTTAGTATTAGGGTGATGTTGGCCTCATAAAATGAGTTAGGTTGCATTCCCTGCTTTTCTTTTTTTTTTTGGAAAAGTCTGAGTAGGATTGGTATTAATTCTCGTTGGAATGCTTGGTAAAATGCACCTGTGAAGCCATGTGGTCCTGGGTTTTTTTTTGTTGGAAGATTTTTGATGACTGATTCATTCTCTTTACTTGTGATTGCTTTGTTGAGGTCTTTTGTTTCTTTTAGAATGTGTTTCTAGGAAATTTTCCATTCCATCTAAGTTGTGTATGTTTTTGGTGGACAGTTGCTATAGCATCCTCTTATGGATATTTTTATTTCCTCAGGATCTGTGCTGGTTTGAAGAAAAGCCATGTTCTTTTAATCCTTATCCAATCTTGTGGGACAGCCACATTCTTTAATCTTGATCCAATATTGTATTATAGGATAGAACTTTTTGAGTAGGTTGTTTCCATGAATGTGTGACTCCTCCCCTTCAAGGTGGTTATTAATAAGTGTACTGGAGTCCTTTAAAGGGGGAAACATTTGGGAAAATTATCAGATACAGACATTTGGAGATTCTTCGAGGGCTGACAGAGATGTTTAGAGAAGCTGTATGAAACCAGAACAAAGATGCTTGAAGAAAATAAATCTCCAGCCCCGGGAGATGCTAAGCTAAGAGACAAAACACAGGGTTTTGCCTCATAGAACCTAAGTGAAGACCTGCAGATGCTTGAATAGAAAACCACTGGGATGAGAAGCTGGAAGCAACAACCAGGAGCAGGGCCCTCAGAAGCCAGCCATATGCCTCCCCTGTGACAGATATCAATCTTTCTTCAGAGTCAAGGTATCCTTCTCTGGATGCCTTAGTTTGGACATTTTTATGGCCATAGAACTGTAAAGTTGTAGCTTAATAAGTCCCCTTTATAAAAGCTGATCCATTTCTGGTATATTGCATTCCAGGAGACTTTAGCAAACCAAAGCAGGGTCCATGGTAATGACTCCCCCATTCTGATTTTTGTTTATTTGTATCTGTTATCTTTTTGACTTTGTCAGTCTACCTAAGGGTTTGTCGATTTTACTAGTCTTTTCAAAGAACCAAATTTTAGTTTTATTGATTCTCTCTATTGTTCCTTTGCTCTCCATTTCATTTATTTCCTCTCTAATATTTGTTATTTATTTTCTTCTGCATGTTATGGGATTGTTTTGTTGTTATTTCTCTAGTTTTTCCAGTTGTTCAGATAGACCTTTGGTTTTTGCTCTTTGTTCCTTTTTAATGTAGGTATTTAGGGCTATGAATTTCCCTCTCAGCACTGCCTTTGCTGCATCATATATGTTTTGATGTGCTGTATTCTCATTTTTATTTTTCTCAAAATATTTACTGATTTTTCTTGCAGTTTCTTCTTTGACCCATTGATTGTTTGAAAGCAGGTTGCTTACACTCCATATATTTGTAAGATTTCTGGTTCTCTGGTTGTTATTCATTTCCATCTTCACTCCTTTATATCACAGATGTGTTTTACATAATTTTAATCCTTTTAAATTATTATTACCTTTTTGTTTTTTTGCATGTAGTCTATCCTGGAAAATGTTCCATGAACACTTGGGAAGAATGCATATCCTGCTGTTTTGGTGTGCAATGTCCTATATATTTTTGTTAGATCTAATTCATTTATCATGTTATTCTCTGTCTATGTTGATCTTCTCTCTAGATGTTCTATCTACTGGAGAGAGTGTTGTGTTGAAGTCTCCCACTATTATTGTAGAGACAACTATTCCTCCTTTCTGATTTGCCAGTATTTGCAGAACATAATTTGGGGAACCTTGATTAGATGCATAAATATTTATGTTTGTTATTTCTTATTGTTGATTGACCACTTTTTTTGCATGATTGGCCCATTTTATTAATATATAGTGTCCTTATTTGCCTCTTATGTCAGCTTTTCCCTTAAAATCTTATTTCTTTTCAGATATTAGTATAATTAAACCAGTTTTTTTGTTGCTGTTACTTCTTGCATGGAATGTCTTTTTCCATCCTTTCATTTTCAAAATATTTGTATCTTTGGGCTAAAATTAGTCTCTCATAATCAAGTTGGATCATATTTTTATTATCTATTCTGGCTCTCTGTGTCAATCGATTGAGAAGTTTAATCCATTAACATTCAATGTTATTCCTGTAACAGCCATCCTTATTCTGACCATTTTATCCTTTGGCTTTTATTTGTCAGATCATTGTATTTCTTTCTTTGTGTCATTCCAGCTACCCTTACTGGTGTTATTTATTTCTGCACTCTCCTCCAAGCCTCTCTCTTGTCTTATTCTATTTTTAGCCCACAGAACTCCCTTTAGTGTTTCTTGCAGGGCAGGCCTCTTGTTAATGAACACTTTCAGCTTTTTGTTTATCTGGGAATATTTTAACCTCTCACTTACTTTTGAAAAGCAGGTTTTCTGTATCTTTTCTGGATAAAGAATTCTTGGCTGGAAATTTTTCCCTCTCAGTTTCTTAAATATATCATACCTTTGCTGCTCGTCCCCATGGTGTCTGATGAGAAGCCAGTGCTGAACCTTATGTGGCTTCCCTTGGATGTGGTGAATTGCTTTTCTCTCACTCCTTTCAGGAGTCTTTACTTCTCTTTGGCATTTCACAGTCTGATTAGTAAATATCTTGGAGTGGGTCTATTCAGATTTATTCTACTTGGAGTGTGTTGGGCTTCTTGGATTTGCATATTTATGTCTTTTATAAGGGTTTGGGGAAGTTCAGCCATTAGGTCTTTAAATATTCTTCCTGGCCCCTTACCCTTCTCTTCTCCTTCTGGGACACCCATAATGCATATATTTGCGTGCTTCAGGTTGGCAATTTCCCCAAGATCCAGCTCAAAATTTTCCATCTTTTTTCTCCACTTGTTTTGCATGTTCGAGTATGGTTGCCCTGTCCTCTACTTCACACATCCTTCCTTTTGTCTCTTCAAATCTGCTATTGTATGCCTTTAATATTTATTTAATTTCATCAACTGAATCTTTCATTTCCATAAGATCTGCTATTTTTCTATGTAATCTTTCAAATTCTTCTTTGTGCCCTCTTAATGTCTTCTTAATATTTTTTTTATCTCTTTAACCCTCTTGTTAAAATTATTTAAGAGATTGTTTTGACCATCTTTGATTAGTTCTTCCAAATTTTGTATTTCTTTGGACTATTCAATTTGATCACTTGATATTTGGCCCTATCTTCCTGATTCTTAATGTAGTTTCTAATTTTTTACTGGTTTCTTGGCATCTGATTTTCTTGATAAGATTATTTTGAAAGTTGGATTCCCTCTCGTCTAAGATTTTGTTGTTGATTGGGTTTGTGTTAAAGGTTTTCTTTTGCTCTAGGCTTATCAGTATTTTACAGACAAACCAGGGCCACCATCCCACTCAGAGGGTGCAGACATGTACCAAAGGGCCCTAGAGAAGTGTCAGGAAAGTAGCTTCTCAAACTGCATTTTCCCAGCCTTTCCAGCAGATGGCAGTCTTTGGTGGGTTATTCCACACAATCCTACAAAGATTAGTTATTTTTTTATACCTTTGACCCTTCTGTTTCTACAGTGAACATGGATAAAGTCTCCATAGTGCTGTGGGCACCTGTCCAGAAAGGACTAAGGCTGTGGGCTTTCACCAGCCAATAGTTGAGACAGGGGCTACTTTGTCTCTCCCAGAGTGCTGCATCCCACCATCCAAGACCCAGCTATGCTTGGGGCTGTTGGCCTCAGGGGTGGGGAAAGGGATCCTGGGGCTTTAATGGAGTTCAGTAACTCGCTACAGCTTCTATGTTTGTGGAAATAGTAGGAGTGTGAGTGCCTTGGGTTCCTGTGTGGACAGGTTTTAAGCTGGTAGAGCTGGTAGAGCCAGAGGGTCACCTTCTCCATTCAGGAGCTGGAAATGGACTGTGCCACACCCCTACTTTTCCCCTGGAGCCTCTTGTCTCTCCCAGCTTGCTGCACTCAGCTAGATGAGAGCTAGACTCTCCCAGATCTGCCAGCGTTGAGGGTAGGGGGTGAAGGGGGGATGGGTGCCTGGTCCCTTGGTGCAGATCAATCTGTCCCCAGTCTCTGAGTTTGCCAAACCAATGGAGCTGTGGGCTCCTGGACTGCCATATGGAAAGACTCTAGGCCGCTGGACCAAGAGGGTCAACTTCACCAGCCAACAGCTTGCTTGGGACTGTGACACAACTGCCGACCTTGGCAGTGAGGGATGTGTGACAGGAACCACAGTGAAGATTAGTATCTCTCCAGAGTTTCTCAGTTTGTGGGATTAATGGAGCTGCGAGCAAACCTCATGGAAAGGCTAAGAATTTGCCTGGGCTTGTAGGTGAAGATTGGGTGACAGGAATTGCAATGGAGACCAGTCTCTTGCTGCAGTCTCTCAATTCGTAGGATCAATGGAGCCAGAAGCTTTTGAGCTCCTGCATGAAAAGGCTTTAGACTGTGGGACCAAGATGATTAATTTTTCTGGTCTTCAGTTGGCATAGAACTGCACCATATCTTACCAGCTGGTGAAACCAAGCCTTTCCACAACCTCCAGGTTCCAGAAAGGATGGGCTACAGGTGTTGCAATTGAGCTCACTTACCATAATTTCTCAGCTGTATTTCTCTGTTTTTTTATCCAGCTTTCCTCATATGTTGCATGGTCCTTCCCTGGTCTCCTGAGCCCTACTATCTGTGCTTTGGATAATTCCTTCTTGCTCTCTAGGTGCTTTTCATAAAGGAGTGTACTCTGCCTGTCCTTATTCCACCATCTTCCCAGAAGTCTCCCCTCATGATGACTTTGTAAAGTTCTCTCCCTGAACCTGAACTGGGAGAGAGTTCCATAAGAACCACTTGTGTAGATTCAGGGTACGGTCAAGAGGAGATTAGTGTTATATCCACTAGATGGAAACTTCCTTAGCAGCAGAAATACATAGTGCTGATTTATGAGCCCCACTCAGATGGAGCATAATGAAAGATTTCTTGGAAGAGCTGGACAGTGTCTCTCGGAGATTGAGAGCATAGATGAACAAAGAAATTGAGAACAGCTAAAGTATTTCCAGATCACAGTACAAGGAGAGAGCAATCAGCAGTTGGGAAAACTGAAATTTCATCTTTTGGTGAATTAGTAAGGAATGATTTTTCTTTGGGCCAAGTGGACACCTCAGAAGGGAGTCTGTTTGAGTCATCTTGATGTCTTTATGTGACTATGTCCAAAATGACTGCATTCTGGGGTGACAAAATGCAAGTAGGGAGAAGATATGGGTGTATAGCCAGGGGAACAAGCCTAGATGGTATTGCAGGAAGTCATCCAGAGAATGAATTGCCTGAGTGAAAGAACTTATTATGGAAATAAAAGGCCAGTGTTCTGAAGAATGACTAATGAATCTCACAAGACAGCCAGCATGTGGATTCCTGTTTTGAAATGGAGCCCCAAAAGTTGAATTTACAAATACAGCGGTCAATGCAAGACTTACCCCTTTTCCTCTAATTCTTTTCCTCCTGCCCAACCCTTGGGGCACTCTATTATTTATCTCTTGCTAATGAACAAATTACCCAAAGCTTGGTGTCTTAAAAATTAAAAATAGTTATTATTTCACATTTTTTTGTGGGTCATAAATTCAAAAGTGGATTAGCCAGCTAGTTCTGGCCCAGGTTTCTCTTGAGGTTGTAATTACCATGGTGGCTGGGGCTTCAGGTGGGAGCTTAAGGTACACTTCTAAGATAACTCACTGACATGGCTGTTGATAGGAAGCCTCAATTCCTTCTCGGCTATTGGATGGAGGCCTCAGTTCTTTCCCATATAGACCTCTTTGTAGGGCTCATTGAGTGTCTTTGCAATGTGGTTCCTGATTTCCCCAGAGCATGTGACCTAATAAAAAACAAGAAGAAAACCTAATGTTTTCTATGACTAACCCTCAGAAGTCATACTCTATCACTTCAGCAATTTCTGATTGGTTGCAAGGTCAACCTTATTCAATGTGGGAGGGTATTGCATAAGTGTATGAGTACCAGAAAGTGAGAATTATTTGCGCACATTTTAGAGGCTGACCACCTCTGGCTAAGCAGAGGTGGTGGAATTGATGGAAAAGTGAAAGAAGAGTCCAAGCATTACTCATCCATTCCCTATTCTCAATGGCAGATCTCAGTGACTGAGTTAGGAGAGGTGAAGAAGCTTTGAATCAGAAGTGACTAAAAGTTGAGTCATAATTTCCGAAATAGACAGTAATTATAAGTCTCAGTTTGCCTGGTACACTTCCTGTTTACTCCTGTACTCCTGGAATCCAGTATGATTTTTCATTTTTCCAAGATATTTCATTTTTAATGAAGTATTAATATTAATAGAGGTATTAAAATATGTTAAGATAGCTTTGGAAGACTTGAAATTTATACTTTTATTTTCTGTCTTGGTGTCATTTAATAGTGAAAAAAGTATATAGTGAACAAGGGTAACCCATTTCTCCTTTACAGACCTTCATTATCAAACACAACCTGCAGGAAGTTTGCAAATAAAGGAAAATGTCAGCTAATGTGAGGTTCTAGGGATAACTACTTGCTTTTAGTCTCTGAAGGGAATGGGAGAAATAACTTACTTTCCTGCTTTTGTATGAACCAGTTGTGCCAAGCTGTATGCTGAGGCCTGTGGATTGCATGAAGCTACCAGGCCACCACTTGGCAGGGCCTGTGGGAAACATGAGGATGTATAGGTTGTATGTCCAAAAAATATATGTGGGAAACAGGGGTTGAAAAGCCACGCCATAGGCTGTATAAAGACTAATCCAAATGTCCTTTTAATTGTGTATTTTCATATTCAAAAGGTATAAATTGAAGTTTACTGTTGGTTAATTTTTTAAATTGCTACCTTTCCTATGCAAGTAAGTGTATATTTAATGAAAAAAATAAGCACTCAATATTTATCTCTCAAGAAATCTGATGATGAACAAAATATCTGTTGATATTTCCTACCCACCATTGGGACTGTAGTGATATCACAGATCACATGAAAACAAGAAGCCACAAATCTGCTGAAGAAGCATCAACACATCAAATGTTAGTTATTTTAAGAAGACTATACCTGAAGACGATGATTTACCGCCAAGTCACACAGCCGCAAAAGGTGTGTTTACATGCTACTTTATGAAGCATGACTTGCTGTTTAGATCAAATTGCTGTTCAAAATTAATTTCACTTATTTTCAAATTGAAGATGTTTGGCCATGCAGGAAAAGTAAAATGTTTATCTCTGAATGGGTTGGCTCCCTTGGCAGAAGGGGATCTTTGCAGGCAATTGATTGAGGAGACTTTCATATCAGTGCAATCAGAAATTTCAGATAGAAAATGCCTAGTAATAGTACCATTTTTAAAAAACCCATTTTATGGAATCAAAATAAAAGCTTTCAGAAGAGGATTGGGTCAAACATGAAATCTCTGACAGAATTGTGAATGGTGTTGTAATTTCACATGAAAAGTACATCGAAGAAAAAACCTGTTCTTGTGTGGTGATAATACAGATGCAAATTTGGGTAGAGTACACCATTATGACAAAAATGATATTCTTACTAAAATCAGAAAGATAAAATCATTCCATGCTTGGAATGGGTGTGGTGATACCTAATTCATAATTACCTGTACAAAGGCAGCAGTATTGTTCAAATTCAAATAGAAGCTTTGGTTTTCTAAATTTAAAAATATTACATATACCCAAAGTATCTCAGCTGTAATATTTTGTGAAAAATTGATATTATGAAATAATAACAACAAAAAGTCAGCACGAATCTATGGTCATTTTTTCCTGCTTATCTAAAATCTGAGATTAGGTATATTTGGATCTTTGAAGAACTACTGAGAAATCAACATAAGTGTCCTATGGTATGCATTTTGTTCTGCCTGCATTTGATTTATTTATTTTTTAAATATTTTTATTGAGAAATCTTCACACACATATAGTCCAACCATATTACACAATCAGTGGTTCGCAATTTAATCCATAATTGTGTATTCATCACCATGACCATTTTTAGAACATTCACATCACTTCAGAAAAAAAATAAAAAGAAAAAACTCATATATCACATATCCCTTACCCATCCCTCTCATTGACCACCAGTATTTCAATCTACTCAATATCTTTTACCCTTTATCCCCCTGTTATTTATTTAATTTTTATCCTTACTTTTTTTACTCATCTGTCCATACCCTGAATAAAAGGAGCATCAGACACAGGTTCTCACAATCACGTAGTCACATTGCAAAAGCTATATAGTTATACAACCATCTTCAAGAATCAAGACTGCTGGAACACAGTTCAACAATTTCAGGTACTTCCCTTCAGACACTCCAACATAGCATAAACTAAAAAGGAATATTCATATAATGTATAAGAATAACCTCTTAGGATAATCTCTTGACTCTTTGAAATCTCTCAGCCACTGTAACTTTATTTTGTCTCATTTCTCTCTCCCCCTTTTTGGTCAGTTTTTCTCAATCCCATGATGCTGGGTCCTGGTGCATCCTCAGGATTCAGGTCCTACATTTCTAGGGAGATTTATACCCTTGGGAATCATGTCCCACATAGGGGGAAGGGCAGTGAGTTCACCTGCCGAGTTGGCTTAGAGGGAGAGGCCACATCTGAGAAACAAAAGGGGTTCTCTGGGGGTGATTCTTATGCATAATTATAAGTGGGCTTAGCTTCTCCTTTACAGGAATAAGTTTCATAGGGGTAAGGCCCATGATTTAGGGCTCAGCTTATTGAATTTGTTGTCCCACTGCTTGTGAGAATATCAGGAATTCCCCAGATGGGGAAGTTGAATATTTCTTCCTTTCTTCCGAGTCCTCCAAGGAAACTTTGCAATTTTAAAAAAATTTTCTGCCCAAATTACTCTGGGATATATCGGGGCATCACACTAACCTGTACAATCCAACAGGGTCTCATGCCCTATTCAAGATTCCATGTAAATTATGGTGTTCAAATAAACTGACTATACAAGTTAAATTAGATAATCTGTTACCCAATGTTCTGCCTGCATTTTGTTCTAGATCAGTTGACACACTTATATATATTTAATAACAGAATGAAATACATTGGGATGTGGTGGTATTGTAATATGTCACTTGGGTATGCTGAACTACTTTCTCTAGAATTCTCTTCACTATATGCATCTGCTTAGGTGGAGCCACAAAAGACATTTTTGCATGAGATGTGATGGATGGGAGAAAAGTAGCAGGACTTGAGTCTTTCACTTGTGAGAGGTTGGGGCAGGCACTTTGGTAGTTCACACAACTTGCCATATATCTGCTGACTCATGTCATTTGGGCAACAGCCAGGCCTGCAACTGTTTCACCTTGTTCTGGATACTTCTTCAGCTTCTCTGACTCCTTTACCAAATATGTGTCAAGCTTCATGCTCAAGGGCACCAGCTTTTACTGTAGGACACCTGCTTAGTCAAGATTGGAGGCAATGACAAGTGACACAATCACTGTCCATTTTCATTTCTGCCCTTGTGCATGGACTTCAGCTCATGTTTGTGGGAACCAGCTTGTCCTTGCTAACCTGGACATTATGTTCATCTTCCCTTTATGACTGCCAGTCCTGCAAACCTCAAGCTACAGAAGCAGATGTGAAGACAGCAGCCTTACAAAGACTGCTTATGTAGCTCCCACATTTGGCTAAGGTAAAATCCTTGTAATCATCCATATTGATGTGTATGTGTATGTATGTATATCTATGTGCATTGTTCTTGGAATGGAAAGTCACAGAACTATTTCCATATTAATGAATTGGGAAAACTAAGTGCAACGCCCAATGTGGGGGAAGAATCTGCTGTGTTACAAGAACTGAAATGTCAATTTGGTTCTCTTCATAGTGAATGAAGGGGATAGAGATAGGAAAAAGTTTGGAGAAGGAGGCAAGGTCTGGATTTTGGAGTTTAGATTTCATTCTAATCATAATGACAAGTCTCTGGAGAGTTTAAGTAGAAGAGGAACATGATTTGATGTACATTCAAGAAGATTCCTCAGAGAAGTGATTGGAGAGATGCAAAATGGAAATGAAAAGACAAATTTAGGAGGCTATTCTAGTAGAGCAGGCAGGAGATGTTAAAGCTTGGACAGGGGAGATAGCAAAGGAGAGGGAGCAAAATAGATGACTCTTAGATGCATTTTGCTGATTTAATTGATAAAATTTATTTGAAATAGTTTAAAAATGGGGTGGGTGAATAAGAGAAAGAGAGGAAAGAGGATAATTCTTAGGTTTTGGACTTTAAAACTGGACAGATACAGATGGTGAATTATTACTGAGATGAAGAAGATGTACATGTATGTGTCTTGCAAATTTATGAGGAGTCATATTTACAAAACATATCAAGAATACAATTTAGGTATGTAAATATTCTGTCTCTCTCTTTCCCTCTCTCTGGCTCTTTTGCTCTCTTGCTTTCTCTCTCCCAAACACACACACCTTTGGCTTCCAGAAAGCTCAGAGAAAAATACTTCAAGTTTGATCATATCAGGTGATTTAGTCCTTATAGTCTGTGTACTTTTCTATTTCTTTCTCCTCCCATTGGTTTTGAATTTCTATTTATGTTTCCTCGGCAATCATGCTTGATTATTATTGATGCTTCATTTTTATTTTTTTGTATGTGTTTTTGAAAGCTACCCATGACTTTTTATGGAATGATATATGATTGTGGTTATCACCCAGGGGTAATTTTATCCCAAAAGGGACATTTGCCAATGCAGAGATGCATTTGTTGTTGTCAGAATTAGTGTGTGTGTGTGTGTGTATGTGTGTGTGTGTCAGAGGTGTTGCTAATGTGATCTAGTGGGTAGAGACCAGTCATGATGCTAAACATCTTATATAATTTTCAGGACAACCCCCTTCAAAAATGCAAAGAATTTTCCAGCCTTAAAATATTAATAGTGCTGAGGTTTAGAAACACTTTTAGAGAATATAAATAATTTAATAAAAAAACACAAAACGAGTAATGAGTACTTGGTAATAAAATGTTAGGTACTATTGAAATAATATGTATTAAAAAGGCCCTTGTTACATTATTATCATATTTTCTTTGTTGATTAAAAAAGCTAAAAACTTGTAAAAGGCATGCAACAGCAAACAAAGTGCACAATATCTCACCATTTTTTTCTGTATATAGATCATTTTGGGGGTTGTATCTTTGAATGCTGTGTGTGATTACTCAAATTAGAACTACAGAAAGCATTGAAAAAGAACTAATTAGTTTCCATTCAGGAGGACCATGAATGAGCAATTTCCTTTATAAGCAGTACTTGTAACCAGGTGAAATAATCACCTCCTAGTATGGATTTTACCCAGAGCCAAAGAACTCCTGTAGAATTCGGTTTATTTTTACATCCGGAATTGTAGCACTTTTGCCGGGTTGCTGGATTCATTGTTAATTATAATAGGTTGGATACATGAAGTATTACTTTTCTCCTTAAATCCAATTGTTATAACTTATAAAAAGGAAAGGTAGAAAGATGGGAAGGAAATGACAGAGGGAGGGGGAAGGAGGAAGGAGGGAAGGAAGGAAAGAAGTAAGGATGAGAGAAAGAAAAATCAAATTGGAAAAATCAAGATGGCAGAGTGTGAAGCTTCAGGCTCCATTCCCCCACGGAAGCTTTGATCTACCAGCAAGAACTGGCAGAAGCATCTTTCTCAAAGCTCCAGAAAACAGTTAAAGGATTGCATTAACAGTGTGAGCCCCAATTCAAGAAAAAGGCAACTTAAAAGCCATAGGATCTTGTGATGCCTTGGCTGGCCCCTCCCCCCCACACTCACTGAGTGACTATGGAGCTTGTGAGTGCCTTGTCCTGACTCTGGTGGGAGCAGAGTAACCCTTGTGCATAAACTAGGAGCATGAATATCTGGCACAATCTCTGTGGTAGTGAGATGAGTGACTGAACCAAGACCCTTGTCACAGGCTTGCTGTTCCAGAATTCACCTTGCATATTGAAGGCAGCTCATAGAGTTCTCCTACAGAAGACACAATGGAGAGCAAGCGAGCTGTGGGTGCTTGGGAAGAGGGGACATTTGCAATTATGTAAATGCAGAAATTTCTAGGGCCACATGTGCATGCCCAAGACAAGACACATGTGCAGAAATATCAGGGGGCCCTATGCTTTGGCCTTGAGCTCTTCTCTAAACTTTTGTATGGATAAACTCTGAAAGAGAGCACACATATAGGCCAATGTGCAAAGACTGGGAAAAGTATCTTCTTCTTTTCTTCTAACTCTCTCCTCCCTCTCCCCTTCCTCCTACTTCTTCTTTTGTTAGCTTCTGATAGTCAAGCAAAGCTCTGTCATGACACTAGCTGGATAAAAGCTTAAGGAAGAGACATTTCAGAGTCTAAATTCCAGCAATAACACATTAACATATCAACATGTCCAGCTTTCTACAAAAGCTTGTAAAACATAAAAAGAAATAGGAAGTGTGAGCCCAAGCAAAGCAGAGGATGAAAGGATTAGAACACAACAATGAGGAGGATCAGACCAAGGACATTTCAGACAAATACTCTTAAAAATGGTCCTAAATATGCTCGAAGAGCTAAAGGAAAACGTCGATGAAGAACTAAAGAAAATCAAGAAAATGATAGATGAAGGCAAAGAGAATATCAGTACAGAGATGGCCATTATGAAAAAGAACTAAACAGAGTTGAAAACCACAGTGATAGAAATTAAAAATTCTCTAGAAGGTTTCCACAGCAGATTGGAGTTGACAAAAGAAAGAATCAATGAACTTGAAGATGAGACCATTGAAATTATTCAGTCTGAGTAGCAGAAAAAGGAAAGAAGGAAGAAAAGTGAGCAGAGCCTGAGGAACCTCTGCGACACTATGAAGGGTGCCAATATACACATTGTGAGAGTCCCAGAGGAAGAGAGAAAGGGGCAGAAAGGATATTCAAAGAATATTTGAATGGCTGAAAACTTCCCAAATTTAAATAAAGATATAAATAAATACACTCAAGAAGTGCAACCAACCACAAACAGAATAAACTTGAAAGGAACCATGTCCAGACACATAGTAGTAAACAAACAAATGCCAGGGACAAGGAGAGAGTTCTGAAAATTGTAACATAAAAGGAACATGCTATGTACAAAGGAGTTCTGATAAGATTATATGCCTATTTGTCATCAGGAACAATGAAGAAAAGAACACTGTAGGATGAATTATTTAAAGTCTTAAAAGAAAATGATTACTGTTTTAATTTGCAAGTTACTAGAATGTGATATGCTAGAAATGGAATGGCTTTTAAAAAGAGGAATTTATTAAGTTGCAAATTTACAATTCTAAGCCCATGAAAGAGTCCAAATTAAGGCAAAACTATAAAAATGTCTAAGTTAAGGCATCCAGGGAAAGATACCTTGGTTCAAGTAGCTGATGCTGTTCGGGGTTTCTCTCTCAGATGGAAAGGCACATGGTGATGTCTGCTAGCTTCTCCCCAGGCGTGTTCAGTGACTTCCCAGGGGCTCTATCCATTCTATTGGCTCTGTCAGTTCTGAGGGCTCTCAAGCTTTTTCCAAAATGGTTCTCTCTTAAAGGACTCCAGTAAGCAACCCCACCTTGAATGAATAGGGACACATCTCCATGGAAACCATGTAACGAAAAGTTACCACCCACAATTGGGTGGGCCACATCTCCATGGGAACAGTAAAAAAGATCCCACCTAGCAATATTAAATGAGGATTAAAGAACTTGTCTTTTCTGGGGTACACAACAGATTCAAACTGGCACATTTCACCCTTTGGACCCCCAAAAGACTGTTCTTTCAAATGTGAATACATTCATTCCATAACAATATCAGAAAGACTTAAACCATTTCAGTAACAATACAAATACAATACCAAGTCAGAACATTACAAAATCTCATCAAAGTCAGCTACAGGCATGGTCTGTCCTAAGGCAAAAATTCTCCTCTGGCTCTGGATCTGTAAAACTCAGAACAAGTTATTTCCTGCCAACATAAAAAGGAGGGACAGTCATAGGATACATATTCCTATTTCCATAGGGAGAAATTAAAAGGAACACAGGGGTTGCTGGACCCAAGCGGTTTTGAAAACCTGCAGAGCAAACCCCATTAGGTTTCCAAGTCTGAAAGTCATTTATTTTCGGGGCTTTAGAAAGCAGCAGTCCTATCCTTTTCCAAGGGCCTATGCAGCAGCCCACCTCTCTCCGAGTTCAACCTTGGGGGACATTGGGGAGACCACCTTTTTCTCAGTTCCACCCTCTCCAAGCATTGGGACCATGCCTGGGTTCTCGCCATCTCCAGGGCACATGCTCAACCCCAGAAAAATGTGGTGGCAGCCAGGCTCTCCCCAATCCCCAAGGAAAGTGCACTACCCTCTCTGAGGCCTGAGGTGGCTCAGCTTTTCCACTGCAATGAGGTGGAAGGCCCACCCTCTGCCTTTGGGGCAAATTCACCCTCTCCAAGTGCTTGGATGGGTCCACTCTCCTGGCCCATGGTTTCTTGACTTCAGACCTTAGCTTCCATAGTTCTGCTTCTGAAGTTATTTTTCATCCAATGTGTCCCTTTTCTTCCCCTCTTGGTCCAGTCTCGCAATGGTTCCATTTATACGGATCCCACAACACTCTTGTTGGTTTCCTTTGCAATAGGCTGGGATCATGCTTATCAGACAAAAGGACTTTTCACAAATTCTTCTTGGATAATTCCATCTCAAATCCCCACTTGTCCTGTAATGACTGGCTGCTTTCATGTTTGGTCAAGTCCTCATGTGGGGTACTACTCTCTGGGGTCTCCGTTTCTGGAAGCCCAGAATTTTCCAGAACATCAATTTCTGTCTTATTTGTAACCCAGAGTTCAGTTCTTCACTTATCTCCTTCCTCTAGCATGGTACTATAAGCTTCAAGGAACAGCCAGACCGCATTTTCCACATTTAGTTTGGAAATTTCTTCTTCTAAATATCAAAGTTCACGGCTTTTAAAATCTGCCTTCCATCCAAAGCCAGTCAATTTTGCCAAATTTTTTGCCACTTTAAAACAAGAGTCATCTTCCTTCTAGTTTACAATAACACATGCATCATTTTTGCCTAAGGCCTTATCAGAGGTATATTTAGAGTCCACATTTTTACCACCGGTCTCTTCAAAGCATTCTAGGCCTTCTCTATCAAACGCCTCAGAACTCCTCCAAAATCTTCACCTTATCCATTTAAAAAGCCATTCCAACATGTTTGGTAATTGCAAATGGCAGCATCCCACTTCTCTGATACCAAAATCTATTTTCTTTTGCAAGCTTCTGGGATATGATATACCAGAAACAGAAAGGCTTTTAAAAAGGAGAATTGATTAAGTTGCAAATATACAGTTCTAAGGCTGTGAACATGTCCAAATTAAGGCAAGGCTAAAATACCAGTATTATTAAATTTTTGGTGTGTAACTCCTCTTTTTACCTAGTACCAGATCTAAAAAACACATGCACAAAATGTAGTAATAAATTAGTGTTTTGGACTGATAATGTATAAACCGATAATGTGTGACAAGAACTACATAAAGGTGGGGGTACAGAGGGTTATAGGAGCATAGTCTATGTATCCTATGAATTTAAGTTGGTGTCAAAACAATTAAGATTGTTGAAGGTGCAGCATTTATATCTAAGCCCCATGGTAACTGCAAAGAAAATATCAGAGAATATGCAGGCTCACGGAGACAGAAATTAAAGTACAGGTTTCCAAGGGAGGGGAGCAGGAAGAATGGGGAGTTAATGCACAATGGGTGTAGGGTTTCTTTTCAGGGAGAAAAGAAAGTTTTAGTAATGGAAGGTGGTGAGGATACCTCAACATTGTGAATGTGATTAACCCCTCTAAATTGGATGCTTGGGATTGCTTGAAAAGGGGACAGACATTTATGTTGTCTATATGTTCCCAAAATTTACATAAAATAAAGAATAACTAAAGAGTTGATGACATTTAACTGCAATCTATGATCCTGGACAAGATCTATCAAGGAGGAGAAAAGGCTCAAAAGGACATTACTTATACATATGAAAAAATTGGAATATGTACTGTAAGTTGACATCACTCTTAAGTTGCTTGAACTTGATAACTTCATTTAAGGTGGTTATATTAGTGAATATTCTTGTTCTTAGGAAATGTACATGGCAATATTCAGTGTTCAAGGAGCATTATGTATACAACCTCCATTCAAGTGTTCAGAAAATGGATTGATAAATGAACAGATAGAGAGATAAATGGATTGATAATTGGATATATGGAATGATACAGCAAATACGGCAAAATGTTAAAATTGGTAGATCTATCTGCTTATCTGGGAGTGAGGGAGGGGTATCTTGGAGTTCTTTGTATGGGGTTTATATTACTTTTATAACTGTCCTGTGAGCTTGAAAATATTTTTGAATAATCAATATGGCAGAACTTGTCCTTGCAATGATTAAGTTTCTAGGGGGACTGATTTAAAGGTACAGTCACATTTGAAAAACACATTACGCTGTAGTAATATCACTTTTAGATAACACAAGTATATTCCAAAGTGAGTGTGACCTTGATGCCAATGGGGTCTCCCTATCCTCTCTATTCATTCTTTGTGAGGGTCTGCTGGCTCCTGGAAATCTTCCACATTTTCCCATAGGGTCATCTGGTTCTCATACTTACCTCTGTCTCTCTGTCTCTGAGCTCCTTTCTCCACTGAATTTCCCTATTCATGGATCATCCCCACCCACTCCCTGCCCCAATGCATGTGCTGGCCCACTTCTGCAATACACCTATGTGCAATTCAGACCCTTGCCTCAGTGCTCAAACACCACACACATGCACATACACACACCACACATAAGTATCCACACATCCATATGTAAAAAAATGCAAACATAGTACACTGCATTTCTGAGTACTCAACTCTATGGAAAGTTTGAGAAACAGGAGATGGGAGAAGGGATATTGCAGCAATGTGGCTGGGGTATTGATCAGTTTAAAAGTTCCCCAGGTGATTCTTATGTATAGCCACTATTGAGGATCGCTGCTTAAGTGTAATTCTGGTATTGCCTCTCAAGATAATTGCTTTTCACCTTGCTGCATATGCTCTAGGCAAACTTGAATAGCATTTCAATATATGAACTCCATGAGAACTGGGTCTCTGTTTTGTTCATTGCTTCCCAGCATCGAAAACTGGCCCTGGCACTTAGTAGGTGGTCAATAATACTTGCTGAATAAATGAATGAAAGACTCATTCAATTGGCTGGTAGGGCCAAAGCAACATATTCAGAAGAATTTTCAACCTTTTCATAGATAGAATGGGATATTACTTTTCCTTCATATTTACTCCCTTAAGCCTTAGTACACTATCAGATGTGATGAGTTCAAGCAATGATTCTTCTTCAAATCTGACACTTTGGGGAGGGCTCTTTGAATTTCCTAAAATTGAATGCAAACTTTTGTCCATCTACCCATTTTTTTCTCCAAATAAGCTCCATACCTGTTCTTAAATATTCTCAAAGTGGTCCAATGACCCTAAAAGGTTAAGAATCACCAAAGCAGGGGATATATTGTTCTTCATAGATGGAGGTTTCCTTAGTGAAAGTGTCCTTAGGGTTCCTTTAAAAAGTAACTTGCCTTGCACATTTAACACAGGACTTAGCAGGCAAATGTATATATATTTCACATGTATCTTCAGTAACCCTTTATTGAATAATATTATATTCACTTGTGGTGCTTACAGAATGGGAGGTGAAAATTTTAAATGCAAATTATTGTGAAGGAAATGTTTCAGAAGTCTCAATTTTTGGTACTTTTCTACCTGCTTCCCTCGACTCCAGATAGGACTGGTCTATTATAGGAGCCAGGATTTAAAAGGCTTCTGACTCCCCGTAGGCCTGACTGATACTGCAAATGTGCTAAATCCAGTGCTCTTTCTAATTATCTGATTGAAAGCACCAGTGCTCAGAAGTACTAGGCAAATAGCCTCTTGTTTGCTCCAGCAGGTAAAGGGGGCTTTGAGCTGCTAAAGGTACTGTAATACCTTCTGATTGTTCCTTACAGCTTTGAAGAATAGTCAAACTTCTATTATTTTTGCAGATTAATTAAGTCCCTTTTTCAGGTTTGTTTTCTCCCTTTGTTAAAATAAATAATGTCTGGCTGTGTGTGATGACCAATACATCAAAATAATCCATATAACAAGTATGTATTGAGTGTTCACAGTATGCAAAATACTGCAGACATCTCCATTGAAAAATAACTCAGCTAACTCAGCTGTGTAAAGATAAGAAATGGTTAGAAATCACTACAGAAGACTGGAAAATTAAAAAAAAAAAAACAGTGAACATACTTGTACAGTAGCATAATAACCATTCTTGGTTAAATTTTAAAAACAGTATTTACTCATGAGACTTATTTTCCTATGTTTTATTTAAGCTGAACTTATAAAATCATTTTAAGCTTTCAAATTTTAGGTGGAATTTGAGGTATATGGAAATACCTAGGTGAATTTGTCAGGATTTTTAAAGATGAATTTTGTAACTTAAAATTTTGTAGATTTTAAGGTGTCCCAGACACTTAGGGTTTCCACAATCTGAAGGGCACACTCCAACTTTTTAATAGGGCCCTAAAATGTTTATTTAATCACAGTTGTGTAATTCACAGCAATTTATATGATATTCCATGGCTTGTGACATTATTTACAGATTCACTGACCCAGGGATCTATCATCTCATGTCAAACAGAATCATCTTTATCACCCACTGCCACTGTCTTTTAAATTTGTTTTTATTTATTTTGCTTTGGTGAAAAATAAATGATTTTCTATTGGAAAGCTAAATGATATATTTGATTCTGGTAAAAACTTCTACTTTTATTTCATATTTTCAAGTGAATTTGAAGCTTAAAATTCTTCAGCACCAACATTCTAAAAGAATGTTGATTGGGTATAATAATTTTGACTCAGTATAATGTAATGCACTATTTGATATGTCAGACAAAAAAGATTACTTGAATGAATGACCTTTCCTAATAACAATGCTTTTCTACTACTTAAAAAAAAATTGATAAGCCTCCAAAAATAAAAAAGGGAGTGATGTAGAATAAAGTCACTTCTAACTGGTTAAAGGAATATTAGTGATCAGTCTAACAAACACAAGAGACAAACTTTTCACAGCTGGCATTCTGTCACCTGGCTGACTGGCACTGATATATTGGCAACTTATTTCGTGCACAGGGTTACCCTACTCTGGGTGGAACAGGGCCAGGGACCCACAATGGTAGAGGAGGCTGGCTCCACTCTGCACAGGGTAGGGGGTGGGGTCAGCAGGGGCACCACAGGGGGCTTCTCTATTGCATTTAAAGTTGCATTTTCTTAATATGGCACTTACCTAGTTACTGACAGCCCTTTAATCCTTTTCCGGAGTTTTGAGGAAGATGACTCTGTCAGGTTTACAAAGATTCTTTGGGTGGAACAGGACCCTGGAGCATCTTATTTCACCATCTTGGGCTGCAGTGTATCTCTATTTCACTTTGGTATAGGTGATATATTTAGTCCTCCCTCAGTTGTTGACTCCCATAGCCCATGGCCTGTGAAAGTTTCATCAGTTTTTCAGGCTTTACAGAAATGAGAAATTTCGAGAAGGTGAGCAGTGTAGCTTGAAGAGTGAGTACTGAACTTTGAAAGGCAGAGAAATTCTCTCAAACAGACTTAGTGAACTGAATAAGGAGTGAAATAAGTTTAGCCACAGCTTACAGCTTATGCAATCAAATAGAGTTGACTAGGGAAAAAGACAATTAAAATGGCAATACTGAGGAAGAAGATATTTATGGGTAATGAAATATTTCTATTTCTTTCACTTCTTGTGACCTGTGACTTGAGGGGAAATCTTGGTTCATTAAAGCATCATGTCATTCATCTCTGATGATTTGAGTTTTGAGGCATGGGAGAAGAAGGTTTATATAAATGAGTGTGTCTAACTGGGCTCTTTCTTAACTCTCTGCCATTTAGGGGAAAAAGTGTTTCACCCATCCTGCTTGAAAATGGCTTATTTCATTCCTAGAACTCCTAAATCAAAATAGGATCAACATTTCTGATTTCATTATACTGTATGAATGTTAACTGCCTGTAACCAGCAAGTGATTTTATGTTGCCTGCTACCTAACCTGTTGTCAGTCACAAATGGTGTGACCATAAAGCCCTATGGACCTTTAAATGTGCAAAATATTAGGTAATGTACTTATAGAGTGAAAACATAGGAAGGGCCTTAGGGAGGTCGTCTGCTCCATCCATGCCTCTTTGGGCATGTTCACATTTTGCTTGAAGTCCTCGAGAAATAGACACATCACTCAGTCCTTTTCTCCAGGGCTTCACTAATCCAACAAGACGTCCATTTGTCTTCTGTCTTAAGTCTTGTATTATTTTTTCTTCTACCTTAAAACAATGTCCTCCTTTTTGGTTACTGGGAATATGTAGAAGTCTAGGTTATTTGTTTTGTACTAACTTTCATACTCAAGAAGACCATCAGATTCTCTGAGTATTCCTGATGAAACTCATTATCTATCTTTTCAGTTATTTTTTCTTTCTGGCTCTGTGATGTGTTCCTCTATTTTTACAGAATACATTGAGAAAGAGAACATGAGCTTTGGAGTTGAACAGACCTGGGTTTCAATGCATGTTCTTACCTTCACTAGCTACATAACCTGAAGGAGGGTTCCTAAGTTCCCAGAGCCTCAGTTTTGATATCTGTGAAAAGGGCATTATTGTGTTGAACTTTAACTCCTAAGCAGTTTTCAACCCACTTAAAGCTATTTATCACCTGGGATGATACGTTTAAATGCATTTTAGAAGCAATCCAAAAGGAGATCATATATTTTAGATCATAAGAGTCTCTAAGTGAAATGTCTTAGTCTCAGTATGGATGTCTCAGATGAATGAAGACAAATAATGAATGGTCCAGTGATATTTCTAATCCCCAGGCTCATGTTTCCTTTGCTGTTATTTTTAGCAATGTGCCTCTCATAACATGTTGATAAGCTATAAAGAAATATAGTTGGCATCCTGACAACTTGTTGCTTTAATAAGGAAAATCCATCAAAATATAAAGCAGTATTTCTTTGTGGAGAAACAGGATGAATAATTATTTTTGAACATTTCACTTAAGTAGTTTGTCCACGTATACCTAATAATAGCTTGAGCGTTTAGAAAGGGAAGTGTAGTTGTCCATGTTAAAAACAATTTTCTGAAGTTACAACAGCACCAGTGTAGGTCCTCTTCTGGGTTGATACACCCTGTTGCTAAACTTAAATTTCCTGAAATTTTTCCTCTGTGTTGAGCCAAATCTGGTTCTCTTTCTTTGCTGCTTAGGGATTCTGAATCCTTAGGGATTCTGAGTTGCAAGAGAGTCTGGCCTGGTAGGCCTACTCTTCAAGTCCTTTCTTTGTCTGCCTGAATTTCTCTTCCCTGCTGTGCTGCAATACAAACATTAATTTGCACTATTTCAACTCCCACACTTCCTTAGCCTGTCTGTGATTTTGGTGGCTGCCCATTTTAATTAATTTGAATTGCATCACAAGTAATCTCCTTTCACTTGAATTAATTATTATCAAGGAGTGGAAAAGCAGGAAGACCCAGATAAAGGAAGGTAGAGAAAGTTTCTTCTGATGCTGTGACAGTACAAAGAACCAAAGAAGATAGAATTGCTTCTTGAAATAAACATATATCTTAAGGGAAACAAATTAAAGGCACCCAGGATAAATAAGTTCTATGTAGCAAAAATTCCTCTTGGTTAACCCTTACATGTGTGGAGGATTTAAAATTTCTGCAAACACATTTATAGTCACAATCTACCTTTAAACTTATAATTTTCCTGTAGGTAGAATATAGAGTAGGATTAGGTTGGTATTTCATAGATTTATAGGCTGAGATGCAAAGAAGATAGGTAGTATACCCAATATTTTGAAACTACTTGCTATCCATATTATTTGAGTAACATTGATAAGCAGAGGATGAAGGAGTTTATCTTACCTAGAAAGTACTGTTAAAACAAAGTTCTTTTTTTGAATTTGATTTTTGGTACTCAAGCAAGTGGGAAAGAAAGAAACCAATAACACGTCAAAATTCACAAGTAAGCAAAAACATTGAACTGAAAAGAAGCTTTGTAGCTCTATCACCTAGATAGAGTGATAGATACATTTTGTCATGAATAAAATTACATTGATAATAGTGCCTACCTCACGCAGTTGTATGAGGATTAAATTGATTAAATAGATGTACATCTAAGAGTGCCTGACATCCATGCTTACCACAATTAGATTTGGAATCTGAATGGAAGCTTCTTGTCTCCTGCCTTTAATGAAAGTGACCATTCTGTCACATTCATACCTCTTCCATATCTGACCCAGATCTCATTTTCAATCACTAGGGTGTGATAAGTCAGGTTGTCTGTGTTGGTGTAATACAAAGAACTTTGAGTTTTGGGTCCAGTTCTCATCGTGAATATGAACATGATTTTAGATGAATGGTCTAAAAGGCAATATGAATATTTCATGTTCTAATCAACATAGCCAGAGAACTTGATTCTGGAGTTAGTTCAGTCTACAATACAAAATGATGGTGAGAATTAAAAGCACAGCCGTGGGTTGACATACTTAGCCTCAGGCCTGGAATGTTCTGGTGCTCAATAAACAAGTTCTTTCCTGCTGTAAAGTGTGGTCCCTGACCAACCAGAAGCCTGCCCTCTTATCAAGATCACGATTTTTACACTTGATAGTTACCTAACAATGCAAGGTACTGTATCCTCATGTGATAAATGATAGCAGATGCCCCTGGTGTTTGGAAATACCAGGGGACACATTATGTATGAAGTGTGTTTAGAGAGATGGATTAGTGAAAAATGGCTGTCAATGAAGGCTAAAGGGCATTCAGTTGTGTCCTTCCTCATATGGAAGGTAAGTGTGTATTTAGCATTGGATTTGATGATCTTCTTGAGAAATAGAGGATTCATTATTACAAATCATCATTTTGCTCATTAAATAAATAATAAGAAGAAAGGCATCTGAATACGTAGATATTCACGGGGTAATGCAGTTCATCAAGGCTATTCATATACTGGCATGAACTTTCCAGTCTAACCTCACCTTGTGGCTTTACTGAACACCTGGTTCTCTGCTTCAGATACAATGTTTAATTCACTGTCAGAGAGCAGCCTTGGCTATTCCTTTTTCTTGACTGTTGAAACTTCTATGCCCTTCATTTGTAATTTCCCACCTCCATTTTTCTCTTGAACAAAATCCTTCCCATGTTTTTAACAAAGTTTGTGGCTTGCCTCCTCTAGAAGATCCCACATTCTCTGGATTTAGCTATATCTCACGCCATTTAATCACATGCTGCCTAATGAATTGTCTTTGATCATGATTTCACATTTGCCCTACGTATGTCTTAAACTGTCAATAGTCTTTTCAGGCACTAAACATTATATTCTTTGTATCACCCAGAACAGTGAACGTGAATACGACACTATATATATATATCATAATGTTGGCAATAATAACTAAATTTTATTGAGCACATATTATGTGCCAGGCACTGTTCTAGCACCTTGACTTAAATGAATTCATTTAATCCTCATAATTGCATCCTGTCCATAACCCTAGAGTAATATATTTTTAATTATCTACTTTGTAAGGTTACTGTAAGAAGTGAATCCATTAATTCATGTTAAAGTGCTTAGAAAAGGGTCTGGAAAATAGAAAGCGCTCAATACATATGAGCTCATATTAACATCACCCAGGTTTTGAAGATAAGAAAATTGAGTCTCAGAGAGGCTAAATACTGGTGAAAAGTCAAACAGCTTAACAGTGGAGCCCGCATTCTAACTCCAGAGTGCATACTCATAAAACATCATGAAATACTACTTCTTTTTGATGCTTGGTCAATTCCAAATTCTGTACAGAGAGAGCTCTAAGTGGTTTATGGTTAATTTCCCTTAGAGATATGAGCATTCTATGCTACTTCTTTTTTAGTCAGCCCACATTTAATCATGTGAATCATTTCTTTGAAAAACCTATTTTAGTTATTGAGGCAATGTGCAATACAAATTAAAACAATGATTAATAGGTGTCAAGTTCGCAAAAAATTAAACAAATGTCAATTATCTAGTGTGGGCAGAACCCATGACTTGTTTCTAACCAGCAGAATATGGCACAGTGATCTGATGTTACTTTCATGCTTGAATTATATGTGAATCCCTCCTGCTAGTAAGCTCTATCTTGCACACATGTTGGCCTTGAAGAAATAACTGTCATGTTGCAAACTGCTTATGCAGAGGGTCACCTGACAGGGAATTGCAGTGATTATGCAGAGGCTCACTTGACAGGGAACCACAGAAGACATCTAGGAGCTGAAGGAAGCTTCCAGCTCAAACAAACAAGCAAACGAAAACTAGAATGTCTTGGTCCTCTAGCGAAAGTAGAGGAAATAGGTTCTGCCAACAACCTGAATGAACTTAGAAGTGGGTTCTTTTCCTGTGACACCTACAGAGGAGAATGCAGCCCAGCTGGCATTTTGATTGCGATCTGGTGAGACCCTGAAGCAGAGAACCCAGGTTAACCATGCCAGGCCTCCTGACAAATGTAAACTGTGAGATAAATGTGTGTTTTTAAAGTTGTTAAGTTAATGGTAATTTATTATGCAGCAGTAGATAACTGATAAATCTTGTGATGGTGAAGGTTCTAGGAAATTGACCCTCTCTTACTCCATTGGCAGGAATATAAATCAGTAAAGCAATTTAGAAGTATATCTTGAGTCTAGCAGTTGCCCATACCCTTTGACCCGAGAATTTTGCTTCTAAAAATTTATGCTGAAGAATCACATGTACCACTGGACTGTTTATAATAGCACACCACTATTTCTTTAAAAATGCACAGAAAAGCAAAGGAAAAGAAAAATCCTCAAGCAAAAATCAACAACAAAATATCTTTTCCCAGAAAAGGATTGGCTAAATAAATTATGGTAATTTCAGTCAATGGAATTTTATGCCGCTATCATAAATGACTTCGTAGAGGTATATGATTTGGCATTGGCCTTGCTGATCATATATTGTAGAAAAGCAAAACAGAGTGTATGGTGGGATACTATTTTTTAAAAATGTGTATAAGAAAGGAGAGCTATTCTTACTTAGCCTCTTTGGTCTTTGACCTATTGCTAGTGTGACCTACTGTTCCAGTTTTAACCCTCGAATAACCAGTGTCTGGAGCTGGTTGTATGTACTTCCAATGGTAGTGGGGCAGATACACCCATATTTTGCTTCACATTGATCTGATGGTGGTGGTTTCTGCAAATAATGTGGTCTCCACAGATTGTTCATATGGCTTTCTGGGGCAGCATTCATATTTGCCCCAGATCCTTGACATTGGGGATTGTCAGAAGGGCAGCTGTCTCTCTGGCTCCTGACCCTCAATATGCACATGTGTTACACCACTTTCTGGGAGCACACCCATCATTCATCTTATTCACTAACTGATCATGGCAGCTCTAGTCCCACAATTAAACTGAATCAATGGACTCTGCTAGGACCTCTTTGCTTCCAATGAAAGCCATTAAAAGCTGTGTGTATGCTTCCTAATTTCACAATGTACTACAAAGTTACGGTAATCAAAATAGTGTGGTTACTGATATAAGGATAAAGAAGTAGACTAAGTGAATAGAATCGAAAGTCCAGGAATAGACCTATACATCTATGACCAATTGATTTTTGACAAGGGTACCAAGTGCACGTAATGGAGAAAGAAGAGTCTCTTCAACAAATGGTGTTGGGAAAACTGGATATTTACATGGAAAAGAAGGTAGTTGGAACCCTACATCACACCATATACAAAAATGAACTCAAAATCGATCAAGGACCTGAAAATAAAAGCTAAAACCATAAAACTCTTAGAAGATAGGATAGGGGATCTACATGACCTAAGATTTGGCAATGCATTCTTAGTTATGATACCAAAAGCATGAGCAACAAAAGAAACAATGGATAAATTTGACTTCATCAAAATAAAAAATTTTGTACAGCAAAAAAACATTGTCAAGAAGTGAAAAGGCAGCCCTACAAAATGGGAGAAAATTGTTACAAATCACATATTGGATAAGGCATTACCGTTCAGAGTACATGAAGAATTTTAACAATGCAACAATCAAAAGATAAATAGCAATTAAAAATGGGCAAAAGACTTGTACAAAGGAGGATATACAAATGGTCAATAAGTATGTGAAGAGAGACTCAACATTATTAGTCATTAGGGAAATGCATTTCAAAATCACAATGGGATACTACTTCATATCCATGAGGATGGATGTTATTTAAAAAGAGCATAAAATAACAAGTATTGGAAAGAATGCAGAGAAATTAGAGATCTAGTGCATTGTTGGTGGGAATGGAAAATGGTACAAACTGTGAAAAGCAGCATTTCAGTTCCTCAAAAAGGTAAATACAGGATTACAATGTAATCCAGCAATTCTACTCCTTGGTATATTCCCAAAGAAAGGGAAAGCAAGGTCTCAAAAACATACCTTTGCACCAATGATCATAGCAGCATCATTCACAATAGCGCAAGGGTAAGAACAACCCGAATGTCCATCAACAGATGAATTGTTGTGATGGTTGGGTTCTGGTGTCAACTTGGCCAAATGATTATGTCCAGTTGTCTGGTCAGGCAAGCACTGACCTGACCATTGCTGCAAGGATGTTTCATGGCTGGTTGATAAACTGGAAGGCTGCTATATTAAGGCATCAGTCAGTTGATTGCATTTGTGGCTGATTATATCTGTGATCATCTAAGATGTGTCTCCCCCAATGAATAATCCAATGAGTTGTAGGCTTTTGTCACTGCTTCTTCAGCCAGCAAGCCTATCCTGTAGAGTTTGTCTGGATGATTCATCAGAGCTGCCTACTTCACAGCATGCCTTATAGGTTTTGGACTTTTCCATCCCTATGGCTGTGTGAGACAACTTTATAAATGTCATATTTACAGACCTTTCTTGTTGGTTTTGTTTCTCTAGAGAGCTCTGACTACACAGCTTGATACCAGGAGTGGTTCTTGAGAAACAGGATCTTAAAAATGGGTTTTTACAATTGGTTTTCTAATCTGACTAGACTCAGAGGCACTAATGACTCTGTTTCTAATAATCAAGAGGGCACTGACAGTCCATGGGGTGAGTTGGCAAAAGAGATACTCAAAATATCACCATTAGATTCTGCTAATTATATGCTTATATGAGGTAAGGTTCTGGGTGATAATGTTTTTGACACCTTTGCAGAGCTTTGTGTAATTTAAAGGTGTAATGGTGTTGGCTGGTTGTTGTTAGATATGCTGGATGCAGTGAGGAGGGAAAGGGATGGGCTGAAGGCTTCAAATTTGAAACTTCAGTGCCATGTAAATGATGTAAAAGTTTCCATGTGTGCCCTGAAAGAAAATTTTATTTCCTGTGATAGCAGACTTGAGATCTCTGAAAACTGGACACTAAGCCTCATTGTGTGAGTACCAGATTTACAATGTAAACTAAAATCCCAACCTTGCAGGATGTATGCTGTTAAATTAAGGGCTTTGATTGGAAAGGGGATCCATAAACGTGCAATGGTGATATATGGCTTGGTAATGATGACAATGGGGAGATGGGAACCCTGGAATCTGCTGAGTCTTTGCTAGATAGATCTGTAGTGGACTGCCCTGAGAAGAGAGCTTCCCAACCTCCAGCCTGCCTTGAGGAAACAGCTTCTTGGCCTCCAGTCTCCCGAGATGAGTCTTCCATCCAACCTCCACCTAATGAGATTAATGCTTGTAACCACCTTCACTGGGGAAACAGCCCTGACTCCTTTATCTGGAGTGACTAATCCTGTTTCACCATATGAAATGGAAATGGAATGCCCTGAGGTAACTGGCTCAAACGACACTTCTATTTCTCCTCATGACCCACCCACACCAACCCTCTTTTCTTCAAGACCTATAACTGAAGTCCCAACAAGCACCAAAAGATGAGTTACAAAAGATGATCCATGAGGAAGTACGCTATTCTCCAAGAGAACTGCATGAGTTTCCAATCTGCATAGACAGAAATCAGGGGAATATGTATGGAAATGGATATTAAAGGTGTGGGATAATGGTAGAAGGAAGATAAAGTTGGATCAAACTGAATGTACTGATATGGGCCCACTAAGCAGGGATTCTGCATTCAGTGTTGTAGCTCAAGGGATTAGAAAGGGCATTAACAGTTTGTTTGGATGATTGGCTGAAACATGGATCAAAAGATGAACATCACTACCTGAGGTCAAAATGCCAGAACTGCCCAGGCTTAATGCAGATGAGGGGGTCCAGAAGCTTAGACAGAGGAGATTGTTAGAGTGGATTTATCATGGAAGACCTGCTCACACACTCCAGGAATGTCCAGAGGACACGTCTTTCCCAGAAACATGTGAGAGTAGCTCCATCATCCTTGAAGAGCTCTATAGTTTCCCTTCATTGTAGGTCAGATTTCACTGTGGTAAGTGCTGTCACTGAGCTGGAATCATTAAACACAATGGGGATGATGGGATATTGAGTTGGCATACGCCATGTGGCGACAGTTAATGACCATTGACAAAGTAGGCATGGGCCACCATAATGGACAGCAGACTCAAAGCAGCAGTCAAAATAATCTGACTTGCAAAGATTTGTGGTATTGGCTGGTAGATCATGGGGTACCAAGAAGTAAAATAGATGGGTAGTCTACCCAATTCTTGTTTTAGCTGTATAAGCAGAAGAATTGTTGTTCAAGTGAACAGAAGTCTAACTTGAATTACAAAAACAGAGAATCACATCGCTTTAATCAATTCTGAGGCTTGAGACAGGTTGCAGACCCAGAGCCTCTTGAATGAGGGGGGTAGGCCCAGGTATTTTTGAGGAAGGACCCTTTTACACTGCCCCAAATTTATACTGACAACCTTCCTCCTAGCCTTCCCTAAGGAGACCTACAGCCTTTTACTAGGGTTGACTGTGCAATGAGGAAAAGGAAATAATCAAATATTTCAGAGTTTATTACACACTGGCTCAAAAGTGACGCTGATTCCAGGAGGCCCAAAACGTCACTCTGTCCATGAAAGTAGCAGCTTACAGAGATCTGGTGATCAATGGAGTTTTAGCTCAGGTCCATCTGACAGTGGGTCCAGTGGGTCCTCGAACCCATTCTGTGGTAATTTCCCCAGTTCCAGAATGCATAATTAGAATTGGCATACACAACACCTAGCAGAATCCCAACATCCGTCCTCTGACTCATGGAGTGCGGGCTATTATGGTAGGAAAGGCCAATTGGAAGCTACTACAACTTCCCCTACTAGCAAAATAGTGAATCAGAAGCAATACCATATTTCTGCAGGGACTGCAGAGATTAGTGCCAATCTTAAGAACTTGAAGAGGCAAGAGTGGAGATTCCCACCACATCCCCATTCATATCTTCCATTTGGCCTGTGCAGAAAACAGATGGGTCTTGGAGGATGCCAGTGGATTATCCTAAACTTAACTAGGTGGTGACTCCAATTGCAGCTGGTGTCCCAGATGTGACATCATTGCTTAAACAAATCAACAAATTGCTTCATAATCTGGTATGTAGCTATTGATCTCACAAATGCTTTTCTCAAAAGCTGTCCATAAGGACCATCAGAAACAGTTTGCATTCAACTTTCAAGGCCAGCAGTAAACCCTCATTGTCCTGCTTCAGAGGTATATCAACTCTCCAGCACTATGTTACAATCTTTTCTGCCAGGACCTTGATCATTTCTCCCTCTCACAAGACATCATGCTTGTCCATTATATTGATGATATCATGCTGATTGGACCTAGTGAGCAAGAATTAGCAACTACTCTAGACTTATTACTAAGACATTTGTGGGTCAGGGGATGAGAGATAAATCCAACAAAAATACAGGGGACTTCCACCTCAGTGAATTTCTAGATGTCCAGTGGTGTGGGGCATGTGGAGATAGTCCTTCTAAGGTGAAGAATACGCTGTTGCATCTGGCCCCTCCTTTGACCAAAAATGAGGTCCTATGCCTAGTCTCTTTGGATTTTGGAGATGACATGTCCCTTATTTGGGTGTGCTATTCCAGCCCATTTACCTAGTGACCAGAAAAGCTGCTAGTTTTGAGTGGGAGTCAGAAGAAGAGGAGGCTCTGTGACAGATCTAGGCTGTTGTGTAAGCTGCTCTGCCAGTTGGGCCATATGATCCAGCAGATCTAATGGTGCTAGAAGTGCAAGTCACAAACAGAGATGCACTCTGGAACCTTTGGCAGACCCTTATATGAGAATCACAGCACAGAACCTTAGGACTTTGGAGCAAAGCCTTATCATCTGCTGCAGATAACCACTCTCCTTTTGGGAAGCAGTTTTTAGCTTGATACTGTACCTTATTAGAGACTAAACACTTAACCATGGGCCACCAAGTTACCATGAGACCTGAGTTGCCTATCATGAGCTGGGTGTTGTCTGATCCACCAAGCCATAAAGTAGGGCATGCACAGCAACACTTCATCATAAAATTGAAATGATATATCAGAGATAAGTCTCAAGCAGTTCTTGAAGGCACAAGTAAGTTATGTGAGGAAGTGGCCCAAATGCCCATGGCCCCTACTCCTGCCACATTATCTTCTCTTTCCCAATCAGAGTTATGGCCTTTTAGGGAGTTCCTTACAGTCAGTTGACTGAAGAAGAGAAAACTCAAGCCTGGTTTACAAATGGTTGTGCATGATATGCAGGGACTACCTGGAAGTGGACAGCTACAGCATTACAACCTCATTCTGGGATGTCCTTAAAGGGCAGTGGTGAGGGGAAATCCTCTCAGTGGGCAAAACTTTGAGCCGTGCATCTGGTTGTTCATTTTGCTTGGAAGGAAAACTGGCTGGAATTGCATTTGTATACTGACTCAAGGGCTGGTGCTTATGGTTTGGCCGGATGATCAGGGACTTGGAAGGACATAATTGGAAAATTGGTGACAAAGAGGTCTGGGGAAGAGGTATGTGGATAGACTTTCTGAGTGCACAAAGAACTTGAAGATATTTGTGTCCCATGTGAATGTTCACCAGAGGATGACTTCAGCAGAGGAAGGTTTTAATAAATAAGTAGAAAAGGTGACCCGTCCTGTAGATACAGGTCATCCTCTTTCTTCAGCCACTCCTGCGATTGCCCAATGGGCTCATGAACAAAGTGGTCATGGTGGTAGGGATGGAGGTTATGCATGGGCTCAGCAACACGGGCTTCCACTCACTAAGGCTGACCTTGCTATGGCCACCTCTGAGTGTCAAATCTGCCAGCAGCAGAGACCCACACTCAGTCCCCAATATAGCACTGTTCCCTGAGATGATCAGCCGTCTACTTGCTGGCAGGTTTGTTACATTGGAACACTTCCATTATGGAAGGGGTAGCAGTTTGTTCTAACTAGAATAGAAACATACTCCAGATATGGGTTTTCATTCCCTGCATGCAATGCTTTTGCAAAAAAGACCATACATGGGCTTACAGAATGCCTTATCCACCATCATGGTATTCCACACAGCATTGCTTCTGATCAAGGAACCCACTTCACAGCAAATGAAGTGTAGGAAGGGGCACATGCTCATGGCATTCTCTGGTCTTACCAAGTTTCCCATCATCCAGAGGCAGCAGGGTTGTTAGAATAGTGGAATGGTCTTTTGAAGACCGAACTACAGTGCCGACTAGGTGGCAGCACCTTGCAGTGTTCTCTAGGATGTTGTGTATGCTCTGAATCAGTGTCCACTCTGTGGTCCTGTTTTTCCCATAGCCAGGATTTACAGTTTGAGGAATAAGGGGTGGAAAGCTCAGTGGCACCACTCACTATCACTCTTAATGATTCACTAAGAAAATTTTTGCTTCCTGTCCCTGAAAACTTAAGCTCTGCTATTCTACAGGACTTAGATTCAAAAGGAAGAGTGCTCCTAGGAGACATAACAATGATTACAGTGAATTGGAAATTACGACTGCCTCCTGGTCGCATTGGGCTTCTTATGCCACTAGAATCAACAGGCACACACACACACAAAAGTGGACTACTGTTCTGTCTGGGTGATTGATCCTGACTATGAAGTGGAAATAGTACAGCAACTATACAATGGAGGTAAAGAAGAGTTTTCTTAGAATATAGGAAATCCACTAGGGACTCTTTTAGCACTACCATGCCCTGTGATTAAAGTCAATGGAAAACTGCAACAACCCAATACAGATAGGACTACCAATGGCCCAGAAACTTCAGGAATGAAGGTCTGGTTCACCCCACCTTACAAAGAACCATGGTCAGCTGAAGTGCTTGCTGAGGGTAAAGGGAACTTGGAATGGGTAGTAGAAGGAGGTAGTTATAAATATGACCTATGACCACATGAAAAGTTACAGAAATGAGGACTGTGATTGTATGAGTATTTCCTCCCTATTTTGTTATGAATATGTTTGCATTTGTATATAAACAAATATCTGGTTTTCCTCTTATCATATGACACAAGTTGTGTTGTTCATGTTATAGTATTTGAGTCATAGGTTATGAAGTTTAAGAGTGAATGTTACCTAAGAACTTGTACCCTATTCTGGAGAGATTTAGTGCATTTCTGTTTGTACACAGGACAGTTGAATATTGTTAGGCAAAATGTATATCTGTTATTGTGTTCTGTTTGGAAATTAAGCACGTTTCAAAGTAAAGTGTATAGCTGACAAGTTGACAAAGGGACGACTGTGATGGTTAGGTTCTGATGTCAACTTGGCCAAATGATTATGCCCGGTTGTTTGCCCAGGCAAGCACTGGCCTGACCATTGCTGCAAGGATATTTCATGGCTGGTCAATAAACCAGAAGGCTGATGTATTAAGTCATCAGTCAGATGATTGCATCTGTGGCTGATTACATCTACAGTCAACTAAGGCATGCCTCCAATAACATGACGATACAATCAGTGGAAGACTTTTAAGGGAGAAGAGAGACTCTTTCACTGCTTCTACAGCCAGTGAGCCTCTCCTGTGGAGTTTATCCAGACCCTTCATCGGAGCCTGCCAACTTCACAGCTTGCCCTATGGGTTTTGGGCTCTTCCATTCTCATGGTTGCATTGGACACCATTATAAATCTCATATTTGAAGGTCTTTCCTGTTTTTTCTGTTTCTCTAGAGAACCCTGACTAACACAGTTGATAACCAAAATATGGCACATAGACACAGTGGAATATTACTTGGCTATAAGAAAGAATGAGGTTCTGAGAGTGCTGTGACATGGATAAAACTTGAAAACATTATGCTTAATGAAATAAGCAAGGCCCGTAAGGACAAATATTGCATGTCATCACTTATATGAGATATCTAGAAATAGCAAATTTTCAGAAATAGTAAGTAGGTGAGAGATTTCCAGAGGTTGGAGGGAAGGGGATAATGGCCTTTCTTTTGGGGGTTAAAAGTGTTTGTAAATAAAAATTAATAAAAGTCAGAGAAAAACTGGTTTTATGAGTGCTTCCTCACCATATTAATACTCCCTCATGCCCTGAAGTTCCCAGGTTCTTTAATATTTTGCCTTCAGAAAAGCATAAGCCGGCACCAATTCCTGATCCTTTGGCTGATTTTATCTAACTGTTCTTTCTATATTTTTTGGATACTATGCCCCCCTCTGCTTACACCTTAAATTTTGCTATTTCCCTAAGTTCTGTCTTTGGTTCTTCTATATGGCAAGGGTGTAGGAGGTGATGGTTTCACAATCTCAGGGCTAGATGTTAGTAGCATGTGTAGTTTGCTAAAGTTTATCCAATAATGATGCTAACTATTTAAAGTTCATTTAGTTGGTAGGACTAACTTGAGTGTGCCAGAAACATCAGTGCTTTTTCCCTTTAATCAAAATGATTTTGATTCTAAACTCTCATTCAACCCACTTTGGGGGATACTTTATCACCAACATTATTGAGATCCCCACTCCATCCTTAGGTTACACCAGAGTCCAGGAGACTAACATAGGTAATGAGAAATTAGATGAAGGGGTTTGGACTGCTGCCCCCCACCTGTTTAGAGCTCACAGCCCCTCTTTCAAGACCACAGATATCTCTTGTGGCTAAAGAGCACTCTACTGCATTCCTGTTTTTGGACCCCAGGCTTAGGATCAAGCTTCCTTTACCATATGGCCATTAGTTTTGAGGTCCTGGTCCATTTGTGAGGTGCCACAAGGAAAGAGAACTTAGGTTTCTGCCTTAACTGACTCACTGATTTCTCCTTCTTCCATCCTAGGAACGAAATCAATTTTTCTAACTTGGGGAAACCCCTCTGCTCCAGCTTTTTCTTCCAAATCACTGTTACCTGTTCCCTCTAAGCCAGGGAGCCCTGTAAGCCACTTCTGCTCTCAGCAGAGGTATGTTTTTCTCTTAAGGACATAAAGCATAGTACACTTTGTCTGTTTGAATGGAGTTCAGGGCGAGTGGAAAAATAAAGGAAGAAAAGCTTATAAATTAATATCTTAAATTTTTCTACTGTGATATGGAAAATATTCATTGTAAAAAAAGATTCAGCCTTGGCTAAAATTAAAACACAGTCACAATGATATTTAATGAGAAGCCTTGAGATGAAATAATCATGTTGATATAAATACTTTGAGAATTCAAAGCCCTGTGGGATTATTGCCCTTTTTTGCAAGAGGCAAGGCAAAGAGAAAAAAAGAGGTACTCACAGATCAGGGAACATTTACAATACAACGATCATCTAAGTTCAATAAAAAAAAATGCAATTGGAAACTAACCAGGTATGGAGCCAAGGTCAAATTTAAATTTTAAATCCTGTTTCTTTTAAATACAAAAGGTTATTTTGAAAGAGAACAATAAAAACTTCCTGATAGAACACCCATGCCTTAACCGTAAGGCTTATGATGATCACTAAGTCCATCTAACCTGTTTGTAATAGGAATTTATACATATATTTTCATTTAAACTGTAAAGGATCATGCCAACCTTATAGGTTGTAATTCTTCCCCTCTTTAAATGAACTCATGAGCTTTAAACTAATTAACTAGCCACAACAATTCCAGTTTAAATTTTCTCATTACTTGTAAATTAACAGACTATTTGTTCAAGTTTTCTACATGCAGATATATTTAAAACAAAACAAACACATTCAAATCTGAACACAATGCAGGAGTCCAGAATTTTTATACCCACCTCCCACCCCCACCCCAACCTAGCCTTATTTTCTAAGGTTTCTTTTGTAGGTGATGTGGTTAAATAGTAAATAAACTACCATAGGAATGTAAGGTACACTGATATTGGTGACAAGATGAAGCAAGTACACAGTCGGGAAGTGAAAAGCAATAGAGAAGTATGTTTATCAGACAGAGACATTGGTTTACAAAAAAAAAAGTTGAAATACCACCCGGATATCTCACAGGCACCTTAAATGTAAGTCCGAAACTACTGATATGTTCCCCTCTCCAAAACTGTCACTTTTCTTATTTAACTAATATCAAGAAATGACTCTACTGAACAAGTAGTTCTCCTTTGTCAACCCCAGTTCCAATCACTTTTCGTGTATTAATAATAACTTTAACTTAGTTGTTTATAATTTTTCAACTGGTATTGATTCCATTCAAAAGTGGTGGGTTTTCTTCCTGGAAGATGGAAAACTAGACTCGCTCAAGATTAACCCTGCTCCACGGAAAAGTTAGAGAAGGGACAGGAGGGTGACTGAGGTGGCAATTCGGGAGGGCAGCTGACCTGGGAGAGCCTTCTGCACCACCTGTGACAGCACTGGTTGCAGAAGCTGGGGAACTGAGAGGCAGAAAGCTGTTGCCTGGTGCGGAAGCACGGAGCCACAGAGACCACGGGAGTGCATGGACAGGCACATAGGACTAGGAAGTAAGCCAGGCTGCATTCCTTGGGTGTGCTACCTTTATCAGTGCAGCCCCACACCCCACACACCTGAACCCCACCACCTGCTCCCATTCCCCATGCTCCAGGCACCCCCACACCACCAGGCCAAGTGCATGTACCTGCCCCATACCCCTACCCCGGGTGGGGCCCAACCCACCTCTCCTGCACACCTCCCAAGAATGACCTCCCTCTCCTTGTTCCCTGCAGGCTATTGCCAGTGCATAAAGGTAGTCTCACTAACCTCCATACCTAGGCTACCACTATCCCTCCTCCATGCCCCCCATCTATGTTGAAACAATCTCACACCCCTCCCTGAGCTCAGCACATCCGTTTACAGCACTCTCAGGCCCATGCATGTGCACAGCCCTCAGCTTCACACCTAGACAGCCAGGTTGCATCTGCCCCCATTCCATGAAGGCTGACCTATTGCCACAGCTCTATGCACGCATGCAAAGGGCCCCATGCCTTACACCAGTGCACACCAGGGTTATGCCTCACAGACTGGTGCACCACCACAGCTACATCCTCCCTGGCTGCTGATGATCACAAGCATCAGCATAACATCCCCAACTTTGCGCATTTCTGCCCTGAAATAAATCACCGTAATGACTGCTCCACCCTGTGCCCTGTTCCCTGCTGTACAACCATCCTGCAAACACAAGGCTTTAGACTACTGAAAGAAATCAACTCCCAAAGTAAATCAATCAAGATATTTACACACCATGAAGACAGCAGAGGATCACTAAGCATATCACAATGCAGACAGATATAGCCCTGCCTAATGACCAAATTAAAACACCAGAGGAGACATAGATGTTGGAACAACTGATCAAAGATGTCCATACAACTCTACTTAATAAAATAAATGGGATAGCAAATGACATAAAGGAGATCAAGGAGACAGTAGAAGAGCACAAAGAGGAATTTGAAAGAATAAATAGAAATATAGTGGAAATCACAGTGATTAAATACTCTGTTGACCAAATAAAAAACATTCTAGAGGCAAACAACACCAGATTTGAAGAGACAGAAAGGAGAATAAGTGATATAGAGGACAGGGTAATTGATTTTGAAGACTCAAAACAGCAAATGGCAAAAAAGATGGAAAAATTCAATAGAAACTCAGGGAAATGATAAGTAAAACAAAGTGCACAAATATAAGAATCATTGGTGTTCCAGAAGGAGAAGAGAGGAGTAAAAGTCTAGGAAGAGTAGTTGAGGATATAATGAGGTAGAACTTCACAACCTTCATTAAGGACATAAATATACAAGTCAAAGAAGCCCAAAGAACTCCAAAAAGAATAAATCCAAATAGGCTTTCCCCAAGGAAGTCTGCCAAAAGTTGAAGAGAAGCAGAAAATTTTGAAAGCAACAAGAGAAAAACGTTCTACTACATACAAGGGAAACCGAATAAGAATGAGTTCAGAATACTCCACTAGCACCCTGGAGGCAAGAAGATATGATATATTCAAGAGCCTGAAAGAGAAAGACTTTCAGCCAAGAATTCTGTACCCAGACAAATTGTCCTTCAAAACTGAGGGAGAGATTAAAGTTTTCACAGACAAAGAAATGCTGAAAGAATTGGTCAAGAAGAGACAGGCCCTACAAGAAATACTGAAAGGAGTTCTGCCAGCTGAAGAAAAAGACAAGAGAGAGAGGTTGGGAGGAAGGAACAGAATTGAAGAGTACCACTAAGGGTAATTTAAATAATACAAAGAGAAAGACAGAAAAGAATATATAGATCTCGCAAATAAAATAAAAAGATAAGATGGTGGAATCAAGAAATGATTTTTAGTAGTAACTTTGAATGTTGACAAACTAAACTTACAATTAAAAGATACAAATTAGCAGAATGGATTAAGAAACATAATCTAGCTATATGCTGCTTACAGAAGATTCATTTTAGACACAAGGTTACAAATAGTTTGAAAATGAAAGGACGGAAAAAGATTTTCCACGCAAGTTGTAACCAAAAGAAAACAGGAGTAGCTATACTAATATTGGACAAAATAGACTTTAAATGTAAAGACATCATAAGAAACAAAAAAGGACACTACATACTAATTAAAGGGTCAATTCACCAAGAAGATATAAGAATCATAAATGCTTATGCTCCCAATTAAGGAACTCCAAATGACATGAGACAGACATTGGCAAAACTGAAGGGAATGATACATGATTCAACAATAACAGTAGGAGACCTCAATTCACCACTCTCCTCTATAGATAGAACAACCACACAGAAGTTCAACAAGGAAATAAAGAAGTTAAATAGCTTGATAAATGATATAGACCTAACAGACATATATAGGTCATTGCACCCCAAAGCACAAGGTTATACATTCTCCTCTAGTGCTCATGGAACATTCTCCAAGATAGATCATATGCTGGGGTATAAAACAGGTCTTTATAAATTTAAAAATATTGGAATCATTAAAAGCACTTTCTCTGATCACAGTGGGATGAAGCTGGATCTCAATAACTACCAAAGAATGAAAACATTCCAAAATATATGGGGATTAAATAGCACACTCTTAAACAACAAGTGGGTCAAAGAAGAAATTGTTAGAGAAATCAGTAGCTATCTGGAGATGAATGAAAATGAGAATACAACTTATCAGAAAACATGAGATGCAGCAAAGTCTGTGCTGAGAGGGAAATTTATTGCCCTAAATGCCTATATTAAAAAACAAGAAAGAGCAAAAATTGAGGACTTAACGGCAAACCTGGAGGAACTTGAGAAAGAACAGCAAACTAACCCCAAAGGAAATAGGAGAAGGGAAATAACAATGAATAAAACAGAGATATATGAATGGGAGAACAAAAGAACAATAGAAAGAATCAATAAAACCAAAAGTTGGTTCTTTGAGAAAATCAATAAAATCAATGGGCCACTAGCAAGACTGAAAAAGAGAAAAACAGAGAAGATGCAAATAAAGGAAATCAGAAATGAGAAGAGGTGTGCTACCACAGACTCTGAAGAAATAAAATAAATCATAAGAGGATACTATGAACAACTATATGCCAGCAAACTAGACAACTTAGATGAAATGGACAAATTACTGAAGATACACAAAGAAGATACACTGACTCAGGAAAAAATAGAAAAATTCAACAAACCAATCACAAGTAAAGAGATTCAATCAGTCATCAACAATCTTTCTACAAAGACAAGCCCAAGGTCAGATGGCTTCACAGAGGAATTTTATCAAACATTCCATAAAGAACTAACACCAGTCCTGCTCAAACTTTTCCAAAAAAATGAGGAAAATAGAACTCTACCTAACTCATTTCATGAAGCTAATATTATTTTAATACCAAAACCTGGTAAAGATGTTATAAGAAAGGGAAAAAATCCATTCAAAATAGCAACTAAAATAAAGACTTAGGAATGAACTTAACTAGGGATATAAAGGACTTGTACACAGAAAACTACATAGCATTGCTAAAAAAAATCAAAGGAGATATAAATAGGTGGAAAGACATTCCCTGCTCATGGATAGGAAGGCTAACTATAGTTAAGACGTCAATTCTTCCCAAACTGATCTACAGATTCAACACAGTACCAATCAAAATTCCTACAACCTACTTTGAAGATTTGGAAAAGCTAACTACCAAATTTATCTGGAAGGGAAAGAGACCCTGAATAGCTGAAAGCATCTTAAAATAGAAGAATGAAGTGGAAGGATTAACATTTCCTGACTTTAAAATTTACTGTCTATTATAAAACTACATTGGTCAAAACGTCATGGTACTGGCACAAAGACAGAAGCATTGACCAATGGAATTGAACCGAGAATGCAGAAATAGACCACCAAATCTATGGTCAACTGATTTTTGACAAGGCCCTGAAGTACGCTGAACTGGGTCAAAATAGTCTTTTCAATAGTTGGGCATGGAAGAACTGCATATCAATAGCCAAGAGAATGAAGGAAGACCCATATCTTATACCCTACCCAAAAATTAACTCAAAGTGGATCAAACACCTAAATATAAGAACCAGCACAATAAAGCTTGTAGCAGAAAATGTAGGGAACCAGCTTTAAGACCTAGTAATAGGACGTAGCTTCCTAAACTTTACACCCAAAGCACAAGCAACAAAAGAAAAACAGATAAATGGGAACTAAAACCAAATGCTTCTGCACCTCCAAAGGCATTGTCACAAAGGTGAAGAGGCAGCCAACTCAACGGGAGAAAATATTTGGAGATCACATATCAGACAAAGGTTTGATTTCCTGTATAGACAAAGAAATACAACTCAACAACAAAAGAACAAACAGCACAATTATAAAATGGGCTAAAGATAAGAATAGGCATTTTTCTGAAGAGCAAGTACAGATGGCTCAAAAGCACATGAAGAGATTCTTATTTTCACTGGCTATGATGGAAATGCAGATCAAGACCTCAGTGAGATACCACCTCACACCTCTAAGAACGGCTGATATTAAACAAACAGGAAACTACAAAGGTTGGAGAGGAAGTGGAGAAATCGGGACACTTATGCACTGTTGGTGAGAATGTATAATGGTGTAGCCACTATGGAAGACTGTTTGGTGGTTCCTTAGGAAACTAAATATGAAGTTGCCCTAAGACCCAGCAATGGCACTACTTGGTATATACCCAGAAGAGCTGAAAGCAACAACACAAACAGACATTTGCACACCGATGTTCATAGCAACATTATTCACAATCACCAAAAGACGGAACCAAGTGAAATGCTCATCAACAGATGAGTGGATCAAAAAAATGTGTTATATACATGTGATGGAATATGCAGGGGTATGACAAAATGACATCCTGAAGCACATGACAAGATGGATGAGCCTTGAGGACAGAATGCTGAGTGAAATTAGCCAGACCCAAAAGGATAGATACTGTATGATTCCACTTTTATGACCAGCATAAAGGTATAATCAGAGATTTATAATACAGAATATAGGGAACTTAGAGATACATAGAAACTAGAGATGGGTGAACTGTTAGCTAAAGAGGTTGAATTCCAATGTAAGGAAATAGATAGGAGTGAAGGTGATTCTCTAGTTGGGTCTAGAAGTAATATTACCATGTTGAAGACGACAAGATTGAAAGTGGTTGTATAGACCTAGTGTCCCACTGATTCACACTAGAAAGATGAAATCAGTTGTCTTAAGAATTACTTCAAAGATATGATTCTTGTGTAAAACGTGTTTAAGTCCAGCGTACAGGGAGAAAATGCTATTGCATGCTATGGGCTATGTTCAAAAGTAAACCATCAACACTACCACAGCAAAAGCAGAGGTAAATAATGGGGTGAGAGACAAGGATTAAGAGGAGGTTTAGATTTCCTATTTGGCAAAGGGGTTGTTTATTGGTTTTCTGTCTCTTGGGAACAATGAAATTATCTAAAATTGAGAATGTGAATTGAAAACCATCTAAAATTAAGCTGTGGACTTTGGGCCTTCTACATGTTGCCGGATGAATGCAAGCGGCTGAAAGATGCACTGATGGAGAAGAAGATTGGCAAATGACGGTGAATACCTATGAACGAATATTGTGCTGCTGCAAAAAGGAACAAAGTTGTGAGGCATGCAACGATGTGAATGAACATGTGGGACATTTGGTGAGACAAAACAAGTCAGAAACAAAAGAACAAGAATGGTATGATCACCTTTAGAAAAAGCTAATAAGAAAACAGGGGCCTAAATTGTAAGCTTTTAGAGCAGACACATTAAGTCTGGTGATTCTTATTTCCAGATTTTGAGAGGCTGTTTTATATACGTAACCTAATATTTAGAGATAAGAACGAAGCCAAACATGTTGGGGTTAAATTAATTCAGAACCTAGGGGTAAGGAAGACAGGGTCTTTATTTTAAAACCACACGTACTCTTTGAGACCAATGGAAAAAAGGTTTATTTGATCTGGAACTGAAATTTCCCCCTATGTGGGACATGACATCGAGGATTGAAAGTCTCCCTGGCAATGTGGGAAATGACTCCCAGGGATGAATCCAAACCTTGCACCGTGGGATCAACAATTACATCCTGACTAAAAGGGTGAAAAGAAATGTAATTAATAAAGTATCAGTGGCAGAGAAGAGTTCAAATAGAGTCCAGAGGCTACTCTGAAGATGGCTTTTATGCAAGCTTCAGTTACACCTTGCTACCTATCATAACCTGCCAACCCCCATCCAGCACCATTTCAGTGAATCCTAAAGAATACCTAGGGCAATTTATAAGATTCCACAAGGGTTCCAGGCACTAGAATAACTTTCCAGAAACCTACAACTGCCAGATGGGTCCCTGGTCCAGATAGGTCCTGAAACCTAGCCCAGCCTCTCCAGATCATCAGATAGTTCCATCTCCCTACCCCATATTAATGACAGACCCTTACAGTATGAAAAATTTAGAGTTGCCATGGCCCAAACACCCCTAAAGATAGGTATGGAAAGATCAAAGGTGATGGAATTATACATAGAAGATAGGCCTTAACAAATGAATATGAATGCTGAATCATTAAATTGATGTTTCTTTTAGTCTCCAGCATTTTAGAGCAGCTAGAAGTAAAAACCTAAAGTTGTGACATTGTAATCCATGTCAAAGTCTGAACTATGTTCTACAACTAATTGTGTGTGCTGTGCTTGGAAATTTATAGCTTTTTTGTATATATGTTATTGTTTCCAAAAAAAGAAGGGAAAAAGAGTTGATTGTGATGATAAAAAAAAGCGTTTAAACCCTCTAGCCTCCTATGTTCTGGAGCAGCTAGAAGGAAAAATATGAGAAGATTGTATGGTAGCCCATGACAAACTCTGGGATCTGTTCTGTAACCACCTGTTAAAGAGTGCTTTGAAAACTATTGTTTTTTTATTTCTTTGCTATGCATATATATTGCTATACTATACAATAAAAAAAGTTTAAAAAAAAAAAAGCAGTCAGTTCTCTGCCTCGTGCATTCAAATGACCAATCTTGAGACACTGGGGTTTCAAAGAGAGAAAGACTTTATTGCTAGGCACAAAGTAGGAGATCAGGTGGCCTATTGGCCCAAAAATCTGACTCCCAGAACTGCAGTAGTTCTGAGGGTTTTTATAGTATCAAAAGATGGGCAGGTTGTGGGATAATGAGCACAATGGTTCGATATTAGGATGCTAGAGATAATCTAATTATTGAACATGCACAGAAAGTATGTAACAAAATGGTGGCCTCAATCTGATTATGGGTGTGATTTTTAGTATTATAATGACTATGGGCCATTTATAGGTTAAAGTTTAAGCTATTGTACATGTCAGGTGAGCCAATTTTTATTAGATCCAGCTCTGTCTAGCAAGATAATTTTGAAATTGGGGTGGGCTAGTTCTCACCCTGACTCAGGGCCCTTCACTAGTAAGCATTAGAGGCTATCTTTAGTGATCAACTCTAAAGTTGATAAATATGATAGGAGGATATGGGTGGTGGTCAGTCATAAGATTTTTACAGTCACAAGATAAAGGATATGCTATTATACAATCATTGTCAGAGATCAAAGCAGCTGGCTTACATTTCAGTAATTTCAGGTATTTCCTTCTGGCTATTCTACTATACTAGAAAGTAAAAATGAAATCTCTATATAATGAATCAGTAATCATAATCAGTTGTTGAATCCTAACTTCTCAGTTGCACTGTCAATAACCTTTCCTTCATGATTAATTTCATCATCACAACTCCCCGTTGAGGGAGGTACTGCTATTATTTTCATCTTACAGATGAAGAAACTGAAGGTTTGGTAAATTTGATCAAAGTGGCATAGTTAGCACTTGGACCAGCAAGGATTTAGACCTAGACCTACCTGTATTCCCAGTTCATATTCTCAACCACTCTGCTCTACTGACCAGTTGAATATTTTTCCAAAGTAGTTCTCAACTCCTTTCTTTCCTTTCTGAATTGCCACTTTTTTTTATTAATTAAAAAAATTAACTAACAAACCATTTAGAAATCATTCCATTCTACATATACAATCAGTAATTCTTAATATCATCACATAGTTGCATATTCATCATTTCTTAGTACATTTGCATTGATTTAGAAAAAGAAATAAAAAGACAACAGAAAAAGAAATAAAACAATAATAGAGAGAAAAAATAAAAAATAAAAAACTATACCTCACATGCAGCTTCATTCGATGTTTTAACATAATTACATTACTATTAGGTAGTATTGTGCTGTCCATTTCTGAGTTTTTGTATGCAGTCCTGTTGCACAGTCTGTATCCCTTCAGCTCCAATTACCCATTATCTTACCCTATTTCTATCTCTTGATGGTCTCTGTTACCAATGACATATTCCAAGTTTATTCACTAATGTCGGTTCATATCAGTGGGACCATACAGTATTTGTCCTTTAGTTTTTGGCTAGACTCACTCAGCATAATGTTCTCTAGGTCCATCCATGTTATTACATGCTTCATAAGTTTATTCTGTCTTAAAGCTGCATAATATTCCATCGTATGTATATACTACAGTTTGTTTAGCCACTCGTCTGTCGATGGACATTTTGACTGTTTCCATCTCTTTGCATGAATTGCCACTTCTTGGTCTTCATTCTTCTCATCTTTCTCATGGATTAAAATAGTAAAATTAATTTTTGTCCCTTTAGCTTCCACTACTTCCAATCAAGCTTTTTTCAATTTTTAAAATATTTGTATTGAGAAATATCCATACATGTATAGTCCAATTATGTTATACAATCAATGGCTCACAATATCATAACATGGCTGTGCATTCTTCACCATGATTATTTTTAGAACATTTGCATCACTCCAGAAAAAGAAATAAAAAGGGGAAAAAAAAGAAAACTTGTATATCCCATACCCCTTATCCCTCTCTTTCATTGATCCATGGTATTACAATCCACCCATTTTTTACCCTTTACTCCCCCTTTTATTTATTTATTTTTTAACTCTTCTTTCCATACCCTGGATAAAAAGAACACCAGACACAAGGCATTCACAATCACACAGTCACATTGTAAAAGCTACATAGAAAAAAAAGAGCTATATAGTTGTCAGGGTCAGGGATATGTGTCAACTTGGCCAAGTTGTGGTACCTGTTTATCTGGTTGGACAAGTGATGGCCTGTCTGTTGCAATGAGGACATTTCATAGAATTAGATCATGATCATGTCAGCTGCATCCACAGCTGATTCCATTTGTAATCAGCCAAAGGGGAGTGTCTTCTGCAATGAGTGATGCTTAATCTAATCACGGGAAGCCTTTTAAGGAGGATTCAGAGGAGACAGGTTTCATTCCTGCTTCGGCTGGTGAGCCTCTCCTGTGGAGTTCATCCAGACCCTCCATCGGAGTCGTTGGCTTCACAGCCTGCCCTGTGGATTTTTGACTCTGCATTCCTGTGGTCACGTGAGACACTTTTAAAAATTTTATATTTGCAAGTGTTCCCTGTTGATTCTGTTTCTCTAGAGAACCCTGACTAATACATCTTGGTACCAGGAGTGGTTTTTAAGAAACAGAATCTTAAAAATGGGTTTTTATGAATGGTTTTCTACTCTGACTGGACTCAGAGACACTAAGGACTCTGATTCCTGTAATCAGAATGACACTCCAAATCCATAGAGTGAGTTGGCAAAAGAGATAGTCAAAATATCATCATTCGATTCTCCTAATGCTTCGCTTGTATGAAGCCAGACTCTGGGGAATAATGTTTTTGACACCTTTACAGAGTTCTGTAGAAATAAGAGGTATAGAGCTGTTAGTTGATTGTTATTAGATACACTGGCTACATTAAAGGGTGAAAGGGATGGGCTTAAGGCTTCAAACTAGAAGCTTAAGCACCGTCTGAAAGATGTAGACATTTTTCAGACTTCATGAGTATCCTGAAGGAAAATCTTATTTCCTGTAGCCATAGACTTGAGATCTCTGAAAATCAGACTCAGAATCTTATTGTTAGAGTAGTAACTTTACAACATAAACTGAAATATCAACCTTGCATGGTGTCTGCCATTAAAGTGAGGGCATTGATTGGAAAGGAGTGGGACCCTGAAAAATGGGATGGTGACATATGGATTGATAATGATGTTGGGGGTGAGGTTGAAACCCTAGATCATGCTGAGTCTTCTCTAGATAACCCTGTAATAGTTTGCCCAGAGGACATAACTGCTCCACCTCCAGCCTGCCTTGAGGAGTTGGCCACCCAACTTCCTCCTGAACGGATTAGCCCTAGAGTGATTAATCTTGTTTCACCAGATGAAACTGCAAACAAAGGCCCTGAAGCAAATGGCTTGGAAAATATTTCTAATTCTTTTCATAACCCACCCCCACCACCCCTCATTTCTTCCATACCTATAACTAGACTAAAGTCCCAACAGGCCCCTAAATGTGAGGTACAAAGTATCACACATGAGGAGGTACATTATACTCCAAAAGTACTGTGTGAGTTTTCCAATTTATATAGACAGAAATCAGGGGAATATGTGTGGCAATGGATATTAAGAGTGTGGGATAATGGTGGGAGGAATATAAGGCTGGATCAGGCTGAATTTATTGATTGGGCCCACTAAGCAAAGATTCTGCATTCAATGTTATAGCTTGAGTGGTTAGAAAAGGTGTTAACAGTTTGTTTGGATGGTTGGTTGAAACACGGATCAAAAGGTGGCCAACATTACCTGAGGTTGAAATGCCAGAACTGCCCGGTATAATGTAGAGGAGGGGATCCAGAGGCTTAGAGAGATTGAAATGTCATAGTGGATTTATCATGCAAAACCTGCTCTTACACCCCAGGAATGTCCAGAGAATACACCTTTTACCATAACAGTGAGAAATAAATTTGTGAGACTAACACCATCATCCCTGAAGAGCTCTGTGGTTGCACTTCTCTGTAGGTCAGATATTACTGTAGGAACTGCTGTCACTGAGCTGGAATCCTTAAACACAATGGGGATGACAGAATCCTGAGTTGGCAGAAGCCAGGTGGCAGCACTTAATCGCCAAAGACTGGGTAGACATGGCTATTATAATAGACAGCAAACTCAAAGCAGGCATCAAAATTATATGACATGCAGAGGTTTGTGGCATTGGCTAGTAAATCATGGGGTACCTAGAAATACAATAGAAGGGCAGTCTACTAAATTCTTGTTTGAGCTTTATAAACAAAAGAGTTCTAGGTCAAGTGAACAGAAGTCTAACCTGAATTACAAAAACACAGAGTAACGGCCCCTTAATCAATTTCCAGACTTGAAACAGTTTACAGACCCAGAACCCCTTGAATGAAGGGGAGGCCAGGTCCCTTTGGGGGAGAAGCTTGTTACACTGCCACATCACCTTCTCTTTACCAGACGAGAGCTATGGCCTCTTGGGGAGTTCCTTACAGTGAATTGACTGAGGAAGAGAAAACTTGGGACTGGTTTACAGATGGTTCAGCACGATATGCAGGTACCACCCAAAAGTGGACAGCTGCAACATTACAACCCCTTTCTTGGGGGTCCTTGAAGGACAGTGTTGAGGGGAAATCCTCCCAGTGGGCAGAATTGCGAGCAGTGCACCTGGTTGTTCATTTTGCTTGGAAGGAAAACTGGCCAGAGGTGCGTTTGTATACTGACTCATGGGTTGTTGCTAATGGTTTGGCTGGATGGTCAGGGACTTGGAAAGATCATGATTGGAAAATTGGTGACAAAGAGGTCTTGGGAAAAAATATGTGGATAGACCTTTATGAGTGGGCTAAAAACATGAAGATATTTGTGTCCCATGTGAATGCACACCAGGGGGTGACTTCAGCAGAGGAAGATTTTAATAATCAAGTGGATAAGATGACCCATTCTGTGGATATCAGTCAGTCTCTTTCCCCAGCAACTCCTGTCATTGTCCAATGGACTCATGAAAAAAGTGGTCATGGTGGTAGGGATGGAGGTTATGCATGGGCTCAGCAACATGGATTTCCACTCATCAAGGCTGACCTGGCCACAGCCACTGCTGAGTGCCCAATCTGCCAGCAGCAGAGACCCACATTCAGCCCCTGATATGGCACCATTCCCCGAGGTGACCAGCCAGCTACATGGTGTCAGGTTGATTACATTGGACCATTCCCTTCATGGAAGAGGCAGCGGTTTGTTCTAACTGGAATAGACACATACTCTGGTTTGCTTTCCCTGCATGCAATGCTTCTGCCAAAACTACCATCCATGGGCTTACAGAATGCTGTATCCATCGTCATGGTATTCCACATAGCATTGCTTCAGATCAAGGAACACACTTCACAGCAAATGAAATGTGGGAATGGGCACACACTCATGGAATTCTCTGGTCTTACCATGTTCCCCATCATCCAGAAGCAGCTGGATTGATAGAATGGTGGAATGGCCTTTTGAGAACTCAATTACAGTGCCAACTAGGTGGCAATACCTTGAAAGGCTGGGATAATGTTCTCCAGGAAGCTGTATATGCTCTGAATCAGTGTCCACTGTATGGTGCTGTTTCTCCCATAGCCAGGGTCCATGGGTCCAGGAACCAAGGGGTGGAAATGGGTGCAGTACCACTAACTATTACCCCTAGTGATCCACTAGGAAAATTTTTGCTTCCTGTACCTGCTACCCTGAACTCTTCTGGTCTACAGGTTTTAGTTCCAAAATGGGGTGTGCTTCCTCCAGGAGAAACAGCAATGATTCCACAGATTTGGAAGTTAAGACTGCCACCTGGTCACTTTGGGCTACTTATGCCACTGGATCAACAAGCCCAGAAGGGGATTGCATTATTGTCTGGGGTAATTCACCCTGACTATCAGAAGGAAGTAGGACTGCAACTACATAATGGAGGTAAAGAAGAGCTTTCTTGGAATTAGGAGATCCCCTAGGGCGTCTTTTAGTACTACTATGCCCTGTGATTAAAATCAATGGAAAACTGCAACAACACAATCCAGGCAGGACTACTAATGGCTCTGAAACTTCAGGATTGAAGGCTTGGGTCACCCCACCAGGCAAAGAACCATGGCCAGCTGAAGTGCTTGCTGAGGGGAAAGGGAACATGGAATGGGTAGTGGAAGATAAATATGAACTTTGACCACGTGATCAGTTACAGAAACAAGGACTATAATGCTGTTTTTTTCATGTTATACTATTTAAGTTGTAAGATATCAAGTTTAAGAATGAATGTTGCCCAAAGATTTGCACCCTATTCTGGAGAGATTTAATGTGTTTCCAGTATATGCAGGACAATTGAGTATTGTCAGGTAAAAGAAAAAAAATGTGTGTTGTATTGTTTTCATTTGGAAAATAAGTACGGTTTAAGGTGATATATATACATAGCTGTCAAGTTGACAAGGGGTGGACTGTCATGGTCAGGGACATGCGTCAACTTGGTCAAGTTGTGGTATCTGTTTATCTGGTTGGGCAAGTGCTGGCCTGTCTGTTGCAATGAGGACATTTCCTAGAATTAGATCATGATCACGTCAGCTGCATCCACAGTTGATTCCATTTGTAATCAGCTAAAGGGGAGTGTCTTCTGCAATGAGTGATGCTTAATCTAATCACAGGAAGCCTTTTAAGGAGGATTTAGAGGAGACAAGTTTCATTCCTGCTTCAGCTGGTGAGCCTCTCCTGTGGAGTTCATCCAGACCCTCCATCGGAGTCATCGGCTTCACAGCCTGCCCTGTGGATTTTGGACTCTGCATTCCTGTGGTCATGAGAGACACTTTCATAGGTTTTATATTTGCAAGTGTTCCCTGTTGATTCTGTTTCTCTAGAGAACCCTAACTAATACAATAGTTATACAGTCTTCTTCAAGAATCAAATTATTGGAATGCAGTTCAACTGTTTCAGGTACTTCCCTCTAGCCATTCTAATATACCATAAACTAAAAAGGGGTATAATGTGTAAGAATAACCTCCAGGATAACCTTTTGACTGTATTTGAAATCTCTCAGTCACTGAGATTTTATTTTGTCTCATTTCTCCCTTCCCCCTTTAGGTCAAGAAGGCTTTCTTCTTCCAATAATGCCAGGTTCCAGCTCATCCCTGGGACTCAGGTCCCATGTTGCCAGGGAGATTTGCACCTGGGAGTCATGTCCCATGTAGAGAGGAAAGCAGTGAGTTCGCTTCCCAAGTTGGCTTAGAGAGAGAGGCCACATCTAAGAAACAAAAGAGGCTATCAGGGGCATGACTCTTAGGCATAATTAACAGTAAGTTTAGCCCCTCCTTGTAGGAACAGTCTCATAGGGGCAAACCCCAAGACTGAGGGCTCAACCTATTGAATTAGTTGTCCCCACTGCTTGTGAGAATATCAGGAATTTCCCAGATGGGGAAGTTGAATATTTCCTCCTTTCTTCCCAGCCCACCAATGGGACTTTGCAAATACTTTTTTATCCTCTGCCCCAATTACTCTGGGATATATTGGGGCATCACAATAACCTGTACAAACCAATAAGATCTCACGCCATTTTCAAGATTCCATGTAATTATGGTGTTCAAGTAAACTGACAATACATATTAAATTAAATAGTGTGCTACCAAAAATATAAACTCTCCATCAAATAAACATCTGTTCTTTTGATCTCGCACAGAGGTTAAAGTTTGAAAATATGGGCCAAATCATCCTTTACCTAGTACACCACAATAATTTTTGAACATTTTCATTACTTCAAAAAAATAAAAATAAAAAGTACACCTAAAACATCCCATACCCCTTGTCCTCCTAATATTTATTTATTTTTTGCTTTTAAATTCTTACTCGTCTGTCCATACACTGGAAAAAAGGAGTGTCAGTCACTAGGTTTTCACTATCACATAGTCACACCCTGAAAGGCATGTAATTTTTTACATACCTTTCAGGTATGTAAACCTGAACAATCATTTTCAAGAATCAAGGCTGCAAGAACACAGTTCAACACTTGCAAGTACTTCCTTATAGCCACTCCAATATAGCATAAACAAAAAAGGAATATATATAAAATGCATAAGAATAACCTCCAGGATAACTTCCCAACTCTGTTTGAAATCTTTCAACCACTGAAATTTTATCTTGACTCATTTCTCTCTTCCCCCTTTTGGTCAAGAAGGCTTTCTCAATTAATATGGGAAGAGTTTGTCACTAATATTGTGTAGGGAGATGAAGCTAACTGACATTCTGGAGAGGCTGGGCTGGGTTTCAGGAGTTATCTGGACCAGGGACCCATCTGGAGGTTGTAGGCTTCTGGAAAGTTACTATAGTGCATGGAACCCTTGTGGAATCTTATATATATTGCCTTAGGTGTTCTTTAGGATTGGCTGGAATGTTGCTGATCGGGGTTTGCAGATTATGATAGGTAGCAAGGTCTAACTGAAGATTGTGTAAGAGCAACCTCCAGAGTAGCTTCTCAACTCTATTTGAACTCTCTCTGCCACTGATATTTTATTAATTACACTTCTTTTTCCCCTTTTGATCAGGATGCAATTGTTGATCCCATGGTACCAGGTCTGGATTTATCCCTGGGAGTCATCTCCCACATCGCCAGGGAGACTTTCACCCCTGAATGTCATGTCCCACATAGGGAAAAAGGCAGTGATTTCACTTGCAGAGTTGGGCTTAGAGAGACTGAGGCCACATCTCAGCAACAACAGAGGTCCTCTGAAGTAACCCTTTGGCATGCCTATAGGTAGTCTAAGCTTCTATATTACCTACATAAGCTTTACAAGAGTCAGCTTCATGATCGAGGGCATGGCCTATTGACCTAGGTGTCCCTAAAGTTTGACAGAGTATTGGGGGATTCCCTGATGGTAAATTTTAATAGGTCCATATTCTTTCTTCCATCTCTCAGGGGACTTTGCCAATCCTTTTTGATTATCTGCTTAATATACTCTAGGGTGCATCCTGGCAATACAACACTCTATATAAGACTAAAGGGCCTCTTTCTTATTCTGTGCTCCCTCTGTTTCAATTGTTCAAATGAGCTATACAGATAGGTTGAATTAGATTGCACACTACAGAAAATCTCAGTTCCAAATCAAATAAACCTTTCTTCCAATGGTCTCAAAGAGTATGTATGGTTCTATAATATATACACTGTTTTCCTTACCCCTAGGTTCTGAATTACTTTAACCCCAACCTGTTCAGCTTTGTTCTGATCTCTAAATATCAGCTTTTATATATATATATATATGTGTGTGTGTTATATATATATATATAACAGCCTCTCAAAATCCAGAAACAATAATCACCACCCGGACTTAATGTGTCTGCTTTGAAAACTTCGATCTATGCCCCTGTTTTCTTATTAGCATTTTCTACATGTGACCATACTATCGTTGTTCTTTTGTTTCTGGCTTTGTTTGTCTCACCAAATGTCCCACATGTTCATTCACATCGTTGCATACCTCACAACTTTGTTTCTCTTTGTAGTAACACAACCTTGGTTCATAAGTACACACCACTGTGCAACAATCTACTTCTCCAGCTGTGCATCCTTCAGCCACCTGCATTCATTGGGCATCATCTAGAGAGCACAAAGTCCACAGTCCATCAACATTCTCAATGTTTGATAATTTCATTGTTCCCAAGAGAAAGAAAACCAATAAACACCCGCTCGCCAAATAGGAAATCTAAACCTCCTCCTTACACTTGTCCCTTCCCCCATTATTTACCTCTGCTTTTGCTGTGCTAGTGCTGATAGTTTCCTTTTGAACATAGCCCATAGCATGCAATAGCAGTTCCCCCTGTACCCTAAACTTAAACACTGTTTGTACAAGAATCTTATCTTTGAAGTAATTCTTGTGAGAACTAATTCATATTTCTAGTGTGAATCCCTGGGACACATAGGTCTATACAACCCCTTTCAATCTTGTTCATCTTCAATATGGTAATATTACTTATAGACTCACTGGAGAACCACCTTCACTACTATATATTCCCTTACATTGGAGTTCAACCTCATTAGCTAATGGTTCACCCATCTTTAGTTTCTATGTATCTCTAAGTCCCCTAAATTCTGTATTATAAGCTACTGATTATATCATTATGCTGGTCATAAAAGTGTACTTATACAGTATCTATCCTTTTGTGTTCAGCTAATTTCATTCAGCATTATGCCCTTAAGGCTCATCCATCTTGTCATGTGCTTCAGGACATCATTTTGTCTTCCTACTGCATAATATTCCATCGTATGTATATAAAACATTTTGTTGATCCACTCATCTGTTAATGGCCATTTGGTTTGTTTACATCTTTTGGCAATTGTGAATAATGTTGCTATGAACATCGGTGTGAAAATGTCTGTTTGTGCCATTGCTTTCAGATCTGCTGGGTATATACTAAGTAGTGCTATTGCTGGGTCATAGGAAAATTCGATATTTAGCTTCCTAAGGAACCACCAAACAGTCTTCCATTGTGGCTGCACCATTATACATTCCCACCAGCAGTGCATAAGTGCCCCAGTTTCTCCACATTCAGTCCAACATTTGTAGTTTATTGTTTGTTTAATAGCAGCCATTGTTATAGGTGTGAGGTGGTATCGCATTGTAGTCTTGATCTGCCTTTCACTTATAGTCAGTGAAAATGAGTATCCCTTCATGTGCTTTTGAGCCATCTGTACTTGCTCTTCAGAAAAATGCCTATTCTTATCTTTAGTCCATTTTATAATTGCATTGTTTATTCTTTTGTTGTTGAGTTGTATGATTTCTTTATATATACAGGAAATCAAACCTTTGTCTCATATTTGATTTCCAAATATTTTCTCCCATTGAGTTGGCTTCCTTTTCACCTTTTTGACAAAGTCTTTGGAGGTGCAGAAGGATTTTATTCTGAGAAGTTCTCATTTATCTATTTTTTTCTTTTGTTGCTTGTGCTTTTGGTGTAAAGTTTAGGAAGCTACCTGCTATTACTAGATCTTGAAGTTGGTTCCCTATATTTTCTTCAAGATGCTTTATGGTGCTAGTTCTTATATTTACATATTTGATCTACTTTGAGTTAATTTTTGTGTAAGGTGTAAGGTATGGGTCTACTTTCATTCTTTTGGCCATTGATATCCAGTTCTTCCATGCCCAATTATTGAAAAGACTCTTTTATTTCAGTTCAGCGGACTTCAGGGCCTTGTCAAAAGTCAGTTGACCATAGATTTGGTGGTCTTTTTCTGCACTCTAAGTACTTGATTCTTTTAGTTGTTATTTTGAATGAATTTTTTTCCTTAACTGACTCCTCAATTTGGTCATTGCTTGTCTATAGAAATGTTACTGATCTTTGCACCTTAATTTTATATCCCACCACCTTACTGAATTTGTTTATTTGCTCAAATAACTTTGCTGTAGATTATCAGTATCTTGAAGTATAGTGTCATATCATCTGCAAATAATGAGAGTTTTACTTCTTCTTTTCAAATTTGGATACCTTTTATTTCTTTATCCTGCATGATTGCCCTAGTTAGAACTTCTAGCACAATGTTGAATAATATTGGTGACAGTGGGCATCCTTGTGCTGTTTCTGATATGAAGGGGAAAGCATTCAGTCACTCTCCATTGAATACCATGCTTGCTATTGGTTTTTTATATATTCCATTCATCATACTGAGGTAGTTACCTTTGCTTCCTATATTTTGGAATGTTATTTTATCAGAAAAGGATGCTGAATTTTGTCAAATGCTTTTTCAGCATCAGTCAAGATGATCATGTGCTTTTTCCCTTTTGATTTGCTAATGTGCTCTATTACGTTAACTGATTTTCTCCTTTTGAACCATCCTTGCATTCCTGGTATAAATCCCACTTTGTCACCTTGTATAATTTTTTTAACGTGTTGTTGGATTTGATTTGCTAGTATTTTATGCAGAATTTTTGCATCTATGTTCATTAGGGAGATAGGCACGTAATTTTCCTTTCTCATACCATCTTTGCCTGGTTTTGGTATTAAAATATTAGCTTCAAAAATGAGTTAGGTAGAGTTCTTTTTTCCTCAATTTTTTTGAAGAGTTTGAACAGGATTGGTGTTACTTCTTTTTGGAATGTTTGATAAAATTCCCCTGTGAAGCCATCTGGCCATGGGCTTTTCTTTGTAGGAAGATTTTTTGATGACTGATTGAATTTCTATACTTGCGATTGGTTTGTTGAGATCTTCTATTTCTTCCTGAGTCAGTGTAACTTGTTTGTACATCTCCAGGAATTTTTCTATTTTATCTAAGTTGTCTAGTTTGTTTGCATATAGTTGTTCATAGTATCCTCTTATGATTTCTTCAGGGTCTTTGGTAGCACAAACCTTCTCATTTCTGATTTTGTTTATTTGCATCTTTTCTATTTTTTTCTTTGTTGGTCTTGCTAGTAGCCCCTCTATTTTATTGATTTTGTCAAAGAATCAACTTTTGATTTTATTGATTCTTTCTATTGCTTTTTTGTTCTCTCACTTAGTTATCTTTGCTTTAATCTTTGTTATTTCTCTTCTTCTATTTGGTTGGGGTTAATTTGTTGTTCTTTCTCAAGTTACTCCAGGTGTGCCATTGAATTCTCAATTTTGATTCTTTATTTTTGTGTGTGGGGGGGGGTGCATGGTCTGGAAGTTGAACCCATGTTTCCTGCATGAAAGGTGAGCATATTACCACTGAACCACCTGTGCATTTCCTCTTATTTTTTAATATAGGCATTTAGGGCAATAAATTTCCCTCTCAGTACAGCCTCTGCCATATCCCATAAGTTCTGATAAGTTGTATTCTCATTTTCATTCATTTCCAGATAGCTATTGATTTCTTTATCAATTTCTTTTTTGATCCACTGGTTGTTTAAGAGTGTGTTATTTAATCTCCATATATTTGTGAATTTTCTTGTTTTTTGGTGGTTATTGAGATCCAGCTCCATGTCTTTTTGATCAGAGAAAGTACTTTGAATAATTTCAGTGTTTTAAAATTCATAAAGACCTGTTTTGTGCCCCAGCATATGATCTAGCCTGGAGAATGATTCATGAACTCTAATAAAGAATGTATATCTTTGTGCTTTGGAGTGCAATCACCTATATATGTCTGTTAGGTCTAACTCATTTATCAAGTTATTTAACTTCTCTATATCCTTGCTGATCTTCTGTTTCATTGTTCCATCTATAGAGGAGAGTGGTGTATTTAAGTCTCCTACTATTACTGTTGAAACATCTACGCTTCCTTCAGTCTTGCCAATGTCTGTCTCATGTACTTTGGAGCTCTATAATTAGGATCATGTACTAGTTTGCTAGCAGCCAGAATGCAATGTACCAGAAATGGAATGGCGCTTAAAATGGGGAATTTAGTAAGTTACAGTTTTACTGTTCTAAGATTGAGAAACTGTCCCAATTAAAGCAAGTTTATAGAAATGTCCAATTTAAGGCATCCAGGGAAAGATACCTTGATTCAAAAAGGTCAATGATGTTCAATGTTTCTCTCTCAGCTGGAAGAGCACATGGCAAGCATGGCAACTTCCGCTGGCTTTCTCGTGGCTCTACAAAAAGGGACTCTCTCCAAAATGTTTCCTCTTTTAAAGTATTCCAGTAAGCAACTCAACCTTCAGTGGGTGGAGGCACACCTCCATGGAAATCATCTAATCAAAAGTTACCACCCACAATTGGGTGGGTCACATTTCCATGGGAATAATCAAAATGCTCCCACCCAGCAATATTGAATGAGGATTAAAGGACATGACTTCTTTTGGGGTCCACCACAGATTCAAACTGGCACAGGTCATAAACATTTATGATTGTTGTATCTTCTTCGTGAATTGACCCTTTAATTAATATATAGTGTCCTTCTTTGTCTCTTATGATGTCTTTATATTTAAAGACTATTTTTTCCATATTAGTATAGCTACTCCTGTTTTCTTTTGGTTACAACTTGCATGGAAAATCTTTTTCCATCCTTTCACTTTAAATCTATTTGTAACCTTGTGCCTAAGGTGAATCTCTTGTAAGCAGTATACAGCTGCATTATGTTTCTTAATCCATTCTGCCAATCTGCATTTTTTAATTGGTAAATTTAGTATGTTAACATTCAAAGTTATTACTGAAAAGGCATTTCTTGATTCCACCATCTTATATTTTATATTTGTGAGTGCTGTATATTCTTTTCACTCTTTCTCTTTGAATTCTTTAAATTACCTTTAATGTACCCTTCAATTCTGTGCCCTCTTCCAGACCTCCCTCTCTTGTCTTTTTTTTTTTTTTAGCTGGCAGAACTTCTTTTAGTGTTTCTTGTAGGGCCAGTCTCATGTTGACAAATTCTTTCAGCACTTCTTTTGCTGTGAAAACTATAATCTCTCCCTCAGTTTTGAAAGTCAATTTGGCTGGGTGCAGAATTCTTGGCCAGAGGTCTTTCTCTTTCAGGATCTTGAATATATCAAACCACTGTCTTCTTGCCTCCAGGGTGCTAGATGAGTAGTCTGAATTCATTCTTATTTGGTTTCCCTTGTCTGTAGTAGATTGTTTTTCTCTTGCTGCTTTCAAGATTTTCTGCTTCTCTTCGACATTTGACAGACTGATTAGTATGTGCCTTGGGGAAGGCCTATTTGGATTTATTCTTTTTGGAGTTCTTTGGGCTTCTTTGACTTGTATATTTATGTCTCTTATGAGGGTTGGGGAGTTTTCCCCCATTATATCCTCAATTACTCTTCCTAGCCCTTTAGTCCTCTCTTCTCCTCTGGGACACCAATGATTCTTATATGTGCATGCTTTGTTTTGTCCATCATTTCCCTGAGATCCAATTCAATTTTTCCATCTTTTTTGTCATTTGCTGTTTTAGTTTCGAAGTCAGTTATCCTGTCCTCTAAATCACTTATTCTTTCTTCTGTCTCTTCAAATCTGGTGTCGTGTCCATCTAGTACGTTTTATGTTTGGTTAGCAGAGTCTTTAATCTCTGTGATATCTGCTGATTTTCTACTTATTCTTTCAAATTCCTCTTTATGCTTTTCTTCTGTCTTCTTGATTTCCTTTATGTCATTTGCTGTCCCACTTATTTTATTAAGTAGAGTTGCATGAACATCTTTGAATAGTTGTTCCAATGTCTGTATCTCTTCTGGTGTTTTAATTTGGTCATTAGGCAGGGCTATATCTGTCTGCATTGTGATCTTCTGCTGTCTTCGTGGCATGTAAATATCTTGATTGATAAACTTTTGGAATTGATTTATTTCAGTAATCTAAGACCTTTTGTTTGCCAGATGGTTGTGCAGCCAGGAGCAGATTATGGGGGCAGTCAGTGCAGTGATTTGTTTCAGGGAAAGTATAGGATCAGGTTGGGGATATAATGCTGATGCTTGTGATCATCAGTGGCCATGGAGGATGTAGCTGTGGTGGTGCACTGGTATGGGGGGTGTAACTCTGGTGTGTGCTGGTCTAAGGCACAGGGTCCTTTGTGCGCATGTGTAGAGCTATGGCAGCAGGTTGGTGTTATGCGTTTGTGGATTGGGGGACAGATGTGTCCTGGTTGTGCAGGTCAGCACTTTCTCAGAGCCGGGAAGTGTGGCTGAGGGATATGCACATATGCAGTTCTAAGATTGCTATAAAGTGAGGCTCCCAGAGCTGAATTACTTGATTGGGGGTTCGTGCACCTGTGTGGGCCTAGGAGTGCCATAAATTCATGTGCAGAGGTCAAAGGAGCAAGGTGAGGCTGTGCAATACTATGGGCAGTGGGGCAGGGGTAGCCTGGGTATGGAGATTAGTGCCCACATGCTTTATGTGCTGGCAACAGTCTGCAGGGAACAGGGAAGGGAAGGTAGTGCTCGGGAGGGGTGCAGGAGAGGTGGGTTGGGCTGCACTTTGGGTGGGGTGGGGGTGTGGGGCAGGTATGTGCACTGGAGGTTGGTACGGTGGGGGCACCTGGAGCACGGTGAACAGGAGCAGGTGACCACATTCAGGTATGTGAAGTGTGGAGTGATTTACCAGTCATGGGGCTGCACTGGTGAGGGTAGTGCACCCAAAGAACACAGCTTGGCTTGTTTCCTAGTCCCCAGTTCCCATCCATGCACTCCCACGGGCTCCAAGCCTTCATGCCAAGCTCCTGTTTTCTGCCTCTCAGTTTCTCAGCCTCTGCAACCAAGGTGCCCTATAAGGTGCAGAAGGCTGTCCCAGATCAGCCACACCCCGAATTGCCACCTCAGTCACCCTGCTGTCCCTTCTCTAACTTTTCTGTGGAGCAGAGCTAATCTTGAGCTACTCTATTTGGCCATCTTCCTGGAAGAGCTCTACCACTATGTTTTTGCTAACTTCCCATTGCTTAACAAATAAAGACCAAGCTCCTTAGCATGAAATACTAAAATTTCCACATTTTTACCCTGTCCTAAGGTTTTGCCCTGCCTTAATTCAAGTCATTTTCTTCCCAGCACCTTAAGGTAAACATTTTCCGATATGGTACAGGTACCACTGTGCTGGTTTGAAACTGTTATGCACTCCTGAAAAGCCATGTTCTTTTAATCCAGACTTGTGGGGGCAGACCTATTGTTGGGTGGGAACTTTGGATTGGGTTGATTCTATGGAGATGTGACCCCTCCCATTCAAGTTGGGTCTTAATCCTTTTACATGAAATTCCTGAACTTCATGGAGTCCTCTTTGAAGAGAATAAAAAGCAGAAAATATAGAGAGAGCTCCGAGATGATACCAAGGCCAGAGAGATGAAAGCAAGAGGCACAGATGTCTGGAGATAAAGAAGAAGCTGAGCGAGCCATTTGAACCCAGAAACTGGGAGAGAATGACAGGAGACAACAGTGTGTGCCTACTTATGTGACAGAGAAAACCCAGATGTGATCAGTCTTTCTTGAGAGTAGGTATCCTTTTCGTCGTGCCTTAATTTGGATATTTTCACAGCATTAGAATTGTAACTTGTAATCAATAATTTCCCCTTTATAAAAGCCAATCCATTTCTAATATATTGCATTCCAGCAGCTTTAGTATACTGGAACAACCACCTTCATCAGAATAAAGTGAAATACTTGTTGAAAATGTCACCAACCTTGAGCTGCTGAATCAAAAATACTGTCACCAAAATCATCTGAAATTTTAGAGATGCTTGAGCCACATAACCATCCTAATGCAATGAAGTCTGTAAAAGTAAGACCTAAGAATCTTTTATTTCCATTTAACTCCACCGAATATTTGAATGGGACTGATTCTCTCAGTACAAAATGAGAATCAATGTCCTGAACTCCAGCTAGGCTCTTTCCCAAGCATTCTCTGTCCTGCTATATCTTTGATCATGATGTCCTTTCTACCCTACTCTACCTGGGAACTCATTTCTGAACACTGATCTCTGGTGCTTTCTCTATGTAGTATCCCCTGATATGCCTCAAACCATATCGAATTCATTAAACTCTCATCTGTGCCCTCATAACACTATGTGCATATGTAGATAACAGTCGTCACATTTTCTACAAACATCTGTGTACACATCTGACTTCCCTGAAGACTGCAATTCACAGGAGTAGAAACTTTGGTCTTATTGTTCTTTTACCACCAGAGCCTACTTAGCCCCTGGTAGGCATTCTGTAAATGTGTATTAAATTGAATTTAAATTGACATACTTCCCAAAGGCTTTCTTAAAGTTATGGTTCAATATTTGACTTGAGAAGTTGTGAATTCCCAGAATATATTATGAATTATTTTTGGATTAGCTGCTATTTTAAAGAACTAAACTTTGTGCATTGCATCCCCTCTGTGACTGGGGTCAGAATGAGGCATTTTAATATATTTAAAAAGTCTTTTATCTCTCTTGTCTGTATTCCTTATTCAGTCATCTTGAGACTTCCATTACATTATTGACATTTTTTAGCTTCAGAACTATGTTCTCCCTTTCATGAGAATTTTCAGAAAATGATTTAAAAAGTTGATATTTTATGCTATCTCCAAGTCATTACAATGTTAAATCCTAAATAGATCTCATTTTTAAGAGTTGAAATGTTATTAAATTTTAATTATATGGTTTATGCATAATTACTATAAACCATATTTATCACATTCCACTTAATAAGAATTTATTTCCAAAATGTCAAATGATATGTAATTGACCCAAATCCTTGTGGAATATGTTTGCTGCAAGCACTATTTCACCATTTTATCAGATTATGTGTCACTAGAAATTTAATTAGTACATGTAATGATATAAGTCTCTATCAAAAAATGTATACTTTGTCTACTAAATTGGTTCTTTATTTTGTGTTAATGAAATGTTTTACTTCAAAAGAAATTAAATGAAAAGATGGAAAAATTGATGCAGATTCCTTATATTGGATAGCTCATCAAAGTAAGTATTCTTGAATTTCATGCAGCTTATGTTAGAAATGCAAACTCAGTAGTTTATGGGATTTAGTTCTAACTTCATTTTGTTAGCATTAGGGGATTGCTTTAACCTTAAAACTTGCTACTAGCAATAGAGGGGGAGGGGGAGAAGAGACATGGATGTTCTACATTTCTTCCTGGACTTTAGTAGAAGACGGATAATGTGCCTTTTATAACTGGAGCTTTCTTGGAAACCAATAATCTGATTTTCCACATAGAGAGGAATAGCCAGAACCTAGAATTGATCACCTTGAGTCTTTATTAGTTGGAGCCTAATTACTGGCTCTTGAAGTAACACATTCACTTATGATTTCTAGTTGGTTCATTATTAGCCTCAATATCAGTTTTACTACTTAATCTATAGTGTGCTATACAATAATCAAGGTCAAGCCCAATTTCTTCTTAATCTATTTGGTGTGATCTTTCAGAAGTTTCGTGAGGATTCTGCTACCTCTGTTTTTTTGAGGGGAGGGGGGGGAGTCCATGAGTGTCTTGTTCATTATAAGCCTGAGGCTTGTCCAAGTAATGTCTGGTCTTGAGCATAAAATATTCCAAGGCAATTTTTCTTATCAGCATCGAGAAATGCTTATTAAACATCTGTTAATTCATGGCTTTGGCGGCGTGGTTGAAATTTCTCAAACTGATTACACTGAAAGAAATCTTTGCAACTTAACAGTTTTCTTAGGTTAGTCATTAAAGGTGAAATGTTTGCCAATAAAAAAATCCCTCAGGATATAAATGGTGCTCTTGACCCAAGAAGCTTACAGTTATAGAGGGTAAATATGATGAGTTTACCAAAAAGGGAATTGGGTCCCTGAGTTTTTCAAGCCCCTATCTTGGCTTCCTTGAAAGTATGATATACTCTTTCTAATTCTTTGGCCACTTCTTCACTACCTGTTCCTTCTCAGCCAAATGGGGAATACCCAAGACTTAAATCCAGATTTTCTGCCTCTCTGTTTCACCTCTTTCAATTGTCTCCTTTCTTAAGTGTGACTTCTTTATTTAGATAACATTTTAGTGAACATCTGCTTTGCTATATGTTGTTATGTGAAAATATTGAAATGAAGTGCCTGCCTTTACTTGTGATTGAGTTGGTGCATGATTAAAATTAGTGAGTACTGAAAATAACATGGCAGAGTGGAGGAAAATAGTACTCGATTAGAATGGAAACAGATATATATTCAATTCTCAGGTCAATGACTAATTTACTGTGTTTTCTTGGGTAAGTATCTTCCCTTCTCTGAGCTTGACTTGCCCAATCTATTAAGTGAGATATGGGCACAAATACTTACAGAAGTGTTTAATTATCCAGGATTTGCAATGTATTCCCAGAGAACAGTTCTGAATCTTGATTCTAAGAGAAACACCTTATTGCACTTATTTATGCCTACCCTTATCTTAAACCTGAGATGGATGTGGTGTGCTTCGTAGGCAGGAACTGTATTCTGGATCAAGAGTTTTTTTGGTAATCAAATAAGCCCTGTGTTGCCCTTATACTTATTTAGTTTTCTTAAGAGGTTTAAATAATTATATATCCATGATGCTTCAATAAAGGCAGACATACTTTAGACTTTTTCTTTACTATAATTTTGTTAACTCTTGATAATTACTTACCATCTATTGCATGATACTTTCTATGTCTAAAGATCTACATGACCCAATAATGTGAATGCATTAAGCATTTAATGTCATAATAGCTTTTCATGGAAATTTTACTAACAAACCATTAATCCAAGTGTAAAGTTTCTCTTATTGCATAAAAGCTAAGATTAACAAGTAAAATAAATTTTCCAACAGAGGGACAGAATTTACCAACAGCATTCTGTTCCTTGCTCTTTTTCCCTTTGTAGTGCTAGGCTGTTAATCATTTTCAGTTGGGGTGCTAGCACATTCTTTGGGGACAGAACTCAGTGTAAAATTTGGATTGCTCTCCAGCCACAAGTGGGAAAGACAAGCTGAGGAAACATCAGGCTAAGTTGGAATTCTCAAGAACAAGTGAAGCAGCCAAAGTTGTTTGGCTGGAAGCCATGCTTGTACCAGCACTGGTGAGGGAAGGAGAAGTAGCAGATAGGTATTGGAATAGGATTAAAACACGAACTGTCATAGAGAAAGAGTCAGATGAGGAACACAATTTTGAATCCATCCAACATCTCGAAAACATAAGTACTGAAAGAAATACCATACGTCTACTGCATTATTTCATTGTGAGTAATTTTCCTAATCTTATTTATGGGAAATTCTATCCCCAGTAGAGAGGAAGTACAACTGCCATATAATCACATGACTTCAAAGTGTTTGTTTTTTACAGAAGAATGAAAATCTTTTAAATTGATGACATCTTAACGCTGGTAGATAGACCCTTAAAACTTGTGGCAGTATGCCATTCCTCTTTTTATTTTCAGCACCTTGAGCAATATCTGGCACATTTTGGTTATTCAGGAACTGTTTGAATGAATGTCAATCTTGTTTACACCAATTAATAACTAAAGGTTATGCAATGGAAATGGAAGATGTATTCTATGGCAACCCCTAAAAATGCCCTCTACTGCTAATGTATCGCTTCTGCGCTCTACCTTTCAAGAAATTATGTTTGCAATTAGAAATTCCTAAGACTGTGTGCCCCTCTGAAATATTCATGAATGTCTCCAGCATCTTCTTAAGCAGAATAGTCATGACAAGGGCTTGCAACTCTCTTGAACTTGCTAGAGCACATATTTGGTTGGGTAAAGTGGCAGGAAAATGTTGAAACTATTTATATAAGGAAAGCATTTCTACCTAAAATCTAAACTTAGTATTGTTATGAGAACTTGTTTAAAATATACAAGTAATCATTGCGGTAATATCAATTTGGGGGAGCTGATCATATATGATGATATCTAAGAATATCTGCATTAGGGAATAACATTATAGTAAGAGATGGTTTAACCCTGAAACATAACATTGCATTTCTGCATGCTCAAGTATGTAAGAATTAGGGCCAAGGGAGACCAACTTATAGGGTTAAATATGGTAGTTAATTACATTTCCATGTGGAACATTTAATCTGGCACTGTCCAAAATTCCAGGCTGGGACCAGGTATGTATATGGAAAGTCTATATACCTTCGATAAAAGGGTCCTGCCATAATACATGGATTTGATTTGTGCACTTCATCTCTGTCCTTGGAAGAACAACTCTGAGTTCATGTATTACTGAGAAAGGAAAAGCAGTGGGATTTGCATATAATAAGCTGATAATTAGTGATATAGTTATAAAAATGTAATTTTACTTTTTCAATGTTCAAGATTAAAATAGTTTTTAAGTCAAGTAGGGAATTGGGCACACAGAAACGTTCGTGTATGCCCACACGGGCACACTCTCTATTGAGAGCAGTGTGCCATAACATTTGAAGGTCAGGTCTCATTGTAATGTCACTCTTGAAATCTTCTTCTTAATGAGTCTTTTAATGTTTACAATGACATGTATGATATTCAAATAGTGAGAAGCCACAGCACTGAAAGAGCATTTAGGACCCCCAAAAGACAAATTTAAAATGAATTCTATTAGAAATGCTTGCTAAATAATGAGGGCCATTAATGTTCCCATTCATTGGCTTTGGCTTGTAGTAAATTTTTTTTCAAATGCACCATTCAAAAATTTGTTACTTCTAGTTAAATTCTCATTATCTCACTCGTGTCGTTAAAATGTTCAGATGCTAGAAAGTTGATTGCAAGTGGAGTATTCTGATATCCAGTATTATGAAAGGATTAGTAATTTGCAGAGGAGCACATTATTTTGGTTTATCTTGTGGATTGATTGTCAAAAAAAAAAATCATTGCCCAGATGTGGGTGAACATTTGGCCATTTATTTTATTTTGAGTGACTTATTCTGAAGACTAAAGTTTCACCAAATTTCACTTGTTAAAAAGAATAATTTTGGAATGGGGAGCTGAGAGTTGTATTTATGGAAATAGAGCACTGCACATTAATCTGGGTACAAAAGCAGACAGTCTAAGAGTTGGGTTTTGAATAAGGCTATTCATCAAAATACCTGAACTTCACATGTCTTTGGTAAGTCCCTTCTTTTCCTAAACCAATCAAATAATGTATAATAATAGAAATAGTAGCAGTAATGATGTGATCTAATATTTATTGAGCACCTCCTTATTCCAGCTTTACAGTTGAGAAGACAGATTTTAAGGTTGTGAAGTAACTCACCTAAGGACATTGGTAATTAGTGGCTAAGTCAGTATTCCAACTTGGGTTGGCCTGATTCTAAAACACTGAGTATATAAATAACGACGTTTGTGCTCAAGTGTTTAATGATCTACTTGGATCCATATATTGCCTGTCCAAAACATGTTTAAAAAGTCCACGTGCCAAGTTTTATTAATAGCAATAATGATGGTGAGCAGTTAAGTCCTTACCATTCGCCACACACTGTTCTAAGCACTTTTAATTAATTTAATTTAACTCATTTAACCCTCACAATAACTCTTCTCACAGGTGAGGAAACTGAGGCACAGAGGAATTCTGTGGGTTGTCCAGGGTCACACATCTAGTAAGGAGTATGGCCATGTTTCAACTCAGGTCTATGAGACTCCACGGCCTGAACTCTTAATGTCTTCCCTTTACTATGGACCCCTAATGCAACAGGGGAAAGGTAAAAATCACATCCCTCCTTTGTTACGGGAGGGGGCCATGATTGGCTCAGAAAAGTCTCAGTTAATATCTGTTGTTCCAGTGTCACTATCATTAATTGATCGTTTCACTCTCTAAATTGTACACCTTTGGACAAAATATTATATGGCCAGCTTAGAATGAACAGATCCAGTTCCCAGTTGTGGAGATTTCCAGAGGATATGTGACTTTGGGCAAACTACATTTTGCATTGCTGTTTTCTCATCTGCGAAATGAAGGGGTGAGAGAATATACTAGAAGATCAAGATAGTTTTCAGCTATAAAGGCTAATGCTTGGCGCAATGCTCTAATCTACTGCAAAACAAAGACATTAACCCATAAATGATGTACTTGAATCTACATCAAAATCACTTGAAGAATCTTACTAAACTATAATCTCTTAGAGGACAGGAAACATCTTATCTAATGATGCAAATGTATAGTAGGTGTTTTATAGTATGTATTCAAGTGAATAAATGAAGGAATGAAGGTTAATAGCTATTACATGGTAACAACCAAAACATTGAGTTAAAATTATTTTAAAAATATAAATGTTATAGGTCATATATAACAAAAATTATGTTTCTGCAGAACATAATGAATATTAATAATATCAGCAAGATAAATAAAGAATGTCTATAAACCCAGTTTTTCCAATAAGGAGGCATTTAATAACAAGGATCATTAGGATTTATGGATTCTTTTAAAACAATTTTTAAACAGGCAATAAAGTACTTAGAATCCTGGGCCCTGGTTAAAAGGAGATAGAGGTAAGTCCCTCTAGTTTCCCTCCCTGCCTTGCCGAGAGTCGCCTTAAACTTGGAGGTCTTGTGTGTTTGTGACACAAATTTGTCCTGTGTGCTTGCTGTAAATGGCAACTGTGGAAATGCAGGGCTTATGAAAGTTAGCCATATAGTAGGTTCTGCACTACATGCAGTACCTGTATGGTAGTTAGTTAGCTTGTGTAATTATCAATATTAAATTAAAATATTTTCCAAGTAATGCTATTGAACAGGGCATTAATCACTAAGTCAATCACTGCCATGGAGTCTAGAAATGGGGTATGTTATCAAGCAGGTCCGCATTCATTCACAGCTTTGCCAAATGTGAGCTCTATAATTTTGGATATTTCACCCCAGTGCTTCAAATCTCTGCCATCTCATCTGTCAAATGAGTGTATGAATACATCTCTCCCAGAATTGTGAGGACTAATTAAAATTAAATTATATAATATGTGCACCAAGGTCTGGTATGCAATAATAATAGCAGTAAGCATTTATTGAACACTTACTATATCTCAGACATTTTTATAAGTGTATCATGCATACTGTCTAAACTAAAACTCACAATGATCGTACAAGCTAGGGATTATTTTTATTCTTTCCATTTTGTAAAATAAAAAAAATGGATGTACAGAAAGGTTAATTACCCACAAGTCAAATACCTAATAAGTTTCAGAGGCAAGATTTAATCCTGAACAATCCAGAGCTGAGATTTTATTCTACACAACCTTGTCATGTTCTACTGCTGTTGTAACCATTTAGTGTCATAGATGGAATCTGATTAAATATGGTAACAATTCAATGTGGTCAAATCTATTACTGTGAACCAATATCCTGGGTCTCTCCCTGTGGAAGGTTTATACGTCCCTTCCCTACTGTGCTTAAGAGGAGTCATATGAGTTGATTTGGCCAATGAAATTTGAGTGGAAATAATATATGCCACTTCAGTGCAGAAGCTTTAGAAAAAGTGCAAACTTTAGTGTAATCTTTCCCTCTGGCACAGTGGCCAGCATGGCTCAAGTTGGTGGCTGCACCATCAGGTTGATCCCTGAGTGAGAATGATAGTATTGGGATACAAAGCATCAGAATCTCATATGCAACCCATGCAAATAATGTCAGGTGAGTGAGAAATAAGCCTTTGTTGTTTTAAGCCATCAAGATTTGGGGGGGATGTTTGTTACTGCAGCATAACCCTGTCTACCCTGACAGATAAAGTCTAAAAGATTAGGAAATAGTAACAATTAGAAAATTACTTAAGTACCACAATGGTTGTAAAATATAATTCTATATACAAGATTTTGGTGACCACACCATGATAAAATAGAACTTTGTGTACACAGCATTACTATGTGTGCAGATAGTTGACTACTCAGAGATCAACAATCCATGCTGACTACAATGGATATTAGGGCTAATGCCATTGAAAACTACTTTTGTTTCTATTCATTCTTTATTTTGACAATGACATTTTAATCATTACGTTTGTGAGCGTATCATACCAGTATCATGAAAGGGTAGGCTTCACAAAACAACTGTAGGAGCAAAAATGAACTCCAGCTGATCTTTCAAGCCTGTGGTTGTTCTGTTTGTACTGCAACAGCTACATCAACCTGTCACGGTGCCATAATAGCCATGGGAAAGCTTTCTGAACTTGTACAACTTAAAACATGTATTAACTTCAATCCAATAGTATTCACACAATGGAATAACATGGAAGGGATATCTGATTACCTGTCAGTTATATCAGTTCTTTAAAATCCATGAAAGTCTAACTGTGGTCAAACTCAAATGCCATCTTTAGATCTCATTCTGTTTACTACTAATCGTGAATTGCATACAACTTAACAACTAAGGTTATGAGATTCTTGCAGTCAGGGAATGTGTCCTATATACCTTGATGAAGTTAAGGCTTGTATTCTCCCAGCAAATATTTATGGAACACCTGTAAATTGCTGGCCAATGTACTAGAACTTGGAAGATAAGAGTGAGTGAAAGACCAAACCCTTTTCCTCAGAGATGCTACAGGCTAATGGTAGAAGCAGATGTTAATCACGCTGTTTAATAAATGCATATTTACAAATTGGCATAAATGATTTGGGGAGGAAGAGAAAAATTTTAAAAGAGCATGTAATGTTTGCAAGAAAGCAGAGTCCAGTGCATTATAGATAGTTACGAATTGTTGGTTGATGTGAATTTCTTAATCTTCATAATCTTTCTTTCTTGAATCCTGGCATTCTGTTATCATGTTTTGTTTTGTTTTTGCCATATCTATTGCTTTTTCAAATAACTTTACCTAAGTATAATTAATACAAATGCAATAATTTATAGCATACAATTTGATGAATTTCGACATGTATGCACATGTGAAATCATCACCACAATCCAGATAACTAACATTTGCAGTTCCCTAATAGTTTCTTTATGTCTCTTTGCATTCCATTCCTTCCTATACTTTGATCCTCCAGTAACCACTGATCTGCTGTCACCATAGATTACTTTGCATTTTCTAGAAATTTGTATAAATGGATTCATACAATATGTACTACTCTTTGTCTTTTCATAACTTTTTTAGTGGTTTAATATGAGAGGGTAGAGCTGGTTCCTGTTCCATTATGGCCAAAGCAGACATTTCTATTCTTATATTTCATTCTTCCTATTTTCAGTTTTAATGTAATTGAAGTAATATAGTGACAATTCAAATGGTGCAAAATTTTAATAACATGGAACATAAAACATCTTTTAGTGATCCCTCAGTTCTATTCCTCAAATTAGGCATTTAATTTTTAAAATGTATTTTGAAATGATTTGGAAGAGATACAAAATGAATTTTATAAAGTCCTTTGTTTCCATTCTCTTTCCCATTTCCATCCCTCCCATGAGGCAACTACATTCCCATAATGTGTCTATCGAATACATGTTTTTACCATTTTATTCCATATATATACATTATTAGACAATATATAATACTATGTTGTGTTTTGTAAATAGGTATAAATGTCATGCATAATGTTCTGCAACTTGCTTGTCTCTATTTTTGAGGTATATTTGAGGTGTGATAAATTGATAGGTCATAGGGTATGCATCTTCTCAAATTTGCTGGATATCACCAAATTCATCTTTAAATATAAATCCACAAGCACAGTATGAGTTTGGTCATTTCCCTACATCCATGAGGTGTGGCCCATTAATTTCTCAAAGAGCTATCATACTGCAACCAAAATATAGTGTGGTGAAATAGCATCTCACCCTTATTTGTTTGTCATTTCCATGATTATTAGTGAACTTTAGCATATTTTTATAGGTTAAATAGCTCTTTTCTTTTCTGGGGGTTGTATGAATTGTGAAGGAAGACATGGATACCTGTGAGGTTATGTCTCACCTACCCACACTTCCTTCTCTGGGGGAGTCACAAACACACACTATGGGGTCATCCTCTAGCCTTCCACTATCCCTTCCTCTTTTTCTTTTGTGTGTCCTTCCTCAACCTGGGGAAGATGGTAAGTCTATTGAAAAGGGCAGCTAGACATTAAAATGGAAAATGAATGATTTGCTCCGTGACTGGAAAAGTATTTGCAAGCCCCCTTTGGGGAATGGTGAGAGTGGGGAGAAATTCAACTTCCCTAAGTTGAATTCTTGATATTCTCACAAGCAGTGTGGACAACCAAAGCTATAGGCTGAGCCCCCAGTCTTGAGGTTTGTTCACATGAAACTTAACCCCACAAAGGATAGGTCAAGTCTACTTAAAATTTAGGCCTAAGAGTCACCCCCAAGAGAGCCTCTTTTGTTGCTCAGATGTGGCCTCTCTCTCCAGCCAACACGATGAGCAGTCTCACCACCCTCCCACTCTCTGCGTGGGACATGACTCCCAGGGGTGTGGACCTTCCTGGCAACGTGGGACAGAGATCCTGGAATGAGCTGAGACTCAGCATCAAAGGACTGAGAAAAACCCTAGAATGAGCTGAGAATTAACATCAAGAGACTGAGAGAACCTTCTCGACCAAAAGGGGGAAGAGTAAAATGAGGCAAAGTGTCAATGGCTGAGAGATTCCAAACAGAGTCGAGAGGTTATCCTGGAGGTTATTCTTACGCATTAAGTAGATATCAGCTTGTTGTTCAAGATGTAGTGGAGAGGCTGGAGGGAATTGCCTGAAAATGTAGTGCTGTGTTCCAGTAGCCATGTTTCTTGATGATGATTGAACAATGATATAGCTTTCACAGTGAGACTCTGTGAATGTGAAAACCTTATGTCTGATGCTCCTTTTAGCTACTATATCAACAGAAGAGTAGAACATATGGAATAAAAATAAATAATAGGGGGAACAAATGTTAAAATAAATTCAGTTTGAAATGCTAGTGGTAAATGAAAGCGAGGGGTAAGGGGTATGGTACGTATGATTTTTTTTTCTCTATTATCATTTTATTTCTTTTTCTGTTGTCTTTTTATTTCTTCTTCTAAATCGATGCAAATGTACTAATAAATGATGAATATGCAACTATGTGATGATATTAAGAATTATTGATTATATATGTAGAATGGAATGATTTCTAAATGTTTTGTTTGTTAATTTTTTTAATTAATAAAAAAAAGTAAAAAAAAAAAAGGGAAATGAGGAAACAGCAGTTTCAAATGCTTGTCAGAACAGGTGCTCTCAGAAACTGGGCTACCTCCTCCCAGGTGGATAAAAAACAAACTCAGACAGTCTAGATTGGTCTCTTCTGGCGTGAAGTGCAGCATGTGGCACTGCCATCCACCTACCTCCATCCGGAGCAGTGACACTCATCAGCCACCCCAGGAGACTGAACATAATGGGACGTCTTCCCCTACTCTCTTGGACTCACTGTGCTAAGTGACAAGGAGATTATTTGCACTTTCTGGACTTTTTATTCTGGCCAATAAAGGGATCATTAGCTGAAAGATTTTGTTGTGCCCTTAACCTGTGTTCTTATGACAAATTAGTGTAGCAGCTCATTGCATGTCAATGTGCTTTACCAATTTGCCCACTGGTTTGTTATTTTCTATTTGATTTGCACTTATTTATATATTTTGAGGGCTCAGATTTCCTTGGTTATATGAACTGAAAAGACTCCTTTGCTTGTCTACTACTTTAAGCAAGTCCTTTGCTTGCCTATTAAATTTACAGTGCTAATTTTCATCATAAATATGGGTATATCAAAGTTAAAATAAATCAATTTTTTATGCTTTTTGAATTTTATTTAAGCATTCCTTTCCTACTATAAAGCTATATTTTCTTCTGTTATTTTAAAGTTCTGTTTTTAGCATTTGCATTTTTAATCCTTTTGGATTAGAGATCTAATTATGGGCAGCTAATTGTTGTGACAGCATTAGTGAGTTTATTTCCACAGTTATGTAATAATAGAACTATTAAAGGCAGTAGTAATAAGAGATAACATTTACGAAACCCTTGATATTTACCAGCACTCTCTTAAATGCCTTATATGTTCAATAATCCAGTGAGATAGATGCTACCATCATCTCTATTATGGAGTAGAGTAAACTGAGGCATGGAAGATAATTAACAAGGCCAAAACTACATAATCAGTAAATGATAAGAGCTGAAATTGAAAAAATAAATCTAGTTTTCACTGTGAAGTCCTTATGATTAGTCTCTATGTCATACTACTTGTCTTTCAAGGTCTCGTATATGTGACATATGTGTATTTTTATTTTCTTATCTACTACATTTGTCATTTTCTTTGTCTATATACCAGCACCATTTTGTCCAAATCATTATTTTATATGTTATTTATCTCAGAACTTGGTAGGAATAGTCTTCACAATTTTCTCTTTTTAGAATAGCCACAGCTATTCCTGAACCAGTCTTCTTCCTATATGAATTTTGGCATCAGTTTGCAGCACCAGGAATTTGCTTTTGGAAATTTGATTGGAATTGCATGAAATTTATATATTCATCTAGGGACAATATCTATATTCATAATATTATGTTCTTCTATATATGTATGCATTGCCATGTATTCAATTATTCTCTTACTTTGCTAAAACAACTTTTGTTGGTGGTGAAATATAGCCTAAATACAGACATGTACACAAAATGTATTTCAAATTAACAAATAATTACATAGAAAAATCTATGTAATTATCACTTACCATAAGAAAGAGGACATTGCTAGTATATCAGTGTCCATTGTAATCCTATCCTTCATGCCTAGAAATAACTCTGATCCTGATTTTTGGATAATCTTTCTCTACTTATCTTTATATTGTCGGTCTTTTTTTATATACCCCTAAAATATAGTTTAATTTTGATTGAATTTGCATTTTATATAATCAGAATCATATTATTGTGAATTCTTTCCTTCAACACTGTGAGATTCAAGCATATTGTTACTTGTAGCTGTAGTTAATTTGTTTTGATCACTATATAATAATTTTAATATAAATTTGCCCCCATTTATTTATCCATATGATGGCTATTTGTGTTCTTTCCAAGTTGAAGCTATTACAAGCAATGCTGCTATAAACGTAATTGCATTCTAATGCATATGTGGATGAGTTTCTCCAGAGTTTAAACTTACATGCATGGGAATTTTGCCTTATGCCTTTAAAATTCAGCGATCAGTTTGCAAACAACCAAAAAAATTACTGCAATTTATATTGTGATTGACTTATCCTCAAATCAACTGGGAGACTCATTTTACCAAATTGACTTTCCTAATCCAGGAATATAGTGTATTCTCTATTATAAAGGTCTTCCTTAATGTATCTCTCTAAAATTCATATTTCCCTAGAGTTTTGTATACCTTTTGTTAGATTTATTCCAAGGTACTTCATATTTTTGATGCCTTTTAAATATTATATTGTACACTTAATTTAGGAGTTGTCATACTGCTTTCCACAATTGCTAACTCATTTTATATTTCCAACAATAATGCCTTAGAGTTCCAATTTCTCTGCATCTTCCTCAAAAATTATTTTCAATTTCTTAAAATATAATAACAGTCATTGAGGGTATGAAATGGTATCCCATTATGGTTTTGAATTGCATTGCCCTAGTGGCTAATGATGTTGATTATCTTTTCTTGTGCTTTATGACCATTTGTATAACCTCTTTGGAAAAATGTCTGTTAAAGTCTTTTGCTTATATTTTAAATACTTTTTTTTTCTTTTTACATGGGCAGGCACAAGGAATCAGATCTGAGTCTCTGGCATGGCAGATAAGAACTCTGCCTGCTGAGCCACCGTGGCCTGCCCCTTTGCTTGTTTTTAAATTGGATTCTTTATCTTTTCACTATTCAGTTGTAAGTGTTTTTATATACCCTGGATTCTAGATTTTTATTAGATAAATTATTTGAAAGTATTTTCTACCATTCTGTAGTGGGTTTACATTTTCTTGTTAATAGCTTTTGATGTACAAAAGTTTTAAATTTTGATTAAATTTAATGTACCTAATGATTCTTTTGTGTGCCGTGTTTTGGGTATCGTATCTAAGAATCCACTGTTGAATCCCAGTCTTGAAGATTCGCCCCTACATTATCTTCTAAGAATTTTATGAATTTTGCTCTCATATGCAGGTACTTGATTCATTTTGAGTTCTTTTTTTTTTCTAGGGTATGAGATGGGGTTCTATTTAATTCTTTGAATTATTCTTTTAAAAATGTAGTTTCTAACATCTTGTGACTGGAATGCAAGACATACAATTGCTTTTCTACATTGTTTTATCATTCTCTAAACTTTCTATACATACTTTTTTTTAGTACTTTTAAAATGTAGTAATATAACCATAGTTGTTTTAGGTTTCCTATGTAGACAATAATATTTAAAAATAATGAAAGTGTTGATTCCTCATCTGTAATCCTAATACCTTTTTCCCTTGCTTCACTCTACTGGATAAGAGCTTTAGGACAATGGTAAATAGAAGTAATGCTAGTCAGCATGCTTTCCTTGCATGTGATCTCAAAAGGAAAGCTTTCTACATTTCACCATTGAATGTTACATTTTCTTTAAAGTTTTTATGTATATCCTTTATCAGATTAAAGGAGCTGTCTTTCTTTACTAGATTAAATGTTTGCTTTTGTTTTAACCAAGAATGTGCTGAAAGTTGTCCATTTTTTTCCTGTGCTTTGGAGATAATTACATTATTTTTCTATTTAAATCTGGTAGTACGGAGAGCAACATTAATTATCTAATCCTAAGCCAATCTTGCATCTCTGGAATTAATTCAACTTGGTCATGATGTATTATTTATATGTATACTGATGGATTTAGCTTGCTATATTTTTTCAATTTTTACATTTATGTTCATGAATGATAAGCCTTTACTTTTTCCCTTTTGAAAAGCCATTGTTAGGTTTGGGTTTCAAGGTTTCCTTAGTAACATAGGATGAGACAAGGAAAGTATATATCATTTTATTTTGTGCATCAATTTTGTCTTACCTTTCAATTTCTTTCTTTTTCTCTCCTTACTGAAATTGATACATGAAGAAATAGAAATTAAAAACCTTAACTCAGAGAATGCCTGTTCAAGAAAGCTTGACTGTGGAATTCTGTCAAATATATGGAAGAAATAATATCATTTTTAAATAAATTTGCCCATAAAATGAAAGTGACAAGAACATTTTCTGACTTATTCTAATGAGACAGTGTAAGCTATTATAAGAAAAGAAAATTACAGATCAATGTCAATTCTAGCAATATAAACACAAGGGATAATACATCAAGAACAGTGACATTTATTACAGGAATGTATATAGTTTAACATATGAGAAGTAATTAATGTAATTTGTCACAATAACAAACTAAGCGAGAAAAATCATATGTTCATATCAATAGATGCAAAAATATTTTGACAATATCTTAGTTTGCCAGGACCACTATAACAGATACCACATTCTGGTTGGCTTACATGACAGGAATTTATTGTTTCAGAATTTTGGAATCTAGAAGCCCAAAATCGAGGTATCAGCAAACCATGCTTTTTCCCATGTTTTTATGTTCTGGTGAGAGCTTGCCAGCAACTTATAACTGGTTCTCTCCCTCTGTCATATGACCATCTGTCTTTTTCTGTCTCCTCATTCCTACTACTGTGTCCAAACTTTCTCTTCCTAAAGAGAGTCAGTTATATTGAAGGAAGGCCCACCCTGATTCATTTGGCCTCATATTAATAAGGTCTTCAAAGATCCTATTTACAAATGAGTTCACATCCACAGGACTGCTGATTAGGATTTGATCATGTCTTTAGGGGAGTATGATTCAATCCATAACAATATCTTACACTGTTTTATGAAAAAAAAAAAACAGTAAACTAGAAATAGAGAGGAACTTCTTCAACCTGAAGAAGAGGATCTATAAAACATCTACAAGTCACAACTTAATGACCATTCTCACCATTTCTGTACAACAGTGAACTGGAGGTGCTAGCCTAAGCAATAAGGATATTTAGAAAAATAAAAGCGTTAACTCTTTGGTAAAAAAAAGTAAACTTTCTCTATTTGTAGACAATATTATTGAGTATATAGAAAATTCAAAGGAAAATTCAAAAGTTTTTAGACAGAATAATGAATTTAGCAGGATTTCAGGATACAGGATACATATAAAAAGTATTTGTATTTTTAAACTAACAATAAACAATTGGAAATGATATTTTTAAATATGATTTAAATAGCATGAAAAAGTAAAATACTTAGGGATAAATCTGACAAAAGTATATGACCTTTGTGCTTAACACTACAAAAATTGAACAGAAAAATAAAAAGAAAACTACGTAAATGTATGTGTTAATTCATGAATTAAAGACTCAATATTTTTAGGATATCAATTCTCCCCGAAATAGTATATTCAGTACAATTACAATCCAAATCCTAACACCTTTTTTTTGGTACAAGTTGACAACATGATACTAAAATTTGTATGCAAATATAAAGAACCTAGAGTAGACAAAATTGTCTTAGAAATTAACATAAATGAAGGTTTTGCACTACTTTATTTTAAGACACTACAAAACTATAGATGTTAAAATAAGAGCACTAGTTATAAAATTATATAAGGACACATAAGTTGATCAGTGAAGCAGCATGGAGAATCCAGCAATAGATTCATATATGATCACATCATTTCTGACAAAGGCACTGATGTGATTCAATGGGGAAATGAAAGCATTTTTATGAAATGGTAGTGAAACCACTAGCTATCCCTACGAGGCAAAAATCTGTCATACCTCACACCATAAACAATAATTAACTTGAAATGCATTGCAATCACAATAAAGGTAAAAATTAAATCACAAAGCTTAAAAGAAAAAGTTTAGGATGGTATCTTTGCCAGCTTGAGGCAAGAAAATATTTCTTAGAATGCAAATAATAAAAGAATGACAGATGATAATCTGGATCTAATAAGATGTACAACTTCTATTAACCAAAATCACCATCAAGAAATTGAAAAGGCAAGTCAAAGACTGGAAGAAAATATTCTCGATATATGTCCTACAAAACATGCATATCAAAACTGTATAAAGGTGGTTCAGTGATAAAATGCTCGCCTTCCATGTGGGAGACCCAGGTTCGATTCCTGGACCATACACCTCCACCCCCCACCCCCACCCCTCCCCAAAACTATAAGGAAATTGTACAAATACATAATAAAAAGACAATAAAATGAGCTTAAAGCTTGAGCAGACACTTCAAAAATGCCTCAATGTTGTTAGATCATCAGGAAAAGCAAATTGAAATCATAATGAGATGACTCCCTAGAATGTTCTACAGTTTAAAAGACTGGTTATACCAAATGCTGGCCAGGAACGAACTGGAGCAACCAACTGGAACTGTAACAGGCACTCATACATTTTTGCTGGGAATGTGAAATAGTACAGCTACTTTAGAATAAGATCTGACAGTTTCTTATAAAACTAAACCTGCATCTACTCTATGACACAGCAATTCTACTCATAGACATTTACTTCAAAGAAATGACAGCATGTTCACAAAAAGACTAGTGTGAGACTGCTTATAACAGCTTTATTTATAATAGCCCTAAATTTAAACAAACCAAGGTTTATTAACTGGAGAATGGATAAACAAATTTTGGCATATGCATACAATGGAATACTACTCATCCATTTAAAGGGATAAACAACTGATAACAAGCAACTGTGTGGATGAATCCTATGAATCTTATCCTGAATCAAAGAAACTGGATACAAAAGATTATATAATTTAAGAGTCAATTTACCTGGCTTTGAAGAACTGGCAAAACTAATCTGAGGCTGGAGAAATAGAGATCAGCATAGTGATGTCCTGTTTGCCCCAGTGATGGTGGGGGTGCTGACAGGAAATGGGCGTGAAGAGACATTTTATGTGTTGGCAGTTTTCTGTATCCTGATTTGGGGTGCGGGTTACATGGATATAAATATTTATCAAAACTCATTGAGTCAAAGAAGATAGGTTTAACATATGAAAGTAACTGTTGAATCACATAATGATATTTCCTTTAGCTTTTAGGAACAGCTAGAAGGAAAAACCTGAAAATGTGGAATGGTAACCCATACCATACTTTGAAATCTATTCTGTAGCTGATTGTTAAAATAAATTTTGAAAATTATTGTTTTTTTGTATATATGTTATGCATCACAATAAAAAAAATTTTTAAATTTCATTGACTATACACTTAAGATCTGTGCATTTTGCTGAACACAATTTTATCTCAATAAAAAACACTGCTACTAAAAAAATCTCCCTTCCTCCACAGGCTAGTGCCATTTCCTAGAGGAAACCATTTTAATAGTTTATGCAAGAATGTGTATCTTTTTAGAAATTGTATGTGTATATGAGATTATCTATATTTGACTCAAATTGTAGTATATATGACATGTGATTTTGCACCTTGCCCTTTATATTTAACATTTCTGAGATAGTTCTTCATTAGCAAATATAGATCTTCTTTTCTTCACTGATTATAAAGTGTTCCATTGTATGAATGTGTCATCGTTTACTTAATGAGTCTCCTATTGATGACTATTTCCAATTTTTCCTATTACAAATTATTCTGTAAATGAATTAATGTATGAATGAATCCTCATTCACACAACTTTATATGCTAAGAATGGTAGCCCATATAATGCCTGCAAAGATATTCATGTCCAAATTCCAAAAACCTGTGAATATTACCTTATGTAGAAGATTAAATGATGACCCCCTCAAAAGACATGCTCTTAATCTTAAGTCCACATCCTTGTGGATGAAAATTTATTTGTAAATAGGACCTTTTGAAGATATTATAGTTAAGGTGTGGCCAACTGAATCATAGTAGGTCTTAATCTATGTTACTGGTAGCCTTATAAAGAGAAAGCCACATGAAGGAGCAAGAAATCAGAAGTTGTGACCATTCCAAGAGCAGATACAAAAGGAGAGAGATTACCATGTGACAGGAGGCAGAGATGCAAGCGAAAGAACCCCAAAGATTGTGACAAGCCAGTACCAAAATGCTACAGACTTCCAGAAGAAAGTATAGCCTTGCTGATGCCTTGATTTTGGACTTCTAGCCTTCCAAACTATGGGTCAATAAATTCTTGTTGCTAAGTCAACACATTGTATGGTAATTGTCGTAGCAGCATGGCAAATTAAGACATCTTATATGGCAGAAGACACCATGCAGATTTAATTAAGTTCAGGATATTGAGATGATTCTGGATTTTCCAGGTGGCTCCAATGTAATCACAAGGGTCTTTTAAGAGAGAGAGGCAGAAGGGTCAAAGTCAGAAGAAGAGATTTGACAATAGAAGCAGAGGTCAGATTGATGGAGGAAAGGGCCACAGGTCAAGGAACACAGGTGGTGTCTAGAAATTGGAAAATGCAAGGAAATTAATTTTTCCCTGAAGTTTCCAGAAGGAATGCACACTTGCCGACCTTTGTCATAGTCCAATGAGACCCATTTCAGGCTTCTGACCTCCAGAATTGTAAGAAGCTAAATTTGCATAGTTAAAGCACCTCAATTTGTGGATGGGACAAGCCAGGAGTATCAAACTACTTATTTTTGTCAAATCATAAAGAAGAAAGTAGTATGCTGTTTCAATTTTTATTTCCCTAACTATGAGTGAGGTTGACCATATTTTCGTATGTTTATAATTATAAGCTTCCTGGGATTTAGTTTCCTCTTTGCAATATGAATATAACTAAATTGCTTGTTAATATTGTGGGAATGATTTATACACAAATGCACATAATGTGTTTTCATACCTATTGATTACTTAATTATTTAGACATATTTTAGTCGTATGCATGTATAACTATTAGTCTCTGATTCTGGTCAATTTTATGTGCTATCAGCCCCATAGAAACAGAGCAGGTCATTTTTATATGGTTTGTGTCACTTACAGGAGTTTGTAGTAATATAATCTGTGTTCATTTCCTATTACTATTATTACAAATGGTCACAAACTAAGTGTCTTAATACAAATATACTGCCTTGCAATTCCTTGAGATCAGAAGTACAAAATGGGTTTCACTGGGCTAAAACCAAGGTGTCTGCCCGGCTACAATCAAGGTGTCTGCCGGGCTGGCTGCATTCCTTCTGGTGACTCTAGGGAAGAATCTGTTTTCTTGCCTTTTCCTCTTTCTAGAGTGTCTCCTTATTGCTCGGTTTGTAGCCCCCTTCCATCATAAAAGCTACCAATGGCCGGTAAAGTATTTGCCATGCTGCCATTTCTCTGGTCTTTCCACCTTTGCCTCCCTCTTTCATTTACAAGAACCCTTGTATTGGTTCACTCAGATAATTCAGCATAATCTCTCTATCTCAGTGTCAACCCATTAGCAATGTTAATTCCATTTATGATCCTATTCCCTTCTGCCTTTTAACCTAATAAAGACACAGGTCTAAGGAATGATGTGGACGTCTTTGAGGGGATATTATTCTGCCAACCACACACCCCTTCTTTTTTGTTCCTTATCGTTTTGCACTGGATACAGTGTGCCTTAGTAAGAATGCTGGGGAAGCAACAAGGTGTATTCAAAAGATACTTGATAACAGACAGGCCTGGGTTTTGAAGTTTACCAGCTGCAATACTTTGGACATGTCACTTAAACTCCTTCAGCCACCTCAGTTTACCATCCTACAAAATGGGTATCATAATGATACCTCCCTCCCTCCTTATGGTGTTGTGTAAGGACTGAATGAGATAGTGATAGTTATAAGGAGATAGGAATAACCATTTATTGAGCTCTTCTTCTTAAATGAGGCATACAGAGTAGGGCCTAAATGTTTATGTTCTTTCCTTTCCCATTTTAGGGTCATGATGAAAAACCCTTATAGAAGTGCCATGGTGCTTTTGGCTACTTAGGTAATTAGCAGTTTCAACTTTCTTATGCTCTTTCAAGAGCTATAGTTTATCCCTGTAGTCATTTATGATGACAGATGAAAACTGTTTACAGTCATAAAAGCCAGTGTACATGTTTGCCTACATTTTATTTCATAAATGAATGGCAATGGGACTCTGTTTTAAACCTATGGAAAAGTACCTAATTCTTGGTAGCTCATACTACAGCAAATTCAATTGGCATGCTGTCCAGGGAGCAGCAATGAAGACATATTAATTGAGTTGGTCTGAATTCATACTATATTTTGCAAATTGAAGCCCTGAAGCATGGAAACCAAGATGCAAAGTAGCTGGTCCAGGAATGTACCTTCTCATAAAGAATTTACAGATCTCCTTGCCATGTTTGAGGTTCCTCTAAGGAAGGGAGCTTTTCCTTCTCTGTAACCATGATTGTAGCACTTGAGTTTTCGACTCATTGTGCTTTGTTGTCAAGTGTATGAATTCACTTGGGGTCAGAGGTGGGCAGAGACTGCTGACTACTTTACTGTGAAATCTGGCGAATACCTGTAATGGTTCCCCACATTGGTAGCCCTCGCTTCCTGACTAGAATAATTAGATGATACTTTCTTTTTAGACCAATCATTCTTACATTTGCCTTTAGTATTGTTTGTTTTGCATTTCCTTTGAACAAAATAATGAATTCCATTTCCTTTTAGTGATATTCTGTTTGATCCATTTAGCTCTTTGAAGATTGTCAGTGGAGCTATGTAGAAAAGTAGTCTGTTTTTTGGATATTAATCTTTTAGGCATATTCATTTTAAACAAATGAGACTGTCATATTTCTCACCTCTTTGTATCTGTTTAAGGTGGATCATCCTTCAGTCCTTAGCTTTGTTTTGCTGTTGTATATGTTGGTGCTTGTTAATATAACTTTTCTGTATTTGTTTGGGTACATGTGTGTGAGAGAGAGAGAATGTAGTGTGTTATAGAAAATGTATAAATGAAAGTTTCCTGGAGGTTAATATTTTAAATATAAATTTAAATGATAAAAGCATATTCTATTCTAAATAAATAAATTTAAATCTTTGAGGAACAGTGGAAAATATTTTACGTAGTATTATAATAATGTAACTACATAAAATTGAAGAGGAGATAATTCAGCCTATCGATAAACTTCCACTAAGCAAGTCTTCTGCAGTTTAAATAATTTCTCTTTTGCTAACTGGAGTTCTAATTTTCCTTGGTCAGGTATATGCCATATATACCAGGAAGAAATTGTTGCAGTCTGTACTAGTTTGGTACTTATAACAGCATCTTAATTAATTAGTCTTAATTAAGTAGTTCAAATCAATAACTTTGCTCAGCTTTTATCACGTAGCCTTCCAGGCATGCATGCCAGGTCCGTGCTGGCTTCCTGCTTCACTGAGGCAAGCATTTATGCCAGCCATCTGGCCCTCAGTTAATTAGGCTGCAGTCTGTATGGCCATTTGTCCAGTGGTTTCAGTGCCCCTTGGAGAACTGGGTTGACAATAGAACCAGTCTGAGAGAGGTAGATAATTGGGGAACTTGCACTGCTGTAAGACTCCCTTCAAATTGAACAAGCTTGAACTGCTCAACCCTCCTTGGCATCTAGCTAATGCTGGGTGGTATAAAACAGGCACTTATTTAAGATAATGACATCAATAGTGGCGGCAGCAGCAATTCTGAAGACAATCGTGGAGATTTAAATGTTAAGCCACATCATAGTTTGAAGAAAGGTATTAACTCATATTTCTTTTCCAAATGGCTCTCTGTAAAAGTCAGCAGTATACAGAGAGGGCAGTTTGAGATTTGTTTCTCAAAGTCTACTGTCGCAAAACTTCTTGACTTAATGTAAAATCATAAGACATTCTTCTACTCACCATCCTGGCTAGCTATCTGTCAACTGTCTCCATTCAGGTTGCTGACTTCACACTACATTAGATTAATGGCAGAGCGGTTTCCCATGGTGGAGGTCAATAATGTGAGCTGTGAAATGTATATGTGTACACAGCTGAATTGTGCAGATAACTCAGATTTGTACTATTACGACAGAAGTTTATTTTAATTACTTTTGTGAGATTAAAAATTAAATTCTGTAATATATGTGCTTGCCTGATTAAGCAAATAACATAGGGCCTAACAAAAGGACACTAAATTTTTGTTGTGAGTCTTCTTCTCATCTCATAGGTAACCCTGGTCTCAGTTTCCTCACATTAAAACTGGGTAAATTTACTGGGCCTCAGTTTTTTTCAAAATAAAATAGAAAATGTGGATGTCCAAGGTCTCTTTGAGCAATGCTATTTATATGTTTATACCATCTGTTCTTCATGGCCTAGATTATTATTATGATATTCATGGTCTAAGGATAATTGCAACAATGACCTTGGGAGCTATTGTCAAGCTTCTTGAGTTCTTGTGCTTGCTCTTTATTGTGTTCTTCACTTTTGCCCACTCTATTTCTTCTTGCTGCTAAGTGCTACTTTGGATATACTATGAGTTTGAGAATAAGGGAACCCAGTTTGTTGGCCTTGCATTACAAAATGACTAAGAGGATACTTGATGATGTCATGGGGATATATTTAGATAAAGGCCATGCATCTTAAAATCATTTGGGAGCTGCAGTGAGGCTTGTTTGCTAACATTTGTTTCTTGTCTGTGTCCCGAGAGTTGAATTTGTTAGATAAGGAGCTTCTGGGGAAATGAGGTGCCCTTGGGCTGAGGATGGGCTGCACTAAACCCTGTATTTTTTTCTATTCCATTTTTGTGTTTCTAAATGAAGAAGAAAACATCAAAAAATTCATTGAACTGAATTTTGAATGGGAGGGGATAGTGAAAAAGGAATGAATATTTGTTGATAATCTCGATGTGCTAGACACTTTAATATATGTTCTTTTATTTAATATGGGCCATACCCCTATTAGGTGGCATTATTATGCATATTTTATAAATGAGTAAACTAAAGTTTATAAAAGTCAAGTATGTAAGAGTAAGGATGTCAGAATCAAACAAACCTGAGTTCAAAATGTAAGGCTGTCATTTACTAACTAGAGGACCTTGGGCAGTTTACTTCACTTTTTTGAGTCTGCTTTGTCATGTGAAAACTGGGTACCACCAATTTTATTCATTTATTATGGGGATACTCTAAGTTGATGCAGGTTAAACAATCTTGTAAGCAAGTGGCACAGAGAAAGTACATAGTAAGTTGTTTTCCTTGTTTGTTACAGTGAGAAAAACATTCAGAAGTAGAGGAGAGCTTTAAAGCGGATAACATCTCTTGTTACAAAACAAGGAAGGTGAAATGCACTCCTTAATCCGGTCTACAGGGCAACATGCTTTTTCCATAATACCACAGTGTCGCTCTTTGGCTATACTATTCATGCTCAAATTTCCATTTCTCTTTTGATGAATGAAGCAGTTGTATATAGGTATCTGCATCTAAGAATTCATGTGACAAAAATAAGAAAATGATCCACTACAAAATTTTGCAAGAAATGTGAAGATAATCACATGGAGGTGTAACCTGTATGATGGCTCATGTTAACAATAGCCCAGAAAACATGAGAGTGAATATACAGAATTGCTGTTTCTAAAACTAGTCTTAAATTGTCGCTTATGCCTTCATTTCCACTGATGGCAGCAAACTTAGTCTTCTTGTTTCCAGGTATACTCAGTTGAATCCAGTATTTTTTTTTCCCTGTCAAATTCAAAATGGGGAAAAGGAATTGGACACACATGGCTCAGAACTAGAGGTTTTAGTTACGCAGAGGTGATACTCTTGCAGTTGGTTTTCTCTTGGCACAAGCAGTATCTGCTGGCTTTTTCTGGTGTCAATGGGTAACATGTAGACAGCAACTTGGACTCCTTCAAGACATCCTTTCATGGATGATCCCTAAAGGTACAGCTGTATCCTACTCCCCAGTTCTCAAGAAGTGGTTTGTTCATATCCCTATGATACCTTAGTCTTGGGGCTGGCACATTGCCTGACATTCTTATCAAATAAGTATAGTCTGCTTATCACTCCAATCTGAGCTCTCTAGGAAAGGAAAGAGAGGCAGGTCTCCCCCACCCCCCACCACCCAAGCTGCTTAGCTGTACCATTCTCTCATCTTTCAGTTGACTTCCACATACCCTGGTGGTATAGACACGTTTCCAAGATTATCCAGTAGCATACTATGGACATCAGATTCAATAATAATCTCTGTTCCTTAGATTTTTCCAAACTTCATAGGAATAGCCAGCTTTATTTCCTTCTCATTCTCCAGCAATCTCTTTATTTGGAGGACACAAAACATGATGCAGTATCCCAATCTTTCTTCTCATTCTCTTGAAACACTCCACTCTCTCCTCTTTCTCACTTCGCATGTATCTATGAGAATTGGGAACCAATTCTAATAGTGGCCAATTAAACATATCTGAGAGAGTTTGCTTTTATTAGACCTATCTACATGGAATGGTAAAGGGAACCCATCAGGCTATAACAGGACACTAGACAGTACCTTAAATCCACATGAAGAAATAAAGAACACCAATAAAGGTTACTACATAGAGAAATATAAAAGACAGTATAAATACACTTTTGAGGGAAAACCAGAAAATTTAATTTATTTATGCAGTAGTTTACAACTTGGGGTGCCCAAGGGAATCACCAGGAACAATTTTTCATACATCAAATGTAGTTTATTTCTACTTAAACTCTATGTTTCATATGATATTTATATAAAGCTTTATCTGTTTAGATTTTTTTGAATTGAGATGAAATTTACTTAACTGAAATGTAAGCATTTTAAAGTGAACAATTTAGTGGCACTTAGTATATTTTGGGCAGTTGCCCCCTCTAGCTAGTTCCAAAATATTTCCATCACGACAAAAAGAAACCCCATACATATTAAGAAATTACCACCCCCTATCCATTCCTGGAAATAACCAATCAACTTTTTGTATCAAGGATTTACCTGTTGTGGATACTTACATATCAGTGGTTTCATACAATATGTGAGTTTTTGTGTTGTTACTTAACATCATGTGTAAAAATTAACCCCGAATGAATCTATGATCTAAATATAGGAGCCAAATCTTTTCTTAGAAGAAAACATAGGAGTAAATCTTCATGACCTTGTATTTGTCAATGGATTCTGAAATATAACACTAAAAGCATCAGCAACAAAAGAAATAATGGATATATTGGACTTTGTTAAATTAAAAGCTTTTCTGCATCAAAAGACATTATCAAGAAAGTGAAAAGGCAATCTACAGTATTGGATAAGATAGCTGCAAATAATATATATGATAAGGATCTAGTATTCAGGACATATAAAGAACTTCATAACTCAACAAGAGGGCAATCCAATTTTTAAAAATAGGTAAAGGACCTGAATAGTCATTTCTCCCAAGAAGATATAAAGGCACACGAAAAGATGTTCAATATCTTTAGACATTAGGGAAGTGCAAATAAAATCCTCAAAGAGATACTACTTCACCTAATAATATATCTACATTTTTAAAAAAAGGAAACAGCAAATATTGGAAAGGGTGTGAAGAAATTGTAACCCTTGAGCATTACTGGTAGGAATTTAAAATGGTTCAGCCACGGTGGAAAACAGTTTCATGATTTCTCAAAAGTTAAAACTAGAATTGCCATATAACCTGGCAGTTCCACTTCCAGGTATATATCGAAAAGAATTTAAAACATGTACTCAAGTAAATACACATAAGATATATTCACAGAAGCACTAGCCACAATAGCCAAATGGAAACAACCCAAATGCCCAACAATGAATGAATAGATAAACAAATTGTGGTATATAATTTTACTCAGCCATAAAAAGGAATGAAGTGCTTATACATAGCCACAATATGGTTGAAATTTGAAAACATTATGCTAAATGAAAAATGATAGACACAAAAGCTCATATACTCCATTATTCCATTTATATGAAATGTCTCTCCATATTGTGTTCTCACCCTCAATTTTAAAGGCTGAATAGGAAATAGTGTAAGGGGAAGTCAGTGGAACAGTAAGGAGGGATACAAATGAAAGTATACTGGGGAGTTGGAATTCCCCCCACATTGATCCAGCAGTAGTGAGGCCCCCACCAGTTTCAGATAAGTAAGGCCATGTGGAATCTGGACTTCTACTTCCACCTGGCAGTAATAGGTAAAGCAGAAGCCCCATTTCCCCTGTGGGAAATGTATCACAAAAGCCAGCTAAAACAAACTAAATGAGATCCAGAGTCTTATAAAATAAGTCCAAAAATGCAGATTTCAATGAATACATCAGTCACCATACCAACCACCAGAATGATTTCAAACAAATGAAAAAGGAAGTCAATGGGTGCTAACAGCAAGATGACAGAGATGTTAGAATTATCTGACAAAGAATTTAAGGTACTCATTGCAAAAGCTTCAGAGTAATTGCAAAAACGCTTGAAATAAATGAAAAAATAATAGTCTTTGAAAAGAAATAGAATATATAAAGGAGAACAAATGGAAATTTTTGAAATGGAATAATAGAAATAAATATCTCAATAGATGTATGGGCTCAACAGAACAGAGGAAACAAATGAAAGAATCAGTGAACTGAGATATGAAACAATAGAAATTACACAGTCCTAACAGCAAAGAAAATAGAACAAAAGAAAAATGAACAGCACATCAGGGGGTTCTAAGATTCTAACAATAATTGTAACATTTATGTCCCTGGAATCTTGGAAGGGGAGCAGAAAAAAGGTGACCTGAACAAAGTATAAAAAGATATAATGGCTGAAAATTCCACAAATTTGGCAATGGATGTTAGCATACAGATTCAAGAAGGTAAGCAAAACCAAAGCAGGATAATCCCTAATAAATCCACATCAAAGGTTTCACAGCCAAATTTCTGTAAATGAAAGACAAGGAAAAATCTTCATAGTAGCAACTGAAAAGCACAACTTTACCTATAGAGGAAAGACAATTTGAATGGCGGAGCATTTATCATCAGAAACAAGAGGTACAATATTTTTGAAATGCTGGAAGAAAAGTATTGTCAACCCAGCATCATATCTATACCCAGCAAAAATTCCCTTTAGGAATGAAGAAGAAATCAAGACATCTTCAAGTGAAGGAAAACCAAAAGAATTTTTCACCAGTAGACCTACCCTTAAAGAATAGCTAAAGGAATAGGAAATTAAAATAGGAAATTCTCTAAACAGGAAGGAATTGATAAACAAGGAAATCTTGGAACATAAGGAAGAAATTATATGCAAAAATATGGATAAATATAATAGACCCTCTAGTATATTCAAATCATGTTTAATGTTGAAGGAAAATTTATATCATTGTTCTGTTCCAAATGTATGTAGAAAAAATATTCAAGACAACAATATTATAAATGTGGGGTAGTAAAAAGATGTAAAGGGAGATAAGATTTCTACATTTCACTACATTTTACAGATAAAATGACAACACTCATTGACTCTGTTAAGCTATGCATACATACTGAAATACCTAAACCAACCACTAAAAATATATATAGAAAAGATACAGGCACAAATACTATAGATAAAACAAAGTACAGTTCTAAAATCTTTAAGTAATACATGGCAGGAAAAAGAAAACAGAAAAGGAAACAAGAGAAGAAAACAAGAAATAAAATGATAGCTATCAGGCCTAACATATTAATAATTACATTAGATGTAATTGGTATACCTAAATCAATAAAAACATAGAAATTGGCACAGTGGATTTACAAAAAACCATGAGTCAACTGTATGCTGTGAATCACCAATAATAATCAATACAATGGAATTCTTAAAAGAAAATCTACTCAAACATGAGCAAAGTAAAAGCCTCAAAATGGGTAGGAAGTTACTTTGGCTTATGAAAGCAATTAGATTTGGAAATTTCTTTGGATTTCCCAAAGAGAAGTTAAATGATTGGTTGACATTTAGCCTCCTTAATATAAAGGAGTGTCTTACAAAGCAGGGAATGATCATACATAGATTATTACAGTTTGTCTATTTCTGATAAGCTATTTATATTTGGACCAAAAGAAGCTGATTTCCAATTGTTGATTAAGCTCAATTTTTGTGAGGCAAGTTCCATTTTTTCAGAAAGCCCTCACTTTTATTTTTAACCCTTTAGAAATACCCTGTTAATTCTCAGAAAAAAAAAGGTCATTCCCAGCCACACCAATGTATGCAGCCAAGTTATTTTATTGAACAGTCCCTTGTGCTGGTCATTTTTCAGATGATTTCATTGAGAACTTGTCCCAAACACCCCAGTCACCACCATTAATCTCTCCTTTAGTTGGTGGTCACAGTGGTTTCAGTTTTGCTTTTTTCCATTTAATTTTCATGCTTGTTTTTTTTTCTTGATTGAAGCGGGACATATTGTGTGGCTGTTTAATTATATTTAAGACTCTTGGAGTGGAGATACTTACTTCTTCAAGTGAATTATAGTTACGACCCATTTTTTGACACAGGGAGCCTACTATTAATTTTAGGCTTTGTTTTAGTCTTGGTCCACGGGAGAAAGCCCGATTTCTAATTGATTTCCTTTATGACTAGCTACTTTAAGAACTATCAATTGTATCATGGATGACAAGCAATTTGAATAAATTATTGAAGCACATTTGGCACAACAATAAATAAAGATATATAGTCCACAAATCATTATTAAAAGCATGAAGCCAAAGCATGTTATTCATCCTCAAATTCCACTGAACCAGGAACCAGGGTCAGGAAATAAATCTGTCCATTGATATGGTTGTGCCTGTCCAATATCATGGAATACTGTATTTGATCTGTTAAATTTTTTAGATTGTTTACTACAGTGCCAGATTTATTAACATAGAAGCAACGTTGTTCATGTATCAGGGCACAAGGGTCCCCCTCTTGAGCAGTCAGAATATCTAGGGCCCTTCTATTCTGTAAAACCATGGATAACAGGCCATTTACTTCATCTTCAAGAATCCGAAGAGTTTTTTTGGGTAGTCTTAAAACTCTTTTCCAAGATCTTAGACATATTTAGAACTTTACCACATCATACATCCCCCAGAAAGGTATTATGGTGTGCATGAAAGAATGAATGAAGTTCCATTTTATGGTATGTTAATGGATTGGGAATAGTATCCTTTTTTTGTGGAGCTGAGATGATGTACAAAGGAACCTAACTTAACTATTTGGATAGCATTTAGGGTAGACAATTTGGTCACAGTTATGGCAGGATATTCAATTCCACCTTTTCCTGACCACTCATGGGGAAATGCTTTATATATTCTTTTATCCACAGGAAATAAACCCTGCATTGTGTAACTTTAAGTGTAAAATAGAGCTTCCTTAAGTTATAGAGTCTTTGTAAGACCAATAAATTTAGGATTTAGTTAAACTGTAAGAACAATCAATATTTCTGATAAGGAGCCACATTAGACCAGAAGCAAACAGAGTCATTGTATGGGTAAAATTTCCTCTGTAATTTATCTTTGATCATTCCAAAGGACATCAAACTTATTGGTATTATATGAGGGAATAACAGACACATTCTGTGGCCAAATGAATTGTAAGTACATTTTGAATATTTTGAAACTTTGTGGTGCAAAGGTTGAATGAATGATGGCTAATTTAAAGCCAATATTATAAGGAGGGAGACATTTATGGTATTTATGATGAAAAAATAAGGTGTTATCACATAATATATGGACTTTCTCCTAAGTGATGTTTTCCATTAGGGTAGTCTATACAAATAGGAAAATTTACAATAACAAAGGAAATTTTCATTAGCATGGGAAAGACTGTAGTCTGTGAATGTATTGGCATCAGTAGCTATTTGTATTTCATGTCCTTTTTTGGTGTTAAAACAGTTCTTAAGGCAGTTGAAGGAGCTGGATTTATATAAATTTCTGCCCTTTTCTCAGCAATTTTTAGCAAAGATAGCAAAAGTTAGGTGGGTTGTATCAGAGTTTGTTTTAGTACTGCTGGAAATAAAGGATGGTCTAAATTTAAAATACTTGATATGAATAAAAGTAACGTTGTGTACCTAAAGATTTTATTTGACACTAGGAAATATAGGAAAAGAGGTCCACAAAAAATCAAAAGGTGATAATATTATAAGGCACAAAGACAAAATGGGGAAATTTTAAGTCAATGATTTCTTGTTCTACCATCTTTTGTAAAGCAGTCTACCTCTGAAGTTGTCTGCTTCTAGGACTGTTTGGTCCTGATCTTTAGTCATTCCACTTATAGTGATTTATAAGGATGAATGTTCCATTCTATTCCCTGGGAGAGGCTCACTTTAACTGGGAGTTATAAATTCAATTATTATTCTATTATTTAATAGCAATAAAACCATTAAGTAAAACAGATCAGGTCCTTTTTCGCAAGGTTTAAAATACATCCTCTAAGTGTGAAGTTGCAAGGAGAAATCAAGAAGACATTATCCAAGATTTGATATGGGGGGATGCAAAGTGTTAAAAGTTGTCAATGGTTTGAACATTTTGTTAAAGAAGATCACGATCATTGCAAAACAACACTTGGTTTCCTGTTTAATCAAAGTATTGGTAAGAATTTGAGAAGATATTATGTGAGGTAGCATGAAATTTAAAGTTCAAGACAATTTTTACACTGATGACTCAAAAAGAAAAGAAATATTTTATAATCTTTTATGAAGAGCAGACCAATAATCCAAGGACATTTTGTCATTGTAACAAAAGAAATCTCAGTTCCATATATTATTTGACATGAACACTCTTAAAAATTTTATAATTAAGTCAATGAAATCCTACCCAACCTTGGCCACCTGAAGTGAAATTCCCTTTCTGCAACCTTCTACAACTTTCCATAAGCATTTAGGTTTTGTTCTACATTTTCTTCTTTTTCATTTTGCAACAACCAGTTCTTTTACTTTACGACAAACTACTCTTTTCCCTTAATACTATATACCTTAAATACTTATGTTTCCAAAAAGATTCTGACAAATGTCTTTAAGCTAGCAACAATGAAAACACAATTATTGTCAAAATAAAGTTAGCCAAATTAATGACTCATTTGGTCAATGTAACTTTAGAATTTTTGTCATCTTAAATATTTAATAATGTATTGTTAGTTGATTTCATCAGTATTCAACCCTGAATAATTTTAGGGAAAACATACCTAAGTAGAATAAAAACATGTATATATTTTATCTAACACTGGTAACTTAAAAGACATAGCTGTTTCTATTGAACCAACAATTTCATCTCATTTGCTAAAGATCTACCCAGATTATGTGAATTTGAATCTTTAAAAAAAAATTCACTTAGCTTTTAATAATGTTTGAAACATTAAAAGTGTGGTGTTCTAGTTTGCTAGCTGCTGGAATGCAATATACCAGAAACTGAATGGCTTTTAAAGGGGGGATTTAGTAAGTTGCTAGTTTATAGTTCTAAGGCCAAGAAAATGTCCCAATTAAAGCAAGTCTATACAAATGCCCAATCTAAGGCACCGAAGGAAAGATACCTTGGTTCAAGAAGGCTGATGAAGTTCAGAGTTTCTCTCTCAAGTGGAAGGGCACATGGCAAACATAGCAGAGTTTCTCTCTCATCTGGAAAGGCACATGGTGAACACGGCGTCATCTGCTAGCTCCCTCTCCAGGTTTCCTGTTTCATGAAGCTCCCCGGGAAGCATTTTTCTTCTTCATCTCCAAAGGTCGCTGGCTGGTGGACTCTGCTTCTCATGGCTATGTCGTTCTGCTCTGCTCTCTCTGAATCTCTTATTCTCCAAAATGTTTCCTCTTTTATAGGACTCCAGAAACTTATCAAGACCCACCTAAATGGCTGGAGACATGTCATCACCTAATCCAGTTTAACAACCACTCTTGTTTAAATCACATCTCCAGAGAGATGATCTGATTACAGTTTCAAACATACAGTATTGAATAGGAATTATTCTACCTTTAAGAAATGGGATTTTGATTAAAACATGGTTTTTCTAGGGTTCATACATCCTTTCAAACCAGCACATGTGGTTTCTTTAATTCCCTGGATTTAGACTTATTTAATTTATATAAGTGCTTATTTACTCTTTTAACATTTTTTATTGTATAATATAACATATTTACAAAGCAAAGAACAAAAAAACAATAATTTTCAATGCAGTCTTCAACAAGTAGTTGCAGAACAGATTCTAGAGTTTGTCATGGGCTATAATTCCCTCATTGCAGATTTTTCCTTCTGGCTGCCCCAGAACACTGGACGCTAGAAGGAATAGTTTTTAATCATTACAATAGCTTTTTTCCCCTCTTTTGTGAAAAATAACATATATACATAAAAAATAAATTGCAAATCACATCACAACAATTAGTTGTAGAACAGATTTCATAGTTGGCATGAGTTACAATTCCACAGTTTTAGGTTTTTACTTCTAGGTGCTCTAAAGTACTGGAGACTAAAAGAAACATCAATATAATGATTCAGCAAACATATTCATTTGTTAAACCCTAACTTCTCTGTATAACTCCACCATCACCTTTGTTCTTTCTCCTACTCTTTAGGGGTATTTGGGCTATGCCCATTCTAACTTTTTCATGATGGAACAGGTTGTCATTAATATAGGATAGGGAGATGGAACTAGTTGATGCTCTGGAAAGGCTGGCTTATCTGCACTTCAAGACTTATCTGGTCCTGGAACTCTCTGGAGGTTGTAGTGCATGGAACCCTTGTAGAATCTTATATGTCACCCTAGGGGTTCTTTAGGATTGGCTGGAATGGTTTCAGTTGAGGCTTGGCAAGTTATGGTAGGTAGCAATGTCTAACCGAAGCTTATGTAAGAAGTGACCTCGAGAGTAGCCTCTTGAATCTATTTGAACTCTCTTAGCCACCAATCCCTTGATTTGTCATACTTCTTCTCCCCCTTTTGGTCAAATGAGAATTGTTGATCCCATGGAGCCACGGCCAGGTTCATCCCTTAGAGTCATTTTCCATGCTACCAGGGAGATTTTCACCGATGGATGTCAGGTCCCACATTGGGGGAAGGGCAAAGATTTCACTTGCAGAGTTGGGCTTAGAGAGAGAGAGGCCACATCTGAGCAACCAAAGAGGTCCTCTGGAGGTGACTCTTAGGCATACCTATAGGTAGGCTAAGCTTCTCCTCTGGAGAAATATGCTTCACAAGAGCAAGCCTCAAGATCAAGAGCTTGACGTATTGATTTGGGTATCCCTAATGTTTGACACAGTATCAGGGGTTTCCCCAGTGGCAAAAGTTAATAGTTTCAATTTTTTTCTCCTATCCCACAAGGGACCAAGTATTGGCAAATGCTTGTTGATACACTCTGGGATGTATCCAAGTGTTACATTAAGCTATACAGGATTAAAGGCCCTCATTCTTATTCTGGGCTCCCTGTGTTTGGATTGTTCAAATGACTGATCCACACAGGTTGAGTTAGATTACGTGCTACAGAAAATTTTGGTTCTACACAAATAAATCTTTCTTCCTTTGGTTTCATGGAGTAGATGACGTTCTAAAATATATTCAATGTTTTGTTTTTTTTACCACTGTATTCTGAATTACCCTAATCCCTATCTGATCAACTTCATTCTTATCTCTTATCAGGTTATACATATATAAAACAGCCTCTCAAAATCCATAAATAATTACAACTCCAGGCTAAATGTGAGTGCTATAAGAGCTTATAGTCTAGGCCCCTATTTTCTTATAAGCATTTTCTAAAAGAGACCATACCATAATTGTTTTATTGTTTCTGGCTAATTTTGCCCCACCAAATGTCCCACAGTTCATTCAAAATATTGCATGCCTCACAACTTTGTTCCTTTTGTAGCAGCACAACATTCAACTGTACATACACATCAGCATTCACCATTCTACTTCTCAGTCAGTGCATCTTTCAGCCACCTCCATTTATTAGGCATCATGTATAATGTGCAAGTCAACATTCCCTTAACACTCTCAATTTTAGATAATTTCATTATTTCAAAGATGAAGATAACCAATAAATACACCCTCACCAAGTAGGAAATCAAAACCTCTCCTTAACTCTTATTCCTCTCCCCATTATTTACTCCTGGTGTTGTTCTGGCACTATTGACGTTTTCTTGTTAAACTTGTCCCATAGTATGAAATAGAAGTTTTTCCCCATACCCCAAACTTATACACTCTTTGTACAATACCCAAGCCTTTGAAGTAGTTCATGCAAGAACTTATTTATATTTTTCGTGTTAATCAGTGGGACACATGGGTTTGTGAAACCCCTTTCAATCATATTCATCTTCAATATGGTAATATTACTTATAGACCTACGAGTGAACCACCTTCAGTTCTATCTACTCCCTTATATTTGAGTTCGACCTCATTGGCTAAGAGTTCAGCCATCTCTAGCTTCCATGTTTATCTAGGTCTCTTATATTCCATATTATAAGCTTCTGATTTTACCTTTACCACGGTCATAAAAGTGAAATCATACAGTATCTATCCTTTTGTGCCTGGTTTATTTCACTCAGCATTATGTCTTCAAGGCTCATTCATCTTGTCATGTGCTTCAATATGTCATTTTGTCTTAATGCTGCATAATATTCCATCATATGTATATACCACATTTTGTTAATCCACTCATCAGTTGATAGGCACTTGCATGTTTTCCATCTGTTGGCGATTGTGAATAATTCTGCTATGAACATAGGAGTGCAAATATCTGTTTGTGTCACTGCTTTCAGCTCTTCAGGGTATATCCCAAGTAGTGCTATTACGGGTCATAGGGCAACTTGATATTTATTTTCCTAAGGAACCACCAAACAGTCTTCCATAGTGGTTACACCATTATACATTCTCACCAACAGTGCGTAAGTGTCCTGATTTCTCCACTTCCTCTCCAACCTTTGTAGTTTCCTGTTTGTTTAATATCAGCCATTCTTAGAGGTGTGAGGTGGTATCTCACTGAGGTCTTGATCTGCATTTCCCTTATAGCTAATGTAAATAAACATCTCTTCATGTGCTTTTGAGCCATATGTATTTGCTCTTCAGAAAATGCCTACTCATATTTTTAGTGCATTTTATAATTGGGTTGATTGATTTTTTGTTGTTGAGTTGTATGATTTCCTTATGTGTACAGGATATCAAACCTTTGTCCAATGCATGATTTCCAAATATTTTCTCCCATTGAGTTGGCCCCCTTTGAGTTTTTTGACTAGGTCTTGTGAGACACAAAAGCATTTGATTTTGAGGAGTTCCCATTTATCTATTTTTTCTTTCACTGTTTGTGCTTTGGGTGTAAAGTATAGGAAACTATCTCCTATTACTAGGTCTTCAAGATGTTTCCCCACATTTTCTTATAGGAGCTTTATGGTACTAGTAATTATATTTGGGTGTTTGCGCCACTTTGAGTAAAGTTTTGTATAGGGTATAAGGTAAGGGTCCTCTTTCATTCTTTTGGCTATTGATATCCAGTTCTCCAGTGCCCATTTATTGAAAAGACTATTTTGACCAAGTTCAATGGATTTGGGGGTCTTGTTGAGAATCAATTGACTGCGAATTTGATGATATATTTCTGTGCTCTTGATTCACTTCCATTGGTCAATACCTCTATCTTTGTGCTAGTACCATTCTGTTTTAACCACTGTGGTTTATAAGTTTCAAAGTCAGAAAGTGTTAATCTTCCCACTTCATTCTTCTTTTTATGATGCTTTTAGCTATTTGGGGTCTCTTTCCCTTCCAGATGAATTTAGTAACCAGCTTTTTCAAGTCTTCAAAGTTGGTTGTTGGAATTTTGATTGGTACTGTGTTGAATCTGTAGATCAATTTGGGTAGAATTGACATCTTAACTATATTTAACCTTCTTATCCATGAGCAGGAAATGTTTTTCCATCTATTTAGATTTTCTTTGATTTATTTTAGCAATGCTATGTAGTTTTCTGTGTACAAGTTCTTTATGTCCCTAGATAAGTTGATTCCAAGGTACTTGATTCTTTCATTTGCTATTTTGAATGGGTTTTTTCCTTAATTGACTCTTCAGGTCATTGCTTGTGTCTAGAAATGTTTTTGATTTTCACACATTAATTTTATATCCTGCCTCCTTGTTGAATTTCTTTATTAATTCAAGTAACTTTGTTGTAGATTTCTGAGGATTTTCCAAGTATAGTACCATGTCATCTGCAAATAACAAAAGTTTTGCTTTTTCCTTTCCTTTGGAAACCTTTTATCTCTTTTTTCTGGCTGATTGCTCCAACTAGAACTTCTGGCACAATGATCAATGATAGGGGTGACAGAGGGCACCATTGTCTTGTTCCTTATCTTAGGGCAAAAGCTTTCAGTCTCTCTCCATTGAGTACGAACTGACTATCAGTTTCTTATATATGCCGTTCATCCTATTGAGGAAGTTACCTTTCATTTGTACATTTTGAAGTATTTTTATAAGAAAAGGATGTTGAATTTTGTCTAGTGCTTTTTCAGCATCATTCAAGACCACCATGTGATTTTTCCCTTTTGATTTGTTAATGTGCTATATTACGTTAATTTATTTTCTTGTGTTGAATCATCCTTGCACTTCTGGTATAAAACTCACTTGGTCATGGTGTATAATTCTTTCAATGTGTTGTTGAATTCAACCTGCTCATATTTTGTTGAGAATTTTTTAGTATTTTTTGAGAATCTATATTCATTAGGAAGACTGGACTGTAGTTTCCCTTTCTTATACCATCTTTACCAGGTTTTGATATTAAAGCGATATATTTGGTATTAAAGTGATTTAATACCAAAACCTGGTAAAGATGCTACAGGAAAGGAAAACTTTCATAAAATGAGTTAGGTAGTGTTCCTTTTCCTCAATTTTTTGGAAAAAATTCGACAGGGTAGGTGTTAGTTCTCTTTGGAATATTTGATAAAATTCCCCTGTGAAGCCATCTGTCCCTAGGCTTTCATTTGTAGGAAGATTTTTGCTGATGGATTGAATCGCTTTTCTTGTGATTGGTTTATTGAGATCTTCTATTTCTTCTTGAGTCAGTGTAACTTGTTTGTGTGTTTCCAGGAATTTGCCCATTTCATCTAAGTTGTCTAGTTTATTGCCATATAAGTTGTTCGTAATATCCTCCTATTCTTTAAAAATTTCTTTGGGGTCTATGGTAATGACACCTCTCTCATTCATGATTCTGTTTATTTGCATCCTCTTTCTTTTTTTTCTTTGTCAACCCTGCTACTGTCCATCAATTTTATTGATTTTCTCAAAGAACCATCTCTTGGTTTTATTGGTTCTTTCTATTATTCTTTCTTTCTCCCATTCACTTAACTCTGCTTTTACCCTTGTTATTTCTCTTCTTCTATTTGCTTTGTGGTTAGTTTGCTGTCCTTTCTCAAGTTCCAACAAATGAGCTAAGTCCTTGATTTTTGCTCTTTCTTCTTCTTTTAATATAGGCATTTAGGACAATGAATTTCCTTCTTAGCACAGCCTTTGCTGCATCCCATAGGTTTTCACAAGTTTTATTCTCATTTTCATTCATCTCCAGATATTTCTTTAGCCATTTCTTCTTTGACCCACTCTTGGTTTAATAGTGTACTATTTAATTTCCGTATATTTGTGAAAGTTCTGGATCTTTGGCAGTTATTGATTTCCAGCTTCATTCCATTGTGTTCAGAGGAAGTACTTTGAATAATTTCAATGTTTTTAAATTTATAAAGACCAATTTTCTTCCCTAGCATATGATTTATCTTGGAGATTGTTCCATGAGCACTAGAGAAGAATGTATATCCTGGTGTTTTGGGGTGTAATGACCTACATATGTCTGTTAGGTTTATTCATTTATCAAATTGTTTAACTTCTCTACTTCTTTGCTCATTCTCTGTCTTGTTTGTCTATCTATAGAGGAGAGTGGTGCATTGAAGTCTCTTACTATTATTTGCAGTGTCTATTGCTCCCTTCAGTTTTGTCAATGTTTGTCTTATGTACTTTGGAGCTCCTTGATTGGGAGCATAAACATTTATGATTGTTATTTCTTTTTGGTAAATTGTTCATTTTATTTAAGTATAGTGTCTCTCTTTGTCCATTATGATATCTTTACATTTAAATTCTATTTTCTCTAATATTAGTATAGCTACTCCTGCTTTCTTTTGGTTACAGCTTGTATGGAACATCTTTTTCCATTTTTTCACTTTCAATCTATTTGTATTCTTGTGTCTAAGATGAGCCTCTTGTAAGCAGCATACAGGTGGGTTGTATTTCTTAATCCATTCTGCCAATCTGTATCTTTTAATTGGAAAGTTTAGTCCATTAACATTCAAAGTTATTACTGTAAAAGCAGTTATTGAATCCACCATTTTATCCTTTGCATTTTATTTGTCAGACCTATATATCCTTTTCCCTCTTCTTCTTTTTATACTTTACATTACGATTATTGATACTCTTCAATTCTGTCCCTTCCTCCAGACATTCCTCTCCTGTCTTTTTTTTTTTCAGCCAGCAGAACTCCCTTTTGTATTTCTTTTAGGGCTGGTCTCTTGTTGACAAATTCTTTTGGCATTTGTCCATTTGTGGACATTTTAATCCCTCCCTCAGTTTTGAAGGACAATTTGGCTGGGTACAGAATTCTTGGCTGGAAGTCTTTCTCTTTCAGGATCTTAAATATATCATACCAGTGCCTTCTCACCTCCATATTGCCAGTTGAATAGTCCAAATTGTCTTATATGGTTTCCTTTATATGTAGTAGATTTTTTTTCTCTTGCCACTTTCAGGATTTTCTGCTTCTCTTTGATAGACTGATTACTATGTGTCTTGGGGAAGGCCTATTTGGATTTATTCTATTTTCAGTTTGTTTGGCTTCTTTGATTTGCATACTGATGTCCTTTGTAAGGGCTCAGAAGATTTCCCCCATTATAACCTTAATTAATCTTCCTAACCCTTGACTCTTATCATCTTCTTCTGGGACACCATGACTTTTGTATGTGGCTTTTGTTTTGTGCACCATTTCCCTGAAATCCAAATCAAAATTTTCCAATCTTTTTGCCTTTTGCTCTTTTGTAAGTTTGAAATCCATTGTCCTGTCCTCTATTTCAGTTATTCTTTCTTCTGCCTCTTCAAATCTGCTGTTGTGTGTCTAAATATTTGGTCAACAGCATCTTTAATCTCTGTGATATCTGCTATTTTTCTATTTATTTTTTCATATTCCTCTTTAGGCTCTTTTAGGGTCTTCTTGATCCCTTTTATATCATTAGCCATCCCATGGATTTTATTTAGTAGAGTTATATGAGCATCTTTGATAAGTTGTTCCAAAGTCTTTGTCTCCTCCACTGTGGGAATTTGGTCACTCAACTGGGCTATATCTGTCTGCATCTTCATATGGTTAGTGATCTGTTGCCTTCACAGTATATAAATATCTTGATAATGTTACTTTGGAAGTTGATTTCCTTCAGTAGTCTAAAGCTTTCTATTTGTGGGACTGGGAACAAGATGTGGGGTGCGGGGTGGGATGCAACAGTGCAGTGATGGGTTGAAGTGCAGGTATAGACACAGTTTGAGGCTGCAGGGCATGGAAATGTGGAAGAGTGGTGTGGGGGGTGTGGGGGGAGGTTTTGGCTCAGGCAGACCTTGGAGTGCAGGAATAGAGTACAGCTTGGGGGACACAGAGGTAGACTCAGTGGGAAGTGGTTGTGGGTGCTGTGTGGATGCACTGGGGCTGGTGTGCAGGCAGGATGTGTGTGGGCATGTGGAGCATGGAGGTTTTGGGTATCAGGGTGTGGGGTAGGTCGCACAGAGGCCAGAGCACAAGGAGGGTATGGCGCGAGTGAGGCCTTGCGCAGTCGAGTGTTCTGGGGGGCCCGGGATGAGGATGTTGGCATGTGTGGGAGTGGGGCACCAGTCATGGAGGTTGTGGGATGTGGGTCAGGGGCGGGTGATGTTGGTTTGGTGACCCTGGCACGGGTGTGCTGGTGTGGGTGGTTGGAGCAGGGATGTAAATGTATGTGGGGGGCGCTATGTAGCACAGATGCATACATGAGCACCTACCATGTGTGGGAATAGGATGCTTGTGTTGTGGGGTGGGGCAACTGTGCATGTGTGTGGGTCAGGGGGTTGGGGTGCAGGGTTCAAGAGGTCAGTGCACTAATGTCTGGGTGCCCAGTGGTGGGGAAGATGTGGCTTTATGCACACAGAGGTCTGGGGAGCAGGGCCCTGGTGTGTGCTGGTCTAGGGGGGCAGGGCCCTGTTGTGAACTTGCACAGAACTTTGGGACTTCGAGCTGGGGTATGTCTGCATGGGCTGGGAGCAGGTGTGGCTTGGATGAGCAGGTTAGGGCTTGCCCAGAACTGGGGGTCATGATGGGGTACGTAACTGCACATGCGCAGATCTGAGAGGGCCGAAAACTGATGTAGAGGTGCACAGAGCTCAGGGGGAGTGGGGTGGCTTTGTGACTTTATGCGCTGGAGGCAGGTGTAGCCTGGGTATTAATGTAAGCTCCGGTAGCCTGGATGTGCTGGTGACACCCTGCAAGGGGCAGGGAGCTGGCAGTGGGTGTCAAGGGGCTGGGTGTGGGTGGGCGAGTCTCAGGAAGGGCAGGGCAAGACCTGCACCTGCATGGGAGAGGTGAGATGGGCCAGAACAGGTGCAGGCGCAATCGGGGCAGGTGTGGGAGGAGGGTGTGGGACTGGGACATGTGGTGGAAGGTCAGGCAAGGGTGCTTAGAGCATGGTGGGGGTGTGGGTGATGGGGTCCAGGTGTGTTGGGTGTGGAGGGAATCATGGGTCATGGGGCATAGGTGGCGCGTGAGGGTAGCACTTTTAAGAAATGTAGCTTGACTTACTTCCTGGTCCCTGTCTTCCTGTCCATGGACTCCTGAGGGCTCCAGGCTTCTACTTGGACATGGGTGCATTAGGCTGTTTGCACTAGCTGGATGGTCTCCGGTTTTCTGCATCTCAATTCTTCAGCTTTTGCAACCAGGGTCTCTGTATGTAGTGTAGAAGACCCTCCCAGGTCACTTACATCCTGAAATTGCCGTCCTAGTCTCCTTCCTGTCCCTTTTCTACCTGTTCCTTGAAGCAGGGGTGAAGTTGACCTATTCTATTAATATCCTATTAAGACAATTTGAACAAATTTCTTTAAGGAATTTTACAAGTTATTGTGGTAATACCATCTGGAGCAAAAAAAAAAAAGCCATACATATAATATGTATGCATTATAAAAAACACACAAACACAATAAAATCCTTAATTCAAACGTTTTAGCCATGCGTCAAACAAATTGACTCTAAAAACACAAAAAAGGCAAAATAAAGAAAAACTAAACTCACTAGATTATATAAAAGTGCTGGCTCTTTGTCTTTGTCTTGACAGATGGTGGGTGTTTTGTTTCTTGGCTGCTCAAGCAAATATGCAATGGGTTTGCTTAAACAATGGGAATGTATTAGCTTATGGTTTTGAGGTTAAGAAAAGGCCAAATCAAGACATCATCAAGATGCTTTTACTCCTGAAGACTGGCATTCTGGGGATGACAGATCTTTTGTCCTGGGCTCCTCTGTCACATGGAGTGCACATAGCGGCCTCTCCTGGCCTTGCCCCTTCTCTTCCGAGTTACATTGACCTTTGACTTTTTCTTTCCCATAGCTTCCTCTCTGTTTGAGATTCATTCTGCTTATATAGCCCTCAGATAATAGGATTAAGACTCATCCTGATTGAGTTGGGCCATAACTTAATTGAAGAAACTCATCGAAATGTTCTACTTACAATGGGTTCACAACCACAGGAATGGATTAAATTTAAGGATATGGTTTTTGGAGAAACATACAACTGCGAAGCACTACAGTGGGTCTCTATTAACCTCTATGCTTTTGAGTGAGAATTCCCAAAGGTAAAATGTAATTAAGTAACCCAAAAGTGGGGGCTGTAATTAAAGCCTCTTTTGGTTTGGTAAAAGGCCAATTCACTTTGTACTTCTCATTGTAATGGTTCAGGAGTTGAGGTTTTAGCTAATTTGTAAAGAAGAATAGTCAATTGAGAGTGGTTTGGTCCTCACTGGCAACAGTAGCCAGTACGTCTCAAAAATACTTTGGGGATAATTTCTATGTTTCCCTAGAAGAGAAGTTTAATTGGTCTTATGCTATGCGTATAGGTATTAGTTGATCGAGAATATAATTTTATTTTGTGGTAAGATCTCTTTCTTCAGAGGCATCTCACAAACTAAAGGGATATTCATAATTTAGTGGCCTTATTAACATGATAACAGTTTTGGGTACTGAGCAAGAGGACATTTGAACTAAGTGATATAATTTCTTCTACAATTTATCTGATTTTTCTTGGAGTCCAGAAAATCTTTTATAATGGGATAAAGTTCAGCCATGGTTTGGTACAAGCTAGGCTCAGCACATCTTCTAATGTTTAGGAGCAAACAATTTACAAGCTCTAAGAAATCAAGTGGAAAGGGAAATGAGTGAGATGGTCTATGGAACTATAAGGGGGAACATTACGACTAACATCAGGATTCTTCAGCTCTTTTTCCGTACACTTTTTAAAAACTTAAAAATATGTTTTTATTGTGAAATATAGCATATATACAAAGAAAAGAAAGAAAAAGCAATAATTTTCAAAGTACACTTCAACATCCTGCTATCCTTAAGGAATCTTTTTAAAAGGCTGTTTTGGATTCTTTTAGCCTTTTAGAAACTTCTGATTACCAATCAAAAGCTGCTCCCCACTCTTTGTTTGAAGTTCAGGAACCTCTTTTCAAGTGCTCCTCTCAACTGTACTATTCTAGTTCAAATGTTCCCCCAAGTTTCCACTGCAAACTCAAGTTATCCCTGGTAAGATTTATCCATTTAATTAAAAAAATAAAACATGAACTAGGCCCAAAGTGAGAGAATATGCAAGTAAAGGCATCTTATTTTAAAAGAAGACTAGAGAGATTTAACTTTGCAATGAGAAGGGCCCATGTTCAACCAAAGGTTCTGAAAACAATGTTCTACTGAGGCCCCACAAACAGAAAAGTGGCTGTTTTAAGGTGTACTGTAACCTCTCTACCCACTCACACACACACACACACACACACAGAGAGAGAGAGAGAGAGAGAGAGAGAGAGAGAGAGAGAGAGAGAGAGAGAGAGAGGTATTCACCAAGGAAATATACAGGCTAGACCAAAATACCGTGGAGACACTTGTAGATCTTCTTCAAATCCTGCTCCTGACACCTGAAACTGACAAAAGAAATGGAATCACTAATAATAATCAATAAGAGTGGATTCTTGACAGAGAAACTGCTGAAGCAGGGAGACCTAAAACAGAAGTAAGACTCTCAAAATAGTTAGCAGGTTATATTGACTTATAAAGGCAATTACAGGATTTCCAAAAAGGGAGTTACAATAATTGGTTGACATTTAAGTTTTTTATTATAAAGAAGGATCTTAAACATCAGGAAATGATCATAGTAGGTTATACAGAATATTTTTTCTATTTTTGATAGGCTGTTTCTACTGGACAAAACTTATTTCTGATTGTTGGTTAAACTGCAAATTTTGGAGGGCATATTCCATTTTTTTCAGAAAGCCCTCACTTGCATTTTTTTAACCCTTTAGAAAATCCTTGTTACTTTTAAGAGAGGAGGCTGCTCACGGCATTGCCAATTGTTGGCAGATAGTTTATTTTACTTAACAATGAAAATATTCAACAGAAAGCATGAATTTTTACATTAGTATAATACAACAAAGTGAGCAAACTCTCAAATCAATATTCTAATCTCCCCCTCAAAAATCTATGAAAACCAGAGAAAGATAAACCCAAAACAAGAAAATAGATGAAGCAATAATGATAAAAGCAGAAATCAATTAAATTGAAGAAAGAAAAATCATAAGAAAAGCAATGGAACTCAGAGCTGGTTCTTTATGAAGATCAATAAAATTGACAAAACTGTAGCAAGATCCATGAATAAATAGAGGAGACATAAATTACCAATATCAGGAATTAAACAGTGTTTATCACAACAGATCCTTCACAAATAAATACATAATAAGTAGATACTACAAGCAACTCTACACACACGCATTTGACAACAGAGATGAAATGGACCAATTCCTCAAAAACAAACTATCACACTTCACCCAATATGAAGTAAATTTGAATAACTTTACAGCCATAAAGGCATTTAATTAGTTATTTCAAAAGCTCCCCACTCCCAGAGTAGAGTTAATTCCAGGGATGCAAATATGGTTCAAAACTTTAAAATAAATTTTAAAAAATTAGTATAATTCACCACAGTGAAAGGCTAGAGAATAAAAATCATATGATGATATTAATTGATGCAGTAAAAACATTTTACAAAATTCAACACCTGTTCATGATTATGACTTTAATAAAACTAAATACCTCAAGTTGATAAAAATAATCTACGAAAAAACCTACAGCTAACATTATACTTAACTATGAAAGTTTGAATAATCCCACCATAAGATCGGGAACCAAATAAGGATGTCCTCTCATCATCTTTATTTAGCATAGTACTAGGAATTCTAATGAAAAAATGCAAGAAAAGGAAATAAAAAGCCTAATAGAGCAGAAGGGAAGAAATAAGTCTGTTCATATTTGCAGATGAAATGATCATCCACGTAAAAAATCTAAAGGAATCTAAAACAAAACAAAAATACTTTTGAGAAGTAATAAGTAGGTTTAGTAAAGTCACAAAGCACTTCCTCAATGTGGTGAAATTGAACTTCAACTGTCATGGCCTTGCATGGTTACATAGATGATAAAATATCCGGGTCTTCCTCTTAGTGAGTAATCTAACAGAAAAGAAAAATCCTTGCATCTAGCCAGGATCCCAAAGAGCTGTTACCTCAGTGTAAGGATGAACCAAAAAAAATTATTCTGGAAAACTCTAAGCCATTAGAGATGCCCAAGCAAAAATTAAGAGGTGCGGTTAGTTCACAGCAGGATAAATGAGAAACCTACACACAGATTTATTATAGGAAAATTTCAAAATCCTAAGGGAAGAATAAGTTCTTAAAAGCAGCCAGAGGAAAAATAAAAATAATTCATAAAGGAAGAAAAATTAGATTGCAGAAATATTAATAGCAACGACAGAAGCTAGAGAACACAGTGGAACAGGGGACCTTCAGTTTGTCTTGAAAAAAAATGACAAACTAAAATTGTATACAAAGAAAAAAATCTTTCAAGTCTGATGGCAAAATATATCCACTTCAGATTAAAAAGGAAACTGTTTCTGCTACTAACAGAGACTCTCTAAAGGAAATTCAATGGGTTATACTTTAAGCAGAAGGGAAGTGGTACTAGATAGATTGCTCTGGTGAGCAACAGTAATCATCAAGCAACAAATATGGGAAATATGTTGGAAAATATAAACAATGTGCAAAGTATATGAAATAGCAATAAGAATGTGTTGTGGATTAAAAGAAAACAAGCAAGAAATAAACGTACAGCAAAAAGAGCAAGTAAACAATGTGGGAGGAATGGGTGTTAAGAATTAATATGTTCTAAGATTCTTGTGTTGTTTGGAAAGAGTATGCTTTAGAGTTTTAAACATAGCAATACATTTTAATTTTCTACAGTAACCACTATAAGAGGAAAAAGAGAGTATATAACTTCTAAACTTGTAAAGAGGGAAATGAAAGTGAATTTCAAAAATACTTTGTCGTTATAAAATAAGGCAAGAAAGGAAAAAGAAAAACGAAACAGGCCAATATAAACACACAATAAGATGGAAGATCAATTGTATATATTATTAATAAAATAAACAAAAAAGTCCAAAATTCTCTAAAAATGTCTTATACAATCATCAACCGACTTTTAAAGTAATAAATCTAAAATCAAGGACATAAAAATATCAAAAGTGAAATGACATATAAAGTTATACTAGGCAAATACCCCACATGAAGGATTATGTAACTATATTAATACATTTTAAGAACCGACATTAAACCAAAAAGCATTGTAGGAGATAAAAAGGTCCCTAAGATATAATGTGTTTCATTTTACCAGATCTCAGCCTAAAATATATATAAAGCAAAAATAGGATTTTTTAGGAAACCGACAAATCTACCTTCACACGGGAAATGTTAATATATTTGATAGATATAGCAGACGAAAACAATCAGTAAAGGTATAAAATATTGCAACAACACAATTTACACCTAACAACCCTGTCCCTGGGAACTGCAGGTGTAAAAATGTACGCATTATTTTCAAAACATGGAGCATGTACATATATCCAATTTGCTCATCCATAAATATCAAAGGGCTGAAATCACACAGACCACATTTTCTTACACAAGCAGAACCACATTAAGAATACCGACTAAAAGATGACAGAAAGCCATATATGTTTAGAAATTTCGAAACACCCTTAGGAATTCTTGGGTCAAAGGAAAAATCATGACGGAGATAGAAAGCACTTCGTATTGGTTGGTAACGCTCCTCACTCCTCTTGTCCACCACCTGGTCTCTTCTTGAGGGAAAAGAATCTCGGGCTCTGTGGAAAAGGAGAGTGCTTCCCCTGGTGACTTCACTCAGTGGCTGTTCTGATATCCCCCACGCCTGTGTGCAGAGCTGCCCTCATTTTGACAGGATTTCCATTCTGTCTTCTGTTGCTAGTTTGTGGGTCAGGAAACAGGAGAGCTGGATCGCCTTCTGTTGGGTGATGGGATGTAAGACTTCCTGTTGCTGTGTTTTTCCTCTAGTCCCGGAGTCCCTAATCAGTCTTCCTTCCTCTTTCCACCTTTCCAAATTCTTTATTGGTTGCAATATCTGGCCCCATACAGCATTCAGATTTCCAAATTTCACTTAAGGTTGAAGTTTCTCTGTTTCTCCAGAATAGGCCAGTTTACTGCTAGAAATGTTCAGTCAGGGAAAGGGGAATTGTCTCTTTGTCCTAATTTTTCTGAACTCTACTATCTTTTCCCCTTAACCCCCACATCTTGTCACTAGATATCTCAATTTTTGATCACCACAGAATTGTAGGAAGAAAAGTAAGAAGATGTGAGAAGGCAGAAATGGTGTTATTGTAATCTGACTTTGCTTTCCTCTGGCTGTAACAGATGTTTAAAGCTGTTTCTCTTTTAACTTGGAGAATGATCAAAACTATATGTTTCTTTCCTTGAGGTATATTGACGATTGGTGCATTTTTACAGAAATGTCAAATGTGAATATTTGACTGTACTTTCTGAGATCCAGGCAATGTATATTTCTTTGGCTGGCCTCTTATCTTTCTGCTTCAATCCCTTAAACTTTCTGCAGAGTCAATGTGCTGGTTTGAAGCTATGTACCAAGATAAAGGCCTTGTGCTTTTAATCCATCCCTGTAAAGACAGACCTATTATGGCTGGAACCTTTGGATTAGGTTGTTTCGATTGAGATATGACCTACCCGACTCAAAGTAGTTCTTAATCTTTTACTGGAGTCCTTTATGAAAGGAGTTTGGAAAAAGCTCAAAGAGAGAGGAAAGCCCAGAGAAACAAGCAAGGGCACATGAAAGCTGAGGGCAGAGGAACCCGGAGAGAAGGACCAGTAGACCCTGCCATGTGCCTTCCTATGTGACAGAGATATCCTTTATGCCAGTGGTCTTTCTTCAGAGAATGTATCATCCTATTGATGTCTTAATTAGGATATTTTCATGGCCTTAAAACTGTAAATTTGCAAGCTAATAAATCTACTTTCTAAAAGTCAATCGATTTCTGGTAATATTGCATTCCAACAGCTTTAGCAAACCAAAATAGTCACCTTGTCTCTCCAGGCATTCTTCTTAGGCAGAATTTGAAATGTTTCCAGGTGGTATCTCTTGCTTATTTGGCTCACATCTGATAGAAAAGAAACACTCCCACATTCCCTGCCCATTAAGTGATGGGAATGTAATCCCTAATGCACTTTGGTCTTGTTTCCTGATACTCAAGTGGCTGGTCACAGCCTCCAAACTTCAGATTTCTCTGGTCTGGGTCAAAAACTAAATTTTTGTACCTCTTCCAACTCAGGAAGATGCACAGTAATTTCTCTGAGGCTCCCTTCACTAGGCTTTTAGTGAAAAGGAAGTGACCCTTGAGTGATCTCTCACATAGGGTAGGGATGGGGGTGGGACTCAACTGCACACTTATCAGTTCTCTCCAAAGAAATTCTTCCTTTAATCTCCAGCTCCGCTTTCATCCTCTCTAATTCTGATTAACAAGATGTGATGGCCAGATAATAGTCACAATGCTGGCTTCTGAGCACCCTCTTTGTATGTTCTGCTTTGGGAGATTGAGTTTCTGACTTTGGTAAGCATGAGAACTTGTTCTCTCTTAATTTGGGGCCTTAATCAAAGCAAAGACAAAGAGAATACCATTTTAAAGTTCTGTAATCTTCTTAAAGACTCCTAGATTTCTTTTACATACCCAGGATATAGCTCTATTTCCCTTCTTGTTTCTAACAAACTCTAGTGTTTTTTGGGATGGTTGTACTTGTTTGAGGGGGCAGGATGAAAACCAGATGAACTTCAGTATGTGCGAGTTGAAGATAATGCATTATGGAATGTAATTTTTTCTTCTTATGGACTGAAGTGTATATAGTAACAACTCATGCACCAAGAGGTTATTGAATTAGGAGTGAAGGAAAGCCACATACATATATTAGAGCGAGGAAAAAGCTAGAAGGAAGGCACTTTGGTTTACTATGGCTCTTCTGTGACTCTTCGGAATGACGTAGGAAAAATCATTTACTGTATAGGCTGAACTTTTCTCATTTCCTATCAATAAGTGAGGATGATAGTACTTAACCTATCCCATAGGCGTTTATGTATATGTATATATTCATATTTTGAAAATATGAATGTTATGCAATGGAAACTAACATTTTGAATCATTTAAAACGTGTAAAGACCTTAAATATTTTTAAATTTCTTTTTCTCTTTAGAGAAGCTGTAGGTTTACAAAATATCATGCAGAAAATACAGAGTTCCCATCCACCCCCAACCCCCATTATTAATACCTTGTTAGTGCAATACATTTGCTATAATTGCTATAAGAGAATTATTATACTTATACTATTAAATATAGTCACTGTTCATGCTGAAAACTTTTAATGTAAGGCACACAACAGCCCTGTGAAATAAATGTTATCATCATGTCCATTTTACAGATGATGACATTGGGAAAGAGGTGAAGTGGCTTCCCGTTCAAAGCCAGAATTTGAACTCAGGCAGTCTGTACTGGAGTCCATGCTTGCAACCACTATACAATTTTATTTAAGCACAGATAGAAGGGATAATATCTTTCCTTTCTCGTGAAGAAATTTCCCCATTCTCTTTCCATAGGCAAAATGAAAATGATACCTCATACTTATTGAGTATTCTGGTCAGTATCAAGAATAGTTTGCATCTCTCATGCAGACCCCCTATAGCCTAGCACAAACATCTAAGATGCAGTTTGTTGAAAGTTAGGACTTAGTCTGAATATAGGGACATTGGCAGGTGGAGAGCTTTGTAATTATACAGATTCCTAGGCCCTGCTCCCAGAGACAGCGATTTACTAAATCAAGGGTAGGGTATGAGAATATATTTCTTAAAAGATTCACAGGTGACTTGGTGAGGTATGTGTATAGACAAATGAGGATAACTGTGCTTTTGAAGAACTGTTTTCAATGCACAGGCCTCTCATGTACCTTGATCTAACTGCTCAGCTAAATACCTTAGATGATATTATTGTCCAAAAACAGTTCAGGAAAAGATCTTACCCTGATTCTCTAAAACCAGAAAGAATTCTAACTGTATCTGCTGAGTAATTGCCGTATCACTGATACAAGCACAACATTTCCACATAGATGACATACCACCAAATGCTGATCAATACAATTTTTTCGCAAGAACAAAAATCATGTCTGTTTTAATGAAACAATGCTTCTTTCTAGAGTATATTTGTGAATTTTAACAAAGACATGTTTCTCATGCTTATTTTCTTTCTAGGAATTGATTTCAACAATATCCAGGTAAAAACAAAACTAAAATTAAGGAGTTGTAAGAAGGAAAACCCATGAATTCCACTCAAATGTAAGTTTCAATTCTTAGTGAGAATATATCAAATTGTGTAGTGCATTTTAGTAGACACTTAAGCTTTAATTTATTTACCTACTGAAAGAAAGAAAAAAAGCTATAAATCCTGCTTTCCATTTTCCTTAAGATAGTTAATAACCTCATTAGTTTGTCCTAAAGGACATTATATGACCTCTGTCCTAGCGTTGCCCTTCTCCATTCTCTATCCCAGTAGCCTGTTCCATTTTGTCACATCATTTGTGTCCATTAACATTTTCATATTTTCCATATGCCCTTATTTATTTTTAAAGCAGTTTTATTGAGATATATTCACATACCATACAATCCATCCAAAGTGTACAAATAACGGCTTCTAATATAACCACAGAGTTGTGCATTCATCACCATAATCAATTTTAGAACATCTTCATTTCTCCAAAACGAAAAACCCCATACTCCTTAGAAGTCACCTCTCAATCCCTCTATCCTTCCCTAGCTCTATATAACCACTAATCTAATTCTGTCTCTATAGATTTATTAATATTTATATTTTATATAAATGGAATCATACAATATGTAGTACTTTGTGCCTGCTTTTTTCAGTTAGCATAATGTTTATATTATTATTTTTGTATTTTTTAATTACATAAGTTGTAGGGTTACATAAAAGACCTGTAAAAAATACAACATTCCTATATACCCTCCTGTTGACACTTTGCATTAGTGTGGTACTTTGTTACAATTGATAAAAGAATATTAAAATATTGCTGTTAACTACAATCTATAGTTTGCATTAGGTGTCTGGCTTATTTCAATCAACATAATGTCCTCAAGTTTCACCCACGTTGTTGCATGCAACAGGACTTCATTCTTTCTTGCAGATGAATAATATTCCATCATATGGGTATACCACATTTTGTTTATCCATTCATCAGTTGGTGGGCACTTGGGTTGCTTCCATTTTTTGACAATCGTGAGTAAAACTGCCATGATTTTCGGTGTGCAAAGGTCTATTCCTGTCCCTGCTTTCACTTTTTCTGACTATATACCTAGTTTCAGAGATTGCTAGATTATATGACAATTCTATACTGACATTCCTGAGGAACTGCCAAGCTTTCTTCCACAGTACCTGCACCATTCTACATTCCCAGCAGCAGAGAATGAGTGTTCCTATGCTCTCCAATATTTGTAGTTTTCTGTTTTTGAAATAGTAGCCAATCTAATACGTGTGAAGTGATATCTCTTTGTGATTTTGATCTGCATCTAGATTTGATTTGCATCTAGATTTGATTTGAATCTAGAATATAAGTTTCACTAATAGCTAGTGATGTTGAATATCTTTTGTTGTGCTTTGTAGCCATCTGTATTTCTTCTTTGGAGAAATGCCTATTCAAGTCTTTTGCCCACTTTTAATATTTTTTTTGTCTTTTTATTGTACAGTTGCAGGGTTTCCGTATATATTATAGACCCTTATTAGATATATTAAACCCTTATTAGATATGATTTCTCAATATTTTCTCCCATTGAGTAAACTGCCTTTTCACTTTTTTGACAAAGTGCATTGTAATGAAAAAGTATTTAATTTTGAGGAGGTTCCATTTATCTATTTTTGTTTCATTTTTTGTGTTTGGGTATTAAGTATAAAACTATAACCTACCACAAGAATTATTAAGATGCTTCCCTACATTTTCTTTTAAGTTATTTATGGTCTTGGTTGCTATATTTAGGTCTTGATCCATTTTGGGTTAATTATTATATATGGTGAGAGATTGGGGTCCTCTTCCATTTTTTGCATATTAGTTCTCTAAGTACCATTTATTGAAGAGACTATTCTGTCTAGTTGAGTGGACTTGGAAGCCTTGTCAAATATCAATTAGCCATAGATGAGAGGGTCTATTTCTGAGCTCTCAACTCAACTCCAATGATTGACACATCTAGCTTTATGCCAGTACTATGCTGTTTTGAACACTATAGTTTTATAACATGGTTTAAAGTCAGGAAGCATGAGTCCTCCAACTTTGTGCATCATTTGCAAGACGGTTTTGATATTTGGGACTCCTTACTCTTCCAAATGAATTTGATAATCAGATTTTCCATTTATGCAAATTGAATGGGATGTTAGGATTTTGATTGGGATTGTTGTGAATCTAAATCAATGTGGATAGAATTGACATTCTAATGATATTTTCTCTTCCAAATTCATGAATATGGAATGTCCTTCCATTTATTTAAACCCCCTACATCGATTTATTTTAGCAATGATTGTAATTTTCTATGTAAAAGTTCTTTACATTCTTGGTTAAATGTATTCCCAGATATTTGATTCTTTTAGTTGCTGTTGTACATGGAATTTTTTTCTTGAATTCTTCCTCAGATTGCTCATTACTTGTGTTGAGAAGCATTATTGATTTCTGCAGGTTGATCTAGTGTTATGCCACTTTGCTGAATTCATGTATTAGCTCTAGTAGCCTTTTGTAAATTTTTCAGGACTTTATATTTATGGATAATTAAGTCTGAAAATAGTGGAAGTATTAAATTTTTCCTTTCCAATGTGGATGACTTCTATTTGTTTTTTTTGTCTAACTGCTCTATCCAGTACAATGCTGAATAACAGTGATGGCAGCGGACATCCTTGCCTTGTTTCAGACGTTGGAGGCAAAGCTTTCAGTCTGACACCATTTTAAAGTGTTAGGTCTGGGTTTTTCATATATGCCCTTTATCATGTTGATGAAGTTTCCTTCTATTTTTATCATTTAAAGTGTTTTATTTTTCTAAGAAAAGATGCTGGATTTTGTCATATGCCTTTTCCACATCAGTTGAGATGATTATGTGTTTTATTTTCCCTTTCTATTTGCTAATCTGGTGCATTGTGTTAATTGTTTTTCTTGTGTTGAACAACCCTTGCATACCTGGCATAGAATTCACTTGACCATGATGTATAATTCTTTTAATGTGCTGTTGGATTTGATTCGCAGGTATTTTGTTGTTTTTTTTTAATCTACATTCATTAGAGAAATTGGTCTTGTACTGTCTTTACTTGGCATTGATATTAAGGTTATGTTTACTTCATAGAATGAGTTAGGTGGTTTGTCTTCTCTTCAATATTTTGGAAGAGTTTGTGCAGGATTGCTATTACTCCTTCTTGGAATCATTGTTAGAATTCACCTGTGAAACCATGTGGTCCTGAACTTTTCTTTAGAAGTTTTCGATGACTGATTCAGTGTCTTTACTTGTTATTGGTCTGTTGAGGTCTTCTATTTCTTATAGAGTCAGTGTAAATTGGTTTAATTTCTTGGCATACTGTTGCTCATAATGTACTCTGATGATCCATTTTATTTCTGTGTGGTCAGTAGTAATGACTCCCTCTATCATTTCTGATTTTATTAATTTGCATCTTCTCTCTTTTTTCTTTGCCAGTCTAGCTTAAGATTTGTCAATTTTATTGATCTTCTCAAAGAACTGACTTTTGGTGTTATTAATTCTCTATTATATTTTTATTCTCAATTTCATTTATTTCTACTCTAATCTTTATTATTTATTTATTTATGCTTGCTTTGGGATTAGTTTGCTGTTCTTTTTCTACTTCTTCCAGGTGTGCTGTTAGGTCTTTGATTTTAGCAGTTTTGTCTTCTTTAATGTAGGTGTTTAGGACTATAAATTTCACTCTCAGCACTGCCGCCATCGCATCCCATAATTTTGATATCTTGTGTTCTCCTTTTCATTCATCTGGAGATATTTACTGATTTTTCTTGCAACTTATTCTTTGCTGCATTGACTGTTTAAGAGTGTGTTGTTTAACTTCCATATATTTGTGAATTTTCACATTCTCTACTTGTTATTGATTCTAGCTTCATTACATTATGGTCAGAGAAAGCTCTGCATATGTTTTCAATCTTTTTAAATTTATTGAGATTTTTTTTGTGAACCAACACGTGGACTATTTCAGAAAATGATCCATGAGCACTTGAGAAGAACATTTATCAGAGTGTTTTGGGATGTCTTGTTCAGTATATATCTGTTATATCTAGTTCATTTACCATATTATTTAAGTTCTCTGTTTCCTTACTTATGCTCTCTCTAAATGATCTATCTACTGATGAGAGTGATATATTGAAGCCTTCAACTATTACTGTAGACATTATATTCCTTCTTTCAGTTTTGCTAGTGTGTGCCTCATGTATCTTGGGGCACCATGGTAAGGTGCATAAATCTTTATGATTATTTTTTCCTGGTGGATTTCCCCTTTTATTGACATATAATGCTCTTCTTTTTCTCTGATATAACAATTTTGCAATAAAATCTATTTTGTTCAGTATTTTTATAGCTACCCCAGGTATTTTTGGTTATTGTTCATGTAGAATATCTTTTTCTGACCTTTCATTTCCAGCATATTTGTGTCTTTGGGTCTAAGACAAGTCCCTTGTAGAAAACATATATATAGGCTGGATCACACTTATTTATCCATTCTGAAAATCTAGGTCTTTTTATTGGGGGAGTTTAATCCATTAACATTCAGTGCTATTGCTGTAATTGCAGTACTTCAACTATTTTATCCTTTAGTTTTATATGTCATATTTATTTTTACTTCTCTTTTTACCCTTTTAGTCACTCTTACTGATAATGTTTTCTCACTCTACTCCAAGCCTCTCTCTTCTATCTTTTCCTTTCAGTCTAAAGAACTCCTTTAGTATTTCTTTTAGGGTAGGTTTGCTTTCAAAACGCTCTCTCAGTTCTCAGTTTATTTATCTTTGAATATTTTAAATTGTGTCTCACTTGTGAAGGACAGTTTTTCTGGGTAAAGAATTCTTGGCTGGCAGTTTTTCTCTTTCAGCACCTTAAATGTATCATCTACTGCTTTCTTGCCTCCATGGTTTCTAATGAGAAATGAGAACTTAATCTTATTGCAGTTCCTTTGTATGTGATGAATCACTTTTCACTGCTGCTTTCAGGAGTCTTTCTTCATCTTTGGAATTTGACATTCTTATCTGTATATGTCTTAGAGTAGTTCTATTATTGTTTTTTTGTTTGAAATACATTCTGCTTCTCTTACAAGTATATTCATGACAATTAGAATGCTTGGAAAGGCTTCAGCCATTTTTCCTCAAATATTCTTTCTGCCTCTTTTCTTTCTCTTGTCCTGGGACACCCACGTTGCTTGTGTTCGTGCACTTCATGCTGTCATTCAATTTCCCAAGACATTACTCATTTTTTCCCATTGTTTTATCTATTTACTCATTTGTCTTTATGATTTTGATTGTCCTATCTTCTAGTTTGCTGATTTTTTCTTCTGCCTGTTTAAATCTACTGTCTTATGCTGCTAATATATTTTCAATTTCTTCTATTCTACCGTTCATTCCCACAAGTTCTGTTATGTTTATTTTTATACTTTCAAATTCTTCTTTATGCTCAGCCAGTGTGTTCTTAATATCCTTTAGCTCTTTAGGCATATTTTCATTGATCTCTTTTAATTGATTTAGGAGATTTGTTTAAACATCGTTTATTAGTTGTTCCAAATTCTGTTTCTCCTCTGATATTTTAATTTTTTCCTTTGACTGGATCATATATTCCTGTTTCTTAGTATGCCTTGTAATTTGTTGCTGATATATAGGCATATGATTATCTTGATGTGTTTACTCTGATGGCCAGTTCCTCCCTCTTGCCTAGGGTTTTATTGTTGATCGGCTTTGTGTTAAGCCTCTTCTTTGACACGCTTCAACTTATTCAGAACATTTTTAATAGCCTGTTTATAACTGATCGTATTTAGTCAATTCATCTTCATCTGTTTCTTACCCAGGATGTGTGGTTCAATTATTAAGGTTGCATTGTTTGTGCAATTGTTTCACCTTCAGGAGAAAGCTTTCTCTGTTCTTTGTTTGGGAATCATGATGTGTTCTGTTTGTTTTTGGTTTGCCTTTTTGTTTCTTTGTTTGTTTTTACTTTTCTCTTTTTGCCTCTAGCTATTTTTTTTGTTTTTGTTTTTTTTCTTCTAGCTGTTTTAGGCTGGAAGACAAATTCTGGGGGGAGGGTCAGGCAGGAGAGGACTTTCATATGTCAGTGTTTTCCATCCATTACAAGGACAAGAACCTACAAAGAGAGTCCAACAAGTTGCTACCAGCCCTGGGGAGAGGGTCAGGATAGACAGAAAAAACAATCTACTTGATGGTGCATTTCCTGGTCTGCCCAGCAGATGGCGCACTTCAGAAAACTGTTGCCCATAATCCTAAGGAGTTCCTGCATTTTTAACCTCCAGGGTCTTCACCCCTGTTATGAGCAGGGTTGAAACAATGGCTGTGGTGATCCTTATCAGGTGAAGGCTACAATAGTGGTTCAAAGCTGACACCCAGTAATCTACATTTACAGATCAAAAGCTGTGGTACATACTCAACCATTCCCTACCCCCCACCATCCTGTTCTTGGAGAGGATGGCTCCCACATCCCTCTCTTTCTCTAGCAGCCAGCCAAAGAACTGGACCCAAGGCAGCTCACCTTGACAGTGGGGGATGGACAACAGCAGCTGCTATTGTCCAGGAAGTTAATCAGTTTGGTGCTGCAGTTCCTCAGGCCCTTTGTTCTGCTCTTCCCTAAATGCTGTACAGTGAGTGCTGTCCTGATCTGCAGTGTTCCAGAACAGGTGTTTCAAACAATTTCTCCCTGTCCATTAGCTACTTTTGGACGAAGAGTGAATTCTGTAGCTCTCTCTTCCACCATCTTCCCTGGAATTTCCTATTACATTTTGGAGAACAAATTTGTGCTTGGACTTTATAAATAGAGATGTCAGAATCTAGAAAAAAAATTATGTAATTGTTTCAGTATCTTGAAAGAGGCACAGTGTTTCTTCTCCAACTCTACTCTTATTAAAGATCAGAGCAACATCTTTGGAGACTGAGCTTATTGCAAAATGTCAAACCTGCAGCTGTCAATGACATACAGAATGGCCATGGGCAAGTCACTAAACCTATTTCTTTCTGTCTCATCCTTTTTTATCCAGGACCAAAGCATTTACCTTATCTGAAGGGAATGTGTCATTAATTAATCAATACATGTGATACATGAAAAGTCTGTGCTTCTAAATAAAATGTTAGTTCTTATTATTATATTCTGAAATGAAAATGGAGTGTGACTTTATTTTCTCATTGCCTAAATTTGTCTTGGAAACTGAAGGGATATGGACGAGACATTAATTTAAACCACAGCTCCCATTATAAGTTGTTTCCAACAAAATATTATGATAAAACCCAGAAGAGTAAGCTAAGATGGAAGGTTCAGCAAGGTTCTCTTTTCAAGTGTCTATACCAAGCACTGACAGTCTCTTATTGAATTTCAGGATAATATGTAGCACTACCTGTGGTGGTTTGTAGCTGTATGGTACACCAGGAAAACAAGTTCTTAAACTTAATCCATTCAAGTGGCTGTGAACCCACTGTAAGTAGAACCATTTGATGAGATTACTTCAGTTGGGGTGTGGCCCAATTCAACTGAGTCTTAATACTATCAATAGAGTCATTTCTCAGCAGAATGAAATTCAGACACAGAAACACAAAGCCACAGAGGAGCAATGAGAAGCTGAAATCAATGGAACCTGCAAGAGAAGGAAGAGGTCAAGAGAGGCTGCCATGTGCACTGTCTTGTGCCAGAAAAGATAAGACCGAGGATTGCTGGCAACCAGCCCCAGAACACCACAGTTTTCAGGGAGAAAGCATTACCTTGATAATGCCTTCATTTGGACTTCTCTCTTGTCTTCAAACCTGTGAGTTCATAAACTCCCATTGTTTACGCCAACCCCTAGCATGGTTTTTGCTTTAGCAGCCAAGGAAACTAAAACACTCCCCGATGGAAGAACTAATTCTGAAAGGGGCATGTGTTACTTATATTTCTTTCTGTGGTTCCTGGCATCTGTGTTCACTCCTCAGGAGAGCCCCCCTGTTCAGGAATTTATACTTAACATGATTACAGTACCCATTTGAAACTGGGTCATTGCAAAAAAGACATACAAATATGAGAAGTAGTAAAAACATGCTGTAGACTAAAATGAGAACTTCATTAGGTTAAAGTATGTACCAATACACCGCAAATTCTACAGAGGGTAGATGGACTCTGCTTGTCATATACAATTCCTTTTCACTAAAGAAGTTCTTAAAATCAGTGTGGACTAAGAAAGATTTCTGTTAGTGTGTATACCCTTGTTTTTGTGTCCTACATTGTTTTCTTTTTTTTCTTCCTGATTTTACTCTTGTCCCTTTGAAAAGCCCATAGTGTTTGCATGTCGTTTTTTTATAAATACAGCCTTTGAATTCTGAGAACTTAGCAATATTTAACTTATATAGATGCCACTGTCCAAATTTCATGACTCTAGCAGTGGCTATGTTGTACTGAAGATTTATTTAGCAAACTCAACATTGTATATGTATGTTCTCTCTGACAATACCAGCATCTAGTTTATCATGTGGTAGAGGATGGGTATTGTACACCACAATTTTGAAGTATGGTGTCTTCACATATTGAATACAAGCTGATGCAGGATTTCCTATGCAAGTCAGGGAATATTTGATTTTATATTCAGTCACATAATTAGATATGAAAAAGAAATAAAGGCATCCAAATTGGAAAGCAAGCAGTAAAACTTCCTCTATTTGCAGATGATGTAATCCTATATATACAAAGTCTCCCAAGAAATCTGCAGCAAAAGCTGCTAGAGCTAATAAATTAATTCAACAAATTAGTGGGGTATAAGATCAACATCCCCAAATCAATAGTGTTTCTATACACCAATAATGACCAAACCAAAGAGGGAATTAAGAAAAATTCCATTTACAAGAGCAACTAAAAGTATCAAATATCTAGGAATAATTTTAACCAAGGGTGTAAAGAACTTATTCACAGAAAAACTACAGAGCAGTGCTAAAAGAAATCAAAGAAGACCTAATAAATGGAAGGACATTCCATAATCATGGATTGGAAGACTAGATATTGTCAAGATGTCAGTTCTACACAAAGCAATTTATAGATTCAAGACAATCCCAATAAATATTTCAACAGCCCACTTTGAAGAAATGGAAAAGCTGATCATCAAATTTATAAGGAAGGGTAAAGGGCTCTAAACAGCCAAAACCATCTTGTAAAAGAATCAAGTTGGAGGACTCACACTTACAAATTTTAAACCTATTACAAAGCTATAGTAATCAAAGCAAGGTATTTGGCATCAGGACAGATAAACAGACTCATGGAATAAAAATGAGATTTCAGAAATAAACCCTCACAAATATGACCCAGGTTCTCTCAATGGGGAAAGAATAGTCCCTTCAACAAATGGTGCTGGGTAAACTGCATATCCATATGCAAAACAATGATATTGGACCCCTACCTCACACCATATCTGAAGATCAACTCAATATGGATCAAAGACCTAAGTATAAGAACCAAAACTATAAAACTCATAGTAGAAAACATAGGTAAACATCTTCAGGACCTTGTGTTAGGCAAAAATTTCTTAGACTTTACACTCAAAGCGTAAGCAACAAAAGAAAAAATTGATAAATGTTACTTCATCAAAATTCATAACTTTTGTTAATTAAAGGAAAGTAGAAGTACAGCCTACACAATGGAGCAATACTTGGAAATAATGATATCGTATAAGAGCTTAATATCCAAAATATTTAAAGCATTCCTAAAACTTGACAAGGAAAAGCCAGCAATTCAATTTAAAAATGGGCAAAGGACTTGAATATACATTTCTCCAGAGAAGATATTCAAATGACCAATAAGAACATGAAAAATACTCAACATCATTAGCCATTAGGAAATGCAAATCAAAACCAAAATGAGAGCCAGTTCACACCCACTAAAATGGCTACTATTTAAAAAAAGGTAAAAATAAGTGTTTGGAAAGGAGGTGGATAAATAGTAACACTCATTCATTCGAGGGAATATAAAATGTGCAGCTGCTATGGAAAACAGTTTTGAGATTCCTCAGAATGTTAAGTGTAGAATTATCATATGACCTGGCAATCCCACTTCTAGATATATACCTCAAAGAATTGAAAGCAGGAGCACAAACAGATATTTTGCACACCAGTATTCATAGTGGCATTCATCACAACTGACAAAAGTTAGAAGCAATCCAAGCCCCATGTACTGTTGAATGAATAAACAAAATGTGCTATATATGTACAATGCAATATTATTCAACCATAAAAAGGAATTAAGTTCTGATACATGCTTCAGCATGAATGAACCTGGGAGACATCATGTTGTACAAAATAAGCCAGACACAAAAAGACAAATATTTTATGATCTCATTGATATGAGATAGCTAGAATGTGCAATTTCATGAGTCATAAATTAGAATACAGGTTTGTAGGGACTGGAATGAGTGTAGGGAATGGGGAGTTCATGCTTAATTGGTATACAGTTTTTAGTTGTGATAATGAAAACGTTTTGGTAATGGATAATGGTGATGGTAGCATGCCATTGTCTATGCAATTAACACCACTGAATTGTATATTTCAAAGTGGTTAAACAGGGAACATTTAGAGTGCACATATGTTACTAGAATAAAAATTTTAAAAACCATGGAGCTGTACATCACAAACCATGAACGCTATTGTAAAGGATGGAGTATAGATAGTCATACAATTCTTTTATATACATGATGACTACAGACTGGAAGAAAATATTTGCAAAGTACATATCTAATACAAACCTCATGTCCATAATATATAAAGAATTCTTAAAGTGCAATAATAAGAAAACAAATAACCTAGTTCAAAAATGGCTAAAAGTCAGAAAAGAGACCTCACCAAAGAAGTTATTTATTTGGCAAATAAACATGTGAAAACATGCTCAGTGTCATGTACCATTATGCAATTGCAAATTAAAACCACAGTGAGATACCACTACTACATAGCTATTAGAAATGACTAAAATTTTTTAAAAAACTGACAATATCAAATGTTGATGAGGGTGTGGAATGACAGAAATGCTCACTTATTGCTGGTGGGAATGAAAAATGGTGCAGCCACTTTGGAAAAGAGTTTGGTAGTTTCTTACAAAGACAAACATAGTCAAACCATATTATCCAGCAATTTTCCTCCTAGAAAAAGGAGTTAAAAACATATGGCCATACAAAAACCTACCTACACATAAATGTTTATAACACCTGTCCATAATTGCCATTAATTGAAAGCAACAAGATGTCCTTCAATAGGTGGATGGATAAACAAATGGTGTTATCTCCATGTAGTAGAATATTATTCAATGATAAAAAAGAAATTTGCTATCAAGCCACAGAAAGATATGGTATAAACTTACGTGCATATTGCTAAGTGAAAAAATCCATTTTGAACTATGTATTCTATGATTCCAACTATATGACATTCTGGAAAAGACAAAACTATAAATAGAATAAAAAAGATCATTTGTTGTCTTCCCTATGGACTATAGTTAATATTATTTTAATAAAATTGCTTCCTTAATTTAAGCAATATAACCCCACTAAAGCCACGTGGTAGTTACAAGGAAAATTGTGGGGGAGGAGAAGCAATAGCGAACTTTCTTCATGATTTTTCTGATTTTTTTTTTAATTAGAGAAACCTACAACTTCTCTAATAAAAAAATGAGTGCAGAGCTGGCCACGGTGGCTCAGCAGGCAGAGTTCTCACTTGCCATGCCAGAAACCCAGGTTCATTTCCTGGTGCCTGCCCATGCAAAAAAAAGAATGCAGATTCTTGACTCCCCAAATTGCATATGTCACAATTGCATTTTGATAGTCATTATGAGATATACAAAAATAAAAGATAGAACCTCAAAACCTCAAAAATATGTGATTAAAGTTGAGAAAATATGGAAGATTTCCATCTGTAGGAGAGAAAAATCACTAGCACAGAAAGAAAAGTAGCAAGAGAGGACACTAAGTAAGGGCAAGTATAGGTAGTATTTTAGAACACAATTTCTTCCTGTTCTTCTTGTTGCCTTGGGCAAATCATTTCAACTCTCCTTTTCTCAGTCTCCAATTACAATTGTAAGACTAAATACGTGAGTGCATCTAAACCACTTGCAACCATGCCTGGAAAAAGTGCTTATGAATGAGCATTACCTATTTTTATTAATTATTAGGAGTTAAAAAAAAAAAGAACTGTCTGGTTCCGCTCCTTTGGGTCTATCTGTGGGACTTAACATTGATATATTTCTAAAGAATTTTCCTTAACTGAAATTGAGTTTTGGCTCCCTTGAGTACAGGGAGGGGGATAAGATTCGTACCTAATCTCCTTGAATATTCTTTCATCACCCATTTGTCTTAGGGCAGTCAGTTCACTGTCATTGGAAAGGACAAGATTTCTTCCTCTCCTTTTTCAGTCTGAATGGAAGCCTCTTTCTTTAACCCCAGATCAAGCCCACTAGTCCTGTCTCTTCAGAAATGCTAAATGAAGATATTAAGGAATTTCTGAAATTGTTTTCTCTCAAGTAAAATCCTGACTTTCTAGCTTGTTGTTTTGCCAAGAATTGCAAAAATATTTTAAGATGTCCTTCCTTTCCCCTTGTAACTCACCATATAAAAATCCTAATGTCATATACCCATTTCCTCCAAGGCACATACCTTGAGTTGGTCACGGAGGAGGTTATATACCTAGGTGTATAGAAAAGAAACATATTTATATATTTCAAGAAATACCAGTGTTGTAACATACTTTATAAAGAGAATAATATGAGATAGCAGTAAATGATTTTCTGGTAACACAATCTTTGAGATAAATCAGAGGGCCTCTAATGTATATGGCTCTATTCTTAAATAACTAAAGTTAGATCAGTTAACCAATTGTGTGAGAGTGAGGCAGTGGGAAGGGGCCTTTGGTGGCTTCTGGAGAATCTACTTTGATAGAAAATGTTTCATATTATCTATGTAAGTTACCAATATTTATGTATATATGGGGAGTAACCACAAAGTAGCTAAACACATTTGTTTTTAGGGCCTCTGAAATTAATCCTCTCATTTTACAGTGATGCTTATAGCTCAAAGTTCAATAATATTGCCTCCATATGTTGAGCACTGACTGGCAGAGTGCTAAGAATTTTGTATATATTATTCCCAAAGTGCCCTCAGTGTAATTGGAAACAGACAGAAATCCATGTAAAGAATCAGCAACTTCTGATTATCACAAGTAGAAAGAATATTCAGCAAATACAGGAATTTTCCATCTTATTTTATTTCAAAGGCTGTATTAGCACTCTAAATGTCTTAATCAAATGTTACTGTTTGTTCTTAACTGTGCTTGGTTACTCAATGTGCAACAGAAGATTGAGAAATCTCAAATACCTTTTATGGTGTCCTGAGTTAAGGGCTATGGCCAGTGCACATTGACCTTAGAAGCTGCTCAAGGGATAAAGAAGAATGTGGAGTGTTTCTGTGCAAGAGGTATCCTATGTCTTCTTCAGCTGTTCTGATACTGTACCATGGTTGCTTAATTACTCACTCTCTATACTTCTCTGCTAAATTTTGGGGATCATGAAGGCAGGAGCTATGTGTGTCTCATTCACTAGTGCATCCTCAGTTCCTCAGATGCAGTCTGAACCAGTGTTAAGCAGACGCTCGATCAACTTAAGATCATGACTGCTGAATTGACTCTGGAATGCAGGGCAGAATCTAGAGTTGCCATGTTAATCAACACTGCACATTTCCTGCCATGTAGCCTCATTTTAATAAAGTGTTAGATTTGGGAAATGTCTGTGGCACTTTTCTACTGGCTTTTGTCTGTCTTCCAATATTCTACTTTGTTTTCATTTATGTAAAACCAGAATCACTCACCCATTCCTCATCTTAACACATTTTTCAGCTTTTCCAAACAGTGGCAGGTTTTCTCTTTTCTTTCATGAAAATGAACCAAACAAAACCACAGAAATATTCCTTATATAAAAGACAGAGCTATAATATAGAAGAACAGTAAGTGGAACTGTGCACATTCCACATGCTTGAAACATGTGGGTGATAAAATTGTGTAGAAGTTGATTTAAAGAGTGTGTGTCGAACAAAAGCTGATAGCCTTAAAATGACGGTACTTAGACAGTTATGTGAAGGAAATGTGATTTACAAAAGAAAGCTCCCTGAGAACAATCTAAGAGCGCTGTCAGGCTGTTCTCCAGCTGTTCATTTGCATCATTTTCAGCTTCCAATCTCAACCATGTCATTGAGAATTGAATCAGGAAGCAGCCCAACAGGGGATCAATTTGTAATCACAACCCACTAGCCCCCACCATCACAAAATAGGTTTCTTAAAAGAATAGGTGACAAATGGGAGCCTTTTCTCTTCCAGAGACAGCACACCTGGACTCTGTTGTTTAATTCAGGCGTATTCCCTGTAAAATATCCTTCAATATCATATTCATGAAAAATATAAAATAAGTGCCCACAATATTCTGGTTTGTAAAACATCGGTTCCTATTAATCTTTTAATAAAGCCGCCCTGAACAAGGATGGGATGTGTGTTCCTGAGTTAAACAAAATAAAACATACCTTTCTTGAATACCGTTAAATACATGAGCTGCTTTTGTACCTCATTTCATTTATTGTTTTGAGTCAATAGTACAAGAAGTAATGCTATGGAATCCCTGAATTCCTTTGACATTTTCCCCCTTGAGTCAGTAAGAATAGCAGGCTTGCTTTGTTAGAGAACTTGCTTTGAGAACATCTGTTCTCTTAGCTACAGGGAAAATGGTACCCCAACTTCCTCTCTTTTCTTGACAATAATTAACAGTGAGTCTTAAGGGGATCCCATTCTCTGTCTTCCAAGCAGGTGCTATGTTCCATGTCAACACTCTTAACTCCCTGCTTTTGGACTCCCAGCTGGTGATTTTATACCTCAATGCAAATCAGAGCAGAGGTTTTTTATTCATGAGGCTTGTGTTTTTCAAACCATAATTTATTTTGAGGACCAGATCAGGGCCCTGTGAAGGAAGCCTGAAGGCACATAATATTATCAAAATCAGACAATATAGATGTCATGGCATGCATCTTGTCTCATCAGGAGTTATATTCAGAAAGGACAGGAATTGCTGCAGGCAAGGGATGCCTAGAAGTGAACATCAGAAGGGTCAGTTTCAAGACAGAGAGACAAAGGGTCATGCCCAAAGATTTAGGTCTATGGTCCACTTGTTCAAGTAGAGTGTCTGAAGCCTAGGCTGAAGTCTTGGTGGCAGAGAGAGCCTGAGAGCATCTGAAAGTTTTATCCAGGAACCATGTTGGTTGACTTACCCCTCTAAATTGACTGGGCTTGACCAGTAGTCACCAGTATCACTCCTTGGGGCTGAGCTAAACCTTTTGAGATATGGGTGAATTGATTTCACCTAACTATGTCTCCCTGTCCCCAGTGCAGATGTACCATTTCTTTCAAAGAATCTTTTCTCTGAAAGGCAGTCCCAAAGTAGAACAAAGGTCTAGTTCTTTTACCTCTAAGTGTCTGGTGTATGTGTGTGTGTTTCACAGAGAAACAGACACAAATTAGGAATAAAAGTAAAAAAGCTTTCAGGCAATCTCTAATTCTTCCTAGATACAGAGGAGTAGAAGATCCTTAGCACAAAAAGGAGTAAAAACACCTAAATGGAGTTCACTTCTTACCACTCCAGATTAGAATACTACACTGATGATGAAGAAGGAGGTTGATGACTTGGGTAGCCTCTGGGTCCTTGAGGGGCTAGGGTTTTGCTACATGCAGTAAAAGGAGAACCACAAGTTCTGCCATTGAGCGTCAGCAGGGTTAACTGTGGCTGTTAATGCTTGAGAATGCCCTGAAGAAGCACCACCTAAAATTTATTTGGATGGGGCCACCTGGGTGTGGTCATGGGACTTGTACAGCTTGGTCAGGCATTTACGAACTGGACTATTGTGCACTATTAACAAACTCATGAGTCTTTTGAAAGCATGGGAAGCCTACTGCTAAAAATCCAACATTACTTTTATATTCTCGATAAACCTAAGTTCGAACTAGTACATGATCATCAAACTGCATTAGCCTACTTTTTATTTAGGATCCATGGACTTCAGCCAATTCATGGAACAGTCTAGTAACTGAAGGGAAAATTTCTTATTACAAAGTGGCAAATTCCAGGGGGTCTCAACACTCCAACAAGGATTTTCCCAGAAACCCTTATATGACCATACGAGAACTGTCCAGACTCTGATGTTTTTTAGCAGTCAATTTAATGAGGCCCTTTTCTCATTTCCTAATATCTACATTGCCCCTTATTTGTACAATTCTCTTTAAAAATAGTATTTTAGTAAAAGCAAATTCTGTTCTATTAAAACATGCCAAAAGTTTTACATTTTTCTTGTTTTGGGAAGAAAAAAAATGTTTCCTTTTTTTCACAATTAAGAACAATTGACATTACAAATGTTTTTCAAATGTGGTTATTTCATCTTGAAATCATAACAACCCTGCTTGCTACATATTAATTTTCTCATTTCACAGTTGAAAAAGCTAAAACTTAGAAAGGTTAAATAACTTGCCTGAGGTTGTGTAATTGGTGGACTGGGTCTTAAAATTCCCATATAAGTATAAGGTCCATATTTGAAAAGTTATCCATCTAGAACAATAGGCAACCACGAACTCTGGAACAAAACTTGTTCTCATATATTTTATACAGATGTGGCGCATCTTAAATAAACTCACTTAGTTTTAGGACAGCTGCATTAATCTCACCCTGTAAAATGAAAGGAAATAATTCATTGTTTTTATTATCAAGGATGAGCAATATCATATGTAGGTTGCAGTGTTTTTGTATTTGGTCAGTTATGTAATATCATTCCATTGATGCTATATTTCTCTTTCCTCTTGCTTTCTTAATGGCACTATTTTTATATTATAAGGAAATTGCTTATTCATACAAAACTGGTCATAATGTTAATGCTTCTTATATAACAAAATTTTAAAAAATCACTCTATTTCTCTTAGTATTCAAGATTTTTCACTTTATAGTTCCCAAAGCTAGCTTTCCATTTTTATCCTACACTTTCCCCCTGCCTGTGCCTGTGCTTTTACCAAATGGGCTGCTCCCTTTACCCCAAACTTACCACATTCATTCTCACATCGGCAACTTAGTTGATACTATTTCATTTAATAGGACTCTCTGCTCTCCCAAAATTAGCATGAAGGAATCTTTCTGTCTTTGAATGTTGGTTTATAATCCTAATTATTCTATGATGAATTTCTATTTCTCCAGAGAAATTCTGTTTCTTCAATGAATTTGTTTCTACTTTTGACCCCTTGGAGAGTGAGGTTTTTGCCTTCCTCAATGTAGCCATTACATACATATGTGAATGACTTAAATGCCATTGCATAATCCACTTCAAAGCCTATTTAAGGCTTTTCATATCTCCTTTTCGTTTTTTACTGTCAAATGAAATCTGTGAGTCATTTATTCCTCTGTAGTCAGAGATCACCAAACTTCCTTTTTCTGTAGCTTCTCCTAAGCTGGTTGGTTATTGAAATTAGCATGGCCATTTTTTTTCTCTCTTCTGTAACTTGCTTCCATTTAATTATGACTGAAGCTTATCACTTCCCCATTTTGTGGCTTTCTACACACCATTTAGTAAGGGGAAACTGTGGCCTTTGCATTAACCAGGCAGTCAGGATCAGGGTGTTAGAGGTGAATCAATTAAACTAAGAATTCTAGTATAGACACTGTCTGAAATATTACATAGAAAGAAAGATATGCTTCCCTTCTGCCAAAGGGCCCAGGTGGTTTTATTGTTGCATTTTCTAATATTTTCTTATATATAATAAGAATATTAATCTGGTCAATTCCAAGCATATCATCAACAGTCAGATAAATTAATAAATTGTACTTATCAAAATATTTTATTGCTATAGTAAAACAATATTTTAGAATTCTGACTTTGAATTTGATTATTTTTCACCTTTAATATTGCCTTTAATATGTAACCACATAATCTTTGTGTGTCTTGTTCATTGATGAACCTAAAGAATGCCTGGCACTTCAGTAGGCAGGCATTGTATTACAATCTGTTGAAAGAATAAATGAATGAATGTCTGATATATAAATATTTTCTTGAACATTAGTAAAGATCTAAAAACAGAATGTGCATGCTTCTCTTTGAAGTTAAAAGTTTGAAATTGTTTTCTTGGCATTTGCTATATTTGAACATGCTTCCCACTTGTATGTTCAAAAAGAAAAATAGATGTTATAAATAGAGAAGGGAAGTACTAGAAGGAATATGTCAGTCTATGATGGTAAAGATACATATCAATTTTACAATCATTCAAAGAAGTATTCCCTCAAACAAACATGCAGAAAATAATTTTTATTTAGGGTTCAAGGGACGCACCTAATTGCTATGGTCCTGATTCAGTTCTGAGGGAGATAGCCTTATCAAGATTGGAGTTTGATTTCAGAGTCAGGGTAAGGAGAAAGAGATAGATAGACTTTGAGGACCTTGATATACATGTGTGTGGGCTGGGGATATGTTTCATCATATTTGTCATCCCTTCAAGGAACACTGTTACCTATTCACAGTTATTGAATATTTCTTGTTGGCAGCATGGTGTCAGAATGCCTGCTAACATCTGGGTGTCTCTACAAGTATATTTCCTTCATGGCCAAGTGGAAGCTGGAGCCAAATTGATTTTGGTGACCCCTCCAAAACTAACCTACACCCTTCATGGCAAAAGGGCCTCTGCTAGAAGAACTACATAGGAGAGAGAGAGACTGACTTACCTGATTAATGTAGCAATGCTTTTGTTTTGTAGAATGAATCATGATGAGGCTTCTTTTGATTCTGTTAACTATGATTGATGAAAATGATGCACTCTTGATCTTCAACTCATAATAGAAATTTTATGAATGTCAAGATTAATTGTGCAATATATTCCATCTTTTAGCAAACAAAAAATGAAGCAACTGAACTTATGTCTATGGCTATCAGTTTAGTATTCTTTGCTGTGCGATTTTTGCATCAATGGTAGTTTTAGTTCATCTTAGCTTATGTGTATTCATCCAATGACAAAGTCCAGAAATACAAATAAAACTATTAAGATAAATTGAAATCACTATATGTTCCCATATAATTAGGACCTGATCAATTCAAGATTTTACTGCAAGCTGGCTAGTGAGAGGGGTAAAAATGATTTCAGTGGACTTTTTCCACAAACCTTCCCTTTTTCTATTTCTCTCCAGGTATTGTGTACACAACCATCACTTTTTTCTCTGTATATACAACCTATACAGTCTGTGACCAAAGACAAAGACATCTTATTTTACGATCTCCAACCACAGTCACTTAGAGACCCAAAATAGAAAGTCATTTCTAGTGAGCTCATCCAAGCTTTAGCCTACGCAGTTCCTTTTTTGCACAAAATGACTTGGCTAACATTCCAACGAAGACCCATAAACCAGCAGTGCGCATAGACACTGAAAATAAAGATATATTTAGATAGATTGGATGGATCAAAGAGGCCTAAACCATCTGTCTTTAACATAGGAGAATACCATTTTCTTCACTCAAAGGTCTAGATTTTCCAGCCATATCACAGACTTTAAAGATTCACAAAGAGATGCTTTTACAAATAGATGTGCTTATCATTCAAAGAAAAGTCGTATACATCTGTTTCTCTTAGTATCACAGATTTTTATAAACTCAGAGAATCTTAGTTATAGTTTCAGAAATAATTTGTTATGTGCTTCTTTTTTCTTCCACTCTTCCACAGAATCTGTTCCGGCTGCTTATTCTAGCACACTGTTTTGTGTTTGTTTACTTGTCTGCTTACTCCTTTAGAAGGTGAACTCCCCCAATGTGGGTACTAGGTTTTATTTATCCTGGGCCTCTAGTGCCCAGAACTTAGTAAGTGATTCACAAATTCCTGTAAATGTGTGTTGAGTGGATTGCATAGATACTTAAAGAGTTTATGGTAGTCATGGATTGGATGACCCACAGGAGCCAATGTGAGGAATAATTTGGGTGACTTGGCAGCCTTCAGTGAGCTAAGATGTGATTCTTTGACAGATACTCCATCCTCTAGTAATAGGGTTGCCAAATAAATTTGGTTAAATTTGGATTTCAGGTATTTTTTTTTAGTAAATAAATGCATATCATAAATAAATATTGTATTACATTCAAATATTGCATGTCCCATTATTTATTATTTATATAAAATTCAAATTTAACTGAGCATCTTGCACTTTTATTTGCTTAATCTAATGACCCTATCAAGTAAGGATAGGGTATCTGATGGAGCATGGGGTCAGAGACAGTGCTCTCACTCAAACAATTTGATGATGTATTTTCCTGCATAAGTAGAGCCAAATCAAATTGAAGCCTTCATAGCTATGATCTTCCCTTCCTTGAGTGTCATTGAACTCTCCTTAAAGAGAGAAGAAGAAGGTGATAAATGCTTTTGAAATATCCCTTGTCTGATTTTGTGCTTCTCTAAATAGAACCATACCCTCTGCTGAGAGAACCAACTATTGACTAGAAGAGGGGAACTCTTAAGATAGCTGAGGATGTTTAGAAGCTGTAGATATGATTGATGCCACACCACTTCAGACAGTAGTACTATTTATGTAAGTGACTGAACAAAACAGACTTATCTCACATAGCAACTAGCTAACTAATGATTTTTGCCATAACAGCACTTAAAAATGTATACTCCTTTTCAAATGACTTACTATTTTTTTGTGGAAGGAGGATGTGTAGACTTTTTACCAAAAATACATTAAATGAAAAACATTAAAGGCATAGTCACTTTCTCAACCCAACAATGTCTGCTCAGAGTAGAACACATCTGCATTGTGCACCATGTGTGGAGGAAACCTGAATAGTTTTACTTTGTGTCAGCACCCAGGTTAACATGATGAAGACGTAGCATCTTTTATTGCCTTTTATTCAACTATGCATGTTAGTTACTTCCTTGGGATTCAAAATGCTCTCATGGATAGCCTTTATTTTGCCATAAGATATTTTTCTGTGCTATAACTTTATTTTTTAAATGCATTTTGAGTGTGAAAATACCATGACCTCCCAAATGGACAAACATTTGGTGAAGAAATGGTGCAGAAAGAAGAAAAAGAAGGAAAAAAGTGTTAGCTGTTAAGGAAAATATGGGTGTGATAGAGACTTGAAGGGGAAAAATGAAAGATACTGACCTCTCTTTAACACTAGCTCATACTATTGGGTATAAGACAGTGAACAGCTGCCTGAAATCTGATCACCTAACTTTTTACCACTTTCCAAAAGATCACTGCCTGTCTCTCCTCTTTCATCAACCACATCCACTATCAGGTCTTCTCTACTTCCCTTGAGTGACTATAATAAACTTTTTATGGAATTATACTTTATGCACAGACACATTTATTTAAATTAAAATTCATATGTATGGCTTATATAAACTTGATTTTCTTTGTTTAACTTTTTTTTTCTATCTGTGAGAAACGTTTGTATATCTTGGGTTCACATATAATGCATCATTATTTTTACTCTTAAACTTTATGAGTTTCTTATGTATTGGTTTCTCACTTAGAGGCAAGGAATATATTAAAGTCATTAAACAAGCTCACATGATATCCTTTAGAAGTGGTATAAGAAGATGAAAGTGCCGTTTATGGAGAACATTCAGTAATTAACTATCAATTATATTATATATATGTCAGGTACTATTAGGCAATTTCACATGTATTATGTCATTTAATTCTTAGAGACACAAACTCTATGAGATTGAGGTTACTGCTTTCTCCACCCTACAAGTGATGCTGTAAAGACTATACAGAGACTTCGGGAGAAGATGGCGGCTTAGTAAGGTGCGTGCGTCTTAGTTCCTCCTCCAGAACAACTACTAAATAACTAGAAACAGTAGAGAACAGCTCCCGGAGCCACGACAGAGGCCAAACACACAGTGTAGCCCAGGCTGGAATGGCTGGACTGGCTATGAGACTCCGCTGCAGTGAGGTCCCCAAGCGGCGCGGGCTTCCCTGGGCCACGGCGGCTGGCGGCAGGCGCCCCTACCTCCCTCCTTCCGGGTCTGGCTGGGAGACTCGGAGAGGTGAGTTCCCCAAGAAGCGGCGGCTGGCAGCCGGTGCCCCTCCCTCACGGGCGGCTTCCCGAGCCGGCTGGGAGCCTCGGATCAGCGGTTCCCCAAGCGGCGGTGACCGGCGCCCCTCCCCCACAGGCAACTTCCCAGAGGGAAAGGAAAGAGTTTCCAACAGTAGTAGAGACTGAGTCCAACCTAACACCAATAGTGGCATTAATGAACAACTTCTGACTACTAAAAATAGGCTCTCAGCTCAGGTGAAGCTGATCAAGGTGGAAGTCGCCTATTGGGCTAACTGAAAAAGAGGAAAGGGGGTGAAACAGAGCCTTCTGTGGCTGTTTCTATGGAGGCTTGGTTGCCTCTGGGCTCAGCACTGGGATAACACAGGTTGCAATTGCCCCAAACGCAGAAACAGGCTGCTTTCAGGGCTCTCTACCACCTGAACCTTCCCCGCAGGAGGGGTGAAATGCAACTCAGGTGGAATCCCTCTCTCAAGGAATTCAGATCCCAGGACTTCACAATTTGAAGCCATTAAAACCAGCCTACAACCTTTCCTCTGTCTCCACCACACACCCAGCAGCGAGAGTCTTCCAAAGTTAAAGGAGCCACAACATCTTTTGCTGGTGGGACCCGCAAACAGACAAGCACCACATACTGGGCAGGTTAAGAAAAACAGAGCCCAGAGACTTCCCAGGAAAGTCTTTCAACCTGCTGGGTCCCACACTCAGGGAAATCTGATTAAATGCCCAGACACCAGCAAAAAATAACAAATCACACCAGGATTATTGAAGATATGGCCCAGTCAAAGGAACAAACCAATAGCTCAAAGGAGATAAAGGAGCTGAGACAACTAATTCTGAACATATGAACAGAAATGGAAAACCTCTTCAAAAACCAAATCAATAAATTGAGGGAGGACATGAAGAATCAAGGGATGAACAAAAAGAAGAAATGGAAAGTCTGAAAAAACAAATCAGAGAACTTATGGGAATGAAAGATACAGTAGAAGAGATGAAAAAAACAATGGAAACCTACAATGGTAGATTTCAAGAGACAGATATTAGAATTAGTGAACTGGAGGATGGAACATCTGAAATCCAAAAAGAAACAGAAACTATAGGGAAAAGAATGGAAAAATGTGAGCAGGGGATCAGGGAACTGAATGATAATATGAAGTGCACAAATATACGTGTTGTGGGTGTCCCAGAAGGAGAAGAGAAGGGAAAAGGAGGAGAAAAACTAATGGAAGAAATTATCACTGAAAATTTCCCAACTCTTATGAAAGACCTAAAATTACAGATCCAAGAAGCGCAACGCACCCCAAAGAGAATAGATCCAAATAGGCGTGCTCCAAGACACTTACTAGTTAGAATGTCAGAGGTCAAAGAGAAAGAGAGGATCTTGAAAGCAGCAAGAGAAAAATAATCCATCACATACAAGGGAAACTCAATAAGACTATGTGTAGATTTCTCAGCAGAAACCATGGAAGCAAGAAGACAGTGGGATGATACATTTAAATTACTAAAAGAGGAAAACTGCCAACCAAGACTTCTATATCCAGCAAAATTGTCTTTCAAAAATGAGGGAGAAATTAAAACATTTTCAGACAAAAAGTCACTGAGAGAATTTGTGATCAAGAGACCAGCACTGCAAGAAATACTAAAGGGAGCACTAGAGTCAGATACGAAAAGACAGAAGAGAGAGGTATGGATAAGAGTGTAGAAAGAAGGAAAATCAGATATGATATATATAATACAAAAGGCAAAATGGTAGAGGAAAGTATTATCCAAACAGTAATAACACTAAATGTTAATGGACTGAATTCCCCAATCAAAAGACATAGACTGGCAGAATGGATTAAAAAACAGGATCCTCCTATATGCTGTCTACAGGAAACACATCTTAGACCCAAAGATAAACATAGGTTGAAAGTGAAAGGTTGGGAAAAGATATTTCATGCAAATAACAAGCAGAAAAGAGCAGGAGTAGCTATACTAATATCCAACAAATTAGACTTCAAATGTAAAACAGTTAAAAGAGACAAAGAAGGATACTATCTACTAATAAAAGGAACAATTCAACAAGAAGACATAGCAATCATAAATATTTATGCACCGAATCAGAATGCCCCAAAATACGTGAGGAATACACTGCAAACACTGAAAAGGGAAATAGACACATCTACCATAATAGTTGGAGACTTCAATTCACCACTCTCATCAATGGACAGAACATCTAGACAGAGGATCAATAAAGAAAGAGAGAATTTGAATATTACAATAAATGAGCTAGACTTAACAGATATTTATAGGACATTACACCCCACAATAGAAGGATACACCTTTTTCTCAAGTGCTCATGGATCATTCTCAAAGATAGACCATATGTTGGGTCGCAAAGCAAGTCTCAACAAATTTAAAAAGATTGAAATCATACACAACAATTTCTCGGATCATAAAGGAATGAAGTTGGAAATCAATAATAGGCAGAGTGCCAGAAAATTCACAAATACGTGGAGGCTCAACAACACACTCTTAAACAACCAGTGGGTCAAGGAAGAAATTACAAGAGAAATTAGTAAATATCTCGAGGTGAATGAAAATGAAAACACAACCTATCAAAACCTATGGGACGCAGCAAAGGCAGTGCCAACAGGGAAATTTATTGCCCTAAATGCCTATATCAGAAAAGAAGAAAAGGCAAAAATTCGGGAATTAACTGTCCACTTGGAAGAACTGGAGAAAGAACAGCAAACTAACCCCAAAGCAAGCAAAAGGAAAGAAATAACAAAGATTAGAGAAGAAATAAATGAGATTGAAAACATGAAAACAATTGAGAAAATCAGTAAGACCAGAAGTTGGTTCTACGAGAAAATCAACAAGAGTGATGGGCCCTTAGCAAGATTGACAAAAAGAAGAAGAGAGAGGACGCAAATAAATAAGATCAGAAATGGAAGAGGAGACATAACCACTGACCTCACAGAAATAAAGGAAGTAATAACAGCTTACTATGAACAACTTTACGCTAATAAATACAACAATGTTGATGAAATGGACAAGTTCCTAGAAAGGCATGAACAACCAACTTTGACTCAAAAAGAAATAGATGACCTCAACAAACCAATCACAAGTAAAGAAATTGAATCAGTCATTCAAAAGCTTCCCAAAAAGAAAAGTCCAGGACCAATCAGCTTCACATGTGAATTCTATCAAACATTCCAGAAAGAATTAGTACCTACTCTCCTCAAACTCTTCAACATAATCGAAGTGGAGGGAAAACTACCTAATTCATTCTATGAAGCCAACATCACCCTCATACCAAAACCAGGTAAAGATATTACAAAAAAAGAAAACTACAGACCAATCTCTCTAATGAATATAGATGCAAAAATCCTCAACAAAATTCTAGCAAATCGAATCCAGCAACACCTTAAAAGAATTATATATCATGACCAAGTAGGATTCATACCAGGTATGCAAGGATGGTTCAACATAAGAAAATCAATTAATGTGATACACCATATCAACAAATCAAAGCAGAAAAATCACATGATCATCTCAATTGATGCAGAGAAGGCATTTGACAAGATTCAACATCCTTTCCTGTTGAAAACACTTCAAAAGATAGGAATACAAGGGAACTTTCTTAAAATGATAGAGGGAATATATGAAAAACCCACAGCTAATATCATCCTCAATGGGGAAAAATTGAAAACTTTCCCCCTAAGATCAGGAACAAGACAAGGATGTCCATTATCACCACTATTATTCAACATCGTGTTGGAGGTTCTAGCCAGAGCAATTAGACAAGAAAAAGAAATACAAGGCATCAAAATTGGAAAGGAAGAAGTAAAACTATCATTGTTTGCAGACGATATGATACTATACGTTGAAATCCCGGAAAAATCCACAACAAAACTGCTAGAGCTAATAAATGAGTACAGCAAAGTAGCAGGTTACAAGATCAACATTCAAAAATCTGTAGTGTTTCTATACACTAGCAATGAACAAGCAGAGGGGGAAATCAAGAAATGAATTTCATTTACAATTGCAACTAAAAGAATAAAATACTTAGGAATAAATTTAACTAAAGAGACAAAAGACCTATACAAAGACAACTACAAAAAACTGTTAAAAGAAATCACAGAAGACCTAAATCGATGGAAGGGCATACCGTGTTCATGGATTGGAAGACTAAATATAGTTAAGATGTCAATTCTACCTAAACTGATTTACAGATTCAATGCAATACCAATCAAAATCCCAACAACTTATTTTTTAGAAATAGAGAAAACAATAAGCAAAGTTATCTGGAAAGGCAGGGTGCCCCGAATTGCTAAAAGTATCTTGAGGAAAAAAACAAAGCTGGAGGTCTCACGCTGCCAGACTTTAAGGCATATTATGAAGCCACAGTGGTCAAAACAGCATGGTACTGGCATAAAGATAGATATATCGACCAATGGAATTGAATAGAGTGCTCAGATATAGATCCTCTCATCTATAGACATTTGATCTTTGATAAGGCAGTCAAGCCAACCCACCTGGGACAGAACAGTCTCTTCAATAAATGGTGCCTAGAGAACTGGATATCCATATGCAAAAGAATGAAAGAGGACCCGTATCTCACACCCTATACAAAAGTTAACTCAAAATGGGTCAAAGATCGAAACATTAGGTCTAAGACCATAAAACAGTTAGAGGAAAATGTAGGGAGATATCTTTTGAATCTTACAATTGGAGGCGGCTTTATGGACCTTAAACCTAAAGCAAGAGCACTGAAGAAAGAAAGAAAGAAATGGGAGCTCCTCAAAATTATACACTTTTGTGCATCAAAGAACTTCATCAAGAAAGTAGAAAGACAGCCTTCACAATGGGAGACAATATTTGGAAACGACATATCAGATAAAGGTCTAGTATCCAGAATTTATAAAGAGATTGTTCAACTCAACAACAAAAAGACAGCCAACCCAATTACAAAATGGGAAAAGGACTTGAACAGACACCTCTCAGAAGAGGAAATACAAATGGCCAAAAGGCACATGAAGAGATGCTCAATGTCCCTGGCCATTAGAGAAATGCAAATCAAAACCACAATGAGATATCATCTCACACCCACCAGAATGGCCATTATCCACAAAACAGAAAATGACAAGTGCTGGAGAGGATGTGGAGAAAGAGGCACACTTATCCACTGTTGGTGGGAATGTCAAAGGGTGCAACCACTGTGGAAGGCAGTTTGGCGGTTCCTCAAAAAGCTGAATATAGAATTGCCATACGACCCAGCAATACCATTGCTAGGTATCTACTCAAATGTCTTAAGGGCAAAGACACAAATGGACATTTGCACAATAATGTTTATAGCAGCATTATTTACAATTACAAAGAGATGGAAACAACCAAAATGTCCATCAACAGACGAGTGGCTAAACAAACTGTGGTATATACATACGATGGAATATTATGCAGCTCTAAGACAGAATAAACTTATGAAGTATGTAACAACATGGATGGATCTAGAGAACATTATGCTGAGTGAGACTAGTCAAAAACTAAAGGACAAATACTGTATGGTCCCACTGATGTGAACCAACATCAGAGAATAAACTTGGAATACATCATTGGTAACAGAGACCATCAGGAGTTAGAAATAGGGTAAGATAATGGGTAATTGGAGCTGAAGGGATACAGACTGTGCAACAGGACTGGATACAAAAACTCAAAAATGGACAGCACAATATTACCTAGTTGTAATGTAATTATGTTAAAACACTGAATGAAGCTGCATCTGAGCTATAGTTTTTTGTTTGTTTTTTTAATATATTTTTTATTTTTTATTTTTATTTTTTTCTCTATTATCATTTTATTTCTTTTTCTGTTGTCTTGCTATTTCTTTTTCTAAATCGATGCAAATGTACTAAGAAATGATGATCATACATCTATGTGATGATATTAAGAATTACTGATTGTATATGTAGAATGGAATGATTTCTAAATGTTGTGTTACTTAATTTTTTTTTTTAATTAATAAAAAAAAAATTCCTATCCCTTGCCACCTCAGGGTGGCTGCTTCTCTCTTGAAACGCTACGGCTGCCTCCAGCTGGCTCTGTTTCTCCCTGAAATAAAGTCTTCGCCTGAAAAAAAAAACTATACAGAGGGAGGCTCAAAAATTTTAAGTGACTTCATGAAGCTCATAGGACAAGTAGGTGGAAGAGCCAAGTTCCATACCAGGCCCATTTGATTCAGACCCTTGTTACTCCAAACCAGAAAAGTGAAATAGAATTAAAAGTATACACATGACTTTGAAAAACTTAATAAAGTAAGTGGAAACATTGAATTAATTTATTCTCAGAAAATAGATGTTTCTTGTGTGTTGCAGCTAAAAGTTGTTTATTGACATCTTATGGACAAAAATGCAAAGAAATACAAGAAAATAGATGAAGATTAAAGATGGGATAACATTCCTGTGATTGTGGGGGGCACAAAAACAAATCCTTATGACATTCATATATCTCATTTATTCAAGTACAATGAGTCTGCACTATTCTAGGTGTTTAGAGGATATCATTGAACAAGACAAGCAAAGGCATCATGGAATTTCCAGTGGGGCAAGGAGAAAGTATATAATAGGCACAATATTATAAAAAATAATGTGTTTGCATGTTAATCTTTAATAAGTACTAAGAAGAAGATAGTAGAGTGGGAAAGGGGAAGCAAAATGTCAGAGATACTTGAACTTTTAGACAGGGTAATTATGGTAGATCCCAATGAGGATGTGTTTTAGTGAAGACTTCAAGGAAGTGAGGACAGTTACAAAGATATTTGAATTTTATTCCCAATGAAATGAGAAGTTACTGGAAGATTTGAATAGAAGAGTGCCATTATCTGATTTACGTTTTAAAAATTCTGGCAGGTGCTTTGAGAATATACTTCAGGTAGACAAGGTTGAAAGCAGGGAGACCAGTTAATGGACTATTACAGCAATGTAAGTGAGAATATTTGATTGAGAATAGGGAGCAGTGGGTGGGATGGTAAAAGATTGATTGGATTATGGAGATGTTTGGTTTTTTTACTTTTTTATTGTATCATATAATATATATAGAAAGCAAAGAAAGAAAGAAGCAATAGTTTTCAAAGCACTCTTCAACAAGTAATTGTAGGATAGATCCCAGAATTTGTCATAGGCTACCATATCATCATCTCAGATTTTTCCTTCTAGCTGCTCCAGAATATGGGAGGCTGGAAGGAATAAATATTTTTTTATCATCACAATCCACTTTTTTTTCTTTCTTGTGAAAAATAACATATGTGCAAAAAAGCAATACCTTTCAAAGCACAGCACAACAATTAATTGTAGAACAGATTGCAGAATTTGGTATGGATTGCAATTCCACAATTTTAGGTTAGTTTCCACACACTAGGGTAACTTTCCAGAAACCTACAACCTCCAGATGGGTCCCTGGACCGGATGTTTCCTGAAACCTGGAAGACCCAGCCTCTCCAGAATATCAGCTGGCTCCATTTCTGTACCTCATATTATTGACAGCCCCTTCCAATATGAAAAAGTTAGAATGGCCATAGCCAAACAGCCCTAAAGAGAGGGATGGGAAGATAAAAGGTGATGGTGGAGTTATACAGAGAAAGTAGGGTTTAACAAACGAATATGATTGCTGAATCATTAAATTGATATTTCTTTTAGTCCCCAGTATCTTAGAGCAGCTAGAAGTAAAAACCTAAAATTATGGATATGTTTTAAAGGTAAAAACATCAGGATTTCCTGACAGAATGGATTTGTTTTTTGTTTGTTTATTTTATTTTATTTTGTTTTTATAGCTTGAGCAAAGAGGAAGGAGAAAGTTGCCGTAAACTGAGGCGAAGAAAAACTAACGCTGGAGTAGGCTTGACAGGAAGATTAGAAGTTTATTTTTGTAAATGTTAAGACATTTGTTAGGCATTCAAGTTAAGATACTGATGAGGATATACATCTATAGAGGTAAGGAGATTTGTCTAGGATATAGATATAGTATGTGGATACAGATACAGAAACAGGAATAGATATAGTGAGATAGAGATAGAGATATTGGGGGCTGTGGGAGATATGGTGCAAAGATGATATATAAAGCTCTGGGATTGAATAAAAACATCTAAGGATGGAATTAAAGACGAGAGAGAAGAGGTCCAAATGTTGATTGCTGGGGTCTTTCAACAAGAGGTTATGGTGAAGACAAAGAGCCAGCAAAGTTGAGAGAATCAACAGAAAGAAAGAAGGAAAATAAGCACTTGTGAGTCCTGGAATTTGTTTTTGTTTCTTCTTTTATGTAATCTTGTAGCTTATCTGGCCTTTTTAGTCATTAGGGTGATCGCTATGATCTTTTTTAAATTTCCACATCTTTGCTGATAACCTAGGTAGGTTACTTTTGACTACAGAACTAAAGGAAGTGTGTGAGATTGCCATGCAGATGTATGGAGGGAGAAAATTATAGGAAAGGGAATAGAAAGTGCAATTATACTTGGTTACAAGACTGCTCTGTGTGGCAAAAGAAGAGTAAGAAAAGAAAAGAAAGCCAGCGTGAATGGAAAATAGTGATGGCTGGCAAGAGTTGTGGAGATTTGATTGGAATAGATTGATACAGGCTAATAGGACTTTTCAAAGCTTAGTAAAAACTTAACTCTTACTTTACAAGAAACGAGAAATGTTGACAGGATTGTAAACTGAGAAATTACATATTCTGCTTTACAGACTAACAATATTGCTCTAGCTATTGTTGAGAATAGAACGTTGGAAGACTGCGAGGGCAAAAGCAAGGAAATCAATTTGTAGACTATTTCACCAACCTACGAGAGAGTTAATGTTAGCTTGAACAAGTGTGGTATCAATAGAGATTATGATAAATGATTGTATTCTAGATATATTTTGAAGTTAAATTCAACAAGATTTCCTATAATTTAAGATGTGAGTTGTGAGAGTGTGAAGTCAAAGGTGACTTGATTTTTTTTTTTTATCTGAGGGATTTGAAGAACTGCAAGGATAGATTTGTCACTATCAGAAATGAGGAGGACTGCAAAAGTCAGTTCATTTGAGAATATCAGAACCTTTATTTTGGACATTTTAAGTTTAAGAGTGATAATAGGCATCTAAGTAGTGACATTGAGGAGACAGTTTGATGTATGGGTCTAGAATTCAGGGAAGAGCACTATTTGGGAGTTGTTTTAGTTTCCTTAGCTGCTCAAACAAATACCATGCAATGAGTTGGCTTAAACAATGAGAATTTATTAGATTATGGTTTTGCGGCTGGGAAATGTCCTATATTGAGGCATCATTGAGGCAATGCTTTCTATCTGGAGACTGTGACAATCTGAGGTTGGCTGCCTGTGATGTTTTGTTCTTAGCTTATCTGTCAAATGGCAATATACATGACAGCCTCTTTGAGCTTCTTCCTTCCCTTCCAGGGTCCTTTGACTTTAAGCTTCTGGATGCTCTCTCTGTGACTTTCTCTCTGTCTGAATTTCATTCTGCTTATCTTTATACTCCAGTAATGGTATTAAAGACCCATCCTGATTGAGTTGTGCCACACCTTATCTGAAGTAATCTCATCAAAAGGTCCTACTTACAATAGAATCACACCCATAGGAATAGATTAAGTTTTAAGAACATGTTTTCTGGGTTACATAGCTCCAAACCACCTCAGAAGTCATAAACATTTAGATGATACTTAAAGATAAGACTTTGGATGTGATCGTCTAGAAATTAAGTGGATGCCAAAATTTAGTTTGTGTGAGTTCAAGAGGTGATGCAAGAAAGAATGGGCACACTTAGTATGGGTAACTCATTCAAGTTGTCTTCCTGTAACTAAAAAGGAATGAAGCTGAAAAAAAGAAATGAGGCTGTAAATCAAAAAGAATGTGGGTAAAGAGAGTTTATTTTTATTTTGGGAAATAGTCTGTTTTTTAGTATGATTGAAGTGATCCATTAGAGAAAGTAAAATTGTTGATTTAGAAGAGAGAGGAGGCAATTTCTTGAAAGATGACTCTAAATTGGCACAGAATATGTAGGCACAGATGTAGGTAGGTGGGGAGATGTGGATGTGGGAGCATATAGAAATTCTTCTTTTCTAATTCTTCAACATCCGTGTGAAGTAAAAAGCAGAATTATCAGCTGAGAGTGAGGATTGGAGAGGAGGTGTTGGAAGTTTGAAGAGATGGGAAAAGTTTGAAATAGTAACCTAAAGAAGTGGGGGAAAGAATGGACTAAAAAAAGAGTAATAGAATATCTTGAAAGCATTGAGACCCCTTCCAAAATTAGTAATCATGATTTAAAGTGATAAGTACCAGTGGAGTTGAGTGATTTTACTCTTCTATGTTCCTTGCAGGCATGGAGTATGCAGATAGATAGGTTTAGCCAGTATCATGGTCATGATTTAGCTTGGCCAGTAAGATGAAAAGATAGAAGAGGAAAGAACTGATGTACACAGTGAAATTATTGCAATGTTTGGTCCAAATTTTTATGTAGTAGTAATATTTAAACATTTTTAAAGGTGCCCTACCTCCTGAGTATTGAAAGATGTGGAGCCATTTAATGTGGTATTAATCCCTTTAAAGTAGGTTTTCATTTGATTTCTTATCAATAAACAACAGGGTGAAATTCAAATTCTTTAATATAGGTTGAGGACTATTCATGATATAATCCCTTCCTTAAATCAAGTGGCCCCCTTTCACCCTAAATTCTAGCCATGATTCACTACTTGTATTTTATGAATGCAACATGTTCTTAAACAACAAGAGCCTACGTATAGGTGGGCTCCATCTTTTCTTGATTCTTCATTTGCTTTTAAAATTCCCCTTGAACCACCTACTTTGAGATCCCTTCTTTCCTAGCCTGAGTTCTTTCCTCTGTTCCACTTACTTTTAGCACAAAGAAAAGTAGACGATTGCAGTAGAAAGAGTAATGTCTCTGAAATCGGAGAGATGAATGCAGGCTGTACCATTTTTTGAACACATCACTTGAGGCATAAATAAGCTTAAGCAAGCTATTTATGCCTCAGTTTCCATATTCAGACACTTGTGATGATAATACCTACTTCGGAAGGTTGTTGTGAAAATTAAGTGAGGCTAGCATTCATAAAGATGATGGCATTTAATAAGCAGTCAGTAAATATGACTCAAATAAATGATGGCATCTCTGCTCTTCATTTACTTTATAAATGTAATTGCATGTGATACATATAAATATTCAGAACAATAAGAAAATGTTGATGTTATAAGTGAAGTTATTGAGAATTCCATAAAGATATGATTTAGAAAACCTAGTAGGACTAATTATGTCACAGACAAGTATTGTGCATTTTTCTTTCTTTTTTTTTTGTAATACAAATATGCAATTCAGAAAACTAGGTTTTTATTTAAAGATTACTACTTATAAATAACCTAAAGGACACCATAGCATAGAATAATACGGAATTCTTTATAATAGGTGATGGTGAGTAAAATGAAGCATTGTGATTTCCCTGTGTTAGAAAAATTGTGAATTGTTTCCAGTTTTCCGTGGGGGACAATCTCAGTAATGTCATTTAGCAGAGCCATGTTTTGAAACTTGAGAGTATATTCCAGAATTATCTAGAGACTCACAAAAATGGGGAAAATAAAACCATTCAATAGTTGTAAATTCTCCCACTGGATATCATGAATTCTTCTAGTGATTAGCCCTCGTGTGAGAATTCATGAAGCAATTATAAGAATCCACAACTGGTTATATGCCTGCCCAAGCTCATCTCTACATTCTTCTCCATAACTGTGAGAGCTTGATAAAGAATTTTAACTCATATTTAATAAGCATTTTTAATTGAAGCATAACATAAACACAAAAAATACATCATAAGTGTACAGCTCAATGAATGCTAAAAACATAAATACAGACTGTGTAATTACCATTCATATCAATAAGAACATTTATCAGCACCCTGTAAAATCCTCTCCCACCCCTGCCAGCCAATGTTCGCCCATCTTCTCAAAGGTAACCACTATCCTAACATCTAATGCCTTATACTAGTTTGAACTACTTTTTCAAACTATGTATATGATATATATGTCAAAAGTAAAAAATATATATATTTACATTCAGTAATTATACAGTATTTACTCTTTCGTGCTTAGCTTTCTTTGTGTACTTTTATATTTGTGAAATCCATCCATACTGCTATATGTAGTGTGGGTTCATTTATTTTAATTGCTGTATAATATTGCATTAATTAATAGATCACAACTTTTTCCCCATTTTACTTTTGATGGACATTTGAGTTGAATCTAGTTTGAGGATTACAATAATGCTTCTTGTACATGTCTTGGTACATATGTGCACATATGTCTTGACTATACATGTAGAAGGCATTCTGATCAAGGTTATCTTTAGTAGACCCAGACAAAAGTTTTCCAAAGTGGTTATATCAATGTACACACTCACCAGTGGTGCAGGTGTGTTCTAGTTTCCCTCTTTTGTTGTTAACAGTTGGCATTGACTATCTTGAATTTTAGCTTTTCTGATGCATGTGTGGTAGTATTTTCGTGTAGTTTCTTCTTCCATGTAGTTTTAATTAGCAACTTCTTTATAACATTTAAGCAACTCTCCATATTTATTTAAATTTTGATATTCTCCTTTGTGAAGTGCCTTTCTAGCTCTTTTGCACATTTTTGATTGAGTTTGCTGCTTTAATTTATTTGTAAGAGTTCTTTACATGGTCTCCATACGGATCCTTGGTCAGATATACTTAATGCAAATACCTTTTCTAATGTTGTAGCTTCGTTTTCATTCTCTTACTAATAATTTTTGTTAAAGTTCAATTTATGAATATTATATTTTATTAATCTTGTAAAGTAAGTCTTTGCCTACTCCAAGGTCATGAAGATGATCTCTTAGGTTGTTGTTTTTGTTGTTGTTTTCCTAAAAGACTTGTTTTTCTTTCACACTATGGATCATAATGTCTTAGTTTGCCAGGCTGCAATGACAAATGCCAGACAATAGTTTGGCTTAAACAATGGGAGTGAGTATGGGGGATTTCTTTCCATTGTTTTGCCCAGTATCCCTATAACACAGAACAGTAATTGACTCATAATAACTACCGAATAAATCCTGGATAAATGAATGAGTTAATGAATGAATAATTTTGTAAATTTTGTCTCCTCCATTATCATCAAAACTTCCAGGAATATGAAATGAATGATTCATACTCCCAATGGGTAGGATTTGTTTTATGAAGAATTGAGCCATCCTTAATTTTAGATTGTTTTCCCAATCTGAAGAGAACAAAAGAATCCTACATAGTATCTATTGTCTTGGGTATTCCAGGAGCAAATTATAAAATGTATTTTGATCTGTTTGAATTATGCAAATTCAAAGAAACTTAAAACAAAATTTCCCAAATCAGCAACAATTCATTAATTTATTCTCTCCTCAGCACCCTTTGGTTTCTTAATAACTAAGTACCAGATAAATGCAATAAACAGCAAAAATAACTGACTAAAGCTTTGATAAATGTTCATATCTTATTTAAAATCCGGTAATAATGCTATAAATACATTTTGTTATGGGCATAGAACACTAAAATGCTTGGATTTGAAATGCAATTCTATTTCATTCAATGTATAAAGACTTTTACTTGTTTGTATCAACTATGCTATCCCCTATTATACTATTTATATTACGCATTTTTCCCCTGGAAATGACACTTTCATAAATGAACACATCTGGGAACAAGTAAATTGGCCTTCTGTTGCTGTAACCTGATTCCTGTACTCAGCTATATCCTACAATGGGGCCTGTGGGGCAGCAAAGCATATGGTTTTCTTGCCTCTTGGTTAACACATAGATTAGAGAGTTCATTGTTTTTGTTGTTCTTAAATTTAAATTTTATTCACAAGTCAGTCTTCAATGAAACCTCTTGCTTCCCTTGATTTGCAGCATAATTACCTCTCTCTCTCTGCTTTCACACTGGCAGTAATTTCCTTCCTTTTGGCACCTACCTATTTCTATAGGAAGAGATAGTTTTTCTTTTTCTCTGGAATCACTCGTCATTTGTTCCAGATACAAGGCAATAATTAAGCATGTAATGTACTACTAGATCTTGAAGAAAGAATGCCAAGGGCCTTTGGTGAGTGGGCAAGGGATTAGAATTTTCATCCCGAGTGTCTCTTGAGAAGGTACCTTGTCCACACTTTTTGTTCATTTCATTCAAATGAGTTTCTTCTTCAATTTTTATTAATGGCACCACCATCTCCCAAGTCACTCAGACACAAAGTCTGTAATTCATTTTCTTTGTCAGTTGTTCATTTATTTATTCAGTTACATGTATTTATGAATATCAGCTCTGTGTCAGACTGTAAGAAGAGGGACAGAGTTGCTGGAGACTGATGAGGTCCTTGCTCTTATCATTGACTTCTCTAATCTTCATCCTCATTCTGGTTTTTATTACCTTTCAACTTGATTGTCACCATTATCTCCTATTGGCCTCCTTGCTTCAATCTCTGGGCCCCTAATTCCCTAGTTCTGGCCCACAGTAGGCACTTCTTATTTGATAAATTGAATCCAATTGGAAGCATCCTCCACATTACTGCCATATTCATGCCTGTTATTTATATGATCACATATTTCCTGTGTTAAAACTTATTTACCTTATTTCTCCAACCACACTTTAATCAATGTGAATTAATTCCTGTTCCATATACATTTTCATGCCACCTCCCCTTACATTATATCCAACCACTGCAAGCTCTTCAAGGCCCAACTAAATGCTACCTTTTTAATGAAATCGCCTCTTAGCTCCCCAGCTGGGAGTAATCTTGCCCACTTCTGACCTCCACAATATTGGATTTGTGACTCCATGATGGCCTACAGCATAGGTATTTGTGAACAAATCTAGTCCACCTATTGGGCAGGGCCCACATTTAACACTTCTGTTAAGCATTTCCTGAAGTGCTTATTATTGAGCTTTGAAGAACTGTTTGATAATTGAATAAATGGCCTATTAAGATATAAAACCTAAATCTTCTCATACACTTATTTATCCCATACGCTATTTTTTTTTCTGAATGGTTGTGTCCAATTCAAAGCTAAGTCAGCCAAAATTAAATTCTAATGATTTGGTTGAACAAAAGCTGACTTCATAAATCATAGTTTAATAGCTGTCCACAGTCTCTTTACTGTTTTGCAGCTGCATGGTAATGCTTGTTTAGCTAGCCAGTTCAATTATTAAAATTATACAACCAGTAGTAAAGGTAGTAACTGGCCTATTTGCTTGGAGTCACAATGCTTCATGCCAGATATACCACCATATCTTATGTAACTCTCCATGCATACTGATAGCAAATTAACTATTTGGAAATTTCCTAACCCTTAATTTTATATCCAGGCTAAAGTTTTGTTGTCCATATGAAAGGAAGGGGGGAATGGAAATGTTATTTTCCTAATGGGACTTCAAATTTTAGATTTGCAATCAGATTTCAGATCTTTCTAACCTGTTTACTATGAATTCACTTAGTTGGCAGAATTTCTAACTCCTCTATATAAAGCATATCTACTGTGTTATCAAAATCTGAGATTTTAAATTTAAGGTTGGCTTTATTATAAAGTGATGGAAGTGAACCTATGGAGAAATCGAAGCCATAGGATTTAAAAATAATCATACAGCTTCTTTTATGACCTAAAATTCTTAGTAATGACTCTGATGAAGAAGGAAATATGCCTTTATTTTTATTCTCTCTAGGTCCCCTTGCTTTAAGTCTTTGGCAAGGCAGCCCTAAGGAAAATCCCCATTCTTAGGCCTAGGCCCCTCCAAGCCAAACAAACAAATAGTGGAATCAAAAATGTTCCCTCTTTTTGGGGATTGAATTATATACCCCAGAAAAACATATTCTTAATCTTAATCCATTGCATGAACTCATTATAAATAGGATCTTTTGAAGATGTGATTTTGAATTAAGGTGGCCAACCAACTGAAAAAGTTTGGACTTTAAACTGGATTACTGGAGTCCTTTATAAACAGAATGAAACTCAGACATAGAGAGGGAAAACCATGGGAAGAAGCTGAAACGCAACAGAACCTGGAGGAGAAAGGAGAAGACATCACCATGTGGATTTCCTTGTGACATCAAAGCAAAAAACAAGCATCACCAGCAGCCAGCCCTAGAATGTCAGTCTTTGTGGAGAAAACATTGCCTTGCTGACACCTTGATTTTGAACTTTTAGCCTCTAAACCATGAGCCAACATATTCCTGTCATTTAAGCCAACCCATTGTATGGTGTTTATTTTAGCAGCCTGGAAGCTAAGACAGATCTCAATGGCAGACTTTCTGGTTTACCCTTAAGTAATAAGGCAGGTAAAAAGCCTATACTGCTGCTGGTGCTACCAGAAATGCTGGGTCTCTTGGGACCAAAGAAGAAACCACACATATTTCTTGATAAGACAACTCATCCACTTATCTGTTATCAGCATGTACCATGTACTTGGTGGAGAGGTAAGTGAACTTTGGGCTAGAGATCTTACCTACTGGGTCTTAAACAGATACCCGGAAAAGTGTTAGATTTTTCTTTCTTTTTATTCTGTGAGCCTGTATCTCTGCACAAAAGTCAAGTACTCAATGGGAGAAAAACACTTGCTTTACGCTTTCCTTAAATTACATAAAAATTCATTCTGCCCAAGATTTTTTTAAGTCTATTTTTGGGCATATACCTAGGAGTGGAATTGCTAGGTGATGTGTCATCACTCTATTTAACTTTTGGAGGACTATTTACCATAGCACTATTTTACAACCACAACATAATGTATGAGCACTCCTGTTTCTCCACATCCTCACCATTATCTGTTTGATTGTTGTTGTTGCCTGATAGTTTAATTATAGTTATACTAGTAGATGTAAAGTAATATCTCATTGTGGGTTTGATTTGCATTTTCCTAATGGCTAATGATGTGCAACATCTTTTCATGTGCTTATTAGCCTTTTCTTTGAAGAAAAGTATTTGTTTCCTAGGGCTGCCATAACAAAGCACCACAAAATGTGTGACTTAAGACAACAGCAATTTATTCTCTTAAAGTTCTTTAGGCTAGAAGTCTAGATTCAGGGTATTAACTGGCCATGTTAACACCAAAGACTCTAGGAAATAATTCTTTTCTGTCTTTTCTAGCTTCTGGTGGTGGCTGGCAAACACTGGTGCTCATTTTGTGGCAACATAACTTTAATATTTGCCTCAATCTCCGCATGACCTTCTTCCTCTGCTTCCTTTGTGTCCCTGTGTCCTAATTTCCTTTTTCTTATAAGGGTACCAGTCATTGGATTGGAGTTAGAGTCCATCCTATTCCTATATGACCTCATCTTACTTTGTTACATTTGCAAAGACCCCATTTCCAAATAAGGTCACATTCATAGATTCCTGGTGAAAGTGAAATTTGAGGGTATACCATTCAATCTAGTACAAACATCTAGTCAAGTCCTTCCCCTGTTTTCAATTGGTTATTTGTCTTTCTAATGTAGACCTATATGAGTTTTTACATATTGTATATTCTGGATACCCTTAACAGAGATATCTTTTACAAATATTTTATCTCATTCTGTGGTGTGTCTTTTCACTTTCCTGATGGTATTCCTTGAATTAAACAGGTTTTTAATTTTGATGAGTGCTAATGTACCTATTGTTCTTTTGTTGCTTGTGCTTTTGGGCTTATATTTATTTATTGGAGTAATAAATCCTTGCCTAATCCAAGAACATGAAGATTTACTCCTATATTCTCTTCAAAGAGTTTTATGGGTTTAGCTCTTACTTTTAAATCTTTGATTTTTTTAGTTTATTTTTGTATGTGGCAGATAGTAAGGGTCCAACTTCATTGTTTTGCATGTGGGTACCCAGTTGTCCTGGCACCATTTATTGAAGAGACTATTCTCTCACCATGGAATGATCTTGGCACCCTTATCAACAATCAGTTGACCTTAAATGTGTGAATTTATTGCTGGACTCTCAAGTCTATTCCACTAATAAATATTTCCATCCTTAGACTATAATCACACTGTCTTGATGAATGTAGATTTGTAGTAAGTTTTTAAATTGGTAAATGTGAATCCTCTAAATTTGCTCTTATGTGTCAGGTTTGTTTTTTTTTTTTTTTCTGGTTCCTTTGAATTTCTATATGAAATTTAAGATCTGCTTGTCATGTTCTGCAAAGAAACTAGCTGGAATTTTGAGAAGTATAATATTGAATCTGTAGATAAATTTGGAAAGAATTGCCATCTTAACAGTAGTAAATCTTCCATTCCTTGAAATAAGATTTCTTTCTATTTATTTATGTGTTCTTCAGTTTCTTTGGATAAGGCTTGTAGTTTTCAATGTACAAGTCTTGCAGCATGGTTTTTTTCACATTTATTTGTAGATATTTTATTCCATTTGATGCTATTATAAATGGAACTGTTTTCTTAAATCCAATATTTGTATCGTTCATTACTAGTCTATAAAATACCGATTTATTTATTTTGATCATTTTTTTTCTGTCACTCATTTTATTAGCTGGTATATATATATTTGTTTCCTAAGTATTTCTAGAGAAAAGATCATGCATTATATAACCATAATTTAAATTCTGCCTTTCCAACCTGGATGCCTTTTATTTCTTTCTCTTTCTTAATTTTCTAGCCTATAACCTCCCGTACAATGTTGAATAGAAGTGATGAATTCTACTGCAAGCAAGATCCTCATCTTGGGCCTATTTTAGGGGTAAAGCTTTCATTCTTTCCACATTATGTATGACGTTATTTTTTGATATTTCACAGATGCCTTTTTATCATCAAAAAGGGTGGACATTGTTAATTTTTTTTTTCTGAGACGAGCATATGGATTTTGTTTTTTATTCTATTGATAAGCTGTATTACATAATTTAATTCTTGGCTATTAAACTAACCTTGGATTCCTGGTTAGTCCTTATCCTGGTTAAATCTTATTTGATCATGGTGTATAATCATTTTAATTTGTTTAAGGATTTGGTTTACTAGTATTTTATTTAGGATTTCTGCATATATACTCAAAATGGTTATGGATCTGTAGTTTTCTTTACTTGTGATTTTTTTTCTGGCTTTGGTATCACAGTAATGCTGGTCTTGTGAATTGAGTTATGAAATGTTTCCTCTTTTATTTTTTGGAAGATCTTATGAGGGATTGGTATTAATTTTTTAAATGCATGACAGAATTCAACAGGGTACATTTCTCAGCCTGAGCTTTTGGTTGTTGTTATTTATGAGATTTTAATTTGCAGGTCACTTTTAGCCATCTGCAGACGATTTCTCCGGCTTCTCCTGCTATTCCTTTTACTGTCCTCACACTAGTATGGGCACAAACTGCTTTTTCAATTACCTGGTGTGACAGCTAAGACCAGATCATAAAATTTGATAAGATCTTTGTAGATTTGAGTATCATACAAATAAATTACAGTATACAAAATAGTCTTTAAACTGGCTAATATTTATAACTGCTCACAAAGTCATTTTAGAATGAGATCTAGTTTTAGTTTTGCAAAACAGAAATGACCATCAATTGTCCCCTCATTTCAGAACTAAGGAATTGCCTACTCTCAAAGATAAATCTACGCTGCTATTTCTAGAGAGTAAGATAAAAACAAGTGCACAAAAATATAGTTCAGTCTATTTAAAATGGGAATTGTAGCCATATGGATATTTTTAATGAGATCCCATCATTCCAAGACACCTTGCATGATATTCATTCAAATCATACGATCATGGAATGTTTAGAAGAAGAAAAGGTCATAAAGATACTTAGATAACTAATAACATTAGTTCAAATCATTCAATTATTGAATGTATTTAAGTTTATAGAAGATGAGAAATTAAGCAACTTGCCCTAATTCTTATGGTTAATATCAATGTCATGGTCAGGTTCATGTGTCAACTTGGCCAGGTGGTGGTACTTGTTTTTCTGGTTGGGCAAGTGCTAGCCTGTCTGTTGCCATGAGGACATTTCATAGAATTGAATCATGATCACATTGGCTGCATCCACAGCTGAATCCATTTGTAATCAGCCTAGAGGAGTGTCTTCTGCAATGAGTTATGCTTAATCGAATCACTGGAAGCCTTTAGGGAGGATTCAGAAGAGACAGGCTCTCTTCCTGCTATAGCTGGCAAGAACCTCTTATGGAGTTCATCCAGAACCTCCATTGGAATCGTCAGCTTCACAGCCTGCCCTCCAGGTTTTGGACTCCACATTCCCACACTTACGTGAGACATTTCTATAAATTCTATATTTACGAATATTTCCTGTTGATTCTGTTTCTCTAGAAAACCCTAACTAATACCGCTTGGTACCAGGAGTGGTTCTTAAGAAACAGAATCTTAAAAATGGGTTTTTATGAATGGTTTTCTACTCTGACGGGACTCAAAGACACTAAGGACTCTGATTCCCATTATTAGAATGATACTGCCAATCCATGGGGTGAGTTGGCAAAAGAAATAGTCAAAATATCACCATTCGATTCTTCTAATGCTTCACTTGTATGAAGCCAGGTTCTGGGGGATAATGTTTTTGACACTTTTGTGGAGTTTTGTGGAAATAGGAGGTATAGAGATGTAGGCTGGTTGTTGTTAGATATACTGAATACATTAATGAGTAAAAGGAATGGGCTTAAAGCTCCAAATGAGAAGCTTAAGTGCTGTCTGACAGATGTAAATGTTTCTATGAGTGTCCTGAAGGAAAATCTTATTTCCTGTAGCCATAGACTTGAGAGCTCCAAAAATCAGACTCAGAATCTTATTGTTAGAGTAGCAACTTTACAACAGAAACTGAAATCTCAATCTTGCATGGTGCATGCCATAAAAGTGAGGGCCTGATTGGAAAGGAGTGGGACCCTGAAAAATTGGTTGGTGACATATGGATTGATAATGATGTTGGTGGCGAGGGTGAAATCCCAAGCATGGCTGAATTTTCTCTAGATAAACCTGTAATAGTCTACCCTGAGGACATATCCACCCCACATCCAACCTGCTATAAGGAGTTGACCACCCAACCTCCACCTGAAGTGATGAGCCCTAGAGTGATTAATCCTGTTTCACCAGATGAAACTGCAAATGAATGCCCTGAAGCAAATGGCTTGGAAGATATTTCTAATTATTTTCATGACCCAGCCCACAACCCCTCATTTCTTCCAGACCTATACTAAAATCCCAACAGGCCCTTAAAGGTTAGGTTCAAAGTGTCACACATGAGGAGGTGCATTATACTCCAAAAGATCTCTGTGAGTTTTCTGATTTATATAGACAGAAATCAGGCAAATATGTTGGATGGTTTGCTGAAACATGGCTCAAAAAGGTGGCCGACATTAACTGAGGTTGAAATGCCAGAACTGTCCTGGTATCATGTAGATGAAGAGATCCAGAGGCTTAGAGAGATTGGAACATTAGAGTGAATTTATCATGCAAAGCCTGCTCTTACACGCCAGGAATGTCCAGAGAATGCACCTTTAACCAGAACAGTGAGAAATAAATTTGTGAGACTAGTGCCATCATCCCTGAAGAGCTCTATAGTTGCACTTCTCTGTAAGTCAGATATTACTGTGGGAACTGCTGTCACTGAGTTGGAATTCCATAAACACAATGGGGATGTCCAGATCCCAAGTTGGCAGAAGTCAGATAGCAGCACTTAATCACCAAAGAGAGGGTGAGTGTGGCTATTATAATAGACAGCAAATTCAAAACAGGAATCAAAAAAATCTGACTTGCAGAGAGTTGTGGCATTGGCTTGTAAATCATGGGGTATATAGGAATACAATAGATGAGAAGTCTACTAAATTCTTGTTTGAGCTGTATAAACAGAAGAGTTCTTGGTCAAGTGAACAGAAGTCTAACTTAAATTACAAAAACACAGAGTCAAAGCCCCTTAATCAATTTCCAGATTTGAGACAGTTTACAGACCCAGAGCCCCTTGAATGAAGGGGAGGCCAGGTCCTTATAGGGGAGAACCTCATTACATGCCACAAATTTATACTGTTAATCTTCCTCCAAGCCTTCCCCAGGAGACTGACGGCCTTTTACCAGGGTAACTGCGCACTGGGGAAAAGGAATTGATAGGATATTTCAGGGATTATTATACACTGGTTCAGAAGTGCCATTAATGCCAGGGGACCCAAAACGTCACTCTGGCCCACTAGTCAGAGTGGGGACTTGTGGAGGTCAGGTGATTGATGGAGTTTTAGATCAGGTCCATTTCATGGTGGGTCCAGTGAGCCCCTGTACACATCCTGTATCTATTTTCCCAGTTCCAGAATGCATAATTGGAATAGACATCCTGAACAACTGGCAGAATCCCCACATTGACACTCTAACTCGTGCAGTGAGGGCTATTATGGTGAGAAAGGCCAAGTGGAAGCCACTCAAACTGCCCCTACCTAGCAAAATAGTAAACCAGAAGCAATACTAGATTCTTGGAGGGATAGCAGAGATTACTGCAACTCTTAAGGACTTGAAGGATGTGAGGGTGGTGATTCCCACACCATCCCCATTCAACTCTCCCATTTGGCCTGTGCAGAAAACAGATGGGTCTTAGAGGATGACAATGGATTATCATAAGCTCAACCAGGTGGTAACTCCCGTTGCAGTTGCTGTTCCAGATGCAGTATCATTGCTTGAGCAAATCAATACATCCCCTGGTTCCTGGTATGCAGCTACTGATCTGACAAATGCTTTTTTCTCAATAGCTGTTAGGAAGGACCACCAGAAACAGTTTGCTTTCAGCTGGCAAGGTCAGCAATATACTTTCACTGTCCTACCTCAGGGGTATACCAACTCTTCAGTCCTATGTCATAATCTTGTCTGCAAGGACCTTTACCATTTACCACAAGACATCACACTGGTCCATTATATTGAAGATATCATGTTGATTGGACCTAGTGAGCAAGAAGTAGCAACTACTCTAGACTTACTGGTAAGGCATTTGCATGTCAGAGGATGGGAGATAAATCCAACAAAAATACAGGACCTTCTACCTCAGTGAAATTTCTAGGTGTCCAGTGGTATGGGACATGTCGAGAAAGACCTTCTAAGGCAAAGGGATATGATCCTATATCTGGCCCTTCCTACAACCAAAAAAGAGGCACAATGCCTAGTTGGTCTCTTTGGAATTTGGCAACAACATATTCCTCATTTGGATGTGCAACTCTGACCCACTTATCGAGTGACAAGGAAAGTTGCTAATTTTGAATGGGGATCTGAAATGAGGAGACTCTGTGACAGGTCCAAGCTACTGTACAAGCTGTTATGCAACTTGGACCATATGATCCAGCAGATCCAATGGTGCTGGAAGTGTCAGTGGCAAATAGAGATGCTGTTTGGAGCCTTCTGCAGGCCCCATAGGAGAATCACAACGCAGACCCTTAGGATTTGGAGCAAAGACTTGCCATCTGCTGCAGATAACTACTCTCATTTTGAGAAACAGCTTTTGGCCTGCTACTGGGCCTTAGTAGAGACCAAACACTTAACCTTGGGTCACCAAGTTACCATGAGACCTGAGTTGCCTATCATCAGCTGGGCATTATCTGATCCACCAAGCCATAAAGTTGGGCATGTGCAGCAGTACTCTATCATGAAATGGAAGTGGTATATATGAGATAAGGCCAGAGGAGGCCATGAAAGCACAAGTAAGTTATATGAGGAAGTGGCCCAAATGCCCATGGTCTCCACTCCTGCCACATTACCTTCTCTTTCCCAGACCAGAGCTATTGCCTCTTGGGGAGTTTCTTACAGTGAATTGACTGAAGTAGAGAAAACTCAGGGCTGATTTACAGATGGTTCAGCATGATATGCAGGTACCACCTGAAAATGGACAGCTGCAGCACTACAACACCTTTCTGGGGTGTCCTTGAAGGACAGTGGTGAAGGGAAATTCTCCCAGTGGGCAAAACTTCGAATAGTGCACCTTGTTGTACATTTTGCTTAGAAGGAGAACTGGCCAGAGGTATGTTTGTATACTGACTCATGGGCTGGTGCTAATGGTTTGGCTGGATGGTCAGGGACTTGGAAGACCATAATTGGAAAATTGGTGACAAAGAGATCTGGGGAAGAGGTATGTGGATAGGCCTTTCTGAATGGGCTAAAAGCATGAAGATATTTGTGTCCCCTGTGAATGCGCACCAGAGGGTGACTTCAGCAGAAGAAGGTTTTAATAATCAAGTGGATAAGTGACGTGCGCTTTGGATACCAGTCAGCCTCTTTCTCCAGCAACTCCTGTCATTGCCCAGTGGGCTCATGAACAAAGTGGTCATGGTGGTAGAGATGGAGGTTATGCATGGGCTCAGCAACATGGACTTCCACTCACCAAGGCTGACCTGGCTACAGCCACTGCTGAGTGCCCAATCTGCCAGCAGCAGAGACCCACACTCAGCCCCTGATATGGCACCATTCACTGAGGTGACTGTGCTAGTTAGATTCAGTTGTCAACTTGGCCAGGTGAGCATACCTAATCTTGTTGCTGCGGACATAAGCCAACGGTACGTGAACCTCATCTGTTGCCAATTACATCTGCAATCGGCTAGGAGGCGTGTCTGCTGCAATGAGTGACGTTTGACTTAATTGACTGGTGCTTAAATGAGAGATCGCAACATAGCACAGCCTAGCAGCTTGGCATTCCTAATCTCAGCACTTGCAGCTCAGCCCAGGCCCTTGGAGATGGAGAAAGAAATCACCCTGGGGAAAGTTGTTGGAACCCAGGGGCCTGGAGAGAAGACCAGCAGAGACCATCCTGTGCCTTCCACGTAAGAAAGAACCTCGGTGGAAAGTTAGCTGCCTTTCCTCTGAAGAACCAACAAAATAAATCCCCTTTTATTAAAAGCCAATCCATCTCTGGTGTGTTGCATTCCAGCAGCTAGCAAACTAGAACAGTGACCAACTGCCTACATGGTGTCAGGTTGATTACGTTGGACCACTCCCTTCATTGAAGGGACAGTGATTTGTTCTGACTGGAATAGACACATACTTTGGATATGGGTTTGCTTTCCCTGCATGCAATGCTTCCACGAAAACTACCATGCATGGGCTTACAGAATGCCTTATCCATTATCATGGCATTCCACACAGCATTGTTTCTGATGCAGGAACACACTTCACAGCAAATGAAGTGTGGGAATGGGTACATGCTCATGGAATTATCTGGTCTTACCATGTTCCCCATCATCCAGAAGCAGCTGGATGGATAGAATGGTGGAATGGACTTTTGAAAACTCAATTATGGTGCCAACTAGATGGTAATACCTGGAAGGGCTGGGGTGATTGTCTACAGGAAGTTGTGTATGCTCTGAATCAGCATCCATTGTATGGTGCTGTTTCTCCCATAGCCAGGATCCATGGGTCCAGGACCGAAGGAGTGGAAATGGGAGTGGCACCTCTCACTATTACCCCTAATGAGCCACTAGAAAAATTTTTGCTTCCTGTCCCTGCAAACTTGAGCTCTGCTGGTCTACAAGTTTTAGTTCCAAAAGGGGAGAGTTTCCATCAGGAGAACCAATAATGATTTCATTGAACTAGAATCTAAGATTGCCACCTGGTCATGTTGGGCTACGCATGCCCCTGGAGCAACAAGCCAAGAAGGGGATTATGTTACAGTGTGATTGGCCATGACTATCAGGGGAAAATAAGACTGCAACTACACAATGGAGGTAAAGAAGAGTTTTCCTGGAATATAAGGGATCCCCTAAGGTGTCTTTTAGTACTACCATGCTCTGTGATTAAATCAAGGGAGCATGGAATGGGTAGTGGAAGAAGCTAGTGATAAATATAAACTATGACCACATAATCAATTACAGAAATGAGGACTGTAATGCTGTTTTGTTCATGTTATACTATTTAAGTTGTAAGATATCAAGTTTAAGAATGAATATTACCCAAGGAGTTTCATCCTATTCTGGGGATATTTCATTTGTTTCCCGTTATATGCAGGGCAGTTGAGTATTGTTAGGTGAGGGGAAAATGTGTGTCTTTTATTGTTTTCTATTTAGAAATTAGGTATGGTTTAAGATGATGTGTATAGCTGCCAAGTTGACAAGGGGTGGACTGTCATGGTCAGCTTCATGTGTCAGCCTGGCCAGGTAGTGGTACCAGTTTGTCTGGTTGGGCAAGTGCTGGCCTGTCTGTTGCTATGAGGACATTTCGTAGAATTAAATCATGAGCTCATTGGCTGCATCCACAGCTGATTCCACTTGTAATCAGCCAAGGGGAGTATCTTCTGCAATGAGTGATGCTTAATCTAACCACTGGAAACCTTTTAAGGAAGATTCAGAAGAGACATGCTCTCTTCCTGCTTATCCGGTGAGCCTTTCCTGTGGAGTTCATCCAGACCCTCCATCGGAATAGTCAGCTTCACAGCCTGCCCTACAGAGTTTAGACTCTACGTTCCCACATTTACATGAGACACTTATATAAATTTTACATTTATGAATATTTCTTGTTGATTCTGTTTCTCTAGAGAACTCTTAACTAATACAATCGGCATCCTACTATAACAGGACACACATACATATATGTTCACATATACTCACACACACTTACACATTTGCACTCTTGCACATAATCTAGACCCAGCATATTAAAGCCATTTTTGTACCTGAACTACAAAAGATATTTGAGTCATGGTGAGAGAAAGAATGCAAATAACAAATGGTTTCCTCTTTCTTCAGGCTAACTTTGCTGTTTTTTTCATCCTAGCTTGCTCACCCTTGCCTTTGCATTTAATCTCTGCTGACCAGAGTTATATGAAAAGGTATACTAAATAATTAGTTTTACTAATTAAATAATTAAACTAAATAATTAAACTTCAGCAATATTTTTCTAAGGTTTATGCTAAATGTGAATGTGAAAACCATAGCTCTCATTTTCAAGAAATAATCCTTACCATCCTTAGAAGTAAGCCCTATTATGGCTGTCATGTAGAGATGAGAAAACTGAGGCACAGTTGAGTAATCTGCATATTATCATATAGCTAGTATTGGATTGAAACCAACATTGGTTTCACCCCAAAGTCTATACTGTTTCTTGATCTAGACCTGACCAAATAGGAATATAGAGGTCTGCATTTTGATTCTTGATGTATTACCTGTCCTTCTTTGGAATGCCAAAGTTGTACCTGAAAGACTTCTTACTTGTTCTCTTAAGCTATCTTTATCATTTTGTTTTGTCCAACATTAGCTCTCCTGATTTTATGACATATTATAGTGCTTAATTTGATTGGTTCCAAAAGCAAACATTTCTCAACTTTGAAATTTTAAGCCACATTTTGATGTTACCTACTCTTGTTTGCCCTTGAACTCCAGGGTTAACTGGCCTAAGAAAATAATAAATAGAATAGAATTATATGAAAGTCCAACAATGATGGAGACCTGAGCATATGATGCCTTGTGAATATGCCCGTGTGGCAGAATCACAGATACTTTACCCTGAAAGTCAGACCTACAGAGAAGATGTTACTCTCTATTTGTCTATGCCTGGTCTAGTCTTCCTCATGGGTACCATCCAATCCAGGTAAATATTATTCCAATATAAGGTCATAAGTAACTCTTCTAGGTATTTTTTTTTCCTTTAAGTGAAAATATTCTGTCTTTCAGATATTAGCCCTTTTCTTTGCTTCTCTTAGAAGAATCAATTAATTTCCTCTCTGTGCTTTCAGGTCTCAGTTAGATTGACTTATTCTTCATCCAATGTTTTTTATTCTAGGTGCTTCCTGCATATGCTGTAGCATCACCCTGACGTGCTCCTGGTCAACCCCACATAAAGATTGATGCTTCTCATTTTAACCTTTCTTTTTTGTAGCTATGCCCTCTTTGGGATGACAAGGCATCATTTTAACCTTTCTTGTCCACATGGAGAAACCAAGGGCAGCTCAGGAGTTCCAACTAGAACCTGTCTTAGTCCTAACAAACCACTCAACATTCTTGAGTATGGTAGCAGTCCCTAGTTATGTAGCACATCTATCGCTATCCGTTACCTCAAATAGGTGAGAAGAATCTCTACCCTTATTTTTTACCTTAACTTATCTAACACATTTCTCCTTTCAAGGTCGAAGCTAGGAGAGGGAGTTTGAAAATTACATGTCTCATTATCATACTCTCTTTTTCTTCTTCTCCCACACTCCCTTGGGCTAGAAGGACTGAGTATGTCCTTGAGGTCAAATCTAGGTCATATCTACCTTTTTATTATAGGCCAACATGTCTCATGAACAAATATGATATGCAGAAAATTTATCTTCTGCACATAATGAAGGGATCTCTATGAGCTAAGGCCTAATGGATCATCCTTTAAATGTCCTTAAAATGTCAGGTGGAAGCTAAAGGATTTTGGAAAGTTATTTTTTCTCTCAATAATACATGAAACTCAAACCCTTCTCATATGTAAATCCTCATTGCCCCAGCCTACTCCCTGTAGAAGATTGATGTAAGATAAAAGAACACAAGTAAGACAAGATGGGAGAATCATATATATATATATATATATATATTTCAATATTTTACCTCCCTTTGAGCTGTTTTAAGGCTGACATGTAACAGTTGAAATTATATGTTACAGTGCATCAAAAGTGTCCTTCAAGGTCAAAACCACATCTAGGGGATTCTAATTTAGTTTCCCTCTTTTACATGCTGTTGTTTTAGTAAAAACAACACTGCCTGTGATGGCTAGGTTCTGTTGTTAACTTGGTCAGGTGATGGTGCCTAGATGTCTGGTCAGGTAAGCACTGGCCTAACCATTATTGCAATGATAGCACATGTCTGGTTTATTAAATCATCGGGTAGTTGATTGAATCTATAGCTTATTGCATCTCTGATCAACTAAGGGAGTGTCTCCTGCAAATGGGATAATCCAATCAGTAGGATTTAATTCAATTGGTTGAAGATATTTAAGGGAAAAGAGAGAATTTTCTTTTTTATCAGCCAGAAAGCCTCTCCTCTGGAGTTTGTTGAGACCCTTTATTAGAGTTGCCAGCTTCACAGCCTGTCCTGTGGATTTTGGATTCTTGCATTCCCAGAGTTGCATGAGACACTTTTATAAGTCTCATATTTCCAGATAGCTCTTGTTGGTTCTGTTTCTCTAGAGAACCCTGACTAATATACTGCCTATCTTATCATCTGCAACATTTACACTGAACTCTGTCCCTTTTTGAAAAATATCTCTTGATTTAATATGCTGACAGTGGCCATCTCTTTTGGGCTTGTTTATGTTCTCACCCTTTGGTTTTATCCTCAAATTAGGTGCATTGCATGTAGATGAATGGCATCTGACTCTGGCTCATACTTTGGAAAGGTCAACATTCATGAATTACAGCAAAGACATAGGCACATACTCATATTCATTTGCTAATTCCTTCACGCTTTAACATGCTCATCCATTCATGCACATTCATTTTCATTCTACAAGCACTTCCTGAGGCATTCCTTGCACAGTAAGAGTAATAATGAGAGAAAAAAATGATCTAAAATTGAATATGGTCTCTTTCCTCCCAAACCAGGGACTCCTTTAGTCTTGACCATTGCCAATTATTACAATATCACTTCTTCTGTAACTGATGACAAAATCCTAAGACTCACTTCTAACTTAATTTCACCCTTTCCTTAGAATCCCACATCTAATCAATCAACAAATCTTGTTGTCTCTAATTGCAAAATATGTATTTAATCTGACCACTTCTCATCATCTCTGCTGCCACCAGCCTGGACCAAGTCATCATCATCTCTTTCTTAGATTATTGTAATAACCTCCTAATGTCACACTGATTCTACCCTTGACACTCTCCAAGGTCTGGTATTAGCACAGCAGCCAGAGTGGTCCTTTAAAAGTATCTATAAGAACATGTCATCTCTCTGCTTAAAATGATTTCTTAGTTGCCTATATCAATCAAAGTAATAATCACATTTTTAATAATAGCCTATAAGATGCTTAGGGTCTTGCTACCTGTATTAGTTTGTTAAGCTGCTGGAATGCAATATATCAGAAATGGAATGACTTTTAAAAAGGGAATTTAATAAGTTACAAGTTTACAGCCCTAGTGCCAAGGAAATGTCCAAGCTAAGGCATCCTTGGAAAGATACCTTAATTCAAGAAAGGCCAATGGGTTTGGAACATCTCTGTCAGCTAGGAAGGCACGAAGCTGGCATCTGCTCATCTTTGTTCCTGGTTCTGTTTCTTCCAGCTTCTGATGCCAGTGGTTTCTTCGCTAAGCATCTGTGGGCATTCACTTGGCTGCTCCAGAACAAAATTCTAGGTTTCATCTCTTAGTTTAGCATCTGCTAGGGCCAGAGATTTCTTCTCTTCAGGTTCTGGCTATTCCTGTGCATCCTTGCTTATCACCCAGGCTATTTCTGTCTGGTTCTCCAACCATCTACATCAGCTTTGTGTCAGCTCTGAGCATTCTCGCAAATGTTTCCTCTGTATCAGCTCTGAGCATTCTGACAAATGATTCTAGTAAACTAATCAGAATGCACTTTGAATGGGTGGAGTCGCATCTCATGTAATTTAAAGGTCACACCCACAATTGGGCAGGCCACATCTCTGCAGAGATAATCTAATCAAAAGTTTCTGCCCTACAATATTGAGTCAGAATTAAAAGAAATGGCTGTCCCCACAAAATTGGATCAGGATTACAACATGCTTTTTCTGGGGTACATAATACTTTCAAACCAGCACACTATTCTTTCTCTGTCTACATTTTCTACTTCTCTCCACTCTATCACCACTCATTCAGCATCAGACATACTATCTTTCTCGTGATTCATTGAACAAACCAGTGAAACCCTTTTCTCAGGGCCTTTGTACTTTCTTTTCCCTCTGCTAAATATACTCTTTCCTTCTCCCTCAAATATTCACATTACTAACTTGTTCACATCCTTTGTCAGTGCTCAGTTATTTTCTACTCAAGAAGACATTATATTACTAACTTTGAAAAATAAATGCACACTCACACATGACACTTCTTACCCTGCTTCACATCCTTATCTTTCACCTTAAAAGTTCTCACTGTCCACATACTATATATTTTACTTATTGTTTATATATGTTTTATTTATGTGTCTGGCTCCCCTTGCTAGAATATACACTCCAGGAAGGTAAGTTTTACTTTTTCTTTACTTTATTCACTGCTCTCTCTAACACCCAGTATAGTATCTAGCACAGTTGGAGGCCATGCAAAATTCTAATTGAATGAATGCATGCATGATTATATGAGTGTGCCAGATTGAATCATGTCCCCCATGAAGATACGTTCAAGTCCTAATCCCTTTTTCTGTGAGTGTGAACTCATTTGAAGATCTCATAGAATCTTCAAATTTGAGATCAACTCACATCAGGCTGGTCCTTAATCCATATGACTGGAGACCATATAAACTGAGGAAATTATAAACAGTAGTAGCTGAATTCACTACTGAAAGGAGAGACTGAAGGACATGGCTATGGATAGAGGCAGAGACTGATCATCAGCAAGCCATTCACACTACAGACCTCAAAGAAGACACGGCCTACTATACACCTTGGGGGTTGAACTTCTAGCTTCCAAAACAATGAGACGGCAAAATCTTGGTCTTTAATCCAATCAGTCTGTGGTATTTGCTACAGCAAACCAAGGAATTTTTTGGTGCCTTGAAAAACAGAATGTGCTATAACAACAGGAATACCTAAAAGTGTGAAAGTAGCTATGGAATTGGGTAATGGGGAGGAGCTGAAAGAATTTTGTGGCTTTTGATAGAAAAGGCTTAGATTACTTTAAGGAGACTGTAGGGCTATGGACATTAAGGACAATTCTGGTGAGGGTTGAGAAAGAAAGCAAGGAGTGCTATAGAGAACAAATATAACAGAAAATTCAGTGAATAGATATTTCCTCATATCCCATCACTTTCCCAGTATACTTTTTACTGTGGCTATAGTAGATTCCTCCCTCCCTAGCTTTCTTTTGTTTTATTCACCTGGGCAAATTCTACTTATCTTAAGAGACCTACTCAAAATCAACTCTTGCTTTGTGAAATATCTTCTAGACCTTCAGGAAGAATCAATCACTTCCCTTTATTTCTTATAACATTTTGTTCATAATGATAAGAATCTTGATGATGCCAGAAGAATTTTAGGAATCTAAGAGCCACAGGATAGAAGAAGTCTGGATCCCTGATACTAAAAACTGCCACATGAGCATATCAGCCCTGAACATTTCATGGAGCATAGCCAATATGTTTATTGGAGAAATAAACATCTGTCTTATTGGGGGATCTCTGTTACCTCATACAAACGTGTAACTTGAGACTTTAAGAACATGGATCAGATTGTATCTTATCCTACCTCAAAGTAACCTAATGGTTTCCTCAACACTTGGAACCCTTACAATATATCCAAAACTCTTCACCAGCCTCCAAAACCTTTCACAATCTGGTCTTTGGCATGCTTCCGTGCCTCTTGTTTTTACCACACTGTCCTTGCTGACTCAGCTCCCACTACACCGGCCTCCTTGTTCCTCAAACACACACAGCTTGCTCAGTCTGACTGCCTATGTATTTGCTAGTCTGTTACCCACCAAAGCCTTTCTCCCAGATATTCGCATGGCTCACTCTGTCACTTCATTTGGGACTCTGCTCAAATGTTACATCATGGAGGACTACCCTGACCATACAATCTGGAGCATTACTGTCCTCCTGAGAACTTGAACCTGTTTTAGTTTCTTTATGGTACTTATCATTGCCTGGCATTATGTTACCTATGTGGTTGTTTATTGTCTGACTCCCCTTCCTGAGCGTCAGCTTTGTGAGGTCGGGGACTTGGTAGGCTCTGTTAATTGCTGCATCCCTCATACCCAGTACAGTGTTTGTTACATAGTAGATTTTAAAAATCTCTGATGAATGAATTAATTAATGCATGAATTATGAGTAATTTGGATTACTCAAGTACCCTTCCCTTGTTACTCAGCTTGCATCACTTTTATTGTATATTTTATATTAATTTTTTATTAGAGAAGATGTAGGTTTCTAGAATAATCAAACAAAAAATACAAGATTCCCATATACCACCATATTATTAACATCTTGCACCAGTGTGGTGAATTTTTACAATGGATGAAAGCACATTTTTATAATTGTACTGTGAAATGTAATAAATGATTTAACTTAGGGTTCATTGTGTGGTGCCCGTTCATGGTGTTTTGTTTAATTTATTCGTTAGCATATATACAACCTAATATTTCCCCATTAAACCTACATTCAGATACATATTTCAGTGCTGCTAATTATGGTCACAGTGTCTTGCTACCATCATCACCATCCATTACCAAAACATTTCCATCATTTAAAATAAGAACTCTATATATTTAACACTTATTTCCCTATTCCCTACCCCCACTCCATCTCTAGGTAACCTATATTCTGAATTCTTACTCTATGAGTTTGCCTCATCTAATTATTTGATATAAAGTCCCATTTATATTGTCCTAATATTAATGACTCTCCCTTTATAGCAGTATGATTTGATTTGAGTTGAGTCTATTCTACTTTATATTTTATTTTATTTTAATCCACCTGATAACCCTGTGAGGGAGGTAGGCACAACTTTTAATCTAATTTACAGATTAAGAAACTGAGGCTTAAAGGAGTTATTTATATCAGGCAGCACAGTCAGTAAGTGCTGGGGGTGGAATTCACACTTGGCTGGCTCCAATGGCCAGGTAATTTTGACTGCACTACCCTGCACACTTCCAGAGAAACTGAATATATCTGTTCCTTTTCCCCTGAATGGACCTTGAAACATTTGAAAATAATGATCATCCTTATTTTTACTTTTCCATTAATTTTTCCCATTTACTTTAAGTCCTTCTCTCATCATATCCAAACACACGGTCTCCTATTTTTTCTCCTCTAGATGCCCTCCAACTTGGATATGCCCTACTTCAAAGCAGAACTCAGATTTAAACACAGTATCCCACTGTGGTCTGACTAATTTCAGACATAATGCGATTATTTTTTCTATTACTTTTGTGGGTCTTTGCACTGGATGTTAAACAGACAGCTGGAGAACACCACTGAATAATATGGATTTTGTGATAAACTAGACTTCCTAGTATTTTTCAAAGAAAACCAACTGTAGGCATGGAGTTTCCTCCATTCTGCCTTGTGATTGATTGAAAATCTCTTTCATTCAAGCAACCTAAATGTAATACTTTCGTTTCTCTTTCTAAGAATGTATCTTGTTGATTTTATTTAGCCTAACATTCTAGTTTTAGGATCACTTGGGATCTAGATTTTATCATTGCTCTATTCTGTAAACCATCATTGAGTCATCTATGGAGTAATAAAAATTGCCTTTTTAATACCATTCACCCAGTCAAGATATGTAAGCTTATTTTATTTGATTCACACAGCTTCACTACTTCATTTCCCAGTATATGTGTTTCCATCACTCAAGTCAGACTTGTAATTCAGGGCTGTCTACCCTTTTCCCATCTGCCTAGTCAGAACATTTACATCTAGCCCCATTCTCACCAACTATTGCAAATTATTTTTATTTTTCTTTATGTACTCTGAATGTGGGCCTGATGTCATATTATTTAACTTTTAATGTTTATTTTAGTCTTGCGTCAAAGTTGGTCTCTAAATAGTAGAGAGGCAAAGGCTAAGTCTTATGATTGTGTTTGTACCTGTGGCACTAAACATAGTTCTGAATATATTGTAGTTGCCCTGCAGATATCTCATTGATTAGCAATACCTATGGAGTGCCAATGGCAAATCCATTGTACCATGAAAGTTCTTGGACTTCTGGGAATATAAATCTGCTTTTGTTTGCGATGGTATCTTCAGTGTTGAAAACAGTACCTGGTAAATACTAGTCAGTCAGTAAATATTTGTTGCATGAATGAATGAATGGAGATAGAAGTAACAGCATAGCTGAAGACCCTGATCAGAGTCTGTTGCTAAGCACAGAATCAATCTGCACATCCATCCCATCATTCAACAAGGATTTACATGGGTGCCTCTGCACCAGGTACTATTTTGAGCACTGGGATTATAGTGGAAAACAAGAGTAATAAGATCTCTACCTTCAGATAACTTACAAGTGAAGAGAGGATAAATAATAAACAAATAATGACATAAAATGATTGCAGGTCAAGACAATTTCCTAAGATGCAAATACAGTGGGTTGATTACCTGAATGTGACAGAAATTGACCTAGGAACTACTCACCAACCAGTTTCCTTTGCAAACAAGGGTTTGAGGAAAATGACTGCAAGCTTCTTAAAGCCTATTCCTTCTCCTCCTAAACTTCTAAAATGCTTTCAGAATCCTTGACTTGAGGCCCTTCTCTCAAAACCTCTGAGTTAACCCTCTCAGCCTAGAAAGAATCCTCCTTTGAAGTATACATTTCTACTGTTATGTTAATCATATGCAGACTTTTGGCTTCTAAAACCTAGGAGGAAAGCTGTCATTTGCATGCCTAAGTGTTCTGAAACAGACAGTCTTTTTGGTGAAATACATACCTCAGGTCTTTCACCAATTCAAATGAAGGATTCCTTGAGGATCAAACTTCGGAAGCTTCAGATAAACTTAAGTCAAGTCTGAAAGCATAAAACATTGAAGGACATGAGAATATTGTTTGGGCACTCATAATTTATATACCTATACTTTTACAGCTCAAGGAAGGACTAAGAATTTCAGCATAAATTACCACAATTATATAAAGTGCACTTCAAAACCATTGCAAAGACAGGTATTAGGATAAGCATGGCTTTGGAGCTGAAGAAATCTGGCTTGAATCCTGAATCTCAGTTCCTCAGTGTCCTCACTGCATGATTTAGGACAAAGCACTTAATAGCTCTCAGCTTCAATATCTTAGCTGTAGTAATAATGATATCTGCTCTGCAGGGATTTTATGAAGAGAAGAGAGAACGTAACAAAACACATAGTAAAGTGCCTGGCAAATATTATGCCCTCAATAAATAGTAGCGATCATTAACTGTATTTAACAAAAATTGGTTGGTGCAGAAATATCTGTTTCAGAAATTTAACATTGACTTGGAAAATTATTGGGGCTGTAAAGGGTAAAGGCAAAACTAATTGTGATGAGTCTTCATTTAATTCCACACACATAATTAAGCTTTGGAAACTTTCTCTTTTTCCTGTCCCGGAGGGTTCTTTTCAGCAAGAGACCAAAGAAAGCACTAGGCACGGACTAAGACATGAACTTTATTATAGAAATTTACTTACAAGAGTGAAAGAAGGAAGTCAATCAGGGACTCAAGCTGCTCTGAAGGCAGCTGGTACAGAGCTCAGTGTGAGAGTGTTACACAGTTAGGCGGGAATCAACAGGGCCAGTTGATTATAGGGGCTTAAGACAACGACAGTGGAGGGGTCTCATGAAAAAGATTGTTGGTTAACAGTAAACATGATTCCGGGAAGGGGAAGTAGGGTATAGATCTTACTTAGAAAGAGGTTTGGTTTCTTGAGTACATTAATCATGGTCACATCCTTTCTTTGTAAAGAGATTAGCTTAAACATTAACTGACCCAGGTCACGCAAGTGGCTGTGTTTCACAAAGACTCAGGTAAGGGCTCAGCTCCTGGGCTCCCGTACTCTTTCTCTTCTTTCTCTAGTAACTCTGTTGAATGTTTAATATGCAAAGTTTTATATTCAGTTGATGAAATTTTGTCTTAAATCTAGTATATTCACCAAACCTCTTATAGGTAGTTATTGCTCATTTTCTGTTCCCTGGCTTTGGTTTTAACCAAAGTAAAACTGTAATGACATCAGCCCAATTTACTGCTGAGCATTTATTGCATAGCTTGTGACTGAATGTACTGATATGCTAAAAATGGGGATTGTTTCTGATCTACACTCTGATTTGAATGTCAGAGTTTTCTTTCCTATTCGGTCTTTGATTTCAACTTTGCCCAACGGTGCAGGAGCAATTTAGGCAACTGTTGTCAAAGAGCCCTCAGAAGGGTTAAGGAGCTTATGTTGAATACACTATTCACTACAGTGACCCAGTTTTTCCTCTTTAGCTTTTCAGAGATATTAGGTCCAGTGCATAAGTGTCTTGGCATTTCATGAAAACATTTAAAGTTGATGGTTCTTTAGTTGCTTTGTCTTGATCTTTCCTCCCGATAGACGCTCACACTGTGTTTCTCTTTGAAATAAGACAGCCAGGGAGGGGAGCAAACAAATTGCAGCAGTTCAGTTTGTTTTGTTTGTTATGTGCTCATGTGGAAGTTTTCAGATCTCTGAGGCCACAGAAGAAGTTATGCATTCAAACACTTCACCACTGACTTGAAGAAGAATTTAGTAATAATGACCTTGGAATTGAAACTGATATATTCACAAAATTAATACTATAACAGCATCAAACATTCATAGCACGAGGCTGTCTAGCACAGAACGATGGAATTCAAAGTGTGGTCTAAATGTGAAAAAAAAGGAAAGCAAAATGTGGTCTAACAAACACTGGAGAGTCCTGAGATTCTTTTAGGAGTTCAATGAAGTCAAAACTATTTTCGTAATAACAATAAAATGTTTTTGCTTCTTTGCATTCACATTCTTTAAGAAATATAGAGTACATGATTTTGCCACAGGCTGAATGCAGAAACATAGCTGAGAATTGAGTCTTCTTCTATGAAACCTCTATTAAAGAGGTTTGCAATAACGTAAAACTATGCCACCCATTCCACTAAAGATTTGTGGAAAATTTACTATTTTTTTCATAAAAATATAGTATTTATGTTTCTATGCCTGAACTAGAGTAATTATTATATGAGAGTTAGGAGTAACTTTTATAGGATGCCCAAAGTCTCGACATTGTCCAGGGAGGTGGGGGTGAGGGTGGGAAGTAAGGACACCAAAACAACTTTGCTCCTCTGATCTCATACATGCAATATTTAATGTCCAAATGCCACTTAGCATAAATGTCAGGTCAAATTCTACCTCTTCCACTTGTGTGTTGAATGCCTTTGCACTATCTGCTAACCCAGGTCACTCACTGGGGCTCTTACCCATGCCCAAATTCAAGCACATGCTGTATCAGCCCTGGAATCACATGTGGGTGTGTCTTGGCAGCACAACTAGATTGTAAAAGGCTGAGACTGCCTTAAAGCCATTCACACAAGGGGTACTCGGCATGTCCTTTTTAATGACATGAACTATATCAAAGTATAAGAATGATAGAAAGCCTAAACCTATTGTTTTAGGTTGCTAAAGCTGTCAGAATGCAATATACCAGAAATGGGTTGGCTTTTACAATGGGGATTTATTAGCTTACAAATTACAGTTCTTAGGACATGGAAATGTCCAACGCAAGGCATCAACAAGGTAATACCTGGACTCTGAAGACAGGCTGCTGGCATCCAGGACACCTCTGCCACATGGAAAGGCACATGACCGGCATCTGTTGGTTCTCCTCTCTGAGTTTTCATTGCTTTCAGCTTCTGGTTTCCAGAGCATTCCTCTCTGTGTCCTGTGAGTCTTCTTAGCTTCTCTGGGGGTTTTCTCTCTCTAAACTTCTTTGAATTTCATTTCTGGGCTTTTTCTGTCTTTAATCCCCTCACAGAGGACTCCAGTAAAAGGAATGGGATAAGTTACATTTCAGTTGAAATAACCTAACCAAAAGGTCCTACCCACAATAGATCTAAATCCCACAGGAATGGATTAAAATAACATGGCTTTTTCTGGGGTACATAACTGCTACAAACTACCACACTTATGCTTCGTGTTTGATGAAGCATTTCCAGATTGAGAAATCTACCATATTCTTGGTACTTCTTAAGATGACCTTTGAAAATATTTACCAAACAAATTTGAAGGTAAAAGTGTAATTGTGTTTCTTATTAATTGTATCACAAAGAAATCATGTTTTCCCAAAAGGAAAAAGAATGGAAAAGCTTGAAGAAAAATTAGCATATTATACTGATGTCAACTCATATCTTGTTATTGATTTGTGCATGTGAGAATAATAGAATTATGTTTGCAAATTACCACATTCAATAATATGTGGGCTTATTAATGTTTGTTAAATGCATATTTATAATTATATAAGATAAAAAAATTCACAAATAACAAAGGCCAATTCTATATCTGAACAGGATCTTGGTTCTTGGGTTAAATTAGAAGAATGTGACAAAATCCTTGCATGATGTGATTATCTTATTCCTATATTCAGAATCCTTTACACATAAAACATGGAGAATTAAATAACATGGAGCACAAAGAAAGCTTATATACATAAGAACCAAAAATGTGTGCTACAGCAACCACCCTAATAGTAAGGGAATGGCTTGTCCTGAGACCCTGAGTTATGAAAGGTTTCTGGGCATGGTGCCAAGTTAAAACTGATACCAACTGTGACTCTATGGCCCATGAGCCCAGTTTAATCAGTCCCTAATACCACAGACCTCCAGACTCCATTGCTGCCAAAGTTAAACTGCCATGACCTCACAAAAGGCTAAGCATTTCAATCATATTCAGAAAATCAAGATTAAAGGACATGACTATGTCTGTGCTGCCCTGCTATCTCATTTCCTGCTTCTGGAAATGAGAACAAAATTCTTGAAATCATGGTAAAATGGCATACTTCTGTTACATGTCCATAGACTAATGTTCTCTCATTCTATTTTCTCTTTTTTCTGCTCGTTCAATGAAACTTAGGTATTTTCTCCTTCGTGCTTCCTCACCTGCTGCAAATCTTTTTTTAGAGCATGTGTCATGTTGCTGTATTTATTAGTTTCTATGCCTTCTTCCCCTAAGAGTTGAGTTAACCTGATTTTGCAACGCAGAAACCTTTAAAAATCTGATTAAAGCTCTAGACTCAAATCACTGCAAGTGTAGTGGCATACAGCACTGGTTTAAGCCTATTCACTTTGGAGACCGACTGCCTGAGGTAGAATCCCAGTTCTCCCACTTCCTGTGTGACTTTGGGCAAGTTGCTTAACCTCTCTGTGCCTTAATTTCCTCATCATGATAGTACATACTTGATAGAATTTTTGTGTACGTGAAATGAAGCTATAGATAGATAGATAGATGGATAGATATAAAATCTAGACCAGTGTTGAGCCCATGATGTAAACAAACAAATAACAACAACAACAAAACATAACATATGCACACAGAGTTCTGCATGCACTTTTGGATGGTTCATGAATTCCTCTAGTAACCTATGGATCCCAGTTAAGTCTCTGCTTTTGGCTGATCTCCTTTAGGAAAAGAAGTGTGACTTATCCATGTCTATTGCCTGAACCCAGCCCAGATCCTGGAACATAGGAGGCCTTCAATAAGTTACAAATGTAAGTGCAGCAAATTCACTTCTCTCTCTATAAATCTCATGGTTCAAGACCCCTGATAACAGAGTTAGCCGTAGGACAAGAGGGTACCAGTAAATGCTGAAGGCTTAGTCGTGCTCATCAAGCCAGGAAGATAAGTCTATAGAAATACAATACTCTACAGGCAGCTAAACCCCCTTCTGGGTTTCTTGTTACTACTTGTAGTAATTGGATTACTACTAATTCTAATAAGGACTGAATAGTGCGCACTTAGCTCACTCCTTGCACTCTGACAGGTGCTCCAGAGGCCTGGATAGTGACAATATTACATGCTAATAAATGTCCTCTGATCACTTACATTGTGCCAATCTTACATTATTTAATCCATAGCAGATGGTTGCCATTGCTATTCCATTTTGAATGTATACAGCATCATTTTTGCTGTTGTTAAATAATCTGCAATTTACAAGTGGGAAACTGAGGCTGACAGATTCCAGCAACTTGTCTGAGATCACAGCCTGTAGCCATAATCAGATCTGCCTTCAAAGGCCCTTGAGCACTCTGCAATACTTAGACCAACAAACAGAAAAAAATCCAGGAACCCCATTTGACTGAAGGTTTCAACGTACAGTGGATTTTACTTTGCAGATTTACAGATTGCTCCTCTTAGTTCTTCTTTTTAAAAGTAGATGAAAAATATTTCTGAACCTTAGTATCTCTCTCTAGTCCAGAAAGTCCAAGATAGGAAGAGAAATATTTTATTGTGGTTAATATCATATTTTAACCAGAACACCTATTGGCTAACTCACTTGAAACAACAAACATACTCATTTTCTCTTTTCAAATGAAAGATTAGTCATTATTAACAGGAAAAATAAAACATTCTTATTTTCTATATGTCTATGGCCTCATCCTTTCATTCCCAGATGTCCTAATGAAAAGGCTTTGAAAATCCTACTAATGTTCACAGTGGATTTGTGTGAATTCAGTTCCCTCATTGGAATCATAATTACTATAAAGCTTGGTTATAAATGCCAGTGTGGCTGTTGGAGTCCCACATTCTTTCCTTGCCCCTAAATTCTTTACCATTCAATTCCACCTTCCCCCCTGCTTCCTCCCCACTCCTTGTCGCCATGGTTACCTTTGGAAAACACAAATTAGGATGTTGCTTCCTTGCTTAGAGAACATGAATGCCATTCCCCATTGTTGTTCTCAAACTTTATTTGCTTCACAGACTCATAGGGAGCTTTATCATAAGCAGATACATCTCCAAAGATTCTGGTTCTGGAGACCTAAAATGCCACCTAGGACTCTGCATTTTAAGTCAGTACCCTGGTGGTTTTTGATGTTGGTGCTTTGTAAGCTACACTTTGAGAGGTACTGATGCTCGGGATGCATTTTCAACTCTTGAACATTGAAGGCTTTCAAGGTCTTGCTTAATTTGCCTCAGCATCCTTATTATGCAAAGGTATTTTTAAATCATGAATGGATATCGGATTTTATTAAGTGCCTTTTTGGAATTTAGAATTTAGAGTGAGTCATTTTTTTGGCCTCAGGATGTGACGGTTAATAGATTTTCTAACATTTCTCAGATAATCGTCCTAGTATCTCTCAAACCCATCTGTCGTTTCTTCCCTGCACTCACTTCTTGTGTTTAGACCTCACTGTCTCTTTCCTGGACCATCGCACCAGTCTCCTAATTGGTCTTCCAGCCTCTGGCTTTGTGTGCTTTCAATCTGTCCTTTATAACTCAGTTAAACGAGACTTTCAACAATGTTGGTGTTTATTTAATTACCAGTTTTTAAAGCACTCTCCAAGTGCCAGACATTGCTTTAAGAGTTTTATGCATCAATCTCATTCAATTCTCCCTTCCACCAAGGGGGTGTGCAGTAAGTACCACTATTCCTATTTTTCTAAGATGAAGGGTGTTAAGGGAAGAAGTGGAGCCAAGATGCAAAGCTGATCATGTCAGTATCTTAATAAGATCCCTTAATGGTCCCCTTTACCCTCGAGAGAGTCAACACTTCAAATATTTCCCTAAGTCTACTTTGCCATCCTTCTCCCTCCCACTCTATGCTCTGCCTAGCTGGGATGCATTATGCTTTCAATGCTGCTAGAGCATCATGCATTAAACATAAGGCATTTTACAGAAGCCTCCACAATGCTTTTGTGTGAATTTTAAAAATGCACGCTCCCTGGTCTGACACATTAGAGAAAAAGTGCCCCATTCTGGGCACATACAGTCCCCAGACAGCATCCATGGTAAGCAGAGCATGGGCTGGATTTCAGTGTCCCCTCTTCCACCTGAACTATGTACTTTTGTATGATGCACAAACTGAAGTGGGCCTTAATGCTGCTTCATTGTATGTCCTGATTCCAGGGGCTGGAATGACTTCTCTGGCTGCTTTGCCTGGTGAGCTGTCTTTTAATGCTTGGTTCAATTTCTCTTTCTTTTCTTTCCTTTCCTTTCTTTCTTTCTTCCTCCCTCCCTCCCTCCCTCCTTCCCTTCCTCCTCCCTCCTCCTTTCCTCCCTACCTCCTTTCTCCCTCCCTTCCTTTTCCTTCCCTCCTTCCCTTCCCCTCCCTCCCTTCCTTATTTCTTTTCTTCTTTCATTTCATTCTTCCTTCCAACAAAATATTTATTTATGCCTAATACATGAAGGCAGGTTCTACGGATGCAGAAATGGGAATGATAAACATGGTTCCATCCTCGATGGGGTTGACAAAGTAGCTGAGAGGGATAGTTCATCCTTTTGGAAGCCTTCTAGAGACTCCCTCAGAGAAGCTAATCACACCACCATCTCTGCTTTTATGCCATTATGTGCATGTGACTATTATGATCTATGTGGCTCAATTTTCTTAACTGTAATGTGATGATAACGAAAACCTATCATTGCACTGACATCACTGTGCTGGGTTTTTAACATAATCTAAAATTACAGTCAATGTAAAGGGTCTTTAGTACTTACTATGCTAGACAGTCACTGAAATACATCTCTTCTTTCTAGAGACAGTATTAATTAGAATTACCTTGCTGTCTGGTGAGGTTCCAATCATGGGGTGGGGGCAGTGCTGCTAGGCAGAGATGGAAGATGGAGAGAGTTTTCTATCTCAGGGCTTCCATGGATGTCTGTTCTTTGGGCTTACTCTTTTTCCATGGAATTAGTTTTTAGAACACTCTAGATTTGGTCAGAAATAAATTGACTAACTTTGGAGAGTTGAAATTCATGTAACAGTAGCTGCCATAGATTTAATCAAGACATAATGAACTGTGTCTTGACATATCTTTTAAGTGAAAGTGGTGTAATAGAGCAGATTGGTAACATGAGCAGTGATTTTAAATAAAATCTGCAGAAAAAGACTAAATATTGTCAGGGCAACCTGTTAAAATATGATCATTCATTATTTTGGTATTTGAAAAATCTAAAACATAGTATGGCTTAAATACTTATATTACATACTACAGAAGAAAGTAATCTAAGGAAAAGTGAAGATATAAAATGTAATTGTAAAAGTATTTTCAAACTTGAATTATACTACGGTTGCCTTGATGTAATTTAAAGTGCTGCTTCTAGAAAGGCATTATTTGGGGTATGGGGGGCACTGTATTATTTGTTTCACTATACTCCTATTACAATCTGTCACTTCTTCCACTCTGCCAAATTGATTTTCTCCTTATTTCTGTAGACATTGTATCCCAACTAGTGCCAATATTTCCTAGCCTCCCTTCAAGCTAGATCCAGACTGCCTGGGTTCCTTTTTGGTGTCTTCTTCTGGACCAGAACACACAATCATGGCCATTCAGCTTCAACCAGGCAGACCAGAAAATACTCTACATCAGTGGTTTTAAATCAGGGGCAATTTTTACTCCCATGGGTCATTTGGAAACATCTGGGGACATTTGTGGTTGTCACTGTTGGGGGTTGGAGGTGGTATACTATTGGCATCTAGTGATTAGAGGTTAAGAACGTTATCCAGCATCCTACAATGTGCAGAAACTCTTTAACTCCAAAAACAAAATTACGCTGACTCAATGTCAGTAATGCTGAGTCTAGGAAACACTGGTCTAGGAGACATCAGATGTTCTTGATTAGCCTTTTGGCCAGAAAAATAAGCACAAGAGAAAATATACTTCTATCTTACTGAAGCCATTGTATTTTTGCCTCTATTTATCCTATGAAGCAGGAAATATTTCCAGTTTTACAAATTAGAAGATAAGATTCATTGAGATCAAATCACTTGATCAAATGTGCATAGTAGGTAACAAACCTGACGTTCAAAGGGAAGTGTTTTTGACTCCAAATCTATCTTCTTTATGCCATACCACACTGCCTCATGTGAGCACTTGATTCTGGAGCTCTCTTCCTAACGTACAGAATGAGACTATCCAACCATTGGATATGAGTGTCTATTTGTATGCTGAGAAAACTCACAGATAAATCTGAGGAGGAAGCAGAATCATTGTTATAAAGAAGAAATTTCGAGAATTAGGCAGAAATTCAAAACTCTAGGTGATTTTCCTTTGCTTTCTTTGTCTTCAAATAATTTCTCAGTGTTTAGCTATTAGAGTTACTGGCATTTCAAGCCTGCATTTCCCCTTTATACTGTCTTCCCTTGTGTAACTCTCTATAGCATTTGTTGTTGCTATCTGCATGGTGATGGTGGTACAGCTTCCTTATTGTTTTCTTGGCTTCCATTCTTCTTTCCTATGAGCTAGAAGACAATGGTTAAAGCTATGAATGAAGAATCTATTGGGTAGGATAGCCTGAATTTAGGGGCCAGAGGAATCAGTGACTGGTCCAATTAAAAAAACAAAAAATATCCTAAGGGCAGACTGGAGTCCTGGTCAAGTGGGCCAGGTTTGAAACAGAATAAAGCACTATAGAAAGACTTGATGTAAGTTCTTTAGCAATATCTAGGCAAATCTCCAGAGAGCCTGTCCCTAAAAGTAGACATCTGATATTGCTAGTTGCAAACAACTTCTCTAGTTTGCTCTACATCAAGGCCACATCAGTGCTGGTCTTGATGCCTAAAGCAAGATGATGACATGCCGTATATCCCAAACCCTTGGAAACTGTAAATATAGGCTCATGTCTTCCATCTGGGTCCCAGATGGGATGATTTGAAATCTTGGCCAATTTAATAGGGTTTAATGCTCTTTCTCATTAGAGCAAACACAAGGGTCCTGGCATCAGAGACTTTGCCAATTGTTCGTTCTGTTGGGATTTGATGTAAGAGAGGTCCTCATGAAGGGATCAATGAATACATTGCAGGATGTAGTCATTAACAAAAAAATATTTATGCCATTTATTTCTACGTAAGATTATCTCCCAGCAAAATTAAGTGTCAATATTGCAGACATTTGATGCTTTCCATTAGCTTCTTCAATTGTAAACTGGATTCAAGTTCAAGAGCTTAAGGATTTCTTGGAAAGAGTAAAGGTATGGAGATACAATCAGAAGTCAGAAATTAGGTGAACAGGAAAAAGAACAAAGTAAAGTGAGAAGGTAAAAATCTCAGTAATCAGGGACATTAATGCATGTAGAAGCTGAGGAGGGAGAAAAAGGGGGAGATTTAACCATGTAGTCAAATATTCAGGAATGTGGAGGAAATGCCTATGAACCAAATATATTAGACACTGAGAAAATCAGCAACAATTCCTCAGGACAAAAGCATTTATGTGATTTTCACTTACGAGGGACTCAAACCCTTCCCTTATAATTTCTCCAGGCTGTGTAGACAGAATGTAAGACACTGAGAGCATTTCACGAGGGCAAAAGTTTTGCTGATACATGGAAAAAATGGTTTTGGGCAGATTTTTTTTTTTGGCTTTTTTTTTTTATTAATTAACGGAAAAAAAAGAAATTAACCCAACATTTAGAAATCATACCATTCTACATATGCAATCAGTAATTCTTATCATCACATAGATGCATGATCATCGTTTCTTAGTACATTTGCATCGGTTTAGAAGAACTAGCAACACAACCGAAAAAGATATAGAATGTTAATATAGAGAAAAAAAATAAAAGTAATAATAGTAAGAACAAAACAAAACAAAACAAAAACCTATAGCTCGGATGCAGCTTCATTCAGCGTTTTAACATGATTACTTTACAATTAGGTATTATTGTGCTGTCCATTTTTGAGTTTTTGTATCTAGTCCTGTTGCACAGTCTGTATCCCATCAGCTCCAATGACCCATTATCTTACCCTGTTTCTAACTCCTGCTGAGCTCTGTTACCAATGACATATTCCAAGTTTATTCTCGAATGTCGATTCACATCATTGGGACCATACAGTATTTGTCTTTTAGTTTTTGGCTAGACTCACTCAGCATAATGTTCTCTAGGTCCATCCATGTTATTACATGCTTCATAAGTTTATCCTGTCTTAAAGCTGCATAATATTCCATCGTATGTATATACCACAGTTTGTTTAGCCACTCGTCTGTTGATGGACATTTTGGTTGTTTCCATCTCTTTGCAATTGTAAATAACGCTGCTATAAACATTGGTGTGCAAATGTCCGTTTGAGTTTTTGCCCTTAATTCCTTTGAGTAGATTCCCAGCAATGGTATTGCTGGGTCGTATGGCAATTCTATATTCAGCTTTTTGAGGAACCGCCAAACTGCCTTCCACAGTGCCTGCACCATTTGACATTCCCACCAACAGTGGATAAGTGTGCCTCTTTCTCCACATCCTCTCCGGCACTTGTCATTTTCTGTTTTGTTGATAATGGCCATTCTGGTGGGTGTGAGATGATATCTCATTGTGGTTTTGATTTGCATTTCTCTAATGGCCAGGGACATTGAGCATCTCTTCATGTGCCTTTTGGCCATTTGTATTTCCTCCTCTGAGAGGTGTCTATTCAAGTCTTTTTCCCATTTTGTAATTGGGTTGGCTGTCTTTTTGTTGTTGAGTTGAACAATCTCATTAGAAATTCTAGATATTAGACCTTTATCTGATACGTCGTTTCCAAATATTGTTTCCCATTGTGTAGGCTGTCTTTCTACTTTCTTGATGAAGTTCTTTGATGCACAAAAGTGTTTAATTTTGAGGAGTTCCCATTTATTTATTTCCTTCTTCAGTGCTCTTGCTTAAGGTTTAAGGTCCATAAAACCGCCTCCAATTGTAAGATTCATAAGATATCTCCCTACATTTTCCTCTAACTGTTTTATGGTATTAGACCTAATGTTTAGATCTTTGATCCATTTTTAGTTAACTTTTGTGTAGGGTGTGAGATATGGGTCTTCTTTCATTCTTTTGCATATGGATATCCAGTTCTCTAGGCACCCTTTATTGAAGAGACTGTTCTGTCTCAGGTGAGTTGGCTTGACTGCCTTATCAAAGATCAAATGTCCATAGATGAGAGGGTCTATATCTGAGCACTCTATTCGATTCCATTGGTCGATATATCTATCTTTATGTCAATATCATGCTGTTTTGACCACTGTGGCTTCATAATATGCCTTAAAGTCAGGCAGTGCAAGACCTCCAGCTTCGTTTTTTTTCCTCAAGATGTTTTTAGCAATCCGGGGCACCCTGCCCTTCCAGATAAATTTGCTTATTGGTTTTTCTATTTCTGAAAAATAAGTTGTTGGGATTTTGATTGGTATTGCATTGAATCTGTACATCAATTTAGGTAAGATTGACATCTTAACTATATTTAGTCTTCCAATCCATGAACACGGTATGCCCTTCCATCTATTTAGGTCTTCTGTGATTTCTTTTAGCATTTTTTTGTAGTTTTCTTTATATAGGTTTTTTGTCTCTTTAGTTAAATTTATTCCTAGGTATTTTACTCTTTTAGTTGCAATTGTAAATGGGATTCGTTTCTTGATTTCCCCCTCTGCTTGTTCATTGCTAGTGTATAGAAATGCTACAGATTTTTGAATGTTGATCTTGTAACCTGCTACTTTGCTGTACTCATTTATTAGCTCTAGTAGTTTTGCTGTGGATTTTTCTGGGTTTTCGATGTATAGTATCATATCGTCTGAAAACAGTGATAGTTTTACTTCTTCCTTTCCAATTTTGATGCCTTCTATTTCTTTTTCTTGTCTAATTGCTCTGGCTAGAACCTCCAACACAATGTTGAATAATAGTGGTGATAGTGGACATCCTTGTCTTGTTCCTGATCTTAGGGGGAAAGTTTTCAATTTTTCCCCATTGAGGATGATATTAGCTGTGGGTTTTTCATATATTCCCTCTATTATTTTAAGGAAGTTTCCTTGTATTCCTATCCTTTGAAGTGTTTTCAACAGGAAAGGATGTTGAATCTTGTCAAATGCCTTCTCTGCATCAATTGAGATGATCATGTGATTTTTCTGCTTTGATTTGTTGATATGGTGTATTACATTAATTGATTTTCTTATGTTGAACCATCCTTGCATATCTGGGATGAATCCTACTTGGTCATGATGTATAATTCTTTTAATGTGTTGTTGGATACGATTTGCTAGAATTTTATTAAGGATTTTTGCATCTATATTCATTAGAGAGATTGGCCTGTAGTTTTCTTTTTTTGTAATATCTTTGCCTGGTTTTGGTATGAGGGTGATGTTGGCTTCATAGAATGAATTGGGTAGTTTTCCCTCTGCTTCGATTTTTTTGAAGAGTTTGAGGAGAGTTGGTACTAATTCTTTCTGGAATGTTTGATAGAATTCAGATGTGAAGCCGTCTGGTCCTGGACTTTTCTTTTTAGGAAGCTTTTGAATGACTGATTCAATCTCTTTACTTGTGATTGGTTTGTTGAGGTCATCTATGTCTTCTTGAGTCAAAGTTGGTTGTTCATGTCTTTCCAGGAACCCGCCCATTTCCTCTAAATTGTTGTATTTATTAGCGTAAAGTTGTTCATAGTATCCTGTTATTACCTCCTTTATTTCTGTGAGGTCAGTAGTTATGTCTCCTCTTCCATTTCTGATCTTATTTATTTGCATCCTCTCTCTTCTTCTTTTTGTCAATCTTGCTAAGGGCCCATCAATCTTATTGATTTTCTCATAGAACCAACTTCTGGCCTTATTGATTTTCTCTATTGTTTTCATGTTTTCAATTTCATTTATTTCTGCTCTAATCTTTGTTATTTCTTTCCTTTTGCTTGCTTTGGGATTATTTTGCTGTTCTTTCTCCAGTTCTTCCAAGTGGACAGTTAATTCCTGCATTTTTGCCTTTTCTTCTTTTCTGATATAGGCATTTAGGGCAATAAATTTCCCTCTTAGCACTGCCTTTGCTGCGTCCCATAAGTTTTGATATGTTGTGTTTTCATTTTCATTCGCTTCGAGGTATTTGCTAATTTCTCTTGTAATTTCTTCTTTGACCCACTCGTTATTTAGGAGTGTGTTGTTGAACCTCCACGTATTTGTGAATTTTCTGGCACTCCGCCTATTATTTATTTCCAACTTCATTCCTTTATGATCCGAGAAATTGTTGTGTATGATTTCAATCTTTTTAAATTTGTTAAGACTTGCTTTGTGACCCAGCATATGGTCTATCTTTGAGAATGATCCATGAGCACTTGAGAAAAAGGTGTATCCTGCTGTTGTGGGATGTAATGTCCTATAAATGTCTGTTAAGTCTAGCTCATTTATAGTAATATTCAGATTCTCTATTTCTTTATTGATCATCTGTCTAGATGTTCTGTCCATTGATGAGAGTGGTGAATTGAAGTCTCCAACTATTATGGTATATGAGTCTATTTCCCTTTTCAGTGTTTGCAGTGTATTCCTCACGTATTTTGGGGCATTCTGGTTCGGTGCATAAATATTTATGATTGTTATGTCTTCTTGTTTAATTGTTCCTATTATTAGTATATAGTGTCCTTCTTTGTCTCTTTTAACTGTTTTACATTTGAAGTCTAATTTGTTGGATATTAGTATAGCCACTCCTGCTCTTTTCTGGTTGTTATTTGCATGAAATATCTTTTCCCAACCTTTCACTTTCAACCTATGTTTATCTTTGGGTCTAAGATGTGTTTCCTGTAGACAGCATATAGAAGGATCCTGTTTTTTAATCCATTCTGCCAATCTATGTCTTTTGATTGGGGAAGTCAGTCCATTAATATTTAGTGTTATTACTGTTTGGATAATATTTTCCTCTAACATTTTGCCTTTTGTATTATATATATCATATCTGATTTTCCTTCTTTCTACACTCTTATCCATACCTCTCTCTTCTGTCTTTTTGTATCTGACTCTAGTGCTCCCTTTAGTATTTCTTGCAGAGCTGGTCTCTTGGTCACAAATTCTCTCAGTGACTTTTTGTCTGAGAATGTTTTAATTTCTCCCTCATTTTTGAAGGATAATTTTGCTGGATATAGGAGTCTTGGTTGGCAGTTTTTCTCTTTTAGTAATTTAAATATATCATCCCACTGTCTTCTAGCTTCCATGGTTTCTGCTGAGAAATCTACACATAGTCTTATTGGGTTTCCCTTATATGTGATGGATTATTTTTCTCTTGCTGCTTTCAAGATCCTCTCTTTCTCTTTGACCTCTGACATTCTAACTAGTAAGTGTCTTGGAGAACGCCTATTTGGGTCTAATCTCTTTGGGGTGCGCTGCCCTTCTTGGATCTGTAATTTTAGGTCTTTCATAACAGTTGGGAAATTTTCAGTGATAATTTCTTCCATTAGTTTTTCTCCTCCTTTTCCCTTCTCTTCTCCTTCTGGGACACCCACAACACGTATATTTGTGCGGTTCATATTGTCCTTGAGTTCCCTGATACCCTGTTCAAATTTTTCCATTCTTTTCCCAATAGTTTCTGTTTCTTTTTGGAATTCAGATGTTTCATCCTCCAAATCACTAATTCTATCTTCTGTCTCTTTAAATCTATCATTGTAGGTATCCATTGTTTTTTCCATCTTTTCTACTTTATCCTTCACTTCCATAAGTTCTGTGATTTGTTTTTTCAGTTTTTCTATTTCTTCTTTATGTTCAGCCCATGTCTTCTTCATGTCCTCCCTCAATTTCTCGATTTCCTTTTTGAAGAGGTTTTCCATTTCTGTTCGTATATTCAGCATTAGTTGTCTCAGCTCTTGTATCTCATTTGAACTATTGGTTTGTTCCTTTGACTGGGCCATATTCTCAATCTTCTGAGCGTGGACCGTTATCTTCTGCTGCTGGCGTCTGGGCATTTAGTCAGATTTCCCTGGGTGTCGGACCCAACAAGGTTGTAAGATTTTTCTGTGAAATCTCTGGGTTCTGTTTTTCTTATCCTGCCCAGTAGGTGGCACTCATGGCACACGTTTGTCTCACGTGTTTGGAATGGATCCCCCTCCCCCCGGTCACCAATCTCCGCAGCCTGGGGATTTCCGATCCAATTCTCTCCGTTGGTTCGGGGGGCCGCGCGTGGTGGGGGCGTCAGCCGCCGCGGCTTAAGGGGACCCTGTGGCTGGTCGCTGGCCGCAGCAGGCCCGGGGAATTCGCCACTGGACCAGGAAGTCGCCCGCAGGGGAGGGGCGTCGGTCACCGGCCGCCGCTGCCTGTGGAATTCCCCACCGGACCAGGAAACCGCCCGCGGGGGAGGGCCACCACGCTTGCATAGCCCTCTGATCCGAGACTCGTAGCTGGACCAGGAAGCCCCCTGCAAAAGAGGGATGCCGGCCGCCTCGGGCTTGGGAAACTTGCCTCTCCGAGACTCTCAGCCGGCCCGGGAAGGAGGGAGGGAGGAGCTCCGGCCGCCACAGTTGCCGCTGCTCGGGAAATCGCGCCTTGGGCAGATTTTAACCACACAGTTTATTTATACATGTAAACTGACAGTCAAACTGGACCCCTTTTCTGGGTCAGACCCTATTCTAGGTGATGGAGTATGAGAGATGAATAAGATATGAACCTTCTTCAGTAATTCACTGTCCTCCTAGCCTGTCATCAACAGATGAACTACAATACTGTGTGAAAAATACCATGATAATAAATATATTCAGGATGTTTTTTGTAGAAGACCATAGAAGGGTAGAGTGATCAGAGACTGCATCCTGGAAGAAGCGGAACCTGGACTGAGGTTTGAAGTGTAAGTAAGAATTAGTCAGGTGAGTAGTGGATGGAAACAAGGGCCAAGGGAGAAGTATAAAGGCATGGAACTGCCAGAGAGTTGTGTGTGTTTAGGATAACATTATTCATTCATTCAGTTTACGTTTATTGAGCAGTGAAATTGTACCAGGAACAGAACTAGATATTTGGATACAGTTGTGAATGAGACAGACAAGGTTCTTAACCTCATGAATCTTGCAGTCTATTGAGAGAGACAAACATGTAAATGGAAATTTAATAGAGTGTAAAAGCACTGTGAAAGGGGACTGACAGAGCACCTAGAGGAGCACAGAAGGAGGTTGTTTATCCCAGCATAGGGGAAAGAGGAGGAAAGGAAACAGGATGTCTGGGAAAGCATCATTTAGGATGCCATTGAATTTTAACCAAGCAAAGAATTTTGGGAAATACCGACAGGGAAAATAGCCAACACAAATGCAATGAGGCATAGGAAAGCCTGGTATCTACAGGGAACTGTAAGTATCTCTGGGAGTTGAAGATATTGGGAAGCGAACTGTTTGAGTGATTGATCATGGAGTATAGTTTGGATAGAAAAAGGAGTTTACTTGACCATTATCTGTTGATTGAGAGAAAAATGGTAATGAATACAAGAAATTTCTGTGAAATCAAAGGTCAAGTGAACCTTGGATAACAAGAGAGAAAAAGAGCTGAAAGGAAGTGGTTGGGATTAGTGTGTGGGGAGTATACTTGTGGATATAAAAAGTTCAAAGTTCTGGGTGGGATAACAAGATCCAGGCTATGGCAATGGGGGTTTAGAGGAGGTGAAAATTACTATAGATAAAATTAGTAAGGAATTTAGAGGCCAATGTTTTGAAAATTTTATCCAAACAGATGTGAAATCACTCAAGATGGTGACAAGATTTGAGTTTGGGAGGCAGCTAAGTGCCAAGTTTTTAGTCAATGTTCAGGAGTGGCCATGGAATCCCTAGATAAGAGCAACATAGAACAGGAGGTGGTGTACTCAAATGACATGAGATTTTCATGAGATGATTGAAATAGCTTTGGAAATTGAGGTAGAATCCCTCTTACCTACTGTCTTCGTGCTACTTGTTGATGTATGTCCTGCAGGAGGATTCAGTAGATACATGTATCAGTGGAGGTAGATGATAAAATAAATACATAGTTAAGATAATAAACTTTAGAGTTATCCCACTGTCAATGACACAAAAAAGGGCTTCAGGGAGAAGGAAGGTAAGTCAGTTAGAGGAGGTGGAAGGGCAGAGCAGGATGGGGAAAGAGGATGGGGTAGGTTGGAATAATAGTGGTGGGGCTTGCCTTTAACACAGGGTATGGGGTGGTAAAATAGGTTTGATGGGTTCAGTTAGATTTGATGTTCTCAAGTTTAGCCTAAGTCCATCTGGATCAGAAGAGGTGCAGGCAGAGTATGGTGTGATGCCCCAATACATACAGAATAATCTGGACATAAGATTAAAAACTATTTCTAAAGTCCCCTTGGAAAAAAGGTAGAAATATTAAAATCCTCCACCTAGAGAAGAATTGATATTCTCACAAAGCATTGGAGATTGCTGATTTAATGAAACACGCCTGCAAAGGAGAAGTTAAGCTTACTTATGATTATGTTTTAGAGTCACCCCACACATGCCCCTAGAGAACCTCTTTTGCTGCTCAAATGTGGACTCTCTCTCTAAGCCAATCCCACAGGTAAACCCACTGCCTTCCCTCCATTATGTGGGACATGACTCCCAGGGGTCTAAATCCCCCTTGCAATATGGAACATGATGCCTGGGAATGAGCCTAGCCCTGGCAACATGGGAGTAAGAAAGCCTTCTTGACCAAAAGTAGGCAGATAATTGAAACAAAATAAAGTTTCAGTGGCTGAGATATTTCAAATAGAGCTGAGAGGTCATTCTGGAGGTTTTTCTTATGCTGTAGATAGATATTCCCTTTCATTTTTTGGTGTACTGGAGTAGCTAATGAGAAATTCCTGAAACAGTTGAACTGTAATTCGATAGCCTTGACTTTTGAAGATGACTGAATAACTATAGAGCTTTTAAAGCATGGCCATGTGATTGTGAAAACCTTGTGGCTGACATTCCTTTTATCCAATGTATGGGCAGATAAGTAAGAAAAAAAAAACATAAATAAATAAATAATAGAGAGGAGGAAGGTATGGGATATTTTGGGTGTTTTTTTCCCCACGTTTATTTTTATTTTTATTCTTATTTTTACTTTAGGGGAGTAATGAAAAATGTTCAAATATCGATTGTGATGACTGTACAGCTATATGATGATATTGTGAAATACTGATTGTATAATTTGGATGATTATATGCTATGTGAATATATAATATACTCAATAGAATTACATTAAAAAAAACCACTGTCTTCCCCACATTTTTGTCACTCAGTAGGAATTTCATCTCAGGTGAGAAACATAGCTAGTTGCAGGGAAGCCAGTAAAAATTAGCAGTTCAAAATTGGAAGTGGTGTCTCCATTTCCCAATCGTCTTCATTCACATTTCTCAAGTCTCTTCTCTTTCATCATGAACCTTGGAAATCTTTATATTACATACCAATTTATTTCAAATTTTTAGTCAGGATTTAATGAACAATGCCCAAGATGTCTACATGCATTCATTTTTTCATGTTTTACTTTGTAATGATCCTAATAATACTTTACATTTATTGAGCAGTTTTCCTCCTAAAAGCTTAAAGCACTTAGCAAGAAACTGTTTAACAACCTCACAACATCTTGAAAGATACACAACATGATACATAAGGGCTGCAACCTCAAAAATGTATTCCACTTAGAACAACTTTTATTGAAAACAATATCTGAGGAGCTACCAGCTAAACTTTCTAGATTTATTTACAGTAATTTAGTCCCTATCGCTAAATCATCAGCATACCTTCAGTGTCCACATAGGAGTTATTTATGAGTTAGGCGCTTGCTATGGACCATCTTTCTAAATTAAAGAATCTTATCCTCTCCATATCCAATCTTGATAATAGAAACAGAGAACTGGTTGAAAACTCAGAAATGACATACACAGAAACTTTAGATTTTGTGATTTTAGGAGATGGGGTGGAAAGGATCATTGTGGTGTGGTAGAAAGAATGTGGTTCCCTGCGCCAAAACAAACAAACAAAAAGGTCTTTGATTCCATTCAATTAATTTCACTTAATAAATAAATGTTTTTGGTTTTTGTATCTCAATAAGGATTAATTTGACTATAAGTAACAGGAAAACCAAAAAGACCAGTGATATAGATACTGTAGAATTTTACTTGTTTGCCCCATAAAAGTCCAGGGACCGGTAGTCCAGGCTTTGTTTTGGTAGCGCTGCTCCATCAGGTTTTCAGGAATTCAATTTTCTTCCAGCTCAACACTCTGCCCTCTGGCATCTTTTTCATCAGGATGATAGCATCTGCATTGCAGGCAACTGGATGAAAGAAGAATGGATAAAGAATAAGTTGTCTCTTGCAGGGAGTTTTTAGAAGCAGCAGACATAGCATGACATTTAAACATACTTTCTATTGTCCAGAACTTTGTCAGGTAGTCACATTTAAACGGTAAGAAAAGTTGGAAAGTTTAGTCTCTATCTGTGTGACTGGCCACGTGTTTGGATGAAAATTCTATTAGTATAGAAAAACAGAGAACAGATATCAGTGAAAAACAAATAGTAGCTCTTAGTAAGTTGCTGCTTGACCTTCGGCATGCCAATCTTATATCTGGACCTTCATTCCCTTGCCTGAAAATGACTTATCCTAAATTGCCTCTAAGGGCCTTCCCATTTCTAAAAGTCTTTGGGTAAATGACTGAATGAACAGATGGATGAATAAATTATAGCAAAGTGGCTTAGGGATCTTCATAAGAGTTCAGTAGGCTCTTCACTAGATCCGTCTTCTGGAACTCAGACTATATGGACGTAGCTTGTTTGTTTTGATAAACTAATATGCATTTTCTATTTTATTCTTTAATTACATAATATAATATTAATTCAGAATCATGCATAAACATATATGTATACTTTAGTAAGTAGTTATGAAATAAATGCCTTAAGTCTTAAATCAGGACAAAAAATTAGGACATGCCAGTACCTCAACAGTCCCTCAGATACCCCTCGTTAACCCTAAGGTTCTGATTATCATGGGTTTTGTGATGAGATTCTTATTTTCTTTACAGTTTTATTCCATGTGCCTGTATCTCTAAATATTACACTTTAATTGTTCCTGTTTTTGAACTTCAAGAGTGAATTCATTCTGTATATGTTGTCTTGGAATGTAGATCTGCCTTCAAAAATATGTTTGTAAGATTCATTCACATTGCTGAGGATTAAGACTTGACTGTTGTCATTTTAATTGTTCACTGGGATCCCATTAGGTTGTATGGCCACAGTTCATTTATCCTTTCAACTGTTGATGGACTTTTCAATTGTTGAGGAGTTTTGGCTCCTATAAGCAACACTGCTATGAACATACCTATGGACACATGTCTCAGGAGCAGAAGTAAACTGGCATAATTGGGCAGCAGGTGTGAGTTGCTTGGTCATAGGCTCATGAAACTGCCATGCAGTTTTCAAAGCAGCTGTACTCAATTACACTCCAGTGAGCAATGCATGAGAGTTCTTGCTGCACTCCTTTCTCTCTAACACTTGATGGTGACAGGTTGCATAACATAGATTCTGCTTCTATAAAAGTTGAATTTATGAACTAGGACAGGCATGATTCAGGAGGGTGATTAGTAGTCTTAGCATTTGTAGGGAAGATAGAAGCAGAGGAAGATTCAAATTCAGGCCGTCTGCTGCAGAGTCCTACTCAAGTGTCTCCAAGGTACTCTTAACAAGTTCAAGATCAAATATGTCTTTCTTTCTCAACCTTTGTCCCTTTCCAGTGTGACATTTGTCTCCATTTCCTCAGTTGATGATTGATGAGAGAGAGAAGATAGTTGATAGAGACAGGTTCTGGAGGAGGTAGAAGAGATGTCTGAGCCCAGCTGCAGGGATTAACCTCAGAAAGGGCAAAGGATCCCCCATTGAAAATTTATTTTAAGTACAGATCCCTGAGCCTCACATATAGATATTCTGATTCAGTACATTTTGTTGAGAACTCAGGAATCTGCATGTTTAAAGTACTCAAAATGTTCAGGTGCATTTGCTTCAAGGACCACACTTTAGGAAATACTGACCTGTAAATTGAGGCTAAAATGTTGGCTGTATAAGGCACTACAACTCCAAGTCCAAGTAGTCAAAGCAATTATTTGAGATCATTTTGATTTTATTTTCCTTAGAATATATTTGGTTGTTGTTGTTGTGGTTTTTTTTTAATTATATAAGTACACGAGCTCAGGATAAAAAGTGCAAGGAAAAATGAACAGAGAAAAAAAAGAAAAAGAAAGAAAAAAGTTCAAGGAAAAAAATACCTAGAATCCTGTCCTTCAAAATAGTCACTGATTATATTTGAGCCTATTTCCTGTGCAATCATGTTTTTCATTTCCTTATTTCATTTTGACATATTTAAGTTCATTTTGTTTGATTTTTGTGTGCATCTTTTTTACTCAGCATTACAACATTAACATTTACCATGTTATTTTAAACTCTTTATAAATGTTTTGCTGGCTTCCCAATTCCATGGTATGTTTTCCCAATTACTATCTTTTTGTACCCACATACTCAAAATTGTTCATATGCATCTGCAGAGGCATACCCCAAGTTATATATAATTCTGGCTGATTAGATAGATATAAACCCACATCTATCTCTCTTATTCAGGAAAGCAATCATACTATACTCCCTTAATCCATTCACTCTCCCCTTCTCCTAGATCACAATTTCATATTTTTTCCTTTTTACTCATACCTCCCAAACCCTCCTCCTCCACCCACCCTCATTCTCAGCTGGAAAACTTACTTTACACTCACTGAGAAAACTGAAACCATCAGAAGAGGGCGTCTGTAGATATACTCCATCATATCTACCCATCTACCATCAAATTCTCTGCCTTCTTGCCAGTTGACAATAAGGACAATTCTGTGCTCCTATCTATAGTCATTCCCCCCATTTGAGCACTAGGTGCGAAGCATATCACTCTGGCACACTAGCAATATTTCACTTACTATAAAGTCATTCATAGCACAGTGATACGTATTTTTTTTCTTCATCATAATGCAGCAGTGCTTTTTTTTGATTCAGTTGCAGTTACTGTCCTATTTCTTGACTATCCTTTGCAGCTAAACTTATTGTAAGAAGTACCTACATTCTCTGTCTCCAATTCTTCACCTCTTATAGATCCACTGCAATGAGGCCCTTGTCTTCACCACTCCACCAGACCCTGCTCTCACCAAAATCGCCAATGACCTCAAAGTTTCTAAAGTCACTAGCCATTCCTCAGTCCTTATATTACTTGACCTATCAGCAGCATTTCACTGAGCTGATCACTGCCTCCTTTTTAGATACTCTGTCTTCACTTAGATTCCAGGATGTCATCTCCTCTTTTATTCCTCTTATTTACTGACTGCTCCTTCTTAGTCTTCTCTGTTGGGGCCTTCTCTTGTCTTCAGTCTTTCCATATAAGAGACCCTAACAGCTCAGTCCTTGAGCTTCAATATTTACTCACTTGCTTGTCAATCTCATCCAGTCTCAGGTATCTAAATCAGATATCTTATAAGCAGCTTGAATTTAAGTCTTAAATTTTTGGTTTTCATTCTTCAAAGCTGCTTCTCCCTTAGTCTGTCACATCTTAACCAGTGGCAGTTCCATTCTTCCAGTAGTTCAGGTCACATACGTGGGGACCATCCCCAAATACATTCTTCTGCCATGCTCCATGTCCAATCCCTTCGTAAACTTTGCTTGCTCTACTTTTAAATATATACAGAATCCTAACACTTCTCACCATCTCTTCTGCTACTTCTTTAGTCCAAGTAACAATTACCTCTCAGCTGAATCTCACTGGATTATTTTCTAACCACTTGCAGCAATATTGCTTTACAATTAGTGGGGGCATGGCTTCTGACCTCATGCCCAAACTGTGTTAGAGTAAGTCAATCTTTATATGTGAAAATGCAATCGAAGAAGCATCATATTTAAGAGACACTGAATTAGGGACTCCAATTCTGCACTTAAGGTAGGGATTGCTATTGTAAAGTCTGTTTCTTGAGTAAACCAATAATAAAAATGCAAGCAGGGAGTTCCGACTAACGAGTAACAAAAGTCCTGAAAATGATGGGTGAGTGTCCGTGGCGAGTGCCAAGAATAGAGCCTGAGAGAGGAGCACCCTATTTATAGGTAGGGAACAGATGTCCTCTGAGCATGTATACTTGAGAGGTGACCCTCCCCCAGGGGTTCATGTATAGAAAGGAGTAGGAGAACTGTATTGGCATTGATGGTGACCCATGAAGAGGTCAAGGCAAGTGCACAGAATCTCTTGTTCATAATTGGGGTGTAGTAGGAGTGCTATGATGAGGCAAGAGCAGTATCATTTTGAGCTGGTTGGGGAAGGCTCTTTTTGAGGTTGCATCCATCTTTATAGCTGACTGTCTGGAGAATACTCAGAAACCTGCCATCTTAAGTTTTGAAAATATCTTTGAACATATCCTAAGGTCACAGAGTCCAAGGGAAGGGGGCTCAATTAGTCAAGGCTCAATGCATTTGGAAATAATTTATTTCATTTCTTTAAATTAGTATCTCTACAGAATTACTAATGCAGTACTCCTTGCAGCCAAATTTGAGGGTGTGAGAATTCTGAGACCAAATTTGGCCTTTTAGATCCTACTGGCTCCCAAGAGAAAAGACCTTAGATCTGGCTTTCAACACATGCTTGCATAGCAATTAAGAGGCACCTTCGAATGCAGCACGAATTCTTTCTCCCAAGAAGAGTCTATCGTGACAGCTTTCTCCATTAAATTATGGCTGGAGGCACAGAATAATGCCTGCTGTGCTGGAATGTTCCAGGAGAGCCCACTGAGAGCACCAGTAATGAACAAACAATGGTAATTGGGCCAGTTTTGTTGCACTCTGTAGGCAAGGAATAAACTTGTTTAGTTGGTGTTTTGAATGAGTATAGGGAGTGAGTCAAAGTATTTTCTTACAATTCATATTCACAAAAACACATTATCAATTTCACTATTTTCCCTAATAGCTAGACTAATGTAAAGTGTGCATTTTCCTTCATGTTATGGATTAGTTATCCAAGGGAAAACAATGAGGTGGTTGAATGCATTTATGGATAATTCTATCAATTATGAGAAGAAGACGACAAAAAAATCTCTATTTCTCAAAACATCTTAGAAGTAAACAAATTTGAATCATAAAATATGTTACTTTCCATATTTTCCACATCTAAAGATACTAATTATATGGAAATTTTAGAGAAATATTGGCTGTTTTATGGTCCAGCAAACATATTTCATTAACACTTTAATGATCATGTTCTTCATTCCTTTTAATTTTGTAGACAAAAATATGATTATTGCTGTACAAGTTTAATAAAATCAATAAATTATGATAAATAAGAAAGAGAAAAGAAAAAAATATGAACCAGTTAATGACTACTTACAGGCGATGTGTTCCTTCTTGTGAAATTGGTTTTGTTGTAATAGTTTCTCATAATTAAAGGATTGATTAGATTCACAATGCTCCTTTGAGACAGTACTTGTTAAGCCCATTTTATAGATAGGAGAATTGAGGTATGAAAAAATGGATTTTTTCTCCAGGTTGCAAAAAATTTAAAGTTATAGTTTCAAGAATAGAACCTTGAGATATTGATATTTTGCTTCCATAGAACAATATGTATATGTGTTTCTTGTTGGTGATGGGGGGATAGTCATTCCCTTGTATTCTGTAAGCCAACTAATATTACCCTCCAGGAAAGAGAAAGATAATGTTCTACCTCAGTCTTAACTCTGAGACACCCAGTATACGACAATCGGTACTGTAAGGGTGGGCAGTCCCATAGGAAGTTGACAGAAAATCCTGGGAAATAGTTGTTCTAAGAATTTCCCTAATAACCAGATCCAGCACTTGCTCAAGAGAGAAGTGTTTCCAGATAAACCTCACTGGACTGATTAAGTTCTAGTACCAGGATTTTTGTCCCAGCTCTGTCACTAAATGGCTGCGTGACTTTGGGTAATCAAGGACTTCTAGGGTTCCTTGTAGCACAAGAATGAGAAAATACTTGATCCCATGCAGTGCAAAGTGACATTACACACAACTGACTTGAAAGGGAACTGACGGTTGATCTGCATAATTATTTTTCTTCTAATTCCTCTGCCTTGTTGCTCTCTCTGATGTAACTTTATTTCAATTACCTTGGGATTATTGACCCAAACTTTCCTGATCAGTCTAGAAATATTTAGTCATATTTCTTTAGCTGCAGTATTTACCCTTTTAGATATCTTGCGATTAGCGGTGCTTCCCCTGTGATTGATGTAGTTGTCACTATAAATAATAGCAGTGACAGAGTATAGGAAGGGGGCCCAGTGATTTAGTCCACTTGAGTTCATTATCAAGGGTTTTTAGGGGTTATATAATCCAGTTCCTCCTTGTTGTATTCCCCTGTTACAGATTAACCATCTGGCTTGGTAGAAACTGCCTTCTAATTGTTTTTCATAACAGTGGCCCTTGTGCCAAGTGTTGGTTCCCATGGAAATGATTTAAAACACATTAAAATCTGGGAATGATTGTTTTCTTCATCTAATGGCTTCCATTGTCTCCTATAATAGAAATAGAACCAAAGTTTCTATTTTATTGCCAGTTATGTGATTGTCACCTGGTGGAGAGCTACCAGGTGGGGGCTGGAATTTGGAGGTGTGGATCTGTGACCATGATTTCTATCTACCAGCATTATAGATGCTGTATAATTATGGAGCAAACACAAATAACTTAATGAAATTGCAATTAATGAGTTAAATATCCATAAAACTGTCAAACTCAATTAAAACACCATATTTTATTAAATGGATGCTTTAGGGGAAATACCCTACTCTTGGAAAAGTTACTTGACCAGAGCTACTGAGTTTAAAGAGACTATTTCATACTGACGAAGCATATGCCTTAAAAACTGTCATACTAGGCTGCAGTTTGACCCGATAGCTTTCAGAGTACTAGTTTTAAGTGCTTATCAAGTAGCTTTCTGGGCAGAGTGCATGTGAATCCTTAATGAGGGATGTTAGGGAAGTCACAGACACTTGATAAGTGGCCATCCCCTACCCACATCTACTTTTCTATTGTGTGCCCTTCCACAGCTTGGGAGAATGTGAAGTCTAATGAAAAGGTCCTGCCAGGCCTAAAACCCAGAAACCCTAATCTAGCAACCCCAGATGCTTATCAGAACATGAATTCTCTGTGATTGCCCCCCTCCCCCCTCCAGGTGGATAAAAATCACAATCAGTCTAGACTGGTCTATGTTCTACAGCGCTCTCTACCTACCCATAGCAGTTTTTTGGCCACCCCAGGAGACTATCTGGAGTGAGACTTCTTCCCCTACATTTATTGATTCTTTGTGTGAAATGACCAGGGGATTATTTGCCCTTTTTGGACCCTTTATTCTCTACAATAAAAGGATCAAATGCTGACAGTTTCTGTTGTGCCCTCAACCTGTATTCCCAGGACATGCCATTGTAGCAACTCGCTCCCCAGGGGTATCAGCTTTTCCATTTTTGACACCTGAATAACTTTTCAGCCAAAGCTTGTGGGTGTCCCTCCTAAGTTAGTAGCAGCAGGTCAGCTTTTCCCTTAAATTCCACTGTAATGGCAGTAACCAGTTTCAGGAAAGTTACTGGAATGTAAAAACAAATATTTAATTACTAACAGAAAGTCAGAATGATCCACACCTGGAGAGTAAAAAGAAAAAAAGTGAGAAGGTGCAGGAGATAAACATGGTTTGTTTTGAGGAGTAGAACTGTTTCAGGTGATTAAATGTACACAAATTAGAGTGTGCCCCCATTTTATCTAGCATTTTGGGGATGTGAACTCTGATATCACTTCACTATCCACAAAAAGGAAATCTCTTCCTTAATGGCAGTAATGACAATAGCATTTTAAAAAACCTATGAATTAGGTAATATCATTACCCCACTTTGAAAATGAGGAAGCTGAGGCACAGAGAGTTGAGGTGTCTCACACTGTCATCTGTCTAGCTACTAGTTGTTAGAGATGCATCTGGAGTCCAACCGTTTTCTACACTACACTGCCTTTCTTAGAGCTAATACTTCAGTGTGTAACCATTTTGGAAGGAACGCAAAACATGCTTCCTAATGTTCTTTATGAGTGTACAAAAAAACATAATTTAACTGTTCTTTGATGGCTCAGAAATGATCATCCATCTTCCCCTAAGAAACAGCCAGTACTAATCCCATCATATCATTCCTCCCTGTTACCTTACTCTCCACCAAAAGCCTAGGTCCACCAGACACTTATGTCCACATGGCTGGTTCATAGCCTAATCTGACCCAATTGCTTACTGACTCTCTAAACTGTTCCACTGTACCCTCTGGGACTCAGTCCTTAGTCAAACTCTCCATATCAGTTATCTCTTTGAATATTTCCCTCATCTTGGTCTAAGGGAAAGTTGGTTTGCCGCTAAAGGCAGTAACTCCCCTGCAGCCTTCTCAACTGATAGGTAAATTTGCTTTCCTCCCTGTCACTTGCTCTCATACTCTGTAGATTTTAGCACCTTCCTTTCTGTTTTCCTTTTTGCTACCTCTCAAGATGTTAGCATCCTAGTACAGAGTTTATCTGTCATATCCAATACATCCAATGATGTTTTCTTCCACCCTACCTCAACTACTTACACCATGGACACATCCAGACCTTGTCATAAGCAGGAATTACTTCACAGCCCAAATTTTTTAACTCAAGTACCCACCTTCTGACCAATATATTCTATTTTTTAGCTCAGTTGTAGTACCCACAACACCAACCATTATTTTATCCCTGACATGTAATTGTCATTTTCTTTGCTCATTCTCTTACCTGTATTTTCCTCCTTACCCAGCTTAGAGTCCATGCTCTGCTATTAAAGTCACTCTTTTACCTGTACCCTCAACTCCCTTGCCCTCTTTCCCTTAATTCCAGTTTTCCATCTACTATAAACTTGCCCCTGAGCAGTTCAATATTGCTAGAGGAAAACCCATGTTTGGGCACTTAGTACTGCCTGGCAACTTTGCTGCATTTCCCAATATATTTATCCCTTAATTCTTCAAGAAGAACATTTCAAATTTTTTCTCTCTTATTAAACCTGCCATAGTCCTCCCTTCTTCTGACTTTCAACTGAAGAGCTATTGTTATTTCACAGAGAATCTAGAAGTGGTCAGATAAGAATTATCTTTCATTTTCCTACTTTCAAGACTACCATCCTATAAAATCTGTATGCTACCTTTCGAACTGTTATACCAGATGAATTATCCTTACTGAAATGTCCCCACTTGTGCCTTGGGTGAACCCCTTCCTGAGAACCACCCTCTTCCCCATTCTCTTCCCTATCTATATACTTTTCCTCAAGCTTTCATCCATCCAATCCCATGGCTTTACATATACTTTGTATTCCAATGACTCTTGAGACCCAGACTCACAAATCCAAAGTCATACACAAAAATCTCCACTTGGAAGTCTGAGACCTCTTGTATTTAACATGTTCAGAAGAGAACTCCATCCACCTTCCAGTCCTACTCTCTTATCCCATCTTCCATCTTTGACAGTTTACCGTTATTCATGTACTTGATGCCAATCTGTCTCTTGCACTTCACATGCTGGAAATCCCGTCAGCTTTACCTTCACTATATATTCTGAGTTTGGCATCCCTATGATATCTCTTCAACACAGTAACCAGAGAGTTCTTGTTACAAGTTAAGGTGCATCTGAGTAAAAACCAAATTCCAAATGATGTTCTATAATTCTGTAAATATTCCAGCTTCCTGTTACTTTTTCTGACTACTCTCCTACTATGTTCCCTACATGGAGTTTCCTGCTGTTTCCCAAACAAACCAGACATGCCCCCACATCAGGGGCCATTGCACTTTCTTCTGCCAGGGATGCTCTCCCCCGAAATATTTTTATAACTTCCTAAACTCCCTTCCTTGAAGCCTCTGGTCAAAAATCACCTTCTCATAGAGTAGACCGCTCTCTACACCCTCTAAAGGAGCACTGCTTCTTACCTCAGTTCACAATTTCATTACCTAGCTTCTTTGTTTTTACAGAGCACTTATCTATAGATGAAACTGTTTTTTTAAATTTTACTGTTTATTCTTTATTTTTTGACTTTCTCACTAGAATACAAGACTAAAGATGACAGATAACTTGCCTGATTTGCTCATTCCTAAATGTCCAGAAACTAGAGCAGAGCTTGCCATAAAAAGAAGATACTCAATAAATATTTATTGACTGAATTATCCTCTTGTTGCTGTACTCCACTTAGGCATTCACTCTTCCCAAATCCTACCTGCCTGATGGGCCTTCAGTAGCAATTCAACAATGGTATTCACACTTATTTGGGGAGGAGGGGGCTATTTATCCAGCTTGCAGTTGAATAGTTACTCCTAAATAACTAAAGGACCTGATCAAAGAAAAAAAATTCTTCTTATGCAATTCACAATCTCATCACTTTATTAAGTGATTCACTAATCCGACAGCATTCCATTCAGAAAGTTGAAGGGAGGGGCCACAGTGGCTCAGCGGCAAGAATGCTTGCCTGCCATGCCAGAGGACCTGGGTTCGATTCCTGATGCCTGCTCATTTAAAAAAAAAAAACTTAAATAAGAAAGTTGAAGGGAGCATCACTGAGGGAGTGGAAAGACGAAGCTTATATAGGGGGAATGCATAAGCAAGTGAGGAAATGTTCTAAATCTAGCATTTCTAGCATGTGCTATTGAATCTGTGCTTCCCAAATTGCGATTCTAAAAGCCCAAATAAACACTTTTGTTGCCTTGCCCCTTCTCCTCCCCAAAACACACACACACAAATATTTGTTCAAATTCCACTGGCTCATTGCAAATGTTAGGCACTTTTATGTACCTTGCCTAATTTCAAACTCAAACTAATGCTATGAACAAGATTGTGTTTCTGTTTTATAGATGAGGAAACTGCCTTCAGTGATTCCATAATTTGCTTAAGTTTCATGTCATAAGTGATATAACCATGACTTTTGGGTCCATGCCCTGCGCACTTTCATACTTTCTATTGTGTCAGAGTGGTTATGTTTTGTTTCTATGGATTGATGGCAAAATTAACTAGGCAAAAGCTGGAAGAATTAATAAATTGGTTTAAATGAGTATGAAAATATGTGCTACCACTACTATATGCTATTAGAAGACTAAAAAACTACAGTAAATAATGCTTACTTCATGATTAAAATAAAATTCGTGCCTGTGCCTATGTGTTTGCTAAGGACTAGCATACTATAAACCTGTAAGAAGATAAATACTGAGCATAAATTTATTTTATGAAGTCATAATCATTATTATAAACATCAACAATATAGTAATATCCTCAAGCTATTTGAATTTTGTTAGACTATTTGATGACATGTTAAACAACCTCAGGCTCCCCTTTTTTTCAATTCTTGCATTTTCTTTTTCTAAAAAGCACTGCCCCTATTTCTCCTGTCTCATTCTTGTTAATTTGCTAAAGATATTCTCATGTTTAGACAGACAGATATACAACATATATGTATATGTGCATACATGTGCATGAAAATGGATCTTGCAATAATGTACATTATTTTGCAATTTGCCTTATTCCCTTAACCTATCATAATTATGGTTCTAGGCTAAGTTCATATAGACTTTTTTAAAACATTTTTTGCTTTACTCTCACACATAAGGTGACATTTTAATGTATTAATTATCTATTTTCAGCACCCTGCAGTAATGACATTCCTTTGTTCTTCCTGATGCCAAAACATTTTTAAAATTTGTACATTGTACATTTCACTATTATTATATACTCTAGGCATTCCTAGATTATACCAGCTCGATCTTTAACATCTATCTTTCTTTCTGATTTCATTTTTGTCCCCAGCCCGCCTCCCTCTATCATTCTCACATGCAGCTTCATTCAGTGTTTTAACATAATTACATTACAGTTATGTAGTATTGTGCTGTCCATTTCTGAGTTTTTGTATCCAGTCCTGTTGCATAGTCTATATCCCTTCAGCTCCAATTACCCATTATCTTACCCTATTTCTATCTCCTGATGGTCTCTGTTACCAATGATATATTCCAAGTTTATTCACTAATGTCGGTTCATATCAGTGAGACCATACAGTATTTGTCCTTTAGTTTTTGGCTAGTCTCACTCAGCATAATGTTCTCTAGGTCCATCCATGTTATTACATGCTTCATAAGTTTATTCTGTCTTAAAGCTGCATAATATTCCATCGTATGTATATACCACAGTTTGTTTAGCCACTCTTCTGTTGATGGACATTTTGGCTGTTTCCATCTCCTTGCAATTGTAAATAATGCTGCTATAAACATTGGTGTGCAAATGTCCGTTTGTGTCTTTGCCCTTAAGTCCTTTGAGTAGATACCTATCAATGGTATTGCTGGGTCGTATGGCAATTCTATATTCAGCTTTTTGAGGAACTGCCAAACTGCCTTCCACAGTGGTTGCACCATTTGACATTCCCACCAACAGTGGATAAGTGTGCCTCTTTCTCTGCATCCTCTCCAGCACTTGTCATTTTCTGTTTTGTGGATAATGGCCATTCTGGTGGGTGTGAGATGATATCTCATTGTGGTTTTGATTTGCATTTCTCTAATGGCCAGGGACATTGAGCATCTCTTCATGTGCCTTTTGGCCATTTGTATTTCCTCTTCTGAGAGGTGTCTGTTCAAGTCTTTTTCCCATTTTGTAATTGGATTGGCTGTCTTTTTGTTGTTGAGTTGAACAATCTCTTTATAAATTCTGGATACTAGACCTTTATCTGATACGTCGTTTCCAAATATTGTCTCCCATTGTGTAGGCTGTCTTTTTACTTTCTTGATGAAGTTCTTTGATGCACAAAAGTGTTTAATTTTGAGAAGCTCCCATTTATTTCTTTCTTTCTTCAGTGCCCTTGCTTTAGGTGTAAGGTTCATAAAACTGCCTCCAATTATAAGATTCATAAGATATCTCCCTACATTTTCCTCTAACTGTTTTATGGTCTTAGACCTAATGTTTCGATCTTTGATCCATTTTGAGTTAACTTTTGTATAGGGTGTGAGATACGGGTCCTCTTTCATTCTTTTGCATATAGATATCCAGTTCTCTTGGCACCATTTATTGAAGAGATTGTTCTGTCCCAAATGAGTTGGCTTGACTGCCTTATCAAAGATCAAATGTCCATAGATGAGAGGGTCTATATCTGAGCACTCTATTCAATTCCATTGGTCGTTCATATAGATTTAACTTCTGTTTGTTTTTTTTTTTTAAATATATGTGACATTTATTTTCGTGGCTATACAATATTTTATCTAATTTTCTTCTGAAAAACATTCAAGTCTTTGTGTTTTTGTTTTGCTTTCTTTTCTTGGCTATTGCAAATGATGCTATATGGAATATCATTGTAATATTTTTAAGCAGTCACCTTTGTATTTCTGAAGAATAGATTCCTGGAATTTGAAATGTTGGGTCATAAAGCATGCACATTTCCATTTTTAAGAGATATTGCAAAATCGGCCTCCAAATATTTGTACTTACTTAAACTCAAAACAAAACTTCATGAAAATGCTTATTTCCATATGTTCTCATTCAAAACTGGATATTCCATGTCGGGTAAGATTTGCCAGATGAAAACAAATATTTTGCCTTAGTTTCTTGGCTGCTATGACAAATACTACACATTGATTTGGTATAAACAACCGGAATTTATTTTCTCATAGCTTCGGAAGCTAGAAGGCTTGCTTCCACCTGGGCTGGGTAGCATCTGGTGCTGGCTGGCAATCTTTGTGGCTCCATGGCTTGTATCTGTGCCTCAGGTCACATGGTGATGTCCTCTTCTTTCTTTTCTGGGTCTCATCTGATACCCTGCTTCTGGTTCCTGTAAGTGGCTTGCTGTCTTTATGTTTGAATTTCTTCTGCTTATAAAGGACTTCATTAATCCAGATTAAGGCTGTGGTAGTTAGATTCAGTTGTCAACTTGGCCAGGTGAAAACACCTAGTTCTGTTGCTGTGGACATGAGCCAATGGTAGGTGAATCTCATCTGTTGCTAATTACATCTGCAGTCGGCTAGGAGGCGTGTCTGCTGCAATGAGTGACGTTTAACTTAATTGGCTTGTGCTTAAATGAGAGAACGCAATGTAGCACAGTCTAGCAGCTCAGCATTCCTCATCACAGCACTTGCAGCTCAGCCCAGGCCTTTGGAGAAGTCACCCCGGGGAAAGTTGTTGGAACCCAGGGGCCTGGAGAGAAGACCAGCAGAGACCATCCTGTGCCTTCCACGTAAGAAAAGAGCCTCAGTGGAAAGTTAGCTGCCTTTCCTCTGAAGAACCAACAAAATAAATCCCCTTTTATTAAAAGCCAATCCGTCTCTGGTGTGTTGCATTCCGGCAGCTAGCAAACTAGAACAAAGGCCTACCCTCCTTCAGTTGGGCCACACCTTAACTAAAATAAATTCTTCAGGCGACCCTGTTTTCATTGGGTTCAAATTCACTAGAATGTGGATCAATACCAAGAACATGTCTAAGTTCATAATAATTCAATCCACCTCATATCTCTTAATTATATATTTTCCCTTTAACTATTAATAAGATTTACTGGCAAATGTCCATATCTTCTGTGAATTTCCTTGTGGCACTCAGGGTACCAGCCAGAAACATATGAATTACTCAACTGAGCCCATTTAAAAAGTTTTAAACAAAGGGGGCTATTTAAAAAGGTAGGGACAGTGTTTTAGGTAACAGTTCTCCAACTTTTTGGACTCAGGACCACTTTGTACTCTTAAAACCCTAAGGAGCTCGAAGAGCCTTTGCTCATGTTGGTTATCTATTAAAAGTTAGCATATTCGATATCAAAATTAAGGGTTTTATACCTATTTCTTAATGAATATTTTCTTTTCCCACCCTTATCACCTGCCTTGCCTCCCATTGGCCAAATCCCATCAGAAGGTCAGGAGCCATGGACCCAGTAGATGTAACCGCCTGGTCACAGAAGCATGAGGAAAGGCAGGGAGTGAATCTGGGAGGGCAAACAGGAGATTACTAGTACATCCTTTTCATTTCCTTTTCCCATTTATATTATCTTCTTTATGGGTAATGGAAGCTCTTTTCATACTGGGGTGGATCAATCATTTGTTAGCAATGTAGCATTTTCTTCCAGTTGACAATTTGCATTTGAAATTTGTTAAATCTTTCATAAATTAGACTTGGCTTTTGTAGCTTATGTACCAAAAAGCGTCATTTAAAAGATTTTTGTTCAGTGTTATCTACAATCCAAATTTACATATATGGAATTATTAGAAATATTCTTCTAATAGTTTAATATTTTATTTATATGGTAAGCTTATGAAATACATTTCTATGTTTATGTGTAAACATAGAAGTCTATTTCCATTTTATTACAAAGTGGTTTCAATATCATTTATTTAAAATTCTTTATTCCCCACTGATTTGAAATGCCCCTTTATGATGTATTCAATTTAGGAAGATATGCTTGGATCTGTTTCTGAACTCTTTATTTCCTTCCTCATGTATTTGCCATTCCTTGCTCCAGAACAATCCTATTTTACTTATATTGACTTTATAGTGTATTTTAATTCTGTTAGGGCATCTTCATCTTGCACGTATATTCACATATTTCCCAGCATGTCCAAACTCCTAAAGTGAGAAGATGTTATCTCTGAATAACAACCAGATGTCTCCTCCTGTGGGAAGGAAATGTAGGTCCTTTACCTCATGAGTTTTGTGACCTACATCTGCAAGGCCTTGTTTTGCTGACCTCTGTCTTCTCAACTGGATTTTAGGAAGTTTAGGTTGACACAGATAAATCACCTTCCCCAGAAGTATACATGTGTCAGGGAAAAATTTGTATTATAGTAGAAATATGGTACATATATTCCTCTACTTTTAGGGTGGAGGAAACTTTGTGCTTCTTAATTGCTCATTGTTGTGCTAAGCAGCACAATTTTTCAAGATGCAGAACTTAAAATTCCAAGAGAAGAGGATTAGAATGTTTGAAATAAAAAAAGGTACATGAAGACACACTTTGAGAAAAAGGAAAAAAACAGGAATCAAGATGATAAAAGAGAATCACGGAAGGGAGGAATGAAACTGGGGAAGTCAAATAGAGTTTTGAGAGCAGCCACAGTTGAGCATGAAATTTGAAACAAAGAAATGGGCAAAACATTTTATAGGAAGTTTGATTGTGTTATCACTGCTAATTCTCCTGTTTCCTCAAGAAACTATCTACAAAGATGCACATTACTCTTAAGGGCTTTATTTGAGTTGAGTTTTAGATTCTTTTCCATGTGCCGCTGTGTTGAAACAGGTTTTAAATGGAGATGAGAATGAACAGTTTTATCTGAGTTATCCCCAAGGCCCTTGGCTAATCTTATTGACCTCCACAACTTCCTGTCAAGAGCTATCTTAATATCGATTAGGATTTCAATTAACATTCAAGGAGGAAAATATCTGATGTGAGATGTGAATCTGTTAGATTTGTACTTTCTTGATGTTCCAGCAATATCTTTAGCCTGGAAATGTGTCACTTTTGTAGAGTTTCTAGTGGATTTCTTTATTGGCATCATCTTTATCTCTCATTATTAGACTTAATAATGAGTTAGAGTTTACAATGCATTATTACTCATATTATCTCATTTCTTTCTCACAATTTCCTATGAAGTACCAGATTAGGGTATATTTGAGTGAATGTATATGTATTTGAATGTGTATTTAATCATTTTGTAGAAGAAGAAACTGAAGGAAAGAGAGGTTTAGATCCTTGAATCAAAAAGTATATTTAGAATCACCTGCTTGTGTTTTTATGTGTGTGTGACACTTGTTATATACACTTCATGTTTTTCTCTACCAATTGAGTTGATTACTAGTTTTACACATGTAAACTTTCTAGTCTAATCAAAATTTCAAGTTCATGTAGTACACAATCATAAAATAGGTTTTATACACTGATGCAACCAATAATTACATTAGATCTTTTTCTGACTGGTTGCCGCGGTCCAGCCGCAGCAGAGGGAACGGGCTTGAAGGTGTGGAGGGTCGTCGGCGCGAGAAGAACACCAAGAGACAGCTTAGAGAATTTTCCTCTGAGAAGAGTTGCTTAGATTTATTTTTGCTTAACTGATTTTATACCCTTATTCTTGGCAAGGAAACAGGTATCACAGAATCATGGTTGTGTCATGGCTTACGTTTTAGGTAAAGTTACAGGTTCAGGGAAGCAAAGCGAAAGTACACGTTTTGATTTTCTTAGGAACACTTACACAAGATTTTAATAGCAGCAAGATATTGGCTTAAACCACAGACATTGTGTTTGCAGTTTTCTGAGTTTAGACTTTCTTTTCTTATTATTTTACAGGTGAGGCAATATGTTAAGACCTATTTTAATCTGGTTAAAGGTTAACTTGTTTCGATTAAAAGGTTACATTGTTTACTTAGATTTTTTATTGTTTTATAGCAATGGACCGATGCCGTGGTGGGGGAGTAAATTTCCAGGATGGCTCAATGCAGGGTTTTTTAATTGTAAGTGTTTACTTTCTATGGGGTACTTTTCTGTGACTTGTTCTAAAAGCACTTCTGCCTGCTGTATCTGCAGCATGACTTGCTTAATGGGGGCGTCCCAACCTAATTTTTTCCAAACAGTTATTAACAAGGTTTTGCAATTTGTACAATTTGTATCATTTTTTCCAATTCTTTTGCTTTCTGATTCGTTTTGATATAATGCTTGGAGCACAACCAGCAACAAGAAACACACAATTAGTGTCGTTAATCCCAGTATTTTTCTATTACACCATTTTATGCCTCGTCCTCTTTTGGGGCGTTGAAGGCCTTGCCACCGCCCTTCCTTCCAGGGAACCGTGTCAAACCGGGGAGGAAAAAGAGGACGCGGCAACTGGTTTTATTTTAATTTTGACATCTATATGCTTTACAAAGCTCTAAGCAATATGATTTCTCTTTCCTGTTGGTTACTCCAGCAACAATAATTTTGAAATTCAATTTTATGGAAAGATTAGTTTACTATTTTTAAATGGTGGATGGCTGCAATTATAAAGCTCTGTCCTCGAATTGCTTGTGGGTCTAACTTATCTAAATGATATGCCAAGTCACTATTTCAAATACAAAATGTATAGTTGCAAAACAACCAACATTGAAGGTACAAAGGCCAGTAGACATTGACTTGGTATTCTTACTTATAGATGTGTATCATCATGCATGTACATTTATTTACTATATCATCATTGCTTTGTGGATTCAAGTTTTCATTTTTGTACCATTTTGCCTAACAGTGTTCTACAATGCCTAAAAACTTGAAACAGTAGAAAAATGTGTTTTCTGAAAGTTATACAAAATCATATGATAAGAATTTGATATAGTCTTTTGAATTTACATAGATCATTGGAAACCTTACATTTGAACACATTAAATGTTGAAACTTTTTCCATACAAGCTAGGTGGAACTAATATACAATGGATGTCAGGTGGCAGCCTGTTCCACTGAAAAAGGCAGGGTTCCACAGGTGCTTGTTTCTCCTCTGTCTGCTTAGAATGTACTTCTCCCATCTATTTATGCCCCATATCTTTACTTTCCTTCAAAATGATTTTTTCTCAGTAACCTTACTTGATTGCCCTAGCCAAAGACAGGTCTTCCCTCTTTTCACTCCAGAAACATTTTTTATCTACCTCTCTGTTGGCATGTGCCATTTTATATTCTATTTTATTCATATGGATATCATAGATTTAACAATTGATTATAATTCATGGAAGGTGGACTCTACATCTAATTTATCTTTCTACTACCCACTGTTGGACACTTCATGTGTTAGTTTCCTAAGGTTTCCATAACAAATTACAACAGACTTGGTGGCTTAAAAGAACAGAAATTTATTCTGTTTCTCTGGAGGCCAAAAGTCTGAAAACAAGTTGTCAGCAGGGGCACACATCCTCTAAAGGCTATACAGGAGAATCCTTCCTTGCCTCTTCCAGCTTCTGGTGGCTGTAGATATCCCTTGGCTTTGGGAGGCATGACTTCAATGTCTGCTTTTATCTTTACATGGCCTTCTCCCCATGTATCTATGTGGCTCAAATGTCCCTCTAACTTTCTTTTATGAAGTACCCGTGTTTGTATTTAGGGTCCACTTTAAATCCAGGATGATCAAATCTGCAGATCCTTAATTTAATCACAAATGCAAAGACCCTCTTTCTAAATTGGGTCACACCTGCAGGGTCCAGGGGTTAAGGCATGGATATTATTTGGGGTGGGTGGGGGCTCTATTCAACACATAGTAAGTACTCAAAGTATGTTTAATGATCTGCACACACATGCAATTTGGGGAAAAATACCATTGCACATCTTCCTTGACAAAGATTTTGCTCTGATTCACAAATCACCACAACCTTAGTGGCTTAATATAATGATCATTTATTCTTTCACAGTTCCCATGGGTCAGGAGTCTGGGCACAACTTAGCTGGTTCCTCCAGTAAAGTGTAGATCTGGGGTCTCTTCTGAGACTCAAGGTCCTCTTCCAAGCTCACATGGTTATTTGGAGGATTCATTTACTTGCAGGTGTAAAACTCATGGTAGCTTGCTTATATAGGGCCTGTCAGAGCATCTAGGACTTCATTCAATATCTCTTTGAAAGGACTTCTGACAGATTAAATTAGAACACCCATCAAAATCTTTTGATGAACTTCGAGTCAACTGATTTGGATCCTTAATCATCTGAAAAGTCCCTTCACCCTTGCCAAATACTGTAACCTATTCATGGGACTAACACCTGGAGGTAGGTGTTAGGCTCAATTTGAGCCCTGCCATTCTGATTTAGTGGAGGGGTCTTGGCCTGGGTTTGATTGGGAAATATGTTCATTGAAAATAGGTTCAGTTAGGGTTCAATTATTGGGCCTTAACCTGAGAGTTCCCTATGTCAAAAAGTTAGTGATGAAGAGTGCAGTATAGAATTTAGTTAGTCCTCTAGGACGGCTAATAAATAGCCAGAAACTGTTTTGAATAACTGTTTGGGGAACTTCCAGGACTGGACATGCATCATTCACCAGTCTGAAAGGGTTGGATATTCTGAGATCCCACACAGAACTGTAAATCTCCCAAGACATCGAGCCTGGTGCCCCTCCCCCACTGGCATGGCAGGCTGTCTTGGTGTTGGATTCCTGAGGGAAACAGGAGCCCTCTCTACTAAGTCCAAGGAAGGTAGTGTGTCCTGGCAGAGAGGAGGCAAAGTTGACAGAAAAGTAAAATGTCCTTTTAGATTTAGATGAATTCAAAATGCTAGAAAAGGACTAGTCACCAAGAAAAGGGACACATAGAGCTGAGTACCAATTCCTGTTCTTTATTGTCAAACCCAGGGGGCTGGGATCCAGCTCTGAAAATGATTTTTTTTGCCTCTCTGTTTTATTTATTTATTTTTCCACTTCTTTACAGTCCATTAGATAGTGTTCTCAGCATTCTCAGGCTTCAGCACTGCTCCAGGCAAGGGCAAAATTAAGAGATGTCTGAGAGACAAAGTAACTAGTCAGGTGTATGGGATAATTCCTTAATGGGCATATATTTAAGTGGTCTCTACTGGGACCAAGGGAAGGTAGCTCAGCCAAGCTCCAATTGTGGTTTTAATCCCAGCAGAGAGGAGGCAGGGCTGACAGAAAAAAATAGAAAGAAATAAAATAAAAAAGAATAAGGATGGAGGCTTCTAAGTTGTCCAAGCTCAGAGTGCCAGAAAGGGGCTGTGTCCCCAGAAGCAGAGCACCTAGAGCCAGATACAACTCCAGCTTTTGATTGACAAATTCTGGGGGCTGGAGACTGGCCCTGAAAAAGGATTTCATTTTTTCCTTTTTTTCTTCTGTTTTAAAACTATTCTAAGATTATTTCATTTGAGAAATCCTTGGGCATTTTTGATTGTCAGTGGGGACCCACATAAGGGCTGTTTTAAGATAGTTCTGCAAGACAAATTAATCAGCCAAGTGGAGAAGATAATTCACTAAAAGGCATATCTTCCCCTAGAAAAGGGGATGTGGGGCCCAGCACAAGGGGCTGGAAAACAGAAATAGCATTAGCTTGCCTTCTACCTCAGTCTCTATCTCAACCATGCTGCTGGCAGGGAAGGTCTTCTGAGAATTAAAGTCACTACATCACTTTGCACTTGTGGGGAGCTGTGAGCTGACAAGTGCCACCTGCTGGGCAGGATAAGAAGAGCACAGAGACTAGCGACTTCACAGGAAAGTTTGACAATCTGCTGGGCCTCACCCTTAAGGAAACTTGATACTGATTACACCATACTCCTGAGACCTCAGCCTGACTGGTCTGGGAAAATCTGATTGGGATTGATCATATCTGGAAAGACCCTCCTCAAAAAATAGCTTCCATATAGGCAGGGCAAGAACCAAAAAACAAGTGCTGAAAAATTCTGATCAGTTAAACAGACACTATGCTAGATATCTAGAATAATTTGAACTGAATGCCAAAGAACAGATAGAGAACAAAACCAACCAATAAGAAAACCCCAGGCAAGAGGGTGATAGCAATGTCCCTAATAAACTAATCGAGGAAATCAGGTGCCTAGACACCACCAAAAACTTACAAGCCATACTAGAAAAAATGAAGATATGGCTCAGTCAAAGGAATAAACTAATATTTCAAACAAGATATAGGAAACTATACAAAACACTTTCTTGAATCATAATGGAATAAAGTTGGAACTCAATAATAGGCAGAAGGCTGGAAAATTCATAAAATATATGGAGACTAAACAACACACTCTTAAACAACCAGTGGGTCAAGGAAGAAATTACAAGAGAAATCAGTAAATATTTTGAAGCATTTGAAAATGAAAACACAACGTATCAAAATTTATGGGATGCACAAAGGCAGTGGTGAGAGGGAAATCTACTGACCTTAATTCCTAAATTAAAAAAAAGATTAAAGAGCAAAAGTGGAAGAACTAGAGAAAGAGTAGTAAACTAGCCTCAAAGCAAACCAAAGAACTAGAGAAAGAATAGTAAACTAACCTCCAAGCAAACAGAAGGAAAGGAATAACAAAGAGTGGAGCAGAAATTAAGAGCATGAAAACAATAGAGAGAAAAAACAAAACCAGAAGATGGTTCTTTGAAAAAAAAATCAATAAAATAGATAAACCCTTAACTAAGCTTACCAAAACAACAGAGAGAGAGAGGAAGCAGATAAATACATAAAATCACAAATGGAAAGTGGGACATAACTACTGACGCTGATGAAATAAAACACGTAATGAGAGGATATAATGAGCAACTTAAATGCTAATCAACTAGACAATGTAGACAAAAAGGACAACTTTCTAGAAAGGCATCAACCACTAGCACTGACTTGAGAAGAAATAGACGACCTCAAGAAACCAATCACAAGTAAAGATATTGAATCAGTGACTAAAATGCTCCCCCAAAAGAAAAGTCCAGGACCAAATGGTTTCACATGTGAATTCTGCCATGAATTCAAGAAAGAATTATTACTGATCAGGAACAAGACAAAGATGCCTATTGCCACCATTGTTATTCAACAGTTGTCCTAGAAGTTCTAGCTAGAGCAATAATGCAAGAAAATAAATGAAAGGCATCCAAATTGGAAAAGAAGTAGTAAAACTTTCACTGTTTGCAGATACGTGGTACTATACACAGAAAATTCTAAAAAAAAAAAAATCTATAGCAAAGCTACTAGATCTTATAAAAGAATACAGCAAAGTGACAGGGTACAAGATCAACCTGCAAAAATCAGTAGTGTTTCTATACACTAGTAATGAGCAGTCTGAGGAGGAAATCAAAAACAAAATCCCATTTACAATAGCAACCAAAAGAAACATATTTAGGAATAAGTTTGAACGAGGCCACAAAAGACCTATATACAGAAAAATGCAGGAAATTGCTAAAAGAAATCACAGAACACCTAAATAAATGGAAGGACTTACTATGCTCATGGTTTGACAGATGAAATATATTAAGATGTCTGTTCTACCCAGATTGATTTAAAAACTGAAGGCAATACCAATTGAGATCCCAACAACTTACTTGCAGAAATAGAAAAGCCAGAAACCAAATTTGGCAAGGCAGGGTGCCCTAATAGCTAAAAATGTCCTGAGAAAGAGGAATGAAGTGGGATGTCACACTACCTGACTTTAAACATATTACAAAACTACAGTGATCAAAACTAACAGGTTACTGGCATAAAGATAGAAATATCGACAAATGGAACTGAATTGAGTGTTCAGAAAAAGACCCTCTCATCTATGGACAACTGATCTTTGATAAGATGGTCAAGCCAACTCAACTGGAACAGAGCAACCTCTTCAACAAATGGTGTTTTGAAAACTGACATCCATATAAAAATGAGTGAAAGAGGACCCCTGTCTCATGTCTTATACAAAAATAACCTCAAAACAGATCAAAGATTGAAACATTAGAGCTAAGAACATAAAACTTTAAGAAGAAAATGTAGGGAAATATCTTAAAGATCTTGTGACAGGAGGTACTTCCTAGACCTTACACCCAAAAATCATGATCAGTGAAAGAAGAAATTGATGAATTAGATCTCCTGAAAATTGGACACTTTTCAAAATTGAACACTTTTGTGCATCAAGGGACTGTCAGAAAAGTAAAAAGACAGCATTCCTAATGGGAAAATCTACAACTCAACAAAAAAAGACAAACAGCCTAACATAAAAATGGGCAAAAGACATGGACACCTTTCCAAAATGAAAAGACAAATAGCCCAAAAATGTATGAAAAGATGCTCATATTCACTGGCTGTTAGGGAAATGCAATGAGATGTCATCTCACACTTACTAGAATGACAGTTATCAAAGAACTAGAAAATTACATGTGCTGGAGAGAATGTGGAGAAAGAGACACTTATTCAATGTTAGTTGGAATGTAGAATGGTGCAACCACTCTGGAAGGTAGTTTGACAGTTCCTCAGGAAGCTAAGTATGGACTTGCCATATGATCCAGCAATCCCAATACTAGATAATTATTTGGAAGCACTGAAGGTATGGACACAAATGGATATTTGCACACTGATTTGTATAGTGGCATTATTCATGATTACCAAGAGATGGAAGCAGCCCATATGTCCATCAACAGATAAATGGATAAGCAAGCTGTGGTACGTACATACAATGGAATATTATGCAGCCATAAGACAGAATAAAGTCATGAAGCATGCATCAACATGGATGAACCTTGAAGACATTATATCTAGTGGAAGTAGCCAGAAACAAAAGGACAATTACTGTGTGGTCTCACAAATATGAGCTAACATTAATGAGTGAATTTTGAGACTTATAAGTTGAGAGTACGGGTTTTCAGGTGATAGAAAGAGGGTAGAAATCAGACATTTGATGGTGAAGGAGTTTAAAGAATATTTAACAGAATTGATTTTATAGATCCAGAAATGGATAGCACAATACTATCTGAAGGTAGCACAATATTGTAAGTTCACTGAAGAAAGCTGAGTGTGAGTACAGTTGAAAGAGGAAGGCTAAGGGCATGTTTGACACCAGAAGGAAAGATAGACAATAAAAACTAGGACTATAACTCAGCAAAATCTAGAGTGTCAATGATGGTGATTAAATGTACAAATATAAGAATGCTTTTACATGATCAATAACAAAGAATGTCAACATTGCAAGGAGTTGAAACTAATGTATACGGAAGGAAATGCAATCAAGGCAAACTAGAGTCTATAGTCAGCAGTAGCATTGTAATATGCTTCCAGTAAATGTAACAAAGGCAATATACCAAAGCTAAATGTCAATAAGAGGGGGATATAAAGGAGGGGGTATGAGATTCTTGGTATTGGGTATCATTGTATCTCCTTTTTATTTTATTTTTATTTTTTCCATTTTTTTCTCCCTTTTCCTCTTTCTTTGTGGAAGAAATGGAATTGTCCTATAGATTGTGGTGGCAAATGCATAAAAACATGATTATATTGGAAACCACTGATTGCTTACTTTGGATGCATTGTATGGTGTGTGAATAAAATAGTTTAAAACAAAACCAGGGTGGGCCACAGTGGCTCAGCAGCAGAGTTCTTGCCTGCCATTCTGGAGACCCAGGTTCGATTCCCAGTGCCTGCCCATGCCAAAACAACAACGAAAAACAAACAAACAAACAAACAAAAAACAGAGAGGCCCTCCTCCATGGAAAAGTGAAAGAAAGGACAGGAGGGCGACTGAAGTGGTGATTCGGGAGTGTGGCTGACCTGAGAGAACCTTCTACACCACATGGGGCAGCCTTAGTTGCAGAGGCCAAGGATGGGAGAGGGAGAAAGCTGGAGCCTGGTGCAGAGGCACGGAGCTGTGAAGCCTGTGGGAGTGTATGGGTGGGAGCCCAGGACTAGGAAGTAAGCCAGGCCATGTTCCTTGGGTGCACTAATCTCACCTGCACAGCCCTATGACCAGTGACTCACCCCACACCCCATGCACCTGAACACTGTCACCAACTCCCATTCCCTGTACTTCAGGTGCTCCACTCCATCAGCCCCAGTGCACATACCTGCCCCACAACCCCACCCAAAGTGCAGTCTACCCCACCTTTTCTACACCCATCCTGAGTATACTTTCCACTCCCTGTTCCCTGCAGGCTGTTGCCAGCACAAAAGGGCTGTAGGCACTAACCTCTATAGCTAGGCTAGGCTACCCTTGACCCGCCACCCATAATGTTGCACAGCCTCACTTTGCCCCACCTGAGTGCTGTGCATCCGTTTACAACACTCTCAGGCCCAGGCATGTGCATGGGCCCCGAACCATGTCATTCAACTCTGGGTACTGGACTTTACAGCAGTCCTAGAATTGCACATGCTCACAGCCCTAAACCAGACTTCCCAGGTCTGAAAAAGTGCAGACTTGTGCAGCCGGGTCACATCTGCCCCCAATCCATGAAGGCATAATGCCAACCTGCTGCCACAGCTCTGTACATGTGCACAAAAGGCCCCATGCCTTAAACCAGTGCACACCAGGCTTACACCCCCCAGACCAGTGCACCCATACAGCTACATCCTCCTTGGTTGCTAGGCACCCACATTCACATGCATTAGCATAACATCCCCAACTTGTGCTTATACTTGCTCTGAGGCAAATCATTGCACTGAGTGCCCTACCCAGTGCCCTGCTCCCTGATGTACAACCATGCCACAAACACAAAGCCTTAGGCTACTCAAAGAAATCAACTCCCAAAGTAAAATCAATCAAGATATTTACATGACACAAATACATCAGAAGATCACTAAGCATATCGCAATGCAGAAAGATATAGTCTTGCCTAATGACCAAATTAAAACACCAGAGGAGGCAGAGACATTGGATCAACTAATCAAAGATGTTCATACAAGTCTACTTAAAAAAAGTGGGATAACAAATGACATAAAGGAGATCAAGAAGACAGTGAAAAGCATAAAGAGGAATTTGAAAGAATAAATAGAAAAATAGTGGAATCACAGAGATTAACGATTCTATTGACCAAATAAAAACATGCTAGAGGCACAGAACACCAGATTTGAAGAGATAGAAGAAAGAATAAGTGATATAGTGGACAGGACAACAGACTTTGAAGGCTCCAAACAGCAAATGGCAAAAAAGATGGAAAAAGTTGAATGGGAACTCAGAGAAATGATAGACAAAACAAAGCACACAAATATAAGAATCATTGGTGCCTCAGAAGGAGAACAGAGGAGTAAAGGGCCAGGAAGAGTAGTTGAGAATATAATGGGGGAAAAATTCCCAACCCTCATAAAGGACATAAATATACAAGTCAAAGAAGTCCAATGAACTCCAAACAGAATAAATCCAAATAAGCCTTTCCCAAGGCATATACTAATCATACTGTCAAATGTTGAAGAGAAGCAAAAAACCCTGGAAGTGCCAAGAGAAAAATAATTTACTAGGTACAAGGGAAATAAAATAAGACTGAGTTCAGACTACTTAACTAGCAACCTGGAGGTGAGAAGGCAGTAGTATGACATATTCAAGATCCTGAAAGAGAAAGACTTATCACCAAGAATTCTGTACCCAGCCAAATTGTCCTTCAAAATTGACAGAGATATTACAGCTTTCACAGTCAAATAAGTCCTGAGAGAATTTGTCAACAAGAGAATAGCCCTATAAGAAATACTAAAAGGAGTTGTGCTGGCTGGAAAAAAAGACAGGAGAAGGAAATCTGGAGGAGGGCACAGAATTGAAGAGTACCACTAAGGGTAATTTAAAGTATACAAAGAGAAAGCAAGAAAAGAATATATAGATCTGACAAATAAAATTAAAAATATAAGATGGTGAAATGAAGAAATGCATTTTCAGTAATAAGTTTGAATGTTAATGGACTAAACTTACCAATTAAAAGATACAGATTGGCAAAATGGATCAAGAAACACAATCCAGATATAGGCTGTTTAAAAGAGACTCATCTCAGACACAAGGATACAAATAGATTGAAAGTAAAAGGATGGAAATAGATTTTCACACAAGTTGTAACCAAAAAAAAGAAGGAGCAGCTTACTAATAAGGAACAAAATAGACTTTAAATGTAAAGACATCATAAGAGACAAAGAAGGACACTATATACTAATTAAAGGGTCAATTCACCAAGAAGATATAGCAATCATAAATGCTATGCTCCCAATCAAGGAGCTCCAAAGTACATGAGACAGACATTCACAAAACCAAAGCAAGCAATAGATGTTTCAACAGTAATAGAAGGAGTCTACACCATCCTCCTCTATAGATAGAACAACCAGACAGAAGATCAACAAGGAAATAGAGAAATTAAATAACTTGATATATGAATTAGACCTAACATATATATATATATATATATGTATAGGTCATTGCACCCCAAAGCACAAGATTATACATTCTTTTCAAGAGCTCATGGAACATTCTCCAAGATAGATCATATGCTGGGGCACAAAGCAGATCTTTATAAATTTAAAAACATGAAATTATTCAAAGCAATTTCTCTGATCACAATGAGATGAAGCTGGTTCTCAATAACCACCAAAGAATGAGACCATTCACAAATATATGGAGATTAAATAATACACTCTTAAACAACCAGTGGGTCAAAGAAGAAATTGTTAAGAGAAATCAGTAGCTTTCTGGAGATAAATAAAAATGAGAATACTATTTATTAGAACTTATGGGATGTGGCAAAGGCTGTACTGTGAGGGAAATTTATTACCCTCAATGCCTATACTAAAAAAACAAGAAAGAGCAAAAATTGAGGACTTAAGATCATACCTGGAGGAACTTGAGAAAGTACAGTAAACTAACCCCAAAGCAAATAGGAGAAGAGAAATAACAAAGATTAAAGCAGAGATGAATGAATGGGAGAACAAAAGAACAATAGAAAGAATCAATTAAGCCAAAAGTTGGTTCTTTAAGAAAATCAATAAAATTGATGGGCTGCTGGCAAGACTGACAAAAAAAGAGAGAGGATGCAAATAAATGAAATCAGAAATGAGAAAGGGTGCATTACCACAGACCCAGAAGAAATAAAGGAAATCATAAGCAGATACTATGAACAACTGTATGCCAACAAGCTAGACAGTTTAGATGAAATGGACAAATTCCTGGAGATACACAAAGAAGCTACACTGACTCAGGAAGAAATAGAAGATCCCAACAAACCAATCACAAATAAAGATATTCAATCAATCACCAAAAATCTTCCTATAAAGAAAAGCCCAAGGTAAATGGCTTCACAGGGGAATTTTACCAAGCATTCAATAAAGAACTAACACCAATCCTGCTCAAATTTTTCCAAAAAATTGAGGAAAATTGAACTGTACTTAACTCATTTTATGAAGTTAATATCATTTTAATATCAAAACTGGGTAAAGATGCTATAATAAAGGAAAACTACAAACCGATCTCCCTAATGAGCATAGATGCAAAAATTCTCAATCAAATATTAGCAAATCAAATCCAACACCACATTAAAATAATTATACACCATGACCAAGTGGGGTTTATTATACCAGGAATGGAAGGATGGTTCAACACAAGAAAATCAATTAATGTAATACAGCACATTAACAGATTGAAAGGGAAAAATCACATGATCATCTCGATTGATGCTGAAAAAGCATTTGAGAAAATTCAACATCCTTTTCTGATAAAAAACACTCCAAAAGATAGGAACTAAAGGTAACTACCTCAATATGATAAAGGGAATATATGAAAAACTGATAGCCAGCATTGTATGCAATGGAGAGAGACTGAACGCTTTCCCCCTAAGATTGGGTACAAGAAAAGGATGTACACTGTCACCACTATTATTCAACATTGTGCTATAAGTTCTAGCTAGAGCAATCAGGCAGGATGAAGAAATAAAAGACATACAAATTGGAAAGGAAGAAGTAAAAATCTCATTATTTGCAGATGATATGATACTATACTTGGAAGATCCTGAGAAATCTAAAGCAAAGTTATTTGAGCTAATAAACCAATTCAGCAAGGTGGCAGGATATAAAATTAATGTACAAAAATCAGTAGCATTCCTATACACAAGCAATGACCCAGCTGAAGAGCCAGTTAAGGAAAAGACTCCATTCAAGATAGCAACTAAAATAATCAAATTCTTAGGAATGAACTTAAATAGGGACATAAAGTACTGGAGCACAAAAAGCTATATAACATTGCTAAAAGAAATCAAAGTAGATCTAAATAGGTGGAAAAACATTCCCTCCTTATGAATAGGAAGGCTAAATATAGTTAAGATGTCAATTCTTTACAATTTGATCTACAGATTCAACACAGGACTAATCAAAATTTGAACAACATACTTTGAAGATTTGGAAAAGCTAACTACCAAATTCATCTAGAAGGGAAAGAGACAATAAATAGCTAAAAGCTTCCTACAAAAGAAGAACAAAGTGGAAGGATTGTCATGCCCTGACTTTAAAACCAATTATAAAGCCACAGTGGTCAAAACAGCATGGTACTGTCACAAAGACAGAAGCATTGAACAATGGAATCAAATCGAGAGTGCAGAAATAGATCACCAAATGTATGGTCAACAGATTATTGACAAGGCCCCCAAATGAAAATGAATTCAAATTGAGAGTGCAGAAATAGACCACCAAATCTATGGTCAACTGATTTTTCACAAGGCCCCCAAATACTCAAACTGGAACAAAATAATCTTCAATATTTGAGCATGGAAGAACTGGATATCCATAGCTAAGAGAATGAAAGCAGACCCTTATCTTAAACCCTACCCCCAAATTAACTCAAAGTGGGTCAAACACCTAAATATAAAAAGTAGCACCATGATGCTTCTAGAAGAAAATGTAGGGAAAGATCTTCAACACCTAGAAATAGAAGGTAGCTTCCTAAACTTTACACCCAAAGCATAAGCAACAACAAAAGAATAGATAAGTGGAAACTACTCAAAATCAAATGCTTCTGCACCTCAAAAGACTTTGTCAAAAAGATAAAGAGGCTACCAACTCAATGGGAGAAAATATGTGGAAATCACATATCAGACAAAGGTTTGATTTCCTTTGTGTATAAAGAAATCACACAACTAAACAACAAAAGAACCCAAATATAAAATGGGTTAAAGATATGAAAAGGCATTTTTCTGAAGAGCAAATACAGATGGCTCAAAAGCACATGAAGAGATGCTCATTTTCATTGGCTATAAGGGAAATGCAGATCAAGACCTCAGTGAGATACTACCTCACACCTATAAGAATGGCTGCTATTAAACAAACAGGAAACTATAAATGTTGGAGAGGATGTGGAGAACCTGGGACACTTGTGCACTGCTGGTGGGAATGTATAATGGTGCAGCCACTATGGAAGACTATTGGGCAGTTCCTTAGGAAGCTAAATATTGAGTTGCCCTATGACCCAGCAATAACACTACTTGGTATATACCCAGAAGAACTGAAAGCAATGATATAAACAGACATTTGCACACCAATGTTCAAGGCAGCATTATTCACAATCGCCAAAAGATGGAAACAAACCAAATGCCCATCAACTGACAAGTGGATCAACAAAATATGGTATATTCATGCAATGGAATAGTATTCAGCAGTAAGACAAAATGATGTCCTGAAGCACATGACAAGATGGATGAGCCTTGAGGACATAATGCTGAGTCAAATTAGCCAGACACAAAAGGATAGATACTGTATGATTCCATTTTTATGACCAGCATAAAGGCATAATCAGAGGTTTATAATACAGAATATTTGGGACTTAGAGATACATAGAAACTAGGGATGGGTGAACCATTAGCTAATGAGGTTGAACTCAATGTAAGGGAATAGATAAAAGTGAAGGTGATTCTCTAGTGGGTCTAGATGTAATATTACCATATTGAAAATGAACAAGATTGAAAGGAGTTGTATAGACCAACGTGTCCCACTGATTCACACTAGAAATATGAATGAATTCTCTTAAGAATTACTTCAAAAATATGATTTTTGTGTAAACAGTGTTTAAGTTCTGGGTACAGTGGGAAAACTGCTATTACATGCTATGAGCCATGTTCAAAAAGAAACCATTAGCATTACCACGGCAACAGCAGAGGTAAATAATGGGGGGAGGACAAGAGTTAAGAGGAGGTTTAGATTTCCTGTTTAGTGAGGGTGTGTTAATTGGTTTTCTTTCTCTTGGGAACAATGAAACTATCTAATATTCAGAATGGTGATGGACTGTGGACTTTGGGCCTTCTACATGATGCCCAATGAATGCAGGTCGCTGGAGAAGTAGATTGTTGTATGATGGTGTATACTTATGAACAAAGGTTGTGCTGCTACAAAAAGGAACAATATTGTGAGGCATGCAACAATGTGAATGAACATGTGGGACATTTGGTGAAACAAAATAAGCCAGAAACAAAAGAACAACAATGGTATGGTCACCTCAGAAAGTGCTTTTAGGAAAACAGGGGCCTAGATTACAAGGTTTTAGAGCAGACACCTTAAGCCTGGAGTGGTGATTATTATTTTTGGGTTTTGAGAAACTGTTTTATATATATAACCTGATATTTACAGATAAGAATGAAGCAGAGCAGGGTGGGGTTAAAGTAATTTGGAACATGGGGTAAGGAAAACCGTGTCTTTATTTTAGAAAACATACACTCTTTGAGATCAATGACAGAAAGTTTTATTTGATCTGGAACTGTAATTTTTTGTAATGTATGATCAAATTCAACCTATCTGTATAACTAATTTGAACAATTGAAACACAGGGAGCACAGAGTAAGAAGGAGGTCCTTTAATCTTGTATAGATTATTGTAATGCCTAGAAACATCCTAGAATATATTATGCAGATAATTGAAAAGTGTTGGCAAAGTTCCCTGAGGGAGGGGAGAAAGAATATGGAACTATTAAATATTACCATCAGAGAATCCCCTGATACTGTGTCAAACTTTAGGGACACCCAAATCAATAGGCCATGCCCTGATCATGAGGTTTGCTCTCGTGAAGCTTATGTAGGTAGCAGAGACATTTGGCTACCTATAGACATGCCTTAGAGTTACTTCTGGAGGACCACTTTTGTTGCTCAGATGTGGCCTCTGTCTCTCTAAGTCCTACTCTGCAAGTGAAATCATTACCGTCCTGCCTACATGGGATAAGATATCCAGGGTTGAAAGTCTCCCTGGTGATGTGGGAGATGACTCCCAGGGATGAATCCAAACCTGTCACCATGGGGTCAACCATTCCATCCTGACCAAAAGGAGGAAAAGAAGTGTAATTAATAAAGTATCAGTGCAGAGAGAGTTCAAATAGAGTCGAGAGGCTACTTCTTTTATGCAAGCTTCAGTTAGATCTTGCTACCTATTATAACCTGTCAACCCCCAACTAGGACCATTCCAGCCAATCCTAAAGAACACCTTAGGGCAATTTATAAGATTCCACAAGGGTTCTGTGCACTAGAGTAACTTTCCAGAAACCGACAACCTCCAGATGGGTCCCTGGCCCAGATAAGTCCTGAAACCTAGCCCAGCCTCCCCAGAACATCAGATAGTTCCATCTCCCTACCCCATATTAGTGACAGACCCTTCCAATATCAAAAATTTAGAATTGTCATAGCCCAAAAACCCTTAAAGAGAGGTAAGAAAAGATCAAAGGTGATCATGGAGTTATACATAGAAAATAGGATTTAACAAATGAGTATGAATGCTGAATTATTACATTGATATCTCTTTTAGTCTCCAGTATTTTAGAGCAGCTAGAAGTAAAAACTTAAAATTGTGAAATTGTAACCCATGTCAAATTCTGAACCATGTCCTACAACTAATTGTGGTGTTGTGCTTTGATATTTATACCTTTTTTGTATATATATTATTTTCACAACAAAAGAAGGATAAAAAGTCAATTGTTATGATAAAAAATATTTAAGCCCTCTAGACTCCTATATTCTGGAGCAGCTATAAATAAAAATATTAAAGAATCATATGGTAGCCCATGACAAACTTTGGATCTGTCCTGTAACCACTTGTTGAAGAGTGCTTTGAAAACTATTGCTTTTTTATTTCTTTGCTTTGTATATATGTTGTACTATACAATTTAAAAAGTTAAAAAAATGAACAAACAGAAAACCAGAAAGATTCCCGTGCTTGAGAAAATGTAGAAAGGGGGTTATATTGTTCCCTATTCATTGTGGGTAGGGAAGCAGAATGGTGCAGCCTATCTGGAGGGCAGTGTGGTGACTCCACAGAAGGATAAGTGTAGGGTTGCCATATGATCCTGCAGCTCTGCTATTAGGTATATACTTGGAAGAACTGAAGACAGGGGCATGAATGGACCTTTGCACACTCGTGTTTATGGTGGCAGTATTCACAATTTGCAATCGATGTAGGTGGCCTAAGGGTACATGGGAGATAAACAGAGGGTTGAACTATGGTGTATACATACAGTGGAGTATTGAGTGTCAGTAGGAAGGAGTGAAGTAGTGAGGTATGAAACTGGGTGAATGGACCTTAACGATAGTATTTTGAGTGAAATAAGCCAGAAATGAAAATATAAACATTGTAAAACCTCACTAATATGGATGTACCAGTTTGAAAGTGTTATGTACCCCAGAAAAGCCATGTTTTAATCCTGATCCATCTTGTGGAGACAGCTGTTTATTTTACTCTGTATTCAGTAATGTAGGTTGGAAACTTGATTAGATTATCTCCATGGAGATTTGACTTGCACAATTGTAGCTATTAACTTTTGATTAGAGGGAGATGTAACTCCACCCATTCCAGGTGGGTCTTGATTAGTTTATTGGAATCGTTTAAAAGAGCAAACATTTTTGAAAAAGCCCCAAAAGCCAAGAGAATCATTAAGCCCAGGCAGCCAGAGACCTTTGGAGATGAAGAAGGAAAAAGCCCCTGGGGGAGCTACATGAAACAAGAAGCTGGGAGAGAAAGTTAGCAGATGGCACCATGTTTACCATGTGCCTTTCCAGTTGAGAGAGAAACCCTGGATTTCTTGGCACTTTTTTGAGTGAAGGTAACCTCTTGTGATGCCTTAACTTGGACATTTTTATAGACTTGCTTTAATTTACACATTTTCATGGCCTTACAACTGTAAACGTGCAACTTAATAAGTCCCCCCCTTTTAAAAGCCATGTAGTTCTGGTACATTGCATTCTGGAAGCTAGCAAACTAGAACAATGGACTAACTATGAAGTGCAAACACTGAGAATTGAATTTGAGGTTATCAGAGGAAGGCTTATTGTAAATTTTCCTAGATTGTAAGCTCTTACAGCAGTCACATCTATTCCTGAGTTGTAATGGTCATTTCTAAATTCTGAGATGCTGAGCTCTGTGTGAATAACCTGATCAGTCCCTGGAAGTTTGGGTATCACTGTGGAACCTGAGACTCAGAGCTAGAGTTTTGCCACTATGAAAGTCAGCATTATTCCATGTAGCAACTGGTAAAAAAACTGAAAAAAAATCAGACTTCAATTAGATATGTGAATGAAACATATCTCATTAGGACTGAGGTAGATCAAACTAAAGGGTAAAGGATGATACTATGTGTTTTTGTGTGTGTGTGTGTGCCGTATGGCAGGGTCACATTTCATTATTTTTCCATATGACTTTCTGGTTATTGCAGCCCCATTTGTTTATTTTCTGTTTTTTTGTTTGTTTGGTTTTTTTGGTTTGCTTGTTTGTTTTTTGGGAAGTGCACGGACTGGGAATTGAACCCAGGTGTCCCGCATGATGGGCAAGAATTCTACTACTGAACCACCTTTGTGCCCCCTGATATTGTCTGTTTTAAAACTTCAACTTCTGTGTGAGACCAATGGAGGAGATGTTTATTTGATGCAAAATTTATATTTTAGGTAGCACATTATCAAATTTAACTTGCATGGCCAGTTTGTTCAAACACCATAATTACATGAAACCTTGAATAGGGAGTGAGATCGTGTTGATTTATATAGGTTAGTGTGATGCCCTGATACATCTCAGAGTAATTTAGGCAGAGGATAAAAAAACTATTTGCAAAGACACCTGGAGGGATTGGAGAAAAAGATAGAAATACTAACTGCCCTCTTCCCCTGGGGAATTTTTGATATTCTCACAAGCACTGATGACTACCAATTTAACAGGCCAAGCTTTTGATCTTGGGGCTGGCCTTTATGAAACTTATTCCTGCAAAGGAGAAGCTGAGACTACTTATAATTATGCTTAAGGGTCAACTCCACAGAACCTCTTTTGTTGCTCAGAGGTGTCCTCTCTGTCCAAGCCAATTTAGTAGGTAAGCTCACTTCACAGCCCCCCCCACTATGTGGGACATGACTCCCAGTGGTATAAATTTCCATGAGAACATGGGATTTGACTCTCAGGGATGAGCCTGGACTCGGCATCATGTGGTAGTGAGAGCTTTCTTGACCAAAAGGGGGAAGATAAATGAAAAAAGTTAAATTTCATTGGTTAGGAGACTTCAAATAGAGCCAAGAAGTCATTCTGGTGGTTATTCATATTCATTATATAGATTTCCTGTGGAATTGTAGTCCAATAGCTTTGATTCTTGAAGATGATTGTATAACTCTATAGCTTTCACAGTGTGACCATGTGATTATGAAACCTTGTGGCTGACAATCCATTTATTCAGAGTATGGACAAATGAGTGAGATTATGAAGACTAAATAAATAAATAATAAATAATGGGGTGGGGATTGAGGGATTGGAATATTTTGGATGTTCTTTTTTACTTTTATTTTTATTCTTATATGTATTTTTGGAGTAACAAGCATATTCAAAAATTGTGATGATGAATGCACAACTATATGATGATACTATGAATCATTGTACACTTTGGATAATTATAAGATATGTGAATATATCACAATAAAATTACATCAAAATATAAAAAAACATAAACAAACAAACAAAAAAAGCAAATGATGCAAGCAGCAAGTCCAAGTTTAATATATTGGTTCTCTAGGTAATTAGAGACTCGGTTTCCTTCAATTTTTCTTCTTCTCCATTCTTAGTATGTGGCTTCTATCTTCAAGGTCACCTCATGATCATAAATGGCTAATGGAGCTCCAGTCATCACATCCACTTTCCAGTCAGGAAGAACAATGAAAGTGAAGATGCACATAGGAGACAACTCCCACTTCAATCAGTCCCTTTTAAGGAACTTTCTCTGAAACCTAATGACATAAACCCAAAACTGACTGAAAACCCTTAACTTCCAAGGAAATGTGAAATGTAGTCTTTTAGCTAGAATAAAATAAGGGATCTCTTAGTGATAAAAAAGAGAGAAGTAGTATTGAGTTGACAATGACACAGCTTCTCTCTATATAGGCATAAAACCCTCGTTAAACCTCTAAGATATGCTTCAGAAGTGTGGCATCTTAAAAGATGAAACTCACACTATAATATGATTAAGTTTTTCTTCCAATGAACTCAGAAAACTGACATTTTTCTTTTGAATTAAACAAAATAACCAAAAACAAATATCATTCATTTGTCCATTCATGCAAAAATACTGAGTGTCTACTATGTTTAAAGAACTGTGGTAAGCCCTGAAGTAGTTGTTGTCAACTGGGAAGAGAGGGTGAGTTTATTCCCCAGGTAATGTTTGATGGTATCTGGAGACATTTTTGGTTGTCATAACTTGGCAGGTTCTACTAGCGTCTAAGTGGGTAGAGGCCAGGGATATGGCTCAACCTCCTATATTGCACAGGACAGAACCCCACAACAGAGGATTATCTGGCCCCAAATGTCAGTGGTGCAGAGCTTGAGAAAATCTGTCCTAGAGGTATAATGAAAGCAAAAGCAGATACACTCTTTAAATTTGTAGAGTTTATACTCTAGTAAGGAAGGCAAATATTCAGGAAAACAAGTAAAACCATTTGTTAGTAGGAATAAATTCTAGGATCGGAATTGTAGATTTTGTGAAAGATCATGACTGGGGATTTGGATGGAGAGGACCCACTATGGAAAAAGTGGCCAAGAAAAGCCCCTTTGTGCTGGTGACATTTAAGCTAATATCTTAGCAATGAAGAAGATCCCGTCATATGAAGAACTGAGGGGTGACTGTTCCAGGTAGAGGGCTGAGGGAACTGAGAGTTTATTTTATCATATGTTCCAGGCATTGTGCTTATCATAGGGGCTATATAATTGGATAAATCAGGCATGATTTCCTTTCTGATGGAGTTTCCATTCTAGTGGGGTGAATGAAATTGAACAAATAATCATACAGCTATGTCTTTCTATTTGACCATTAATTTAGCATAGGTTATTATGAGACAAATTAATGAGACTTAGAACTCCTTTAGATTGCATAGTGAGGAAACATGTGTCTGAGAACATAACTTTTGAGCTGTGATCTTTAGTTTGAGTAAATTTTAGCCAGGTGAGAGCAGTATTCTTTGAGGCATGAGGAACAGTATGCATGGAAGACCCAAAGTTGGAAGGATTTAGTAGTTATGCAGAATGGAAGGAGAGCAAGTATGGCTAAAATACAGAAAATAAGGAAGAGAGTTGTAGGATTTGAGATTATTGGATGATTTTATAAGTAAGGGTTAAAAAGATCATGTGTAGGTTTTTAAATTGATCTCTCTTGCAGCTACAGGGTAAGGGAGAAAATAAGGAGTGTAGACACCACTTATAATACTACTGAGCATCTACAGTGGCTGTACCATTATATGTTCCCACCAGAAGTTAATAAGTGTTCCAATTTTTCCACATCCTCTCCATCATTTTTATTTTCCTGTTTGTTTAATAAGCTGCCATTCTTATAGGTGTGAGGTGATATCTCATTGTCATCTTAATTTGCATCTCCCTTACGGCCAATGAAAATGAGCAGCTCTTCATGTGCTTTTTAGCCATCTGTGTTTGTGCTTCAGAAAAATGTCAATTCATATCTTTTGCCCATTTTATGATTGGGTTGTTCTTTTGTTGTTGAGCTGTATAATTTCTTTATGTACAAGCCTTTATCTGATATATGGTTTCCAAATATTTTCTCCCCATTGAGTTGGCTGCCTCTTCACTTTTATATTTTCCTGAAATCAGGAAAATGTTCAATAGTATAGGTCATTACTACAGTGACGTTAATATTTATAATAACTTTCTACTTGATATTTTGAGAAAATTCAGTTTTGACAGCTGATCAAATGATATTTAAGTTAACTTTTAATATTTAGAATTTAAGAGGCTCTGATATCTGAATTTGTTGATTTTTTCCTTATTGTCTTAATTTTAAATTGGTTTATGAAACTTACTGTGCAAACAGAGGCTTTACAATGATTATTTGGATACTTTATTTAAATATACCTATGGATAAACTAACTAAGTTATCCAATTTTTGGTGGTTTGAAGTGCATTTTTCATTTTCTTAAATAAAAATGCATTTTTAAAAAGACTATTGAAATATTACTAGTGAGAGAGACATGTTGTAACATGATAAATGCTGTCAGAACTGTTAAAACAAAGTACTGTGAGGAGTCAGAAACTGATGCTTGTAAATTCTATTTTAGTCTGAAGCAGCAGTATTTTTGTGTTCTCTAGGCCCAAGTACCAGAGTAATACATCTTTTGTAATGTTTAATTTCATGTTTCAAATTGGCTGGATTATGATGTCCAATTCTTTGGTTAAGTGCTGGCCTGCTTATTACTGTGAGCATATCTTGACATGTGATTTGCATCTATAGTAAGTTGATTGCATCTGTGATCAACAAAGGAGATTGTTCTCTGCCATGTGGAGTCTTTCATCCAATCAGTTGGACATCTTAAAGGTCAGAACTGAGGATTTCAGAAGTTAGAAGCAGAATTTGTACTCAACGTTAGCATTGGTTCCTTCCAGAATTTCCAGCCAGTCAGCTTCTTCTGGGTAATCTGGACTAAGGACTTCAGCCTCACTTTATCTGAGTTTCCAACTTGTAACCTGCCCCAGGAAGTTCTGACTTGCTAGCTCCCATGGTTGTATAAACCAATTCTTTACCATCAATCAATCTATCTATCCTATTGGTTCTGTTTCTCTGGGGAACCCTCATATACACTTTAAATTAGCTTTTCTCAAATTTTCTGTCTTCTATTTACATCGAATTTTATAGATTTGATAAATACATTTTTTATGGTTAACATTTAATTCATAAAATTGATGCTTTTCTTGTGAATCATTAAAGAATCATTCAAAGTATAAAAAAAGTCAAGTTATTTTTAGCTTAGTTATGATAATAAATAAGTAAGTGGGTAGTGTGGGGAATAAGTATTAATCTAATCTAAGTAACAAATTATTGCTTTTGATAAAACGGAAATAATTCAATAATGAAATACTTTAAATATGCTATTGTGTGTATTTAAGGTTAAGATTTTTGAAAAACACACCTGTGTATCTTTGAATGTTTATTAAGCTTCTGAAAAATAGCAGTAATTTTTTTTCCTTAAATGCAGTAGATATTTTAAGAGGAACAATTGGGAAGACATCTGATTGATAGGTGATAATAAAGTATTCTATTTCTGATTAAAATAATCCTGTTAAAATGTTCTAACCAATATCATTTTATCAGAGAAGTAGAAAAAATTTGGACTAAGGTCTAACTTCAGTGCAGAGTAATGAATGGCTTATTTATTTTTATTTGTTAGTTTGCATGAATTTTTCCTATTATGATTTTAATTTTGTGAAACATGAAATGTGGGCTACAAATATTTTAATTATATATGTTAATTATTTTGATGTGGCCTTTAAAATTTAATGGATTAACTACTGAAATACCTTGTTTAGTACTCAATTATTGTCGAAGTCTAATAAGGTACCTCAATTAGTTTCCAATATTAGATTACCTTGGTGACAAAAAGGTACTAAGGTATATACAGTGATCAAAACTCCACTTGATCTTGGTGGATTTTTAGGATTGTTGAGTTTTCTACAACTAATTAATTCAGTGCTAGTTCTGGTACTTGTTTTGAATCCACAAGGCTACCACTATAACTCTTTAGTCAGAATTTACTAAATGATAGGCCTGTGGCCTGAGAGAGTAGATGTGTTTCTGGCTTTGCATAATGTGAGAATAGAGCACAGCCCTCAAGCAAGGCAAGGCTCCAGATTAACTATTCAATTTTCAAAAGCCATCCACAGTGAAGGCTGCCTGTGTAGCAATTCAATTATGGGGACAGTTGCTCCGTACCAACCATATAGAAGACTCTGCATTAGGCACCAGGGGACTCAAAAAATTAGTTTGATATGTTTTCTGCTCTCAAAAGTCATTCATTTAAACTTAATTGACATGGAAGGCAATTTGGAGAATGAAGAAAAATATCCATTATGCACATCACCTTGGAAACTCCAGAAAACGAAACCCTCACGAAAGGATCAAGTAAAGGTATATCTCTAAAACGTGCAAACATTTAAGAAATTTTATCAGTCTTTATTGTACCTTTGAATAAATGCCCACAATGAGCTTAGATATTTTACCCACACAATATTTTTTTCAGATATCAGTCTTCCTAAAGAGTTTCTATTCACTAGAAATCAGCACTACAGGAATCCTATTAGGTTTCACATTAATATAATACTCAAGTATAAGGCAGTGTTATACTGGAGAAATAATTTATAAAATTCTATTCCAGGTCATTCTTTCACTGTTCCCTTCCCAGCTGCATTCAAGATTTATGTGGACATTCTGTTTCTTATGCTGTCTGGCTCTGTGCCTTCATGAAAATTTAGTAGATATTTCAAAGGGTGTCATATGAATTTTATAGTAGTGTGGTACAAGAAGAATATTTCAAATCATGAATATGGAATTGTGAAAAGAGGACTACGAAATGGTTCAAAAGAATGGACTGACAGATTTAAATTTCTGTGATAGATATATCCTAATCAAAAGAGCTAGACAATCCCAGCTTAGCCTCACAAAATATTACATAAAATGTGACAACAGAGAAAATATAAAATTAGTTCTGTATCCAAAAACTACTTGCAAATCATATATCATAAGAAAGATATTTGACTTTAGATGTTAGAAGATTAGATATTAGATATTGGAAGGGAATATAAGTGGATTATTATTTCAGCTATTACTTCTGCCATTTCCATGGGAAAATTCTAGAAATATGAAATTATATTATTTTTAAGTGATACCATACATATAAATTCCAAATACTTCATTTCAGATGAGGAAATTCAGTAACCAGAGAGGTTAAAGTCATAGCCAAATAAGCTTAGATGTAAAAACCAATATTAAATTCAGCAAAAGTTCTGCTCTTGTAGAAGTCTGTTAGTGTCCAAATATCATCTACCATAATTTTAAACATATGTCATAATATTATCAATTTGTCATTCACAGCTCATTTTATCTTTACTAAAATCACTAATTGGTTCCACTGCATATATGATTTTGTGGATCACAGACTGACACAATTGTTCATTTTATGCCCCATTATCTGCTGGAGGAAGCTAAAGTATTAACTAAGCATAAACATCAATGGTATTTTATAATTTAAACCACAAATATGGCAAAATTTTAAACTTAGATGCGTTTACTTTTAAGTTCAGTGTAAGGTGATTAAGGAAGTTGTTGACAATTTCCGTTTTCTTAAAAGAAACAATATTTTGAGAGAGGGATTTAAAAGTTATTAGATTTAATTTCTCTAACAATAGGGAACACTAGAGTTTCTATTTCTGGAGTTAATGTTTAAGGCCTCTTGGCTATGTTGCAAATATCACTGCTGCTACTACTAATACTGTTATTAGTGCTATGATACATTGAACTCTATTTTACATCAGCTGTTGTCCTAGGCATAGTGATACATTTTGGAATTGTCACAACAAGTTTAAAGAAATAAGTGGTAATATTCCCATTTTTTCGGATAAGAAAACTAGTATTTAATGGGATTAATTAAATTGTTTAAAAATAAAGTGACAGAGCAAGTCTTCAATCCCAAGTCTCTCTGACCTCAATGGCTGCTCTGTAGGGAGTTTTCACAAATCTTTGGAAAATGTTCACTGTTCTAAGAGAAACTGTTGAAGAGTGTTGTTTATAATAGAGGAAAAGTGTACAAAAGAGGTTAAAGCCAGAAGTTTGTGACATGATTCATGGTATGTCTTCAGCCAAAGGCTTAGATACACATGTGCAAGGCAAGATCACACAAAGATTGAGAAAAAAATGCCTAATGTGTACATTGAACTTGAAGGGTAACACCAGAGGTCATACAGTGCTGGGAGATATTGGAAATAACTGTTTGCTAGTCAAAACTCAATATCTTTTAAAGGAAGAGAGCATAATTTAGACTCCCCATCATGCACACTGTCTAGCATACAATAAAAATGTAAGGCGTGTGATGAATCAGAACAATATAAGCTTCATTAAGGATAAAAAGTAAGATCAAAGAAACAGACCTAGACATGTCCCAGATATTGGAATAAGCAGTTAAGTACATTAAAGTAAAATATAATGAGTGATTAAATGTGGAATCTTAGCAGTGTCAAAGGAACTATAAAAGAGCCAAATGGAAAATATGGAAGTGAAAAGTATAATACCTGAAATGAAAAAATTATACAGCAAATTTGAAACTACAGAAAAAAGGTGAACTTGAAGATTGATCAGTAGAAATTATCCATTATGAGAATAGTCTTTATATGACAGATATTTTACATAGAAAACTCTAAGGAATGTACCATAAAAAAGGACTAAAACTAATATTTAGCAGGATCACAGAATACAAGATCAATATAGAAAATCAATTGGATTTATATATTCTATATATTATATATTGCTTTAGCAGCAAACAAATTGAAAGTGATGTAAACAAATCTCATTCCATTTACAATAATACAAAACACAGAAAATGCTTAGGAACAAACTCCATAAAAGGCATGTATGACCTATACATTAAAATCTTCAATTCATTGCTGAGAGAAAGAAGAAATAAAGTAATGGAGAGTTATACTATGTTCATGAAATAGAATGTTGAAATTTGTTAAATGCTAATTTTCTCACAAAGTAAATCAATAGATTCAGCTAAATTACTATCAAATTATCAACAGGTTTTTAGTGAATATTGACAAGTTCATTATAAAATTTATATGGAAATGTAAAAGCATATAATAGCCAAAGCCAATTTGAAAACCATTTTACAAAATTGGTAGACTCACACTATCTGATCAAAGTTTACTAGAAAGCTACATAATCAAGGCTGTGTTGGATTAGTTCAGGACTGAGCAACAAATCCATGGAACGATTAAAAGTCCAGAATGCACTCATGTGCATGTAAGCAATTGATTTTTTAGAAAGACATTCAAGTAAATCACTGGGAAGGGATAAACTTTTCAGCAAATACCTGCTACAGCAATTAGATATACATAGAGAAAAAAAATTAAAGTTGACTACTACCTGACAGCGACACAAACAATAATAATTTAAGATAGATCATAGATATAAATGTAAAAGCTAAAACTATAGAACTTGTAGAAAAAAACATATGTCTTCAGCTAATCTTCACTCATTTTAACATTCAAAAATCTGCTATTAGCAAATATTTTTAAATGGGACTTAGAGAACCCTGGCCATTAAACAAAAATTGATTTTCATAAAAATTGAGAACTTCTACTCATCATGGAAAACATTTATAAATGTTGAAACAGGCCACAGACTGGGTCGAAATGTTTGCACTAGATATATCTGACAAAGGACATATAATCAGAATGCATAAAACACTCTAAGTACCCAATAATAAGAAAACAAACAACTGATTAACATTGGCAGAAAAAAAAAAAGACTTGAAAGAAGACTTCACTAAAGAAGATAAACAGATAGCAAATGTCCACATCACTAGCCATTAAGGAAAGGCAAATTAAACCATAATGAGACATGCATACATGCCCTTTAAAATCACTAGTATTAAAATGATGGACAACACCAAGTTTGGCAAGGATGTGGAAACACGAATTATCATATAATGTTTGTGGAAATGTAGAATGGCACAACTATTTTGAAAACCTTTATTTTGGTAGTTTCTAATAATGTCGAACCTATAACTACTTTATGTCCAGTCATTTATCCATGAGAAATGAAAACGTGCATCTATAAGATGTTCTGAAGAAAATTTATACTTGAAAACTTGAAATAATCTGTATGTCTGTCCATCAACAACTTAATGGATAATCAAATTATAGTACAATCAAACAATGGACTGCTACTTCTTAATGAAGAACACTGGGATTGATCTTAAAAGCATTATGTTAAATAGAAGTAGCCAAAAACAAAATAGTATTTACTATAAATTCACTGTTATAGAAAGCTCAAGAACAGACATAACTCATCCTTGAGATAGAAATCAGAACAGTGGGCATGCAATCATCTATATCTTGACTGTGGTGTTAGATATATGGGTGTAATACATTTTCCCACACTCTTTAAATGTGCATTTTACTATGAATGTAAAATTTGCATCCATAAAATGAACGTTATTATGAAACTGCATCAAGCAAGATCCTGGTAGCAAACAGATGGAATATTCAAATTAGAATTATACAAAGAGATTTAAATAAAAGAACTTTTATACTGTAGGCAGGCTAAAGAAAACTAAGAAACAATTCCACAATACTCCAGAGCTGCTAAGAATGGAGACAATTATTACCCATAAGCTTTAGCACTGGAAGAGAGGGTGAGAGCTGTTTGGAAATGACAGCCAGACTGTAGATGTGGACTTCGTTTTAGGGATGCAGCCAGTCCGAGATGACCCCATAGAGAGAAAACCCAAGTTCATGTACCTGTATAAGAACTGACCACTTTAGCCATAAGTATGGCCTGGTAAACAAGGGCTACATAGGCATTGTCTACCATCCAAAGAATTGCATTTTCTGAAAGCTATATTTGAAACATTCTAACCATATGAAGAAAAGAATTGTGCTGGAGGAAACTTGGTTGAAGAAATTCATAATGGCATCTAATTTTTATATCTTTAAAATAAATGATATTTTAATAGATATACTTTAGTAGTATTAGTGAAAAGAAATGGTTTACCCTGGGTGACCTGGTAATGATCAATTCAATTTTTCTATTGTCTAGTTCAAAAAATAACTGAAGAGAAAATATAATTATTCAACTCTGAAGTACTTTGTCCAGTTATCCTGATTTGTAAAATGCACATGCTTTATTGCCACATATTCTTCTATTTATTATGCGGTACATCATTGCCAATATTAAAATCTCCTTTGTGCATCCTACAATCTCAACAACTAACACTGTTTATGGAAGTCCTCATAAAACCTACAAATGCCCACATAATTTTATTGCATCTCCTTTGTGTGACATTTGAGTCATCACACATGTGACTTACTAGGAAACTGGGGCAAGTGACAAGACATAATTGAAAGAGAGATGCACATTAATGTGAAAGAGTGGCCTAGTAAATATCATGTTGTTCATAGTTTCCTCACTATGTGGATGGTTCTTGCCAGACATGGGAAACTGTAGTCCAGTAATTATTTCAGCTGTGTAAGCCGATATGCCAATTTTCCAAAAGCCGTTCTATTTTCTCTAAGTATTATGATATAGTTCTGTAACTGTTTGGTTCTGAAATAATAGTACTCTCAATAACAATAATAATTAGCTGTTATAGAGCATTTTACAATGCTCTTTGCATGCATTTTAATTGATCCTCAGGGAAATAGTATTAGGTTATCATCATCATGTTAGCAAGTAGACATTTTACTGACCAAAATTTCCCAGGAAAACCAGAATTAGAAGAGTATGATTTGCACAAGGTCATGGAGGAAATTACTGAGGGATCTGTGCTTCAATATCTGATTTCATTATGTTACATGATTTCCTGATCAATGGAAACACAACCATTTCTCTTTAGAGAAGCAACTTCTTATTTTTTTGAATTTTTGACATGTCTAGGACTAGGATATAGGAAACCCATCAGAACTTGGAAGTTGGAGAACAGTATTTCAGAGGCATTCATTTCTAGCTGTGGGCCACCTACTAGGAGACCCATAAGGTCAGTGATCTGACCATCTCAATGATGACCTGAATGAAATTTAGGAGGCCTCAATAGAAACTGTCTATCAGAATATCAAGTATTCCAGATTTTTTTCAGATTCAATGAATTCCTTGAGACTGGAAGGGTGAAAAGCATATTTGAAGAACTATAATAAAGCCAAAATGCCTGATGTTCCACGAGTAAGGTTGAGAGTTATGTGAAATTATGCTGGAGGTACAGGTGTAGCTCAGATAATAATACAACTTGTAGAGCATGTTAGGGTTTTAGACCTCATACTAAGAGAAATTGGGAAGTCCTTGAGGTGTTTTAACAAAAGGGTAACATAATCAGATTTGTATTGTAAAAGATCACTCTGGTTGCTATGTGTATAACAGACTGAGGGCATGTAAAGGATCAGTGGTGTTGAAGCATAATTGGAAAATTAGTTAGGAGGCTGATATAGTAGTCCAAGCAAGAGATGATGGTGGATTGGACTAGGTGGTTGCGGTAGAAGTGGAAAGATGTGGATGGATTTGAAATACATTTAAAGGGGAAAATCTCTGAGAACTGGTATTAGATTGAATAGGATGAAGTGTCGGAGATAGGTGCTACATTTCAGGCATGCATACCTGGATAGATGATGGTGACTTTAAATGAGATAGGCAACTTTGTTGGAAGAATGGGTGAATAAACCTATTTATGATAAAACTCAGCAGTTGAGGAACAGATAGGGATATTTATATACAGGTAATATCTACAAACATTTATAGGAAATATAATTCTCAATAATTAAATATAGAAATATTTCCCTAGAGGTCAAGAATGAGACAACTATGCCCTCCATCATCATGTTCAACATTATAGGGAAATGCCAGCGTTTTAGTTTCCTTGGCTGCTTAAAACAAATACCATGAAATGGGTCAGGTTAAACAATAGAAATTTATTCATTCATGGTTTTCAGGTTGGGAAAATGTCCAAGTCAAGGCATTATCAAGGTGATGCTTTCTGCTTGAAGACAGGCTGACTGTGATCCTTGACTCCTCTGCCACATGGCAAGGTACATGGCCACATAGTAGTGTCTGCTGGTTTTTCCCTTCTCGTCTAGGTTTCATTGATTCCAGCTCCTTGCTTCCAGAGCTTTCTCTTTCTTTGTCTCAATTTTATTCCACTTATAAAGGACTCCAGTAATAAGTTTAAGACACACTGTGACTGAGGTGGTCCATACCCTAACTGAAGTAACCTCATCAAAAAGCCCTAGTTACAAGAGGCTTACACCCACAGGAATGGATAAGATTTAAGAATATGTCATTATGAGGTACATACAGCTTCCAACCACCAGAGCCAGCTAGTGAAATAAGGCAAGGAAGTAAGTAAATGGCAGAAGAACTTGAAAGAAATAATTAAATCCAATAAGATTGTGTACTTAAGAAATCTGGAAGAATCCTACAATAAAGTAGTAATTAATAGGCAGACTTAATAAGGCTACTGGATAGATAGTTAAATACAAAAAAGATTGTGTTTCTTTATATAAGCAACACATAAAAAACAATATTTTAAAAATATGGCAATTTCAATAGCATCAGCAAGCATCAAATTTATAGGAATAAATATAATAAAATATCTGAAATACCTATAACCTGAAAACTGAAAATGAACCAACCTAAACTTTATTTTAAGAAATTGAAGTATGTAAATATAAATAGAAGAATATACCACATTTATTAATTCAAAGTTTCAATTTGGGAAAAATGTTGATTCTCTGAAAATTAATCTGAAGTCTTATTACACATCCAATCAAAATCACAGCAAGATTATTTTAAGTGAAATTGGCAAACTGATGCTGAAATTCTCATGTAAATGAGAAGGAACTAAATTCTTCAAAATAGTATTAAAAAAACCAGGTGGGGACTGAGAATCAGGAGATATCAAGACTTTCTTTGATGCTATCATAAAAGAGCATGATATTTTCAAGGATAAGCAAGGGTATTTTCAAGGATAAACAAATAGATCAATGTAAAAAAAGAGAGAGTCCAGAAATAAGCCCACATCTCTATGATCTAATTTATGGCATAGGCTCTACATCGATTTAGTGGGGAAAAGGTGATTGTTTCAAGAAATGATGGTGGGTCAATTAGATATACATATGGAAAAAAATGTACCCTGGCCGCATCTCGTGTCACATACAAAATTTAATTCCAGATGGATTTCTGATCTACATTTGATGTGTAGTACAATAAGGTTTGAGGGAAAAAACAAAACAAAACTCCCCACTATAATTTTTTTTTAAATGAACAATCATTGCAAATCCTGCAGACATTAAAAATTAAGTGGGTACCATGGTCAATTTATGTAAGAAAGAAAGAGAGAAAGAAAGAAGGAAAGAAAAATTAGATGAAATGGATATATTACTATAAAAATATAATTTACTCAAACTGATTTTTAAAAAATGAAAACTTAGTCCTTTAAACATTTGGAAATTGCATCATTAATCTTTTTTTTTTAACTATAAAGATATTCTTGGTCTTGGTTTGCTTTCTGATGGGTGTGGACCCATTGTAAATAAAATCTCTTTAAGATGTTACTTCAGGTTAAGTTGTGGACAGACTTAATCATATTGGGCTTTTCTCTGTATTTCTCAAATCCTTGATAAGCAGAAGGAAAGTCAGATGGAAAAATAAGCCATGAAGAGCACCAGAAGCAGAAATTCAATGGAACCCAGAAGAGAAAGATAAGATGCCACCATTTTCATTGCCATGTTACAGAAAAGCTAAGGACCAAGGTTTAATTCCAGCCAGTCCCAGAATGCCAGACTTCAAGGAGAAAACATCCCCTTGCTGACCCCTCAATTTCTGACTTCCAGTCTCAAGAATGCCAAGAAATTTCCATTTTTTTATGCCAACTCACTGTATGGTATTTATTTCAGCAGCTAGGAAACTAAAACACCAACCATGAAGAGTGAAATGGCAATAAACAAAGGAAAAGGCACTGAGACCTATAAATAATCAGATAAAATAAAATTTAAATCAACAAATATCCATTGACTCAAATATCTGTTGGATCAACAAAAAGTTAAAATGGTAATATCAGAGTTACTTAGGATATGAGCATCAGGAACACTCAAACACTGTTGAAGCATAAATTGCTATGACCACTTTGGAAGATTATTTGGCATTATCTACTAAAATTGAAGATATACATACCTTTGACCAAAATTCCACTCCTAGGTATAGACCATTGTTAATCTAATACATATATGTATCAGAGTATATGTATAAGAATGCTTATATCAGTTCCATTTTAAATAGTTCCAAACTGAAAAAGAACCCAAATGCCCACAAATGGTATAATGGACTGGATATGTTTATATAGAAAAATTCTATGCAGCAATAAAAATAAATGAACTTCAACTACCCCAAACATCATGATGAACATCATGCTGAGTGAAAAAAAGTGAGGTATTTTGGTAGTTTTTAGTATAATTCCAATAATTACATTTATTCGAAGCTCAAAAATAAGCTAGAATAAACCATTTAGGTATTTTAGAGATGGACATATTTTGAGATCTGGAAAGGATATATGTTTGGCCTTTAAGTGCTGACAATACTTTGTTTTGATTTGAGTGACACTAACATGTGTGTCCTCTTTATAACTATTTATTACATTGCATAAATATATGAGCTTTCTATATGTGGTCATGTTTCACAATAAACAACTTTCAAAAATATTTAGCAATCAGACTTTTTCAAAATCATGAAATGTTTTGAGAAGTTAATCTCCCACCTCTTTTTCCAAATTATGCATAAGAATTTGCTCACAGCACTTTAGATTCTATATTAAGTTCAAATAAATTCAGGGTTAACAAATTTGAAAAACAAATATAGTTTTGTGTTTCTCATTGGTGACTGTTGCAACAATCAAAACTACTAATCACCTCCTATAACTAAATCACTGAAAATCTTTTGAAATCCAAGGTAACAACAAATTTATTGCAGTACCTGAAATTGTCAGTAATACTGTAGATGGGTCAGGTAATAAGAATGTCTAATAAACATCATTTCTATTGTAAGGTATGTGAGTGAACACTCAAGGAAACCTTGATTTTAAGCTAGTGGTTCTTAAAAAAAATTTTACAGGAATTACATCTGGGGTTTTGAGTATGATTTCAAAGTGAAACATCATGTATCTACAACCAAGGAGAAATGGGTGTGTGTGCACGTTGTGTGTGTACATATACATGCATACACACACATGCACACCTAAAAATAACAATAGTATTTTCTTGACCTATAGAAAAACAACCTTATTGCTTTTATTGGCACAGTACCAAGGATTAAAACATCTATTTCAAGACTTGTGCAGCTGTAATGATAACATTGGCAATGGAACAGAAATTGTATGTCGCCAGGAAAAAGTGGCATTCAATTTAAAAATTCTACACAAAGGTGTTTTAATGAGAATGAATGCCCTGTCCAATATGCAGGCTTATAAATCAGTTATTTAGGAATGGGCTGATGTCAGCATCTGCCAAAACTCTTCTCAGGTTCAGAATGAATTCAAGGGAATTGAGAATGAAAGCCCATTAAATCCATTGCTGAACCTTGTCTTCCTAATTCACAAATATAGCAATATGGTTTTCAAAAAAGTTCAATGACATTGCCAAGGCAAAATATATCTCCAGGAAAAATAAATAAAATTATGTTCTCTTGAAAATTCTCTCATGACCATGGTAAGGAGACGAGAGAGAGAGAGAGAGAGAGAGAGAGAGAGGGAGAGAGAGAGAGAGAGAGAGAGTGACAACAGCCTACAGCTATGAGATAGAAAACCAGTTTTAGCAGCTGAAGAACCAGGCCTTGCTTCTTGGGCCGTGGAGAATGAGTAGCATGCTGGTTTATATCACAGGCAAAATGAGTTTCGGTTCCTGATGTGCGTGGTCTTGCATCGTGGTCCCTCAAAAGAAAGTTGACCTTTTCATAATTCCTGGTGATGGGGAGAAAGCCTCTGGAATTGCACACTCTGGGAAGATTGATGACATTTTAAAAGAACTGAATATTTAAGAGCATGAACACTTTATGTAATAGAAGCAATCTTCAATTTCAAAACAGTCACCTGCTTTCTAAAAATAGGGACTCCTGGCAAGAAAGCGTCTCATTGAATATCATTTTCTGTTGGTGTATTTTTAGTACACCGTATGATAAGGTAACTAATGGGGAACTTTAAAAGTGTGTTTTAATGATGGGGATATTTCAAGCAAGTCTTTAATTCTGATAAGATTTCCCAAAGCATAATGCTATGAGGTGGGCAAAATCAAAGTACAGCTCTCATCCCACAAAGAAGCTTTTGAAAGATTTCCTTCACCATATCTCACCTTTTGTTGAAATAAGTGTTATGGATTTCATTATTTCTATTTCTGAAGTTTGGAAGACACATTAAAGAGAGTGAAGCTGTCAGTTTCCTATTTTTAGCTTATAGCTACATAGTACAAGTTCAATAACATCTTTGCAAAAAGATATTTTAGGGGCATTTGTGAAATTGCTCAAGGTAATTAATTCAAGTTCAAATTAGAAAATGAACCCATCAGGGACTTTATTACCAAGAAAGAATTCTTTCAGAGTACAGCATGTCTGGGAGAAGATATTTTGGGATTACACTTGATTGGATACTCTTAGAAGTATAAAGTAACAAATGTTTATGCATATATTTATGCAAAACTATCCCTTATTCATGGAGAGTGTGTCTTTGTCAAAGATGCTCCTTTTTTCTTTTTATCTACATCACACCCCATTTTTTTTTCTCATTCTCTACTTTCCCAACTGCTGTTGAGCTCATTTAACTTGATCAGATTAATCTTCACTTTTCATTTCCCCTCTCTAAGACATTCAGTAGAGCCCTCTCACATGACCAAGTATAGCTCTGAACAGTTGATCTGCATGCTTACCAAGAGTACTTGTTCCTAAATTGGATTATATCAATTCTACATATTATTAAATTACCAAGTTTAATTAAATATTATGTAAATTGATGAAATATGAGTTTGAATAAAAAGAGGTGTTCTTTCATTTATTAACAAGTTGAGATCCTTGAGAAGACTCTTAAATGATGAATCATCAAGAAAACAAGTTGCTGTTAAGTTCATTGTAGGGAGAGAAAAGGAAAAAAATTGGGGAAAAATTATAGAACCCTCTAACTTTTCAGAATCTGGCTTGCCATACAAGTCTCTAAGTTACTACCCTATTTTAAAGAAGCAGAAACTGAAGATGGTAGTCTATGCATCAAAGATGAGATTTATACAAAAAAGGACATGAGACTTGATCATATATCCAAAGCAAAGGCCTTAGCTTATATTGTAAGGAGGCAAATGTGATGGTTGATTTTATGTATTGACTTGGCTGGGTTGTGGTGCCTAATTGTTTGGTCCAACATTGGCCTAGTTGTCACTTTGGTGGTATTTTGTAGATAGAATTAGCATCTACAAGCAGTTGATTAAGTAGAGAAGATCATTCTCAATCATGTTGGTGGGCCTCATTCAATCAGATGGAGGTCTTAAAAATTAGAACTGAGGGTTTCAAAAATCAGCAGGAATTCTGCCTTGGGTCTACACCCTCTACTCTGCCCTGGTCACCCTTACAGAGTTGGACGAAAGACTTCAACATCACTCTTTCTAGAATTTCTAGTCTCAGACCTGATGTATGGAATTCAGACTTGCCTGTCCCCCAAATCATGTGTGCCAATTCCCCATAATAAATCATATATATAGGTACTGATTCTCTGGAGAACCCAGACTATAGAGTAAATTAATGTGCATTTATGTTTTTTAAAAAACGTTTAACATATATGTATGTATTCTTTTTAAAAAAAAATATTGCTCCATTCCACCAACTTTCAATTAACCAAGTAACTACTGGTCATAACCCAGTTGGATTAGAGAGCTTGCAATGTACTAACATTCTGCATCCTTTTCCCTCATCTATTCATCACCTAGTTTTCTCAGTTCACTTACACAGTGAAATTTCATTTATTGAAATTAGGAAGAAAATGACTTTAGAAATACCTTGTGACATGTTAGATATTTTAGTTTGTAAAAGTTGCCAGCATGCAATATGCCAGAAACGGAATGGCTTTTAAAAGGGAATTTATTATGTTGCAAGTTTACAATTCTAAGGCCATAAAAATGTCCAAACTAAAGCATCCAGGGAAAGTAACCTTGATTCAAGAAAGGCCTCTAGGTCCAGAACACCTCTGTCAACTAGAAAGGCACATGGTGACGTCTGCTAGCTTTCTCTCCTGGCTTCTTGCTTCATGAAGCTCCCCCAGGGGCATTTTCCTTCTTCATCTACAAAAGTCTCTGGCTGTGTGGACTCCTGTCAGCTCAGTTGGCTCTGCTGGACTAATGGTTTTTTCCAAATGGTTCCCTCTTAAAGGGCTCCAGCAAGCAACCACACCTTGAATGGTTTGAGACAAATCTCCATGGAAACCATCTAATCAAAATTACCACCCAAAATTGAGTGGGTCACATCTACATGGAAACAATAAAAAAAGATCCCACCCAGCAATATTGAATGAAGATTGAGGGACATGGCTTTTCTGGGGTATATAACAGTTTCAAACTGGCACTGCAGATACTAGAGAAGTCCATTTAGAAGAGGAATTAAAGCTTAGAAGATGACAAAAAACAGTCTACTCTTTGTTGTCTAGTCATCAAACATAGAATTTTTAAGGGCACAAATGTGCCTGCAGTTATACTAAGAAATATATTGAAGTTTTTACTCCAAAGACTAGAATAAGAATTAATAGACAATTTGGTCTTTGATTTGCCACATGAGCTTTGTCAAATTTCTTTCTTTCCTTAGTCATAATTTCTGAAGCTTTCTCTAACATTCAATAGCTGTAGAAATAAGACTTACAAATATAATACCAATCATACAAGAAATATTGAATTTTACATGAATAGTCCACCTAATATTTTATATCATTATTTGCCAAGACCCAGTCATTTTCATAGAAGAATCTAATTGGTGGGAAGTCTATCTATGGGAACCAGGAGAAAGCAAATGTGCTTTGTTCAATCCAGAAAGTCTATGTAATGAAGATGGGCCTTATCGTTCAGTGTGAAGAATGGTAGCAACATGCTTGGGGAAGAGAAGAGAATAATAGTATATTTTTCATATGCAATAAGGAAATGGTAAATTTTTTGTTTTAAATTAAGACACAAAACAGTATTCTTGCTTTCCCTCTCAACAATGGTAGGCAAAATGCATTAAGATTCATGGAAAAATGGAATCAATTATCAAGGGAAGAATATGTTTTCATGGAATGTGCCTTTGAAGGTTTGCTTTTTTTCCCCACAGTGGAAATCTATTCGGAATAAAAAACTGATGATTTATAACAGAATGGGATGGGGGAGAATGCATTTAATTGTAATTCCAGACACATCTAGAATTCAACTAATTATCAATCATGAAATGGACTACAGAATAGTCACATTAGATGGGAACATTTCTTTAGGGATAAATGGAATGAAAGTTTAAGCAGTGTGCAGAATGGATGTTCTTTGAATTGTAGGGTTTAGATTCTTCAACAGTTTTTATATATGAGAATTTCAATGCAATGGGCCCTTGAAAGCAGACTCATTGTGGGATAAAAATACCCTTATTCTTGGTTTTGAAGTGTACTCCTGAATTCTTCTTTGTCAATAAACTATTGCTATATTGCCATGCTTAATAGAAACATGTTGCTATGGCCTCATATGTAAACTTCCACAAATTATATCATTTCTCCCAATGATATAATTGCACAAGGATAACATGGATTCTAGGTGGAACAAGAAAATGGGAAGCAGATTTTAGGGACCCCATTACAGACAGTTCTACTTGTACATTTTACCATCATAGTTTTAACATCACTACTATGCAAATGTCTACAGCAACAATAATTTTCAAGACACAGATGTAGTTGATGCTGAGGCACTTTACAAGTTTAACCTTAGTATTTTTGTATAACTTTATAAATTCATGTGTATCACCTCAGTATTATTGTTGTATAACTTTATGAATTTATGTATATTCATGTGCATCACCTTATGAATTTATGTGAGAAATTATGTACTCCTAAAAGATGTAAAAAGCAGGGAGTAAAACAAAATGTCTGTGGCATCTGCCTGCCCCTGGTTACGTCCAGAGACCCCTGCCTTGGATAACCTCTGCAGAACAGAGGTCCTGTGTGCATGTCCCATCTCAGACAAAAGAAGTCCCATACCTTTACAGTGTTTACTGCCCATTCCCATAGTGACTCCAGCTTTGCTTACTAACCTATATAATCTGGAAACCAAGAATATTCGGGGCTCAGACTTTGGATGGAAGTTCTCTGAGCCTACCGGCAATAAAGTTTTGTCCACTTCTTAGAGGCTCAGGTGCTTTCTTGGGAAAACGGAGTTTTCACTACTTCAATATATTTCAGACAATACAAATTACAATACAAAATACAAAAAGTTGGTATAATAAAGAAATTTGGACAGTCCCTTAGATCTATTATAATTATATGTGGTTGAATGTTGATATTTATCACTAGTTTCAGGAAACTGTTGTGTGTTTTGTCCCTATCATCTGTTACCTAATATATATTCAGACAAGGCACAAAACAACCCATTCATTTATATCATGCCTCATTTTTTCCACTTCATTATATAATAAAATATTGTTTAAGTGGCAAAATTTTTCAGTTTTAAGAACCTCTACTGGCTGTAAGGCCTGGTCTGGTAGCCTCTGGCTGGAAGGCCCCCACCTGAACTAAAACTAGTGCACATCCGGGCATACAGCTGTTCAAACTCAGCCAATCAGGACCTGGCCTGACAAACAAAGGACCCCCCCACTGCACACAGCCTGTAGCTATGCCCACTGCACACGGCCCATAGTTATGCCCCCGGCCCTAAAGCACGTGAAACTCCTAACCTACCACAGAAGACCTCGTAGTCATCGTCAGCACCCCCACTAGCTAGCCTATATCTAGCCCCACCGCCCCCAGGGGGGCGCGACTTCCCCGGCCTGCACCCTGAGCACCTGGACCCGGGAACCTCGCCCCGGGACAATAAACTTTTTTTAAACTCGGACTCAGTTCCTTTGATTTTTCAGTCAGCTACCGTTTAAAAACATAACACTGGCCTCAAAGAAGGGGTAGGAAACAACATAATATCGTGCAAAGAGTTCCAGTATTACAGCCAGTAAAATTGGGTCTGAATGTCAAAACTCCATTTACTAGATGGAGATCACATCCCTTTACTGACCATCAGTTTCCTCTATAAAAATATGCTTATGGTTCAAATGTATTACTGCATGAGAAAGGGCTTCATAAACTATTGTGGTAGGATAAGTTTCTGAAATATTCATTTTCATCCTGTTACTGTGGAAGACTAGGGGGAAAATGGTAGTTAGCTTCCCTCGCTAATCCTCGCAAGCTTTTGTGTTAAGAATTTGGACTTCCCATGCCCCTGGTAGAGCTTAATGTCCTTTCTATTGCTGAGTCAAAACCAAATTGTTTTAAATGCAGTGCAGTTTCCTGGACTTGGCCTGGAACAAAAAGGACTAGTGGGAAAACTGGTGAAATCTGAATAAAGTTTGGTGTTTACTTAATAGTATTAAATTAATGTTGGTTTCTTAGTTTTGACAAATCTACCGAGGTAACATAATACATTAACATTAGAGGACACTGGATAAGGGGTACATAGGAATTCTTTGTGTCATTTTGAAAACATCTCTGTAAATTTCCAATTATTCCAAAATGTATAAAGTATATTTTAAAAATTATAATTGGAAATTATTCTGAAGAAGAAACCCTGCCAAGGCTTTTATTTAGGAATATAAGGAGTTGATGAAGCCTGGAGCAGGAGCCTAGGGCAGCAGCGAGGGTCAAAATTTATTTGATCACGGAAGAGAAAAGGTTCACTTTATAAGACCTGGGGGAAAGAGGTTGGTTTCTACAAGCGTTAGGGATTTGCACCCCAATCTATACAACATCCTAAAAATTGACAGGAACTCTGATTTATAAGTATGGTAGGTTGAATTATGTACCCCAACAAAAAATACATTCTTAATTTTAATCCATGTTCCTGCGGGTGTGAATTCATGTGTAAATAGGACCTCTTAAAGATGTAATTTTAGTTAAGGTGTGGCATTACTGCCTCAGGGTGGGCCTTAATCTGAGGCTGCATAAAGAGAAAAAACCAGAGGCAAGAAGTCAGAAAGCTGCAGGGAGGAGCCAGAAGCAGAAAATCAGCAGAAGCTAAAGAGCAGCCATAAAGAGAGAGAATTCACACTGTGATGCAAGGCAGAAATGCAAAATGGCAAGCCAGCAACTGAATGCTACAGACTTTGGGAGAAACTGTTGCCTTGCTGATGCTTCCATTTGGTACTTCTGGCCTCTGAAACTGTGAGCCAATAAATTCTTGCTCTTTAGGCCAACCCATTGTATGGCCTTTTCTATAGCAGTCAGGCAAAATAAGACAATAGAATCCTGGGGTAATCGAGCATCACTAACTAATAATTCTGGCCTTGGAATTTGTAGGAAAAAAACCTTGAAGTTACTGTGGAGGGAACAGAGTTCATAGCCTGTCAATAGACCATACAGATATTGGGAATATGCATGCAAGCAGTTTATATGTCCCCTATGTTTTGTGCTCCAAGTAATTGCTCCAATTCTCAGAAAACTCAGGAGAGGTGGGCCTCCAAAAACAGAGAATTCATCACCATCGTGGTAAGAAAAAGTGATGTAACATGTTTTTATCCCCCTCTTAAGTGTGATGGATATGTACATGACTACTACATCATAAATAATTGAAAATATATATATAAACATCATTATTTGGGAAGGGTGAGGGTTTCTGCTGGGTAATCCCGCTATTTAGCACTAAGCCAGCTACAGGATGAGAAGCATTTCTTGTGAAAATCCACAGCAGACTGATTAATCGCAGATCTTGGCAGTTGCGGATGGGACAATGAAGGTTGTATTAAATAATAAAAAAATATGAAGTAATACGTTATAAAATACATATAATTGAGTGAAACTAAAATTGTAATGGGAAACATTTTATAATTATTTTCCAAGATAGCTCGAATTATAGGAATATAATGAGTTTTAGTGAGCACATTCTTTTGTCAATTGGTGAAATTTCAATTTCATATGATGCAGCAATAAAAATGAGTGAAAATGCTTTGAAACTGATTCTGCAACAATCACTTAAAAGAAGAAAAAAATCTACTTGTTTTAATGTTCTTAAAACATGTAAATCAATGTCTAAGTGACAAACTTATTTCAAAATATACCTAGCATGCAACAGCTGGAGGTTAAATGAATCTTTCTAAATAAAATAATAAATTGGCTGCCGCAAGGAGCATAAACTTTTATTGTATGAAACATTTTTATTTCATAGTGTAAAATTGGCAACTTTGGTGATTCATTGTTCATGGAACAGCTTGAGATCAGTGCTAAAATGTCGATTATTTTGTTTTAATAGTCTAAGCTTTCTAAACCACTTCAGATGTTTCATTATAAGTGTAATGGGAGGGTGAAAAAGAGCCTAAATGAATTTTTAAAAGAACGGCGGATCCATTTGCAACATCCTACAGAAATAATGAATAATTTGTTTAAAATGTGAAAAAGTGATTCATTTTGGTTGCATATTTTTGATTAATTTAAGGATTTTTAACTTTATCTGTTCCATAGAACTGTTATGCTTGAGATTTTAAGAAAAGCAGACAGTCCATAAGTCAGTTTTGGGTGAAGAAAAAATATATAGGTAGGAGTTTCTGAGGAGAATATTTATGTCAGATCAATGGAGAATAAATTATAATGTGGCTTCATGGAGGTAGCCTCAGAGGATTCACATTTGAAAGAGGTAAGCAGTACAATTCTAAATCCAAAATCAAAGATTTGAAACTAAAGATTGACTTTTGAGGAAATTATCCCAATATTGTTCCTTACTCTGTATGGGTTTCAAATGTGGATATTCTTCATTTTTAATTCTTATCAGGTCTCAGAAAAAGAACTTCACATATAAATGGGAGTTTTTAGCCAGGAGGCCTCTCAGGTTCCTTTGCAGAACCAAGATCCCCAGGCATGCCAGTGTGGCACCCATCAGAAGACAATAAACAGCCATGCAGACTAGAGCTGTCCCAAATGGCAAGCTCTCACAAAGAGAGCTGGAACCATTTCCTTTCTTTTCACTGGCAGGTTTTGCTGGCTCTTGCTGGCCTGCTTTTTCCCTGCTTTCTCCCCTCAATAAATCTTTTAAGCTTTGACTCACTGTCCCCTGTGGAATCCTTAATGACTCTGTGCCTAACGGTTCCATAAATGATTGGCATTTTTCATTTCATAGGCACTTATATAGCTTTCAATTCTTCATTCATTTTGTCTTCATAACTGTGCTATGACAAAAGCAATGTATAAGTTTTCTACTGTTCAACAAATTGCCGTAAATGTTAATGGCTGAAAACAACTCAAATTCATTATTGCATAGTTTCTATCAGTCAGGAGTCCATATACATCTTAGCTGGATTATCTGTTGGGGCTCTCATGGTCAGCTGTGCCTTCATATGAAGCATAAATACAAAAAATGTGTTTCCAAGCCCCTTCAGTTGTTGGCATACTTCATCCCCTAGAGGTCGTATGACTGTAATCTCAATTTTCTTGGTAGTTGTTGCTACAGACTACTTTCAGCTCTTAAGGACTGCTCTTAGGTCCTTGCTGCAATGGCCCACTCTACTGGCAATCCACAACATGGTTGTTTGCTTCTTCAAAGGCCAGCACTGGATCAGCTCTTGATTAAAATCTCTCCTATCAATATGCTAAAACAGAGTTGTGTATAACATCATGTAATCAGTAGAATAATTATTTCATTATAGTGACAGAGCCTGTTCATACTCAAGGTGAAGAAATTTTTCAAGGCATATGTACTAAGGCAGGAAATATTGAGCACCATCTTAGAATTCTGCCAACCACAGATACATTGTAGATTAAGAAATTGTGGCATAGTAGAGACTTGATAAATTGCCTATAGAGCTAGTGAGTAGTGAGGACAGGATTGGAATGCAGGGGATTTACTTCCAGAGTGTATGTGGTAAGCAATGCAGTATGCTGCTTTTTTCTGACTTTCCTACTAGGAAACTCTTTGGAAACACTTTCCAGGGAGCTATTTCTAAGTAGACATCAAAATAATCATCTGAAGCTGCATTTAAATTCATACATAATAAAAATCGTTTACTGGTTCATAAAACGAAATTCTCCAATCATGTTTAGACTCACTGACTTCTAGAAAATATTGTTGTTGTTATTGTTATTTATAATAAAAAAAAGTGACAATTAGCTTATCCCACTATATCCATGAAGAACTATAACTACCTTTTTACATGCAGGATATTGGATATGCTTGCTGTCTGCCAGCTCACATAGAAACCAATTAGAGAGAGCAGAATGTTCATGAATTCCACTCTTGTATGATGGGAAGTAAAACAATGCATTTTCTAAAGTAATTTGAATAGGAAGTCAAAATTCATCTGAGTGTAGCCAAAATATGGTAGAGATAAGAGTTTCCATTCTGCCAGGGGTGGACAAATACCAACTTTTTTTGTATGAGAAAATAATTTGTATGATCGAATGCACAATATTTTTAAATAATGCAACAAAATATGGTTTTGTCTATGTGTATAACAAACAATTGTTTAATAGCTACTATAACTCAGGTACCCTCACAGACACTATTTATAAATCAGGAACACAATATTCTACTCTTAAGGAGTTCATTGTCTAGCAATGAACTGGGAATTAAATAAATGATTATAGTGTTCTATGACATTTGTTTTAAAAAAGATATATGTATAGCAATAGCACCATATAAGAGCTAAGGATTTTTTAGATGTGGGTGAATGTGGGAAAGAGTGTCATAGATGTGATATGGCAGCTGAATATCAAAAAATGAAGGGGAACTCCATGGCTAGGCAAGACAGAAGGCTGTGAAAGGGACATTTCAGGCTGAAGAAACAAACATGTTTAAGGTTATGAAAGCATGAAAGAGAAGGAGTGTTAGATGGCTTCAGAAGAGCTTGGATTTGTAAATCAGGAATGCCAATTTAGATTAGAAAGGTAGGACTGAAGCAAGTTATTAATGGCCTTGTCTGCCATACTCACATGATGAGACTTGAAGATGATTTTGATTTCTCAGACACAGATGGCTTAATGAAGTGTAGGCTTGTTCATTTCAATTAGTACATATGTTAATTTTTGCTGCCTCCAGATGGGTATTTGAGCCAGAATATTTTAAATTTTATTTTTTTAATGCAAGATGAATGTAACTGCAACATACTAATCCATGAATCATCATCAGAGACTCCATGATAGTAAGGATCTTTCTTCAGTTTTCAGATGTTCTCCTCTTTCCAAGTCCCTGGAAGAGTTCCAGATACATAGTAGTGCCCCAATAATTATTTGTTGAATAAATTTGATTTTTGATAGGTTTCACAATTGGGAGGGAGAAGAAGAGACCAAAAGTTGATTAAAGAAGCTTTATCATGAGGCTATGCACAGGCAGGCTGAAGCTTAAGATGGCAACAGCAGCAAGCAGGGAAAGGGGTACAGCTTATATAGGATGGTTGGCAGGAAATAGGGAAAGGGAGGTGGTGGGTTTTCTTTGTCTAGCTTGCGTATAGGAAATTGGCAGGTGTTCACTGGTCAGTTTAGAAGCAGGAGTGGGGGTGGGTGGGTGGGTGGATGGGCTAAATGGGGAGTGGTTGCAAGCTTGCAGCTGCTGGGGCTGTAACTACCAGAGAGCGGATGTTGGATAAGGGGAGTTGTAGCAGGATTGCAGCTGTCAGAAGGGGATGTAAGGACACACATGTAACTGCCCTGTGGACTGGGGCAGGTTTGGTTTTGGCTTTTAGAAAGTGGAATTTAATAAGTTGCTAATTTACAGTTCTAAGGCTGAGAAAATGTCCCAGTTAAAACTAGTCAATAGAAATGTCCACTCAAAGGCATCCAGGGAAAGATACCTTGGTTCAAGAAGGCCGAGGAAGATCAGGGTTTCTCTCTCAAGTGAGAAGGCACATGGTGAACACAGTCAGGACTTCTCTCTCAGTTGGAAGGGCACATGGCAAACAAAGTGTCATCTGCTAGCTTTCTCTCCTGGCTTCTGGTTTCATGAAGCTTCCTGGGAGGCATTTTCCTTCTTCATTTCCAAAGGTTGCTGGCTCGTGGCTTTTCTGCTTCATGGTGCTGCAGCATTCTTTTCTCTCTCCAAACATCCTTCATTCTCCAAAATGTTTCCTCTTTTATAGGACTCCAGAAACTTATCAAGACCCACCCAAATGGGCGGAGACATGTCATCACCTAATCCAGTTTAACAACCACTCTTGATTGGGTTAAATCTCCAAGGAGATGATCTAATTACAAATCCAAACATACAGTATTGAATAGGGATTATTCAGCCTTTATGAAATGGGATTTTGATTAAAACATTGCTTTTCTGGGAAACATGCATCCTCTCAAACCAGCACATTCCAAACTCTGGACCCTAAGAAGACATGTTTTCCCTGTGTACAAAATACATTCGTTTCATAACAATATCACAAATCCTTAAACCATTTCAGTAGCAATATACATGAAATACAAAGTTAGAAACAGTATAAACTCCTATCAAAGTTAATTGCAGGCGTGATCTGTTCTAAGGCAAAATTCTCTCCACTGGCTCTGGACCTATAAAACTCAAAATAAGTTATTTGCTGCCAACAGACAAAGGAAGAACAGTCATGGGATACATATATGCAATTCCATAGGGAGGAAGGAACACAGGGGTCACCGGACCCATACAGTTTTGAAAACGTGCAGGGCAAAGTCCATCAGATTTCAAAGTCTGAGAGTAATTTATCTTTGGGTCTTCTGAAAGAAGCAGTCCCACCCTTTCCAAGGGCCTATGCAGAGGCCTGCCTCTCTCCTAACACAATCTTACGGGACATTGGGGAGACCACTTTTTTCTTGGCTCCACCCTCTCCAAGCATTGGGGTCAAATCCAGGCTCTCTGCCTTCTCCAGGGCACACGCTCAACCTCTCCATGTGGTGGCAGCCAGGTTCTCCCCAAACCGCAAGGAATATGCTCCACCCTCTCCAAGGCCTGAGGTGGCATGACTCTCCCACTGCCACAAGGTGGAAGGCCTATCCTCTGCCTTTGGGGCAAACTCACCCTCTCCACAGGCTTGGGTGTGTCTGCTCTCCTGGCCCAAGGCTTTCTGACTTCAGACTTCAGCCTCTATGGCTTTGCCTCTGAAGTTTCTTTACCTTCACAGTGTCCCTTCTCTGAACCCCTCAGTACAGACTGGCAGTGGCTCTGTTTATACAAGTCCCACACCACTCTCTTTGGCTTTTTCTATGGTAGCCTTAGATCGTGCTCATCAGATATAAGGAGTTTGCACAAATCTTTCCTGGGTAATTCCATGTCTGATCCTGACTTTCTCTGAAATGGCTGACTGGTTCCACATTTGGCCAAGTTCTCCTGTGGGGCACTATTCTCTGGGGTCTCCCTTCTTGGAAGCCCAGAATTCTCCAGAACATCAACTTCTGGTTTCTTTGAACCCAAGAGTTCAGTTTTCAGCTTCTCTCTCTCCTTTTGCGTTTCACTATAAGCTGTGAGGAGAAACCAGGCTGTACTTTCAACATTTAATTTGGAGATCTCCTCTGCTAAATATCCATGTTCATGGCTTTTAAAATCTGCCTTCCAGCCAAAGCCACTAGTCAATTTTGCCAGATTATCTGCCATTTTAAAACAAGGATCACCTTCCTTCCAGTCTGTAATAACACATGCCTCATTTCTGTCTAGAGCCTGGTCAAAGGTATCTTTAGAGTCCACATTTCTACCAAGATTCTCTTCAAAGCATTCTAGTCCTTCTCTGTCAAGCTCCTCACAACTCCTCCAGATTGTTCCCCTTATCCATTTAAAAAGCTGTTCCAACATGTTTGGTATTTGCAAACCACAGCAGCATCCCACTCTCTGGTACCAAAATCTGTTTCCTCTTTTATAGAACTCCAGAAACTTATCAAGACCCACCCAAATGGGTGGAGACATGACATCACCTAATCCATCTTAACAACCACTCTTGATTGTGTTACATCCCCAGGGAGATGATCTAATTACAGATCGAAACATACAGTATTAAATAGGGATTATTCTGCCTTTATGAAATGGGATTTTGATTAAAACATGGCTTTTCTAGGGGACATACATTCTTTCAAACCAACACAGGCCTCCTGGAAGTTATGAGTGGGGGAAGTTTCCTGGAATGCCTGCTAAGTCTCAGTTACTTTGAAGGGGGGTGATTAGCCTAACAGTTTTATTCAATAGTAGTTAACTTGGGTGAATTTTATTTTCTCATCTATAAATTATGTGCAGTATTTTCCTAAATCTAAAATAAGCATGCATCACTTATTAAGAAGAAAAAAAAATTTACAAACAATAACATTTTAATATACCCATATGATCACAGTCTACTTTTCTACATTTCTCTAATTTTGTATAATGAAGCTATATTACCTTTATGATGAAAAGTATTTGAATATTACTGTATCAGTCATAGATGTCCAGGGTAAGAGAACCAACAGGATAGGTGTGTTATGTATGTGTGTGTATATGTCCTGATTGCACATTGGGATCCATCATGGAGTTGAGAAATATTGATTCCCAAACTCCAGCCCAGAAAATTCTGATTCACTTGGACTTGTGTGGGGCCTAAGCATCAGTATATATCTAAAGATTTCCAGATTATCATAATATATTGGCAGGCTTGAAGAGCACACAGCCAGAAGTTCTCTAAGTTCTCCTTTGGTTTGATGAGCTATAATCTACTTGACTATGCCAATCACACCATGCAGAGGGGCATATGTTTCATTTGTTCTCTATATTATGTCTTAAAAGTCTCTATATCCTGGCCAGCTTTACTAATTATTCCCTAAAGTTATCATTCTACAGATCTTAGTGCCATGTAGACTTTTGTGTTCACCTTCATAGTTGGTCCCTGGTTGGGTACTAAAGAGACAGCATTTATTTACTCAAATGCCCAAGATTCTCTTCAGTTGTTTAGAGAAACCTGAATTCCTTTGGTTCTGTAAAAAACATAATCCCTAATGGGCTAATATGTTTTTTTCTGTAATACAGGGTTTCCATATATCCAGGCTATGCAGGCTAATCATAAAATCAACTGAGACACTCATTAAGATGGAGCTCATGCTTTCTAAATGAGTCTAGGGTAGGCAGTGCTAGAAGAAAGCAAAATAAATGAATTTATTAGGAAGATGCAGTGTCATCAATCTGTGCCCCTCTCCTTGCTGCTTTTTTTAATCATTTCCAGAAGTAGTGCCCTCTGAAAGCTTTCAGATGATAAAACGCCTCATAAGGTTTAAAATAGCCAATGATGGTTTGCCAAGAAAGGCAGCAATCTGACCAGGGAAGCACTTTATGCCAGAGTGAATTAGGAGACTTATGCTCGCCCAAACTTCTCCCTTGCCTTCAGAGGGGATCGTGTATTGAGTAGTTGACTATTCAAGTGCTGAGGTAAAGTAGAATCAGAAACAGCTTTTCATTTTCATAAACTGCTAGCATATATATCTAATACATATGCACTGGGTTTTCAGTTTAATTCCATAAATTTAAATACACTATGCTAAGTGCTGAGATGATGAGGAAATTAGAACCAAACAATGAAGAGCTATGGACCTTGCTCTCAAAGAGCTCACAATCTAGGGAAGAATAAAAATTCCATGAACTGTGATAAAGACAACTACATGCCAAATGGTATTGTCAAATAGGGAAATGGTACAGTTAGAAGATAATCTCCTATGAGGAGACACACCTAAATCAATTAACAATGCACCTTCAAATATCTAAATTTCAAAGACAACCAGAATAATCATGAAATCAAATCAGATGTCTTTCTTGTTGACTGTTGTATCAGGTATAGCGTAGGTGGCTAGTAAATAGTTGTTTAATAGCTCTTTAATGAATAAGTGAATTAGCTATTTATATACTCTTCCAATGATTTTAAATAGCTGATCTCTACAAATAGTATTTATGAGATGAGAGTCACTGCTTTCTTTCATTGTTTTTAACATTGTAAAATTTACATACAATAAAGTTTTCAATTTCAACTATATGCTTTGACAAGTTTTCACCACCATACACAGTTGTGTAGTCACCAGAGCAATTGTAATACAAAACATTTCCATTAACCCCGTAAAGTCTTTTTTTCACCTTATAGTTAATCTCCTTCTTCAGTCCCAGGAACCACTGACCTGCTTTTTGTGCTCTAGTTTTGCTTTTTCTCTATTTTCATGTAAGTGTAATCATACATTATGGAGTAATTTGCATTTGCGGTTTTTCACTTAGCATAACAATTTTTATATCCATCCATGTTGTTGCAACCATCATTAGCTCTGTAGTAGTTTCTTACATGGATAAACAACAATTTATTCATCCATTCAATAGTTGATGGGTATATGGATTGTTTCCAGTTAATTCTACTATGAATAGAGCTGCTGTGATCATTCAGTATAAGTCTTTGTATAGATCTATGAAATCATTTATCTTTGGTAAATAGGCAAAAGTAGACTTACCAGATCATGTGGTAAGTGTCTGTTTAACATTTTAAGAAAGCACCTGGCAGATTTCCAAAGTGGTTCTACCATTTGGAATTTCTACAAGCCATGTCAAAGTGTTCTAGTTGTTCCAAACCATTACCCACACTTGTTGTTACTAACATTTAAAAAATGTCTAGCTGTTCTATTTGGTGTACAGAGGTTTTACGTTGTATTTCTCTAATAGTTAATAATGTTGATTTATACATAATGTGCTTTACACTGAGTATGGTTCTAAGCTGCATTTCTCTAATTAGCAAATAATGTTGATTATTACATGGTGTACTTCTTTATACTCTGAATAGGTTCTCTGATGAATTTTCTGTTAGATATGCTTGGCTCTTTATTTATTGGCATGATTTTGCATCTTGCTGTTGAGTTGTAAGAGTCCTTCATTATCCTGGATACAAAATCATTATCAAGTATATGATTTTTACTGATGTAAAATTCACATAACAGAATTCGCCATTTTAACCATTATAAAGTGTACAATACAGTGGCTTTCAGTACACTAACAAGGTTGTGCAACCATCACTACTATCTAATTCCAGAACATTCTCACCACCCCTAAAGAAATTCCATACCCATTAAGCAATCACTCCATATGCCCCCTTCCCCTCATCCCTGGAAACTAAACTGTTTTCTGTTTGTATAGATTTGCCAATTTTGGATATGTCATATGAATTGCATCATATAATATGGAGCATTTTGTGTCTGGTTTCTTTACTTAACATAAAATTTTCAAGGTTTATTCCGTTTGTAGCATGTACCAGTTTGTACATAATTCCTGATAAATAATTTTTTATTGGAGATGTTATAAATTTATAGACACATCATGCAGAAAATATGGAGTTCCCATATATCACCCTTGCACATGTAGTTTTCCCTCTCATTAACATTTTGCTTTATTGTAGTACTTTTGTTAAAATTGATGAAATAATATTATTATAATTATACTATTAAATATAGTGCATAGTTTAAAGTTTACTGCTTGTACTGCAGTCCTATGGGCTTTTAAAAATTTTATTGTGGTAACATATATACAACTTAAAATTTCTCCTGTAACCATTTGCAAATATATAATTCAATGGAGATAATTACATACCTAATGTTGTGCTACCATCACCACTATCTATTACCAAAACCTCTTAATCACTTAAATTGGAAACTGTACCCATTAAGCATTAACTCCCAATTCTCCACCCCAGCCCCACCTGAGCTCCTCGTAACATGTATTCTAGTATATGTCTCTATGAATTTGCTGATTCTAATTATTTCATATCAGTTATGTCCTTTTGTGTGTGACTTATTTCAGTCAACATGATGTCTTCAAGTTTCATCCATATTGTCACATGGATCAGAACTCCATTCACCTTAAGGCTAAATAATATTTCATTTTATACACATACCATGTTTTTTTTTTTTTTTTGTTTTTTTGCATGGGCAGGCACCAGGAATCAAACCCAGGTCTGCAGCACAGCAGGTGAGAACTCTACCTGCTGAGCCAGTGTGGCCCACCCATTTACCGTGTTTTGATTGCCCATTCATCTGTTGATGGACACTTGGGTTGCTTCCACATTTGATGATTGTGAATTATGCTGTTAAGAACTTTGGTGGGCAAATATCTGTTTAGTCCTTGCTTTCATTTTTTTTTTTTTTTTTTTGATATGTGTCTAGAACTGGGATTGTCAAGTGAAATGGTAATTCTATACTTAACTTTTTCAGGAACCACCAAACTCTTTTCCACAGCATTTTACATTGCCATCAGCAGTGAATTAATGTTCTCATTTCTACATATTCTCTTCAAAACCTGTTTTTTCCATTTGTTTACCAATAGCCCTTTTAGTGCATATGAAGTGATATCTCGTGCTTTTGATTCGCACTTACCTGATAGCTAATGATGCTAAGCATCGTTTCAATTGTTTATTGACCATTTGTATATTTTCTTTGGAGAAATGTCTATTGAAATCTTTTCCCATTTTTAAATTGGGTTATTTATCTTCTTGTGGCTGAATTATAGAATTTCATTATATATTCTTGATATTAAACCTTTTTTGGATATTTGATTTCCAAATGTTTTCTCCCATTCTGCAGACTATCTTTTTTTTTTAAGCAGGTTTATTAAGAGATATTCACATACCATAAAATACATCCAGGGCATACAATCAGTGGCTTTTAGTATAATCACATAATCACTAATCCAATTCTGTTTCTGTAGATTCATTTATAATTAAAGAATACTAAAATATTACTGTTAATTATAGCCCATACCTTGTGTTAGGTGTATTTTTCCCATATACCACCCTATGATTAACAACTTGCACGAGTGATGTACATTATTTATAGTTCGTGAAAGAATGTTCTTATATTTGTACTATTCACCACAGACATTGTCTACCACAAGGTTCACTGTGTTATATAGCCCCATGTTTTATTCTCTAGCTTTCCTTCTAGTAACATACAACACCTAAAACTTCCCCTTTTATCCATTTTCGCACACAATTCAGTGCTGTTAATTATATTCACAAAAATGTGCAACCATTACCACTATCCATTACCAAACATTTACAATCAAACTAAATAGAAATTATGTGAAAATTAAGTGTCAACTCCCCATTCTCTACCCCCATTTTATCTCATGGTAACCTCTATTTTAGATTCTAACTTTCTGCGCTTGCTTATTATCATACAGTAGTTGTCCTTTCGTGTCTGACTTATTTCAGTCAATATAATGTCCTCCAGTTTCATTCACGTTGTTAGATGCATCAGTAATTCATTCCTTATTAATGCTGAACAGCATTCCATGGTACGTGTATACCTCATTTTGCTTACCCATTCATCAGTTGATGGACATATGGATTGCTTCCATCTTTTGGAATAAACATTGGAGTGCAAATGTCTGGCTGTGTCCGTACTTTCAGTTCTGGGTACATATCCGGTCACAGGTTTACTGGATCTTATTGCACTTTTATACTTAGCTTCCTGAGGAACAACAGTGACTACACCATTTTATATTCCACCAGAGATAACGGTGTTCCTCTTTCTCTACATCCTCTCCAACGCTTTTAGCTTTCTGTTTTTTTTTTTTTTTTAGCATTTTAGCAGATGTGAAATGATATCTCATTGTAGTTTTGATTTGCATTTCCCTAAGAGCTGCTGATGTTGAGCATCTTTTCTTGTACTTTTCTGCCATTTATATTTCTCCTTGAAAAATGTCTTTTCAAGTCTTTTGTCCATTTTTAAATTGGGTGTTTCCTTTTTATTGTTTAGTTGTAGGATTTAGCTATATATTCTGGATATTAAACACTTATTGGATATGTGGCTTCCCAATATTTTCTCCCATTGAGTAGGCTGCCTTTTCATTTTCTTGACAAAGTCCTTTAAAGCACAGAAGTTTTTAACTTTGAAAAGGTCCCATTTATCATTTTTTTCTTTCTTTGCCCATGCTTTGCATGTAAAGTCTAAGAGCCCATTGACTACCACAAGATTTTGAAAATGGTTTCCTACATTTTCTTCTAGGAGTTTTATGGTCCTGGTTCCTATATTTAGAACTTTGATCCACTTTTAGTTAATTTTTGTATTGTGCAAAACCAGGGACAAGGCTGCAAGCCTTCAGGAACATTATGTGAAACACTTGAAGAATCAGGATCAAGTCTCCGGAGTTTCAGAAAGCAAGCTGTATTGGTCTGTGCACACAGAGCACAGCCAAGTCATCTTTGAAAGTCTGAGCCCCCAACAGGGGGTGGCACAGGGCTTTAAAGGAAGCACTTGGCTACATGCTGATGTACAGAAGGGGAGGGGTCTCTATAGGAATTTTTCTTATCCTACCTATGTGCAGTTTCAACTGTTCCCCACGTGAGTATCCTGTCTACATGCAGTTTCAACCATCTTTGGGGCCTGGGAAACTTCTCAAAGGGGAAATGGCCTTAGTAAACAGGGGCTTGCCTACTGTGAGAGGAAATGGCTTGGGCAAACAGGGATTGCCTGCTACACTATAAGCTGTCAGGGGTCCTCTTTCATTCTTTCAGAACCATTTGTTGAGGAGACAATTCTGTCCCAGTTGGGTGGGCTTGGGAGCCTTCTCAAATATCAATTGGCTGTAGATGTGAGGTTTTTTTCTGAACTCTCAATTCAATTCCATTGGTCAGTATATCCATCTTTATGCCAGTACCGTTCTGTTTGAACCACTACAGCTTTGTACTATGCTGTAAAGTTAGGAAGAGTGAGTCTTCAAACCTCCTTCTTCTTCACAAGATGATTTTTTGCTATTTTCAACCCCTTCCCTTTCCAAATAAATTTGATAATTGGCTTTCATTTTACAAAGTAGGCTGTTGGAATTTTTATTGGGATTGAGTTGTATCTGTAAATAAATTTGGGAAGAATTGAAATCTTAATGATATTTAGTCTTCCAATCCATGAACACGGAATGTACTTCCTTTATTAAGGTGCTTCTGATTTTCTTAAGCAATATATTGTTTTCCGTGTACAGATCTTTTATACCCTTGGTTAAATTTATTCCTAGACATTTTATTCTTTTCATTGCTATTGGGAATGGAATTTTTAAATTAGCTCCCCAGTTTGCTCACTGCTTGTGTATAGAAACACCACCAATTTTCCCATGTTGAACTTGTATCTCACCCCTTTGCTAAACTCATTTATTAGCTCTGTAGCTTAATTGTAGATTTTTGGGAATTTTCCCTATACAGAATCATGTTATCTATAAATAGTGAAAGTTTTACTTCTCCCTTTCCAACTTGGGTGCCTTTTATTTCTTTGTTCTTCCTGATTGCTCTAACTAGAACTTCTAGCAAAATGTTGAATAATAGTGGTGACAGTGAGCATCCCTGTCTTCTTCCAGCTGTTACAGGGAAAGCTTTCAGTCTTTCACCATTGAATACAATGTTTGCTGTGGGTTTTTCATATATGCCCTCAATTATGTTGAGGATGTTTCCTTCTATTCCTATCTTTTGAAGTATTTTTATCAAAAAAGAATGTTGGATTTTGTCAAATGCTTTTCTGCATCAACTGAGATGATCATGTGGTTTTTCCCCTTTAGTTTGATAATGTGGTATGCTGGTTTGAAATGATGTATGTACCCTAGAAAAGCCATGTTTTAATTCTAATCCCATTTTGTAAAGGCAGCCATTTCTTCTAATCCTTATTCAGTATTGTATGTTTGAAAGTGTAATTAGATCACCTCCCTGGAGATGCAATTTAATCAAGAGTGGTTGTTAAAGTGGATTAGGTGGAGGCGTGTCTACACCCATTTGGATGGGTCTTGATTAGTTTACTAGAATCTTATAAAAGAGGAAACATTTCGAAGAAAGAGAGATTCCTGAGAGAGCAGAGAATGACATACCCACGAGAAGCAGAGAGTCTACCAGCCAGCAATCTTTGGAGATGAAGAAAGAAAACACTTCCTCAGGAGCTTCATGAAACAGGAAGCCAGGAGAGAAAGCTAGCAGATGATGCCATGTTTGCCATATGCCTTTTCAGCTGAGAGAGAAGCCCTGACTATGTTCACCATGTGTCTTCTCACTTGAGAGAGAAACCCTGAACTTCATCAGCCTTCTTGAACCAAGGTATCTTTCCCTGGATGCCTTAGATTGGACATTTCTATAGACTTGTTTTAACTGCGACATTTTCTCAGCCTTAAAACTGTAAACTAGCAACTTATTAAATTCATATTTTTAAAAGCCATTCACTTTCTTATATATTGCATTCTGGCACCTAGCAAACAAGAACATGTGGTGTATTACATTAATTGATTTTCTTGAACCATCCTTGCATACCTGGGATATAATCTACTTGAACCTGGTGTATAATTCTTTGATGGGTTGTTGGATTTGATTTGCAAATATTTTGTTGAGGATTTTTGTACCTATATTCACTTGAGTAAGGGTTCTGTAATTTTCTTTTCTTCTAGTATCTTTATCTGGCTTTGGTATTTGGGTGATATTGGCTTCATGGAATGAGTTAGGTAGTTTTCTCTCCTCTTCAAGTTTTTGGAAAGGTTTTGAGAGAACTGGTATTAATTCTTCTTGGAATGATTGGCAGAATTCATCTGTAAAGCCAATGTGTTCCTGGGTCTTTCTTTTTTAGGAGTTTTTTTATGGCTGATTCAGTCTCTTTATTTGTAATTGGTTTGTTGGAGTCTTCTATTTTTTTCTCAATAAATATAGTTTGTTCATGTGTTTCTAGGAGTTTGTCCATTTTATCTATGTTTTTTATTATTTCTTGGCATACAATTTTTCATGGTATCCTCTTGTGATCCTTTTTTACTTCTGTGGGGTCAATATTAAGGCCACCCTTCTCATTTCTGATTTTATTTACTTGCATCCTCTCTTTTTCTCTTTATCAGTCTAGTTAAGAACTTGTCAATTTTATTGATGTTCTCAAAGAACCAACTTTGATTTTCTTGATTCTCTCTATTTGTTAACATTCTCAGTCTCATTTATTTCTGCTCTTATATTTGTTATTTCTTTCCTTCTTCTTCCATCAGACTAAGTTTGCTGTGTTTATATCTGAACTGTCAGTTCAATTCCATTTGTCTTGTTGACTATCCTTGTGACACTACCATGGTGTTTTAATTACTGTAGCTTTATAATAAGTTTAAAGTCAGAAAACATGAAATTCATTAATTTTTATGGCTGAATAATATTACAATGTGTGAATATACCATATTTTGTTTACTCATTTATACATTCACAGGTATTTGGATTGTTTCCACTTTTTGACTATTGTGAATAATGTCATTACAGGGTTCTATACAAGTTTAAAACCTGTTTTCAATTATTTATGATATAACTTAGGAGTGAAATTGCTAGGCTGTATGGTAGTTCTGTGATTACCATTTTGAGAAACTTACAAACTTTCAGAGTGCTGAACCATTTTACATTACCAACAGCAATGTCTGAGGGTTCCAATTTCTCCACATCCTCATCAACATTTATTGTTTTCCATTTTTATTATAGTTGTCTTACTGGTTGTGAAATGGATCTCTCTGCTGCTTTGATTTACATTTTCCCAGTGACGAAGAATGTTGAGGAACTATTTGTGTGATTACTGGGCATTTGTATGTCTTCTATGGAGAAATGCTTATTCAACTTCTTTGTTCATTATTTAATTGGATTGTTTGTGTTTTAGTTGTGCTGTGAGTATTTTTATATATTCTGGACACAGATTCCTTATCAGTTATACCATTTGTGAATATGTTCCCTCTTGTGTGCATTTTCTTTTCACTTTCCTGCCAGTGCCCTTTAAAGACCTAGAGTTTTCTAATTGCTTTTATGGAGGAGAGAACTTATGGAGGTCCCAACTCAACTATTTTCACTGATATCACACCTCAACTTCATTTTGGAATTATATATTTTGCTGGGTATAGAATTTTAGATTGACACATTTCTCCTTTGGTACTTTAAAGATGTTGCTTCCTTATCTTCCAATGAGCATATTTTCTGTCTTTCTTATCTTTGCTCCTTTGTACATATTTCCCCTCCCTCTCCAGCTGTCTTTAGAATTCTTCATCATTTGTCTTTGGGAATTTAATTATGATTAAAACATGTTAGAACATTTGATATTGTTACAAGTTTCTGATGCTCTGCTCAATTAAAAAATCTTTATTGAAGTACAGCTTATATCAGCTAAAATTTTATTTTAACTAATCAATATATTTTTGCCAGTTGAATACAGTCATATAACCACCACTACAGTTATAATATGTAGAACATTCCCATTAGCCTATCAATTTATTTCATGCCATTTTGCAGCCAGTCCTTTGCTACTTCCTCAAAACTCACACCTGCTCATATGTTTCCTTTTTTTTGCCACTACATTTTTTTTCTTTTCTAGAATTGCATATACATGGGGCAACAATTTTGTTCCTGAGTTTTTTTAGTTAATACAAGAAGTTTTGCGTTCATCACTATAAATGTGGGAACTAGTAGTTTGCTTTACTTTTCATTTTGCCTGCTGTGTAGCATATAATCATATTTTTTCTTTAAGTCTTTGGTACAGTTTTGGGTTTTTTTTGTATGTCTTCAAATTCACTGATATTTTCTTCTGGCGTGCTCAATGTGTTCCTAATCTTGTCTAGTGTATTTTGCATTTCAGGTGTTTTATTTTTCACACCTTGAAGTTTTATTTGAGTCTTTTTTATATCTATAATTTCACCCCTTATCATTTTAATGTTTTCCTCTATTTTCTTAAACATATGGAACATATTAATAGTGGTTGTTTTAATGGCCTTATTTGCTAATTATGTCATGTCTGTCATTTCCAATCTCTTTCTCCTCCGAAGATTTTCTTATTTTTATGGATCATATTTCCATGCTTCTTTTCCTGCCATATGATTTTTTAAATTGGATGCCACCCATTGTGAATTTTATGATTTTGATTGCTAGATTATGTTGTATTCTTTCAAAAATGATTAGACATTTTTATGGCATGCAGTTAAGTTACTTGAAATCATTCAAATAACTTTAAGGCTTGCATTTAATTTTTATTAGTGTGTTTTCAGAATAGCATTTAGTTTATGGCTCAGTTAGTGCCACTACTGTGAGGACAACACTCAATGAGTTGACAATAAGCAATCTTCCCATTTTGCCTGCTAGGAACCTAATCTATTCCCCGCCTTGTAAAAGCTCAGGGACATGTTCTACTTACTCCATTCCAGGGGTGCATATCCCGATTTCAGGTATTTCCCATCATGTATGTGCAGATAAGTAAGTACTCAGCCCAAAACTCAAGTGATCCCTCTGCAGATCTTCAGAAATAACTAAGTAACTATCTCTCTTTCTTTCTCTGTCTCTGGCTCTCTCCAACATGTTACTCTTTGATACTCTACCCTGCAGTTGTAGTCATCTTTGTCTTCCCAAAATCTAAACTCTAAACTCTGTCTCCTCAATTAATTGAAATTTCCAGGGTATGTTTATGTGGTCTACTTCCCTGCATTACAACTTGGACACTGCCCCTGAGGTACTATATTGTAGTTATCAATGGATGCACATAGTTTCATTCTCTTTTATCAAAGATACCAGTTTTATGCTTATTGTTCAATATCTGAAAACCATTATTTCATATATTTTGTACAGTGTTCCAGGTGTTTAAGGCAAGAAGGTAAATAGTGTCCCTGTTACTCCATCATGTAGATAAATCATTCTTTTTATCTTTAAAACCAAACCTTAAAAAAAAATCTCCCCCTGTAAAGTTTCTGAGTGGCATGGGTCAGTGTTTTTGCACTCTAGACTAGGTGGGATTATGATTAGAATTACATAAATTTGACCTTGTAACAGTCTTTGAAAGTTCATTATGGGAAAATGTCTGGTTTCAATCAGGGTTTTTAAAATATTAACACCCGTATTTTATTTTAGGTGTCTAAGGATGTGATTGGGAGTCCCTGGTGATATTAATCACAACATGTGATCTCAGCCAGCAGTGCATGATTTTCAGAGAGGTAAGGTTGCTGTGCTCCCCATTTCATATGAAATATGATCTGGAATATAGATATTCTAAGTCTTTTTGACTTTAGTATCATTTTTTTGTCTTTGGATATAACTTCCTTATTAAGGAAATGGGGTAGGAAAGGAGCCAATATTCATTGTGTATTGCAATGTGCCAGGCACTGGAAAAATTTACATATCGTTTGCGGGGGTGGGGGTGGGGTGATTAGTTCATGGACAAAATGGTCCCGGAATATGAGAACCAGAAGAAAACTGAGCTACAGCTAGAAATAAGTCAAACATTTTCAGGTATGTCCTGTTAGACATGAGTATGTATGTTGCTAAATGGAATTTGTTCAAAGTGCCTTATTTGACAGTTAAGTATCACCTTTGCCTCATAACCAGAAAGGGTATAAAGAGCAATTACACAGCCCAGAACAGGGCTTCCTGCATTTTGTATGTTGAGGGTTCTTGCTCTGTGATTCATGAGATTCTATAGACATTATAGAATTAATATAAGTATGTAGTTTAAAAGGTCAAATAGTCTTGAATTGCTTTTGATGAAAAACAACATCCTTCTACTCAATTCCTTCGCACTCCCTCACAAAATTTCCTGTTTCTCTAAGTAGTTATTTTCATTATTTTAGCTTTTTCATTTTATGTTCACTGCTTTAATCTTAACTATGCTTATATTGGTATATTGTTATATCTCAGTATTATTGTCTATATACTTGCTATCATGGAAAATTAATATGTATCTCCTATATCACATGCATGCATGCACATATACTCACATTCATACATGCACCTTATACTTTCCCCTTACCTCCTCATAATCTTCATATAGATACTTTAAAACTTGTAGTTAGCAAAGATTCAGTATTCAGCATTTACAATATTAGCGCCTTATGAACATTTTTCATAGCTGAGCCATATATTACGAACAAATTTTATTTCTTGTTAAGGTATCTGTTTGCCTTGTTTTATATCTATCACTTTTTTTTTTTTTACAGATTTTTTTTTCTTTTTTTTTCTTTTTTTTTTTTTTTATACATGGGCAGGCACCGGGAACCGAACCCAGGTCCTCTGGCATTCCGGGCAAACGTTCTTGCCTGCTGAGCCACCATGGCCTGCCCTATATCTATCACTTTTTATTTCCAAACTCTCTGACAAAAGTATAAATGTCTTCCCAAAATGTTCACATATTTTTTGTTGGATTTTTAAATTATTATTTTTTTATTTTGAAATAATTTTAGCTTTATATTAAGCTTGCAAAGATAGCAGAAAGTTATTCTACACCAATTTCCCCAGATGTTAACATGTCAAATTACCATGGTACATTTGTCAATAAGAAATTGCCATTATACATTATTATTAGCTGAAGTAGAGGTTGTATTCAGATTTCACCAGGTTCTGGGATCCAATCCACATTGCCAAATTGCATTTAGTAACCTGTCATTTTCATTTCTTGAAGTTATCGCTTCCAGAAACTTCTTTTTTCTCAAATGTTTACCTGATGTTCCTAAGGCCACTAGCACAGTTGTTGTCATGGGAACTTCCTTCACCATGATCTTGGGGATTCCATTTGAATCTCTCTTGGAGTAGATGCTGTGTCTCCTGGATTAAATATTCTCTTTCCTTATGTTCTTGAAGAACATCCTCTAGTATTATGTAAACAAAGGATGCACGGGAAGTATTTTTTTTAACTTCACATGTCTAAACTTTTTTAAGTAATAGCGTGACTTTATATTGATTATATATTGGGAATGTTTTACTCCAACTATTAAACACACTACCAAATTGTATTCTAGTATCCAGTGTTTTAGTTGAGACATTCAATGCCATTTTAACTCCTATTACTTTGTATGCTTCTATTTATTTGTTTCTGTTTATTTTTTAATTCAAGAAATATTTAAGATCTTGTTCCTTTACCCTCTACACTCATAAATTTCATGATGATGTACTTTTACATGGTTATTTTCATTTACAATGTTGGTTAGTAGTTGAACTCTTACAATCTTGAAACATGTCTATTAGTTCTGGGAAATCATCTTGTTTTATTTCTTTAATTATCTCTTGTTTTCCATTTTCACTATAGTCTCTTCTGGATCCCATATCATTCAGATACTTGACTTCCTGAACTAGTTTTCATTTTTAAAAAATCTTTTGTCTCTTCTTTTCTTTTTCATTGTCTTTTTGTTTTTTACCTTCTGGAAAATTTACTCACCCCCCGCCCCCAACTTTTCTACTGAATTTTTTGCTCAGTTTTGTAATCATATTTTTTAATTTCTAAGAGCTCTTTCTTTGTAACCTAAATGATTCATATTTGTAACTTTTTATTCTTGATTCAGAGATGCAATAATGCCCTTTATGTCTCTGATGATATATAGCTTTCTATTGCAGTTTTCTTTTGCATCCCTACATTGTTTACTAAATGTGAATTGTTTTCCCCCATTTGGTTGGTGTTTTCTTGCTCTCATTGCTTTATGTTAGTGGTTATCCTCAAATTTTCAAGAATCTTGGCTGCCTGTTCACAAATAACAGTGGAACACTAAAAAGATTATTATGGACAAAACCTTATTGGAAACTGATGTTCATGAATGGGATTTTTCAGATGAAACTTATTGCCTGTGGTAGAAGACTGCCAGATTTTAGGGAGCTGATCAGATAAAGGGTACTGGAGACTCTTGACATTCAATATAAAGAATATCACTTAACTCCAGTCTTTTCCATAAATCACCCCACTCTTGCCATCAGCTCCATTTGGCTCCTTTTACAGAATCTTGCATTTAATCTCTCTTAGAGAGTTCATCTCAAACCTTCTGCTAGGTGTGGAAGGGTTAGCCCCTGGCTATATTGTGGAAGAAATGTTATGGGAATATTAACATTTTTTACAAGGACCTTCAATTAATTCTTGTCATTTTCCCTCCATTCATATTTCTGTCTTTAAAGGTAAATATCTATAATCCCTGACTCTTTCTGGGGTGCTACATTACAAATTGGCTTGTTTGTTTGCTTTCTCCCCTGCAGATACTTAAATTTCTCTAGACTGCTAAACTGGTTTCCATGTGCCCACCTGCTTTCTAGCTTCTAAATTTGGGTTGCACTTCTTGTTAGCTGTCATCACTCCTCTTTTCTTTGACCTTACATATTTATGCTTTAAAATATTTTAGTATCATTTTAGCGGGGTTTCGGTGGGGAGCAGAAGCTAATGAATGGATTAAATTCACCATACTGAATGAATTAAGTACCCTTGATTATCTCTCAGAGCTCTTGGAAGCTCCCCATTCTGATATGACAAAAGTTCCTCCCTTTGCTGAATAGGTTTTATGTTGCACATTAAAATTCTATCTTAAAAGTGAAGTTAACCATTCATTTTCTTCTTACAGTATATAGGTGACCTTGATTATTTGTGTGTTTTCAAGTAATGTGGACCTAATCCAACATGCTACAGATAGGTTCTTGTTCATTTTTGCAATAGCCATTGGAATTAAGAGTTATCTTCCCCCATTTGAAGAAATTGTGACCTAGGCAGCATTTATAAATTGTTTAAAAACACACAGCTAGCAAATGGCTAAACTGGAATTCAAACTCAAATCTGACTCTAAAATGTACTTATAGCAATATGACCTCTTCGTCATTACTGTACCTACTTCTATAAATTTTATAACTGTTTTTTTTTAATCAAGTCTTTCTCATAGTCTTTTCTCCTGTGGGACATGCCAATTAGAATGATGATGAATCCTAGAATGTGATTGCCTTTTATATTTCTATGGCACTTAGGGTTAAAATAAAGTCTGTTGGCTTAATAATGATTCTTGACTTATTTCTTGACTCTGAATCCCATGGCACTTCACTACCTGGAAGGATGGGAAAAAGTGGGGGGAGTGAAGTAATAGGTGGGTGGGATTATATAATTTGGTTCATAGTTGTCATAATTTTTCATTGTTCCAACTGTTTTAGAGAGAAAGAACAAAAGAGAAGACATGTGGGAGTGTAGAAAATGCCAGAAGGAGATATTAATGTTACAGTGCAATCTTCTGTGGGTGTTTAGCCTGGGGATGAGAAGACTAAGGGAAGGCATGCTAGCAGTCCTTAAATATTTGAAGAGCTGTCATGAGGAAGAAAGAGTAGACTTATTCCCTGTAGGCCTAGAGGGTATAACTAGCAGTAAGGGGTGAAAGTTGAAAGTTTCACGGAAGAATATTTTTTCTCAACATAAGGAAGAACCTTCTAATAGTGCATAACATTGTGGCAGGCTGATGAATGAAGTTAACAGAAGTGACCATTTTGATTCTGAATTCCAGTGCTTCTAGGATTCTGTGGAGAAGATATCTTCAAAGATGGAAGGATACACTACAGTATAATTTAACTGGCCTCCTAAAAGTATGCAAATATCTTTCTGTGTTTGTCTCTTTCTTAATCTAGATCTATCTATCTATCTATCTGTCTGTCTGTCTGTCTGTCTATCTATCTATCTATCTCTCTATCCACTCTGCCTACCAACCTATCCATCTTCTAAAGAGAGGGGATTGAGAGTAAGGAAATGTTTCAGTTTGCTAATACTGCCAGAATGCAATATACTAGATATGGATCAGCTTTATAAAGGAGATTTATTAAGTTACAAATTTATAATACTAAGACCTTAAAAATGTCCAAACTAAGGCATCCAGAAAAGATACCTTGACTCCAAAGAAAAGTTGATATCTGTCACATGGGAAGGCATGTGGCTGGCATCTGCTGGTTCTTCTTCCTGTTTCCACTGTTTCCAGCTTCTGACTGCAGTGGCTTCTATGTTGGCTCTCCAAGCATCTCCAAAGGTCTGTGTTTGAGTTTTCTCCAAAATGTTTCCCTGTGTTGCCTCTCTTAAGGACTCCATAAACTATTAAGACTCATCTTGAATGGGCAGGGTCACAATTCCATGAAAGTAATCTACTCAAAAGGTCATACCCTCAACTGGATGCATCAAAATCTGTAGAAACAATCTAATCAAGAGGTTCCACAATACAATATTGGACCACGATTAAAAGAAACTGCCTGCCCCCACAAGACTGGATTATGATGAAAAGAACATGGTTTTTCTGGGGTACATGACAGTTTCAAACCAGCACAGGAAGGTTAAGCATGAAAAAGAATAATGTGTGTATGTATGTCTGTGTGAAGCATATTTGGTATTAGGTGTGGGTTGAATGTGTTTGTGTGTTACCCCTTTCATGTTTATGATTAACAGCAGAATATTGATGGGAAAAATCTTTTACATCATACATACCTGAGTTCAAATTCTGGCTTTGATTCTTCTTAGCTTTTTTTTTTAATTTTGTTTTTAATTTTTTTTTCTGTTTACTTTTCTTCTTAATTTTTTGATCTTGGGAAAACCACTGACCTTGGTGAACTTCTATTTCCTTTCTGTGCAATTTAGGTAGTAAAGCATTTTAACTGTATGGTTATTGTGAGATTATATGACTCAAGATACATAAAGCATGTTGCATACTGCCTAGTGCATAGTAATGATAAAGACTTGTTTCATATATTCCCTTATTCGATCTTTTATTATTCATTTAAACCTATTGCATCAAGCCAATAGCATTTTAATGTCATCATTTAAGTTTCTGGGTATTGGATGTCAACAGAATGCAACTGCTTTTCTCATATGATAGAGTTCACCCAAACTGATTTTTTCTTATTGCATACCTTGTGAGTCCCATCTTTCTTTTCAGAAAAAGAAGATATGAGATGTGTTGCTGCCAGTTGGCAAAACTAAGCATAAACAGACCTGTGGAAATATTTTCCTTCAAAATAACATTTCATTTGCTTATTTTGAAAATTTTTTGACTTGGTGTTCTAGTTTGCTAGCTGCCGGAATGCAACACACCAGAGACGGATTGGCTTTTAATAAAAGGGGATTTATTTAGTTGGTTCTCAGAGGAAAGGCAGCTAACTTTCCACTGAGGTTCTTTCTTACGTGGAAGGCACAAGATGGTCTCTGCTGGTCTTCTCTCCAGGCCCCTGGCTTCCAACAACTTTCCCCAGGGTGATTTCTTTCTGCATCTTCAAAGGCCTGGGCTGAGCTGCGAGTGCTGAGATAAGGAATGCCGAACTGCTAGGCTGTGCTACATTGCGATCTCTCATTTAAGCACCAGCCAATTAAGTCAAATGTCACTCATTGCAGCAGACACGCCTCCTAGCCGACTGCAGATGTAATTAGCAACAGATGAGGTTCATGTATCATTGGCTTGTGTCCGCAGCAACAGAACTAGGTATGCTCACCTGGCGAAGTTGACAACTGAATCTAACTAACACACTTGGCAAGTACTTTTTTTGCACTGTATGTTCTCTAATTTGCTGTTGTTTTCAAGTTTTTTTATTGAAGAAAAACAATTTTTGTATTATAATTCCCAGAGAATATTTTAACACTTACCTGAAAAACAACCAAGAGTTTGCTTTACACTGCTCCCAATAATTCTAGATACTGCTGATGCATCAGTTTGGGGAAGTTTGTAGAATACTACTTTACTTTAGAATTAAAAATAAAAGCCCATAATACAGTCAGATATTACACTTTTGATTGTGACCTAGTGAAATGCTTACGCTCCTTCATTGCAGATGATAACAAACATGTTTTTAAATGTACCAGATAAACTTCACATATATGTTTAAGTTTGTGTTTGTGCATCTGTTTTCATTTGGTTATGCTGAATATTTGGGATGTGCACCTATTTCATTGTTCATGATTGACTAATCAATGAAGGGCATGTGCATATGTACATATGAGTATGTGCTTATCCTCAGTTTTTGTATTAGCCTAAATGATGCAGATTACTTTATTGAGTATATATGTTTGCTTCAAAACCCTTATCTTGCTAACTGTCAAGGAATATTTGTTTATATTCTGGTACTATATTAATGCTGTAATCATGGCATTCTTCCGGTCTCCTCCTTAGGGCACTTGGTAACTTATCTACATCCATTTTGTGGGTCCTTGGGCCTGTTTTGACTGGAAGAGCTGACTTGGTCTGGTCCTTTCCAGAATGACCTTCCTTCCAGAATTAGCTCTCTAGGCAAAAGCAGCTGGAGATAACACAAGGAGCTGTGAAAACATGAACACACCAAACAAAAACAAACAGCAAAGATCAACATTTCTCTGCAGTAACAGGGGAAAAGAAGCTTTCTCCTAGGGTCAAACTAATTGCACAAATAGTACAACTCCAAAAATTATATCATATGTACAGGGCAAGTTTTAGATAAATAAGACCTGAAATATTTTTATTCAGTTAAAACCATGCTATTCTAAAGGTCTAAAATAAGTTCAAACAAGTTTCAAAGCAAAACTTTTGCACAAAGTCAATCAGCAAGGAAACCACAGGTAAGTGAGAGAAACTGACCTCCAGAGTAAACTCACCAAGGAAATCAGATGTTTAGACACACACGCACAAAAAAAAAGAAAAAAAGATCACAGGCCATATTAAGATACAGGAAATATGGCCTAGTCAGAGGAACAAACTAAAACTTCAGATGAGATATGGAATTTGAAACAGCTAATCAATGAAGTTCAAACAAATCTCCTAAATCAATTCAAGCAGATGAAGGAAAATATGGCAGAAAAGATAAAGGATATTAAGAAGACACTGGGTGAGCATAAAGAAGAATTTGAAAGCCTACAAACAAATTGACAGAACTTATGACAATGAAAGGCAGAATAGAAGAGTTGAAGAACACATTACAGCATTCAACATCAGAATAGAAGAAACTATTAAAATAAAGACTGAACAAACTAGAGAATAGGACCCCTAAAATTTTACAGACAGAAAAACAGACAGACAAAAGAATGGAAAAAATGGAGCAAGATCTCAGGGAATTGAAAGACAGCATGAAGTGCACAAATGTACACATCATGGATATCTATCCTAGAGGGAGAAGACAAGGGAAAAGGAGAAGAAATAATATTTTAGTAAATAATGGCCCCAAATTTTCCAACTCTTTTGTAAAACACAAAGGTACATCTCCAAGAAGTGCAATGTATTCCAAACAGGATAAATCCTAATAAACCTACTCTAAGACCGAATGTCAAAGGCCAAAGATAAGGAGAGAATCCTGAAAGCAGCAAGAAATAACAATTCATCACATACAATAAAACTAAGTAACAATATCACATCAGAAACTTTGCAGGCAAGAAGGCAGTGGTACGATATATTTAAGGTCCTGAAAGAGAAAAATTTCCATTCAAGAACTCTCTATGCAGCAAAACTGTCCTTCGAAAATGAGGGAGATTTTAAAATATCCACAGATAAATAAAAGCTGAGAGAATTTGTGAACAAAAGACCTCTGTACAAGAACTACTAAAGGGAATTCTGCCTGAGAGAAAAAAAAGAGAGGAGACAGGGGGCCTGGAGGAAGGTGCAGAAATGAAGAGTATTGGTAAGGGCAATTTAAAGGATAAAAGAAGAGAAAACAATAGATTTGATAAATAAAAATCAAAGGATAAACTCACCAATCAAAAGACCCAGATTGACAGATTGGATTAAAATTATGATCCATCTGCATACTGTTCACAAGAGCCTTGACTTAAAGCCAATGACAGAATTGGTTGAAAGGGAAAGTTTAGAAAAAGTTTTTCCATGTAAACAGTAGCCAGAAAAGAGCTGTAGTAGTTAAACTAATATAAGATAAAATAGGCTTTAGAGGCAAAGCTATCATAAGTGACTAGAAAGGACACTATATAGTAATAAAAGGGGCCTGCACCAAGAAGAAATAATAATCATATGTATTTATTTACCTTCCCAGGGTGCACCAAAATACATGAGGCAAACACAGGTAAAACTGAAGGGAGAAACAGGTGCCTATACAATAATAGTTGAAGATTTCATTACATGACTCTCATCTATAGATGGAACATCTAGACATCAGATAAATAAGGAAACAGGGAACTTGAATAATATGATAAATGTATTAGACCTAACACATAAAAAGGACATTGTAGCTGAAAGCAAAAGGATATGTATTTTTCTCAAGTTCTCATGATCATTCCCTCGGATGGACCACATTTCGGCCCACAAAATGCTCTCAATATTTTGAAAAATATTTTAATAATAGAAAGTAGTCTTTTTGACCATAATGCAGTGAAGCTGAAAAATAAATAACAGGTGGAGAACTGGAAAATACACAAATATATGGAGGTTAAAGAACACACTCATCACTCATAAACCATCAGTGGATAAAAGAAGAAATTGCAAGAGAAATAAAATATCTCAAGATAATTGAAAATGAGAACAAAACATATCAAAACTTATGGGATACAGCAAAGGCACTTTTGAGAGGGAAATCTGTAGCCCAAAACACCTACATTAGAAAAAAGAAATAGCTAAAATAAAAAACCTAATTGCACACATGGAGGAACAAGAAAAAGAACAGCAAACTACCCTGTTCTAGTTTGCAAGCTACCGGAATATGTTAAAAGCCAGAAATGGAATGGCTTTTAAAGGGAAGAATTTATTAAGTTGCAAGTTTACATATTCTAAGATAGTGAAAATGTCCAAGTTAAAGCAAGGCTACAGAAATGTCCAATCTAACACATCCAGGGAAATAAACCTTGGTTTATTTCCAAGCTTTCCAAGTTTATTGCCAGCTTTCTCTGCAAGCTTCTTGTTTCATGACATTCCCTTGGGGGTGTTTTACTTCTTCATCTCCATAGGTCTCTGGCTGTATGAGCTCTAAAGCTTTTTTCAAAATAATTCCCTCTTAAAGGGCTTCAGTAAGCAACCCCCCCTTGAATGGGTGGAGACAGAACTCCATGAACACCATCTAATTAAAGTTACTACCCACAACTGGGTAGGTCATCTTTCCATAGAAACAGTAAAAAAAAAAAAAAAGATACCACCCAGCAATACTGAATGAGGCTTAAAGGACATGGCTTTTCTGGGTTCTACAACAGTTCCAAACCAGCTTATACTCCAAAGAAGCAGAAGGAAAGAAACAACAAAGATTAGAGCAGAAGTAGGTGAAATTGAGGATAACAACACCATAGAGAGAATAAACAAAATCAAAAGTTGTTTCTTTGAGAAAAAAAATGTCAATTGTGATGATAAATGCACACCTATATGATGATATTGTGAACCAATGATTGTAGACTTTGATGATTACATGGTATGTGGTTATATAATATATATCAATAAATAACTTTTTAAAAGTTCTTTCTTTGAGATGGTCAATAAAATTGACAAACCGTTAGCTATGCTGACAAAGAAAAAGTTAGGAGATGCAAATAAATACAATCAGAAATGAGAAGGGGGACCTCACTGCTAACCCCCACAAATAAAAAGGATCAAAAGAGGATACTATAAACAGCTGTATACCTAAAATTTTGAAAACTTAGTTTAAATGGACAAATTCCTAGAAATACACCCAAAACCTCCACTTACTCTAGAAGAAGTAGAAGACTACAACAGACCAATTTTAAGTAAAGATATTGAATCAGTGATCAGAAGCCTCTCAATGATGAAAAGTCCAGGACCAGGTGGCTTTTTAGGTGAATTCTACCCTTCATTCCAGCAAGAATTAATAACAATCCTTTTTAAAATCTTCCAAAAAATTGAAGAGTAGAGAACACTGCCTAACTCTTGGATGAAGCCACCACCATCACTCTAATACCAAAGCAAGATAAAGATACTTCAAGAAAAGAAAATCACTGAGCAATTTCTCTGAGAAGATAGGTGTAAAAATTCTCAACAAAATACAACAAATCAAATCCAATAGCACATTAATGGTATTTTACAGCAATGACTAAGTGGGCTTTATCCTAGGAATTTAAGGGTGGGTCAACACAAGAAAAACAATTAATATAATATACCACATTAATAAATTAAAGGGGAAAACCACATAATCTCAATTGATGTAGAAAAGGTACTTGATAAAATACCACATGATTTTCTTGATAAAAACACTTTGAAAGATAGGAATAGAAGGAAACTTCCTCAAGATGATACAGCCGTATATGAAGATCCCACAACTGATATCATACTTACTGGTGAAAGATCGAAAGCTTTCCCCACTAAGATCTAGGACAAGACAAGGATGTCTACGGTCATCATTGTTATTCAACATTGTACTAAAAGTTCTAGCTAGAGCAATTTGGCAAGCAACACAAATAAAAAGCATCTGAATTGGAAGGGAAGAAGTAGAACTTTCACTATATATAGATGATATAATCCTATATTTAGAAAGTCCTGAAAAATCTACAACAAAGCTACTATAGCTAATAAGTGAGTTAAGCAAAGTGGTGGGGTATTAGACCAACCCAGAAGAATCACTAGTAATGAGCAATCTGAGCAGAAAATTAAAAATATCCATTTACAATAGGAACTAAAATTCAAATATTTAGGAATAAATTTAACCAAAAATATAAAGGACCTATAGACAGAAAATTACAAAACATTGCAAAAGAAATCAAAGAAGACTGAAATAAAGGGAAGGTTATTGCATGTTAATGGATTTTAAGACTAAATATTGTTATGATGCCAATTCTACCCATATTAATTTACAAATTCAACAAAATCCCAATAAAATTCCAACAGTCTTCTCTGCAGAATTGGAAAAAACAATCACCCAATTTATTTGGAAGGGAAAGGTGCCCTGAATAGTCAATAACATATTCAGAAATAAAAATGAAGTTTCAGAACTCACACTTCTTCAATTTAAGGAATTTTGCAAACCTGTAGTGGTCAAAACAGCATGGTACTGGCATAAATGGAATCAAATTGAGTGTTCAGAAATAGACCTTCACATCTTTGGTCAACTGTTTTTTGACAAAGTTGCTAAAGTCACTTATTTGGGACAGAAAAGTCTCTTCAACAAATGGTACTGCAAGAACTTGATAGCCATATACAAAAGAATGAAACAGGACCTCTGCCTGATACCTTATAAAAATTTAACTCAAAATGGATTAAGGACCTAAATATAAGAGCTAGGATCATAGAACTGCTAGAAGAAAATAAGGGACGCATACTTAAAGATTTTGTGGTAAGAAGTGGTTTTTTGGACCTTATAGCCAAAGCACAGGCAATGAAAGAAAAATAGGTAGTGTATGCTCAAAAATGAATACTTTTGTAGTTCAAAGGACTTTGTCAAGAAATAAAAAAGAAGCTTACTCAGTGGGAAGAAAGATTGGGAAACCCTATATCTAATAAAGGTTTAATATCCAGAAAATATAAGGAAATCTAAAGTGCAACCATAAAAAGACTGCTCAATTAAAAAAAATGGACAAAGACTTAAATAGATACTTTTCCAAAAGAGAAAATGCAAATAGGTAAAAAACACATGAAAATCGGTTAAAAATCACTAGCAATTAGGGAAATGAGAATCAAAACCACAATGAGATAACATTTCACACCTAGTAGAATGGCCACTTAAAAAAACAGAAAGCTACACGTGTTGGAGAGGATGTGGAGGATAGGAATATTTATTCACTGCTGTTGCAAATGTAGAGTGTTGCAACCACTGTGGAAGACAGTTTGACATTTCCTCAGGACATTAAGTATAAAATTGCCTTATGTTATGGGAATCTCCTAGTTGGTATATACTGAGAAGAATTGAAAGCAGGAACATGATCAGACATTTGCACACCAGTGTTCCTAACAGTATTTTTACAATTTCCAGAAGATGGGAACAACTCAAGTGTCCATCAACAGAAGAATGGATAAAGAAAATGTGGTATATGCATACAATTATTATTGTAATATTCAGTTGTAAGAAGAAATGAAGTCCTGATACATGTAACAACATGCATAACCTTGAGGACATTATGTTGAGTCATGTGTTAAGTATCAATAATAGTGGGATATAAGGGGTATGGAATGTTATTTTTGGACAATAAGAATTTTCTTAAATTGACTGATGAGTGCACAACTTTGTGATTGCACCCAAAGCTATTGATGGTACACTTTGGATGGTTTGTATGGTGTGTGAATACAACTGCTTAAAAAAAAAGTGGTATGGGGCCAAGGAATACATAGAATAACCCCCTAAAACAAATATGAAACCAATTAATAGCTACAGTTTGACAGGATGAATGACACAGGAATCCCACATATCAGCTAATGCCCAATGGTAACAAAGCTCATATTAGAAAATTTACAAACACATTGAGAAACAAATCACTGTGAGGGCAAAGGTACTAGACAGTATTTTGCTACTCTAATACTTGTTTAAATGAGCTGGGTTAGACAATTTATATTAATATATGCTTTTGATACATTCATTTTATCTAGAAAGAAAGACACAAACCTCATAAAAGGGGTTGTTTCTCTGGGACAGGACTGGGAATGGATAATTGTAAAGAATGTAGAATTGCTTTTTACCTTAAAACCTTTTGTGCTTGAGTATTTGTTTTGTAATATTCTTTGTGTGTTTTTCTTAAAGAATTAAGAAAAAAGATACAGACCTAAAAACAAATGACATAAATAATAATATGCATTCCTCTATTACAAAATCAATGTACAGATTATCACTTTGTTATAAAAAGCATTGTGGAAACATAGATTAAAAGTTAAGAAAATAGAAGAGAATGGAACACTTCCCAATTCATTCTATGAGGGCTGTACATATGATACCAAGCAGCAGGCAAAACATTTAAAGAAAAGAAAACAATAAACCCATCTTTGTTATAATATAGACACAAAAATATTCCAGAAAATTACAACAATACAAACATAGTAATGTGTGAAAAGGATATACTATGGCCAAGTGGATTTATGCCAGAAACACATTTTGGCTTAATATCTGAAAATCATTAAATGTGATGTACCATGTACATACAATAAAGGACAGAAAACATGATCATTTAATTAGACTTGGAAAAATCATTTCACAGAATCCAACAACTTTTGATTATTTAAAAAACAGCCAAAATCTCCATCAACAGAAGAGTGGCTAAACAAACTGTGGTATATACATACGATGGAATATTATGCAGCTTTAAGACAAGATAAACTTATGAACCATGTAATAACATGGATGGACCTAGAGAATATTATGCTGAGTGAATCCAGCCAAAAACTAAAGGACAAATACTGTATGGTCCCACTGATGTGAACGGACATTCGAGAATAAACTTGAAATATGTCATTGGTAACAGAGTTCAGCAGGAGTTAGAAACAGGGTAAGACAATGGGTAATTGAAGCTGAAGGGATACAGCCTGTGCAACAGGACTAGATACAAAAACTCAAAAATGGACAGCACAATAATACCTAATTGTAAAGTAATCATGTTAAAACACTGAATGAAGCTGCATCTGAGCTATAGGTTTTTGTTTTGTTTTGTTTTGTTTTGTTTTGATTTTACTATTATTACTTTTATTTTTTTCTCTATATTAACATTCTATATCTTTTTCGGTTATGTTGCTAGTTCTTCTAAACCAATGCAAATGTACTAAGAAATGATGATCATGCATCTATGTGATGATGTTAAGAATTACTGAGTGCATATGTAGAACGGTATGATTTCTAAATGTTGTGTTAATTTCTTTTTTTTTTCTTTCTTTCCGTTAATAAAAAAAAAAAGAATTAAATAATAAAATAGAAAATATATTCAGAAAAAAAAAACACAATAAAACAGGGATAGAAAGGAACATCCTCAACCTAATATAAAGCATATACAAAAAAAAAAAACATAGCTATCATCATACGTAATGTTGAAACAATGAATGCTTTCTCTTAAGAACAGGAAGAGGAAGAAGAGGTCTGCTCTAGACATTACTGTTCAACATTTTACAGAGATTCTAGCTATGGCAATTAAGCAAGAAAATGAAATAGAAGGCATTTAGGTTTGAAAGAAAGAAATAAAACTATATCCATTTGCATATGACATAATCTTGTATGTAAAAAAGTACACACATCCACACATGTAAACTATGAAAGCTAATGAATGAATTCAGCAAGGTTGCACACACAAACTATGAAAGCTAATAAATGAGTTCAACAAGTCAATGTACAAAAAATAAGTTGTATTACTACACACTAGCTGTGCAAAATCTGGAAATGAATGAAAACAATTCCACTTATGGGGCATTTAAAAAGTACATAAAATGGCCAGAAATAATTTTACTAAAAGAATTGCAAAACTTACACCTTGAATTTTACAAAACATTGTTGAACAACAAAATGAAACCTAATTAACTAGAATGCAATACTCCCAACAGGAATTCAACACAAATCCAGTCCAAATTCCAGATGCCTTCTTTTATAGAAATTGAAAAGCTGATGATGAAAATTCACATGGAATTTAAATAGGCAAAGAATAGATAAAACAATCTTCAAAAAGAACAAAGTTGGAGTACTCACTAAAGCTCCCAATTTCATAGCATAGTACAAAACTATAGTAATGAAGACTAGGTGGTACAGCCATAAGGATAGACATACAGATCAATGAAATAGAATCGACAGTCCAGAAACAAACCCTCACATTTACAGTCGAGTGATTTTTGACAAGGATGCCAAGAAAATTCAATGCAGAAAGAAAAGTTTTTCAACAAATGGTGTGGGAACAACTAGATATCCACCTGTGAAAGAACTGTCAGACCTCAGCCTCACACCATATACAAAACTTAACTCAAAGTGAATGAGAAACTAAATATAACAGCAAAATCTAGAAACATATTAGAAGAAATCATAAGAATAAACATTTGTGGCCTTGGAGTAGTTAATGGTTTGTTCAATATGATATCAAAAGTATGAACAACAAAAGAAAAAGTTATAGAATTCACATAATTAAAATTAAAAACTTTGTCCTTCATGAGGCACCATCAAAACAGTGAAACAACAACTCATATAATAGCAGAAAATATTTGTAAATTTTCTATCTCATAAGAGACTTGTATCTGGAATATATTTTTTTAAATTCCACCAACTCAATATTTAAAACACTAATAGTTCAATTAAAATATTGGCAAATGATATGACTAGACATTTTTCCAAAGAACATGTACTAATGGCCATTAAGCACATGAAAAGGTGCTTAACATTATTAGCTATCATAGAAATCTGCATTTCAAATCAAAATGAGATGCCCTTTTGCACCACTAAGATGACTATAATAAAATAGATAGACAATAACAAGTGCTGTTAACAATGTAGAGAAATTGGAATCGTCATATGCTAATGCTGGGAATAGAAATGGTGCAGCCACTTTTGAAATTTTAGCAGTTCCTCACAATTTTGAATGGAGAGTTACCATATGACCCAGCAATTCCACTCCCTCATATTCACCCAGGAGAAATGAAAAATATCTCCATGCAAAACCCTGCACATGAATGTTCACGGTAGCAGTATAATAGCCAAACTGTGGAAATGACAAAAGTATACATCAGTGATTAAGGCATAAGCACAATGCAGTTTATTTAGACAATGGGATAATTTTTAGCAATAAAAAGAATGAGACACTGATAAGTGCTACAACATGGATGAACCTTGAAAACATTACACCAAGTGAATGAAACTAGAAGCAAAAGGCCGTTCATTGTTCTCTTCCATTTACATTAAATGTCCAGAAAAGGCAAACCCATAAAGGTGGAAAGTACATTAGTTGTTACTCGGAAACACAATGGTTCCATAAACTGGAAATTAAGACTGCCACCAGGCCACTTTTGGTTCCCCATACTTTTAATTCAACAGGCAAAGAAGGGAATTACTGTACTGGTTGATGTGATTGATCCTGACTATCAAGTGGACATGGGACTTCTACTACAAAATGGAGGTAAGGTAGAGTATGCCTGGAATGTGAGCTTCATCAGGGTGTCTTTTAGTACTGCAGTGCCCTGTGATTAAAGTCAATGGAAAACTGCAACAATCAAATTCAGGCAGGACTACCAATGGGCCAGATCCCTCAGTAATGAAGATTTGGGTCATCTAACCAGGCAAAGAACCAATGCCAGCAGAGGTGCATGATGAAGGTAAAAGTAATGTGGAAAGGGTAGTGGGAAAAGGTAGTTATAAATATGAGCTATGACCACGTGACCAGTTACAGAAACAAGGACTGTAATGGTTATTAATATTTCTTCCTTGTTTTGTTATAAGTATGTCTGTATAGAAACAAAGTAAATATCTTTTCTTCCTTATCTTATCCCCTTATCATATAACATGAACTGTAATAACTTTATAGCATTTGTTATAGAATATCAAGTGTAAGAGTGAATATCACCCAAGAATTTGCATCCTCTTATGGGGAAAGATTTAGTGTGTTTCAGGTTATATGCAGGACAACTGAATTACGTTAGACAAAAGTATGATGATTGCTTAGAGATTGTGACTTAAGGAGATGTGTATAGATGCCAAACTAACAATAAGTGGACATGATGATTAATTTCATGCGTCAGCTTGTCTAGGGTGTGATGTCCAGTCTTTTTTGTCAAGGCAGCATTGTCCTGATTGTTACTGTTACTGAGGGTACTTTGTGAATTTAAAAAATTAGTCAGTTGATTGCATCTCTGGCTGATTACATCTACAATCAACAAAGGAGATTGCCTTTAGCAATAAAGTAAGTCTCATCCAATCAGATGAAGACCCTAAAGGAATAACTGATGATTTTATCAGTTAGAAACAAAAATTTCTATTTCTATTTCAGCCAGCCAGCTTCTACTGGGGAATTAATCAAAACCTTCATCGAAGTTCTGAACTTGCAGCCTGCCTCACAGAATTCAGGTTTGCCAATCCCCAGGGTTACGTAAGTTACTTTCTATAATAAATCTCATAATAGCTACATATATGAATATTTATATATATATATATCTTCTGTCAGTTCTGTTTCCTTGGAGAACCCTGACTAATACATATACTGAAAGCTTTACAAATCTGCACAGCTTTACATGGAGAAAAAACTAATACCTATCTATCTATCACTTCATTTCCCCCAGTACTTTCCTATTTTTGTGCCAGCAGTTTAAAACATTGTTTGTTTCTTCCAAATCATCCAGCACTGACCATTAGTATTTAAAAACCCTGCTATTTAAGTAGCTGAATAATGATATTACATTTTTATATTATTTTGCCTTCTGTTTATTGTTACAAAGTGGGACATTTTTCTCATTTTTGAATGCTGTGGTTTGTTTTATAAACATGTTAAAATACTTTTTGTCATTCTTCCATTTTGATAATAATGTTTGTATTTCAATTGCTTTGTATCTTATGTCTTTGACTTTTTTGTCTTCTTTTGGAAACTAAGGTGATAGTATGCTTCATTTTTGAAATTTATGATACTAGGTTTCTTTTGTTCCATGTTTTTATTGGCATTGCAGTTGCATTTTAATTTGTTGAGGAATTATCATATTTAATGATTATCAAGAACTTTTATTTTGCATGAAAAGTTGTAGTTTAACTTGAATGGAATTTGGTTCCCTCTCCAAATTGCCACTAATTTTGTTTGATGTATGTATTATATGATGGTATCACATTTCTTAATATCTATTCTTTTCATTTGAAATATAAAGGCGATTTTGTTAATTTATACTTTGTAAAAAGCGGCTGCATTTGCTTTTCTAGAATTTTTATATCTATATGCAAAACTCAGTCGTTACAGTCATGTCCCATCAACATGGTGACACAAGACATACCCTGGAAAAGTCTCTCCCCAGGATCAACTAATAAAAAGACAACTAACACTTTCTTGGAACTCTTGGGTATGACAGAAATTGGGGAAGGACTCTGAAAATGTTGAATCAAAGAAAAAGAAAAAAAAACACCAAAATCAGGTAGATTTACATCCTAGGTCTGCCAGTCCAAACCTCTGCCCTTTACTTGGTACCACACAGCTTAAGTGTCATGCAGAGGCATCATGGCCTGGGTCCTTCCTGCCATAGATGCAGATCATAGAGCTAGATCATAGAACAGCAGCGAGTTAGAACCACACATATGCAAACACAGAGATGCAAGTCTGCAGATATGCAAGATAGAACACAAGTGGCTAAGGAGTACCAAAAACAAAAATTCCCTCAGAGGAAAAAGGGACCGCAGCAGAAATGTTGGCAAGAGGTATACACATGCAATCCAGTCTCTGTGTGCTGAACCACCTAAACGCAAGACAGATCTTTCTGGATTGACCCCATCTGGATCCCCAGGATGGGACATCTTAAAAAGGAAGAAACAAGAAAAAATTGGACCAAGCATCAAAGAAAAGTCTTAACACAAAGCCAATCAATGAAACCCAAGCAAAAGGGAGAACCGACATTCAGCATTAACATATCAAAATAATCAGATTCTCAGACATCAGCAAAACATTACCAGCCATACTAAGAAACGGAAAGATATGGCTTAGTCAAGGAAATAAATTAAAACTTCAAAGAAGACACAGAATTTGGAACAACTAATGAAAGAAATTCAAACAAATCTTCTAAATCATTTCAAGAAGATGGAGTAAAATATGGATGGAAAGAAACTAATGGAGGATATAGAGCTAAATGTTATTAAGAAAAAATATGTGAGCATAAAGAAGAATTCAAAATTTAAAAAATAAACATGCATTATAGAAATGAAAGGCACAATAATGGAGATTAAAAATATATTAGAGGCATACAGATTTGAACAGTCAGAAGAAAGAATAACAAACTAGAAGACAGGACAAGTGAATTCTAATTTCAGAAGAACAGATAGATAAAAGAATAGAAAAAAATTGAGAAATGTCTCCAGGACTTGAGGGATAGTGGTCCAGTTTGCTAGCTGCTGGAATGCAATATACCAGAAACAGAATGGCTTTTAAAAAAGGGGAATTTAATGAGTTGCTAGTTTACAATTCTAAGGCCAAGAAAATGTCCCAATTAAAACAAGTCTATAGAAATGTCCAATCTAAGGCATCCATCCAGGGAAAGATACCTTGGTTCAAGAAACCCGATGAAGTTCAGGGTTTCTCTCTCAAGTGAGAAGGCACATGGTGAACAGAGTCAGGGCTTCTCTTTCAGTTGGAAGGGCACATGGCAAACACAATGTCATCTGCTGGCTTTCTCTCCTGGCTTTCTGTTTCATGAAGCTCCCCGGGAGGCGTTTTCCTTCTTCATCTCCAAAGGTCACTGGCTGGTAGATTCTGCTTCATGGTGCTGCAGCAGCATTCTCTGCTCACTCTGAATCTCCCATTCTCTAAAATATTTCCTCTTTTATAGGACTCCAGTAAACCAATCAAGACCCACCCAAATGGGTGGAGACATGTCGTCACCTAATCCATTTTAACAACCACTCTTGGCTAAATCACATCATCCAGGGAGATGATCTGATTTCGGTTTCAGGCATACAATACTGCATAGGGATTAGAAGAAACAGCTGCCTTTACAAAATGGGATTAGGATTAAAACATGGCTTTTCTAGGGTACATACATCATTTCAAACCAGCACAGATAGTATGAAGAATAAAAATATACACATTATGGATGTCCCAGAAGGACAAGAAAAGGGAAATGGGGCCAAAAATATTTGAGGAAATAAAAGCCGAAAATTTCCCATCTTTTATGAAATACATCAATATACATGTCCAAGAAGCACAGGGTACTACAAACAGAACAGACCCTAAAAAACCTATTCCAAGACACATACTAATCAGAATGTCAAATGCCAAAGATAAAGAGAAAATTATGAAAGAAATAAGAGAAAAGTGATTTGTCTCATACAAGGGATCCTCAATAAGACTTAAGTCCCCATTTCTCATCAGAAGCCATGGAGGCAAATTTCAATAATGTGATATATTTACGGTACTGTGGTGGTTTCTAGCTGCAGATACTACCGAAAAACATATACTTTAATTTACCCCATTCTTTTGTGTGTGTGGACCCATTTTATGTAGGATATTTTCATGAGGCTACTTCAGTTAAGGTATGATCCACCTCATTCACAGTAGGCTTAATCCTATCACTGGAGTCCTTTATAAGGGAATGATATTCAGACAAAAAAGAAAGACAGAAGACAGGGAAGCAAAAAGATGACATCAACAAAACCTGGAAGAGAAGGGAGAGACCAGCAAATAGTGCAATGTGCCTTGCCATGTGCCAGAGGAGCTAATGATTGCTGGCTGCTGGTCTTCAGGAAGAAAGTGTTGCTAAATGATCCTTGATTTGGACATTTTCCCAGCCTCAAAACTGTAATGTAATATATTATTATGTAAACTAATCAAGTTCTATAGTTTAACCCAGCCCATATATCCAGAATATATAAATAAATTCTGTAACTCAATAATAAAAATACAAACAACACAATTTAAAAATGGACAAATTACTTGAATACACATTTCTCCATAGAAGATATACACATGGCTAAAAAACTCATGAAAAGATGCTCAACATCATTAGTTATTAGAGAAATGCAAATCCAAACTAAAATAAGATACCATGCAAAAGAATAGTTGCTATTAAAAATAGAAAACTTCAAATGTTGGAGAGGATGTGGAGAAATAGGAACACTCATTCATTGCTGGTAGAAATATAAAATGGTGCAGCTTCATAGAAAACAGTTTGGTAGTTCCTAAGAAAGCTAAGTACAGAATTATTATCATATGCCTCTGCAATCCCACTACTAGGTATATACCCAGAAGTATTCAAAGCAGGGACTTGTACAGATATTCGTACACTGAAGTTCATAGCAACATTATTTACAATTGCCAAAAGATGGATTCAACTCGCACTCATTAACTGATGAATGGATAAATGAAATGTAGAATATACACCAAAGGACAAATTTTTATGATCTCACTGATATGAAAGTAGAATAAGAAAACTCAGAGTTAGAATATAGAATATGCATTATCAGATGCTGGGTTGGGGTAGGGGATAAGGGATTAATACTTAAATTGTACAGGATTTCTATTTGTATTGATTGTAAGGTTTAAGAAATGAATTGTGGTAATAGCACAATATTATGAGTGTAATTAACAACACTGAATTATATATGTGAATGTGGCTAAAAAGGGAAATTTTAAGTCATTTATATGTTACTAGAATAAAAATTAAAGGATAAAATATAGTACTGTACAACACAGTGTACTCTATTTTAAATATTGGACTATAGTTACAGTACAAATATAAAATATAAAAAGTTATAGTTATAGTACAAATATAATAATGTTATTCCATGGATTATAACAAATATAGCACAATAATGCAAGGGTACTAATAATAGGGTGCTCTATGAGAACTCTGCATTTTATAAACTTTATGCATGATATTTCTGTAAATTTCCAACTTTTTTAGATATTTTAATAAAAATATTTAATGATATTTTAATTAAAAATATTAATGGAGAAAAGGGTTAAAATGGCAAAAAGTAAGTTTGTTTCAGTTTTTGTGTTATAGTTTTCAGGTTTTGGTATACTGCTTACTTGGTAAATTATTTGGCATGTTTCCTCAAATTATTTTTCTGCTTCCAGACAGTTTAATTGATTTAGTACTTATTGTTTCTTGAACATATGGAACTATTTCAATGCAAACATGTATGGCTTTACAGATTACTTTTAGCTAATTATTTGACATATATTTCTATTTCTTTTAGGAGTATAAATTGTCTTACATTTGATAGTTTTTCTACAGTTATTTTTGATAACTTATTTTTACCTAGAAAAAATTTTCCCTAGATTTCCAGATCAATTATTAAAGAAGAGTGTATGATATTTCCTCATATAACTAACAGCTATAATTACTGCCCCTTTGTTATTCCTGGGTGTTTTTGTGTGTGTGTGTGTGTGTGTGTGTGTGTGTTTTTATCTCTACTCTCTGGTAAGCATGGAAGAGATTTGGGTAATTTATATTTTAAACTTAGAAAATGTAGGTTATTTTCATTATTTCTTAGGTTAAAATTAATTTATGTTTGTATGGGGATTCAATATTGAGTACAGCTTTGACTACAGTCTGTCTCTCTTTGTGTGTGTGTGTGTGTGTATCACTGCCTTTGGTTTATAATCATTCTGAACTATATTTAGATTCAAATTGTGAAGAACTTATGACAGATTGTGACACGAAATGAGTTTTGGAGGCATGGGATCACAGGATACACATTACCGAGAATTAAATATATTTTTTCATTAGTGTTTGATGAGTATGGTTCAAATAGATTCTGAGTTATTTGAACCTAAGATCATTGCAATGCTCCACAATCTAAGATCGTTTCAATGGTCCACAATCAAACTGAGGTGGCACGAAGAGCAAGATTTTGCATTAAAAAGCTCTAGCTTCATTTTTATTTTATGTAACTTGGTCCAGAGTTTGATAATCTTGAAATGAAACCTACTTATCACAAGACAGTTCTCTTAACAGTCAATTAAACATGGCTTATTGGCCAAAATTAGAGGTTGTAGTTAAAAAAGAGGAGAAAACAAATATGATATGTGTGCATATTTGTGTGTGTGTGTGTGTGTGTGTGTGTGTGTGTAAATAGATAGTTATCTTCTGTTTATTCTGAAACAAATGCTAGCTCCCTGATACTCTCTCCAGAGACTTAAGATGACTTCCTTGGAAGTTTATTCATTTCTTGTTATTTTTGTTTTGGAGAAATAGGTCTTGGTATTATCAAAAAGAGTTAAAATACATTTAATAATTGCATACATGTTGACTTTGAAAAATATCTAAGACTGACTTATGTTCTTTTCATGAGGGTGAAATATCAGTTTTCTTCCAAGCATACTAAATGATTGCTTTAGAATTAATTATGACTAAGATTAACTTGAGGAAAATGTGTATGGTGATAATAGATTTATATGGAATATGTCATAATAAAAGAAATTTACGAAATTGAGAAAATTGAGGGGCTGAATAAGGTGTCAGTTTGCATTTGAACAAATTATTATGATTAGTTAAGTTGTCAGGGTACAACATTATTATTATATTTATTATATTCATTAGTAACATTTTACAAAAGACATGGCAAAATGTTGCTAAATATTTTTTCTGCCTATTCAAAGAAATCACTGTAGTGATTTCCTAATTTTTAGATTTATTTTTAGGCCATTTTACATTCTGTGAGACTTTTTCCAAAATATTATTTTATCATAAGAGCTTTTTCTTTTTCATGTGGAAATATGTAGCAAGATTTTCTGTAATATTTGGATTAGCATAATGCTGGGCATAGAATTCAATTTTTTAAAAAAATTTAAGTTGAAAACAAGACTAGAGTAGACCTGCTTGTATCTACAAATTGCCTACAGCATAACATTTATGTCTCCCTCCACACCGAGACATCCTTTGCAGATAGTATAGGTGAATCATCTTCCAGTGGACATCATCAGCAAAAGCATGCAGACTTTCACATCTCTGTGTGCCTGTGTGCAAAAGTGCCTACATGTATATGTGTGTGGCATGTGTGCACATATGCAAACACACAAATTTAGAGAATGGAAGAGAGAAAAACTGTAATAATTTTTGGTTTTCCTTCTTTATGTGACATTTATTGTGAAGAATTATAATGTACTTGAACATTCCTAAAAACCAATTCTAATGTCTGTATCATTTGGATAAGAAATTATTTTATCTGTCTCCTATCATCAACTGTATTGGTTGTTTCAAAATGGTGACTATAATTAAACCGATTAACTTCATATGCATAAATCCTTGTTCACATCTCTAAATATTTTCTCACAGCATATTTCTGTAAGTGCGGTTAGTGTAGAAATGGATGTATTTTAAAATCTCTTCATATATGCTGGCAAATTGCTTTTTGGAGAGATTGGGATAATTACTCCCACTGGAGGTAGTGAGTTTGGATGATTTTATGACTCCGAACAGAAAAACACCTTTCCCTTTATGACTAAATAATCTGAAGCAATGAGATCATCTGTAATTATTAAAAATAAATCAATAATATATTCTTTTTACTCATAGCGTCATGTAATATATCTTGCTCTGTGCACATGGAGTTTCTTTGCCTTTGCATATGATGTCCCCTATACCTGTAATGCCCTGGTACCAACTAACAGGATTGGAATAATTTCCCATTTTTCAAATATGACTTGAAGCATTAACCCCTCAGTGAAGACTTTCCCGACCACCTATCCAAACAAGGATAATTCACCATGCTTTTCCTTCATTCCTCAACTGTATCATGGCAATGATAAAACTTCTTTGAATGCACTGTTATTGAGAGGATAAATCTCTGAAGTCAGGTATTATGTTGATTTGTTTAGATTCAATATTTCCAAGTGTGTCAAATATTAATACTTATTTCCTAAATAAATGACTGAATTGATAAATACATGAATGAATGAATATAAAACAACTAACCAATTCAATTAATAAGTTGATCAGATCTGTAATTTATACCCCAAAGAAATATGGCTATTTTCAATAAATGAAATAAATGGGTTCATTTGGAAGTAGAGAAGAAAAGAACATACTTAGATTTTTCTTAGTAATGTGTTTAAGCCATTTCAATATGTTGCCAATAATATTGAATTAGGCTGTCTTAGTTTGCACGGTGCAGGAAAGTAATATACCAGAACTGGAATGGCTTTTAAAAAGGGAATTTAAAAAGTTACAAAATTACAGTTCTAAGCCTATAAAAATGTCCAAACTAAAGCATCCAGGGAGAGATACCTTAATTCAAAGAAGGCCGGTGGGTGAGGAATACCTCTGTAAGCTGGGTAGCCATATGGTTGGCATCTGCTGGTCCCTTGCTCCTGGGCTGCTCTGCTTTCAGCCTCTGTTCCTGTGGGGTTCCTCACTTTGGTTCTCCAGGGCTGGCCTTTATACCTTGTCTTCCCTTGGCTCTCTCCAGGTTCTGGCTTGCTTAACATAACATAGTGACATCTTCTGGGCTCCAAGCATCTCCAAACATCCATGTCTCTGTTCTCCAAGGGTCAGCATTTGTGTCAACTCTGCTGTGATGTTGCTGTTGACTCTGAGGCTTCTCCAAAATGTTTCCCCTTTTAAAGACTCTAGTAAACTACTCAAGACACATCTAAGATGGGTGGAGTTACACCTCCATCTAATCAAAAGGTCACACCAACAATTGGGTGTGTCACATCTCCAGCAGATAACCTAATCAAAAGTTTCTGCCCTACAGTATTGAGTGAGGAGTAAAAGAAACAGCTGCCTCTACAAGATTGAATTAGGATTAAAACATGGCTTTTCTGGGGGACATACTTTCAAACTGGCCCAGGCTCTAAATTCACATTTAATGGTCAGATGAAATTGAAAAATGAATATAGAAAACTACATAAAGCTTTACTTGTTGGCATTAAATGGGTTCCCCCCCCCCCAAAATAAGAATGATCAAGTAATTTCACTCCTAGGTATGGATTCAAAAGGATCTAAAGTGGGTATTCAAACAAATACACTCAAATGTTCATAGCAGTGCTATTCACAACAGTCAAAAGGTGGAAATGATTCAAGTGTTCATGAATGGATGAATGGATACACAAATTTGGTATACCCATGCAGTGAAATAATGTTATGCTATAGAAAGTAATGAAGTTCTGATATGTACTAAAATGTTGATGAACCTTAAAAATATTATGATAAGTGAAAGAAGCCAGATATAAATGTCATACACTGTATGATTTCACTTTACTGAAAAATCTCAAATAGGCAAATCTGTAGAGACAGACAGTAGGTTAGCTGTTGCAGGGGCTGGCATGGTGGGGGATGTGGACTGTGGTAGTTAGGATCAGGTGTCAACTTGGCCAGGTGATGATGCCCATTGTTCTGTTTCTGTGACTGAAACAATCAGTATGTGAAATTCATCTGTGGCTGATTACATTTGCAGTCGGCTAAGGGGCTGCCTTCCACAATGAGTGAGGTTTAATGTAATTAGATATAGGTTTAAAAAAGAGAGGTCAGAAGAGTGCTCAGAAGCTTAGCATACCTCATCTCAGGCCAGACATTTAGAGATGTAGAAAGGAATAACCCTGGGGAACGCCTTTGGAACCCAGAAACCAGAAGAAAAGGCCAGCAGACATTGCCATATGCCTTCCCATGTAACAGAGAAATCAGATGAAAGCTAGCTGCCTTTCCTTTGAAGTACTATACAATTTTAACTAAATAAATCCCCTTATTAAAAGACTACCCATCTCTGGTGTGTTGCCTTCTGGTGACCTTAGCAAACTAAAACATGGAGTGACTGTTTAATGGGTACAAGGGTACTTTTGGGGGAGATGAAAATATTTCAGTAATAGATAGAGGTGATAATTGTTTGACATTGTAAATGTATTAAAAGCCACTGAAGTGTACGCTTAAAAATTGTCAAGTTTATGTTATTTGGATTTCACCTCAAAAAATGCAATAGATGGTGTTATAGGAAGAAAATCAATGGATTTGATGATATGCTTCAAACGAATTCATATGAGGTTCTTAGATGTTGTTTTTCTTTTCCATATTCTCTTTAATAAATTTGTGTGCTATTCAATCTTATAAGAATATGTCATTTAATCTAATAGCTCATTGAATATAAAATCTCAAGAGGTAAAAAGATACATAGGTCTTTGTTTCAGGAGTTACTTCCAACTAATTTTAGAAAATAAATGTTGATTTCTGGCTTCAATGTCAGGGTTTTGATTTTAATGAGGGAAAGACTTTTTGCCTGTGAGAAACACCTGGTTTCTTTTTGAAAGCCAAAATTAAATATATTATACTACTATCATAATGACTTATGTGACATATTAACCCTAGAATTTGAATCATTTGATATACGTTATAATAAATACAAAGTTATTCTTGTTTAATATTTTTAAAGTGCAAAATGGGCACTTCGTATTCCAAAGAAAATGCCCATAAGATGGTGTTCATCTGTATTAAACAGAGATGCTACTAGATGGGGCTAAGAAAGAATGTTTTTAAAGCTAGTCTGTGGTGCCACAGACTCCTTTTTCCAGTAGTTGTGAGAATGGTTCTATGAAGGAGAGTTGGTAGACATTTATATTTGTGTTTTTACCTGGCATTCATTCATCCCTTTCCCTTATCATAGAGCCCCCTGCTTCTGTTCTTGGCCTTCATCAGAGGGATTCCCTAAAAATATGTATCACATTACATCACCTCCACCAGGCTGAGAACCCTCCTGACACCCCATTTCAGGCATAGGAGAGCCCAAACTTGCAATTCCTTTCCTCCTTGACCTCATCTCCTATTACTCTTCTTTTTGCTAATTCCATTGCACTTATATTGGCCTCTATACTCTTACTTGTCTATATTAAGCACGCTGCTACCTCAGGGTCTTGGCACTTGATGTTTCCACTGCTTTCTGTTTCCACTGCTCTTCTTCAGATGTTTGCATGGCTCATTCCTTAATTTCTTCAAGTCTGATCACATGCCACCTAGAAGGATTCCCTTAACTATTCAATTTAGAATAGTAACTTCCTTACTTTTCTTGCTTTACTTCTCTCCATCACTGTCATCACCATCTGACACACTTTATATTTCACTTATTTCTTCATTGTTTGTCTATCTCCCTCTTCTAGAATGCGAGTTCTATGAGAACAGAGAAATTTTTGTGTTTCCTTCACTGCCATATTCCCAGGACCCAGAAATATAGCTCACCCTTAGTAGGCACTCAGTACATTTTGATCAAATTAATGAGTACATCCTGCTTTCCATGTGGTGAATCTTTTCAATTCAAACATGTAATGAAGTATATTATTCACTAATATAGTAATGAATCTTTATTACTATATTAGTGAATAATATACTTTATTTTTCCTTTGATAACTTTCCATTTCCCTGCTCTTTCCTTTTTGGAATATCTATTAATCAAATCTACCCAATATTTTATTTCTCTTTTTTGGTACTCTTTTTTTCTAAGAGACTTTTTTTGAATATATATTAAATCCTTTCTAGGACTCACCCATTTAAATTGGTGATATTTAATTTCTAAGTAATATTTCTTGTTCTTTTATAGTTGCTTTTACAAAGCATCATGTCATTACTTTATTGGTGCAGATATTACAGATATCTCTGAGGATTCTCGATTTTTTGTTTCTTTTCTGTTCCTTCAAGTGTATGTATATCCACTAGTATCAAATATTCTGTTTCCTCCTCTTGATCTTTATATTTTCTATAATTGTTTTCTTCAAGTGTCTACTCATTGGTGATGGTTTATCATTTTAAAGAGTGAAGATGTAAATAATTTATAGATTGGTTTGTTTCTTCCCTGGCAGTCTTTTTTCCTTGTCTGAAAGGGAAGACCTATTCTTGTAAAATTGAACAAGTCTTGTAGCCTGCTAGAATTTGCTTTATTGGTCATTGGCGGAGAAGTGGCCAACCTAGCTTGTTCCTTACTATGTCACAATTGGTTGGGCTAGAATCTGGTGTGTCACAACCCTTCTTAAAAGCATGATTCTTCCAGACTAAACATGCAGTTTTGTTGGAGAACAATATCTTTTTTATGTTAACCAATAGGCAGCTTCTGCATGAACAAGAATGGAAAGTAGATGCTGCTGTTAGATCTACCATTCCTTTTCCATGCTTTTAAGTACTCACGCTTCTTTCTATTTTTTTTTTCATTCTCTTTCCTTACAACTCTGAGTGTTAGGAAGATTGGTTCCCATCTCAACTGTAAAATTTCCTTGTGTCTCTTCTGGGCTGTAGCTTTATTCCCTTCTGTCTATGTATTACATAATACTTACATTCACTTAAAAAAATTTTATGAACACTCTATATCCACCAAGCAAAAACTCCTCTCCTTATCCCCTGGTAGGTGCTAATCTATTTTCTGTCTCAGAAAACATGCTATTTCCAGATATTTCATATTAGTGACTGTGGTATTTAGATTCAGTTGTCAACTTGGCCACTTGAAGGCATCTAGTTCTATTGCTGTGGACATGAGCCCATGGTACGTGAACTTCATCTGTTGCTCATTACATCTGCAGTCGGCTAGGAGGCATGCCTGCTGCAATGAATGATGTTTGATTAATTGGCTGGTGCTTAAATGAGAGAGTTCAACCTAGCACAGCCCAAGCAGCTCAGCATACCTCATCTCAGCACTCGCAGCTGAGCCCAGGCCTTTGGAGATAAGGAAAGGAATCACCCTGGGGAAAGTTGTTGGAACACAGAGGCCTGGAGAGAAGGCCAGCAGACATCGCCCTGTGCCTTCCCACGTAAGGAAGAACTTCAGATGAAAGTTAGCTGCCTTTCCTCTGAAGAACTAACAAAACAAATCCCCTTTTATTAAGAGCCAATCTGTCTCTGGTGTGTTGCATTCTGGCAGCTAGCAAACTAGAACAGAGACATCATAAAATATTTGTGTTTACGTACCTGGATTATTTCACTCAACATAACATTTAAATGTTCCATTCATGTTGTAGCATGTCTCAGAACTTCATTCAGTGGCCAAACAATACTTCATTGTGTGTATGTACCACATTTTGTTTATTCATTCATTTATTGATGGACACGAATTGTTTCCAAAAATGTTTAACTACTGTGAATAATGCTGGTATGCACATTAATACACAAATATTTGCTTGAGACCCTGTTTTCACTTTCTTTGGTTATATATGTAGGGATGGAATTGTCTGTCATTTTGTTGCATTCTGAAAGATCTTTATATATTCTCCATATTAAGCCATTGTCAATATGTGACTTACACCTGTTTTCTCCCATATTGTATGTTGTTTTTTCACTTTTTTGGTGATGTCCTTCAATGCATAAACCTTTTTAGTTTTGATGAAGTCAAATTTATCTATTGTTTATCTTGTTTGATCATGCTTTTGATGTCATATCTAAGAATCCAAGGATGAATCCAAGTTCATGAAGATTTTCCTCTATGTCGTCTTTTAAGAGTAGTATAGTTTCAGCTCTTATATATAGTTCTTTTATCCACTTTGAGTCAACTTTTGTATATGATGTGAGGTAGTGAAGCAACTTCATTATTTTGTGTATGGATAAGCAGTTTTTCTAATGCCATTTTTTTTTAAGAGACTGTCCATTCCCCATTTCAGGTACTTGGCACCCTTGCTGAAAATCAATTTAGACATAAATATGTGGGCTTATTTTTGAACTTTCATTTGTATTCCATTGGTCGTTTTGTTTATCCTAATGCAGGTACCACATATTATGTTAAATGCAGCTGTGCAGTACATTTTGACATCAGGAATTGTGAGTCTTTTACCATTTTTCTTTTTCAAAATTGTTTTGGCCGCTGGGGGCCCTGGCAATTCCATATGAATTTGAAGGTGGCGTTTCAACTTCTGCAAAAGAGGTTGCTGAAATTTTGATAGGAATTACATTGACTCTTTAAATAACTTTGGTAATATTGACATCTTATCAATATTAAATCTTCCAATTCATGGACATGAAATGTCTTCACATCCAATTTTTATGTTACCAAATTTCATGACTAATTAAAGAATCACCCTCTTATTATCGCTCATTCTCTTCAGTATTAATATGCTAATCCCCTTGTGTATATCTTTACTGTGATTTTAATAGGGTTTTGGGAAGGGAGGGGACATCATGTTTGTGAGTCTAGCATACTATCTTGACCCAGAAGTCAGTGGATATATTTTATGATTTATATGTTAGTTGTTTTTAAAAGAAGGAAAAATATATGACATTTCACTTACTCCTTCCTCACTAACATCCCTATTCAGGTGTTGTTGACTACTTGTTTTCCCTCCATTGGGGCCTAGCTTGGTTCCTTTGGGATTGCTTTCTCCCCAACAGAACTCCTGCAAAAGCCCAGAGACTATATGAAGGATAATATACGAACATGTGCTTCTTTTTTGCTTACTGTACACAGTACTTTACCTTCCCACTGACTGTTAAGCCTTTGATACCAAACTCAGAATTATTTTTTCACCCTTAACAACATTTTAAAATAAATAATTTGTCTCAAAAAAAAATCAGAAAGTGCTCTAATTTTAGAGTACTCTAAAATTTCTTTCAGAGAAAAGCTTTTAACATTTTACTTATCATTTCACATTTTCCTTTGCAAAATCAACAGATTCTTCTTCTAGCCTAACACTTCATTCCAGTTTTCACTTATAGAAATGACAATACATGTATTAATAATTGCTTTTCTTTGCTAAGGAGTTTTAATGCACTCAGGAAACCAAAATGTACTCTTAAGACAGAATAACTACAATTTTCTCTTTTTAACTAAAATGACTAACGATATTCAGCAATAAAAGCCCTCTTAAGTTGGAAAAAGGAATAAAAACTTGGAAAGAACATGATTTCAGAGATTATAGAGTACACATGCTTTATTTTGTTGCTAAGGAAACCGAGACTTAAAAATACTGTTAAAAATTCTGTTACACGGATTACAAGTAGAATTAAGACTCTGATCCATAACTTTTGTCTTTAATGTTCCCCCCAAATCTTGTTTTTCTAAGAAGCTTTATTTTAATATTTTTTGTAAAATTATCATTGACCCAGAATATAAAATTTGTCAAATGAAGAAAACTCAAAAGCCATCCTTAATCCCATTGTCAAAACTGTTCCCATATTTTTGTGTGTATTTTATATAGTTGTAATCATACAGTATATATAATTTTGCTTTCTGCTTCTTTTGTTTCACAGACAACTCATAAGAGATACCATATTCTTGTATACCCTTTAGAACTACACTTATAATGGTTGACTAATACTACATTGTTTGGATTTGGCATGATTTATATCGAAATTTCCATACTGTTTGGAATTGATGAGGTTTATAATTATCTATTATTATAAAAAACACTGAGGTGAATGAATTTGGACATGTTGGAGTATTCCACCTTAAAATTTATTAGATTTCAAAACATGGTTATGTGCTTAGTGTTATTTAAGTTTCATAAGCACACAAGATTTATGAAATTAATATTTAGGGAGTAAGAAAAAGCCAAAATGATTATCATAGCAAACCCATTTATGGTGGGTACTCTGAGCCAGGCATTGTTGTAAGCACTTTAATAATATTAACTCAGTTCCCAGAGCAGAGATGGTTGGAGCATTATTAGCTCCGTTTTACAGCTGAGGAAATGGAGTTTAAGTACCTTGCTTTAAGGCCTCACAAGTACCAAGTTAGACTGTATTCAAATCCACACAGTTTGGTTCTAAGCAATGTTCTTAGAAGTTTAACTCCAATGTGAAAGAAATTTGGGGTCAAGGTAGAGCATAGTTTTGTCAGAATCATATAGCTCCCATTATGGCCTAATATGACTTATCACCCCTTCAAGTTACCCGACGTAGGCAGGCATTTTGAGTTTGCAGCTCTTGGCAAAACCGTATGGTACTTATGGGTTTAGAAGAAAACTGGTCTGGTATGAGAGAGACATAGCTCAGTTGCATATATTGCAAACATTTGGAAGACTGACCAGTCTTCTGATATCTCTTCCTAGAAACTATATTTGGATGAGTGACACTAAACAAATACTGTATAGCTATATAGACCTGTGATTCTGAAAATCCATGGTCCACAACTCAACCAAAGTTGGACCTTGCTGCAAATATTTTCACTTTCATTTGCTTTAGCAGCAATTACAAACTCTCACTACCTTTATTAATCCACATGCCCAACGCCTTTATTAATTCACATGCCTAATGATATTGCTTTGATTATCAGCAGATGTCTATACCACTGAGTTCCCTATAAAATTTCAGAATTCTACTCAAATCACCTGTAACAAACTACTGGCTCCCTTTGCATGCCATTCTCCAACATCCCTGTTGGAAGACCATAGTGTAGAGCCATAGTCTGAACTCCAAACACAAGATTTGGAAAGGGCAAAGGGAGTGATGTATGAGCCAAGTGAATTCAGAACCAGTTTATGGCCAAAAGAGAATTTAGTATTAGAGGCATGAAATTTGTGTTTCTAGAGCCTGACTACCTTATAAAGATATGAATTATTGTAAAAGACCAATTATAGTCTCTTTACATACTGTAGATTAGACAAATTATATTCATTTTATATATTATAGTATAGACAAATTAAAACCTACTTTAAAATACATTATCATTTCCAAAATATATTATATACTTAAAAATGATAGCCATTTATCATTTTAAAAAAAAAACTTCAGGTCTTTTTTTACGACACTCTGGAAAAATGTGCATCATTCCTTAGAGGAGACCTTTGATATGTCGCTTTCAAAGAAAGCTTCACAGAGAGGCGAACTGCGGTGTATGCATATGATGGAATATGGTGTGACTACACAGAGGAAAAAAGTTGTGAGGCATGCAACAAGGTGAATGAACGTTGAGGACATTATATTGTGAAAAATAAGCCAGAAAAAAAGGACAAATATTATATGGTCTCTTTTAGAAAACTGAGGCCTAGATTGTAAGCTCATATAGCAGTCACATTTATTCCTGAGCTTGAAGTGTTTCTTGATTCTGAGATGTGTGCTATATGTGTATAACCTGGTATTTCGCAAAACTTTGGGTACCGATGTGACACCTAAGACTCAGGGTTGGAGTCTGCAACTCTGAAAGTTGATATTGCTACATAAAACGACTGTTAAAGTTGTCCTGTGTACAACTGGAAATTCACTATATCTTTCTAGAATAGGATCGAAGTCCTCAGGTAACATTCACCATCATTCGAAGTCCAAAATTCCACCACTGAGGGGTCTTTGTTTCTCCATTCATGATAACACATTGTATGTCCAGCAGATAGCAAAACCTTGTTTGCATGCATAATTGATTCAAAGATTTATAAGAAGAAATTAGTAAAGATGTTATCACTGAGAAATTTAAACACAGAATAATTCACCACATACAATTTGTCAAATTACTATAGGACATGATGACTATCAGAGCTGACCTAAGTGGATCAGCATTGAATCAAAATTTTCTCAGGAGACCTAATGTTAGGATAATTGAGTTCACTAAATATTTCAGTGTCTATTATATTCTAACCTCTGATCTAAGCAGATACATGAGACATGATATTCCCTGGCCTCATATTATTATATTCTGGTAATGGAAACACAAACAAATAATTTAAGTCCAGATATTTATTAGATATTTATTAGATATAGATATATTTCAGAATAAAAAATGTTAAAAGAAAGCTACAGTTGTTTTTATGCTTAACAATACCTTCATTCTGCTATATATTAATTGATATGTAATTAATTGGTTTAATTATTTTTCCTAGTGCCTTGAGTTGAATATTCATGTTTTATTCCTCATTCTTTAGTCTTTCAAATATGAAAGGGTTTAAAGTTATGGATTTTCCCTGGAGTACAAATTTGGTCACATTTCCTAGATTTTGATATGTGGTATTTAAATTATTATTACTTTATTAATATTTTCCACTGGAATTTTTCTATTTCCTTATTTTACTCTAAATTATTTAGGGAAATTTTGTTTTTATATTTGCTTATTTTCACAAGTTGAGTATTCTATCTTTGCTTTTGTCGACAATTGTAGTTGGGTAAACCCCACAGCAACATCATTTCTATCCCCAAACTTACAGACCTGTCTATAGCCAATCATTTTATATATATGTATCAGATATTTATTGAATTTAGGCCATGGGCTTGGCACTGTTCTAGGTTCTGGTGAGGAAGAGATGAATCAGACTGACTTTGACTTTAGGGAGTATACACCAGTGGGCTAGTTGCATACAAATAAACAAACAGCAAAAGTGTGGTAAATGTATTGTGATCATGTATCTAAGAATTGAGTGGGGTGACAATTGAGAGGTTTTACAACCTGGATTCATTGGAAAAAACTTTATAGGAAAAATAAAAGAGTTTTGAGAGCAGGAAAGGTGTCTGCCTAGTTGAAAGGTTGGATGCAAGCATTCTTATTAGAAATAGCAGCCCCATATTCTAAATTCCAATAACTTTGTAGAGGAATCCTCCATTTCTACATGAACATTTGACCTGTGCTTTTCACCCTAACCCTTCCATCTCCCACAAACAGATTCCTTTTCTTTCTCTCCTCCAATCTTCATTCTCCCTTCCCTTTCTTCTTACTCACTCTATTCCCCCAATTTATGTATACAACCACAGTGTATTCAATTTAACACGCACATACATATACTACATCATAATTATCTTCTTACCTTAACGCTTCACCCTAATTAGCTCTTGCTTTAGTTTCATTTATTTAACAAAAATTTTATTTTAATAGTCTGCAGTTGTGATCTCCAATTTCTTATTATCCATGCCCTTTTCAATCTGCTATAATATGACTCATTCTTATTACATGGTAGGAACTGATTCACTGAGGTCACTACTAGCCATCTATTCGCAAAATCTCTCATTACACTTTTATATCTTGGAAGCACATGATAATATCACCCATTACTTACATATTTATATAAATGTACTGTTTCTCTCTGTCTCTGTCTCTATCATCTCCATCTCTATCTCTAACTCTATCTAAACCTAAACCTCTAACTATATCTAAACCTATACCTATATAATTTATATCTATCTAAATATCTATAACATACCTAATAAATATCTGGATTTAGATTGTTTGTGTTTCCCTTATGAGAATACAACAATATGAGACCAGGGAATATCATGTCTCATGCATCTTTCCACTGCTTAGATCAGAGGATAGTATACAGTAGACTGTTGGCCGCTGTTATGACCCTAAGGAATGTTAAAGTAAAATGAGAGAGAGACTGTGATCAGGGGGTCTGAAGTTTTAGCAGTAAAGACAACAGGCAACTTTATTCTTAACTAGTTCCTGCTTATATACTGCAGGGTTTACGTGACTAAAAGCATGCATACATTTCGTGATAAAACAGAGTGCCTACTTTTCAGTATATTACTCCCTACATAAAAGAGATAGCTAACAAGACCTTGGGGTTTAAGAAAAAACAAACATTCTCTCCCTCTCAGACTGTCCTCCAAGTAAGCAGATAATAGTCTCCACAGTTTACTGCCGAAGCCACTTTGAAGCCAGTCACTCCCAACAAATTTCGCAGGTTTTCTATTAACCCTTGGCTCCTACAATAGACACTGAAATGTTCAGTGAACTCGACTATCCTACCATTAGGTCTCCTGAGAAAATTTTGATTTGTGTGCTGATCATCTTAGGTCAGCTCTAATAATCATGTCCTATAGTAATTCTACAAAATGTATGTCATGAATTATTCTGTGTTTAAATTTCTCAGTGGTGACATCTTTACAATTACCCTGTTATAAATCTTTGAATCAATTATTCATGCAGATGCGGTTTTGCAATCTGCTGGACATAGAAGATGTTATCATGAATGAAGAAACAAAAGACCTCCAGTGGTGGAATCTTGGAGCTTCAAATGGTGGCAATTTTTTTATGGGAGGGTTTTAAAAGTTTCAAGATGCCATAAAAGTTTGAATTGAGACAAACCCTGATTCCCTGTATCATGATGTTTATCTACATTTATATGTATATGTACATATCTGTATATTTCCCTATATTATCCCTATAAGTCACAGTGATCATGGTTTTATGTCCAAGGGAATGGTTTCTTTTGGTTCTTCTATCTACCAGCCTTAGAACTCGGTTTGCTACCTGTCATAGTGCATATGGTATGCAACTTCCTTAAAATAGCTTTGAGTGAACACATTTTTACATTGATATATGTCCTTGGAAATTTGGCATCAATATTCAGATAAGCTCCATGACTATCTGAGTAAGCTAGATAGTGTGTGTAAGGATAAGTGTGTATGTGTGTGTGTGTATGTATGCATTGATTTTTTTCAAAACAGATTTGCATAATATAGTTGCATAACTCATTCTGTTTGCGTGTTTCTTTTTCCCCTTTAAAAAATAAGCAAATGGTGTTGGTATCCAAAGTCTTTAATAGATAAAACTAAGGTTTACCTTTATTATAGAATTGACATTTTCAACTTTTATTTTAAAAGCACTTGAAGTCTTTGGTTGCTTGGGCTTTTTGAATATATTGCATATTCTGACATCGAGATTGGTGTATAGTTATTTTCTGCTAGTCTTTTTCTTTCTTTTTATATTAAAGAAGTTGTGGGTTTGCAGAACAATCATACATAAAATACAGGATTCTCCTATACCTTCCCAGAAGTAACACCTTGTTTTGGTGTGGAAATTTGCCTCAGTTGATGATAGTGCAGTTTAAAATTTTTTATAATTGAGCTATTAATGAAATCCATGGTTTAACTTAGGGTTCACTGTTTGTATAGTATAGTTCCATGGATTTAAAAAATTTTATTCTGTTTCTCTATATACAATCTAACATTTCCCCTTTTAATTATATTTTTATGTATTTAGATATATATTTCAGTACTATAATTACTTTCACAATTTTATGCTATGATCACCACCATTCATTACCAAACATTTTCATCTTTCCAATAGGAACCCTGTACATTTAAGCCTTAACTTCCCATTATCTATCCTCACCCTGTGCTCTGGTAACCTATATTGTTGATCTTGACTTTATAAGTATGCTTATTCTAATTATTTCAAATGAGATCACACAATATTTCTCTTTTTTTGAATGGATTATTTCACTCAACATGACGTCTTCAAGGATGATCCATGTTGTTGCATATATCAGATCTTCATTCCTTTTTACAGCTGAATAATATTCTAATGTATGTACATATCATCTTGTGTTTATCCGCTCATCAGTAGATGTACACTTGGATTACTTCCAACTTTTGGCAATTGTGGGTAATGCTACTGTGAGCATTTGTGTGCAAATATTTGTTTGAATCTCTGCTTTCAATTCTTCTGGATATATACCTAGTGATGGGATGGCCAGGTCGTGTGGTGATTTTATACTTAGCTTCCTTAGGAACCAACAAACTGTGTTCCACAGTGACTGCACCATTTTACAATCCCACCAACAAATGAATTAGTGTCCTATTTCCCTGTATCCTTGCCAGCTCTTGTATTTTTCTTTTTTTTAAAAAAGCAACTGTTCTAATGAGTGTGAAATGATACCACACTGTGGTTTTGATTTGCATTTCCTTGATGGCTAATGATGAGCATCTTTTTATGTGTTTTTTTGCCATTTGTATAACTTCTTTAAAGAGAAGGATGTTCAAGTCCTTTGCCCATTTTATATTTGGTTGTTTGTCTTTTTGCTGTTATGTTGAAGGATTTTTTAGTGCTGTATATTAAACATTATTGAATATATGGTTTCCAAATATTTTCTCCCATTGTGTTGGTTGTCATATCACTTTCATGATAAAGTCCTTTGAAGAACAAAAGTTTGTTTTCTTTTTTTAAATTTTGATTAGGTCCCATTTATCTATTTTATATTTTGTTGCTTATGCTTTGGGTGCAGAGTCTATGAAACTATTGCCTAACGTAAGGTCCTGAAGATGTTTCCCTATGTTTATTCTGAGTGTTTTATGGTTCTAGCTCTTATAATAAGGTCTTTGATCCATTTTGCATTGATTTTTGCTATTGGTGTGAGGTAATGCTCCTCTTTTTTTAATGCACTTCTAATGAGATGCATTCGCACACCATAAAATCCATCAAAAGTGCACAACCTGGAATGTAATCCATACCGAACTTTGAAATCTATTCCATAAGTACCTGTTAACATGTACTTGGAATTTTTGCTTTTTTGTATATATGTCATATTTCACAATTAAAAATGTTTAAAAAGTGCACATTCCATGGCTCATAGTATATTCACAGAGTTGTGTATTCATTACCAAAATCAATTAGAGATCATTTTAATTATTCCAAAAATAAAACCCATACTCCTTGTACAAACTTATTATTGACACATAGCACTGGTTTGGTCCTTTGTTACAACTGATGAAATAACATTAAAATATTACTGTTAACTATAATCTGCAGTTTGCATTAGGTATATTTTTACCACATATCATCCTATTGTTAATACTTTGTAATAGTGATGTACATTTTCTTTTTCTAGTTCATGAAAGAACATTCCTACATTTGTGCTATTAACCCCAGTCATTGTCCACAACAAGACCCACTGCTACACAATTCCATGTTTTATACTCTAGCTTTACTTCTAGTGACATACATGACATTAATCTTCCCCTTTAAAAGACAAACACCCATAATTCAGTGTGGTTAATTACACTCACAATAATGTGCTACCATCACCACAATCCATCCTCCAACCCTTACAACCAACCTAATTAAAAATTCTGCATAAATTAAGCATTAACTCCACATTCTTTATTCTCATTCTTTCTCCTGGTAATCTATATTCTATATTTTAAGTGTATTAGTTTGCTTATTACAATTAGATCATATTACTGAGATCATACAATGTCCTTTGGTTTCTGGCTTATTTCTCTCAACATAATATCTTCAAGGTTCATCCACATTGTCACATGCATGAAAAATCCATTCCTTTTTACAGCTGAATAATATTCCCTTCTATGTCTATAATACATTCTGTTTACCCATTCATTAGTTGATAGATGCTTGGGTTGCTTCTATCTCTTAGCAAATTGTGAACAATGCCACTATGAACATCAATGTGAAAATGTCTGTTCGTGCCTCTGCTTTCAGTTCTTCTGGGTATACACCTAGTAGGGGATTGCCAAATTGTATGGCAATTATTTCCTTAGCTTCCTGAGGAACCACCAATCTGTCTTCCATCGCAACTGTGCCACTTTATGTTGTACTGGCAATGAATGATTATTCCTATTTCTCACACATCCTCTCCAACACTTGTAGCTTTCTGTTTTTTTTTTTTAATAGTAGCCATTCTAGTAGATGTGAAATGCTATCTCATTGTGGTTTTGACGTGTATTTCCCTAACAGTGATGTTGAGCATCTTTTCATGGCTTTTTAGCCATTTATATTTCCTCTTTGGAATAATGCCTACTCAAGTCTTTTGCCCATTTTTTAATTGTGTTGTTTCTCTTTTTATTCTTGAGTTGAAAATCTTCTTTACATTTTCTGGATATTAAACACTTATCAGATATGTAAGTTTCCAAATAGTTGCTCTGATTGAGTAAGTTGCATTTTCATTCTCTTGACAAAGTCCTTTGAAGCACAAAAGCATTTAACTTTGAGGAGTTTATATATTTTTCCTCTATTGCTTGTGCATTGGGAGTAAAGTATAAGAAACTATTGCTTACCACAAGACCTTGAAATAGCTTCTCTAAATTTTCCTAGGGAGTTTTATGGGCCTGGCTCTTTTATTAAGATCCTTGATCCATTTTGAGTAAATTTTTGTATTAGTTGTGAGATAGGGGTCTTCTTTCATTATTTTGGATATGGTTATCCAGTTCTCACAGCACTATTTCTGAAGAAACTGTCTTGTTTAGTGGACTTGGTTGCCTTGTCAAAAATCAATTGATGAAAAAAAATGCTTAGCAGCAGAAAAGGATAAATTCCAAAAGCCAAGAGGACTGGCTTCAAGATCTGGCCTCTTGGAGAGGCTCCTAAGATGGTGGGTTAGTGAAGTGTGGAATTTAGTTTGCCCTCCAGAGCAGCTAGTAAATAGCCAGGAAGAGTACAGTACATCGGCTGGGACAACGTCAGTGACTGAACATACAGCATACACCAGTCTGGACAAGTTGGACCAGCTGTGATTCCACTCAGAACTATGAGACCCCCAAGCCATGGAGGCAAGTGCCCCTACCCGACAGCCTGGTTCCCAGTGGGGAAAGGAAACAGACTTTACCAACAGCAAGGGGCTGAATTCAACCAAGCTCCAATTGTGTAATTTATTAACAAATTCTGACTACTAAAAATAGGCCCCCAGCTCAGATAAACCTTGAATAAAAGCTAATGTTACTAGTTTTTGCCCTGGTGCAAAAGGAGCAGGGCTGACTGAAAAAAACAAAAAACAAAAAACAGGTTTTTTTTATTGGATAGCACAAAATAATTGAAAAGGTCTGGGGCCTAAAAAAAAGGGGGGGGGGAACATAGGACCTGGAGATACATAGAGCAAGGTACCAACTTAAGCTCTTGATTAATATACCCAAGGAATGGGAGTCCTGCTCTGAAAAGGATTTTTTTTTCTGTGTTTTTAATGTTTTTAAATCTTAGCTGCTCTTTAGATACAAATGCAAGGCTTCTCAGGTTCCAACTGCCCCAGGCAAGGGCAGAATTAGGCTTGTCTGAGAGACAAAGAGGCTGTCAGGTGAAAGGTGGTAATTCCCTGGAGACTGTGCCTTTCCCAGGAGAGAGGTGGGGGTGGGCAGCTCAGGTGGAATCCATCACTCAAAGGAATTCAAACCCCAGGGTCTGGAAACCTGAAGGAATTAAAGCCAGCCTACAACCTCTCCTCTGTATCAACCATGACCCAGCAGGGAGAGTCTGCTGAAGTTAAAAGTACCACATCATTTTATGCTGGTGGGACTACAGGCAGATAAGCACCACATACTGGGCAGGATAGGAAAAACACAGAGTGTAGAGGTTTAATAAGAAAGTCTCTCAATCTGCTGGGTCTCACCCTCAGGGAAAACTGATGCAGGTGAATCATTCCTCCTGTGAGGAGGTAAGTATGGTCTGGAAAAATCTGATTGCACGCTGTAGTACCTAAGTAGACCCTGATAAGAAAAAAAAAAAAAAGGTGCCATATGGGCAGGGCAAGAAAAAAGAAATAAAAAATTTTGATCTGTTAAGCAAAACCTATGCTAGAGGTCTAGAATAAGCTGAACTGAATGTCAAAGAACAGATAAAGAACAAAGCCATCTGGCAAGAAAATCTTAGGTGAAAGACTGAAAACAATATCCAGAATAAATTAAGGAAATTAAATGCCTAGATGCCAGCAAGAAATAACAAATTATCCTAGGAAAATTGAAGATATAGCCAAGTCAAAGGAGCAAACCAACAATTGAAATGAGATACAGGAGTTTGAACAATTAATTCAGGATGTTTGAACAGACATGGAAAATTGCATCAAAAATCAAATCAACAAATTGAGGGAGGATATAAAGAAGGCAATGGGCAAACCAAAAGAAGAAATTGAAAGTCTGAAGAAACAAATCACAAAACTTATGGGAATGAAAGGCACAGCAGAGGAGATGAAAAAACCAATGGAAATCTACAATGTTAAATTTCAAGAGGCAGAAGATAGGATTAGTGAACTGGAGGATGGGATGTCTGAAATTTGACAAGCAAAAGAAAAATATAGAGAAAAGAATGGAAAAATATGAGCAGGGACTCAGGGAATTGAATGAAAACATGAAGCACATGAATATATATGTTGTGGGTGTCCCAGAAGAAGAAGAGTAGGGAAAAGAAGGAGAAAAACTAATGGAGGAAATTATCACTGAAAATTTCCCAACTGTTATGAAAGACTTAAAATTAGAGATCCAAGAAATGCAGCATACCCCAAATAGGATAGATCCAAATAGACATACTTCAAGACACTTATTTATCAGAATGTCAGATGTCAAAGAGAAAGAGAGAATTTTGAAAGCAGCAAGAGAAAACCAATCCATCACATACAAGGGAAGCCCAATAAGACTAGGCATAGATTTCTCAGTAGAAACCATGGAGGGGTAAAGACAGTGATACGATATATTTAAGATTTTAAAAGAGAAAAACTGCCAACCAAGATTTCTATATCCAGCAAAACTGTCCTTTAAAAATGAGGGGGAAATTAAAACATTTTCGTGCAAAAAAAAAACACTGAGAGAATATGTGACCAAGAGACTGGCTCTACAAGAAATACTAAAGTGAGCACTAAAGACAGATAGGAAAAGACAGGAGAGAGAGGTGTGGAGAACAGTATAGAAATGAAGACTATCAGTAAAGGTAAAAAGAGGAAAAATTAGATGTGACATATAAAATCCAAAAGGCAAAATGGTAGAAGAAAGTACTATTCTCACAGTAATAATACTAAATGTTAATGGATTAAACTCCCCAATCAAAAGACATAGATTGGCCTAATAGATTAAAAAACAAGACCCATCTATATGCTGTCTACAGGAGACACATTTTAGACCCAAGGACAAAAATAGGTTAAAAGTGAAAAGTTTGGAAAATATATTTCATGCAAACAACAAGAGCAGGAGAAGCTATACAAATATCCAACAAATTAGACTTCAAATGTAAAATAATTAATAGACACAAAGAGGAGCACTATGTATTAATGAAATGAACAATTCAGCAAGAACACATAACAATTATAAATATTTATGCACCAAGCCAGAGTGCTCCAAAACATATGAGGTAAGCACTGAAAATACTGAAAAGAGAAATAGACACATCTATCATAATAATTTGAGACTCCAATTCCCCACTCTCATTAATGTACAGAACATCTAAACAGAGGATGAATAAAGAAACAGAGAATGTGAATATTACAATAAACGAACTAGACTTAACAGACATTTATAGAGCAGTACACGCCACAAATGCAGGATATACCTTTTTGTCAACTGCTCATGGTCCATTCTCAAGGATAGCCCATATTCTGGGTCACAAAGAAAGTCTCAATAAATTTTAAAAGATTGAAATCATACAAAACACTTTCTCATATCATAAAGGAATGAAGCTGAAAATCAGTAATAGGCAGAGCATCAGAAAATTCACAAATATATGGAGGCTCAACAACACACTCTTAAACAACTGGTGGGTGAAAGAAGAAATTACAAGATAAATCAGTAAATATCTCAAGGCAAACGAAAATGGAAACACAGCATATCAAAATTTATGAGATGCAGCAAGGGCAGTGCTAAGAGGGAAATTTATTGCCCTAAATGCCTATATCAGAAAAGAAGAAAAAGCAAAAATCAAAGAATTAACTGTTCACTTGGAAGAACTAGAGAAAGTACAGCAAATTAACCCCAAAGCAAGCAAAAAGAAAGAAATAAATGAAATTGAGAACATAGAAACAATTGAGAAAATCAACCAAACCAGAAGTTGGGTCTATGAGAAAATCAATAAAATTGATGGACCTTAGCAAGATTGACAAAAAGGAAACGACAGAGGATGCAAATAAATAAAATCAGAAAGGGAAGAGGAGACATAACTTCTGACCCTGCAGAAATAAAGGAGGTAATGAGAGGATACTATGAACAACTTTATGCTAATAAACTATTCAACATAGATGAAATGGACAGCTTCCTAGAAAGACATGAACAAGCAACATTGACTTGAGAAGACATAGGTGACCTCAACAAACCATCACAAGTAAATAAATTGAATCAGTCACTAAGAAGCTCCCCAAAAAGAAAAGTCCAGGACCAATTGGCTTCACATGTGAATTCTACCAAAAGTTCAAGAAAGAATTAGTACCAATCCTGCTCAAACTATTCAAAAAAATTGAACAGGAGGGAAGGCTGCCTAACTCAGTCTATGAAGCCAGCATCACTCTTATACTAAAGCCAGACAAAAATACTACAAGAAAAGAAAATTACAGATCAATCACTGTAATGAATATAGGTGCAAAAATCCTCAACAAAATTCTTGCAACCTGAATTCAGCAGCACATTAAAAGAATTATACATCTTCACCAAGTAGGATTCATCCCAGGTATGCAAGGATGGTTCACCACAAGAAAATCAATTAATGTAATACACCGTATCAACAAATCAAAGCAGAAAAACCACATGATCATCTCGATTGATGCAGCAAAGACATTTGACAAAATTCAACATCCTTTCTTGTTCAAAACACTTCAAAGGATAAGACTAGAAGGGAACTTCCTCAACATGATAAAGGGAATATATGAAAAACCTACAGCTAACACCATCTTCAATGTGGAAAAACTGAAAGCTTTCTCCCTAAGATCAGTGACAAGATAAGGATGTCCAGTATCACTGTTGTTATTCAACATTGTGTTGAAAGTTCTAGCCATGGCAATCAGACAAGAAAAAGAAATACAAAGCATAAAAATTGGAAAGGAAAAAGTAAAACTCTCAGTTTGCAGATGATACCATACTATATGTCGAAAACCCTGAAAAATTCACAACAAAACAACTAAAGCTAATAAATGAGTACAGGATAGTGACAGGTTACAAGATCAACACTCAAATATCTGTAGTGTTTCTATACACTAGTAATGAGCAATTCAAGGGGGAAATCAAGAAAAAAATTCCATTTACAATTGCAACCAAAAGAATAAAATATTAAGGAATAAACTTAACTAAAAATATGAAAGATCTATACAAAGAAAACTACAAGAAATGTCTAAAAGAAGACCTAAATAAATGAAAGGGTATACCGTGTTCATGAATTGGACAATTAAATATAGTTAAGATGTCAATTCTACTTAAATTGATTTATAGAGTCAATGCAATACCAATTAAAATACCAAAAACTTATCTTCCAGAAATAGAAAAACCAATACCAAATTTGTCTGGAAGGTCAGGGTGCCCTGAATAGCTAAAAATATCCTGAGAAAGAAAAATGACGTTGGAGGTCTCATACTAACTAACTTCAAGGTGTGTTACCAAGCTACAGTGGGAAAAAGCATGGTACTGGCATAAAGAAAGATATACTGAACAATGGAATCAAATAGAGTGTTCAGATATGGACTTTCTCATCTATGGACAATTGATCTTTGATAAGACAGTCAAGCCAACTCACCTGAGACAGAACAGTGCTTAAAGAACTGGATATCCACATGCAAAAGAATGAAAAAGTATCCATGTCTCACACCCTATACAAAAATTAACTCAAAATGGATCAAAGACCTAAACCTTACATATAAAAATTTTAGAAGAAAATGTAGGGAAATATCTTATAAGAATTGTAATAGGAGGCAGTTTCCTGGATCTTACACCCAAAGCATGAACACTGAAGAAAGAAATAGATAAATGGGAACCCCTCAAAACTGGATCAAAGAACATTGTCAATAAAGTAAAAAGACAGCTTACACAATGGGAGACACTATTTGGAAATGACATACATGGTAGGGTCTAGTATCCAGAACATATAAAGAGATTGTTCAACTCAACAATAACAAGATGAAAAACCCAATTACAAAATGGGCAAAAGACATAAACAGACACTTTTCAGAAGAGGAAATACAAATGGCTAAAAGGCATATGAAAAGAAGCTCAATTTCCCTGGCTATAATGGAAATGCAAATCAAAACCAGAATGAGATATCATCTCACACTTACCAGAATGACCATTATCAATAAAACAGAAAACGGCATGTGCTGGAGAGGATGTGAAGAAGGAAGCACACTTATCCACTGTTGGTGGGAATTAAAATGGTACAACCACTGTGGAAGGCAGTTGGACAGTTCCTCAGGAAGCTAAGTATAGAATTGCCATATTCCTGGAAATCCCATTGCTAGGTATCTATTCAGAAGAAATAACAACAAGGGCACAAATGGACGTTTGCACACCAATGTTTACAGCAGTATTATTTACAATTGCCAAGAGATGGAAACAGCCCAAATGTCTATCAACAGAAGAGTGGTTAAACAAGCTGTGGTATATAAATGTGATGGAATATTATGCAGCTGTTAGACAGAATAAAGTCATGAAGCATGTAGCAACATGGATGGACCTTGATGACATTATGCTGAGTGATATTAGCCCAAAACAAAAGAAAAATACTGTATGGTCTCACTCTTATGAATTAACATTAATGAATGAATATGGATAATTTCAGTTAATAACAAAGGTCATCAGGAGATAGAAACAAGGTAGATATTGGGTAATTGGAGCTGAAAGGATACAGATTGTGCAAGAGGACTGATTGTAAAAATTCAGAAATGAATAGCACAATACTATCTGATTGTGCTGATAGTAGCACAATAATGTGAATACACTGAATGAAGCTGAGTGTGAGAATGATAGAGGGAGGAGGGCTGGGGGCACATATGAAGCCAGAAGGAAAGATAAATGATAAAGACTGAGATGGTATAATCTAGGAATGCTTAGAGTGTGAAATGATAGTGACTAAATGTACAAATTTAAAAAACGTTTTTGCATGAGGAAGAACAAAGGGATGTCAGTATTGCAGGGTGTTGAAAATAGGTCATTATTCATATTTTAAAACTTCAACTTCTGTGTGAGACTAAAGCAAAAAATGTTTATTTGATACAAAATTTATATTTTGACTAGTGTATTTCCTAGTGTAACTTATAGGGACAGACTAATTGAACACCATAAGTACATGGATCCTTGAATAGGGTCTGAGAATTTGTGGGTTAGTCCTGTGTGGTGTCCCGATAAATCCCAGAGTGATTTGAATGGTGAATAAAGAAGTAATTGCAAAGTGCCCTTGGGGGAATGGTGAGAAAGAGGGAAAATTCAACTTCCCCATTTGGAGAATTCCTGATATTCTCACAAGCAGTGGGACAACCAAATCAACAGGCTGAGCCCTCAATCTTGGGGTTTGTTTATATGAAACTTATCACACATAGGATAGGCTAAGCCTACTTAAATTTAGGCTAAGAGTCACCACCAAAGAACGTCTTTTGTTGCTCAGATGTGGCCTCTCTCTCTCAGCCAACACAACAAGCAAACTCACTGCCCTCCCCATCTCTACATGGGACATGACTTCCAGGGGTGTAAACCTCCATGGCAATGTGGGACAGAAATCCAAGAATGAGCTAGGACTCAGCATCAAGGTATTGAGAAAAACACGACAGAAAGGGGAAAGAGAGAAATGAGACAAAATAAAGTGTCAGCGGCTGAGGAATTTCAAACAGAGTTGTGAGGTTATCCTTGAGGTTATTACGCATTATATAGCTATCCCCCTTTTAGTTTAAGGTGTACTAGAGAGGCTAGAGGAAAGTGCCTGAAACTGTAGAGCTGTGTTCCAGTAGCCATGCTTCTTGAAGATGATTGTATAGTGATATAGCCTTCACAATGTGACTGTACGTTTGTGAAACTTTGTGTCTGATGCTCCCTTTATCTACAGTATGGACAGATGAGTAAAAAATATGGATTAGAGAAACAGAGAAACCTTAGACATGACTGGCCTTTCTTGAGTGAAGGTATCCTCTTGTTGATGCCTTAAATTGGACATTTTTATGGCTTTAGAACTATAAACTTGTAATTTAATAAATCCCCTTTGTAAAAGCCAAACCATTTCTGGTATACTGCATTCTGGAAGCCTTAGGAAACCAAAACAGTGCATAATATGGTTAACTAACCTGCCTAATTTTACTCAAGTTTGTAAAAATATTAGGAATTCAATATAGACATTCTGAATTACATTTTTCTATATTATTCACTTAATTTTAAAATTTCTTACTTCTAATATTGAGTACTGTAATCCTTCAGGAAAAGCATTTTCTTGCATATCAAATACATTCCTTCAGTTCAGTTTATTCCTAGATCACCTTGCATAAAGTTCCATCCCTTTTAAAAAAAACAAACAAACACTTTTTATTGTGAAATATAGTATATATACAAAAAAGTGATAAATATCAAAATACATTTTAACAAGTAGTTACAGAACAAATTTCAGTGTATGGTACGGGTTATAGTTCCACTAATTCAGGTATTTCTTTCTAGCTTTCTAAAACACTAGAGATAAAAAAAATCAATATAATGATTCAGTGGTTATACTCATTTGTTAAATCCTATTTCCTCAGTTACAACTCCTCCCTCTCCTTTGATCTTTCTTCAAAATTTTAGTAATATTTGGGCAATGACCATTCTAACTTTTTCATGTTGAAAGGGGTGTTGACATTATGGGGTAGCAGGCTGCAACTGGTTGATACTCTTGGAGAGACTGGTAACTCTGAATTTCAGGGCATATCTGGCCTAGGAACTATCTGGAGGTTTTAGGTTTCTGAAAAATGAACTTAGTGAGTGGAACTTTATAGAGTCTCAGATAGAGTCCTGGGTGTTCTTTAGGGTTTACAGGAATACTGTTGGTTGAGGCTTGGCACAACATGTCAGTTAGCAATATCTAGTTGAAGCTTGCATAAGGGTAACTTCCAGAAGAACCTCTTGACTCTATTTGAAATCAGTTAGCCACTGATACCTTATTTTGTTATATTTATTCTCTCCCTTTTGCCAGAATACCATGCTTTTTTAACCACTGTAACTTTGTAATATGCTTTATAGTCAGTGTGCTGGTTTGAAAGGATGTATGGACCCTAGAAAAGCTATGTTTTAATCAAAATCCCATTTTTTAAAGGTAGAATAATCCCTATTCAATACTGTATGTTTGAAACTATAATCTTCCTGGAGATGTGATTTAATCAAGAGTGGTTGTTAAACTGGATTAGGTGACGACATGTCTCCACGCATTTGGGTGGGTCTTGCTAAGCTTCTGAAGTCCTATAAAAGAGGAAACATTTTGGAGAATGAAGGAGGTTCAAAGAGAGCAGAGAATACTGCAGCACCATGAAGCAGAGAGTCCATGAGCCAGCGATCTTTGGAGATGAAGAAGGAAAATGCCTCCTGGGGAACTTCATGAAATAGGAAGCCAGGAGAAGAAGCTAGCAGATGACACATGTTCACCATGTGCCCTTCCAGATGACAGAGGAACCCTGACCTTGTTCACCATGTGCCTTTCCAGATGAGAAAGCAACTCTGACAACATGCCATGTTCCCTTCCACATGACAGAGAAACCCTGAACTTCATTGGCCTTCTTGAACCAAGTTATCTCTCTTTAGATGCTTAGATTGGACATTTTTATAGACTTCTATGGACATTTTCTCAGTCTTAGAACTGTAAACTAGCAACTTATTAAATTCCCCTTTTTAAAAGCCATTCCATTTCTGGTATGTTGCATTCTGGCAGCTAGCAAACTAGAATAATCAGGAATTTTGATTCCTCCAGCTTTGTTCTTTTTCAAGATGTTTTTGGCTATTTGGTGTCCCTTACCCTTTCAAATGAATGTGATAACTTAGCTTTAGCATTTCTGCAAAGTAGACTGTTGGAATTCTGATTAGGATTGTGTTGAGTCTGTAATCTCTTCTGGTAGAATTGAAATCTTAATGATATTTAATTCTGTAATCCATAAACATAAAATGTTCCTCCATTTATTTATAAGTTTTAAAAGTTTCTTTTAGGAGTATTTTGTAGTTTTATTTGTGTTGACCCTTTATATCCATGGTTAAATATATTCAGAGATTTTTGTTCTTCTAGTTGCTATTTTAAATGGATTTTTTTTCCTTATTTCACTCCTCAGATTGCTCATTATTAGTGTATAGAAACACTACTGATTTTTTTTTTGTATGCTGTATGCCAGGAGTCACATTTCATTCTTTTTCCAGGTGGTTATCTGCTTATTGCCGCCCCAGTTATTGATTTTTTTGTTTGGTTGGTTTTTTTGGTTGTTTCCTTTTTTGTTGGGGAGTGCATGGGCCAGGAATTGAACCCAGGTCTCCCTTATGCCAGGCAAGAATTATACCACTGAACTACCCTTGCACTCCCATCACTACTGATTTTTGCATGTTGATCTTGTTTCCTTCCACCTTGCTGAACTCCTTTATTAGGTTTAATAATTTTGTTGTAGATTTTTCAGCACTTTCTATATATAGGATCATACCATCTACAAATAGTGAGTGTTATTTATTCCCTTCCACTGTGGATGTCTTTTATTTTTCCAATCTATCTTTTCTAGCTAGAATTTCTAACACAATGTTGAATAACAGTGGTGACAGTGGCATCCTTCTCTTTTTCCAAATTTAAAGGGAAATTTTTCAATCTTTCCCCATTGAGTAAAATGTTAGCTGTGGATTTTTCCTTTATCCCCTTTAGGAAGTTGAAGATGTTTCTTTATATTACTTTCATTTGATGCATTTTCATGAAAAAAGGATATTGGATTTTGTCAAAGGTCTTTTTGTATCAATTGAGGTGAACATGATTTTACCCCTTTGATTTATTAATGTGATGTATTATATTAATTGACCTTTTGTGTTCAGCCACCCTTGCATACTTGGGTTAAAAGCCACTTGATCATGTTCTATAATTCTTTCAAAGTGCTATTAGATTCGATTTGCAAGTATTTGTTGAGGACTTTTGTATCTATATTCATTAGAGAAAATGGTCAATAGTTTTCTTTTTTAAAAGTATCTTTATTTTATTTTGGTATTAGGGTGATGGTGGCTTTTATAGAATATGTTAGATAGTGTTCCCTCATCTTTAATTTTTGGAAAAGTTTTAGCAGGATTGGAATTAATTTTTTTGAACAATTGGTAGTATTCACCTGTGAAGCCATCTGGTCCTGTGATTTTCTTTGTTGGGAGATTTTTGATGATTGATTCATTCTCTTTACTTGTAATTTCTATTTTGAGGTCTTCTATTTCTTCCAGAGTCAGTGTAGATTCTTTGTGTATTCCTAGAACTTTGTCCATTTCATCTAAGTTGTCTAATTTGTTCACATACAGTTGTTCATAGTATCCACTATGATCCTTTTTTATTTCTGCATGGTTGGTAGTAATGTCTCAGCTCTCATTTCTGATTTTATTTATTTGCATTGCCTCTCTTATTTTCTTGGTCATTCTAGTTAAGGATTTTCTCATTTTATTGATCTTTTCAAAGAACCAACTTTTGGCTTTGTTGATTCTTTCTGTTCTTATTATTCTCAATTCCATTGATTTCTGCTCTAACTCTTTTATTTTGTTCCTTCCGCTTGCTTTGGTTTGTTGTTTGTTTTCCCCTTCTTCCAGTTGCACAGTTAGGTCTTTGATTTTATCTCTTTCACCTTTTTTAATGCCATGCCTTCACTACATCAAATAGGTTTTGACATGTTGTATACTCATTTTCATTTGTCTCCAGATATTTGCTGATTTCTCTTGCAATTTCTTCTTTAACATATGGACTGTTTAGGAGTGTGTGCTGTTTAACTACCATATGTTTGTGTATTGTCTGGTTATCTGCCTGTTATTGATTTCCAGATTTATTTAATTGTTGTCTGATAGAGTGCTTTATATAACTTCAATTATTTTAAATTTATTGAAAATTGTTTGTGACCCAACATGTGGTCTATCCTGGAGAATGATTCATGAGGACTTGAGAATGTATATCTTTCTGTTTTAGGGTACAATTTTCTTTATATGTCTGTTAGGTCTAGTGCATTTATCATATTATTCATGTTCTCTTATACTTTATTGATCTTCTTTCTATATATTTTGTCTATTGATGAGATTGGTGTGTTGATATCTCCAACTATTATTTTACAGACGTCTGCCTCTCTCTTCAGTTTTGCCAGTGTTTGTCTCATGAATTTTGGGGCACCCTGGTTAGGCACATAAATATTTTTTGAGTGCTATTTCTGCTTGGTGTAGGGCCCCTTTTACTAATATATAGTGCACTTCTTTGTCTCTTATAACAGCTTTTCACTTAAAATCTATTATTTGGGGTATTAGTATAGCTACTCCAGGTCTTTTTTGTTACTGTTAGCATGGTATATATTTTTCCAACCTTTTTCTTTCAATCCATTTGTTTCCTTGGATTTAAGGTGCGTCTTTTTTAAACAGCATAAAGATGGATCAGAATTTTTATCTGTTCTGCCAATTGGTGTTGTTTGATTGGGGAATTTGATCCATTAACATTCAATGATACTACTGTATAGGCAGTACTTACTTCAGGCATTTTTATCAATACTATCTTATATTTGTCTCTCTTTTAACCCTTTCAGTTATGCTTACTGATAATCTTCATTTCTACACTTTACTCCCAACTTCTCTCTCTGTCTTTTCTTCTCAGTCAGCAGAACTCTGTTTAGTACTTCTTGTAGGACAGTTCTCCTATAAATGAACTCTCAGGTTCTGTCTACCTGTGAATATTTTAAAGTCATACTTAGTTTTGAAGGATAGTTTTTCTGGTTAAAGAAATTTTGACTTGCACTTTTTTCAACTTCAATACATTAAAATAAAATTCCAGTACCTTCTCATCTCTATAGTTTATGAAAAAATCAGAATTTAACTCTATTGCAGTTCCATGATGTGATAAATCACCTTTGTCTTGCTGCTTTAAGGATTCACTCATTATCTTTGGCATTTGACATTCTGATTAGCATGTGTCTCAGAGTAGGTCTATTAAGATTTACTTTGGAATACTTTGTGCTTCTTGATTTTGTTAATCTATGTGCCTCATAAAATTTGGCAAATTGTGGCCATTATTTCCTCAAATATTCTTTCAGCCCCTTTTCCCTTCTCTTCTCCTTTTGGGCCACCCATGATGCATATATTTGAGCATTTTCTTCTGCCATTCAAACCCCTGAGACCCTGCTAAATTTTTCCACTTATTTTCTTTATCTCTTCTGTTTATAAGATATCAATTCTCCTATGTTCTTGCTCACTGGTAGTTTTTACTGCCTGTTCAAATCTGCTGTTGTATGTCTCTAATATATTTTTAATCACTTCTATTGCATCTTTCCTTCCTATCATTTCTTTTTCTTTCTTGTTATGGTTTCAAATTCCTCTTTGTGCTCACACAGTGTTTTCTTAATATCCTTAGCCATGTTATCCTTCATGTCCTTGAATTGATTTAAGATATTTGCTTAAACATCTTTGATTAGTTGTTCTAAATTCTGTGTTTCCTCTTTAAGTTTTAATTTATTCCTTTGACGGGCCATATCTTCCTGTTTCTTAGTATGGCTTGTGTTTTTCAATGGGGTCTGGGCATCTGATTATCATGATGAGTTATTCTGGATGTCAGCTTCTTTCTCTTGCCTAAGGTTTTATTGTTGATTGTCTTTGTCGTAAGGCACTTCTTTGATAATTGGTTAAACTTTTTATAGATCTTTAGAAAAGCTCATATGTAACTGGTCAGATTTTTCCATCTCTTCTTCATCTTATTCTTTCTTTGGATATATGGTAAACTTTTTGATATTTCACTATTTATGTAACATTTCACCCTCAAGAGAATGCTTCCTTATCCTTGTTTCTTCTCTGGTAATATTGATCTATTCTATTTGTTCTTTTATTTGCTTCTATAATATTTTACACTCCGTTCATTGTCTTTGTCTCCTTTTGCCTGGAAAACAAATATCTGGAAGAGGGTCACTCCAGAGAGGGCTTTGCCAAGTCAGTGTTTTCCAGCCAAAATGGATTCGGTGACCTTTGAAGTTGGCATAGATTGGTTCCAAAGTGCCCTGAGAAAACCTAGAAGGTTGCCGATCTTCTCTTTGATAACTTCCCCATTCTGTGTTTTCCTGGCCTGGTCAGAAGACAGTGTACTTCAGCACTATTCTCCACAGTTCTAGAGTGATACCGTCAAGCAACTCCACCACTGCTGGGAGCAGTGCTTCAACAGCAGCTGCCAGCTACTTTTGCCCAGGACCCAGTGACCTGAATTCTGTAATCCAAAGATGCTAAAAAGGCTGGGCTGTGGCCTCTCCCCTCATATTCTTAGGGAAAGGCTGATGTTCACTAAATTGATCCCCACTGCCCCAAGAAGGTACTGTATTTCTAATCTGCTGTCCCCCACCCTCACTTCCACCCCTGTTGGGGACAGGGTTGAAACAATCTGTTGCTGCTTTTGGTCTTGGGCTATTTTAAACTGTAGCTGCCCTCAGAGCCAGGGTCCAGTATTGCAGATTTGCTCATCAAAAGTCACAATGTGCTCAGCCATGTGCACACTGCCACATTTTTGGGGAAGAGGAATTTTATTTCCAGCAAGGAACTGGATCCTGGGGTGATTTGCCTTGAGAGTGGGGGATGGGCAGCAGCCTCTGCAGCATGGAGAGTTTTACTCACAGTTTCACACACCAGCCTCTTACTGTCTCTTCCTTCTGCTCTTTTCTCCCCTGGATGGTGTACAGCGTTCCTCTGGTCTCTAGAGCCCCCCCACCCAAGAGTTGTTTCGGATAGTTCCTGGATGTTTACTAGCTGCTGTGGAGGAAAACCTGAATATTGAAGCTCTCTACTCCACCATCTTACCTGGAAACTTTTCTTGCTGGTCTTTTTCCTTAAAGATAATTCAAACCAACTGATTTTCCATAATCTTATTATAGTATTAATATTTTCAACATTTACTCCTTTGAGTACCATGAAATTTTTAAAATATATTTTTTGGAATTGTCTGAAACCACAATAAAATCTCCTATATTTAGATATCATGTACTTTGCTCCACTTTCTTGTATGTGATATGCTTGTTCAAATTATTTAACATGGACTCCAAAAATCTAAGTGGTATGGAAGACTTTACATTTCTTAAGGGTCAGTTACTGCATTGGAAAATAAAAATTTGGACCCTTTGGTGGCTAGTAACTTTTACAGAGTTGAGTAGTTTTCAGTCTGGATGAACACCACATAGTCAAAGAGTTACCATTTTTGCTTAAATTTTCTAGTATCAGGATGCACTCTAGTAAGGAAGGCATTGCACACAAATATATTATCGATCCAATCATTGATCATGTCAGTGTCTATTGACATATATTTGTATGTGTTCCTGTGTCTGTATATATTTTAGTGACTGCAATGTTTCATCGAGGAAATATATTAGTATATCAAGATTTTTTTTTAATTCAAAAGTTCTGCCCCTGGGGGAGGGATACATCATATATATATATATATATATAACCTTTAAAAATATTTTTGAGCTTATAGAATAGTTTCAAAAATAATACAAAACCAGAACAGAGAACTCCAACATATCTCTATAACCCAGGATACCCAGATCCATCAATTTTAGTGTAAGTTGTGTACATCACGCTCTTGACGATTTAATACTGCCAGATATATTTCCTAAGACCAAATGTATACAATTATCCAGGTTTAAAAAATTAATATTGATAGAAAGCTTAGCAGTCTATATTCCAATTTTTTTCTTTATCCCAATAGTGCCCTATTGAGCATTTTCTCTTCCCTTGTTAGATATTGCACAGAATCATTTATTGTATTTAGTTATCATTATCTCTTTAATGGCTCTTTTTCTAAATTGTGGAACCGTACAGAACACAACCTTATTCCTATCAATCCTGCCAAGCATACCATTCAGTGAGATTAATCACATTTGCTGTACTACCTTCAACATCATGCATTATGGAAACTTTCCTATCTCCGCAAACAGAAATCATGCATCCATTAGGCATTAATTCTCCCTGCCCCCCGGAAAGCTATACTTTAATTTCTGTCTCTATGAGCTTTGCATATTCTCTGATATTTTCTTTGAAGTTTTTCATGGAGCTTAAATTTAATATCCTAAATACATAACAATCTAATTTGTTTTGATGCCAATTTAACTTCAGTGGTAAACACAAATTATGTACCTCCACCTTTATGTACTTCTTGTAACAAATTACATGTTTATACTTTATAAATCCAAAACCACTGATTAGTCATTGTATTTTATGTATTCTGCTTTTATATCTTTTTGGAAGTAAAAAATGGACTTTCACACCAAAAATATAATAGTACTGGCATTTATATTTACCCATATTGTTACCAATACCGTAAGTCTTCATTTCTTCATTTGGCTTTAATCTACTGTCTAGTGTCTTTTCTTTTCAATCTGCATAAATCTCTTTAGCATCTCTTATGAAGCTAGTCTACTGGTGATGAATTTCAACAGCTTTTGTTTATCTGGAAATGTAATAAGTTCTCCCTCATTTTAAAAAACTTTTTTTTATTGTATACTATAACATATATACAAAGTAAGGAAAGAAATGATCAATAATTTTCAGAGCACTCTTCAACAAGTAGTTACAGGACAGATTACAGAGTTTATCATGGGCTACCATACCATAATCTCAGATTTTTCCTTCTAGCTGCTCCAGAACATTGGAAGCTAGAAGGAATAAATATGTTTTTTATCATCACAATTGACTTTTTTATTTTTTGTGAAAAAAACATATATACAAAAATGTAATGAATTTCAAAACACAGCACAATTAGTTATAGAACAGATTTCAGTTTGAAATAGGTTACAATTCCATACTTTTAGGATTTTACTTCTAGCTGCTCTAAGATACTGGAGACTAAAAGAAATATCAATTTAATGATTCAGCAATTATATTCATTTTTAAACCCTACCCTCTCTATATAACTCCACCATCAACTTTGATCTTTCTATCCCACTCTTCAGGTGTATTTGGGCTATGGCCATTATAAATTTTTCATGTTGGAAAGGGCTGTCAATAGTATGGGGCAGGCAGATGGAACTAGCTTATATTCTGAAGAGACTGGGCTAGGTTTCAGGATTTATCTAGTCCAGGGATCCATCTGGAGGTTGTGGGTTTCTGGAAAGTTACCCTAGTGCATGGAGCCTCTGTAGAATCCTATGTATTGCCTAGGTATTCTGTAGGATTGGCTGGAATGGTTTTGATTGGGGTTTGGCAAATTGTGATACATAGCAAAGTCTAACTGAAGCTTACTTGAGAGTGACCCCCAGAGTAGCATCTCAACTCTCTCTGAACTCTCTGTGTCACTGATATGTTATTAGTTACACTTCTTTTCTCTCTTTTGGTCAGGATGGAATTGTTGATCAGAGTGCCAGGGTTGGAGTCATCCCTGGAAGTCATCTCCTGTGCTGCCAGGGAGAATTTCACCCCTGGATGTCATGTCCCACATAGAGGGAAGGGCAATGATTTCCTTTTCAGAGTTGGGCTTAGACAGGCCACATCTGAGCAACAAAAGAGGTCCTCCAGAAGTAACTCTTAGGCATACCTATGGGTAGGCTAAGCTTTCCAGCTACCTACATAAGCTTCACAAGAGTAAGCCTCAAGAGCAAAGGCTTGGCCTGTTGATTTGGGTGCCCTTAATGTTTGATACAATATCAGGGGATTCCCTGATGATAATGTTTAATAGTTCCATATTCTTTCTCCCATCCCTCAAGAGACTTTGCCAATAATTTTTAATTATATGCTTAATATATTCTAGGATGTACCCAGGTATTACATTAAGCTATATAGGATTAAAGGCCCTCATTCTTATTCTGGGCTCCCTGTGTTTCAATTGTTTAAATGAGCTATCCCTAGACAGGTTGCATAAGGTTATGTCCTTCAGAAAATTTAGGTTCTGGACAAAATAAACCTTTCATCTTTTGGTTTCAAAGAGTAGATACAATTCTAAATTATAAATGATATCTACCTTACCCCTGCATTCGGAAATACCTTAATCCTGAACTCATCAACTTCAATCTTATCTCTAAATACCAGGTTATAGATACACAAAACAGCCTCTCTAAATCCAGGAATAATTATTACTACTACAGACTAAATGTGTTGGGCCATGGTGGCTCAGCAGGCAGAGCTCTCACCTGTCATGCCAGAGACCTGGGTTCTATTCCTGGTGCCTGCCCATGCCAAAACAAACAAACAAACAAACAAAAAAGAAAAACAAACCAGCTTACAGTCTAGGCTGTTTTCTTATGACTATTTTCTAATGGAGACCATACAATAAGTGCTCTTTTGTTTCTGGTTAATTTTGTCTCACCGAATGTCCCACAGGTTCATTCACATTGTTGCATGCCTCACGATTTTGTTTCTTTCTGTAGCAGCACGATATTCGATCATATGTATACGTGTTTCTTCACCAATCTATTTCTCAGTCAGTGCATCCTTCAGCCACCTGCATTCATTAGGCATCATGTATAATGCCGGAAGTCCACAGTCCATCAACACTCTCAATTTTAGATCATTTCATTGTTCACAAGAGAAAGATAACCAATGAACACACTCACCAAATAGGAAATCTAAACCTCTTCCTAACTCTTGTCCCTCCTCCCATTATTTACCTCTGCACTGGCTGTGGTAGTGCTGATGGTTTCATTTTGAACATGGCTCATAGCATGCAATAGCAGTTTTCCTATAGTACCCAGGACTTAAACACTTTTTGTATGTGAATTATACCTTTGAAGTAGTTCTTGTAAGAACTAGTTTATATTTCTAGTGTTAATCAGTGGGACACATAGGTCTATAAAACCCCTTTCAATCTTGTTCATCTTCAATGTGATAATATTATAGGCCCACTAGGAAACCACCTTCACTTCTATCTATTCCTTTACATTTGAGTTCAAACTCATTAGCTAGCTATTCACTCACCTCTAGCTTCTATGTATGTCTAAGTCCCATATATTCTGTGTTATAAGTCTCCGATTTTACCTTTACCATAGTCATAAGAGTGGAGTCATACAGTATCTATCCTTTTGTGTGTGGCTTATTTCAAGGTTCATCTTTTTTGTCATATGCTTCAGGATGTCATTTCATCTTACTGCTGTGTAATATTCCATCATATGTATTTTGTTAATCCACTCATCTGTTGATGAGCATTTCACATGCTTCCATCTTTTGGTGATTGTGAATAATGCTGCTATGAACATTGGTGTGCAAATGTCTGTTTGTCATTGCTTTCAGCTCTTCTGGGTATATGCCAAGTGTTGTTATTACTGGATCATAGGGCAACTCTATATTTTGTTTCCTAAGGAACCCCTAAACAGTCTTCCATAGTGGCTGCACCATTATACATTCTCACTAGCAGTGCATAAGTGTCTCAATTTCTCCATATCCTCTCCCACATTTATAGTTTCCTGTTTGTTTAATAGCAGTCATTCTTATAGGCTTGAGGTGGTATCTCATTGTAGTCTTGATCTGCATTTCCATTATAGCTAATGAGAATGAATATCTCTTCATGTGCTTTTGAGCCATCTGTTTTTGCTCTTCAGAAAAATGCCTATTCATATCTTGAGTCCATTTTATAATTGGGTTGCTTGTATTTTTTGTTGTTGAATTGTATGATTTCTCTATGTATATAGAATATCAAACCTTTGTCCAATGTGTTATTTTAAAATATATTTTTCCCATTGAGTTGGCTGTCTCTTCATCATTTTGACAAAAGCTTTTGAGGTACAGAAGCATTTGATTTCCCATTCATCTATTTTTTTCTTTTGCTGCTTGTGTTTTGTGTGTAAAGTTTAGGAAGCTACCTCCTATTACTAGGTCTTGAAGATGTTTCCCTAAATTTTCTTCTAGAGACTTTATCGTGTTAGTTCTTATATTTAGGTGTTTGATCCACTTTGAGTCAATTTTTTTATCGAGTTTAAGGTAAGGGTCCTCTTTCATTCTTTTGGCTATTGATGTCCAATCACCAAAACCTATTTATTGAATAGACTATTTTGTCCCAGGTCAGTGGATTTGGGGTCCTAGTCAAAAATCCGTTGAGCATAGATTTGGTGGTCTATTTCTGCACTCTTGATTTGATTCTATTGGTCAATACTTCTATCTTTGTGCCAAAAAGATAGACAGCATGTGTCAAAACATGCTGTTTTGACCACTGCGACTTTATAATAAGTTTTAAAGTCAGGAAGTGTTAATCCTCTCAGTTCATTCTTCTTTCTTATGTTGCTTTTAGCTGTTCAGTGTCTCTTGCCCTTCCAGAAAATTTGGTAACTAGCTTTTCCAAGTCTTCAAAGTAGGTTGTTGGAATTTTGATTGGTGCTGTGTTGAATCTGTAGATCAATTTGGGTAGAATTGACATTTTAACTATATTTAACCTTCCTACCCATTAGCAGTGACTGTCTTTCCACCTATTTAGAACTCCTTTGATTTCTTTTAGCAACGTTATGTAATTTTCTGTGTACAAGTCCTTTACATCCCTGGTTAAGTTCATTCCTAGGTACTTGATTCTTTTAATTGCCGTATTGAATGGAATTTTTTCTTTAACTAGCTCCTCATTGCTTGTGTATAGAAATGTTACTGATTTTTGCACATTAATTTTATATCCCAACACCTTGCTGAATTTGTTTATTAGCTCAAGTAACCTTGTTGTAGATTTCTCAGGATTTTCCCAGCATAATATCATGTCATCTGCAAATAATGAAAGTTTTACTTCTTCCTTTCCAGTTTGAATGCCTTCTATCTCTTTGTCCTGCCTGATTGTTCTAGCTAGAACTCCTAGTACAATGTTGAATAATAGTGGTGACATAGGGCATCCTTGTCTCATTCCTGATCTTAAAGGGAAGGATTTCAGTCTCTCTCCATTGAGTACAATGCTGGCTATTGGTTTTTCATATATGCCCTTTATCATATTGAGGAAGTTACCATTGATTCCTATCTTTTGAATTTTTTCAAAAATTTTTTATCAGAAAAGGATGTTGAATTTTGTTGAATGCTTTTTCAGTGTCAATCGAGATGATCAAGTGATTTTTCCCTTTTGATTTGCTAATGTGCTATATTACATTAATTGATTTTCTTGTATTGAACCATCCTTGCATTCCTGGCATAAACCCCACTTGGTCATGGTGTATAATTCTTTTAATGTGTTGTTGGATTCAATTTGTTAGTATTTTGTTGAGAATTTTTGTATTTATATTCATTAGGGAGATTGTCCTGTAGTTTTCCTTTTTTATAGCATCTTTACCTGTTTTTGATATTAAAGTGATTAGCTTCATAAAATGAGGTAAGTAGTATTCTTTTTCCTCAATATTTTTGGAAAAATTTGAGTAGGCCTGGAGTTACTTCTTTTTGAATGTTTGATAAAATTACCCTATGAAGCCATCTGGCCCTGGGTTTTTCTATGTAGGAAGATTTTTGATGATGGATTGAATCTCTTTATTTGCAATTGGTTTGTTAAGATCTTCTATTTCTTCTCGAATCAGTGTAGCTTGTGTGTGTTTCCAGGAATTTGTCCATTTCATTTAAATTGTCTACTTTGTTGGCATATAGTTGTCCATAGTATCCTGTTATGATTTCTTTTATTTCTTCAGGGTCTGTGGTAACACACCCCTTCTCATTTCTGATTTTGTTTATTTGCATCCTCTCTATCTCTCTTTTTTTTTTTTCTCAGTCTTGCTAGTGGCCAACAATTTTATTGTTTTATTCAAAGAACCAACTTTTGGTTTTATTGATTCCTTCTGTTGTTCTTTTTTCCTTCCATTCTTTTAACTCCTCTTCAATTATTGTTATTTCTCTTCCTCTATTTGTTTTTAGGTTAGTTTGCTGTTCTTTCTCAATTTCCTCCAGGTGAGCAGTTTAGTTCTTGAGTTTTGCTTTCTTCTTAATATTTTTTTTTCTTCTACTTCTTTTTATTTTTTGGCTTGGGCAGACTCTGGGAATCAAATGCAGGTCTCTGGCATTGCAGGCAAGAATTCTTCCACTGAGCCACTATTGCACCACCCTATTTCTTATTTTATTTTATTCTATTTTTGCATGGGCAGGTTCCAAGAATTGAACCTGGGTCTCTGGAATAGCAGGTGAGAATTTTGCCACTTAGCCACCATTAAACTGCCTACTTGTTTTTTATATAGGCGCTTAGGGCGATAAATTTCCCTCTCAGCATATCCTTTGCCACATCCCTAAGTTCTGATATGTTGTATTTTCATTTTATTTCATCTCCAGATGGCCACTGATTTCTCTAACAATTTGTTCTTGACCCACTGTTTGTTTAAGAGTGTGTAATTTAATCTCCATATATTTGTGAATGTTCTCATTCTTTGGTGGTTATTGAGATCCAGCTTCATTCCATTTTGATCACAGAAAGTGCTTTGAATAATTTCAATGTTTTTAAATTTGGAAAGATCTGTGTTGTGCCCCAGCATATGATCTATCTTGGAGAATGTTTCACTATCGCTAGAGAAGAATGTATATTCTGGTATTTTGGGGTGGAATGACCTATATATGTCTGTTAAATCTAATTAATTCATCAAGTTGTTTAACTTCTCTATTTCCTTGTTGATCTTCTGTCTGGTTATTCTATCTATAGAGGAGAGTGGTGTATTTAAGTCTCCTACTATTATTGTTGAAACATATATTACTCCCTTCAGTTTTGCCAATGTCTGCCTCATGTACTTTGGAGCTTCTTAATTGGAAGCATAAATATTTATGATTGTTATTTCTTCTTGGTGAATTGTCCTTTTTCTTAATATATAGTATACCTCTTTGTCTGTTATGATGCCTTTACATTTAAAGTCTATTTTGTCCAATATTAGTTTTGCTACTCCTGCTTTCTTTTGGTTACAACTTGCATGGAAAATCTTTTTCCATCTTTTCACTTTCGATCTTTTTGTATCCTTGTGTCTTAGATGAGTCTCTTGTAAGCAGCATATAGCTGGATCATATTTCTTAATCCATTCTGCCAATCTTTTTCTTTTAATTGGTAAGTTCAGTGTGTTGACATTCAAAGTTATTACTGAAAATATGTTTCTTGAATCCACCGTCTTATCTTTTGGATTATTCATCATATCTATATATTCTTTTCCCTCTTTTTCTTCTTATCCTTTAAGTTACCCTTACTGGCACTCTTCAATTCTGTGCCCTCCCCAAGATTTCCCTTTCCCATTTTTTTTTTTTTGACTGGCAGAACTCCCTTTAGTATTTCTTGTAGGTCAGTCTCTTGTTGAAAATTTTTTTCAGGATTTGTCTATGAAAATTTTAATCTCTTCCTCAGTTTTGAAAGACACTTTGTCTGGGGACATAATTCTTGTCTGGAAGTCTTTTTCTTTCAGGATCTTAAATGTATCATACCACTGCCTTTTTGCATCCGTAGTACCAGTTGAGTAGTCTGAACTCAGCCTTATGTGGTTACCATTGTATATTGTAGATTGTTTTTCTCTTGCGGCTTTCAGGATTTTCTGCTTCTCTTCAATATTTGACAGACTGATTAGTATGTGTCTTGGGGAAAGCTTATTTGGATTTATTCCATTTGGAGTTGGTAAAGCTTCTTTGACTTGCATTTTTATGTCCTTTATAATGGTTGGGAAGTTTTCCCCCATTATATTCTCAACTAATCTTCCTAGCCCTTTACACTTCTCTTCTCCTTCTTAGGCACCAATGATTCTTATATTTGTGCATTTTGGTTTTTCAATCATTTCCCTGAGATCCAATTCAAAATTTTCCATCTTTTTTGCCTTTATCTGGGTTACCACTTCTGTTTCTTTGCATGTTTTTAATTTTTTTCTGAAACTGTGACATTTTTATATTTCAATGAGTTATTACTGGAAGTTAGACTCTCAGGCATCTGTTCCTGAGCTTGTATGCAGGTGGTATTATGATAGTAGTTTCCTTGCATGCCAGGAGCTAACAAGAAAAAAAAAGGTGGGGGAAACACAACTTTTCTAATCTTTGCAAATTGACCTGTCAGAGGGCTCACCTTCAGTGTTTATTTATGTGATTAGTTTAGAGAATAGCTCCTGGCCAATACATGGAAGCCTCCTTGTCCTTTCTGCACATGCATCTTGTCTTGGGTTTGTGCATGTGGTCCTACAAATTTCCCTGTTTACATGGATAACTATTTCCTTTCTTACCTCAGAAACAGTTTCTTTAGTTCCTGGGCACTGCACAATATGTCTTACAGCCAGAAATCCCTTACCCCAGGCTGCCTCTACTAAACTGTTCTCCTATAGCACTCTGTAGGAGAGCTCTTCCACATGCAGGGCAATTTTTGCGGATATCAAATCTGGGTTAAGTGCCCCTAGAATCACCCTCAAACCTATTCTCAATCACCAACTTCTTATTATCCTAACTTCTGACATCATGTATCAATTTTGTCTGCATCTACCTATACATCTTTATCTTTCTCTATCTCTCTATTTTATGTCTCTTTTCTTACACTCCAATTATATTTCTGAGGTTCATCCATTGTATCACCAGTATATAATGTTTTTTCTAACTTGTTGTAGCATAAAGTATTACTTTTGTTGCATGCAAAGAACTTTAGATGGATAGTTGGTTTGTTCCCATACTTTGGCTGTCATGAAATGTGCTGTTATGAACATTTTGGATATATCTTTTGGTGAGCATATGTGTGGATTTATGTTTGGTATATATGTATTATTGGAATTCTTGGCTCATAGTTTGCATATGACTACCTTTCATAGATATTATCTGATAGTTTCCAAAGTGTACCAATCTATTGTTTCACTTGCTCCACCTCTGCACCAACCTTAGGCATTTTATCTCTTCTTCATTTAATTCACCCTCTAAAAGTAAATGACTATCTTTTTGTTGTGTTTCAATTTACATTTCCTTGCTCAGTAATGAAGCTGTGCATCTTCTAAAATGTTTATTGGGTATTAGAATATCCACTTATATAAAGGGCTTATCCAACTTTCTCACTTATTTTTCTATTGGTTTATCTATCATTTCCCTCTTTCTATAAGATGTCATATGTATCGGATACAAGCCATTTCTCATATATTTGTACAGAAAATACTTTCTTAATTTCTGTCAGTTGATTTCTCTCTTTATGTTTTTGATGAGATTAAAAGGTTCTTCATTTCAATGTAGTCCAAACTATCATTTTTTAATCTTGTAGTTCACACTCGTATATTATATAAGAACTTGCTTACCCCAAGTAATGATTATATCCTTCCACATATTCTTACTAATTTTTTTAAGTTGTCACATTTAGATTTATAATCCCTCAGGATTAATTTTCATAGAATGTGTATATTTTTTGTCAAAATTATTTTATATGGATATCCAATTGACCTATGATCCTTTATCAAATGGCCATACTATTGCTACACCAGTAAAACATGTTTTTCACAAACAAGCCCATATATGTTCTTGTTTTTCTTTGATATGACACATTTTTTATTGCTTGTCCAATGTTTAAATACCCTGGCATTTCTTGAATGAGCCCCAGTGGTCATGATTGGTATTCATTTTTTATCACTGGATTATTTTGCTGATATTTTATTTAGATCTTTGCAGCAGTGTTAATGAAAAAGATTAATCTGTAAATAAACTTTCCTGCGATGTCTTTGTTAAGTTTTGGTACCAAGGTATGCAGGCCTCATGAAGTAAATTGTTATGTGTTCTGTTTGTGTTCTATTCATTGAAAATATTTGTCTAAATTTGGTAGTTTTTTTCTGTAAAAGTTTGGAAGAATTCACTGGTGAAACTATTTGGGCCTGGGTTTTCTTTCTATAAAAATATTGAATAACAAGTTCAATTTGTATAAAACTATTCATATTTTATATTTTATTGTATCAATTTTGGTATTGTATCCTTTTCAAATCATTTGACCATTCCATACAAAGTTTCAATTTTATTAACATGAATACATGTTAATAACAGCTCATTTTATTTGGTACATGTGGTGCCATGTCTATGATAGAAGTGGTAGTGTATGCTTTTCATCTTGATATTGGTAATTTGAGATTTTGCTCTTCTTTTTCTTGGTCAATCCTGTTTGAGGTTTATCAACTTTTAAAATCTTTTTAAATGCTCAACTTTTGCTTTTTGAGAGTCTTCTGTCCCTCCCGGCACACATCAATCTCTGAGATTCGTGTCTTCCCCACTTGCCCTGGATTATTTGTTATTTATAGTCCAACTGTCTATGTCAGACCCACTTCTCACTTAAGAGAGAAATTAATCTCTCCCTCCAGGTTCCCTCACTCTCTTTCCTTTTCAACTACAGGTACTAGCAATTTCCCTGCCATGCCTTCCTTTTTCCACAGATAGTTGACGTGTCATTGGAAATTGGCTCTTGAAATTAGCCATGCCTGCCCAGCTGGACCCCTAAATAAACATGTTTTAATTTGCTGATTCTAGTTATATTCATCATTTCAATCTTTATTATTTTCTAATATATTAATTTTAAGGCTATACATTTTCCTCTTAAGCCTTTCCTAAACTTATCTCATTGCTTTTTGCTGTTATATCTTTATCATCACTCCTTTAAATTTTTATTCTTAAAAATTTTCTGAGTGAGTTTTCATTAGCTTATGATTTTTTATCACTTCATTGTTTAATTTCCAGAGTATTTTCTGTTTGTATTCATGTTATTTATTTCTAACTTAATTCCACCTTGTTCACAAACATGCTATGAATTATTTCAATCATTTGGAAGTGTGGTTTTTGTTTTATGACTCAATATATTGTCAATTTTGTTAAATGTCCCATATTACTTGCAAATAATGTCTTTATGTTGCTGTGTGCAGTCTTCTGTAGATAAATGATATAGTTAGATATTTTTCCTCCAGTTGAGTAGGTTGTCTTTTTACTTACATGATAAAGCCCTTTGAGCACAAAAGTTTTTCATTCTGATGAGGTCCCATTTATCTAATTTTTCTTCTGTTTTTTATGCTTTGGGTGTAAAGTTTAAGAAACCATTTCTTAACGCAAGTTCTTGAAGATGCTTCCTTATATTTTATTCTAGGAAGTTTATAGTTCTGGTGCTTATATTTGGGTCTTTGATCCATTTTAAGTTGATTTTTGTATATGGTGTGAAGTAAGGGCCTGCTTTCATTCCTTTACAATGGAAATCCGGTTTTCCCAGCACCATTTATTGAAGGAACTATTCTTTCCCAGTTGACTGTCCACTCTCATAAAAATTCAATTGGCCATTGTTCTAGTTTGTTAGCTTATAGAATTGCAATATACCAGAACTGGAATGCTTTTGAAAAAGGGGAATTTAATAAGTTACAGGTCAACAGTTCTGAGGCATTAATATGTTGAGATTAAAGCAAGCCTATAAAAATGTTCAAATTAAGGTACCAGCAAGAGGTTATCTTCACTCAAGAAAGACCGATGAAGTTCAGGGTTTCTCTCTCAACTGGAAAGGCACATGGTGAGCATGGTGATGTCTGCTAGCTTTCTCTCCAGATTTCTAGTTTCATGAAGCTCCCTCAGAGGTAAATTATTTAATCTCCAAAGGTCTCTGGCTGCATGGGCTCCCCTGGTTCTCATGGCTCTCTCATATCATAGCTCTGTCATGGCTCTCTCTCTCTCTCTCTCTCAAATGCTCCCTCTTTTAAAGGATTCCAGTAAACTAATCAAGACCCATCTAGAATGGCTGGAGTCACAACTCCATGGAAGCCATCTAATTAAAAGTTAATACCCACAATTGGGCAAGTCACATCTCTGTGAATATAATTTAATCAACTTTCCAACCTAGAGTACTGAATAGGGATTAAGAGAAAGTTAATCCTTGTTCAGTACTTCCACAAGATTGATCAAGATTAAAACATGACTTTTCTGGAATACATAATCCTTTCAAACCAGCACAACCATTAGCGTAAGGGTTGATTTCTGAACTGTGAATTTGATTCCATTGGTCTATATATGTCTTTTTGCCAGTACCATATTGCTGTGATTACTATGGCTTTGTAACAAATTTCAAAATAGGGAAGTGTGAATGCTCCAACTTCTTTCTTCATTTTCAAGATGTCTTTGTCTATTCAGTTGCCCTTTCACATAAATTTGATGATGGGCTTTATTACCTGACAAAGGCTGTGGATTGTTTTACTCGACATGCTCAATAACCAGTTAATGAGACACCAGGGTTTCAAAGAGAGAAAGATTTTATTACTAGGTGCATTATAAGGAGAGCAGATGGGTAGCAGCCCAAAATCTGTCTCCCCAAACTGCAGTAATTCTGATAGTCATATTAGAGAAAAAGATGGGCAGAGTTTAGAATAATGAGCACAGTGGCCACAATTGATGTGACTAGTGGTGATCTAATTATTGAGCATGTGCAGATTGATTACATGCTTAGTCACAGAACCTGGGTAAGAAAATGGTGGAATGAGGTGTAGGTGACTTGTGGGTTACAGTCTAAGCTACTATGCATGTCAGATGGGCCTGTTTTGCTTAGGTCCCGTTTCAGTTATCAAGATAACTTTAGGCTTCGGGTGGGTTAGTTCTGGGTTGACCCAAGACCCTTCACTAATAAAAATTAGGGGTTGTCTTTAGTGTTTACAAAACTCTGAAATTGAAAAACTGGATAACTCAGTACAAAGGAGGGTTAGTCACAAGGTTTTTACAACCACAGGGTCAGAAGATAATCATTAACAGAGATTGAGGCAGCTGGGTTACAATTTAGAGATTTCAGAAATTTCCCTCAGTGTACCCAAATAAACCAGAAAGCAAAAAAGAATATCTATGTAATGATTCAGTAATCAAAATCATGCCTTAAATCCTAATTTCTTGGTTACAGCTTTTCCATTTCTGCAATAAAGATTACAGGAATTTTGATTGGGATTGTGTTGAATCTGTAAATTACTTGGGCAGAATTGACATCTTAACAATGTTCATCCTTCCAATCCATAAGTACGGAATGTCATTCCATTTATTTAGGTTGTCTTTGATTTCTTTTAGCAATATCATATAGTTTTCTGTGTACAAATTCTTTACATCTATGGTTAGGTTTATTCTTAGATATTTGATACTTTTTGTTGCTATTGTGAATGCAATTTTTTTCTTGATTTATTCTTCAGATTTTTCATTGCTAAGGTATAGAAAAATTCTTGATTTCTGTGTGTTGATCTTGTAACCCACCACTTTGTTGAATTTGTTTATTATTTCTAGTAGCTTTATTTTGGGTTTTGCAGGCTTTTCTATGTATAGCTTTATGTTACCTACAAATAGGGGGAGTTTCACTTCTTCCTTTCCAATTGTCATGCCTTTTTTTTTTTACATCGGCAGTCACCGGGAACTGAACCTGGGTCTCTGGCACGGCAGGTGAGAATTCTGCCACAGAGCCACTGTTGCCCTGTCATGCCTTTTAACTCTTTCTTTTGCCTAATTACTCTAGTTGGGACTTCTAGTACAATGATCAATAAAGTTGAAATACCTTAGGGTACACATTCCAGCCAGGAAATTAATGTGTTATAGCATCATTTTGCTTATTAACCTCTCAACTTATTTACATATGAAAAATAAACTTTGTGAAACACATTTCGATTTTCATCTGTGGATGTTTTTCTTTTAACAGTTTGTTTAACAAACTAAGATATGGGATTTTTAAATATTATGCTTTAGAAAAAACAATTGTCAAAACTAGTAAATAGATTTGAACTTTCTCATACTTATAGCTGTTGTTTACAGAAATAGAGCATGAAGGAAAATTACCTGAATAATTCTGGTTTCTCTCCATATTCCCTTTAGTTCCAATATTTCCTATTAGGTATGCATAGATTTTAATTGAGCTACTGCTATAAAAAGAACTAAGTGAAAAATTATAATTGTATTAAAAAGTCTAATTTCTTTTACAACTGCAAGTAATTGGATAATTGTTATTTATGTTTATTATTTGGTTATTGAAGTGTATTAGTCACATTAAGCAGTTGTCTCAGTGTCTAGCAGAAGGTTATAATGCTGTTATGTGTCACTCAGTTGTCTTATAATTATTATTTTGATGAACGCATTGGATATTCTTTATATGTAGCAGGTACTGCAAGTAATACGAAGTAAAATATCAGCCACTGCACATAAAAGGCAGGTAGCAGCAATGAACCAAGTGGAATGTGAACCAGTCTATAAGTTAGCAATACTAAGTAGCCAAATTTGATTTCATCAGCAGGGGTGTTGAAATAATGACTAAATGATTCATAATCTAATTAATACCTCAAAAGTACATATGATGCTGTTAATATTTTCTCCTTATGCTCTTATTTTGTTCAATCTTATTTAGGTATGTGGTGAATTATTCCTTTCTGATATTTTTAAATGAGGAAGAACTCAAAAATAAATCATAAATTATGAATTGTTTTAATACTCTGAATGTACTTGGACACAATGTATGGTGTTTTGAGCTACAGAACTCCATTCTGTTATGTAAAGTGGCAAAACATTCACTTAAAAAAAAAAGAGGCCAAAGCAATTTGTAAGATAGTATGCCTAGATAGTACACCTCAAGCACAGTGAAAATAAATGTCATATGGGGCAGTGTTAATTATAGATCTTGTCTGCAATATCCATGTAGGCTAATCCTATCTTTGGTGTGATACACATACTCTTTTGCAGTCAGACATGATGTAATCAAGACCTCTTTTATTTTCCTGCTTAGGTTGATACTATGTTAGGTTATCAGTTTTCTCAATGGCATATTGTTAAGAATGCACAACTGAAAATTTAATCGACCTGCAAATTTATTCTGAGTTCTGCTTGTATGAAGATATTGCCAATGTAAATCTAGATTAATTGGGTTTTCTTCAAAAATGCTATAAGAATTTATCATTCATAAAATATTAAAAATGTATGAAAGTCAAACAAAAATAAGTTTGGCACCTATATAAATTAAAAAAAAACTTATGTATAATTCCCTTCAAATTCTAAGAATAAAAGCAAGAATTGTCTTAAAACTTAAACACAAATATTGATGCACGAACTTAAAATCTCATTTTTTCTTTTGTAAATACAGTTGGGACCTTTTAATTTCAAAACCCAAGTATGAAGTGTTATCAGTATACATACTCATTTATTTATTCACTGTAATTCATAGCATTGAAATATTTTGGAACTTTTGTCACATATCTGAATAAGAACTAAAGTGGGGGAAGGGAAACGGTAGAGAGAGGCAGGGAAGGAGGGAGGATGAAGAGCATGAAAAATTAGAAAAATACGGTTATGCAATGGTTAGAAGTAAACCTAATTTTACTGGTGTGTACGCCATATATGTTGTCTATTGGCAGACCTGTGTGTCGTGGGGAGCCTATCGGTCCACCCTCTGGAGCCAAGGACTTGTCATGCTCAACCCGCTGCTCCACCATGGGACAGGCATGGAGCAACGAAGGGGTACTTGCCTTGGGATGGTGCCATCTCACTCCCAAATTCCTCCATTTCAGGGGGTTCCTGCGCTGCTGTTAGCTTGCTGTTAGCCATATTTTATAAATCTGTGCCACTAGGGGAATTTCAAACAATAATTCAAAGAATTCTAGAAACCTTACAGATAATCTGGATCAACTTTACATTCAGTAAAAGTTATTCCATGCAACATCTCAGACATTCAACCTCTGATTAAACAGGGTAGTGAAAGAAGGCTAATATCTAACTGTGTTAGGTATTTTGGATAACTCTTTTTAATGACCAACTGATTTTTTTAAGGTAACTACTGATGATTTGAGTAACATAGGATTTTCTACATAGTGTTATACTTGAAGAACCAGTAGATATTTTTTTCAGACCACATAAGATGTGGAGGGAATGTTAGAGTCAGATGGAAAATAATATTTGGAACATATTCCAATAACCCATCTCATGCACCAACCCTGGCCAAATTTCCTTTAGGATATCATGACAATATGTCATTGGATGCAAAGGTAAGGTGACCACACAGGATGTGGACAGATTTACTTGGAGGTTCTGAGAAGGAGTGGGAAGCATTGAAGAAGACATATTCTTCATCTGAGCTAAACATAAAATCTTCCTTCCAATAACTACCAACGATCAATCTTAGATGGGCACAACTTTGATGATAAGAACAAAAAAATTTGATAGGAAAATGGTGAGGCTTCCTGTGTTCTGGGACCTCGGTGAACTAGAATAATGTTTTCTCCAGGCACAAGAAACCAAATTAACTGTGAGCGTGCAGAATCCAGTCAATGATAATAACATCTTAACTCTAAACTCTAAAGAGACTTTAAAATGTTTGTAATATTTTATTTAGTTTATTTCTTTTTGCCACATTAACCTAAATATCCAGCATGCCATTTCTTAGGAAAATGAAATAACAGTGAATACTGTCTATCTATTAAAACTCAAAGGGAAAAATAATCTGATATTTTCTTCTCTTTCCCTCCAAGTAGTTGTATAGTTTGATTATGAGAACATAGTTTCCAGCTGACAGATGTTTCAGTCTGACCTAAAAGTGCCACATAACACCTTAATTATAATTTTGTTCACCAATATGGGTATGAGATTGACTGACTACAAGAACCATATATTTTAATTGCATAAATTTCTACTTGTTTAGAATGAACCCTGATTCATTCTTATTATAAAAATTTAATATTCATATAATTAAATACATTATTCAATGAGATTATTTATGGGAATTAATTTATGTAAAAGGAATATCCAAGGGTAAAGCTTTATATTGCTAAAGGGAAAAAAAGAAGAGCTGAATTCATAGGTAATAATGATGGCATCTAAAGAGTCCTTGACCTGTAAATATGGTCATAGGTAGCATATAGTTCATTTGATTGAAACCTTCATAAGGTACAGCAATGAGTTGTGAAAAACACATTTTATCAATTTAATCAAATATGCTAATTGTTTGAATAAACCCATCACATCATTTATTTTGGAATCACGTAGATAAACAAAGGCTTGTTTGAAACACAAATAATTCAGTAAATTCTTATAAGGAGACAGCCTAAATTGAAAGCCTTTGCTATACCCTGGAGACATAGTTATTATTCATACACAGATCACCTTTGCAGTGTGTGTGTGTGTGTGTGTGTGTGTGTGTGTATAGGATGGTGGCTCATTGTGCTGTGGGCACAGCCTTTTCCTAAGTAATGATCACAATCATCATTATATTCATTAATTCATTTAAAGCACTAAAATAATAGTAATTAATTAATAATCAAGTAATTAGCCATTCATTCAAGGCATTAAAATGAGAATGAATAATAGTATATGCTTAATAGAGCTATGCTGTAAATTAAATGAGTTAATCTGTGTAATGTACTTAGATGACTTTTGAGCACATAGTAAAATACATTTCTGTTCCTTTTTTTCATTTATCTTAAAAATATCTATTATAAGTCAGGTACTGTGTTAGGCTTGAAAATAAAATGTTGAATAAACAGTTGTGATTTCTTTTGTTATGGAGTTGACAATCCATGTGGGATCCAGACATTGAATAAATATCTAATTGTAAGGTTAGAATTGTGCTAAGTGCTGTGAAAGAGCCTTGGCAAAAAGGTGAAATAGCTATTCTGTGTCCATTATTAAAGTTTGTGAAGTTGAATTATGACAACAATCCCCAATTCCCTTCAGTTTACATCATTTTCTGCAATGATCATCTTTTCTGGCGTGATGTGGGTAAGGAATGGCTTACATTAATATTCTCAGCATCTTTACAAGCAAACACAATAGATACTTATTGAATTCAGAGCACTATTCTAGGTAGACTGAAAAATTCATAAGACATAGCTCTTATTTTCTCAGAGCTCACAATCTCATGAAAGAGTCAGTATTACACTATGGCTGTGGTTCTAATCCAAGACATAATTTGAAAATGACCTATCTCTTCACTTTTCTCTGCTTGTGTTATAACTGTTTTAAAAAGTGTCTGGAACATGGTGAGCTCTTAATAAATCATTTCTATTATTACTATCATTGAGCAATACTTAATAAGAATTGATATTGGAGAAATAAGCCAGGTCCAGATTTTAAAAAATATTTTTATGCAAAAGTCAAAATCTACCATTGCTCCCCACTATTTGTGGACCAACCCTGATTTTACCTTAGTCATCCATCCTTGTCAAGTCAGAAGAAGAGATACCTAAAGAGATGTCAGTCCACTTCAGTACTGATGTAAAGGCATTTTGCTCATATAGAGAAGAGCCAGCGTAATGTCAGCTTCACTAGTGGGTGGTTGTTCCCCCATAACCAGCATGTCTCAATCCCTGCCCTACATAGGAACATGTTGTATGTGCAGCCTGTTTGTATGCCATAGTGCAGGAACCCTGCTCCCTCCTCACCAGGGATGAATATAGCAACTGGGTATGAGCTGGATGTGACTTAAAAAAAAAATAAACCCAGCAGAGGCAGGTAGTTTCCAGTGAATGTTGACATATTCTCTGGACAATAGGAGAATTTCTGTACTGGCAGCCCTTTTTTGTACTAAGGGATAAAGTTTCATCCCACCAGGCTGACACACCTGATCCTGAGCACAGGGTGTATTTCTGAGTCCTAGAGAAAGGTGGCAAGCCGCACCAGGACTCTCCTGGAAAATTGCAATAACCTCCTCACTGGTCTCCCTACTTCTGCTTTTGACCCCCTATAGTCTATTTCAAAAATGCCAGACTTATTCGTTAAAATATAAATCAGTTCATGCAATGTCTCTGCTCAAAATCTCTAACGGCTTCCAATTTCAATCAAAGTAAAATCTCAAAAAGCCTTAACTTGGACTAAAATGCCTTACAGATCTGTGTTCTCACTATTTCTCTGGCCTCATCTTTTACCCCTCTCCCTTTCCGACATTCTTTATCCGTCACAATAGCCCCATTGCTATAGGAGAGAGCAAGTATGCTTCCTGTTCTGTCTCCCTGGAACTTTCTTTTCCCAGATGTTATCATGGCTCATGCTCTCATTTCTTTCAGATCTCTGTGCAAGTATCTCCTTATAGAGTCTCTTTCCCTGATCAGCCTACCTAAAATAGTATCCCAACCTACCCTTCTTACATTTTCAGCATAGCACTATAGCCACCTTGAATATTTTGATTCGATGTGCATTTTAAACTCTTCCTTCACCCTAGACTGTAAACTCCATGATTACTAAAAATATAGCTGTCTTGCTCACTGATGTATTCCCGGTAGTAGAACAGTGATTGACTCATAGTGTGTTTACAATAAGTATTGATCGAGCGGATAACTGAACGAATTGTCCCAATTGTATAAACTCGACTTTAAGGAACCTTAAAATTCTAGACCAATTCCAAGTCAATTTAATGCTTCAGTCTTTATTTTACCCCTCCAATATGAACATTAATTGCTTCATCAGGCAGTCTATTTTAATGAGCATAATTTTGACTGGGTAGGTAGGTTGTTTAGTAATTACTCAGTTGTTTCATATGTGAATGCTATATGCCTAGATTATACTGGATATGGTAGATTATAAGGGCCCATAAGGAAGCAATTGTGCCTTATTACTATGTTATGTTCTCCATTAGTGTTTTATATATACAAAACAAGCTCATATATTTGTGATTTCCAACTTTCATCTGAAGAAAGGTACTGTGCTTTGTGCTTTATATCTGCATACTTCAAATTATCTGCAGGAAGTTTCTTTCCCCAATCCATCATGGATTGACTCTTTCATAAAATACACTAATATAAAAATTATACGGAAAAACACAGACAAGATTCAAGAATAACTTTTCTTGTAGTAAATAAAATTTACTACAAATGTTTTTAACAATTCCTCTCAATTTCTGTACCCTTCACAGACCAGAAACAAAGAGTACATTGGACCAACACTGGTACCTGGACCAAAATTCAAGTAGCCGTGCTTTAGGTTTTAAATATTCATACCAGCTCTACAGGTAAATGCTGATATCCTAGATTATTTAAAAGTATAGATAGACTATATCAGAGCAGTAAACACCATTCAGAAAGTAAGTAAATAACTTGAGCTTTTAAATCCGGCTGGTCTGTTTACAATAAATGGGTGCTTCCCTTCTTCCCTCTATTACCATAATAATGATACCTAAAACTTATCTAGTGCTTACCACCTGCAAGGAACTATGCTAAGCACTATTTGTGCTTCAGTCTATATGAGTAGGCATTAGCATGAATAATTTTCATTTAATACTTATAACAACTTATGTGTGGTCAATACTACTTTTACTACCCCCTTCTGCTAGTTTAAAAGGATATATGCCCCCTAGAAAAGCCATGTTTTAATCAAAATCCCATTTCATAAAGGTAGAATAATCCCTATTCAATACTGCATGTTTGAAACTGTAATCAGATCATCTCCCTGGATGATGTGATTTAGTCAAGAGTGGTTGTTAAGCTGGATTAGGTGACGACATGTCTCCATCCATTTGGATGGGTCTTGATTGGTTTATTGGAGTCCTATAAAAGAGGAAACAGTTTGGAGAATGGGAGATTTGGAGAGAGCAGAGAATGCTACAGCAGCATGAAGGAGAGAGTCCATGAGCCAGTGACCTTTGGAGATGAAGAAGGAAAACACCTCCCAGGGAGCTTCATGAAACCAGAAGCCAGGAGAGAAGAAGCAAGCAGATGATGCTGTGTTTGCCACATGCCTTTCCAGATAAGAGAGAAACTGTGAACTTCATCGGCCTTCTTGAACCAAGGTATATTTCCCTGGATGCCTTTGATTGGACATTTCTATAGACTTGTTTTAATTGGGACATTTTCTCGGCCTTAGAACTGTAAACTAGCAACTCATTAAATTCCTCCTTTTAAAAGCCATTCTGTTTCTGGTATATTGCATTCTGGCAGCTAGCAAACTAGAACAGATTTTGTTACCAGGAGTGGGGTGCTGCTGCAGTTTGCAAATACCAAACATGTTGGAACAGCTTTTTAAGTGGATAAGGGGAAGAATCTGGAAGAATTATGAAAAGCTTGATAGGAAAGGCCTAGAATGCTTTGAAGAGATTGTTGGTAGAAGTGTGGACTCTAAAGACACTTCTGATAAAGTCTTGGACAGAAATGAGATATGTGCCATTACAGACTGGAAGGAAGGCAATCCTTGTTTTAAAATGGCAGATAATCTAGCAAAGTTGACTAATGGCTTTGGCTGGAAGGCAGATTTTAAAACCATGAACTTGGATATTTAGCAGAAGAGATCTCCAAATTAAATGTGGAAAGTTCAACCTGGTTTCTCCTCACAGCTTATACTGAAATGTGACAGGAGAGAGATAAGCTGAAAACTGAACTCTTGGGTACAAAGAAACCAGAAATAGATGCTCTGGAAAATTCTGGGTCTCCAGAAATGGAGACCCCAGAGAATAGTGCCCTGTGTGAGGATTTAAAAAAATGTGGAACTAGCCAGCCATTTCAGAGAAAGCCAGGACCGGACATGAGTTATCCAGGAAGGATTTGTGGAAACTCTTTATGTCTGATGGGCATGATCCAAGGTTACTGCATAGAAAGCCAACAAGAGTGCTGTGGGACCTGTATAAACAGAGCCGCTGCCAGTCTGGACTAGGGGTTCTGAGAAGGGACACATTGGAGGAAAAATAACTTCAGAGGCAAAACAATGAAGGCTGAGGTCTGAAGTCAAGAAGCCTCGGGCCAGGAGAGTGGGCCCACCCAAGCCCATGGAGAGGGTGAGTTTGCCCCAAGGGTAGAGAATGGGTCTTCCACCTCATTGCAGTGGAAGAGTCATGTCACCTCAGGCCTTGGAGATGGTGAAGCACACATTCCTTGGGGTTTGGGGAGAGCCTGGCTGCCACCACATGGAGGGGTTGAGCATGTGCCCCGGAGATGGCAGAGAGCCCGGGTGCTACCCTGATGTTTGGAGAGGGTGGAGCCTAGTGAAAGGTGGTCTCCCCAATGTCCCTCAAGGTTGCATTCGAACAGAGGCAGGCCTCTGTGTAGGCCCTTGGAAAGGGTGGGACTGCCACTTTCTAAAGCCGAAGGATAAATGACTTTCAGACTTTGAAATCCAATGGTGTTTGCCCTGCAGGTTTTCCTTCCAGTTTCTCCCTATGGATCCTGTGACTGTCTTCTCCTTTGCATATTGGCATCAGATAACTTGTTTTGAGATTCAGAGGTCCACAGGCAGAAGAGAATTTTTTGTACCTGTTTAAGGTGATGTGTGTAGTTGCCAAGTTGACAAGGGGTGGACATGTGGTAGTTAGATTCAGGTGTCAACTTGGCCAGGTGAAGGTATCTAGTTCTGTTGCTGTGGACATGAGCCAATGGTACGTGAACCTCATCTGTTGCTGATTACATCTGCAGTTGGCTAGGAGGTGTGCCTACTGCAATGAATGACGTTTAACTTAATTGGATGATGCTTAAATGAGAGAGCACAACATAGCACAGCCTAAGCAGCTCGGCACACCTCATCTCAGTACTCACAGCTCAGCCCAGGTCTTAGGAGATGCAGAAAAGAATCACCCTGGGAAAAGATGTTGGAACCCAGAGGCCTGGAGAGAAGGCCAGCAGAGGCCATCCTATGCCTTCCCATGTAAGAAAGAACCTCAGTGGAAAGTTAGCTGCCTTTCTGCTGAAGAACTAACAAAATAAATCCCCTTTTATTAAGAGCCAGTCTGTCTCTGGTGTGTTGCATTCTGGCAGCTAGCAAACTAGAACACCCCTTTTACCAGTAAGGACATTGAGGCACAGATAAATTAGTTAACTTCCCTGAAGTTGTGTAGAAAATGCTTGGACCCCTGAGTTGAAAATGCACCTTGCCTTCATAGCTTAAGCTCTAGTAAAATTTATGATGATATGATGCCTCTACAACAAAGAAGCATCCTACACTGTCAAAAATGTACTACTCCCCATGTGTTCTTGATCTCATCTCCTACTGCTTTTTAGGAATAACATTGCTATTTAATCACCTCTCTAATACATGTTCAATCTTTCCCTGTGTACTTGATCCTTTCTATCAGCATTTAAATATGCAATAGTATTTTCCAACAGAAAAAAGTATTATTTGGTCAATCCCTATCATCTTCTATACTTACTGCCCACCCCTAAATTCCTGAAAGAGTTAGGCTTTCTCTATCAGCTACCTCAGTTGCTATTCTCTTAACTCACTCAAATCTGACTGCTGCCTTGTCACTGCACTCAGCCTTTCTCCACTATGATAACTGAAGAACTCCATGATTCAAAATCTAATGCATCCTTTTTTGGGGGTGGGGGAGGTTGTGTGCATGGTCCAGGAATCCAATCCGGATCTCCAACATGAAAGGTGAGCATTCTACCACTGAATCACCCATGCACCCTTAATGCATCCTGTTTTTTTTTTCTTTCTTTTTTTGACTAATGCATCCTCTTATATATTCTTCTTATATTCTTCAGCAACATTTGATGAAGTTTACTATTTCATTCTTTTCAAAACATTCTCTTCCTTTGGCTTTCATGACAGCACATTCATGATTTTTTCCTATTTCTTTGATGTTTTACTTTTCTGCCTCCTTTGTTGTCTTCTTTCTCTTGGTAATTCTTAAATATTCGAGTTCTTTTAGGATATATCCTGAGCACTCATGCTTTCTACATTTAAATACCCTTCCTAAGTCATCTCATATTCATTCCATGGCTTCATTTGCAAGATAGAAGCCATTGACTCAATATTTATATGAATTCCAGATCTCTCTTCAGATATTCAAACATCGATATCTTTATAACATACTCTAATGCCTCACAACCATATCTAGTTAAATGTGTCCAAATTTTCCCTCTAAACTTTTTTCCTCTGCAAGTATTCCCCAAGTCTGTGAATGGGATCATGTTCTTCCAGTATCCATAATTGGTAAACTTTAAAGTCATGCTTCGGTAGCTCCTTTTTTTCATCCAATCTATCAGTAACCCTGGTATACTGGAATGCATTGTTTACCCCAGTTTGGACATGTTCTTGGTCTTGGTCTTGGTCCACATTCTGGTGAGTGTGGACCTATTGCAAATAAGATCTCGAGATGTTACCTCAGTTAAGGCATGATCCATCTGAATCAGGTTGAGCTTTAATCCAGATTACTGGAGTGCTTTATAAGCAGAATGTATTTCAGACAGAGGAATACAGAGAGCGCACCATGGAGAGAAGTCAGAACCTGGAAAACAATGGAACCCGGAAGAAAAAGGAGAAAATGCTGCTTGCTATGTGATGAAAAAGCCAAAGATCACCAAAGATAGGCAGTTAGAAGATACTGACCCTGGGAGGAAGCAAGCTTTCATGCCTCTGAAACTGCGAGCCAATAAATCCCTATTATTAAGCCAACCCATTGTACGGTATTTGTTTTAGCAACCAGAAAATGTATATGTATGTATTAAAATCCTGGGGCATATCTAATTTTCATCTATCTTATGTTATTACCTTTTCCTCTACTTTAAATTGAAACTGTTTGCACAATATATGTTGTCAACTACTTGATATTCATTAACTATTTTATTGGGCTGCAACAGAGTAACTGGTTGATTTTTTTTTTCTTCTGTACAAAATATTTTTTTTTAATTTAAAAAGCATATAAGGCAAGTTTTCAGACATTGGACAACAGGCAGTTAAGGATTATGATCACTGACAAAGGAGAAATTCTGAGGTGAGTCCTATAATAACACAGGATTTCTCCCTGTAGGTACTTTTAGGACTATGATGTAAGGAAAGCAAATCAAGGCAGATTATGGTAATCTTGTTGATTCAAAGATGCTGAATATTGAAATGTCACTAACTAGAATTTGCAGGGAAAAGTAATATAGAGAAGAGGGCTACACAGAAAAAGAGGTCTGGATATGTACATATGGATCCTACTGAGTCATTGACTGAATGCTCTGTGAAACTGTATAGGGTGAAATTCAATGTCTGATATAGTACAACTGCCAGGGAGCTGCATTCTGAACAATTCCCAAAACTCACATAGGGCTGAGAGACATTTTCAACAGCCAGAGTTGAAAGAACTTATTAAACACCCAGGTCATTCAGTAGAGACACTGGAACGGTCAGGTCCTAGGAATAGACCTAAAGTAGCCATAAAATAAAGGCTATCTTTACCTGTTTTAAAAACATTTAAAAAACAAAACTCACAGGATCAGGCTGATATACAAGTAGTTTAACTGTCTGCCAGAAAAATAAAATATCAACAGTGCATGAAGGAACAAAGCAAAACCCAGACATTCAACAATATTACATTACCCTGCCCAGCAACCAATGAAAAATCAGTGGATGTATGATGAGGGATGGGAAAATATTTGAAAAATGAATCATTATGCATTTTCAAAGTTTTATGGAAAGTGAAAATACACGTGGTAGGCTGAAACACCCCCCCCCCAAATATCAGCTTCTTAATCCCTGAAATCTGTAAATGTTACCTTATTTGTGACAATGTCTTTTGCAAACATGTTTGAATTATGGATCTTGAAAAGAGATTATCCTCAATTATTTAGATGGGCCCTAAATGCCATCATAAGTATTCTTATAAGAGCGAGTCAGAGAGAAATTTCACACATACATGCACATGTACACACATAGATACACAGACATATACAAAGGGGCTACGGTGATATGAAGATGAGACAATAGGGGATTTTAAGATGCTAGCTTCGAGGATACAACCACAAACCAAGGAATGCTGACATCCAACAAAAGCTGGAGGTGGCAAGAACCACACTTTTTCCTAGAGCCTCTGAAGGGAGTGAGGCCCTGCTCATACCTTAACTTTGGCCCAGAGGTACTGATTTTATAATTCTGGCCTCCAGGACTGTGAGGAAATAAGTTTCTGTTATAGCAAGCTACCACACTGGTGTGAATTTGTTACACCAGCTGCAGGAAAATAATATAGATTTTGGTACCAGGGAGTGGGATCTTGCTATAACAAATGTGGAAGAGATTTTGGAATTAGAGCCTGGAAAAGTTTTGAGATGTATGATAGAAAAAGCTTATCTTGCTTTGAACAGACTGTTGGTAGAAATATGCTTGCTAAACATTCTGGGAGTGAGGACTCAAGAGGAAATGAGGAGCATGGCAGAGAAGGTTTGTTTGATCTTGGAGAATAAATATATCATCATAAACAGAATGTTGGTAGAAATATTAATGCTAAAGTTGCTTCTGGTGAGAGCTCAGTGGGAAATGGGGAACAGCTATTGAAAATGAGAGGAAAGGTGATCTTTTTTTATATATTGGTAGAAAATTTGACTGAATTGTGTTTTGTGGAAAACAGAATTTGTAAGTAAGAAATGAACTTGGGATGTTTGCCTAAGGAGATTTCCAAGCAAAGTGTCTAAGGTGTGGTCTGGCTTGTTCTTGCTGCTTATAGTAAAATAAAATATGAGCAAAGAATTAAAAAGTAGAATATCAGACAAAGAGATAAAGTGAGGCATGAACTGTTAAGCAAAACGAATCAACAATTGATGATTTGGGAAAATATCTGCCTATATAGATTGAAAAAGATGCTAAAATTCGAAGATTTGCTGTTAGAAGAGTCACTATTAGGAAATATTGCTCTGGAGAGAGAACTGTGTATGTGCTGGACAAACTTTTGCTAGAGCTGAAAGCTTTTGTCATGTAATTCATAGATCCACTCAACCATCTCAGCAAGAATCCAGAAAAGAAATGTGATGATCTATGAAAGATCTGTAAAGGACACATTTGTCAAATAATGTGGGACATTTTCTCAGCCTTAGAACTGTAAACTAGCAACTTATTAAATTCCCCCTTTTAAAAGCTATTCTATTTCTGGTATATTGCATTCTGGCAGGTAGCAAACTAGAACAATATTCAACAAAGTAGATTTTAGGACAAAGAATATTGACCAAGGATAAAGTTGGATTTTTCACAAAGATTAAAGTGTCAACACAATGCAAAAGAAATGCCAATCCTAAATATATATGCTTCTACTAATAGTGTTTAAAAATATATAAAACAAAATCAACACTACTGGGATTAGAAATAGGCAATTCCACAATTATAAATGGGTATGTGAAGATACTTTTAATAGTAATTGATGATGCAAGTAGATGAAAAACCAATAAGTACACAGAAGACTAGAGCAACACTATCAATCAGTTTAGCCTAATTGACAATGAGAAGACAGTATATGTACAATAACCACTAAAATGTGCATTCTTTCTTTCTTTTTCAGTTCTACATGGAACAAAGTAAATATTATCTATATGCTGGAAAGGAAATAAGTCTTAATAAATGGCAGAGGTATTCTGTGAATGTAATGAAATCCATGTAAACAGTAAAATTATATAATTAAATAAACATTATAGTTAAATTATATAACTAAAAATAATTTATTTGGAAAATAAATATTTGGTAATAAATAACATTCTAAGTAACTTATTTATCATAAAAGAATGAAAAAGGAAGTTATATTGTTACTGAAAATCATAAAATCACAAAATATGCAAAATTGATGTATGCAATTAAAGGAATGTATATAGGGATATTTATGCTTTCAATGGTTGCACTAAAAAAAGAGGAAAGGTGTAAAATTAGTTATCTTAGATTTGACCTTAATAAACTAGTAAAAAAAAGAAAATAAGTACACTGTAAGTAGAATTAAGGAAATAAAAAGATAAATGGAGAAATATATGAGATTAATATCTGACAAACAATAGAGAAAATCAATAAAACTGAAAAACTGGTTCCCTGTAAATAGCAATAAAATTAATAAATCCTTGGCTTGATTAATTAAAAATGATTCAAACAAATTAAAATGAAATTTATTGAAAGAACAGACATCACTGTAGTTCATATTGAAATTTAAAGAATTTAAAAGGGAAAATTAGGAACAATATTGCACCAATAAATTCCAGTAACCACAGGAAATTGAAATAGTGTTTGAACTACATAAATTAGCAAAACTAACAAAAAATCTAAATAACCTCGTATTTACTTTTAAAATTGAATTCTTAATTTAAAAACCCTCAAAGAAAACCTCAGGCCTAAATGGTTTCACCAGTGAGTTCTTTTGAAATGTTTAAAAGAAATAATAATGCTGTTTCAGAAAATCAAAGATCATTATACCAATTCATTTTATGAGGCCAGCTTTACCAAGGTAAGCAAATTTTAAGATAATCCCAAGATTCTCTCTCCCTGGTGTGTATAACTGGTATAAATACCTTCTCTTGAGTGTGGGTGGAACCTATGAATAGGACAGGAAGTCTCTCCCATGAATATATTACCTTACATGGCAGAAGGGATTTTGGGAGATGCAATTAAAGTTAATGTTCAGTTGATGTTGAATTAATCAAAAGGAAGATTATCCCCTTGGGACTGATTTAATAACATGAGACCTTTAAATCTGGGTCTAGAGATCAGAAACAGAAGTCAGAGATTTGAAGCAGCAGGGACATTCTCCTGCTAGTGTTGATAAAGGAAACTGTTAAGTTGTTGTGGAAAAGAATAATTGGTGGCCTGTAAGAACAGAGACTGGTCTCAGGGCACTAGGCATCAAGGAAGCAGCGAACTCAGTCCAAGTTGAATTCTACTAACAACCACAATGTGGTGGAAAGAGGATCCTGAGCCTCAGATGAGATGGCAGTCTCAACTGACAATGCCATTTCTTCTATGTGAGTCCCTGAACAGACAATCCAGCTATGCCATGCCCCGACTTCTAACCTACAGAATTGTGAGATAATACGTTTTGTTAACTTGATCCATTAATTTTGTAGTGATTTGTTCAATAGCAATAGAACGGTAAAACACTTACGCTGATTCTAACATCAGGAAAAGATTTACGAGAAAATAAAATGAAAAACCACTATCCTTTATGAACATAGATGCAAATAAAAATACTTTTAAAATATTAACAAATCGAATCCAATGGTTTATAAAAAGGGCACCACATCCTGACCAAGTGGTGGTTATACCAGGAATGTATGGTTGTATTAAGATGCAAAAATCAATCAATGGAATTCTGATTTCAGATCCTCAGTATAAAGTATAAAGACCTTGGAAGTCATCACTACAATCCTTAAAACAAGAAAAGCCTAGACAAATAGAAAAATGAGTGCCTTTTCTTGAAGCTCTCAGAGAACTGAGGTCTTAGGCAAACTGCCACCTCCATCTGGAGAGACAGGCACACTCAGAGAGATACAGAGAACAAGATCTGCTTATGTAGAACATCAATTTCTAGAGCCATAAACAGGAAAGGATATTTAATTGGTAGTTTTGAGTAATTGCTGAAGGCTCTGTGTTCAATAGCCTGAGAGTGAGAATCTCCTGGAGACCACTATTTAATGGATCCCCCTCTCCCCAATTTTGGAATTTCCTTCCATGAACCTTACCAGGTTTTCACGTTAAGGATCTGTGACAGACATTCTTTTGGCCTTGACAGGAGGAAGAGAAGAGCAAAGATTCAAAGATTGGGAAACTGTGGTGGGGGACAGTCCTAGCACCGCCTGCCACCTTTCCCTGGGCCCCACAAATACATCCTGTGCTGAGGACCAGGCGTGTTAGCCTTGGGGGATAAAACATAATCCTGCAGAAGATAAGGGGACTGCCGATGCGATACATTCCTTCCCTTTTTCCTGAGCATATGGAAACATTTATTGGAGACAGTCTGATTTTGTTTGGCATGTTTTAAGATATCCAGCTTACTCCCTGGTGGTATATCTGTCCATGCCAATGAGAGAGCAGGGTTCCTCCACTCTGGCAGGCACACACAAGAGAAGGGTGCTACACATAGAACATCTCCTTGTGCTGGCCATGGATTGCGACCTACTAGCTCTGGGGAAGTGACCAGTAAGCAAAGCTGAACTTGCCCTCTCTCTTCTCTATTTGAGTAAAACCTCTTTCCAACAGACCCTTTGTGAGCTGGGCTTTTGTTTTGACTCTGACACTCCTGTAGTAAAGTGGGCTGACATCTCTTTAACTGTCTCCTTCTAAACAAAAGAAAAACACCCAGAGCCTTCTCCATAACAAAGGGCCTACCCTCCAGGGAAAGTAGATTTCCAGTTGAGGGAAAGGAAATCCTCTGTACCCTGCCTTCAGCCTTCTTGGCTCACCTAACTGAGGAAAAAAGAATCAATAGGAGTCAGGACTTCAAGGAAATAGATTGAGGATATTGTAGCCTAGGAAGGGAGTAAGACTCAGGGACTATAAAGAAAAAAAAAAGAATTCTACCACTTAGTCAGGTACAGAAAAACTTGTGAAGACTGCAGCCTTGGGATGCAGGAGCAATAATACTGGGATTTATTTGGAAGATTATAGAGCTCTCTTCCTCCTACAAACCCTACCAATTCACCAGCGTGGCTCTAGCATAATATCAGTGAATTACAGTTGAAGAGATTACAAGACACAGATCTCTCTGACTGCCAGTACTAGGAAAGTCCCAAAGTCAAAATGGGAAATAAAAACAAGGGCACTAAAGGAATTGAATCTTCTTGTACCTGTAGATTAAAAAAAACATTGAACACAGCGTAACTCCTAGCCAGGTTAATAAGAAATGTCACACTGAACAACTATTTCCTTCAGTTCCTATCACCTAATACAACATGCCCAGCTTCAAATCAGAATTACAAGACATGTCAAAAGGCAAGAGAAAGCAATGTAACAAGACAAAACAATCACCAGAAACTAACAACATGGTACAGATACTAGAATTATCAGATAGAGAATTTTAAATAATTATGACTAATATCTTACGGGCTCTAATGGAGAAATTAGACAACATGCAAGAACGTTGGATAATGTTAGCAAAGAGATGGAAACTCTAAGAATGATTTCAACTGAAATGCTAGAAACAAAAAATTCTACAACAGAAGTAACACTTTGGATGGGCTCATCAGTACACTGTATGTGACCGTGGAAAGAAATGGAAAGTCTGAGGGTGTGTCAGTAAAAACTTCTCAAAATGAAATGCAAAGAGAAAGATCAAATAAAAATAAAAAGACATCCAATAACCACGGGAAAATTTCAAAAGCTGTAATATGCACATAATTGGAACACCAGAAGGAGAAGAGAGAATGGACCAGAAGAAATATTTGAAGTAATAATTGACAAGACCTTTTCAAAATTAGACACAAAACTGGAAATCTAGGAATCTCAGAGAACACCAAGTAAGAATCTATGCAAAAAATAAACATACCAAATCATAGCACCATAAAAACACCTAACTGCTGACGCACAGCAACATGCATCAGTCTCAGAAACTTACTAAATGAAAGAAGACAGGTACAATAGAGCAACTACTATAGAAGTCCTTTTATATACAGTCTAGAAAATGCAAAACTAATCTATAGTGACAGAAAGAAGAGTAGTGGTCACCTGCAGTCAGGTTTGGGGTATTGCCATAGTATATCAAATTATTTCCTGCTTCAGCTTCTCCCTAATGCTTTCTACATCTTCCTACCCTCTACATCTTACCCCTTAACTTTTCCCAGCTAACTCCTACTCATTCTTTCTTTTAATAAATATATTCCACTTCAACACATCTTCCCTGACCACCTTCAGTCTAAATTAGTTCCTCCTATTTTCGTCTCTCTTAATCTGTAAATTTTCAATTACACTTATTGCAACTTTTGGCTATGCATTTATTTTATTTCAGTGTATGTTTCAGTTTCTGGAAAATGTTTCCATAAATATATTCTGAATAGATTACTCAGTAAATAAAATCCTCAATGCTTAGGAACTCTGAAAATGTATGTAGAATTGTTTGTATGTATCCATTTTTTAAAAAATGTTTCTTTTTTGATAGATATTATATATTCACATACCATGTAATCATCAAAGTGTACAATCAATGGTTCACAATGTCATTATATAGCTATGCATTTATCATCACAATAGATTTTTTTCTTTTTTGTGAAAAATAACATATATAGAAAAAAGCAACAAATTTCAAACCACATCACTACAGTTAGTTGCAGAACAAATTTCCAAGTTTGGTATGGGTTACAACTTCACAATTTTAGGTTTTTACTTCTAGCTTCTCTAAGATACTGGAGACTAAAACAAATATCAATATAATGATTCAGCACTCATACTTACTTGTTAAATCCCATCTTTTCTGTTATAACTCCTCTTTCTCCTTTGATCTTTTTCCCACTCTGTGTGAGTATTTGGACTATGCCCATTCTAGCTTTTTTATGTTAGGAGGGGCTGCCGATAGTATGGGAGGGGGAATAGAACTAGTTGATGCTATGGTGAGGCTGGCCCCTCTGCATTTCAGGACTTTATATCCATTTTTTATGGTGAAATGATTCATGGCTTTTGTACCATTTTAACAGAGTGCATCGTACTAGAAAGATAACAGATAAACAGTTGCCTTAGTGGTTACTTCGACTCCCTCCCTCTCTGTTTGCTTTTAAAATTCTCTCAAATCAATTAAGGACCAGGTACACTGTGCTAGAGCCAGAAGATCGAGTAAATGAGGAACAACTCCAATATTCAGAAAGCTCACAAATAGTACTATGTGTTTGGCACCTACTACCCAAAACATTAGTGACAGTTATGGTATATTTGGAAAGCAAAAGGAAGTAGCATTGTCTACCCCCAACATTTCACCTTTCCCTATAGATGCTCTACTTTTTTTTAATTTTAATAAAATGTTATAAGAACTTCCTTCTCTTTCTTCTCTCTCTCTCTCCCTCTCTCTCTCTCTCTTTCATTAATCTATTGACTATCTCTGGGAAAATCCCTTTGGGTAAGTTGAGAAAACAAATACTAAGTTTGGGAAAAATTAAAAACATCAAACAATAAAACTCAGTCCTACACTGATGCTTAATATGAACACTGAACACTGCTGGGAAGATTGTTCTCAGATTTGATCAAAAGGTATTTAAGACAGTGTACTTTACAACATCAAGATGATGCAGATAACTTGGAGATATTTTACCAGGGAAAATGATTATTAAGGAAATGGCATTTGGTTTTGGAAGCAGTATTAAATATATAATATATTCCTGAGCCAAACACACTGTTTTAATTTCAGGCAATGACATGATTTTAAATGTCAGTAATAATCCAAATATCAAGCTCCTTTCAAGTACAACAAAATCAAGGAAACCAAGCAGTTGTTCATCATGTTTTTCCAGGACTTAACAGGAATTCATGAGATAAAATTAATAAAATGAAAATAAAACTCAGTGCCATATTTTTTTTCATAATGGTTAAGGAATAGAATTATCTAAATCCATCCATTTTCCCCACTTCCACTTCTCACACTCTTGTTCAAGGAGCCATTACCTCTTGTACTCGTTTGAAAGACCCTAGAAAAGCCATCTTTTAATCCTGACCCCATATTGTAAAGGCAGCCATTTCTTCTTATCCCTATTCAGTACTGTATGTTTGAGACTATAATTAGATCACCTCCCTGGAGATGTAACTCAATCAAGAGTTGTTGTTAAACTGGATTAGGTGGGGACATGTCTCCACCCATTCAGGTGAGTCTTAATTAGTTTATGGAAATCCTATAAAAGAGGAAACATTTTGGAGAAAGTGGGAGATTCAGAGAGAGCAGAATGACATAGCCAGAAGAAGCAGAGTCCACCAGTCAGCGACCTTTGGAGATGAAGAAGGAAAATGCCTTCCAGGGAGCTTCATGAAACAGGAAGCCAAGAGAGGAAGCTAGCAGATGACGCCGTGTTTGCCATGTGCCGTTCCAGATGAGAGGAACTCTGACTGTGTTCACCATGTGCCTTTCTAGATGAGAGAGAAACCCTAAACTTCATCGGCCTTCTTGAACCAAGGTATCTTTCCCTTGATGCCTTATATTGGACATTTCTATAGACTTGCTTTAATTGGGACATTTCCATGGCCTATAAACTGTGAACTTGCAACTTATTAAATTCCCTTTTTTAAAAGCCTTCCATTTCTGGTATATTGCATTTTGGCAGCTAGCAAACTAGAACACCTCTCATCTAAATTATTGCATTATGCATTCTAAACTGTATCCCTGCATTTCCCCTTGTTACCATAACAGATTGTTTTCAACACAGCAGCCCAAATATCCTCTTAAAATTATAGGTCAGAAAATAACTTTCCTTGTTTGAACATTTTCAGTGCCTTCCTACTTTACTTAAAAAATGAAAACAAACAAGCAAAAGCAAGCAAAAACCTTCACGATCTTTCCTATCTGAACACATTTCATACTACTTTCATTCTTCCTCCACCGCACTGGTGTTTTTATTATTTGTTGAATATTCCTGGAATGCTTCTACCAGAGTTTGCCCTTGCTGTTCCTTCTGCCTGGAATGATCTTCCTGATCTCTTCATGACTTGTTCCCCTACCAACTTTTCATCTTTACTCAAATACCACATTTTCATTGAGAACTTTCCTGGCCATTCTATTAAAAACTCTGCCCCCCCCCCACACACACACATACTTCTTAGCTTACTTTCCTACTTCATTGTCATCTAACGCACTAAATATTTCTTTCTTTCTTTTCTGTATTAATACTACATAAGCTCCATGAAAATTCAGGCCAATACTTCTTGCCCCTTGTGCTCAGTATACCTAGATAAGTGACCTGTATATAGTAGACAATTTTCTATTGAATGAATAAATCACCATGGTCCTCGCCAGTTCTGATATTTTATGGGGGGCCGGCTAATAATAATATGCATGATTATCTTCTTGATGGGTCCATGCTCTTCTGCATGATTTTAATTGTATTAGCCAGCGGTGTGCTGGAAAATGCTTAATCACAAGCTTTCTGGGAGGATAAAAAGCCCTGATTAATAGCATTTGCTGAATTCCATGTTGGAAATACTCCCACTGTGAACACAAGGTTGGATGAAATGCACATGATCACCTTTCACAAGCTGGTGTGAGCTGTCTATAGCAAACCATTGGACCAATTTATTTAAAGTACTCAATCATGATAGGAGATGGGTATTATTATGTTGGCCTTCTGTCAGATGTGAAAAGTGCAATACAGAGAGGTTAAGCATGCCCTCAAGTTCATATGGCTGGAAAGTGATCTAGCTGGGCTATGTCTGAAGATTGACTCCAGAGACTATATAGAATCATTTGATTGCACTGCAGGCCTTTGATAAATTACCTGAAATAAGATAAAAAGTGAAGAAAATTATAACCACCTGTCTAAGTTTGCTAGTTGCCGGAATGCAAAATACCAGAAACGAAATGGCTTTTAAAAAGGAGAATTCAATAAATTGGAAGTTTACAGTTTGAAGGCCATGAAAACGTCTCAATTAAAGCAAGTTTATAAAACTTTCCAGATTAAGGCACCAACAAAAGGTTATCTTCACTCAAGAAAGGCCAATGAAGTTCAGGGTTTCTCTCTCAACTGAAAAGGCATGTGGCCAACATGGGATGTCTGCTGGCTTTCTCTCCAGGCTTCTTGTTTCATGAAACTTCCCTGGGGGTGTTTTCCTTCTTCATCTCCAAAGGTATCTGGCTGCCTGGGCTCTGTGGTTCCTGTATTTCTTTCGTCATTTTGAAACCTTCTCCAAAATGCTTCCTCTTTTAAAGGATTCCACTAAACTAATCAAGACCCACCCGGAATGGGTGGAGTCACATCTCTCTCCAATCCAAGGTTAATATCTACAATTGGGTGAGTCATATCTCCATGGAGAAAATCTAATCTAATGATTCCAACTTACATTATCGAACAAGAATTAAAAAGAAATGTTTTATCTGTCCCACAAAACTGGATCAGGATTGAAACATGGCTTTTCTAGGGTGCATAATCCTTTCAAACCAGCACATCTCTTATAGCATATTTTTCAAGTGTTGGACAATAATCTGTATATAATTTTAAAAGTTTAATCTTTAAAAACAATAGGTCAGTTTCCCAAGCATAGAGCTCCATGCATTGGTTCAGGCTTCTCTTCAGACCACTGAAAATCCTTATTCAATTAAGAACAACCCCAATTTGTTGGCCGGATCCAGTCAGAATGCTCAAGACCAGTTTGATCTCCATTGATATGAACTACAGGTAGGAGCAAACATATTTGTGTTTTCTTTCTTGTATTATCTCAGTGGAATTCCTTTATGGATTCAGAATCTCATTGAACTGGAGATAAAAAGATGTAGATCCACCTGCTTCGTATTTTCTTAAAGATAAGATACCTAGCACAGTGTATTTCTATTTTTCAGAGGTGCAATAATCCTGAGTTAGAATGCAGTGGTTCTGTTAGGTACTACACGGTTTGTACATTGTATAGTCATTACAATCAGCCACCAAATCAATGACTCTCATTAGGATGCAGTATTTCTTTTAATACCATTAATTTAACTTGTTTAGAAGTCCTTACTAACAATTCATCTAGGAAAACCATGACAGTTATATGGATTAGATAAATTTGTTCTACTGCCTCAGGAGCTGAAAATAGATTGTGATTATCATAGAAGATTAATTAGAAGGAACATTTAATGCATTTTTGACCTTTATTCTTACATCATGAAGCAGTGAGCAGCAACACTTACTTACTGTGCATATTATGTATAAAAGGAATGTATTTATGGTAGCTGTGTACCAAATTGGTTTAAATCTAAACAAATCAAACTCAGTACTGCAGAGTTTAGCGAGTGATTATTGCATTATTTTGGATATTAACCTTTGGAAATTGAAAGAAAGCATTGTGAAGAAGAATTAGAGTTTCCAAATTTTATTTTCAGATGAGTATGGATTTCTGGACACCATCTGTTCAACCCATGGCATTCAAAATGAAACAATGTTTGGAATATTGAAATCAATTATTAAAATGGAACAATAAAATATGGAATATTAACTATTATAACTTGCAGCTGTGGAATAATTTTGAACTATAGTCTATTGCTGTTATAAAAATTCAGTTATCTTAAGCTTTCTTACAGAGGTTTGGTCTAGTGAACCAGCTGCAACAAAAACAATGTGCTTCAAAATAGATTTCCAGCCACACCTCAGACTTAATGAATCAATACCCATTGGCAAAGTCCACCAAATTTGAGATTCAAGGAGTAGATGCTGCTATTACTACAATAGAGTCTTTTTCTTTCACATAAGTTAATTTCATTGTTTCAACTGGAGAAATGTATAGACATATATGTACATATATACACATATATATGCACACGTTTTCTCTCTTTCTTGGAATTAATTATAAATGGAGTTACAACATGATTTTAGTAGGAAGAATTTTTGTAGAAAGGAAAAAGTGTTATGCAAACAAACATTAAATTAAAAATATTGAACATAAAAGGTGCATTAAAAGAAACAAAAAATGGAAAAATTGGAGCATGGAAAACTCATTTTTGCTTAAAGGTATTTTAAAAACATAACACGAGGCTGCCTTTAAAATTCAATTCAAGTCTACAGAAATGTAGAGGGCTGAGCTGTAACCCAAATTCTCAGCAACTATAGTGACTCTGAAGCATGTTTAGTTACTTTGACTAATAATGGATCAGAACTTGTGCAAACACAAGGTCAATCAGGGTACCAGATCATGTCTTTTTGCAATTTGTTGTTTACATAGTTTAAATTTAGAGGAACAGGCCGAAGGATATGCTATGTGTGGTGTAATCTACAGCCAGAAAAGAAGTTCATTGATCTGCTTTTCCTGGCAATGGCATTTTGGGGCCACACCAATAAAGAAAACTGTTAATACAAAAGCAATGACGGTCCTTTGGCAGCATAGTATGTAAAATTTCTGATAGAACTTGGCCATGCAGTGTTGGTTTTTAAGGTCAAGGAAGTAAAGTAATGTCCTATGGAGTACATTCGACAGAAAAACAAAAGATAGTTTTAGGATAAGGCTGAGCATTAGTGTCCCTCGACATTCTAAAGACAATCTGTAATGAGTTATGAGGCCCTGATTTGACCTTTAATATGGATAAGAGAAAAATGAATTGCTATTCATTAAAGTCATTAAAACAAACCTCATCCATGTATTTTCCAGCCAGAATTCATTGTAAACTTTTAATTATGGGACAAAAACCTGACATATGACAGTGATGATTTTTGTCAGAAGTTGGCACATTTCCCAGGCTAGAAAATAGAAAACCTGTCTACCAAGAACTATGCCTTTCTACTCCCATTGAAGAATAGAGTAGACCTAATCATTCAGAATAAACAAGAGCCAGGATGATTTAAATTTGAATCAAAATTCTCCTTTGGAAACATTTTATAAGGAAGAAAAAAATATTTTCATTCTCTCTGCCTAAGTTTCTCTAACTTAAAAAAAGAATAAAATTTGGCATTTTCCATCTCCTTTACACAAGGGCTGTGGGAATTAGAAAATATGGGAATAGTATGCCCTTCAAATATAGGACACATGATAGAAACATTTGATAAAATGAAAACTATGTTTATGATTAGTGACAAAATCATTTCTTTACCTCTCTGGCATCTTATGCATGATATGAAAGAAAAAAGATGGAGAGAGAAAAAGTAGCATTAATATTGAAGACATTAAAATTCACATGATTTTTTTAACTGTGTAGAAACTCAGTTAGTATTTATTGGATTTCCTGCAAGGAAAAATCCCCTTAAGTCAGAAAGGAACTTATTTGTGTGACTGAGTCTGTGAAAAATGCCTTCTAACACTGGATTTCACTAAAATCCATCTATTGCCCTTTTCCTTTCACTCATTAAATTATGTACGTATTCTTAGCATGTAAAGACTCCACAGCGCATTATTACTATGCTTTGCCTATACTCTCACACAATATGCTTAAAGATCTTTTTACTATGATTCCTTAGAATTTTTCAAGAAGAATTATGAAAGATAGTATGCCTGCTTACTGGATATTCATATTTGCTGACTATAGAAATTGATTCACTTAAACTTTTAAGGAGATAGAGCAATCTCAATGTAAAATCAATAGCTCATGCATTTTTAATAGAAGATACTAGCTAAGCCAAAGTTGATAGTTAGGGACCGAAATAGACGCAGGATATGGTGATTTTTCTTTTGGTGTTAGATATCCTTTCCTTAGGCAAAGTGTGGAGCAAGTTGCTACCATGGTGTGTCGTGGGAACACAGGTTCAGGATGCAACAGAAACACATGATCCCTTTATTACCTGCACAGAATAAAAGAGACCAGAAAGGGAAAACAATCTTCTTGTCACTTACTTAGCAGAAAGAGTCCAAAAGACCAGGGGAAGAAGTCCCATCATTGCTAGTTTCCTGGGTGGCTGAAAACTGACACTGCTCTGGATGGGGGTCTGTAGATTGTATCTCCACATACTCCACTTCCAGTGGAGAAGAGAATACAATCTATATTGTTTAAGTGTGGTTTATGTCCACCCTGGGAGGAGGGTCCCTGCCACTGAGGATTCCTGTGTTGATAAGCATCTGGGGCTGCTGGTTCCCGGTTTCCAGGTTTAAGGTTTGCCCAGGCCTCTTCACTAGACTTAACATCTCCCTCAGGCTGTGGAACAGCACCCAGTAGTGTATATTTGTGACTTCTCCAGAGAAGGACGTGGGCACAGGTGAGGTCTGAGAGATGGCCACTTAACAGGTGTTTGTGATTTCCATAACAAGGTATATATTCCAGCCAAACTTTATGCAAAATGAATTTATATTAAATGAATCCTCTTTTCCAATGGACTTCCAATAGGAAATTAAAGATGTATTCTGCTGGTTATAAAACAAATCTCTATTGACTCCTAATTTTTTGATGGTTGCACTTAGATGCAAAATTAAAGCTTTTTGATAATGAATCAATGGCTCTGCTGTACATATATATATAGTATCTCTGAGTTTCTAGGCAGTAGAGTCATTTGAATTTTAATACCATCTTTTAAAATAATATTAACCCTCAAGTCAAATTTACAATTATACATACTGTGCAAAGCAATAATGCCCTAAATTCAATTTAAGTCAAGAACAGAAAATATACTGAGAGTACAAAGTGAAATGCAAGAAGGTGCCTGTGATTCTGCAAATGCAAGATTCTGTCTCACTGACTTCTCTACTCTCCCATCTAATAGCCTGTTAATTGACTTTCAGTGAGTGTATTGTGAAGCTATTGCAGCAAAATGGTGTCTCAATATTCTGCACAGGCAACAGTCTTGACACTAAGAATTGAACAACTTTCTTTCTTAGCCTTGATCACCTTAGCCATGTTAATATTACAACACAGACAATTCTTTCTGTGACACTTTTCATAGCACTTGATGTATTGATCTCCTTTAAGGCATCTTCTGAAATCATCCATAAATTTTTACAGTTGTCTTGGAAGAGAGGCAATTTATGTATTAAAGTGTAGCTCTAAAATACTCCCTGCTTGCTTAGGGTGATGGTTAGGTTCTCCTGTGAACTTGGCCAAGTGATGATGCCCAGTGGTTTGGTCAGGCAAGCACTGGCTTGACCGTTGCTGCAAGGATATTTCATGGCTGGTTGATAAGCCAGAAGATTGGTGTATTAAATCATCAGTCAGTTGCTTACATCTGTGGCTGATTACATCTGCAATCAACTAAGGCTTATCTTCCACCAATGAGATAATCCATTTGGCTGAAGACTTCTTAAGGGAGAAGAGGGACCTTTTCACTGTTTCTTCAGTCCCCTGTGGAGTTCATCCAGACCCTTCGTCAGAGCTGCCAGCTTCACAGCCTGCCTGTGAATTTTGGACTCTTCCATTCCCACAGTTGTGTGAGACACCTTTATAAATCTCATATTTATAGATATCTCCTGTTTATTCTGTTTCTCTAGAGAACTTTGACTAATACACTTAGCAAGAGAAGTTTAGTACAACGTGTGCTGGGACTTGTAGTTTCTTGGCAAGGTTAACCATTAGCATATTATGGATGATGCCACTTTTGACTGCTCATCTCCAAATGTAAAGACTTGTTAATTGACTTTGGGTGGCATTATCATTAGGACAGCTTAGCAAAATGGTGTTTTTGAGCTTGGTAAAAGATTATTTGGTATTAGCTAACTTCCACCAGACTGGAGTAATGTTATATATGCATATATTGATGCTGCTTTTGGGAAAATGAATAAAGTTAGATATTAGCCAGTTGCTAATATATTATATTAACTAATGCAAGTAGTGTTAGAGTCTTCAGTTGGACATATGCATTCTAGGGATTTACTAGCATTTAGTAGTGGCAAATTTGAGGGTAGATGCCGGATGTAATATCGGCCTCATCTCTCAGGCCCTCCACCTAGCAACTTCTGACCTCACATCGCACCACTGTCTTCTCACTCTCCGATTGGCCCAACCTTCGTCCTCTCGCTCTCTGCCTGGCAACATCATATTCCTCGGCCTGGCAACATCATATTCAAGCCATTCCATTGGACCTTTCTGCTCTCAGCACACCCAATCCCTCGCTGCCACCCTTAGCCTCCTCACCAATCACGCAGCGCGCCTCCCCTGGCCCCCCCCATTCCCGCCTCACCACTATATAAACCTCTGTACTTCCTCTAATAAACGTTCTGGTGCGCAGGTCTTGCCAGCTCCGCCAGTTCCCGTGAGTCGTCCTTCGTCTCGCACGCCCTCCACACATTCGAGCCCCTGGAACCGAAGGCAGATCGCGACTGTTTCGGTTCCCCCGTTCGCTACGAGGTAGACCCCAAGCGGGAGCTCCGGCAAAAGCGCCCCGAGCCGGTCCGGCAGGTAGAAATTCCTGAGGTTTGAAATATAGCCTTATGAATCCTCACTGACAAAAATATATACATATAAAATATGTGCTTTGAATTATTTTAATATTTATAAATGTAATTTACAAGCATAGATTAAAAAGTCAAGAAAACACTAAACCATCTGTAAGAAAAAAAATATCAGTTCAGAGCACCACCTCTCCAAACGCAACCATTTTCTATTCTTTCACTTCTTGATTCTTGCATTTGCCTCTACATTTCTAAATAATATTTCTAATTGCTATGTTTGTATTTTTCACACATACACACATCATTTATTGATTTATTTTTATGGTAGATTAGGATTTGGTTCTCTTCCTCTCTTTCATTTCTATTTTAATCTTCTCAAAATAACTCAATTTCAATTTAGTTAAATTAATATTCAGTGGTTGTGTTTATCAATAAATGTTGTCCACTAATGAGCCAATAAGGTGATATAATTACATTCGATTTCTGTACAACCTTTCATTTTTTCCTAGCATTTATATTTCATTTTGGGGGGCTTAATTAGATTTAATTTAAATATTAAATATACCAGATCTGAAAAAAGGTTTTTAATACTATTTTTCAAATATTCAAACATATGAAATAACCAATCAGTTTCTTTTATTATTTTCTCATAAGGGCTTTCTCTCCTGTAATTCCTTGTCTTCCAGATCCAGGCTGAACCTGCAGTTCTCTAAGATGGAATCAGAGCTTTCAATATGATTTACTTTTGCTTCTTTCTTGTGTTAAGCCCCTGGTTTTTTTTTTTCTTGATCACCTACCCTCCTTTTTTGTTAGTTTACTTCCTAATTGTGGAGAATATATGTGGTCAGCAAAATAATCTTATGGTTCCCAAGGTTCCAGGCCCCAGGTGTACACACACCATGTTCCAGTTACTCAATCAAATGCTAATCTAGGTTCTGCTCTGAAGAAATTTTGCAGATGTAATTAAAGCCCCAAATCAGTTGAATCTAAAATATGGAGATAATCTGGGTGGGCCAGACCTAATTACTAGAGTTCTTTAAAGGAAGTGTTTTTTTTTTTTTTTTTCCAGCTGATCGCAAGAGAGAGCACGAGAGATTTGAAGCATAAGAAGGATTCCATTAGCTGTTGTTGGCTTCAAGATGGAAGGAGCCAAGTACCAAGGAATGCGAGTTACCTTTACCAAAGTGCTCCTGGCAGCAACCAGCATGAAAAGGGGGCCATTCAGAACTGCAAGTGCAAAAACTACTGATTGCTGTCAACTACCTCAAGGAGCTTGGAATTGGATTTACCCCCCTCGAGCCTGAAAAGAAGCGCCCAGCCTGGCTGGCATCTTGATTTCAGCCATGTGACACTCTAAGCAGAGAACCCAGGTCACCCCAGCCCTACAGAACTTTGAGGTAGGTGGAAGTTGCTTTAATTCACTATGTATGTGGTGGTTTAATATGCAGCAATAGAAAGCTAATACAATGTCCTTCATGCATTTCCTGAGAAAGTTTGCAATTTCTTTACTGTTTGAAAATGGGATTGATATCTTTTATTTGTTGACAAATTCCATACTTGAATATCAGAGTACCTCTCATATTTATGTTTTAAATGAATTTGTCAGGTGTATATGATTTAATTTTTTTTGTATGCTGCATGGTGGGGTCACATTTCATTCTTTTTCCATGTGACTTTCCTGTTATTGCAGCACCATTTGTTGAATTTTTGCTTGTTTGTTGTTTGCTTGTTTGTTTGTTTGGGGAAATGCATGGGCCAGGATTCAGGTCTCCCGCATTGCAGCAAGAATTCTACCACTGAACTACCCTCACACCCCCTGTATGATTTCCTTTTTAATGCCCTAAAAAGGTATGGTGCCTACACAGTGTTGATTCAATGAAAGATTAGATGCTCTCAATGTGCCAAAAATTAAATCCAGGAAAGAATTCTGGTAGAATCATGGTGTAATTTTTGCATAATATAAATAATTTCCATCAACACGTATAAAGTACCCATTAGGCTTCATACAGCATGCTATGTGTTTTGGGGACACAAGGCTTAGTGTGGACTCTAGTGGTAGCAATCTCTTTTTACAACAATTCCCAACATTCATTGAGGAATTAGAATGGGTTGGGTACACATACCCTTCTTGCAAGTAGTTGAGTAGTGAAAAAATTAATCAACTAACATTGCTTTATCTCTATGATGTTAAAAAATTATGGAATTTTTTACTTCTTGTTGACTTCATTGGTGAAACTTAGCAGTTGTCACGTTGTGGTTTCTGTTTCTATGGAAATTAATGACAAACATCATTAGACCCTTAAATAAGTCAATCTCAGAAAACTTTAATAGACATTTTGAAAATAAACAGAACAGACACGTTTGTGAAAATTAAAGTTTGAAGTGGTATCCGATCAACAAATGTGAGACTTCTCAGACTCCCATTACTCTAAATGGAGATGTAAAATCACTTTTATATATTCCACATGCCTGCAGCTCCACTGCATGAATGGTAATGCATGTTTTAATGTATGAGAGTTTGTTTATGTAGTCCCAGATATATAATCGAACAGAAGGCTAATACTTTTCTTGATTCTGTCCTAATAAAATCCATCTGTCTACTACACAGGCAGTATGCAATTCAGCTTTGCTTGAATAGAACAATATCTATAATCGAGGCTATTTTCTATCCATTAATGGAAAGAAGCAGGATACATCATAGTACAACTATTTCAATTTATAAAGATGGGTTTCCCAGCAACCCCCAAATATATACTGTATCCAAATTTGGACAACCCAGAAATGTTGCATGATGGGGTGCTTGCTGATCTTTCCATGCAACCCAAACTACAGTAGAGTACATAGGGACCATGAAGGTACTCCCAGAAAGGCAGCTGATAATTCATTTTCAGGCAAAAGGACTTGAGATCAGCAGTTAAAAGGAAACTTACATTAGATGTTTGTTAAAATGTCTATAGATGCTATCTTTTGGGGCTATTATAAAGCATGAAAACATAGCTTTGAAAATGCAAACTTTGGAAGAGTGTTTCTGAGATAAACACAATTGTTCCAGAAGATACTGTCATTCCTGAGCAAGGGACTTGCTGCCTGATGTGCACAGAAGCCAATTCCATGACATCAGGATTTTTAGAAAAATACTTTTATTGTGAGGTAGACTGGCAAGGAGGCAGGAAGCAAGTTTAAATCCATCTCCCAGATGTGAGGTTTGACAGGTTTGTAGATGGTTTGGATGGGTAGGGAAAGATACACTGTGCAGATGGGATGGTACAGGGCATGTGCAGGAACTTTAGATGTTAAATCATGTATGACATGTTAACAAAAATAACTCTTTAGTATGTTTAGTGGGAGGGATTTAATTGGAATGGGTTATTTATGGTTATAATTTGTAAGGAGTATGTATGCATGCATTGTTCCAGGGACTTCCTGAGGACCAATCTGTGCTAGTTCTTGCTTGTCTCAAGATAAACCCAGCTGCATGCAAAAGAAATTGAGAGTGGTGGTTATGGTGGTTATCAGAGAGAGGAAAGCTATAATAATATGCCTATGGTTTCATTGTAGTCATATTATACTTGATATGTTCAAAAGGATATTTTTAATTAGTCATGGTCAACTCTTCAGGATTTCCCAAACACCCTATACCAAAAGGCATATTCTTTCCATCTAGAATCAACTTTTATATATAAAGATTGCTAATACTCGAGGCTAAGGATTTTTTTTTTAAAAGCTCATTGATGAAACCTTATAACTTCTGCTCTTTCTTTTACACCCCACAGTACTTTGCTTAAAACTTCTATTGAGCAAATACTTTCTTCTGCCTTGTCTTCTTTTTAATAGTGTGCATTTTCCTCCACCCTGCCAGAGTACAAGTTCCTTGAAAGTAGAGATTATGCATCAGCCATATCCAGAAGCCTCATACAAGACTTATGTAGTGGGGATTCCGTAGATGCCTGGTGAATTGAATGTAACAAAAAACAGTCCCTGTCATCCTTCAAGTAGAGTTAACAATTAGTCTACCTGCACTGAGGGCCATTTACTTCCTTAAATGACTCGAGGTGGATAAAGGAAAAATATTAGGAATGTTCCTTATACAGTAATGTGCTAAATATAGACAAAAGAGAATGGCCATCAGTGCTAAATTAAACCCAATAAAAATAAACATACAAACAGAAGATAAACATATAAACAAAATATTTAAAACACCTAGAATTTTATATCTCCCGAAATTATTGCTTTAAATTGGTACTTTGTTTCTTACTAGAATGTTATTCATATTTAATAGTAGAATATGTAACAAGCTTTGTGAAATCCTGAAGTTCCATGCAAAGGAAATCTAACACTATTATTTTACTTCACCAAAAAAAGAAAAACTGGCTTTGTAAACATCTCTCTCTGACATCTCAGCCAGCAGCCCCAAGAGAGACGATTTTCTCTGGAAATCTCAGCTTCTTACCAGCGCCAAACGGTAAATCTGTTTCTTGGACATGGGGCCCCAAAGAGGCAATTAGCGATACCCTCAGGAAAAGGGTTACAGAAATATCCATTTCAAGTGATGGCAAACAGCAGGGTTAGCCTGGTAATTTAAGTTTTTGTGTTCATGTAACAAAGTTTTCAATAAAGTATGTATTAGCAATTCTCAGTACTTAAGGAGGGGTACCCCCAGTTTCAAGACTTCATCAGAGCTGTGGAATGTAACTGAGCTTTTATATAATTTGTACCATAACGTTCAATAGATCTCCTTAGAATAAAAAGCAATGGGCAACTCTCATTTTTCTATGGCAGTTAAAATTAAATATGAGATGAAAACCACTTAAGGATTTATAAGTATATTTACAAACAAAATTCATACTTATGCACTGTTGCTTCTGCACATTTACAAAGTATAACATTGTTAATTTAGTCCTCTGAATAAAGTACATTTAAAGTAGCTTATTTTTAGAAATGTGTATCAGGAATTGCTTGTCTCCCTTATACCTAAAAAAGCTTAACCATTTTCAAACTAAATTTAGAAAAAGAGAGAGAAAGCAATTATTATTTGACTTGGAAGGAAGAGTAGCTCACGAGTGAAGGGAAGAGACCTATGAAAAACTCAAACTCCTGCTCTCTGTTCCTGGGCTTGTGAGCCAAACCCTGTTAAAATTACATTACTATGACATGATATAATGACTAAATGTCTGTACAAGAGGAGAAAATGGAGCTCTGAGCAGCCATTGACAGTGCTGAGCAATGCAGAGGATTCAGCAATCCTTTTTCCAATCAACTGTGTTTTTTGTATGGCAAACTCTGTATCAGATTCTAGAGACACCATTACTTCCCTCTTGAATTTAATGCAAGGAAATTTATCTCCAGAGAAAAGTATGCATGCTGTCTTTTATCTAACCATGAGAATTATACAAGGGCCTCATGGTCCAGACATCCCAATTGGTAAATTGGTAAATTTCAATTTACAATTTACCACATTATTAGATAATATGACCCAATTTATTATTCAAAATATGTAACTGATATAGCGCAGCATTCTTCCTTTCTCATCTTGTAACAGGTGAGAAATGCAGAGTACTTAATTCAGAGCCCAGTTATGGTATTTAATCATTTCAGATGACTGATAATATCAAAGTTATGATTCCATTTAATTGGTTTCATCCTGCTTATATTTTCAGTCAATCCTGTTTTTCATTATGTGCAACCGTGTAAGGTACAGATTGTTTGTTGAAAGATAATAGGGCATCATCATAAATAAACACACGAATAAATAAATTCCAGAATTCTTTCTAGTATTTTTTTACCTCTTTTTTCCCTATATTGACCAGTTTAATTGAGCCTATGTACTCTGATAGTATTCATGCTTTCTATTTTAATTTTCAGACTGGAATTTGCTTTCTCGGCTTTCAATTTGTGATTCCTAGAAGGGCAGTAGAAAAGCGGGAAAATGAAATTGCACAATGTCATTGTTCTTCTATTTGGTTATAATCAAAGAAATATCTTCAAAAAGTTATTCATGCCACTGAGATAGAGGGTGTACTTATAAGAAGGGATAGGCAGTGGTAGAGGTAACTTTGTAGCTGTATGTTTCCCTCATTGCTAGATAAATTAACAAACATCCTCATCTAAAATTTAACTGTCCCAATGAGGTGGATTATATCTCTATCCCAGGCATGTGCTCTGAACACCAAATGCATGTCTTAATAGCTGAATCACGGTATCCACTTAGATATATCAAAGGCTCCTGATGCATCACATCCTAGTCAGAGATTAACTGCTCTAGCTCTGCTTTCTAATTTTGTTTTTATACAGCAGCAGTACTGAATTTTCCAAATTAAAAATCTAAGCATACCCCATCACCATCTACAACTTTCTAGAATTAAAATCCTCCACTTAAGTCATATCACTCTTTGGCTAAAAGAAAAATAAATCTTTACCACAACCTCCAAGTACCTGATACCTTTGGCTTCTGCTTACCTTTTTGAGCTTCACTGTTAACTGTGCTTCCCCATATTTTCTATGCTAACCATACTAGCCTTCTCTTGGTCTTGTTTGCTGGGGCCCATCTTACTATGGGGTCTGGAGCACTCTACCCCTCCTTTTTTACTTAGCAAATTTGTATTCATTTCTTTAGATATCATTCCATCATCACTTTTTTAGAAGCACACTTGCTCTAGGTTCCAAGGCTAAGTCAAATCTACTCATAACATCATGATCTTCTCTTTGTGATTCTTTTATTAATAGCAATCCCTCTTTAGTAAACTTTAAGCTGTAATGTCAGCAGCTGGGTCTATTTTAGCTCAACATTCTATCTCCATTGTCAAGCTCAGTGCCTGGTGTATTGTAGGCATTCAATATAACATTTGTTGGATGAATAAATGAGGGCTAGTGGGAAGATATTACCTATTCATATTGTAATGAGAATCAATGCAATCTCATTTCTTTCTTTCCAAAAAACTAATTCCAAAAATGTAATAATGAGATGGGAAAGAAGAACATGCTTTAGGAATATGGATTTAAGAGATTTGGGTGAAGCATTGTGGTAGGCAAGAAGGGACTTTGGGTAATTCCAGGACTCCTAGGTAACTTGGAGGTGAAGAAATCCAAAAGCATACTCCAGTTACACCTTTTTACAATTCCGTGGAAGCTCAAATGCCCTATTGAGGCCTGTAGTCTGTATCTTTTAATAACTATTGGAATATTTAAACCATTGAGTAATTGGCAGTAGATTTCTGTACAAGTTATTGACCCTAATTATCAGTGGGTAAGGAAAGAACTATATGCTTCTGTTTAAAAATGTAACTTCAGAAACAAGAATTCTAGAAAGTGTTTTATGAATGCAAATAGAGCTTGGCTGAAGCTCTAAGACATTAGAACTCTAATTGTCCTGGAAAAGGAATTGCCATTCTCTAAAGAGAATTAAAATGCATGGGGATAAGATGTGCTGGGTCATCAATGTTTAAAATCATCTTCTCAGGAAGCCATCAAGGAAATTAAGTTTAACAGTCAAAGGAAACTGACCAAAGCCAGGACCCCTGCCTCACCTAGTTCTCTTCAGGTTGGTTAACATAAGAATGAATCTTGATGGCCAAAGCAAGAGTCTGCTTTGGCTAAATGAAGGAAATGTAAAGAGCATTCCCTTCAATAATAGGATCCTTCCAGCATTCACTTCTTTTGCAGTGTTTTTTCGTTCTTTCACAGTATTCTGCTTTAATCTATAATTATTTCTCAAGTGGCCATCCTCATTAACTAAAAGAAATGGCACTAGAGTAAGTGTCGCTGCGTGGGGAATTGCAAAGAATTTGGGGATCTTAAAATTGAAATCAAATATACACATTGATATTAATTGAATTAGATTATGTTTCTCCTCATTGAGAAGGTAGCATTTACTTTCTCAATGAGCGAAAAAAATGCGACTTAAAATGTCCAAAAATTCTTGTACCTCTTGAAGACCATCAGTTGTTCTGAAGTTTGGTTATGTTGTTAAGGAAGTTGGAAGCTCATTTGGAATGATGACTTTGTAGAAACCTTGCAGAAGAGTAGAAGATTCTAATTAAAAATTGGAATGTAAGTTGAGGGGTAATTATGAAAATTGCTCTTAATAAAACATTGTACTTAATACTGCACTTTTTGTAAAGCATGGTTTTAAATGTTGAAGTGGAAATAATTGTCTTTTATCATCTGAAATATTTTTATTTTTCATCTATTCCTTTACACTGAAATAAATACAGCAATTAAATGGCATTCAAAGGTAGAACAGGATAAAATATTGCTCGTCTTTAGTTTGACAACAAAGCTTAAATGGCTTTCAGGCTTTTAAATAGCATTTCCCCTTTTAACCTTTATTTTCTACAAATGTCTGAGTAGAAAATAGTAAGAAAGAATATCTTTGAGAATTATTATTACCTAGTATGAGTTATGGAACATGGCTAGTGAAAAAATAAAATATTTAAATTATAGAATATCTGGTGATGGTTAAAAACACTTTAATAAAATTATTTTACAAATAGAGATCATTAAAGTTTAGAATCTATTAATGAGTAAATTTAGTCAAATTTCAAATCTTAGGTTAATTAATTTTGCCTCTGTTATACCTAGGAGAGTGTCATCCAACAGTCTTCCAGAAACCCCAGAATGATTCAAATGCCGTGCTGCCATGCAATCCTTTGGATAGCCAGAGGATACCATAAGACCTTCAACAACTGAGACCAATATAACAGTTGCAAGCCACTTTTACCTAAGTTTAGCTGAAAACAAGCTGAGTCATGACAATTTTCTTTGAACACATACTTCACAGAGACGAAGCTTTTTCCCAGCAGTTAGATCCATAGTCTAAAATCAGACAATCTTAAATATGGGTGTACAGAAATATTTGTCTTGGCCTTGCAAATGTGGCCCTTTTGGTTACTGCCTCCAGTGATATGTAGGAATTGTTGTTTAACTCTGCTTCTATACTCTTTTTTAAACAATATTATTTTTTTGAAATTAATAATTTAGATCTGATACCCCAAATAGATTCTTGCTGCATTGTCATTTGCATTCTTATTTAATTGAATATCTCATCTACAATTCATATCACTTATGGTCTAAATGAGAATTTAATTTGAAAAATCATCCTGTGTAATGCAGATCATATTTTTCTCATGTCAGTGTGCTTTTCCTTACATTCTTCCTTACATTTGCCCTTGAACCATCCTCCAAAGCCACTCATTGTCTGGAGGGAAGTAAAGGGTGGTGGATTAAGATTATCATAGCAAGAAAGCAAAGGATCAATATTCAGATTTTGGTTTCCAAATAGGACACAGTGATCAGATGTGGGTATATTAGCTTCTTCCTCTGTACTGAAACACCACAGAGGAGAGAGAGTTTAGAGGATTTCTAGTAAAGGACAGATCAGAGAATAGCCTGGGGAAATTTAAAGCATCTGCCAGAAGCCACATCTGGATGCTAGAGCAGCTGGGTACCCCATAAGTATTAGATTAGAAATGGTTGAGAAAGATGGCCTGGAACTGGACTGAAAGGCGGACTCAGCCCCAATCATTCCAGAATGCTATAGTGAAAGTAGCCATTATTTCTCAGGCCCCCAGGCACTGAGAGAACTGGGGAACCAAGTCCATCTTGTCCTGGTGGGGGAGGAAACATACATCAAAGCAGGGCTTCCCGGCATGGGCCACCACAAGGACAGCTCCAAGCACCTGTGAAGAGCACTGCCATGTTTCGGTGGGCACCATCACAGGAGATTAAGAAATGGGACCAGAGATGCCACCTTGAACTGGGAACCAGCAAGGGTTCAGAGGGGAGCTTGAGGGTTCATGGACCCCTCCCTAGTACCATAGAATGTGTGAACTAGACACAAACTTTGAATAAAGAGGGTAAGACAGAGTCTGTGAGAGAAGGGGGATAAGAATCCTAATAGGGAATTTGAACTTTGAGTTTGGAACAAATGACCAAACCCCAAAGTCAAAACTTGTTTCTGACTTGCTTAAAATGGCATTATTCTTTGGAAATAACAGCTAGGTGAGGTATAATGTATATACCATAAAGTTTACAATTGAAGTGCACAGTTCAATGGCTTTTAGGAAATTCACGGAAGATTTGGGCAACCATTAATTGCCTTGATGGCAAAGGGTGGGCAGAAAAGTTGACAAAAGTAACTCAGTTTCAGAATATTTTCATCATATATATATGCATATATGTTTTTATATTTATACACATTATATTTATATTTATGATGTACTGTCATGATAGTGTTTGACAAGAATGGTGTTCTCACTATAGAAAATACAAATTACGGTAAAACTGTCTTTCCTTTAAGGATTTCATAGTCTGGTGTGGGAGGCAGTCACAAAAACAAGTAATGACTGTAAAATATGCCAAGCGCTATGATGGATGTATGCCCTAGAATAATTTTCTCTCTTTCATTCTCCCGACAACGGTACGAGATGAGCCAGGTATTATTAATATCCACATTGTATAGCGGAAGGCTCTGTAGACCACAGCAATTACAGTCGCAAGCACGGTAGGAGGCCAAACCAGAACTAGATAATTTTAGACAATTTTTTAAAACTCTTTAAAGAAATACTTTTTCTTTAGGACAGTCAGTCCTCTCCACTACAATGCCATTCACTATTTTATAGATGTTATGGAGTCATGCTGTTTTTATGTTTCTTTTTGTGTAATTTGTCATGTCCGTTCAGTCCGCAAATATTTACTAAATAACCCACTCTGTGTTGAATGCTGCACTATGCATTGTGGGGCTTTCGGGATTAGAAGGTCCTTTGCCCTTATCGTTCCTCATAGAGTGGTGCTGCCATCCAAGGACCTAAGAATTTGATCTTCCTAATTAGAAAGGTCAGTTCTCAGTGGGAAACTTTCCAACCTGTTTGAGGCAAATGTGTGAATGCAAAACATGGGCTTAGAATTAGATGCAACTTTATTCAAACTAAAGCTTGGTCACCTTGTTAGTTGTATGACCTATAGCAAGCCTCTTGATCTCTCCAATCCTGTTTTCGTGCCTATACAATAGGGATGGGAATACCTACCTAAGAGTGTTGAAAATATAATGAAAGTGCCCACTGCAGTGTCTGCCTTATAGGAATTTTCTTTAGAAAATTTTAATTAATTAATTAGTGTACCTAACCTGCATATGTTACCAAACTCTTTCAGCCTTATTTATGTCTTGATAAAAAATTAACACAGTTCCTGCCTTCAGACAGCTTAAATCTAATAAAGGAAAGTGATTTATGAAACAATTTGGTAATTATTGATGTTAAATTTTGTTGTAATGATATAATGAGTGGCTAACACCACAGTCCTTAGAGTCAGACAGATTAATTACTAGCCAGATGACCTTGGGAAGTTATGAAAGCTACTTGGACCTTGATTTCCTCTTATAAAATCAGTCAAAATGACAGGCTTCCAGGCTTAAAAAGAATAGGTCACCACATGCTTTGTTTCCCTAGTTTGAACCAACTGAGAAATATACAACAAAGTCAGGGAATCAAAATATCAGCTCTATTTACTGAACGAGTTGGATTAGAGACTGCATCATGGACCCAAGGTGAAGAAGGCTTCCTGCCCCTTTCCCAGAACTCTAGATCTTGGTCCCTCTAGATCCTGGGATTGCAGTTCAACTATCATGGAGGTTCATAGCTTCCTTGACTATTGGGGAAGCTCCAGATCAAGAGCCCAGGTGCACATCAGTGTATCATTCAAACCCCCACCACTGGGGAAAGCACCTACCCAATGGTTGTCACATTCAGATTTTTTGTGATCTCACCCATCTGAAGAATTATTTCTCTTTACCTTGGGAGAAGCTCATCTCAGGAGGAGGAAAAGGTAGATCTACCAACAGAAATTATTTTATAGCTTGCTGTCAGGTAGGTAAAGAGAGAAGGGGAAATGTTCACCCTGCACATAAGGACTGGGAGTGGGATGAAAATTAAGTAAGGAGATATACAAATACTGAGCACATTGTTGGCCACACAGTAAGCATCAAGTCAAGATAGAGATTCCCTATCTCTAGCAAAGAGGGGATTGTTTGGGCTCTAGTAACTGAAGGCCTTGGGGAACTGGTACTATGGGTTGAACCTTGAAAACATCAACATCAAAAATGGAGCTTTTCCTTTCTCTGAGACCTAACCTTTCTAGGTATTGGAGGTAATTGGAGGTCAGGGGTAGGGGAGCTGAACTAGTGGCCTCTGGGGCTCCATATCCAATTCGGAAGTTTACTGATGATGTTTGTGTAAGCTTACCAAAGAGATGACTAGATTAAAATTTCACCCACACGTTAGAGAGTGGTTAGGCCTCGCAAAGCACTCACAGTTCCCTCTCTATAGCCTGCTGTTGAGTAGGTCCAGTTCCCCAACTAAGTAGTTGGAACTGTTTCTAATCACCCCAGCTGAAGTCATCATGATGAACCCATTCTTTGATTCTCATTTCTTACTTTCTTGAAGCTCCTTGAAAATCTGATTTAGAATAGGAGAAGGCACCAGGAAGCACCTCCTTTCCTGTCTCTGTCTGTGCTGGTTTGAAAGGATGTATGTCACCTAGAAAAGCCATGTTTTATTCTAAATCCCATTTCATAAAGGCAGAATAATCCCTATTCAATACTATATGTTTGAAACTGTAATCAGATCATCTCCCTGGATGGTGTGATTTAGTCAAGAGTGGTTATTAAACTGGATTAGGTGATGACATGTCCCCACCCATTTGGGTGGGTCTTGATCAGTTTCTGAAGTCCTATAAAAGAGGAAATATTTTAGAGAATGAGAGATTCAGAGAGCATAGCAGAATGACATAGCTACGAGAAGTAGAGTTCACCAGTCACTTACCTTTGGAGATGAAGAAGGAAAATGTCTCCCAGGGAGCTTCATGAAATAGGAAGCCAGGAGAAGAAGCTAGCAGATGATGCCTTGTTTGCCATGTGCCCTTCCACCTGAGAGAAACCCTGAACTTCATTGGCCTTCTTGAAACAAGGTATCTTTCCCTGGATGCCTTAAATTGGACATTTCTATAGACTTGTTTGATTGGGACATTTTCTAGGCCTTAGAACTATAAACTAGCAACTTATTAAATTCCCATTTTTAAAAGCCATTCCATTTCTGGTATATTGCATTCCGGCAGCTAGCAAACTAGAACACTGTCCATTTTTTTTTTTAACATCACATTTATTGTATACTTCCTGTGCTTTAGTTCTATTCCAAAACCTTTACATTCAAGAGGACTTAGTAACCGTACGAAGCACTAAGATCTCCATTTCTCAGCAACTAAGAATCAGAAAGGTTAGCCATGTCACACAGCAAGGAAGTAATAGAGCCAGAACCTCCACCTATTTTCGAAGGCTTTTATTTATAAAAGGGGAACAGTCTCAAATCTGGGGCCTTCAGTAGTGTTTCTGACTGAGAACTAGAGATCAAAGTGGAATCTTAGGCATTACATTTTTCTCAGTCTCTGGCTTGCTCAGCCTTTAAAGGTCTGACTCACATCCTATTTTCCCATACTGTAAATAGAAGTTAAAGCTGAGGTGGATTTTGGTTTACTTGGTTGAGGGTGTGTATGTGTGTGTTTGTGTGTTTTCCTTTTTTAAGGGAAAAAAAAGAATAAGCAGAGCATAATATTGCTGATGAATGCTGAGAGGTCCTAAGGGTCAGCAGTGGCAAACTTGGTTAGATTTTGTCCCCTGAGGAGTGTTGCTGATCTGCGCTGGACCTCAGGCAGGAGGCCTTGACCGTGTCTGGGTGCTGGCTGCCTTGATCAGAACCAATGCCAGCATTTCAAATGTTTCCCAGTTTCTGTGTCAGCAACTCCTGAAAACTCAGCCTTTAAAGTACAGATATTACTAGTGCCCTAACGGTTTCTGTTCTTAATTGCTAATTATACAATCTGTGTAAATGCTAGAGACTCTTTCAGTTCTGCAAATGGTCTTTGCAGCTGCCTATACATTCCAGTTAAAGCCCAATACAGCTGTCCTTGAGGCAGTTTTATGTGATTCCTTGGAAGGACAAATTTCACTCTGAATGCCGCTTGGAAAATTCTCTCCCCACTACTCAAAAGCCCAATACTCTCTGATTGTATGCTTCCTGCGCTTCCACATCTTGGGCGAAGGGAACAATTGACATTTTGCTGTTTCTTGCTCACTTAAATATGAGTTACACTAGTCTTTTTTTTTTAAATTATCATCTCCTCTCAGTAAAATGTTTTGAATTATCTAACCTTTTTCCCTTGTCATTCAAAAAGAGAAGTATCTTTAGCTCTTTTTAATGTACTGCCCATATAGACCAGAAAATATTTCTTCTTGGAGCTTCTCATTTCAGAGAGGACATTCTAGTTTGCCAGCTGCCAGAATGCAATACACCAGGAGTGGAATGGCTTTTAAAAGGGGGAATTTAATTAGTTGCTAGTTTACAGTTCTAAGGCCAAGAAAATGTCCCAATTAAAACAAGTCTATAGAAATGTCCAATCTAAGGCATCCATCCAGGGAAAGATACCTTGGTTCATGAAGGCCAGTGAAGTTCAGGGTTTCTCTCTTAAGTGAGAAGACACATGGTCAACACAGTCAGGGCTTCTCTCTTGGTTGGAAGGGCACATTGTGAACATGGCGTCATCTGCTAGCTTTCTCTCCTGGTTTCCTGTTTCATGAAACTCCCTGGGAGGCGTTTTCCTTCTTCATCTCCAAAGGTCACTGGCTGGTGGACTCTCTGCTTCATGGTGCTGCAGTATTCTCTGCTCTCTCTCAATCTCTGATTCTCCAAAATGTTTCCTCTTTTCTAGGACTCCAGTGAACCAATCAAGACCCACCCAAATGGGTGGAGACATGTCGTCACCTAATTCTGTTTAACAACCACTCTTGACTAAATCACATCATCCAGGGAGATGATCTGATTACAGTTTCAAGCATACAGTATTAAATAGGGATTATTCTACCTTTATGAAATTGTATTTAGATTAAAACATGGCTTTTCTAGGGGGCATACATCCTTTCAAACCAGCACAGAGGACAAACATCACCTCCATTAGATTTATGGTATAAAAATTAGAACACATTAATGTTATAAAAATTAGGACTTTCCAATACCTTGAACCAATGAGAGATGACAAGATATTGGGTGCATGAAAAAATTAACTTGAACCCTTAGTCCAAACCTAATGGTGGTCTGATAACCTCCCCAAGATTTTTGCCAATTCATGTAGGACTTAGGTTCTCACAGGCACCTCTGACTTTGGAATTCTGCTTCTGTGTGTCCTGCCTCGGTCCTTCATGGTGCCAACTCAGATGTGAAACTTGGTTCCTTTCCAGCTTTCACCAAACATGCAGCAAACAAGTTAAAAATATAATAGTCTTTCTTTCAGGGTTT